>NC_136068.1:1083771753-1084971753 GCF_964261635.1 Lissotriton helveticus
GGACACATGGCACTGCTGCAGCAGGGAGCGGCGCCGCTGCACGCCGTAGGCGGACCTTGCCCCCCGAGCAGAGGGTGTGTGTGGGAGAGCCTGGTACCAGCCAGGACAGCCACGGTCTCCCTTTAATGGTGCCGCTCCCAGTGGCCAATAATGCCCTCTCCGCATTTTCCTGGGGTCTGAGGTGGCGGCAGCGGCTGTCCGCGCAGCTCCGAGATGACAATGACATCAGCGCTGTGCCAGCCCCTCCCGGGCTCCCAGACGCGCCCCTCCCATGTCTCTCCCACCACACTCGCTGCCTTTACCAATGTTTCAGCAGTCACCTGTGTTTGGGAACATTTTTGGATTTTGATTCTTTCGGTTTGGGCCTCCCACGTTCTATTTTATCCGTGGTATAAGTTTATGTTCATTTGTCCTGACCTTTGACCTATGTTTTGACCCTTTAGGCTCCGACCTTTGAATTTGACTTTGAACTTGTGCTTCTACCAACGTCTTTTGCTTTCTGTTATCTGGTTCTGATATGCGACAGGCGCCTGCGTTGTCCTAGTCGCGACCGCTGTGTGTGTGGGGGGGGGGGGCTCTGTGTGTGTGTGGGGGGGCTCTGTGTGTGTGTGTGTGGGGCTCTGTGTGTGTGTGAGGCTCTGTGTGTGTGTGTGTGAGGCTCTGTGTGTGTGTGTAAGGCTCTGTGTGTGTGTGTGAGGCTCTGTGTGTGTGTGGGGGGCTCTGTGTGTGTGTGGGGCTCTGTGTGTGTGTGGAACTCTGTGTGTGTGTGTGTGTGTGGGGGGAGTGCTGTGTGTGTGTGGGGGGACTGTGTTTGTGGGACTGTGTGTGTGTGGGGCTCTGTGTGTGTGTGTGGGGCTCTGTGTGTGTGTGCGGGGCTCTGTGTGTGCGGGGCTCTGTGTGTGTGGGGCTCTGTGTGTGTGGGGCTCTGTGTGTGTGCGGGGATCTGTGTGTGTGGGGCTCTGTGTGTGTGGGGCTCTGTGTGTGTGGGGCTCTGTGTGTGTGGGGCTCTGTGTGTGTGTGGGGCTCTGTGTGTGTGGGGGGCTCTGTGTGTGTGTGGGGCTCTGTGTGTGTGTGTGTGGGGCTCTGTGTGTGTGTGGGGCTCTGTGTGTGTGTGTGGGGCTCTGTGTGTGTGTGGGGCTCTGTGTGTGTGTGGGGCTCTTTGTGTGTGTGGGGCTCTTTGTGTGTGTGGGGCTCTTTGTGTGTGTGGGGCTCTGTGTGTGTGGCTCTCTGTGTGTGTGTGGCTCTGTGTCCGCGAATACTCTCTACTACTCTCTAATGCTCACCTATTGCCATTGTAAATGACAATACCATTTATTTATGGTTTTTTTTTAAATGTCATGAGCAATGCCAATAGCTTCTACCTTTAATAATGCTGAGACCATTGCATTGTAAATGCTTGTTCCTTCTTTATCGGACACTTGTATTGGAGTGGCATTCTAACAATTACGTCATGGAATTGACCTCTAAGACCTGCTTGAAAGGAGAAGCAGGGAGAAGTTAACAGAGCTTACCCTTTAAATATATTTTACGCTTCTCAATTATTAATCTTTGCAGACATCTCCACCTTTCTCTTATTCATATTAATTTTGTGAGTAGCCTCCCTTTCCTTCCCGTCTTCCCCTCTAGGTTGGGCAGCTATATAAATGAAGTGTGATCCGATCCCAATGTTCTTCCCATGGGAGAAAATGGGAAGATGCTAAATGACCTGTAATGTGTAGCCTCTCGACATCTGCCTGTACCCTGCTCACTTTTATGAATTGCTGTCCTTCTTTCCCAACACTTAATGCCCTCCCGTGCATATCGCAGGCCTCTCTGCTCCCATCTTCTTACAAATGTCAAATCGGCCCTGTGGGGTAGCCCAGTTGAGTGACAGAATCCAACTTAGATAGGAAGTTGTTTCTCATGAGAAAATGTGATTTCTCACTTTCAGTTTAGATGTGAAACATAGGATTAGGTAGACCTCCAATAGGACTATCACAACAATCTTGTGCTGTTTAGCAGAAAGACTACTGTTGTGCATGACAACTGTGGGCACTCTGTATAAGAAAGTAGGACCTGCTTTTATGGTTCCCTCCACTTTTTGCTGGTGTCCTTCTGTTGTCTGACTTGTCAGACTGGGATCCTGCTAATCAGGACCCCAGCATCTTTGCTTTCTCCTTTAATTGGACCATGGTGAGTACTTAGGTACCTCGCAGATTGGCTACTAGTGTACCCTTGTAAGTCCCTAGTATATGGTACTAAGGTACCCAGAGCATAGGTACACCAGGGGTCCCCCATGGGCTGAAGCATGTATTATGCCACCGAAGAGAAACCACTCAAATTGTACCTACAGATCAGCCATTGCAGCCTATGTGAGCTGGTGCTAGCACCACTTATGACCAATATAAGTTTTCTTTTAGCTGAGGTCACTACACGTAAAACCTGTAAGTCACCCCTATGGCAGGCCTTTAAATCCTGGAGGCAGGGTGCTCGGTTAGAAGTGCGGGGGTACCTCTGCATGAGCAGGACATCCCTACAATCCCTGGAGTCCATTCTCCAGGTGTTGTAAGTGCATCAGTCAATACAATACATAGAGGGGCCATGCATCATTACACGATGGCTAACTATAAACTCGCAGCAACAAAGCCTGGCATAAACGGTGTTGGAGGTATTATTCAATGCACTGTGGGCCTCCTCCGAGTAGCCATCCTGTCTACCGGTACCAGTCTTCTGGAGGCTAATAGCAGGCTATGGCTGCTGCCGATCACCGACACGATTCTGCCCTCCTGCTGCTGAGCCAAGCTCAAGCAGGGGAAGGTAGAACAATAGGTTTCCTGTCCCTGGGAGGACTTTGTGTATTGGGTTAGGGTGGGAGCGCTTGCCAGCACCACTAGACTGTTTTGACGGGCACATTTGGTGTTCTACTGGCATACTTCAGTTGCAAGCAGTTCAGGGAGCCGTTGGCTCCTGCTTTGGCACGCACAGAACTGGAAAAAGGACATGGGAGTTTCCTCTCCACTGTCCAGCCCCTCCTCTGGGAGGGACTCCTGAATCATCCCAAACCTTTCCTTAGGGTACTTAAGTGCTTTCCTGTAGTGGCTCTTCAGATTCGTCGTGGGACAAGATTCAGATCCTATAAAGGTCATTCAGAATTGTGGGTAGCAAGACACTCCTATGTCAAGTAAAGAATAGAGACTGTCCTCTTAATCTGAAAGAGACACGTTAGTGATAGATTCCTTACCTTAGAATATCCCCAGGCGTCAGACTGGATCCGGAAATTTTTGCGTAGCAGTACCCTTGCACGTCGGTAGGCGTCGTCTGCGGCTCCGTGTCCGCGTGCTGACGTCAGTTCTTCTTTTTTCCGCGCCAGCAGCGCAGATCCGGAAAAAGTGGTACCTTAGTAATTTTTTGACTAAAACTTTTTATGATCCTTTTTGATCTTTCCTTCGAGTCTTCGACTCCGAACGGTGCCGGTAGGGATGCCAGGTTTTAAGCCTTGTGAGGATTGCGACCGACTGATGTCGGTCACGGACCCTCATCGTCGGTGTCTCCACTGTCTCGGCGTCGATCATGACGACAAGACCTGCTCCGACTGCCGGGCCCTAACCTCGAAAGCTAGGCGGGGGCGGTCCCGCAAGCGACTCGAGCTCCGGCAGTCGACCCGTGCCGTGAGAGGTCCCGGTCCGGACGGAGGTCGAGGGACCGGACGTGGGAGCGGAGCCACCATAGCTACGGGAATCGACATCACTCCTCAGGGTCGAAGTCGTTAGGTAAGCACAAGAAGTCGAAGAGACGTCATGGCTCTTCCGAATCCCCCCCGACGCTCGCACGACGCGGCCGGGGGTTCGGGTGACACCGCCCACGCGGCTCCGTCTGAGTCGAGGGCGTCGCGTCCGGCCCCACACCCTCTGGTCCCTGGGCCACGCACGACGCCGGAGGAGACCGAGCGGTTCCTCATGGCCATGAGGTCCCTCACCCCTCCGACGGGCTCCGCGCGCCTTCGGGCCCAGCGGACCCGTCTGGGAGCCCTAGCGGGTCGGGGGCTTCAGCCCCGACGCAGTCGGGTGCTTCGACGCCTTCGGGCCCGGCGCCGCAGGGCCCCACTGGATCCGGGTCGTCGCCGGTTGACTTGACGACCTCACCGGCGCCGGTCCCTCAGGTGTCCCCGATACCTTCCTCGCTCCGGTTCCGGCGTCGGAGCGGCGCCGCTGGGCGCCACTCTCGACGCTGTTTGGAGAGTTCATCTTCCTTGAGCCGGCCCCATCATTTGACACCCCTGAGTACCAGGAGATGGGTGATGAGGAGTATTGGGAGGGGTCTGAGGACCCTCTGACATAGCAGTGTCAGTCCCAGGAGGACTGGACAGGTGAACTTGGGGATGCCAGTGGTCTGGACACCTCGCCAGACACTGGTTTTGTCTCACCTCCTACCGTGGCTACGGAGGAGGGGGCAACCTACAATGTGGTGCTGACGCGGGCGGCCAAGCCTTGGGCCTTGAACTCCCCGTCGGGGCCGTGATGACTAACCTCCTCACTAAGGTCCTTAAACCGCAGTCAAGCTCGGCTGAGCCTCTGCTGCCGTTTAATGAGGCCTTGACCGACTTTCTTTTGGGCACTTGGTCCAGGCCCGCTACAGGTTCGCCTGTAGATAGGAACGTGGCCAGACGCCACCGCCTGGCCCCGGGCGACCCTTGTTTCCTTTCCACCCACCCCACCCCTGAGAGCCTGGTGATCCAGGCCTCCAATTCCCAGACCGCATTCCCGTCGGCTCCGCCTGACAAGGAATCCAAGAGGTATGAGCAATACGGCAAGAAGGTGTTCTCCTCCCTGTGTCTGGGACTGCGGTCTTCCAACACCGCATGCCTCTTGGGCCGTTACACCCACTCTCTGTGGGATACAGTCGCGGACGTGCTGCCAGAATGCCCGTTGGAGGTACGAGCTAAACTTGGCCAAGCCCTTGTGGAAGGCCGAGATGCGGCACGTTATTCTATCCGGTGTGGACTGGATACCACCGACTCACTGGGCAGAGCGATGGCAACGACGGTGGCGATTCGTCGCCACGCCTGGTTAAGGTCCGCCAACTTCTCGGCTGATGTCCAGAACACACTCATGGACATGCCGTTTGATGGCCGTCGCCTTTTTGGCAACAAGGCAGACCATGCGCTTGAGCGCTTTAAGGACTCCAGGGCTACGGCCAAGTCCTTTGGCCTCTCGGCCCGCGCCAGCAATCGGGTGCCTTTCGCTCCTTTCGTGGCCAAGAAAGGGGTGTACCCACACGTGCTGCCAGCCACGCACCGCAGAGTAATACCCAACGCGGTGGCGGCCGTGGAAACCGCCGTGGCGGCGGTCGGGGACAAAGGCGAGGACAGTCCACACCTTCCCCCGCAGCATCCGCCTCAAAGCCCTCCTAGTCCGTGCTTTCAGGCCCATTATCGCCAGAGGGGGGCAGGGTTCGCCATCACCTCCTCCACTGGCGCACTGTCACGTCAGACAGGTGGGTGCTGCAAATCGTCCGAAGGGGCTACTCCCTCCCCTTCGGAGCGACTCCTCCAGCCATGCCACCGCAGAACCACCGTGTATCGGGGGATCATTTGCGACTTCTGCAGGAGGAAGTTGCGTCCCTCTTGGCCAAGGGGGCCATCGAGCGCGTTCCTGGGCCAGAAGTAGGGTGTGGTGGCTACTCCCACTACATTCTGGTACCCAAGAAGGGCAAATGGGGCCTACGCCCTATCTTGGACCTCCGGAACGTCAACGGCTTCCTCCAGAAGGAGAAGTTCAAAATGCTGACACTGGCTCAGGTCTTAGCTGCCCTGTACCCAGGTGACTGGATGGTAGCGTTGGACTTGCAGGACGCTTATTTCCACATCCCCGTCCTGCCGGCCCACCGGCGCTACCTGCGGTTCACGGTTGGCCACGAGCACTTTCAGTTTACCGTGCTCCCCTTCGGCCTTACCAGCGCCCCACGGGTGTTCACAAAGGTGATGGCGGTGGTCGCAGCTCATCTGCGCAGGTTAGGGGTTTCAGTCTTCCCCTACCTCGACGACTGGTTGTTGAAGGCAGGCTCGCCCCAGGCAGTCGTCAGCCACCTCCAGACAACGGCAGACCTCCTGCACCAGCTGGGGTTCTCCATCAATGTGCCGAAGTCACACCTGTGCCCCTCTCGGAAGCTCCTCTTCATCGGAGAGGTTCTTGACTCGGCGCAGTTTCGGGTTTATCCACCCGAACAGTGGGTTCGGGATATTCAGGCTCTGATTCCACTCTTTCAGCCTTTATCCCGGATCTCGGTCAGATTGACGCTGCGGCTTCTGGGGCTGATGGCCTCCTGCATCCTTCTGGTGCATCGCGCCCGGTGGCGGATGCGGGCACTGCAGTGGGACCTGAAGTTTCAGTGGGCCCAGCAGCAGGGCAACCTCTCCGACCATGTCATGATCTCGGAGGGCACTGCGAGACAGCTGCAGTGGTGGCTCACGGACCACGATTGGGTCAGCGGCAGATCCCTCTCCCTTCCCCAACCGGAGCACGTAGTTGTGAAGGACGCGTCCCTCCAGGGCTGGGGAGGCCACATGGGAGAGGCGGAGATCAGAGGCCTCTGGTCTCCGGCGGAGTCCCGGCTCCATATCAACCTTTGGGAGCTGCGGGCGATTCGTCTAGCACTGAAGGCATTCCTCCCCTCTGTTCGGGGGAGTGTAGTGCAGGTGTTCACGGACAACACCACCGCCATGTGGTACTGCAACAAACAGGGCGGGGTGGCGTTGTGGACTCTTTGCCAGGAGGCTCCGTGCCTCTGGCAGTGGCTGGAACATCAGGGCGTGACCCTTGTGGTTCAACACCTGGCAGGTTCTCTGAACGCCAGGGCGGACGAGCTCAGCCGTCGGTGCATGATTGATCACGAATGGCGTCTGAACTCGGACGTGGCGCAAGGCCTCTTTCAGCAGTGGGGAGAGCCTTGGTTAGATCTATTCGCCACAGAAGAGAACGCGCAATGTCATCAGTTCTGCGCGTTGGAATTTCCAAGGCGGCACTCGCTCAGAGGCGCTTTTCGTCGCGAATGGAGTTTCGGTCTGTTTTACGCCTTTCCGCCTATACCACTTCTGCCCAGAGTGCTGAAGAAGATCAAGCGCGACCGGGCCCAAGTCATCCTTGTGGCACCTGACTGGGCGCGAAGGTACTGTTATCCAGAGCTACTCAGTATGTCAGTCGATCCCCCGGTTCGTCTACCTCTTCAGGAGGACCTTCTGTCGAAGCAGCAGGGGACGGTCCTCCACCCGAACCTGTCTAGTCTTCACCTCCATGCTTGGAGATTGAGCAGCGACAGTTGAGGCCATTTGACTTGCCTCCTGAAGTCTGTAAGGTCATTCTGGCAGCCAGGCATCCCTCCACAAAATCGGTATTCGCCTGCAGGTGGAATACATTTGTGGCATGGTGCACAGCAAAGGCTGTGGATCCACTTTCTGCCCCTCTTTCTGAGGTTCTTCTCTTCCTTCTTTCTCTTGCCCAGCAGGGCTCTGCTCTGGGCACTATCAAGGGCTACCTTTCTGCCCTTTCAGCCTTTCTAAGGCTGCCTGATCAACCTTCTTTGTTCAAGTCCCCTATTGTAAATCGTTTTCTGAAGGGCATCACACACATGTTCCCTCCTGCTCCGTTTGTGATGCCTCAGTGGGACTTGAACCTTGTTCTTACGTTTCTGATGTGCGCTCCCTTTGAGCCACTTCACAACTGCCCTCTCTGCCTTCTTACTCTGAAGACTGCTTTCCTGCTTGCCATCACCTCTGCCAGGAGAGTGAGTGAGCTCCAGGCTCTTTCATCTAAACCCGCTTTCCTTTCTGTCCATCCGGACAAGGTTGTGTTGCGGACTAGGCCTTCTTTCCTGCCCAAGGTTGTCACGGCCTTCCACATCGGGCTTTGCCCACCTTCTTTCCGCCACCGCATCCCTCTAAAGAGGAAGAGCGGCTCCACCGTCTGGACCCAAAACGTGCACTCTCATACTATCTGGATCGCACACGCCAGTTCCGGGTGGATGACCAACTCTTTGTTGGTTACGTGGGCGCTAAGAAGGGAAAAGCGGTGCACAAGCGGACCATCTCTCGGTGGATCATCTTGTGTATCCAGGCATGTTACTCCTTGGCTAAAAAGGAGCCCCCTGTTGGATTGCGGGCTCATTCCACTCGGGCCACGGCGACTACAACTGCCCTGGGCCGGGGAGTGCCCTTGCAGGACATTTGCCAGGCAGCTACGTGGGCCTCGCTGCACACGTTTGCAAGACACTATTGCCTGGACAGTCAAGTCCGGAGGGATGGCTTCTTTGGCCGTTCCGTCCTCCAGGACTTTCTGGTGTGATTATTGGTTCGCAGACCCACCACCGGGGTTGTTATTGCTGGGGTATCTATTCTAATGTAAGGAATCTATCACTAACGTGTCTCTTTCAGATGCACAAGTTACTATTTGTGTAACGATATATCTGTAAGAGACATTAGTTAGTGATAGATTCCTTACCGCCCCACCCATCCTCCCGTTCTGCGAACCGATATCTAGGGTTAAGGTCATCCCCTTTCAGGGCCCTAGTTTCAATGGCACCAGTGTTGGTTTTTAACATGGCTCTGCGTTTCTGGTGCGGAAAAGCTGTGTCTAAGAACTGATGTCAGCACGCGGAGGCGGCGTCTAAGTACTCCGACGACGTCATCAAGGCGCCCACGACGCCGACGACGGACGCGGAGCCGCAGACGATGCCTACCTACGCGCAAGGGTACTGCTAAGCAAAAATTTCCGGATCCAGTCTGACGCCTGGGGATATTCTAAGGTAAGGAATCTATCACTAACTAATGTCTCTTACAGATATATCGTTACACAAGTAGTAACTTGTGCATTAAGAATTTGAGCATTGTCTTCCACCTGGCAAAGAAACCAAGCAATCATTAAACTCATGGAAAGAAAGTATACGCCAAGTACTTATCTGCGTGCTGCTCTTCAGATAAACTCCAGACAACTAGCTCATCCGCGCTAGGTCGTTTCCCAAAAGATAAGTGTTTCAAAACAAAATTTAAGTATTTTGCCAAGCGCTCCTGTGCTGTAGAAGCCAAGGCCAGAACACACAGTGCACCACAAGCTCTCCTGCATGGATACTAACAGTCGACAAGAATAACCAAGGATAATAATCGAGCAACAGATGTATCCTTTCCTTTTTCTATAGACTCGCTCCAGTGCGGAAACAAGGAATGGAGAAGACGCTCGCTCGAGCGTTTAAAACTGGAAACAAAGATTCGATTGGCAACACTGCTTGCTTTCCTGTTTCCAACAAAATGCTCCAGCGCGGGAAACGAAGAAAGGCGAAGACGCTCTCCTGAGAGTTAAAACTGAATACGAGGATTCTGCTCTGCCCTGGACCGGAGCCACAGCTATGACGGTAACCAGAGCAGCCAAACACTATCCTCCAACTCGAATTGTCAAGAACTGGACAGTTCGAGTTCGGAGGTATTTAAACTCTGGCAACCGAATCCAATTACTGGTCCCTCCTCCACAGGTATTCTGGGAATGTAGTCCATGAACTGCACACCTAACACAACCATGTAACCACATATATACCTAAAGGAGGTGGTGTTTGCTCTTGCTGCATACCAGAGTCATGACACTCTGGGAAGGGTCCTTCTTCTTGAAAACGGCAACCACAACTTCCCCATTGACTTATATTGAGTACACTGTCGTGTTTCCACTCTGCACACAGCCTCCGTGGTGTTCCTGGGTACTTATCTTGGGTGGTACCTTGGGTCCCTAGCTCTTCTAAGTCTTCTAGGTCCAGTCTCGACTTCGGTGTTGGTCGCATTCCACTTATAGTATATGGTTTTTCTCCCCCTGGAGACCACTGTGTCTTTTCTACTTATGTGTTCTATTACTGAAGTATTGTGATTATATCTCCAGGGAGAAGATATTGTAATGTGTTCGTGAGTTTATAATAAATACATATTTTTATAACTACACTGTGTTTTTTTTTCACTTAGCCTACACTATATGATTAGTACTGGTAAAACAAGCTGCTTCACACTCCTTCTGGACTAAGCCTGAAGGCTGCTCTCTACAGCAACCACTTAGAGAGCTTTCTAAGGTTGTTTAAGACCACTAAAATCACTTAAGGGGTTTCCTGGATTAGTGCAAGGTGCTCCACTTAAATAAGTGTGCATCATACACTAAGCCAGCCTCCTACACTCAGCAAAACTGTCACCCTGTGGCATGGTGAACACAGGCAGAACACCTGCTTGTGGGTCACACCATTGGGACTCTAAGTCTGACATCCAGTGCCAGTTCACCCGAAGAGACTTGGCTTCATGAATAGCTGTCTTGTAGAATATCTAAAATGCTGTTGCTACATAGGCTTTAGTTTAAACCCTTACTGGATCTCCATCTCTTAAACTACTTCATTCAGCCGAGCAAGTTCAAAATGCTATGATTGAGCCAGGTTCTGCTGGCTCTCAAGGCAAGGGATTGGTTTGTATACCTTACCTGGAGCTCCAGGACACTTACTTTCATATGGTGATCTGTCCCACCCACAAGCCTTATCTCAGATTCACCATGGGGCCTCAGCTCTTTTAAGTTATTAATTTTACCATTGGTGTGACGACCATTCCACAGGTTTTCACGAAATTGTTGGCTGTGGAACTGGATTTTATTCAGGAGGTTGGAAGTCTATATATTTTAATACTTGGACAACTGGTTGGTGAAGGCAGTGTCTCCTGCCCTAATTTCGTGTATTAAGGATTTTTGTCCTTCTCAAAGTATTGCAGATTTATCCAGTATTGGGGTATCTTTCATAGATTCACATGCCTGAATCATTCCCCGTCGTCGAGGCGGGAGTCCCACGGTAAAAATATACAATAGCAGTGCCTAAAAATTCTTGTAGTAGGCTGGAAAAGCCTAAAGGCCTAACTGGGCCTCAAAACTTAGCAGCCTATCTACATCATTATGTAAAAAGACCTGAAATAGTAGCCTCAGCCAATCAGCTGTCCTCACCCTCTAGAACCTTCCCAGCCCAGGCAGTTCTCCTCAGATTTTCACCGCACTTCGTGTGTAAGGGAGTCTCCCTGAGTGCCTACTCAGTTTTTTGGCTTTTTGGCTTTTTTCCTCAGGAAAATGTCTGAAAAGAAGGCTCTTTTCAAGGCTTGTGGAACCTGCTTTAAGAAGAGGGTCCATGTGGATGACCAGCACTCTGACTGCATTTATTGTCTGCACCCATCACATGTTGTGAAGGACTGTAGAATTTGTCGTACCTTCCCTTCAAAAACAATCAGGGATAGGGAGGCAAGGGTTCTTTTGTGGTTGAAATCTTCTTCCACTGATGATGAGGACAAGGCCTCTACCTCCAGCAAGAGAGCCAGATCCAAGGAAAGCTCTTCTCCTGAGAGAAAGAAGAAACTTAAATCCTCTCAGAGAGCCTCAGAACCCTCAAAGAGTGAATCTTCTCCTCGGACGACAACTGTGAGTACAGCCCAGGCTAAAACTGTTTCTCTGGTGTCTGCTCATACTACTACTTTGACTTCTACTTCTACAACTACTTCTACGGTCACCACTTCAGCTATTACCTCACCTCTGATGTCTATAAAAATTTTGTCATCATCTGTGAAGTCTTCAACGACGAAAACGAAGTTACCAACTGTCCCGTCTACCAAATCTTCCGGTCCATCGACGACAATCCCGTCGACTAAACCATCGTCGTCGTCGACGAAGATCTCGTCGACGAAGTCACCAACGACGCTCTCGTCGACGAAGGACCCGTCGACGAAGACGCCTTCGACGGCCTCGTCGACGAAGGGCCCGTCGACGAAGACACCATCGACGGCCTCGTCGACGAAAGGCCCGTCGACGAAGACACCATCGGCGGCCTCGTCGACGAAGGACCCGTCGACGAAGACACCATCGGCGGCCTCGTCGACGAAGGACTCGTCGACGAAGACACCATCGACGGCCTCGTCGACGAAGGACTTGTCGACGAAGACACCATCAACGGCCTCTTCGTCGACGCAGACACCATTGACAACGGACAAGCCATCGACGGTTCCGTCGACGGACAATCCGATTACAATGGCTTCATCGTCATCGATGACAGCAGTGGCATCTGCTCATCCGTTGCCCAGTTCTACCCCTACGAAAGTCCAGTATACACATTTTCAAATGAAGACGTATCAGCGAGATTATTCCCACATTTCTCCGCTTTTACCATCACATATTTTGGAGACATATATGGAGGTAGATTCAGATAACGGTGAGGAGGATGAGGGTCCTTTTGGGGTTGCCCGTCACCTGTCTCAATTGAATATCAAATATCAGGAGGACGATGAGGATGATGACCAGGGTCATTATGAACATGAGGATTTCTCGACGCCATATCAATCACCCCATGCCAGACCTCACCAATCGGAGACCACTACTCAATTGCCATCTACTTTAGTTCAGGATTTACAAGCAATGTTGGCCGACTATCGCCAGAGATTTCCTCCAACTCCGGTTGCACCTGTAGTGCCGGCTACCCCAGTTACCTTGCCAAGGCCTTCGTCACCGCGGACATCATTGTCTCCAAGACAAGATACTGGTCCAGCACCTCAACATGACATGGATACTTCTTCTCATGATGACGATGATGACAGGGAAGAGGGCGAATTGCCAGATAATATACCTATAGATCCATGGGAGGATTACGTCATTCCTATGCCTTCACCGCCTGCGCCCCGCCCTTCAGATTCTCCACCTGAGGATATCGGCGGCTTTCATAATTTTATGCAACGTGCGGCAAATAGATTTGAATTGACCGTCACAGTGGAGCAGTCTGACTGCTTTTTGCATGACTTTAAAGAGGGATATCGCAGAGTTACCAGAGCTATCCCCATTATTGAATATATATGGAAGGAAGGCCTCAACATCATGAAAACGCCTGCTTCCATTCCTGCAGTCCTTCCACGAATAGAGAAAAAGTATTGAGCACCATCAGATACTCCATCTTGTTTAATAGGTCACCCTCGACCAGACTCTGTCATATCACAGGCTGCACAGCAGAAGTCCAAGAATCCTTCGGTTCCCATTTCCACACCACCTGACAAGGAAGGCAGGAGACTGGATGCCATTGGGAAGAAGTTCTCTGCAAATGCAGCAGCCTCTATTAAAGCTGCTAATTCGTTAGCTATCTTGGCCCGTTACGATAGGCAGATGTGGTCCGATCTGTCTGAATACCTTGAGTTGATCCCTGAGGATCAGCAACAAGAGGTGCGCAGGATTGTACTGGAGGGAGAAAGGGCAGCTTCGGAAATCATTGATTGCGCCCTTGATATTTCTAACACCAACTTCAGACAATTGGCAGGTGCAGCAGTACTTAGGCGTCAAGGTTGGCTCCGCGCTACCACCTTCAGGCCTGAGGTCCAAACAAAAATCTTGTTTCATGGCGTATGATGGAGATTCACTTTTTGGTAAACACATCGATGACGCTTTGCTGGCAATAAAGACAGATACAGAAACAGCTAAATCCCTTGGTACCCTACAATACAAGAGGGGATCCTTTAGAGGAGCAAGAGGCCGTGGTTACTCTTCCAGGGGGAACTATTCCAACCAGCAAAATCGCCAATACCAATCTCAATACAAACAACCGTACTATCAAAGCTCTTACAGACAGCCTGCCTCTGGATCTTTCCCTCGTCAGGGAGGGAAACGACGCTCAAACAATCAAGGGCGTGATTCCAACAAGCGCCAATGAGCTTTGCCGGATGTCAGCCATTCATCCTCCCCTTCCCGTGGGCGCCAAAATTTCCGCCTTTTACCAACAATGGCGGACAATAACTTCGGATCAGTGGGTCCTGGATCTTGTCAGGAACGGACACACTCTGGAGTTTTTACAGAAGCCACCAACAACGCCGCCCAGGGGTCCCCCTCCCCCTCGTCTTCACTTACTCTTCAAAGAAGCCTTAAAGATGCTACACAAGAATGCGATAGAACGAGTTCCTCCTTCTCAGAATGGGAAAGGGTTTTATTCTCGCTTCTTCCTCGTGGAGAAAACTTCAGAAGAGTGGCGTCCAATATTAGATCTGCGCAAACTCAACCAATATCTAAAGAAACAGAGTTTTCGCATGGTAACGTTGACGGACATTCTGAATTGTCTCAACAAAGGGGACTTTATGGCTTCTCTGGATCTGCAAGATGCCTACTTCCACATCCCTATTCACCCAAAACACCGCAAATACCTAAGGTTTCAGGTGGCTGGTGTCCACTTCCAGTTCAAAGTACTTCCATTTGGCCTCAAATCGGCCCCCAGGATCTTCACCAAATGTTTAGCCCCAGTGGCAGCAATGTTGAGGTCACAGGGAATACAAGTCTTCCCATACCTTGATGACTGGCTGTTAAAAGGACCATCGAGAAACTCCACAATGGAAGCGGTCAGGAGTTCCCTCTCCCTCTTTTCGAATCTGGGTCTGACTCTTAATTTCGAGCAAATCTCAGCTTCAACCTCGTCAGGAGTTGACTTTTCTGGGAGCGGTCTTGAACACACGCCAGTGCAAGGCGTTCTTGACTCAGGAGCGGCAGAACAAACTGTTGAACCTAGCAAAACAAATCTTTGCAAGAAGGTCACTCTCAGTTCGGACATTTGCTTCCCTTCTAGGGATGTGCTCCTCTGCAATCAGCCTCATCCCTATGGCGAGACTCAGAATGAGACCGTTACAGGAGGAGTTACTTCATCAGTGGAGGCAAGTCGACGGATCGTTCGACGACCGCATCAAAGTGACTACCAAAATGGAGCAAGCCCTTCTTTGGTGGTCGAAGGCGCCCAATTTGTCACCAGGCCTCACCTTTCTACAAGACATTCCAGAGTTCACCCTGACTACGGACGCTTCTATGGAAGGTTGGGGAGGCCACCTTCAGGACCTTCAGATCCAGGGGCGATGGCCTCGTCGGTACCGACGGAAACACATCAACAGCCTAGAGCTGAGGGCCATTTTTCTGTCCCTGCAAGCCTTCCTTCCCAGGATTGCGAATTCGTCCGTGCTGGTGCGTACGGACAATACCACCAGCATGTACTATATGAACAAACAGGGAGGAACGAAATCTCTCACCCTGTCGCTAGAGGCTCAGGAGATGTGGGAATGGGCCATACGCCACGGCATATCCCTCAGAGCAGAACATGTGCAAGGCGTCCAGAACTCTCTCGCCGACAACCTCAGCAGAGCTTTCACGAGCTGTCACGAATGGGAGCTCGAACAACATCAAGTAGAAAGGATATTTCAAACTTGGGGAACACCAACGCTGGATTTGTTCGCCACGCAGCAGAACAGCAAATGCCTGTTTTATGCCAGCAGGTTTCCTCAACCGAAGTCCAGGGGAAATGCCCTTTTGATGAGATGGTCCGGAATCTTTGCGTACGCTTATCCTCCGATTCCGCTCATTCCGAAGGGACTGCAAAAGATGAAGAGGGAACATTGCACTCTCATCCTCATTGCTCCCCGTTGGCCACGGCAGTTTTGGTTTCAGGAGCTCCTTCTACTATCTCAGCAGCCTCCACTTCGTCTCAAACCGACAGTGTCGATGTTAACAAGGGAGGGAGGCCAGATCCAACATCCGGATCCTCAATCACTGCACTTGCACGCTTGGCTCCTGACTTCCTAGAGTTCAAGGATCTTAACATCTCCTCAGACTGCAGGGCGATCTTATCGCAAACCCGTGCTCAAAGTACCATCAAGACCTATCGTTTTAAGTGGAAACGATTCTGCTCATGGTGTGAAGAGAATAATGTTCATCCACTTCAAGCTCCTCCGGAAGCCATCGTTCCATATCTGCTCTCTTTAGCTAGGGCTGGCCTGGTTTTTTCGTCCATTAAGGTGCATCTGGCGGCGATATCCAGGTTCAGGAAGAGTTCCAACAAACCATCCTTATGTTCCTCATCTTTGATCAAACGATTCCTTAAGGGGCTATTCCGAGCTTTTCCACCAGTTCGTCCCCCTCCTCCTGAGTGGGATCTTAATATTGTTCTTTCTCAACTTCTAAAAAGACCTTTTGAACCTATTCATAGGGCGGATCTAAAGTTTCTAACTTGGAAAGTGGCTATCTTACGGGCTCTCACTTCAGCCCGCAGAGTCAGTGAGATACAGGCCTTCACTGTTACACAGCCTTTCTTACAATTCTCTAAAGACTTTGTGACACTTAGGACTAACCCAAGATTCATTCCAAAAGTACCAACTCAATTCCACATCAATCAACCGGTCAAACTCAAAACTTTTTTCCCGGATCCTAAGACTTCAGCGGAGAAGGTTTTACATTCTCTGGATGTGAAACGGTGCCTGAAGTTTTATCTTCAAAAAACAAAGGACATCCGCAAATCTAATCAACTTTTTGTTGCTTATGGTCAAGCCACCTTGGGTCAAGCTGTAACAAAGGCAACTATAGCTAGATGGTTGTCTTCTACGATTGTCTTCTGTCATGTCAAAGCCAACAAACCTTTAACAAGAAAGGTCAAAGCGCATTCCACCAGAACAATGTCAGCGTCAACGGCCCTTTTCGCTGGAGTGACGCTGGAGAACATTTGCCGAGCTGCTACGTGGAAAAGTGTGCACACTTTTACCAAACATTACTGTTTGCAGTCGGCAGTTCATGATGATACAGCAGTTGGAGAAGCGATACTGCAGCATCTTCTTCACTAAGGTTAGACTTTTTACAGTCTTTTCTTCTTCATTTGCCTATTTTGAGCATATGTTTCATTATGATGTTTTAGCGTTTTTAAATGCTGTAATGTATATAATGTACTTATGAAGGTTTTGATGCATATGTTATGTCAACAAGTTTGTGCTCTATTACCTTCCTGGTTGTGTGGGGATGTATATGGTTTATTTTGTCTCCCACCTTCCTCTAATGACAGACATGATGTCACTGCTTGCTACTCTGATTCAGGCATGTGAATCTATGAAAGATACCCCAATACTGGATAAGAAAACAAGTTACTTACCTGTAACTACGGTTATCCAGTATTGGTATCTTTCATAGATTCACATGCACCCACCCTCCTCCCCGGCATGGCAGTTCTGTTTTATGGATACTCATTCTCACTTGTGCTGGCAAAATCTGAGGAGAACTGCCTGGGCTGGGAAGGTTCTAGAGGGTGAGGACAGCTGATTGCCTGAGGCTACTATTTCAGGTCTTTTTACATAATGATGTAGATAGGCTGCTAAGTTTTGAGGCCTAGTTAGGCCTTTAGGCTTTTCCAGCCTACTACAAGAATTTTTAGGCACTGCTATTGTATATATTTTTACCGTGGGACTCCCGCCTCGACGACGGGGAATGATTCAGGCATGTGAATCTATGAAAGATACCAATACTGGATAACCGTAGTTACAGGTAAGTAACTTGTTTTCATTCGGGCTATAATCCTGATTCCTGCTACAGGCAATAAACTCGGTTCTGCAATTCCTGCGCCCCTTAGGAGTGATGACCTTGTGCATCTGGTTGGGTTTTCCTGCCAACTGGTGGATGAATGCTCTAAAGTGGTGTCTGAGGAAGCAGTGATTCCAGCACAAGGAAAACCTTTTGGTTCGGGATCAGATTTTCTAATGTGTTCTCCTGGATCTTGATTAATTGGTGTACCTTGACAACCTCACTGTTGGCCACTAATTCAGTCCCCCCGGTTGTAGGCCTGCTGTGGTCATGAACAAATCCTCACTTGGCCCAGCCCCACGTAGGGGACAGTGAGGCTGGGCCTTTGATCTGTGTGAGAGGAGCAGCTACACATAAACATGTTTAAGCTGCAGACTTGGTGGCTGGGCTTGAAGACTTCCCTCAAACCATCTCAAGGTATACTCTCCCCATCCTCTTAGACAACAAAGCACCAACTATATCAATAGGCAGGACAGTGTGGGTTACCTTATGTCTGAAGATCTTATACACAGGGGACAAGAAAATCCCCTGATTGCCATTCGTGCCCACGCCTCGAGAACCATGGTGGTTTCTGGTGTTCTTACCCAGGATATTGTGATAGTTAATATTTGCCACATCCTTTTGCAAAGCATTAATGCTTCACAGCTGAGGCACTCAATGGCAGATAATTCTCCAAGGCACAGCTCAGTCCCACTTCCTGGGGGAGTCGGGGGTGGGGGGTATTGCTTTGGGACTCGTTTGTGAGGTAAAGATTCTGCAGCAAAAATTATACATTTTACATTACTAGTGGATAGTATTTCTCCCTGCAGATTATTTACCACTCTGCCTCCTCCATAATGAACCCTTGCATTCATAAGATTCCAAAACATGCAATGTGGTATATTCTGTTACTGTCATTGTCCTTGTCGCGCTGGTTCTGTAGGTGCATCTATGATAAATGGTACTACATCAGAGTCCTTACCGACTAAAGCAGCCAGTTCTCTTCGCCGTGGTGTAAACATTTGTATTCAGCCACACCAAAAAGAAAATAGCTTGTGCAATGTTTAACAAAGGTCGTGTGATATATTAATGTGTAGGTAGAGAAACAGACTAACGTAAATGTCTATCACAGCCCAATCCCACCTCTCTCTTCACACTATAAAAGCATGCGGTATCTCTGACCTTTTATGGTTTATAAAATTTGGGATTTTAACCTGGCTCCCCGTTGTTTCAGACTGGTTATATATTACATTGACTGTTTACTTCAAAAGGACTGTATTCTGTAATTGCTAGGGGGAAAAAATACTGAGATCAGCTGTATCATACCGCTAGAAACATCACCACGCCCATGCGACTAGATCCTTAATGTCTATTACAACAGTTTTACTCTCAGAAAGTTTCTTGCATCAGCTTCTTTATTTTTTTTTATTTTATTTTAACTGAAGGCTAGCCTTAGCTGTACAAGAAACAAGGTTGCTAGTGCAGCAAGTACATAGAAGCACATAGAAATGTCCTTTAAAAAGGACTACAGGGATATTGAGGATTGAGTCTATTTTCAAACTGATCAATTGAGTGTCAAACACCTGTAAATCACAAGTGCTCATCTATTTTTGCTGTGGTTGATCTGTTGCATGAGTACTGTTGTGTAGCGCAGCCATAAGGCCGCCATTTTGTTTCGATTGAGGACTATTATTCATGTCTTAACTACAGGTCAGGGCAAATTGGTCTAAAACATCCTCCTGCATCCATTACTGGTGTCCTGCCCTGGCTTTACACAAAATGCACTATTTTCGCCCATGCACCAGGCCTCAAGGGAGTCCACACAAGTGCGCATAAATGAATGGGATAGGGATGTATGCAGGTACAGAGAAATGCATTCTTGTATAAGCATGTAACTGTACTGTAAAGCATGTGACTGTACTGTAGTGAACTGGACTGAAGGCCCCATGCCAGGGAAGAAAAACGTGTTCCTCTAGGGTAGGTGCCATCTTTATCTATCGGTATTTGCATAGGGCGTTGTCTGCCAGCTGTTTGACTTCACAGCGCTTTTATTACTCCAATGATGACTTTGTAAATGGTTCCAAGGTTTCCATCGCAAGCTCATGAAGACGCGCCTCCCTTATAGAGAGTGTGAATGTACCACTATTAGGAGCATATACCAATTTTACAGAGTTGTGGTTGATCTACAGACAACCCGTCCATTGTTTGCTTAAGCAATGAATTGTTTATATAAACTGTTGTTGTTCCAAAAGAAAATGCTATTACTCTGGCAAACATCCTTTTCTCAACCTTTTCATACACAACAAAGGCCGTCAGTGGGCTAAAATTGTACCCTGGTGAGCGCACCCTCCTTCCCAAACGCCTCCTCTGGGGTCCCGTTCTTACTTGTCATTCGCTGTGCCCAGAGACAGACGGGTTCATGGGAACCATGCCGATCTGTACAAGGTTTCCTGGCTGGAGGGCCAGTGCTAGTGGTCGGTGAATGTTGCATTCCGATCATTGCTCCCCTGCTGAGGGCACCTACACGGCGATGTAACAGTTTGAAGAGCAATAATGAACAATATGTTCACTTTTTTCAAGAAGCTGTATGAGCACTGACTCGTCTGCTGTTTGCACCCTAAGGTGCTTTTTCGTGTTAGCATAAGAACAGCTCCTCTAGTTCTTCGGGTTTGGGAAGGAGCCCAGGTTGGCATGGCAGTTCTCACTGAGGCGATGAGCGCTACTCTCTGCCCAAACCAAGGCAGGCCATTGGCGATAGAGAGTGAAGTTTTATACAGCTCATATTCCCGGTCATTGTGTTTTGAAAACCTGCTGTGAAGTTGTGTTGCCCATGTGAGTACTTGGTGTTTATCTGCCCGTCTTTGTTCTAATCACAGAGCACCTTTATCACGTATTTATTTATTCAATGTTATTTTTAAAGCGCAGCAGACACCCCGATAGGAGTCTGCCCTGTTATTCATCTTACCCAGGGGTGAGGGGAAACTGGTGTAAGACCTAATTCTATTTCTCTTTTTACAAATAATGGTTTCCCATCTTGTCTACTTAACATCCTCAGTCAGCACTTATGCACCACAATTGATGTGCAACCGAAAATGGTGTACAAATGTACAAGCACAATGAAAAAAAAGACTAGTCTAAGGCGAATTTCCAAGGAGGCATGTGCTGCAGACCCCTATTTCTGCAATGCCTTTTCTAATGGACCTTTGCAGTATGTTGTATTATGCAGGTTTAGAGTGCTGAGTAGTCCACAGTGAGGGATAAAGTGCTCAACGAGAATTCCAGCCCGTGGATGCAAGGGAGTAGTCCTCCTGCGTCTTCTTCAAGAGACTTATCTAGGGCAGTGATTACTTTACAAGGGGTACTCCTGGAGAAGCTGTCTTCTAACAAAAGCTATGAGCTGATTCTGGCAATAGTGACAATGCAGCCCGCTTCCAACCATTTGCAGCCTCCCTCGCCTCCACACACCACTCTTGCTATTGTCCTCTTTTTTAGGTCAAAGCCTACCAGACAGCACAGCTGTCTCGTGGTTTGCTTACTATTGGCTTTGTGGTTTGTAGCTCACACTTTCTAGAATTCTATTTGCTGGCTTTATTTGCCTTATGCTGTCCACCTTGAGTTTGCCCCTCCTGTTGCCTAGTTCCTGTTAATTGTATTCTTCCACAAACTCACTTTCAGCGAACCGGCCTTTAAATTTTGTTCTTATCTTGTCACATTTGCTGGGCATTCAAAGGCAGAGGTCAGAAGTCAGGCTCTGTTTTCCAGTGAGCTTGGTGTTTATTTTTCTTTCTCTGACTTTAAATGGAGAGAATCTATGTCACAATCCTGCTGAGTACCCATGTAAACGGAGAGGGTGTAGTATGTTTTTTTTTTCTAGCACTCTACAAAAAAAATGAAATGTGCTGATGTTTCAGAATTAGTTCAAATGAAGCTTTTTTTTGTAATTTTGAAATGTGGTGGAAACAAACATTTGAATGCGATCAAAACACATCAATACACTAGGTGATAACATTTGCACACATTATCGTTTATGTGCTATAAAACTGTATTTTAGTGAAAATGTAATAGTCATGAGTTGTCTGTATTGGCAGTGCGCTACCACACCACGCATACTCCACACTAGCCACTCCACTCTGTCGTTCCACCCTATGCCACGCCACTCCATTCTGCCACATGGCACTCCACTCCCCTTCAGTCTTAAGACCCTCTGCGACATGCCACGTCACTCAACTATGCAGCATTCTAATCAATCCCACTCATTCCACGACACAACACGCTGCTCCAATTTACGCCCCTCCACTCCAAACCACCAATCACTCCACTCTTACCCCACCTACCCACTTCATTCTACTTCGCTCCAATCCATCCCACTCCACTCTGTGTACCCCAGTCCACGCCACCACACCCTATTCTGCTACAGTCGACCACAGTCTACTTCACTCCACCCAATTTAACCCACTAAATTCCAGCCTACCCCACCCCACTCTACTCCACTTCAATCTACCCCACTGTAACCCTGTCTACTCCACTCTGACTCAATCTACCCCACTCCGACTCAATCTACCCCACTCCAGTCTACTCCACTCCAATCTACCCGCTCCACTCTACCACACTCCACTCAAATCTACCCCAGTCTGTGCCAAGTTACCCCAGTCTATCCCACTCTACTCCAATCCACCCCAATCCATTGTATCCCAATCCAACCCACTCCAATGTTATGTATCCCAATCTAACCCACTCCACTCTAACAGACTGCACTCCAATCTACACTACTCCACTTTACTCCACTCTACCCCAGGCCAATTACCCCACTCCATTCCAATTTACCCTACTCTCCAGTGCAATCTATCCACCTTCTCTCTAATCTACCCCACTCCAATCTACCCCTTTCAGCCACAATCTACCCCATTTCAATCTGTCACAATCTACTCCACTCCAATCTACCACACTCCACTCCAATCTACCACAACCCAACCCACCCTATCTACCCCACCCCACTTCACTCCACTCTACCCAAATCTACTCCACTCAAATCTACCCCACTCAAGCCTACCTCACTCCACTCTGATTTAACCGTCTCCAATCTACCACACCCACTCCAATCTACCCCTTCCCAATCTACCCCACCCCAATCTACCCGACTCCAGTCTATACCTATCTACCCCACTCTATGCCTCCTCCCCACTTGAACCTTTTCATCTTCCCCACTCAACTCCACTCTACCCTACTCCATTCCAATCTACCCAACTGTAATCCATCACACTCCACTCTTCCCCAATCAATCTCACTCCACTTCAGTCTCGACTTCACTCCAATTGGTCCAACCTCACTCTCCCACTCCACTCTACCCAGTCTAACCACTCCAATCCACCCAATCTACCCCACTCCACCCCAGTCTACCACACTCCATTCTATTCCATCGTCTACCCCATACGACTTCACTCCATACTACCTCATGCTGCTCAAATATACCTCACTCCAGTCCAATCTAACCCAATCCAATCCACCCCACTCTGCCCTACTCTACTTTACTCCAAACTACCCATCTCTATTCTACCCCATCCAGTCAGCCCACTTCAATCTACCCAACCTCAATCTACCCCACCCTAATCCAGGTTAGCCCACCCCATCCAAATCTACCCCACTCCACCCCAATATATCCCACTGCAGTGTACCCCCACTACGCCTCACTTCAATCCACCTCACCTCACTGCAATCTGCTCCACCCCACCCCAATCTACCCCACTCAAATGTATCCCAATCTACTCCGATGTACCCCTCTCCAATCAACCCGGCCCCATAATCTACCCCTCACCCATCCAATCTACCCCACACCACTCCAATCTACCCCACACCGCTCCAATCTAGCACACGCCAAACTATCCCACTCATTCCATGCTACCCTACTATAAACCACCCAATCTACACCGCTATACTCTACCCCACTCCAGTCACCACATTATATCCCACTCCACCCCAGCCTACCCTACTCCTATTTACCCCACTCAATTCTACCATACTCTAATCTACCCCAATCTTCTCTAATCTAACCCGCTCTACCCAACTCCACGCCATCTCCAAAATTCAATCTACCCCTCTCCAACCTACCACGCTAATCTACTCCAGTCTCTCGGTCACATCTACCCAACTACAATCTACCCCAATCTACCCTACTCCATTCTAGCCCACTTTACCTCCACTCCACAGTACACCAATCTGCCCCACTCCAATCTACCCCACAAACTTGTCGACATGTGAAACAGCAGCCACACTGGTGTACAACATGGCTAAAGCACATTACCAAAACTAATAGCTCTCACATAGGCGAGATCTATTGGCTTTGCCAATGCTTGTTTCTCTAGCTCTCTACCCGTTCTATTAGTTCTTCCTTCACCCCATTATCTCTTCCCTCCTGTTACAAGACAACCCATTAGATTACTTCTCCCACCTCCTCTCTAAACCTTATTGAAGACTGTGGACTTTCTGGTTGAATCCTCTGGTGATGTGCCTCGTAGTGCGGTGGCATCTGGAGGTGCACTTTGTGTTCTGATAAGGCACATGATGTGCTAATAATGCATACCTTCTGGATACAAAACTCTGGCTGTTGCCAGTTACTTTGAGGCTTCGCACTAATTTGATGATAAGCAGCCCGCGGTTGGAGATGAATGACCATCATTCTTGCCGTGCTGCTGAATGATTTGCAGTGTATGTAGTGTTCCCAAAACGTAGGTTACTCACCTAGAGAAATCTTCGATTTCATTGTTTATTTCTTCTTATTTTTTGTTTGTTGGAGAGCAAGGTTTAGGGATAGAAGGGAAACATGCTCTCACCATTGAGCGGAGCAATATTTAATGATAAGCCTTTGCTGTTTTTATGCGCTACTGCTATGTATTAAGAAGTGTATAAAGACAGAGCCACCCAATAATCCCGTGAGGACTGGGTATAATCAATAACAGATTTACAATTGTCCTCAAAGGAATCGTTTAAACAAACTTCATTAATTAATGTCACCAGAAGTGATCAATTATTTACCAGAAGCAAGGTAGATACAGTATTTTTACTGTTTTTTTATTATTTCTCAAAAGTTTTTTGTTAGAAAATGTTATCAAAATTCAGGCATGGCAACATGATACTACTACAATTGAATGATTTTGGTAGCATATAACACCTTATGCTCTTTACACGGATAAACCAAAATACCATGTACAAAAGAACTTTTCAAAGTCCTACATTCTTTTTTGACATGAATGATATTAGTATAAGCAAAGCGGCGTCAGGCGTCGACGTTTCGGTCCTTCTTCGGTTAATTAATTCCATAGGACCATCCTCAGGAATCCCTAACTATCGAGGCGTGAGGAAGTATAACGCGAGTGCTCCCGCATTTAAGTGATTAAGGAAACATCGAGTGTTTCATTCGGAACTATATTCTCCTGATTAATACGCAGGATTGAGTCGAGTATTTTATTCTGTGAAGAAATTTGCCCATTTAGTCCTCACGTCCACCGGCTGGTGGTTAGTGATATATTTTGTCCAACTGGTCCTGAGGATGGTCCTATGGAATTAATTAACCGAAGAAGGACCGAAACGTCGACGCCTGACGCCGCTTTGCTTATACTAATATCATTCATGTCAAAAAAGAATGTATGACTTTGAAAAGTTCTTTTGTACATGGTATTTTGGTTTATCCGTGTAAAGAGCATAAGGTGTTATATGCTACCAACATCATTCAATTGTAGTAGTATCATGTTGCCATGCCTGAATTTTGATAAAATCTTCTAACAAAAAACTTTTGAGAAATAATAAAAAAACAGTAAAAATACTGTATCTACCTTGCTTCTGGTAAATAATTGATCACTTCTGGTGACGGCATTAATTAATGAAGTTTGTTAAAACGATTCCTTTGAGGACAATTGTAAATCTGTTATGTATTAAGAAGAGCAGATTGGCTTAACAAGGGCAGGGTCTTAAAGAAAAAAGTCCTGGCTCAAAGTTTGATCTCATGAACATAGTATGAGAAGATGTCATAGCTCTTTACGTATTTAGGAAGACTGATAGTCATGTACTTTTTGTAACACAAATAACAATTCATTATTATAAATAATACCATCTGCTTATTCTTGAATGCACGAGAGCATTCAGGCATCAACTTTAGTGGCTTTGGCTTGCATATTTCAGATGTGGTGCTTATGGAAATGCAACTAGACATTGATATAAGATAACTTCCAGCATTAACTAGGTATAACACACTTAACTTTCAACTTAGTATCTGAAATCTCGAGGCCACAGTACTCCTATCCTAAAAATGAAGTATAATAACCAAAACATCTTTCGCTGCAGTCAGTCAGTTAAAAAATTAGCTCCTTTTATGTAAATTATACTTGATATTTTTACTGTTCTGTACTCTAAGTAAGCTATGATCACCGTCCTTTTGGGTTTATTGCGGACTATGGGTTTTATTTTTTTCCATTTTGTGTTTTCCTCAAGTCCAATGGAAGCCATTTTCTGAGACCTGGGATAGATATGTAACCTTTGCCCAAGTCTGTGTGGAGCTGGCAGTTTTCCTGTGGTCAATAAGATATGCTCAACGTTTTTTGTAGCATGGTAAATTACTGCAGCGATTCCTCTGGTCTGAACAAGCCGTGCAGCCTTCTTTCTGCCTGGCTGGGCCCCTCAGTGACTTCTGAGAGCCCAGCAACCATTCCCCATGTCTAAAAATGCATCTTTGTCTCCCATCTGATAGTTCTGCATCCTTTCTTCTATACTAGTTGAGACCTGTACCCGTTCCTGTGCTCTGTGAAACTTCCTGCATCCTTTTTCCTGAAGAGAGTCTTGTAACCTTTCCTCAGCCCTGAGAGAGTCCAGCAGCCTGTCCTTTGCTCTGAGAAAATCTTGCATCATTTGCGCTGGTTTAACAGTAATGCACGATAAACCCAGTATGGGAGAGGCTGCTGCATTTCCCTCATGCTGGGAGAAACCTAGATCCTTCCTTCTGGTTTGAGAACCCTGCAATCTTTGCTCTGGGTGTGGCATGCTTTGTGGTGGTCTTGTTTTTGCTGTGCTTCGTTTGGGTTGCTTCTGTCGTGCTGTGTTTAATTCTGTTTAATTTCTTTTGCTTTGGCTGACCAACTTACCCCTGGCATCATTCCCTGAATTCCTATCTTCGCACAGGCCTGGCTCGAAGGGTTTCAATCTATCTTGACAGAAGTAAACAAGGAGGTGAGTGCCTTCAAACCTGATACCTGAGCTCTTTCTCATGCCCAGTAAACTCAGAAGAAGCAGCGAGATGATGAGGGGAAAGGGTACCACCTGATAACTGTCTCTAGCACAGTGAGGTAACCAAGAAGTGCTACCTATGGGTTCTGCCCCAGGATTAGACTTTTGTTCACTTTGCCCTCACCCATAAGAGCATTATAGTTCTGCCATTTCACCTCTATGGGTCAATTTCCATGTACCCCGGTTGCAACGTTGGAGGCCTGTCTGACCACCCACAGCTTACTGTTCACTCCTTGTCACTCGTTTCTCATTCCCAAGGTCCTTCTTGTCCTTTTGGCCTGGAAATCTGAACAATTTCTTCCTGCCTATAACGTGTCTCTTCCTTCGCCTCTCTTCCCTGCACCTGCTCACTTTTTGCTCAGAGATCTCTCCCTTCTCATTAGAAAGGTTTCCTGTTTCTCCCCCTATCCTGAAACTAAATGGACTCTTATCCCTGAGCTATTGTCTTTCTCACCCTGGCAGGCTTCCTTCTCCCTCTTGCTTTGCCTGCGACCAGTCTCTGTCCTTGCTGGCCTGTTTCCTCTAGTGTTCTGCTGGCCCCATTAGTGCCTTTGACCAGTTAGAACTAGGTTCCTGTATGAGGTGTAGAACTTTATGTAAAATTACATTACAAATGTATGTAATGCAACAATTAACAACATGCAGTTAATAAGATTATGGTTTCATTACGCTTACAAATAACCAATTCAATATACCGGTGTTTGTCAGTTTACATTCTGTCACACAACATACCAAGCTGCCTTTCAGTGGCTTTGTCATGTCATGTTTTTTTTGTTACGTTGCTTAATCGTGTTGTATCTTCTGATATGTTATGTTGCTAATAATACAAATTGATCTTTGCTACGGCTCTTTCAAATTGAAAAGTTATATATTTCTAAAATATGTTGGGGTCATAAAGTGCAATTTGATATCCATAAAATGGCTTTGAACATGTTTAATTTTGTCAGTGATTCCAAACATTATTTAATATTTCTGGGACCAACTGTCCTTATTTTTACAAATTATTAAAATAATCTCGTCTTGGGCTGTCTGGTCTGTCATGATGGAGTCAAAAATCAAAACCGTTAATCAGAATTGGGTTCCTGTTCTACTTTTGTGAATGTTTTCCTTTGTGACACGAAGTCATGGAATATGTTATCTTTCCATTTGGTTTGGTCTCTGTCCTGGCAAATAAAGAGACCGGGTTTGTAATGTGTGTTTCCCTGGTATTATGTCACTTGACAAGTAGTTGGTGTGCTTCATAATATTATCGGATGTCTTTGGAGTGTATTTCTGTAAGATTATAGCCTGTCTAGAAGATGGGTGCATGGATCACAGCAGTTCTTGGCTTTCTTGCAGAATCGAAATCTGTTTCCAGCGTATTGTTTATGTGTTAGTGTGCTTTGAGTGTTTGAGACACTCATGGGTATCACATCCCATCATTAAATAATCTGTCAGTTGTGTGCTGGGCGTGTTTCATGTTAAGAGACTGTTCATTTTTTTTTTTTTTTTGCAGAGTTTTATTTAGCGCGAACTAGACCCGGACCGAATAAGGGAGGTGCTCTGCAGAGTTTTATATAGCGCGAACTAGACCCGAACCGAATAAGGGAGGTGCTCTGCCCGTTCTGCCCACTTTTAGGTGGCTTTCCTTGTAAATTTCTTACGAGAGTGAGATTTTATTTCTAGTTCGGTGAGAGATGACCTGGAAAGTTTTACCATTTTGGCTCCTTGGCAATGGGGTTAGGTTGCGCAAGGTCCAGGTTGTGTAATTGGGTGTTGTAGGGGTTATTGCCTGTTGTTTTACAGTGTATTGGGTGATGTATTGTTTTTCTATCATATTACATGTGGATCCGGAATGGCTACATGAGAGTTTGTGGTTTCAGTGGGTTGTGATATGTCTAGTGATGTGGGTGATTACGATTGTGCCTTTGTTATGTCTAACGTGGCAGCTCAGCTGTCTAAAAGATGCCCAGTTCTATAAAATACCCATTGAGTTTTCTTTGGCTTCATGCAGAGGAGTATTTCTATCTCACCCCATGATATGGGCTATCTGTTGTACCCTTCCACCATCCAGGAAGTGCTTCCTTTGGAATGCATGAGGGACTATTTTACATCAGAAAAGTATTTTGTCATGACACTGTTTGCCATATTCACTTCATTTAACTTTTTTTCAAAAATGTTATACTCTTTCCCTAGCATTTTCAGTCAACAGTGCAGGCTTTGATGTGAACCAAAACATCTGTGAATGCAGCACATGTAAACAGCATTGGTGAATGCCTGTGTTTTTATACATTGACACATTAAAGTCCGACATATCAGCTTCCGAGCTGCTGGTTTTTCTTCTCTTTGAATGTTCTGTGTTGGCTTAATGGAATGGTTTGTCAGTGTGTTCTCTTGTATGGATTACTGTGGCTGATGTCATTTGTGTTGGGGTGTGGATTGGGTCGTTCTGGTTATGTTAATTACTGCTGGGAGAGCAAGACTTTGCAGTTGATATGATCTATGATGCTTTGTTTGTGCGAGGGCATTTTGTTGGTATGTTATGTAATTCGTAGGATCGAATGAATCTGATGTTTACTGGTCTTAGGCATTATGGATGTGTGTAGTGTTCTAAGTGTTGCCATCCGGAGTGTCCTTTGTTAGTTGTGTATCTGTTTTCATATTGCTTCTAGAATTTTCTGTTATGCTTGTAGAACTGAGCTTTAGAGGCATGGGGAGCTACAGGTTGCTATCCATGTGGTCTATGGATATTTGGTGGTTGTCTGCAAGTATTTGATAGAGACTACTAGCCGAAGATTCCTTAACGTAGAATTATCCCCAGGCGAGACTGGATCCGGAATTTTTTTTGGCACAGCATCGCTGTGCGCCGGGGGGATCTCATCTTGCAACTCCGCCCAGGCGTCATCCACGTACGTGACGTCCGCGAGTTTACATAAGTCCCACCCTGGTGCGCCTATGTCAGTTTCTATCTTTTCCGCGTGCAACGCCGATCCGGTTCGTGCTCCGGGCCTGTTTAGGCCTTCCCTTCGCTATTGCGTGTGTTTGTGGGAACAGTGTGCAGTCTTTTGGACGCCTGATGTCGGCGACGGACCCTCACCTCATTTGCATGTGGTGGTGGGGGAATATCACGGCTCCACTGATTGAGAGGCGTGCCAACAGTTGAAGCCGAAGTCACGGCGAGAGCGCCGGATGAAACTTCTCTCGGCTCGCATGTCCAGATCTGCTTCGTCACCTAGATCAGCTTCTGCGGAAGGTTTTCGATGCAGCCGTCATACTCATCCCTCTCCTATAACGCAAGAGCTTCGCTCCCCTGTCGGTAAGTGTCAGCGAGGTCACATAAGTCCCACCCCGGCGCGCCTTTGTCAGTTTTTTCCTTTTCAGCGTGCAACGCGGATCCGGTTCGTGCTCCAGGCCTGTTTAGGCCTTTCTCTTTCTCTATTGCGTGTGTTTGTGGGAACAGTGTGCGAATGCCTTCAGGCTTTAAGACGTGCTCATCTTGTGGACACCTGATGTCGGCGATGGACCCTCACCTCATTTGCATGTGGTGCTTGGGGGAACATCACGACTCCACTGATTGGGAGGCGTGCCAGCAGTTGAAGCAGAAAACGCGGCGGGAGCGCCGGATGAAACTTCTCTCAGTTCGCATGTCCAGATCGGCATCCTCACCTCGATCAGCTTCTACGGAAGGTTTTCGAAGCCGCCGTTGTCGTCCTCGTTCTTCTCCTACGTCGCAAGAGCATCGCTCACCTGTCGGTAAGTGTCGCAGTTTGTCCTCGAGGGCTGGTTTCCGGCCTGTTGGGGGACGTGGGCTCTCCGTGGGTGATGCGACCCCGCGTACCATCCCCCTATCCACCGTTTCCCAGTGAGGGGGCGTTGAGAGCCCAGATGAAGACATATGCGGCGTCTTTGCAGGCCTCGCTGGCTTCTCCTCCTGGGAGGTCAGCGGATCCCTTGCATTGTGCGGGGCCCTCCGCGGCGTCTTTGGGGGCTCCCGCCCTGGCGCTGGCTGGCTCGGTTCCAGGCTTGGAGGATGTGGTACCATTGGGGTGAGGCTCTTCGGGGGTCCCTCCTTCGGACCATGGCACCTCTGCTTCGCTGCAAACTCCTGCGGAAGTCCCTGTGATGTTGCGGGAGGTCGCCGGGCTCGGGTCGCATCCTCGAGCCCCTTCGGTCCTATGGACAAGGGTCGATCTTGCCTGAGGCATTAGTGACGCCGCTACGGTGCTGGCGGCTGCTAGCCCTGGCGGCGCCACAGGGGTCGGCGGACCCCCCTCGTCCCATTATGGTTTGAGGCTGGCGGGGGACCCCCCGTCCCTTCCCGGGCCCCTCTCGTCCCTTTATGCAGGCGGCTGTCTCATCAGAGGTCGAGTCGGGCTTGGCGGTGCCACTGGGGTCGGCGGGCCCCTCTCGCCCCCTCATGGGTAGAGGCTGGCGGGGGACTGCTTGTCACTCCCCGGGTCCCTCTCGTCCCTCCAGGCAGGCGACTGCCTTTTCGTAGGTCGAGTCGGCGCCGTCCCTTAGCTGCCTCGACTCCGGCCCAGCCCCGGTTTCCTGGACCGTGTGGTGTGGAGGAGGCCTGTCCAGCGCCTCCCTTGGCGCTGGACGACGATGACATCCTGCCTCAGGTTGCGGACTCTACGGCACCGGACAGGCATCTGGTCGTGGACTGGAATTTAGCGCCCCCTCTTCCCCGGATGTTGGGCGCCTGCTGGTGTTGTCCTCACCATAGACGGGCCGTCGCGTCGTGGCTTTTTCCCCCGGCGTCATCAAAGGATGGCTCCTGACCACGGTTTTCGCGAGAGGAGCCACAGGACCCTCACTCCTTGGTCCTTCTTTCTCCTTTCCGGACCTGGCCTTTCCCCACTCCGATTGGCTATGGGGACGGCCGCCTTAGCTTACAGCCGTCGCCTCAGGAGGAGCTGCTTTCCCCACCGCAGGGCCCTACGGAGGCGGGTGCGGCCTTCGCTCACTCTGTGTCAGGGACTGTCCGGGACTATGTGGGGAACACAGTCAGGGACTTGGGCAAGGACTAGGAACTGGGTAGAAAACTTACACAGGAAGGGGAGTACAGCGCTGCTCAGGATCATACAGGAAGTCAGAGGAGAAAAAGGGATCCAAAGGGGAAGCCTGGACAAGTGAACAAGATGGGTAAGACTCAGAAAGGAAGGCCACTCACAAGGCAATTTTGCATTCAGAATAACTACACCTAGGATGAATGTGCAAGACATATATATGAAACAACATTAACAATAAAGGGGGGTGTGGGGTAAAGCACTCGGGAGCTCCACACGGTAAGACTGAAGCTCAGTAAGTTTCTTACCCACAATTGCGGTTACAGATACTGACTGCAAATACCCACATGTAAGATATGCATGCAAAGGCAAGGTCTGTGGAGCTTATACCTATGGTGATGTTATAAATGTAACTCAAAGACAATACTCACATTGAATAAGAAACACCACCTAGGTAGTCCGCTGTGCCCACGGATCCTGGCGATCAAACAGGAACACGCAAGGCAGTAACAGCAAGGGGGTAGAACTAAACACAAGCACAATAGACAAGGAGCTAGCAAGGAGGAGTGCTTAACAGGAAAGGAAGGAAATCACAGGGCACACTTGGCAGAAAGCAGGTAACAAACATACAAGGTAACAGAAGTAAAACAGCAGAATAGAAAGACAGCAAACTAGGAACTGGAATGAAGGAATTGGGAAGAAAGGCAGGGACTGGAGAGTGATATACAGAAGGGGAGGCTAGAGGGGTATACTAGAATAGTGCAGGTTAAAGAATCAAGAAAACAAAGTAGCATAGAAGGCCGTGCTGGGACAGGAACAGGAAGTGAGCTAAGGCTCAGGAGTCAAGGCAGCACTACAGACAGTGCAGGTTCAGGAACAAGGAATTGCCAAAGCTTCAGGAGTCAAGGTAGCACTGCTGGCAGTGCTAGTTCAGGAACAGGCAAATTACTAAAGCTCAGGAGTCAAGGTAGCACTACAGGAGTGCTAGTTCAAGTAACAGGACATATCTACAGCTCAGGAGTCAAGAGAGCACTGCAAGCAGTGCTAATCAGGAACAAGAAATAGCTGAAGCCCAGGAACAAAAAATAACTATAGCTCAGGAAACAAGAGCACTGCAGGCAGTGCTAATTCAGGCACAAGGAATAGCTATAGCTCAGGAACTCAGGAAACAAGGTAGCACTGCAAACAGTGCTAATTCAGGATAAGGGAAATTGCTGCAGTTCAGGAACAAGGAATACTAAGGGTCAGGGTAGCACTACAGGCAGTGCTAATTTAGGAACAAGGAAAACAGCAGCAGGTCAGGAACAAGGCATAACTAAAGCTCAGGAAACAAGAACAGCAAAAGCTCAGGGAGCACAGGAAACAAGGATCGGTCTCACCGGTAAACAGCTACAATGACCAACCTTTGCCTGAAGGGAGCTGGGACTTAAAAGAGCTCACAGTAATCATATGCATCAGGTGTGAGCAGGCTAGAAGCAGCCAGCCACAGGTGAGCTGAATTCCTCCACCCATCCTTGGCCTGCAGGGGTGGAGACAAAGCAGTGAGCAGGGAATTCTGGGTAATGGAGTTTCAGGCATGAGTAGGCTGGCTTCAAGTATAAGCAGGTTGGCTTTCACAAAACCCGGCATGGATTGGGAATGGATGTCAATTCCCAATAAGTGTCGAAATGCCTGGAAGTCAGGATATGCATACAGGGGAGTGTCTGGAGGCATATTAGAACACGGAAAGCCCCACAATTCAGCCCCCTGGTGGTGGGCACTAGAGCACAGGGAGCGAATCGTGACACTCTGTTTCCACGGCTGTGAGTATTTTGCGCATGGGTGATCCGGCTGCCCATTTCTCCGCGGATCATCTTCTGGAAGTTCTTCACCAGGGCTCTGGTGGGAGGGAGCTGCTGCTTCCCTTTGAGGGTTCGCTTCCTTTTCCTCCCTGCCGCCGCTGTTGTCTCCACCATCACGGGAAGCCCACTGGCTAGACTCTTGGGGGCGCAATATGTTTGCTTCGACTAGTGCAACACTTTGTGTGTTGGCTAGGGCCACCTCTTGCTTGTGGAACTCGGCGGAGTCCCTTGGATCCGATGCTTCTCAGGAGGATGCTGGGGGTTGATTTGCTGCACCATGCGTTGGATGGCCAAGAGCTGGCGGCGATTATTCTCGCTCCGCTCTGGACATCTCGGTGGTGCTTGGTCGTGCCATGGCTTCTTCGGTTGCCCTTCGCCGCCATGCTTGTCTCTGGGACAGTGTGTTCCCGGAAAATGTTCGGGAACGGCTGGTAGATCTTCTCTTCGATGGCACTCTTTTGTTCCATGCCCCGGCCGACTTAACCATCCGGAGGTTGTTGACGGGGCTTCGGCCTCCTCCTCCTCCTCCCCCTGTCCCCATCAGTGACCTGTGAGTTGATCTGGTCTTTGGGTGCTGTTCTTTCGTTGGGGCGGGTCGCCCCAGTTGGGTGATTGGTGTGCTTCATGTGCATTCGAGTCCTCTTTGTTGGGACTGTGGTTCTGTTGGCTGCTGTTCGGCCCTTCTTGACTGTGTGTTTTTGTTTTAGGTTATCTACTACAGGTTGGCCCTGAGATTAGGCCATCTGTTTTTTCTCTTTGACTGATTGACAAGCCCTCTGCGGGGGTTTCAACCCCGGCTCTTTCTGTTGTCCTCTGCTGCAGAAGTTTCTTCCTAAGAGGGCTCCCATGTCTTGGAACTTAACATACCCTATGTGGGGTAGTTGTAGCTGTTATATAGCTTGTTCTGTGCTGAGAAGTTGTGGTCGCATTCTGGCCTCTGTTCTCCATGGCGTTTATGTACGTTGCAGGTGCAATTCCCTTATTGCTGGATTGGAATGCCTTGGTGGCGCCCTGGGGTGTCCTTTTCCGGGGTTGCTGCGCTATTCGCCAGGTCTGACCTGCTGTCTGCGGCCTGGCGTCATGGCTCTGGTTCTGCTTCTTTTTGGGTCGTGTGTCGGACCCCTCTCTGAGGTGTGTCCGGGACCTTCTTTGCCCTTATTTTCTCTGTACTGGGGGCTGAGATGGTTTTTGTGTTCGTCCCTCTTTGAGGCGCAGCCTCCCCTGTCTTTCTGGGTGCCTCGGGCTACTCTTCCTGCTTCCGACTGCTTTCTTGCTGTCGGCGCCGTTCTGTCTGATCCGTTCTGTCTGATCTATTGACTTCCGGCTGTGGTAGGCTCACCTGCCCTCTTCGTGGGGCGTGTTCCCGGTGGGGGGCATTGCCTTCTTTTCCCCTTGTCTCCTTGGAGCCTCTAGGTTGATCTTCTTCCTTGCCTTAACCTTGGATGGAGGTTCTGTTGCCTTGTAGGGGTGTGGGGTTCTTGGGCCTCCCCTTGCCTTGCCCTTGTTTCCTCTGTTGAGTGGGAACAGGCTTCCTTCTTCTTCTTCTTTTCTTCTTCCCACACCCCTCTTGGGGTCGGTGGTGTTCTGCTTGTTGGGGTTCCCCCTGCCTGAGGGGACGAGGCTCCTCGCCCTGTCCGGTGGACTAGTCCCCTGTGGGACCCTCTGTTATGTCTAGGCTGCTGGGGTTCTTTCGCAGACCCTCCTTCCCCGTGGGTATGGCTAGGGTATCTATTCTATGTTAAGGAATCGGCGGCTAGTAATCTCTATCAGATGTACGAGTTACTTACCTTCAGTAACGATGTATCTGGTAGAGATGATTCTCGCTGCAGATTCCTTCACGGCCCGCCCTTCCTCCCCGTTCTGCGAGGACCTTTAGCTTGGTCTTCTGCACTCGCCTCCCAGTGGGTGGCTGTGTCTTCTGTGAGTGCATACTTTAGCTCTTTTTGACGGGATGATTCGTCTTATTTCTTGTTCCTTCCTCCTCTTTGACGCATTGGAGGATGTGTTTATAGGTACTCTTGTGCCCCTCTGCTCTGGTTACTCCAGGATTGGAGCTTGCCTTCACTCTCTTCCCTCCCCTCCCTTCCCCTTTTTGTTACTAGGGGTCCTGGCCCCTCTGCTAACTTCTGGGTTAGGGTCATCTGGCCGTGCCTTTGCCCCTTGTTCCTTTGGGGTGTTGTCGCGCTCTGTGCTGGAGTTGCCTTCGAGGTTTGTCGTTCCTGTTTCTCTTGGAACTCTTTCCCCTTCGTTGTTCTTGGTTGGGGTTGTAGTCCTGCTACATGTTGTCATGACATTTTGCATTTGTTTCTTGTCTCCAGGGGTGGGGGACTGTCTACATACTGGCAGGTTGGCTGCTCAAGGTTGTGATCTGTTCTTTCTTCTATCCCTGCTTTTGGTTACTGCAGTGTTGACACTGCTCCTTATGGTGTTGTTCATCACCATTCCTTTTTCCAATTTTTCTGCTCTTTCGCACACTGTTCCTGTACTCCCACAGTTTTGTCTGATGGCTCTACGTTGTGGCGCAGAAAAGTTCTCCGAAGAAAACTGACATAGGCGCGCCTTGGTGGGGCTTATGTGACCTCGCTGACGTCATGTACGACGCCTGGGCGTAGTCGCGTGAAGACGCACCCCCGGCGTGCAGGGATGCTGTGGCAAAAGCTTTCCCGGATCCAGTCTCACGCCTGGGGATAATTCTACGTTAAGGAATCTGCGGCTAGAATCATCTCCACCAGATACATCGTTACCGAAGGTAAGTAACTCGTACATTACTATGATTTGCCTGAAGTTTTCTGCTTTGGCTATGATGTTAGATATTGAGGCATAGAATTGCCTTCAGATTTTCAAAGATTGACCCATTTCACTGTCTTTCATTTGCATTTGATTAATGTTGAACACCACCACAAAAGGATGTATGTTGCAGGTGGAATAGACAATTAGATTTCTTGCCTGAAGACAAACGACTCAAAAGTCCAACTTGAAAAGTCACAGAAAAACTGTGAGAGTGCTGACGGGAGGGAAGGTCATCCTTATGGAAGAGGAAGCCTCACACACAAAATTGTGTTGTGCTTCATCATCGGCAACCTCTCCCCACCCTGGAAGGATAGTACCTCCAGAGTTAACTCAACCTCCTGTTTTACTAGGTGCAGGAGGGAATTCTTAGATATAAGCTACTAGACAATTGAGGGGATCAAGGTCAGGGAATTAAAAATACCTTAATGTATACCAGGAATTTACCCTTATTAGTGGGTACAATAGGTAAGGTAAAAAACTGGTGAGGCGATAATGTGAGAGCAGTGACTCACACTGCTGTCAGAGCTAGGCCAACATGTTTCTGCCCATCCTAGAACCCCATACAGTTCTGGCACATGCCTCAGGGCCAAGGATCCCTAACTTCCTCTAGGGGGCCTATTTGCCTATTCCTCAGTGAGGGAAAATGTAGTAAAAAAATTAAATCGAAAATGGTTACGATTACTAATGTGCTCAGGTGAGTCCTACCTGAAAACGCACAAGGAAAATGACCTATTTATAAAAAAGAAAAAAACAGATAGGTCAATTAATTCATTGTACACTAAGGGACTTCCCTTAATTGGGTGAACCAAAAAAGCACAGCAAGACCACAGCACTCCCAACACACGTGATAAGTGAATAAAACATGCAAAAACGTTGTGCATGCTTCATACGCAGTAGTGACATAAAGGACATAACCATTTATGCGGCGTGCCTGACTTTAAAATGGCGGCAGCCGCTGACTCTCACCGACACTTATAGACTGTCGGATTCATCAATGAGCCTGGCGGCGAGGGAAGCGGAGGACAGAGAGCTGCATGAAAGGTGCCACTGGGGGTCAGCTATGGTGCCAGCGAAGAGCTATATTGTGGGACTCTGGTGCTGTTGATGCCGATTGTACTATGGCGCGAGCACTGAGGAGGTGAGAAATTGAGTGCGGTATCTAGCAGCAATCGCGGTAAGCCCGGTTGCCGCGCGGTGAATGGACGCTTTGGGGGCTGTTGAACCCCCGCATACGGAGTGAATACATAGACGCACGTTTTGAGGAGTGCTCCCCACGTTGAAGTGCTGCGAGAGGTTACTGCAGGGCACAGGTGACTGTTGCGTCCTCACTAACTGAGACGTGCTTGTAGCATGGGGACCCCGGTTGTGTCTGATGGTGATCCGGTCGCGGCGGCTGTGATCCCCATGCCTGACTATATTGTGGTGCCTCGCTGGTCAGTGAAAGGCCCGTGCCAGGAGCAGCGGGAAACACTGATTGCCCACAGACCAGTGCTGTTCTGCGGTGGGGGTAAGGAGGCTGAGCTGCTGCATCATGCAGGCTCATTCTGCAGTGATCTGGCCCAGTGGTCCTTGGTGTGCGTGAGCGGACAGTGGACTCTCTTACTGCCCTGTTATGGAACCTCAGTGTGGCTGGAGAACTACTGACCCCATAGTCTCTCTGAGTCTCTGGCTACTGGTCCGCGGAAGGTGCAGGGGTCAGTCACTTGACTCGGAGACATTCAATTGGGGGTGATCCCCTGATAACAGCTTCACCCGCCCTCACCTGTGACTGCTAACATCGGGATTCTTTTGAGCTGAAGTGTCCATTCATGAGCGCCCTTTTTGTATGTTTATGGCTTGTTGCTATAATTAGACTACCATGTCGTCCTCCTACCACTGACCCCGAAGATGGCACTGTGTGCTTCATGTCCTGGATGGCAAAGGTTCTGGAATAGCTTGTACTATGTTTTTTCCTTAGAGATGGTGCAAACTCATGGCCTCAGAGAGAAAACAGTCTGTCCCCTAACTGATGTGGTCTGTTCCCATTTAGTGCTCTTTTTCTCTTTGTCTACTTCCTCTGCTCCTATCCCCTCTCACCTGAATCTCTCCCCTTGCCTGCTATACCGCCTAGCCCCCTGTACATTTGTACCCATTGACTAAGCACTCCTTCTTCCCTTGTTGGGGAAAGATCCAATTCTTATACTCTGGAGTCTCTGCGTACACGCTGAGAAAGTCCACAGCGCCAAGAGAGCCACTCACAGAAGAGGTATGGTATGGCACCCCTTGCCAAAGCACTTCCTCTCCCCTTTTTGGGGAAGGATCCAGTATGTAGGCCTTGGAGTGTCAGAGTCCCCTCTGAGAGAGTCCACTGCATATGGGGAGCCTCTCGCAACAGAGATGGGGAAATGATACCACTTCCCCTGGGATTACAGCTTACTGGACTTTGGACGCAGCTCTGACTCGTCTACCGGTTTGTGTCCCCGTCTCCCTCCCCCTCCTCTTTCCATGCTGTCTCTCTCACCCTCCCCTCTTCTTTCCCTCCTCCATTCTCTCTCTTCTTCCCCTGCTTCCACTCCCCCTCCCCCGAATCTCTCCCCTTGCTTGCTTTTTCCCTTATGTATATGTCCTTTTTGTTTGTCTCGACCTTACATGTAACTGTTTGCCAAGCTCTAATAACTATGTAACCTTTGTAATGATGTAACCTGCAACTATGGTCTGATATTTATGTAAAGCGCTCTGATACCTCTGGGTCTAGCCAGCGCTATATAACACCTTTAAAATAAAAATATGGAGAAGCTATGCTCTAGCTATACATTTGCTATCTTACCCTACATTATAGGGGATACTGGCTTCTTGAACAGAGAGGGGGTCGGTGTTGTTTATAGTCACATACTAGTTAAAGCGGGATTCAAAAGGGTAAAAGTAATCAGTGTATACACTACATACAGTATATTCATTGTTCAGGTAGTATGATCATGTCCTACTCCAATCATAGACCAGGCAGTTAGATAAACCTGGTGTGTAAATGAAGGAAGCTGACTCTGTATATACTATACTTAAGTAAGGTGTAGCGTGCACAGAGTCCAGTGAATCCCCAAAAGCTTACAGAGGTTCAAGTAGATAATACTAAGCTCTATTTGTAGTTGTATGGTTGAGCAGTTAGGCTCATCAGAGGGTAGTGTTAAGCACACTCAGGCAAGGAATGATAGCATGCAGTCAAAGACTGAATCTAGACAAGTTGTTTTGTATAAAATGTTATTAGTTTGTTATTTTATTTCTAGAACCAAGAAATACTAACTTGCAGGTAAGTAACAGTTTTCAAAGTTGTAATACTTTCAAAAATACAGAAGGAATTGTTTTGCAAGGCAACAGAAATGCTTAACAGTAATAGAATACTTATGTAGAATCGATGTAGAACAGTAAAAATGTGTGCTAGCAATAGATCGACTCTTGTATGCAATAGGTAAAACACAATGCAATCCTATGGGAGGAAAACAGTGATAAGCATTAGCAGGTAAGTAATCGACTTACAATCTCAGTCTTCAGGGGTTATGGCCAACACTAGGCAAGATTCAGTTTCAGGTAGGTAATGCACCACCAGCAGCAGTAGAGCAGCCATTTGAAAAGGTCACTTGGCCCAATGTAAAGCAATAGCGACTGGGAACACCTCGTAGAGGCACAGTTTGCAGGTAAGTACCCGCAGTTTCAGGGCACAGACCATAGGGTTTAAGATCATTACAGGGAGGGCCACAATGCAGCACCAAAGCTACACCACCAGTGGCACAGGGGAGGCCGGGTGCTCGGTGTAAAATCAGCATCAGACACCAAATGCTTTTCACTGGAGGTTGTCGGTCGCACAAAGAGACTGAAGGTGACCACCCACTGGGCCGGTATGTTGGAGAGCTGGAGGAGGTCAAGGTACCGTTGGTTGAGCTCCCCAAGGCTTAAGGATTGGGGATGAAGGAGTACCTTTTGGTGTCGGATCTTCTGGGTTGGGGCTGGTCGCGGTCAGTGGAACCTTCGTGTAGAGGCTGCAGGTGACTGTGGGGTCCAGGAGAGGCCAGCCACCAATGGAGGTCAGGATCGCTGGTGGACTTCACTGGACAGGTGAGTCCATCAAACATCGGGCCATGGGCATCGGGTCCAGAGTGGGCAGAGGTCACAGACCCACCTGGATCCGAAATTCTTGTTGTTGGAGTTTCCTGAACAGGGCCAGTGTCCTTGGGAGATCTGGTCCTTATTGAAGAGTGGCAATCATCCTGGGGTTCTTGGAAGTTGCTGGCTAACGGGACAGGCGTCGTCGTCTTCAAAAGGCTTGAAAAAGCAGGAGACAGGCAGGTAAGGCTGGGGCCAAGGCAGTAGGTGTCTTCTTGCTTTGGAGCACGGCGTCGTCTTCGTCCATCTTCTTCTTAGGTTGCAGGAATCTGAGGATCAAAGTTTAGGGGAGCACCTAAATACTGAATTTAGGGATGTTACAGGGACTGGCAGATGGTAGCCAATGGGCAACTTACCTTTAGGGTGACTACACCCTTTAAATGTTCCCTCCCTTTAGGGAGGGGGCATCCCCCTAACCTGATTGAATCAAATCCCTCCATTCAAGATGGAGGATTTGCTGCGGATGTAGTCACCTCAGTCCAGGGCACCTTATAGTGTTCTTGGCAAAGAGGGGACACACCTCTCCTGACTACTAAATTTTCCCCCGACCTTGGTGCCAAAAGTGGAGCCTGGTCAAGGGGGCGTGCATCTCCACTAGCTGGAGAGGCCTTGGCTAGTATATCAAAGGGTGGGAAGTCTTTGAGGTTAACTGCCCTGAATGCTGTTCCTACCTTGAGGTAGGTATGAAGCACCTCCACCCCAATCAGCCTTTACCCCTGAACCACGAGAGCACAGGGCTCCCACCTCAGGGTGTCAGAAACATGTCTATGTGTTGCAGGCGGGTGCAGACCAGTTAGCTGGACATGAGGGCGTTGATTATTTTTAAGGGGGCTTCTCTAAGATGTCCTCTGAGTGCAATTTATAATAAATCCAACACTTGCATCAGTGTGTGTTTATTGTGCGGAGGAGTTTTATACCAAACTCCTCAGCATTCAGTAAAGCCACAATAGATCTGTGGAGTTCATAATGACAAACTCCCAGCCCATGTACTCAATATGGCTTCACTACACTTACAATGTCTGTGAATGGCACAGACACTGTAGGGGCATAGTGCTCATGCAGCTATGCTCTCACCTATGGTACAGTGCACCCTGCCTTAGGGCTCTGAGTCAAGTTAGAGGGGTGACTTACATATGCCACAGGCAGTGGTTGGTAGTCATGGCACGCATTAAGTTTGCTATGTCGACTCTTAAGTTTGGTGTACACCAACATACAGTCTGCAATGGCAGTGAGTATGTGTTTGGTGAGGGATCCCTGAGAGTGTTACAATACATGCTGCAGCCCTTAGAGAATCTCCATGGTCACAAGGCTCTTGATACCACTGGTACCTTTTACAAGGAACTTGTATGTGGACCAGCGGTGTGCCAATTGTGAAAACAAAGGTACCATTTTGGCAAATAACACAGGCCCTGAGAATCTGACTGGCAGGGACCCAGGGCAGACTCAGTCACAGTGCATCAGAAATGTGGCAGTGCTGGTGGGGGTGGGGGGGGGGGGTGGAGGGTTATTGCAACATAAATCCATTATCCTACAGTCAATACATTGTAAGGGATGAAAATAAACATCTCATATCTCTGCACTCACATTCCACATAGCTCATAGTCTTATTAGTGTGCCCCAGTCAGGTGTATGAGCAGCGCATGTGCACATCGGTTACAAATTTATTTATATTTTATTTATATATTTAGTGTTTTATGGAGCGCGAACGAGACCCGTGAGGGTATCAGAGCGCTTTACAGTAGTTTCAGGTTGGATACAGAACAGGGGGGGAGGGGGGGGGGGGAGTCCAGGGATAAGAAAACAAATAGAAACAGTATATGGTAAAAGAAACAGTCATAATATTCGACTACTCTAAGGGATAGGAGCAAAAACGATGCAGTAAACTAGAAAAGCAGTCTCATCACCCTGAAGGATTGTTCAAAGTGCAGGGTGGGTTATATAATGGAAGGCAGCCAAGGAATAGTGCAGTGATCATAGGTAAAGTCAGGTTGAGGGGGTGATTGTAGCATGAGCTTTAGGAGAGGAATTTGCCCATTAGGAAAGATTTGGTCTCCTTTTTGAAGTGGGCTAGAGACGGTATTCTTCTAATGGCGATTGGGAGTGAGTTCCATATTCTTGGGGCGGCCCCAGAAAAAGCCCGATTGTATGTTCTTTTTTTGTTGAAGCGTGTGGGTTGGAGCAAAAGGGTTTTGACGGACCGGGAGTTTCTGATTCCTCCGGATAATACAAGTTTCTGTGCGAGAAAAGCAGAGGACTTGGAATAGAGAGCTTTGTGGGTGATGCAAGCCAGTTTGAACTGGATTCTGGCCTCAAGAGGAAGCCAGTTCAGAGCTTTAAGGTGGGGCGAGATGTGGTCAAACTTCTTGGAGCCAGTTAGAAGTCTGGCGGCGGCGTTAAGGCAGGCTTTCAAGGGTGCTAGAGAGATCTTGGGTAGGCCTGCGAGAGTGGAGCAACCATATTCTAAACAAGAAAATAACGTATTCAAAAGAGGGTCTCAGGGGAAAGTATTTATAGACCTAGTGGTATCAAACCCCCACTAACAATGTACTACAACTAAAGAAATACCACTGGTCTATTAGTGCGTGAACATATGAAGAAGAGGTATGTCTGTGGTGGATCTAGTTGTGTTGCAAGAAGCCATGAAATGAATCCCATCAGCCCACCCAATTGCAGAGCTTCATCATCTGGGATTTGTAAGACAGTGGTCTAAATATAGGCAACTCACTTGTTGTAATTGTGTGTTGCCTTAATCCTAAACCACCAGTGATGGAACGTACCATACAGTGTGTGTGTGTTTAGTGGTGGGCTACTGGTGTTGCAGAGAGAAATCAGTGGAAAAAGAGAAAAAAGTGATCTTAAAATTGGCTACCATGACATTGAAGAAAAAGTTTTATTAAGGAAAAATCATGGTGTCAAAAGTAAAAGCAGGTGCAAACAGTTTGAAATAATAACTGTTGTGAGTTGGACATAAAGAGTTCTACATGTTTCAGCCAATATAGGAGAAGGTGCTCCACTGGCTTTCGTCAGGAACGCTAAGGTACACTACTGCAAAACAATGTAAAGTAAAAAAAACATATACAAACAATTATTATGAATACCATACATCCTACCATCTGTAGGTGTCTGGTGTGTAGGAAGTGGGTTCTCAACAAGAGGATTCTTTCCCAACTTGTCGTGGGAGAATGCCTCACCTCGCCTGGCAACAGCTCAGGTGTAGAGGCCCCGCTCTCTCCATCGGTACCCCTGGCGAATCCTAAGCCGAAGGGGAGGCTTAGGATTCGCCATGGGTACCGACGGAGAGAGGCGAGGTGAGGCATTAACACAATTACAACAAGTGAGTTGCCTATATTTAGACCACTGTCTTACAAATCCCAGATGATGAAGCTCTGCCATTGGGTGGGCTGATGGGATTCGTTTCATGGCTTCTTGCAACACAACTAGATCCACCACAGACATACCTCTACTTCATATGTTCACACACTAATAGACCAGTGGTATTTCTTTTGCTGTGGTGCAACCATATTCTAGTCGAGAGATGACTAAGGCCTGGATAGCCGATTTTAGATCAGGAGGGTCGAGGAAAGGTTTCAAGTTTCGTAGGTAGTTAAGGTGAAATCTAGCGGTTTTGGCCATCGCGTTGATATGGCCCCGCATGTTCAGGTTGCCGTCTAAGGTAATTCCCAGGGATTTAGCAGAGTCCACAATGGTAGGAGAGCAGTTTAGCGCTGTGATAGCCGTGGTTCACACTTGAATGTCTGTATTGGCGTTGGGTGGAGAGATTAAGAGAACTCTGTTTTTTTTGGCGTTGAGTTTAAGCTGGTTGGATGTGAGCCAGTGAACAGTTAGCTTCAAGGCCTCATTCAGGGAATGGATATCCTCTGGAGAAGAGATATTGATGTAGAGCTGTGTGTCGTCGGCATACATGTGGTAGGAGATATTGGCAGTGCGCAGCACCTCAGAGTGGTTTGAGGTACAGATTGAAGAGGGTAGGGGATAAGGTTGATCCTTAGTGGACACCCTCTGTGATCGGAGAGGAGGCGGATAGGTTGCCGTTGATCAGGACTCTCTGCAAGCGATTCTGGAGTAAGGATCGGAACCAAGCCAGAACGGTGCCATCCAGGCCCATCCTAAGTTTGAGGCGAATCAGGAGAATTTCATGGTTAACCGTGTCAAAAGCCGAGGATAGGTCAAGGAGGATCAAGAGAGAGGTTTTGCCTTGGTCAAGGGCTTGAAGGGCATCATACACAATGTGGAGGAGTGTGGTTTCCATGCTGTGCCCAGGACTGAAACCAGATTGCAAGTCTACTAGAAGGTGGAAGTTGGAGATGTGACGGCTTAGCTGTTGCTGTACACATTTTTCCAGCACTTTAGCTAGGAGAGGGATGTTAGAGATAGGTCTGTAATTGTCAGGGGAGGCAGGATCTAAAGTGGGTTTTTTTAGAATGGGGACCACCTGGCCGGCTTTGAGAGAGTCCGGAATTGATCCCTGTAGGAGAGAGGAATGGAATATGGAGGCCCGACTTGAAACGTCTGTTGCCATACTAATAGAAATAACGTCAGTGATTCTATCCTCACATCCGTACTTGACAACATGCAACAATTGGTTTATGAATAAAAGTATAAAATGCCTCCATATTACAAGCTGGAATAAGACCCCAGATTCGCTGCGGCTTATGACACAAATCCCATATGACATACCTCCTTGAAGGGAGGGAACTCTTGTTTTGTAAAATAAGAAGCCCCCCATGCTAGTAAACCTACTCAGTTACAAGTAGCCCCCAGGAAAATGAATTATGCAGGCCCCCACTTTGAACGTTTGTTGCCATACTAGTGGAAATATAGTCAATGATTCATGAATGGAGCTTGCCCCCACATCCCCACACAACAACCCAAAACATTTGGTTTTCGATTTAGTTAAAAACGATTACGATATTATAACCATGACTAAGTGCCTGAAAACTCTAATGATTGGGACATGTCGCCCGTTAGGCACTGGAGAAAAGCACTTACTTTGTCAAAAGGCCTGCTGGTCCAGTCAACCTGCTCGGCACCTGCTCTCCACTGCTGGTACACATCTGGTCGGAGAGCGGCCCTTTTTATAGTCGGTGGTAGGAGGCCCATGCCCACCCGTGGGGAGGAAAGGGCAGGGCTCGCATGGGATGATTCACAGTGATGCTGGGAAATGTAGTCCCTGATGACATGCGGGCCTCCAGAAGCAAGGGAAATATAGTTTTTATGGTATTTAAAGATAAAACCAGGGATTTTCATTGGAGAAAAGAGCTGTTAAGCCAGCCCATTAATAACTTGGTCTAGCTCTACCTGCTGGAGACCTAAAATTGGTGGACTCTTGCTATATTACTTATATACTTGGCCCTGAAGAATGCCCCAGACCCATATGGGCTTTTATAATGGGCAGAAACATGTTGGCCTTGTGCTTTTTATGGTGGTGTTCTTTCTAGGAGGGCGTGCGGCGGCTTACCTCCTCCTCTCTCATATGTTATGTGTTGGACTTGGCCCTTCTGGCAGGTTCACCACTGAACTTTTTGCTTTTTAATGGTGACATGGTGATAGTGATTTTTGGTTTCTGCGCACTTTACCATGGTGTCCCAGGGTAAAGTGCGTGCGTGTGGTGAGGTTGGCCTGCCCTCCCATAGGAATGCATGGGGAATGTATGTGTCCCTGGTAGTTTCTGATGCGTGGGGTGTGTAGGCTCGATTCTGGTATGTGCGGACTCGTGTGAGTGAATGCTGTGCAATGATGTATGCGGCGTGTTTGTGTCTAGTGTGGAAGTGCCACTTCTAGACATGGGTGTTCGTGTGCAGTGAGTGTGCTGGCGTGTGATTGGCTGGAGCTGGCTGGTGAGCCTGGCTCCAGGAGTCTGGGTGGGTCTGCCCCGGTGGTGAGAGGAGAGATTAGCATGCTGATGTGAGGGAGGGGTGCACCTGGGACCTGACTAGGGCTGTGCTTTCCCCACACAATGCTGGCTCCGCCCCCTGTGGTGCGACTGATGACCCTAGCCTGGCCAGTGAATAGGAAGGGTGGCTGAGCACATCAAGAGTGCTCCAAAACCAGCTGCGACTGGTTTTTCCCCCACCCTGCACCCTGAGACAAAGGGATGATTTAATGTATAAAAAGGGGCTGTGTCCCCTTGCAAAATGTTCTCTTCTTGGATCCTGTTGCTGAGGGGGCTGCTGTTGGGCGCCAGGAGGACAGCCACTGGGGATTGCCTCCCTGCCTAGGAGGACCCAGTGAGCTGACTCTGGGCCCACCCTTGCCCCCCAGCCTGCCTAAAGAACTTTGCTGGATCTGGCCCTTGCCTCTAGCGCTTGGGAGCGCTTTATTTTGCCACTAGCGCCTTGGGGGCGCTTTCTGTTCATAGCCGGTGCCCACCCGGCATTTTCCTAGCCTAATTGCCAAGTTTAAGCCCCTGGCAGGTGCCCACCCCGCCAGGGACCTGGTGCCGTTTTGTGCCCCCCCCCCCAAGCGAGTGCCCACGTCGCTTTATTATTGATTTTGAGGTAGCCTACTCCTCGTGTGTCTCCTCACATCACCGCCGCAGCCCGGGACAGCCGAAAATCGCCACCCGGCCCGCGACCAGGAAGTCAGGCAGGCTGGGGGACGGGACAAGCGGGACAACCGGAAGCTGACGGGAGCCCACCCCGCGCTCCGGTGAGAGGGAAGCTGAAGACGCCGGTCAGGAGTCAGCTGTTCGGCCTGGGGCTCCCGAGAGGAGGGAGAGCCCCGGACTGACCTGCTGAGCAGAAGATGCTGCCTGTCCTGCAGCGGGGGGCCCATGGTGTGGAGAGAGCCCCGCAGCTGCAGGCAAGGAGGAGCTGCCGGCAAACAAAGAGCTAAGGCGAAAGGGGGGTCAGAGGTACATTGTCGGTACTTGCCCCGCCGCCTGTCAGCCCCGCGCCAGTGCCAGCCATACTGCGTGTCTGCCAGGAAGCCCCTGCCAAAGGAGAAGAGTACCCCAGCAGAGGCCCTGTAAGTGCGGGCGCCTTGGAGAGGTGGGAGGGAAGCTCTGACCCCATTGTAGAGTGGCCCCGGAAGGCATCGGGCCGCTCCAACAAACCCGGGGGCATTTAGAGATTGAGTCCCCCGAGCGGGACTCCCACGACCGGGGCATTCTTCGTTAGAGCCTACGCGGCTCAGGGGGCATCAATATTTCAGAGCCCTGAGAGGCTCTTGAGGGCATTTCACCGCTTCGAGTCCCCCGAGTGGGACTCCAACGCTCTGGGCATTCTTTATTTAGAGCCCACGAAGCACCAGCATTACGGAGGCATTTTTCTTCAAGCCCACGAGGCTCTAACGATCCCCGGCATTCCTGGTGGTAGAGCGGCCCCAGCTGGCAGCGGGCCGCTCCCCCAGTGGTGGCAGCATTGCTCAGAGCCCACGAGGTTCCCGGGGGCATAGTGTTGTGGCCACCGAGCCTGCAAGGCTCACAGGTGGTTCTTGGCCTCATTGATTGTTTGTTTAGGAGCCCCGCAGAGACCCAGGAGGCACGCTGGTGCCAGGCTCCCTACTACAGCTGCCCAGCACTTAGTGGGCAGCTGCCACGTTTAGGCTTGTTCTTTGGCTGCCTGCAGCCAGCCCTGACATTTGGGACACAGGGCGTTCTAAGCCCCAGAGAGGTCAGTTGGCCGGGGGACAGGTTATGTATTTATGCCTAAATGTGATTTCTGCGCAATTGTTCTTTGCTGCACCTCTGAACGTGTTTTGATGAGTCATGTGCCGTGTTCTACACCGCTGAATGTATGTTTATACATCATGTGTTTTCCTTCCCTACACCTCTGAATGTGTTGTGATGCATCATGTGTAATGTGTTCATGCTTATACCCCTAAATGTATTGTGATACTTGGGTGGTTGTTCTTCCTAGTACAGGTGTTGCTAGTAAGGTCCTGGTTCCCTGCGTGACATTCTCCTAAGGTGGTTAGGGTTGCGTAGGTGGTACTTACCTCTTACCAGTGGTGACTGGTTGTGTGCTTTATTTTCTATCTGGTTCTACAATTGTTCTATGTGTAGAGGGTTATCCCTACAGAGTGCTAATTCTGCCAAGTGCTAGTTCTAAAAGTGTTTCTTCCTGACAGTGGCGCCCGTGGCCCTGTCCCATGTACCTTATCCCCTGTAAATTCTGCCCGTGCCTATGGCACATTGTAAAGTGTGTATTTATTATCTAATGTGTTTTGTACAATACAAAGGCTATTTTTACATATACCCTTGTGTGGAGTTTCCTTTGTGGTGGGCCTTGGGTGTTGTTGCTGGGGGTGCGTGCGCAAACACTTAACTCACATTGCCTCCGAGTTTAGCCTTACTGCTCGTGTCACGTTACCAAGGGGGTGAGCAGGGGTTATCTTGGCGTGTAACTCCCTTGCCCTGACGTAGGAATGGTGGTCTCTGACTGACTTTGGCGCAAGCCCTGGCCAGCCAGGGATCCCATTTCTAACATTATGTCTTCGATGACTGTTGTACATTTTTTTTTCTCTGTGTTGAAATTGTAATGATTATCATATACTGATTGTGAATCCTTTAACATAACCGAGCTGTTAGCGCTACTGGAGAGCAATATGTTGTCATATGTATGATTCTTGTTAATGTCCTTGTTGCTTAAGATTATTAGCTGTATTGTTTTGGATTTCTCAAGAGTTCTGTTGTGGTGGTGGTATTTGAGATGGGTCATCAATGAATGCACATGTCTTCTGGCTTGAGGTGTTCTTGTTATGTGTACTTATGGTTATGTTTACAACTACTGAAGAGCATCTCTAGGGTGAGCATTTGTGTGGATTATGGTGCTCTGTTGGTTGTGTGCGTGTTTTCTTATGGTGTTTCTATTGTGTTCTGATGCAGTGTTCTGCTTTGTGTACGACTGTTTAAAAACACCACCATGTCGTTTGTTTGGCCCTAGAAAATGCATTAGTTGTGTGTCAAGTGTTTTGTTTTCTAATTAATAAACATTTCTTACACTGTAATCAGCTTACTTACAATAACACATCTCACTCCATACATATTTCATAATGCATGCTTCCCATTCAATAGATATCCCATTATGGGCCAACAGGATGGCTTTTGTATTTTCATGTTTTTTTTCAAGTTATTGTTCAACGAGGCCTAGCTTTTCTTAAAATGGTTTCACTCTCTCATCATGCCCTGTTTTTTTGTTTGTATCATGGGTGTGTTTTTTCCTTGCTGTGACTCGAGTAACTCTTTCTCAGACCAGCTTTTGTCTGAATAATCACAGCTGTTTATTCTCTCTAACCTTGACCAGCTGTACCACACCACTTTCTTTCTCTCTGCATTTTTTTTCTCTGTGGACTTATGCCTACCTTCCCTGACTAGGTCCTTCTTACCCCAGTGACCATGTTCAATCTGCCCCCTGTGACCGATTTTTCTCAGCTACTTCCCCTCCCTCCCCCCATTGACCAGGCTCACCCTGTTACCTCTATCCCCCCTCCCCCAACTGGGGTTCCCTCTGTCACCAAATGATTTCCTGCTAGTACCTGCTGTCCTTCTACCCTTGCTGTCCATTTTAGCTCTGATCCTATTGTCTATTTTTCCCCTCTGTCCCTGCTGTTCATTTGCCCGGCTATCGCTCTGCCCTGAGTGTCCATTTATCCCTCTGTTTTTGAGTATTGGCCATAGGCTGATTCAGGGGGTCACACGCACTGATTTCTGGGGACCAGCACTTTCTCTTCCTCATCAGACATTGACAAAGAACAAGAGAGGGAAAAACAAAACACTAGAGAATGGAGGAGTTAGAGAAAGACAGGAACATTATCCTGCAAGAGAAAAATAAAGGGGCAGGGTGTGCCTTGTAGTGGAATGAAGAGGCATGAGCTAGATTCAGTTCTCTCGAGCAGCTCACCAAGGATGCAGGCCCACGGTGCAGAAGATGCGGTAAGGGTGAAGATCTTGGTAGGAAGAGATGCTGGAAGCTTCTTGGAGCCCGAAGATCTCTAGAGTAGAGTCAACAAGCCTAGGCAACAGCAAATCGACGCGTTGCACAGGGATGCTGTTCTAGCGGTTCTGATGAGGGATACTGGCCTCAAACTCAGTGAGAAGACAGTGCAGGCCTCGAGAGAGTTCCAGAACCACCACCTATGTTGCTGGGCCCTTCCAGAGGACGTCAGGAGCAGCAGACCGGTAAGCTTAGTTGCGGTGCCTGCAGATGCAAGGGACTGACTCCTTCACTCCAAGATAGATTCTTGCAGGAGTCTTTGATGCCACATGCCTGGAGAAGAACCTGGATGAAGCACAGGCAGAGAAAATGCAGAAGACTGGCCTGACAACGAGACCAGGAGCAGCAGGAGTCTTCCCAGGTGCAGTCTTGGTTCCCAAAGCGAAGTCGAACGAAGTCCAAAGTGCCCAGACGGTAGAAGTAGAAGTGGTTTCGGATCTGAATCTTGTCCAACAGTGAATCTAGAGACCCACCCTCAGGTAAGCCCTTAAATACCAAAAGTGAAGGGTTGGGATGATTCAGGGGTTCCTCCCAGAGGAGGGGCTGGACAGAGGGGAGGATACTCGCATATGCTTTGTCCAGTTTCGCACCAGAGCTGGAGCCAAAGGTCCCCTGAACTGGTTTCAACTGGAGTATGCAAGGAGGGCACCTAATGTGCCCTTCAAAGCAGTCTGGTGGCACTGGCAAGTGCCCCCACCCCAGCCCAATACACTAAGTGGTCACACCTCCCTGTGACAGGAAACCTATTGTTCTATCTTCCCCTGCTCAAGCTCAGCTCAGCAGCAAGAGGGCAGAATTGTGTCTGTGGTCGGCAGCACTAGCTTGGTGTTAGACCCTGAAAGGCTGGTACTGGGAATACAGGATGGCTCTGTAGGAGAGCCCCCCAGTACATGGGACACTGCATCAAATACTGATGTTGGGGTAGGATTCCCACATGTTTGATACCAAACATGACTGGTTTCAGTGCAGACAATATATAGTTAGACACCTCATAATTAACTTTATGTCCACTATGTGTATAAAATGGCTGACCGCACTTAGAAAGCCTGGAGAATCAACTCCTGGGTTTGTAGGGAGTGTCATGCTCCTTCAGGGCACTCTCGCACTTATAACCTACCACCCTGCCTTCAGGATTGAAAGGCCTACCTTAGGGGTGACTTATAGGTTTTAAGTGCAGTGACCTCAGATATAAGGATACTTATATCTGTGGTGAGTGGTGCTAGCACCAGCTCAAACAGGCTGCGATGGCAGGCATGTAGTCATAGTTTGAGTGGTCTCTCATGGGCGGCATAATACATGCTGCAGCCCATGGGAGACCCCTGGTGTACCTATGCCCTGGGTACCTTAGCACCATATACTAGGGACTTAGAAGGGTAAACCAGTACACTTAGGAAGGTACCAAAGTACTTACCATAGTCCAATTTAGGGAGAAAACACAGTGACTGGGGTCCTGATTAGCAGGATCCCAGTCAGAAAACAGATGACACCAGCCATAAGTGGGGGATAAACACCAAAGCAAATACTGCTTTCCTACACATATTTTTCTCTATTTGCGATTAGCTCCCTTATTTGTATCAATTTCATGTTTGTTAACCTTTAACTGTTCTGCATCATTATAATTTTATTTTTCTTACTTGGTTATTATCTTTTCCGTAAGGTTTTAAGTGAATAGTATACGTTATTTGTTTCTGGTTAGTTTGTTTTGCACATTACCTATATGCCCTTTCTCTGAGGTTGTCTTGATGCTTATGCCAAGTTACCAAAAATGAACAAGGTCTCCCCTTATTGAACCCTGCTTATCTCTGCTAACAGGACTCTGGGTCTTAGGCAAACTTGCCATTTTCTCACATCGCTTTTAGGTCTCGCTAGAGCCAGCGCATGCGGTGCTCTGGTGAGAAATTTAGTTGCTGGTTTTAAAAGTGCTACCCACAGGCTTTTGCCAGCCACCAGCTTGCTATTAAGCGCACAAGCGTGCGCGACGTGCACAGTTGCCATCTGGCATGCTGTAATGGCTCATTAAGCCTTACAGCGCGCCCGTGAATCCCTGCTTGCAGCCACCAACCATAGACCCCCTCCCCTCCATTGGATTGCATTGGGCCTGCTCTCTCTGCACCCGGCTGCCCCTGTGCTGCTGAGGGTGTAACAACTGTACCTTTCCGACCCTAGGAGACACTTGAGTCTATGCCCAGAACCTTAACCTCACCAGTCGAGTACTCAGCTGAAAGCCGATAACCCACTTTCCTTCCATAGGCTAACATTGGTTTTCACTAAAATTTCTTCTGTCGATGTTTGCAACTTTTAAATATTCCTCTAAAATCAGCCGAATAACGATTTCCGAAATACTCACATGGGATCAGGAGAGAAGCCAGTGCTGTACTTTCTAGTTCAGTGCTGAACCACAAAAGTAATCTTAACTGTACTTACCAGTTACCTGCATTTTCTTCCATAGGAAACCATTGACTGTTTTTCTCTGAAATTTCTTCTAAGTGTCGGTTTTTGCAAATGACAAATATTTCTTAAAAATCGTACTAACTGCTGAAACGTAAATACTCACCTGTCTTAGGTAGAGGTCCCAGTGCTGGATCTAGGAGTCCAGTGCTGGATTACAAAAGTAACGAGAACCTACTTTACCTGTGACTTGAATTTCCTTCCATAGAATAACATTGCTAGTTTTTCTCTGAAACTTTCCAAGTGTCAACTTTGAAAATACATTAATATCCTTTAAACAGTACAACTGTAACCAAAACGCTTTTACTTAACTGTTTACAGATTAGGTCCCGGGACTGAATCCAGGATCCAGTTCTGTGGTTAGCAAAGTAATCCTGAAAGTAATCTATTGCCCTCTTATAGAAAAACCCATTGAGCTCAATGTTAAATTGTGTTTGGAATTGTGTTGCCTACTGCAACCCCAGTAACTATTGTACTTACTAAGACTATTGCCTGTCTGCAAAGTAATTACCCAAAGTCACTCATATTGAGAAAAGTATATTTTGATACCTGTTGGTTCTAAAATAAAACAACTATATATTTTGATATAAAAACAATTAGCCTATAGTTCAGTTCTTGAGTGTGTGAAACCTTTTGCTGACTGAATGTGTACAACAAATGCTTTACACTGTCCTCTGATACTGCCTTACTGCTCGACCAAGCTACCACATTAGAGAGTAAGGTCAGATCTGACTTTAACCTCTGCTATACCTCTGGGGATTGGGGACTCTATACAGACTGTAACTTACTTTGGTCCGGTGTATATATAGAACCCCTTTCTTACACCACCAAACAAAAAAAACACGCCAGCAAGCTGCATGGAAATGGGAAACCATTAAACCTTAAGAAGCCCACCATCTTCTATAACTCACTCACACATATTAAGTAAGCAATAGAGCCACTTACAAACCAACCAGAACCACCAAACACTTAAATGAGTAAACACCGACCAGACACAAAACATACTTAGCAACATTGATTCATTTAACGGGAGAGCATCCTCAGGTTTGTCGAGAGTACTACAAAGCCTAACAAATATGAATAACATGCTTTTTATACAGCAAGTCCTATAATTTCCCAATTTACTGACCTCGGGAGGATGGAAGGCTTGTTCTGCCCTGCAAGCATCCAATCGTGTGACCTTCATCTCACTGCAGAGGTCAGCAGTGAGTGTTAATTCACTGAACCATGTTGCCAGCTCCATAAATGATTGTGACATGAATGACAACAATAAACATAACGCACTGAGGTATACGAATTTGGGCTTTTGAAACCTACAGGCTTTCATGGACTTTGACACCCATTTCGAAATCTTTGTTAAATTTGACGGTGGTGTCTTGCCTTCATTTGCAGTAGTATTTTTTTAAGTGAATTCTACAAAAAGTGAGCCTCTTGCTGTTTTTCTAGACCAAATCTACTTTTAGTGGTAGATTTCCTCACTATTTGTTTTTTATAAACTTTGTATTAGTGGTTCATAAATGTTGCAAAGTTGTTTTTTTTAAAATCACAAACGTGCAGAGGAAAAATCCCACTTTCGTGTGGGATATTCCCGTATTTATGCTCACTTTATGAGTCATTTTAGAGAAGCTTCGGTGGTGTCTTTCGGTCTCTTGCGCTGGGTCAAAATCTGATGGTGAAAAATAAGTGCAAGCCCTCCAAAATTAGTGCGGTACCCTCCACCTGCAAGCCTATATACTTCACGTTAGACTGCAATAGTGAAAATCTCTGAAATTGGGTAAGATACTACTTTTGATGCCAGTAGCCAGACGAATAGTCATTTTTTGCTGAGTTCTACGGCCAAAAACAAGGTCTAGACAAAGATATCACGTTAACCAAAACACAGGACTGGATTGCTGTGTCCCTAGTGAGATGGTGTGATGTAGTTACCTTTTACATACAACAAAATGTATAAAAAAAGATATCTGTATCATGCAGTTTAGAAAGTAGCCAGATAACTACAAGACGACAGGACACCTCTCCAGTTCAGGGTTTCATTCTCAGGTGTAGAACGTTCCTGGGACGTAAAATAAAGCACTAAAGCCCCTATGACAGAGATCTCAAGATTCCCAGTTTCATGTGTGTGTAGCTCATCAAGTTCAGTTTTTTTCTTTGCATCCTGGGATTTGTGGCCCTTTTTTTTCATTTCAAAATATTTTATTGGGAGTTTCAGTATCAAATAATAATACAAATAATACATTACAATAGTATAGAAGAGTAGGTTAGTACCAAATAATGCATAATAATTCAGAATGATACATATGTGAAGCCGACATAGGGGCAGGTCTGAAGGAGTCAGGGCTTAGCTCACATGCGAATTCAGATGGCAACTATGGAGGTACATGCATCTATCTTCAACAATTGAACATGCAGCAATACAACACAAAAGTGAATAACAGCAGTATACAGTAGTATCAATAATGTCATGAGATTGGAGCTCAGGTTCACGGTTGTGCAAAGCAAGTAGAATAGCATCGAACTCACGACACCCAGCAGTGTCAGCGTGGTTTGATTGTGTAGGGGGGGTATAGATAGCTACGGCGGTTTATGGGTGGTAAAATAACTGTCAAGGGTAGACCACATCTTCCTCTTAGGGGAGCGCCATGGTGACTGTTGAAAAGCTTTGTTATCAGCTCCTCGTAGGTTGATTACCCAATTGAGCCAGCAGACATAGTTTGCTTTGCTCGTGTCCTTCCAGTTGTTTAGGACTACTTTGACCGCGGCTATGAGCAGAATATCTAGTAGCTCCCTGTCATCGGCATTAAGGGAGGGAGCTTGTAAAAAGCCGAAGACCAGATAGGGCAGTTCTCTGGACGGAGAGATTGGGAGGACTTTACTAATGAACTCGAAGATCTTGTCCCAAAAGGGGGACCACACAATCGCAATGGAGAATGAGGTGTGCCAAGTCACCTTCTGCCCATTTACAGTTCCAGCAAAAGGCGTCTGGGCTAATGTTATGAGCAAAGAGACGTGCCGGTGTCCAAAAGGCTTTAGGAAGGTGCCAAAATTTAGTCTGGGATAGAGTAGGGCTAACTTTGTGACGCATACAGGATTCCCAGGTTTTGGCCCATTCATCCTCCGAAATCGGTGCAGAGGAAAGTGAGGACCAGAACTGCGTGAGCGGTGTGGTTAGGTTGGAATGTTGGGGGCGTAGGAGTCTGTATAGTGAGGACACCTGGTGGCCTATGTTGTTTAATCTAGAGAGGTACAATGTGAGAGTTGGAGGTGATAGTGAAAACTTTGCTTTAGTGATTGCTGCTTCTATGTTTAAAAAGGTGCAGAACTCTATTGGTTCGAGGTTGTAAGTGGATTGAAGGTCTTTAAACGGGATAGAGTATGCCCCTTTGAATAGTTGGCGTGGGAAGAGGATGCCTTTTTTTATCCAGTGTGGATTGTACAGTGGCTTGCCCTTGTGAAGTACTGATCGATTATACCATAAGGACTCCCATCCCGAGCGGCGAATGCTATGTTCGAGAAATTTAACGATTTTAAGTAGGGCTGCTTTCGTATTTCGGAAAATTGGTTTCAAGTAGGTTAGTATGTTCAAATTGGTAGAGAGGACAGCAGCATGGGCGATGCCTCCTAGGATAGTTTGTTCGATCTCCAGCCATTGTACAAAAACAGAGCTCCTTTTCCTGATTTTATACTTTAAACATGGTGTGCCTATCCCAACCGGGATGACCACCTATGTGATAGAGATTTTTGCGATATTGTTTAGGTTACCAAATTTACAACTGAAAATATCAAACCCATCGGTATCATGGAGGACCACATATGAATCAAAGACTTAATAAAAATTTGTCATTCATTTATTTATAAAATATGTTTAAAAAATCATAGTACCACAATTCTGTTACACAAAAACAATGCAAAATATATATATTCACTTAATACAACAATACTTATGACACACTCTCTAAAACAATTTATAGTTTAAAAATTGCTTGTGCAGCAATGTTTACCACAAACATATTCATACATCATAATTTTAGAGCAATATATTTTTAGGAACAAACTGTCGACGCGGCGTTTCGGTGCCTCTTCTATTCTTGCACCTTCTTCAGGACTCGTTCCCTGATTTGTCACATCCAGGTAGTTTTCCCTGGATCTATATTCTCTATTGTTATGAGTCCGTTTAACATCTGCTCATATTTTTCATTCCCTTTGTTTGTTTAAAATTTCTTAAAACTCGATATTCTTGGTTTTTCCTCAGAATGTATGGAAATTAACCACTTCAATACGGTCCTATTTCCAAATTTCCTTTGATCATTAGGAGGACGCCTCTGGGAGCTCCCTTTCCCTTTCGCTTCTCCCTGCTTCGTCTTACTGTATGACAAGAGTTACTTTATATTTACTTCACTCTTTTGTGTGTAGATCCACTCTGGGGTTGGCAATCTTTTAGTTGAAGCCTTTATGACTTGGCTGGCAACTTTGGTGGTGGGAGCTGAACTGCGTGGCGTCCTCCTTCCCTCTGAGTCTTCTCGATCCTGACAGAAAGGGTAGCTCCCTACTCACAACTTTTCTGATCTCGATCTCCAGCCAGACAGGAGAGTAGTCCGCCGTGGGGGCTAGCCAGAGGGAGCCTTGCTTTGCCAAGAAAGCGGTTTTGTATCGTCTAAAGTCCGGGAGGTTAACCCCCCTATTGACTTGTCCAGTCGTAGTTTTTTAATGCTGATCCGCGCCTTTTTCCCTTTTCATAGGAAGGTGGTGAGTGCATTGTCCAGTTTGTGATAGAAGTCTTGGGTAAGAGTTAGGGGCAGCATGGTAATAAGGTAAATCACCAGAGGTGAGATCATCATCTTGATGGTCTCCACTATACCTCACCAAATGATGAAGCGAGGGGACCATCCTTCTAGCTGATTTTTGATTTTAGTCAAGGTCGTTTTTTCGTTTTGCTGAAGTGTTTCCAAAAGGGAGTCTCCAAACTCTATTCCCAGGTATTTGATAAACCCTGACTGCCAGCAGAGGCCAGAGTTGCTTAACATATCTTTGGTAGCTAGAATATTTAAGGGTTTGACCTCAGATTTTTCCCGATTAAGTTCATACCCCGAGTGGGTGGAGTACCTTTCAATGGTGGACATCAAGGCTACAATGGAAGGCTCCGGATTTTCAGTGACTACTAGGATGTCATCCGCATAGGCGGCTAGTTTAACACAGGTATCTCCAAAATGAACTCCCTTAATATTATCATTCTTTTTAATGTCAGAGAGGAGGGGTTCCATCGCCAGGAGGAAGAGCGCTGGAGAGAGAGGGCAGCCCTGCCTGGTACGCTGCTCAAGTTTAAATGGTTCCGAAAGGGAGCCATTTATGGCAATACGGGCAGATGGGGAGAGGATTAGAGCCATTACCATGTCTATGAAGTTGTTCCCTAAGTTAAAGTTGATCATACAATGTTTAAGAAAGAGCCATGAGACCCTATCGAACGCTTTCTCCGCGTCCAATGTAATGGCAACGGAAGGAGCGGCAGTCGACTTGGCTTTTTCTATGACATGACATAGTAACCTTGTGTTGTCATTATACATGCGGTGTTGTCATTATACATGCGGTGTTTTAGGAAGCCCACCTGTGAGCTACTGATCAGCTTAGGGAGGAGCGAGTTCAGTCTAGTCACGAGTATTTTAGCGTAGATCTTACAGTCCATTTTATTAATGATATTGGCCGATAATTCTTTGTCAGTAGTGGGTCTTTCCCTTCTTTAGGGAAGATGATGATGGTAGCCTCACTCATTGAGTTCGTTACCCCTTTCTTTGAAGCGAAGGATTGGAATAGTTTCAGCAGAGTTGGGCTAATAGGGGCCGCAAATTCTTTATAGAAGCCGGCTGAGAAGCCAACAGGGCCTGGTGCTTTATTGCTTTTGAGGGTCTTAATGGAGGCCGAGACTTCCTGTGATGTGAAGGGGGAGTTTACTTTGGAGTTATCTACTTTATTAAGTTTTGGGAGACCTAAGGAGTTAAGGTAGTTAGTGCACGCCTGGGGGTAAAACTCTAATTTATTTTTGTAGAGGTCCTCATAGAATGATTTGAAGGTTTGTAGGATGTGGTGTTGCTTGGTTTGGACATCGTTATTCTGATCTTTAATCGAGGCAATGTTAAATTGCTTTTTCTTATGTTTGAGATAGGATGCCAGTAATTTTCCGGCTTTGTTGCCCTCGCATAATTTCAAGGCTTTAAATGTATTAATCCAAACCCCAGCTCTTCTGCTAAGTATCGCGTTGTACTCATATTTCTTTTTAGTGAGGTCATTCAGAATTGGTGTGTTTTGAAGATCAGCTGCATGAGTTCATTCCAGAGCTTTAATGTCCCTCTCCAGGTTAACAAGTTTGAGGTTTAATTTCTTATTTGTTTGTGCTCGGATACCAATAATCACCCCTCTTATGGTGGCCTTAAGTGCATCCCAGACGTTTGATATATCCGAGCCTGGAGTATCATTAAAAGTGAGATATAATCATGTATGGCGTTCTCGATCTTTTTTTTGTTATCAGGTTCGGTTAAAATGTCATCGTTAAAGCGCCATCGTTGTGGGGGAAGAATGGACCGTGAGCCCGCTAGTTTGGTTTGTATGCTGGAGTGGTCGGAGATCAGTTTGGGTGCTATGTTGGTTTCTTCTATGAGGTGTGTGAAGGGGCTGTTGACAAGAATGTAATCGATTGTTGAATAAGAATTGTGGGGAGTCGAGTAAAATGTATAGTCCCTTCCTTCTGGGTGCTGTAAGCGCCATGAATCTTGTAGGTCGAACTTGGAGCAGAGACGGCGTAAGCTATCATGGGATCGTGTGGGTGATAAACACAATTAGACTGGCGATCGATTATTGGGTCAAGAGGTAAGTTGAAGTCCCCTCCAACAATTATCAATTCATCCTGTGGGATGTTCTCTAGTGTAGGTGAGATTGAGTCCCAAAAGACCGGGTCATCTCCATTTGGGCCATAGATATTCAAGACATGAATGGGGTCGTCATCCCTCAATAGATGTGCCATAATTAGCCTACCATCGTTATCCTGAGTGTGTGATACCAGGGAGATGTTGGATTTTCCCGCAATGAGGGTGAGTACCCCCCTTTTTAGGTCGAGGTAATATCCGGTCTGCCGAAGGCAGAACCGGAAGTCCGAGATTTTATGTTTCTTAGAGTGGACTATTTGTCCCGCCTCTGTTTTTGGCTCTCTCCCATTGGCTGGCTTCCTAAACGGAGGCCAGCCATTAGAGGAGAGAGCCGTCCCTCCGAATAGGCTCCGTCTTTTTCGGATTTGGGGGCGTAAGTTTTGCTGTTCTTTAGACAGTGACGTTGTCTGTCACTCAAAACAGCAAAACACGCCCCCAATCCGAAAAATTTCGGAAGCTTGAGGCCGCCATTTTGTTTCCTTCGCAGTGAAGGTGAGCCGTTCCTCGCTGTCCTCTTGCCTTCTTCCCCCTGATTGCACTCGTGTTTTTCTCGTCTTGCCTTCTGCCCCGCTGTCCGTGTATGTTTCCCGCCCCCCTCCCGCTGTCCGTGTCTTTTTCCCGCCCCCTCCTGCTGATGAGGTCGCATGGGCTGAGAGGCGATGGGCTGAACCAACTACTTCTGGAGGCGGGCATTTGGTTACAAAACCTAATTCTGCAGCATCGAAATCCTTCCATTGTATTAAAGATCGATAAAAACAACACACCAAATTTAGAAATGGGAGCGATGATGGTTGTGCTTTATTCAATTTAAGTTTCTTCTCTTTTATTTAGTAGTGCTCTCTCCCAACGTAGTATCCCTTTCACTTACGCAAGTTTCGTGGCAAATGTGCTACTAAAACGGCGCAACTGTTTTGAGATGTCATTCTCAGCCGTAACTGAATACACAAACTTGTCGTGAGACTATACCATCGGATGAAGGTGCCCCGCTGTCCGTGTATGTTTCCCGCCCCCCTCCCGCTGTCCGTGTCTTTTTCCCGCCCCCTCCCGCTGATGAGGTCGCCAGGGCTGAGAGGCGATGGGCTGAACCAACTACTTCTGGAGGCGGGGCATTTGGTTACAAAACCTAATTCTGCAGCATCGAAATCCTTCCATTGTATTAAAGATCGATAAAAACAACACACCAAATTTAGAAATGGGAGCGATGATGGTTGTGCTTTATTCAATTTAAGTTTATTTTCTTTTATTTAGTAGTGTTCTCTCCCAACGTAGTATCCCTTTAACTTACGCAAGTTTCGTGGCAAATGTGCTACGAAAACGGCGCAACTGTTTTGAGATGTCATTCTCAGCCGTAACTGAATACAGAAACTTGTGAGACTATACCATCGGATGAAGGTGCATAAACAGCCAACATCCAAACATTAATCTAACACAAACACAGTTGTAGTATTTTTGTTTGCTATTGAATAACAAAAAATATAAAGAAAAACCCACACTGGATGTACATCAGCAAATGTAGCCACGGAAGTCTCCATTTAGTGTACTAATTGAGTACTGCACCCCTCCCAGGATCTTGGTATCGGCTATCTGGCCAAAGTCCTTGGGGAAAGAGCTTTTGGGCGGGTGACACACACACAAGGCAGCTTTGTGTATATTTATGCCTCGATGTGGGTGTGGGAAGGATTGGCTTAGGCGGGGAGATGGTCGATGGCGTGCACTGCTCGGCCAAGCCCGTGCATGTCTCCTTTAAAGCATACGTTTTGCTTTAGTGACCATTCAGGGAGATTGCAGTTTTCAAGCTGAATGAAATCCCGAGCTTCCCTTTCTTAAGTTACACCTAGTTTCCAACTGTAGAGATAAATATGCAGCATTTTTAAGTTCAGCAGTTTTTTTTCCGTTCTCATAAATTTATATCTGAAAGAAACAGGTTAGTATTAGATTCCTTACCTTAGAATATCCCCAGGCGTCAGTCTGGATCCGGAAACTTTTGCGTAGCAGTACCCCTGCGCGTCGGTAGGCGTCGTCTGCAGGCGTCCCCTGCGGCTCCGCGTCCGTCGTCGGCGTCGTGCGCCGTGATGACGTCGCTGGAGTATATAGACGCCGCCTCCGCGCGCTGACTTCAGTTCTTCTTTTTTCCGCGCCAGTTAGCGCAGATCCGAAGAGCAGTACTCCGGTCTTTTGACCAAAGTTTTTGATTACTATCTAACTCTTAAGGTGCCGGTAGGATGCCCGGTTTTAAGAATTGTGACGGGTGTGACCGCACGAGTTCGGTCACGGACCACCACCGACTCTGCCTCCGGTGCCTGGGCGCGGACCACGACGTGGACTCCTGCGTCGACTGCCGGGCCTTGACGAGTAAGGCTAGACGGGAGCGGTCCCGCAAGCTACTCGAGCTCCGGGTGTCGGACCCGCGTCGAGAGCGGTCCCGGTCCGGCTGGAGGTCGAGGGAGCGGTCGAGGGAACGGTCGCGGAGCCACCACGAGCGCTCCGGAAGTCGTCACCATTCCTCTGGTTCCTCAGGTAAGAGACTGAAGAAGTCGGGGCGTCGTCATCGTACCCCCGACTCCCCCCGACGCTCGCGCGATGCGGCCGGGGGTTCGGGTGGCCCCACCCCCGCGGCTCCGCGTGGCTCGCCGGCGCTGCCTGCTCCATACCCGACGGTCCCTGGGCAAGGCGCGTTGCGCGAGGAGATAGAGGAGTTCCTCATGGCCATGAGGACACTGTCTCCTCCGACGGGGCCTACGGCGCCTGCGGGCCCGGTGGTCCCGTCCGGGGGCCCGAGCGGTTCGGGTGCTCCTGCCCCGACGCCGTCGGGTGCTCCGGCCCCGACTCCGCCGGCGGCTCCGGCCCTGGCGCCGCTGGGCCCTTTAGGGTCGACGCCGGCTGGTCCGCCGGCCTCTCCGGCGCCGATTCCATCGGGGCAACCCATGGTGCCGCCTCCGTGCGGCGCCGGGACTCCGACGCCGGCTCCGGGCGGCGCCATCCCCATTCCCTCTCCTACTCCGGTCGCGGAGTCGGACCGGCGTCGTCTGACGCCGAGTCCGGGGCCCATTGACCCCGAGGAGCCGGTCTACATCGTTGTCTCTGAATATGGTGAGGATGCAGATTATGGAGAGGGTTGGGAGGGGTCTGAGGACCCTCTGTCACGCGAGTGTCAGTACGACGTGGACTGGACAGGTGACTTGGGTGACGCCAGTGGTCTGGACGACTCTCCTAACCCTGGCTTTGTCTCGCCTCCTACTGTGGCTTCGGAGGCTGGGGCTGCTTATTCAGTGGTGTTGATGAGGGCTGCCAAGGCTTTACACCTTGAGCTCCCCGTCGCGGTGGTGAGGCCTAACATCCTCACTGAGGTCTTCAAACCGCAGTCATGCCCACAGGAGCCACTGCTGCCGTTCAATGAAGCCTTGACAGACGTTCTTTTGGGCACGTGGTCCAGGCCCGCTTCAGGTTCGCCTGTTGATAGGAACGTGGCCAGACGCCACCGTCCGTGTCCGGACGACCCCAAGTTCCTGTCCACCCATCCCACCCCTGAGAGTCTGGTGATCCAGGCCTCTACTTCCCAGACCGCATTTCCGTCGGCCCCGCCCGACCGGGAATCAAAGAGGTACGACCAGTATGGGAAGAAGGTCTTCTCGTCCCTGAGTTTGGGACTGCGGTCTTGCAACACCGCGTGCCTCTTGGGCCGCTACACCCACTCTCTGTGGGATACGGTCGCGGAGTGTCTGCCAGAATGCCCGCAGGAGGTACGGGCGAAGCTCGGCAAGGCTATGATTGAAGGCCGAGACGCCGCACGATATTCCATCAGGTGTGGTTTTGATACGACCGACTCGCTGGGCAGAGCGATGTCCACGACGGTGGCGATTCGTCGCCACGCCTGGCTGAGATCCGCCAACTTTTCGGCGGATGTCCAAAATACTTTGATGGACATGCCGTTCGATGGCAGTCGCTTGTTTGGCGACAAAGCGGACCACGCGCTGGAGCGCTTCAAGGATTCCAGGGTCACAGCCAAGTCCTTGGGTCTCTCGACCCAGCGCCAGCAAACGGGTTCGTTTCGCTCCATTCGTGGCCACAGAAGGGGCGGTCCCACACGTGCTGCCAGCCACGCACCACAGAATACTTCTCAACGCGGTGGCGGCCATGGATTCCGCCGTGGAGGCGGTCGGGGACAACGGCGAGGTCAGGCCACACCTCCCCCCGCAGCATCAGCCTCCAAATCCTCCTAGTCCGAGCTTTCAGGCCCATGTGACGTCAGTGGGTGGCAGGGTTCGCCATCACCACTACCGCTGGCGCACCATCACATCGGACAGGTGGGTGCTGCAGCTCGTCCGAAGGGGCTACTCCCTCCCCTTCGAGAGCACTCCTCCAGCCATGCCACCGCAGAACCACCGTGTGTCGGGGGACCACTTGACACTTCTGCAGGAGGAAGTTACGGCCCTCTTGGCCAAGGGGGCCATCGAGCGCGTTCCTGGGCCAGAAGTAGGGTGTGGTTGCTACTCCCACTACTTTCTGGTACCCAAGAAGGACAAGGGGGGCCTGCGTCCTATCTTGGATCTACGGAACGTCAACGGCTTCCTCCGGAAGGAGAAGTTCAAGATGTTGACTTTGGCTCAGGTCTTGGCTGCTCTAGACCCACAAGACTGGATGGTGGCGTTGGACTTGCAGGATGCGTATTTTCACATCCCCGTCCTGCCGGCCCACCGACGCTACCTGCGGTTCACGGTAGGCCACGAGCACTTTCAGTTTATCGTGCTTCCATTCGGCCTTACCAGCGCCCCACGGGTGTTCACGAAAGTGATGGCGGTGGTCGCAGCTCATCTGCGCCGGTTAGGGGTTTCAGTCTTCCCCTACCTCGACGACTGGTTGTTGAAGGCGGGCTCGCCCCAGACAGTCGTCCACCACCTTCAGATGACGGCAGACCTCCTGCACGAGCTGGGGTTTTCCATCAATGTGCCGAAATCACACCTGTGTCCCTCTCAAAAGCTCCTTTTCATCGGAGCGGTTCTCGACTCGGCGCAGTTTCGGGTTTATCCTCCGGAACGGCGGGTCCGGGATATACAGGCTCTGATTCCCATCTTTCAGCCGTTATCCCGGGTTTCGGTCAGGTTGACGCTGCGGCTGCTGGGGCTGATGGCTTCCTGCATCCTTCTGGTGCATCACGCCCGGTGGCGGATGCGGGCTCTGCAGTGGGACCTGATGTTTCAGTGGGCCCAGCATCAAGGCAACCTATCCGACCATGTCCTGATCTCGGAGGGCACTGCGAGACAGTTGCAGTGGTGGCTTACGGACCGCGATTGGGTCAGAGGCAGATCCCTCTCCCTTCCCCAACCGGAGCACGTAGTTGTGACGGACGCGTCCCTCCAGGGCTGGGGAGGCCACTTGGGAGAGGCGGAGATCAGATGCATCTGTCTCCGGCGGAGTCCCGGCTCCATATCAACATGTTGGAGCTGCGGGCGATTCGCCTAGCACTGAAGGCATTCCTCCCCTTTGTCAACGGGAGTGTAGTGCAGGTGTTCACGGACAACACCACCGCCATGTGGTACTGCAACAAGCAGGGCGGAGTGGGGTCGTGGACCCTTTGCCAGGAGGCTCTGCGTCTCTGGCAGGTTCTCTGAACGCCAGGGCGGACGAACTCAGCCGTCGGTGCTCGGTGGATCACGAATGGCGTCTGAACTCGGACGTGGCGAAAGGCCTCTTTCTGCAATGGGGAGAGCCTTGGTTAGATCTATTCGCCACAGAAGAGAACGCGCAATGTCATCAGTTCTGCGCGTTGGAGTTTCCAAGACGGCACTCGCACGGCGACGCCTTTCGGCGCGAGTGGAGCTGCGGTCTGTTGTACGCCTTTCCGCCTATACCACTTCTGCCCAGAGTGCTGAAGAAGATCAGGCGCGACCGGGCCCAGGTTATCCTTGTGGCTCCGGACTGGGCTCGAAGGTACTGGTATCCCGAGCTACTCAGCATGTCAGTCGGTCCCTCGTTCCGCCTGCCCCTTCGGGAGGACCTTCTGTCGCAGCAGCAGGGGACGGTCCTCCACCCGAACCTGTCCAGTCTCCACCTCCATGCGTGGAGATTGAGCGGCGACAGTTGAGGCCATTTGACTTGCCTCCTGAAGTCTGTGATGTGATTCTGGCAGCCAGGCGTCCCTCCACAAAGTCGGTATACGCCTGCCGGTGGAACAGATTTGTGGCATGGTGCACAGCAAAGGCTGTGGACCCTCTCTCTGCCCCTCTTTCCGAGGTTCTCCTCTTTCTTCTCTCTCTTGCCCAGCAGGGCTCTGCTCTGGGCACTATCAAGGGCTACCTTTCTGCCCTTTCGGCCTTTCTAAGGCTGCCTGATCAACCTTCCTTATTCAAGTCCCCTATTGTAACTAGATTCTTGAAGGGCATCACGCACATGTATCCACCTGTTCCGTTCGTGATGCCTCAGTGTGACTTGAACCTGGTTCTCACCTTCTTGATGTGCGCTCCCTTTGAGCCACTTCATTCCTGTCCTCTCCGTCTCCTGACTTTAAAGACGGCCTTCCTGGTTGCCATCACCTCTGCCAGGAGAGTGAGTGAGCTCCAGGCTCTTTCTGTCAAACCTCCTTTCCTGTCCATTCATCCAGACAAGGTGGTTCTACGAACTAGGCCTTCTTTCCTGCCCAAAGTAGTCTCTGCTTTTCACATCGGGCAGTCCATCACCCTCCCCTCCTTCTTCCCGCCTCCGCATCCTTCAAAGGATGAAGAGCGGCTCCATCGTCTGGACCCAAAACGTGCGCTTTCATTTTATATGGATCGCACACGCCAGTTCCGGGTGGATGACCAACTGTTTGTTGGCTACGTGGGTGCGAAGAAGGGACGGGCGGTACATAAACGGACCATCTCGCGGTGGGTCGTTCTGTGCATCAAAGCGTGCTACTCTTTGGCTCGGAAGGAGCCTCCTGTTGGGCTGAGAGCCCATTCCACTCGGGCCACGGCGGCTACTACTGCCCTGGGCCGGGGAGTCCCTTTGCAGGACATTTGCCAGGCGGCTACGTGGGCCTCGCTGCACACCTTTGCGAGGCACTACTGCCTGGACAGTCAAGTCCGGAGGGATGGCTTCTTTGGCCGTTCAGTCCTCCAGGACTTTCTGGTGTAGGTTTGTATTGGTTCGCAGACCCACCACCGGGGTTGGTATTGCTGGGGTATCTATTCTAAGGTAAGGAATCTAATACTAACCTGTTTCTTTCAGATGAACAAGTTACTTACCTTCGGTAACGATATATCTGTAAGAAACAGTAGTTAGTATTAGATTCCTTACCGCCCCGCCCATCCTCCCCGTTCTGCGAACTGATACCTAGGGTTAAGGACATCCCTTTCAGGGCCCTAGTTTCAAATGGCACCAGTGTTGGTTCTCACACGGCTCTGCGTGTTCTGGCGCGGAAAAGCTGTGTACAAAGAACTGACGTCAGCGCGCGGAGGCGGCGTCTATATACTCCAGCGACGTCATCACGGCGCACGACGCCGACGACGGACGCGGAGCCGCAGGGGACGCCTGCAGACGACGCCTACCGACACGCAGGGGTACTGCTACGCAAAAGTTTCCGGATCCAGACTGACGCCTGGGGATATTCTAAGGTAAGGAATTTAATACTAACTACTGTTTCTTACAGATATATCGTTACCGAAGGTAAGTAACTTGTTCGTTTACATTATTCGTGCGTTTATTCTCTATTATCGTGTTACCCGCAATGTTGTTAAAAGCCAAAATATCGATATATTACCCATCTCCCACTTAAACTTACAGTGCAAAAAATTGATAATTTAATTTTCTTCCAATTTTTTCGCAAATCGCGTTTATGGGTGTTTCGAAATGTTGGCATGTATGTATATTTTTTTAATCAATGTATACATTTCACCAACGTCACAGAAAACCACAGAACCTCTTGCGTAGAGTAGTGAGTGCGTAGAGTAGTGAGTGCGTAGAGTAGTGAGTGCGTAGAGTAGTGAGTGCGTAGAGTAGTGAGTGCGTAGAGTAGTGAGTGCGTAGAGTAGTGAGTGCGTAGAGTAGTGAGTGCAGAGTAGTGAGTGCAGAGTAGTGAGTGCAGAGTAGTGAGTGCAGAGTAGAGAGTGCAGAGTAGTGAGTGCAGTGTAGTGAGTGCAGAGTAGTGAGTGCAGAGTAGTGAGTGCAGAGTAGTGAGTGCAGAGTAGTGAGTGCAGAGTAGTGAGTGCAGAGTAGTGAGTGCAGAGTAGTGAGTGCAGAGTAGTGAGTGCAGAGTACAGAGTGCAGAGTGCAGAGTAGTGAGTGCAGAGTGCAGAGTAGTGAGTGCAGAGTGCAGAGTAGTGAGTGCAGAGTGCAGAGTAGTGAGTGCAGAGTGCAGAGTGGTGTGTGCTGTTGAGTGCAGAGTGCTGTGTATTGGCAATGTAAATGACAATGTCATTTCTTTATGATTTAAAGAAAAAAAAAAGAAATGTCATGAGCAATGCCAATAGCTCTACCTTTAATCATGCCGAGACCATTGCATTGTAAATGCTTGTTTTTGTGTACTGCCGGGGAACATAGAGTATGCGAGATCCAATGTTGTTTGATGAAATCAGCGTCCTCGCTTGACAATTTTGTCTCTTGGAGGAGGAAGATGTCACCCTTTGGATTTAGCTAAATATTCCAGGAGTTTCCTATGTTTAACCTGGTGGTTAAGCCCTTTGACGTTTAGGGAGACTATGATGAGGCCGTCCGACAGAGATTTGGTGTGGGTCATAGGGCTGCTATGTGTCGCGTCTGATGAGGCCAGCGTACTATAGTGAAGTTTGTGGAGGTTGTGAACCTAGGAGACGGTAAAGCAGGGCTATAAGGCTCGTGAACTTCAGAAAAGGGCTGTGAGTATACATGTCGAGCATCCATTGATAGACAAGCCGGGCTTATTGAAAGCTGTACTGCTGTAGAGAAAAAGGCATCATGAAAGGAAAGGAAAGAAAACGGAAAACATACTGAAACAACCCTAAAAGGACATTTTCTCCCTCCTCCCCTCCCTCCCCTGCCCCCCACCCATCTCTCCCCCCTCCCTGCCCACCCCCCTACCCCCTCCCCCAGAAATAGAACTTAGGAGCAGTGACGGCAGTACCGTCCAAGCTCAATATAGGATGAATCATTAGGTGTTGACATAACAGGAGATAGCACACATTACTAGTTAGCGTTTTCAAACTGTGCATAGCTGTGCAGTGAATAGTATAACGGTACATCAAATAATGAGACTGAAATTCTGAGTTAACATTCTATGAGTCTAACGACACTCATAACAGAGCGCTGAAGCAGAGCGCTGTTTCAGTACATTATCAGTACATTCACAGTACATTCACAGTACATTAACAGTACATTAACTCTAGTTGGGGCTGGTTGGAACCTCTTCTCTAGAGCGAAAGCAACAACAGTGTTATTGTCCGTGAATTCAACATTGGTACTAAATAAACATTGGAACATAATAGGCATGCATCTACAAATGGACCTTAGAGTGCTGGTATGAGACAGATATAAACGGTTCTTACCCTTGCCGTGATACTGAGGCTTGATAATCGTTATGGTTTAGTATTGAACGCAGTTGAGGATAAAAGATGTCCATACCTGGTGCTGATGTGTGACTTGGACAGTGCTAAGAGAAAAGCAGAACTGAAACGGAATTGACACTTATTGGATAGGTGGTCTTGATATAAAGACGACCTACACTAACGTGGGGACAAGCGAGAGCTCGCCATTGACCGACTGACGGTGCAACTAGGCCCAAGGACGGCGAGCAGGTGAAAAACAATGACTACCCGCAGATGCAGTAACGTCCAGTTCAACCCTGACCTGTGCTGGGGTTAGAAGTTTATTGGGCGTCCGTCTTCCGTTTGTTCGAGGTGCTGCTTGAGGAATCCATTGATTGTGGAGGAGAGTCTTCCAGGTATTGTGCGAGATCACCAGGGTCAGAGAAGAAGCGTGGTTTGCCGTGGACAATGATCTTTAATTTTGCTGGACCTGCGAATGAGAATTGTATTCCCTTCGATTTCAACCTTTCTCTTTAAGCTAGAAAGCCTTTTCGGATCTCAACCGTGTCTTTTGAGTAGTCCTGAGTAAAGGTAATTCGGTGGCCCTCCCAGGTGACACAGTGATTGTTTCTGGCGAATTGTAGGATAACTTCGGTGTGCTGGAAGCGCAATGGTTTGCAGATCAAGGGACGAGGGCCCTTTTTCCCCATGGAGGACGAAGGTCGGTATCCTGTGATCCTGGTCGAGCTCTAGACCATGGTAAAAGTGATACCAGTGACTGCCGGGATCCATGCTTCCAAGAAAGCAACGCAGGATTCAGCGTCCTCCGCGTTTTCAGGCACTCCAAAAATGCGAACATTTCCCCTCCTGTTCCTATCTTCCAATTCCGCATTCTGGCGTTTGAGGGTGTCGGTCGTCTTCTGAAGTTGTAGTATAGTCTTGGATGAAAGGTTTGTTTTGTCCTCCACATCGCTTATTCTTTGTTCAGCCTCACCGATGCTTTTGTGTATTGAGTTCATGTCCGCCCTTATCGCAGTGAGTTCAAGCTGCATGGTGTCAGTATTACCTTTTGTAGATTTAGATAGGTCATGAACCTCTGCCAACTTTTTGAGGATCATGTCTAATGTGCTGTTGAGGTCTGCTCTTGCTTTGATGGGTGATTCCGACAAGGAAGGTTCAGCCCGCACTTTCTTGTTGTTCTTTTTGTCTTCCCTCTCCGCCATTTTAACAGGTTTACGTGTCGGTCTGGCGATAGGGCGGAATTCACCCGGTTTGACGGTAGGATCTGAAAGAGACACGTTAGTGATAGATTCCTTACCTTAGAATATCCCCAGGCGTCAGACTGGATCTGGAATTTTTTTGCGTAGCAGTACACTTGCGCGTCGGTAGGCGTCGTCTGCGGCTCCGCGTCCGTCGTCGGCGTTGTGGGCACCGTGATGACGTCTTCGGAGTACTTAGAGGCCGCCGTGACGTCAGTTCTTCTTTTTTCCGCGCCAGCAGCGAAGATCCGGAAAAAGTGGTACCTTAGTCTTTTTTGACTAAACTTTTTTTATCTCTTTTGATCGTTCTTTGGTGCCGGTAGGGATGCCAGGTTTCAAGCACTGTGAGGATTGCGACCGTCTGATGTCGGTCACGGACCCTCACCGTCGGTGTCTCCACTGTCTCGGCGTCGACCACGACGATAAGACCTGTTCCGACTGCCGGGCCCTGACTTCGAAAGCTAGGCGGGAGCAGTCCCGCAAGCGACTCGAACTCCGGCAGTCGGCCCCGCGCCAAGAGAGGTCCCGGTCCGAGCAGAGGTCGAGGGACCGGTAGCGGGAGCGGAGCCGCCATAGCTCCGGGAGTCGACATCACTCCTCTGGGTCGAAGTCGTCAGGTAAGCACAAGAAGTCGAAGAGACGTCATCGCTCTTCCGACTCCCCCCGACGCTCGCGCGACGCGGCCGGGGGTTCAGGTGACACCGCCTACGCGGCTCTGTCGGAGTCACAGGCGCCGCGTCCAGCCCCATACCCTCCGGTCCCTGGGCCGCGCGCGACGCAGGAGGAGATCGAGCGGTTCCTCATGGCCATGAGGTCCCTCACTCCCCCGGCGGACTCCGCGGCGCCTTCGGTCCCACCGGACCCGTCTGGGGACCCTAGCGGGTCGGGGGCTCCGGCCCTGACGCCGCCGAGTGCTTCGGCCTCGGCGCTGCCGGCGTCTTCGGGCCCGGCGCTGCAGGGCCCCATTGGATCCGGATCCGGGTCGTCGCCGGTGGACCTCACGACCTCCCCGGCGCCGGTCCCTCAGGTGTCACCCCCGGCGCCGTCTTCGAGCGGCGCCGTCCCCGAGGCCTCCCTCGGACCGGCGCCAGTGCGGCTCCGCTGGGCGCCGTTACAGACGCCGTTTGGAGAGTTTATCTTTCATGAGCCGGCCCCATCATTTGACACCCCTGGGTACCAGGAGATGGGTGATGAGGGGGATTGGGAGGGGTCTGAGGACCGTCTGACACAAGAGTGTCAGTCCCAGGAGGACTGGACAGAGGAACTTGGGGATGCCAGTGGTCTGGACACATCACCAGACACTGGCTTTGTCTCCCCTCCTACCGTGGCTACGGAGGGGGGCTGCCTATAGTGTGGTGCTGACGTGGGCGGCCAAGGCCTTGGGCCTTGTACTCCCCGTCGCGGCCGTGAGCACTAACCTCCTCACTGAGGTCCTTAAACCGCAGTCAAGCTTGGCCGAGCCTCTGCTGCCGTTTAATGAGGCCTTGACCGATGTTCTTTTGGGCACTTGGTCCAGGCCCGCTACAGGTTCGCCTGTAGATAGGACAGTGGCCAGACGCCAACGCCCGGCCCCGGGCGACCCTTGTTTCCTGTCCACCCACCCCACCCCTGAGAGCCTGGTAATCCAGGCCTCTAATTCCCAGACCGCATTCCCGTCGGCTCCGCCTGACAGGGAATCCAAGAGGTATGAGCAATACGGCAAGAAGGTATTCTCCTCCCTAAGTTTGGGACTGCGGTCTTCCAACACCGCATGCCTCTTGGGCCGCTACACCCACTCCTTGTGGGACACGGTCGCGGACGTGCTGCCAGAATGCCCGTTGGAGGTACGGGCTAAACTCGGCCAAGCCCTTGTGGAGGGCCGAGATGCGGCACATTATTCAATTCGGTGTGGACTGGATACCACCGATTCACTGGGCAGAGCGATGGCAACAACGGTGGCGATTCGTCGCCACGCCTGGTTGAGATCCGCCAACTTCTCGGCTGATGTCCAGAATACACTGATGGACATGCCGTTTGATGGCCGTAGCCTTTTTGGCGACAAGGCAGACCATGCGCTTGAGCGCTTTAAGGACTCCAGGGCTACGGCCAAGTCCTTGGGCCTCTCGGCCCCGCGCCAGCAATCGGCTGCCTTTCACTCCTTTCGTGGCCACGGAAGGGGTGTTCCCACACGTGCTGCCAGCCACGCGCCGCAAGGTATTACCCAACGCGGTGGCGGCCGTGGAAGACGCCGTGGCGGCGGTCGGGGTCAACGGCGAGGTCAGTCCACACCTTCCCCCGTGGCATCCGCCTCAAAACCCTCCTAGTCCGTGCTTTCAGGCCCATGTGTCGCCAGTGGGAGGAAGGGTTCGCCATCACCTCCTCCACTGGCACACTGTCACTTCGGACAGGTGGGTGCTGCATATCGTCCGAAGGGGCTACTCCCTCCCCTTCGAGACGACCCCTCCAGCCATGCCACCGCAATACCACCGAGTATCGGGGGATCATTTGCGACTTCTGCAGGAGGAAGTTACGGCCCTCTTGGCCAAGGGGGCCATCGAGCGCGTTCCTGGGCCAGACGTAGGGTGTGGTTGTTACTCCCACTACTTTCCGGTACCCAAGAAGGGCAAAGGGGGCCTACGCCCTGTCTTGGACCTCCGGAACATCAACGGCTTCCTCCGGAAGCAGAAGTTCAAAATGCTGACACTGGCTCAGGTCTTAGCTGCCCTGGACCCAGAAGACTGGATGGTAGCGTTGGACTTGCAGGACGCTTATTTCCACATCCCCGTCCTGCCGGCCCACCGGCGCTACCTGCGGTTCACGGTTGGCCACGAGCACTTTCAGTTTACCGTGCTCCCCTTCGGCCTTACCAGCGCCCCACGGGTGTTCACAAAGGTGATGGCGGTGGTCGCAGCTCATCTGCGCAGGTTAGGGGTTTCAGTCTTCCCCTACCTCGACGACTGGTTGTTGAAGGCGGGCTCGCCCCAGACAGTCGTCAGCCACCTCCAGACTACGGCAGACCTCCTGCATCAGCTGGGGTTCTCCATCAATGTGCCAAAGTCACACCTGTGCCCCTCTCAGAAGCTCCTCTTCATCGGAGCGGTTCTCGACTCGGCGCAGTTTCGGGTTTATCCTCCCTAACAGCGGGTCCGGGATATTCAGGCTCTGATTCCACTCTTTCAGCCTTTATCCCAGGTCTCGGTCAGGTTGGCGCTGCGGCTTCTGGGGCTGATGGCCTCCTGCATCATTCTGGTGCATCACGCTCGGTGGCGGATGCGGGCTCTGCAGCGGGACCTGAAGTTTCAGTGGGCCCAGCATCAGGGGGAACCTTTCCGACCATGTCCTGATCTCGGGGGGCACTGCGAGACAGCTGCAGTGGTGGCTCACGGACCGCGATTGGGTCAGCGGCAGATCCCTCTCCCTTCCCCAACCGGAGCACGTAGTTGTGACGGACGCGTCCCTCCAGGGCTGGGGAGGCCACACGGGAGAGGCGGAGATCAGAGGCCTCTGGTCTCCGGCGGAGTCCCAGCTCAATATCAACCTTTTGGAGCTGCGGGCGATTCGTCTAGCACTGAAGGCATTCCTCCCTTCTGTCCGGGGGAGTGTAGTGCAGGTGTTCACGGACAACACCACCGTCATGTGGTACTGCAACAAACAGGGCGGGGTGGGGTCGTGGACCCTTTGCCAGGAGGCTCTGCGCCTCTGGCAGTGACTGGCACATCAGGGCGTGACCCTGGTGGTTCAACACCTGGCAGGTTCTCTGAACACCAGGGCGGACGAACTCAGCTGTCGGTGCATGATGGATCACGAATGGCGTCTGAACTCGGACGTGGCGCAAGGCCTCTTTCAGCGATCGGGAGAGCCTTGGTTAGATCTATTCGCCACCGAAGAGAATGCGTAATGTCATCAGTTCTGCGCGTTGGAATTTCCAAGGCGGCACTGGCTCGGCGACGCTTTTCGTCGCGTGTGGAGTTGCGGTCTGTTGTACGCCTTTCCGCCTATACCACTTCTGCCCAGAGTGCTGAAGAAGATCAAGCGCGACCGGGCACAAGTCATCCTTGTGGCTCCAGACTGGGCACGAAGGTACTGGTATCCAGAGCTACTCAGTATGTCAGTCGATCCGTCTGCCTCTTCAGGAGGACCTTCTGTCGCAGCAGCAGGGGACGGTCCTCCACCCGAACCTGTCCAGTCTCCACCTCCATGCTTGGATTGAGCGGCGACAGTTGAGGCCATTTGACTTGCCTCCTGAAGTCTGCAATGTCATTCTGACAGCCAGGCGTCCCCCCACGAAGTCGGTAGACGCCTGCAGGTGGAACAGATTTGTGGCATGGTGCACAGAAAAGGCTGTGGATCCTCTTGCTGCCCCTCTTTCTGAGGTTCTTCCCTTCCTTCTTTATCTTGCCCAGCAGGGCTCTCCTCTGGGCACTATCAAGGGCTACCTTTCTGCCCTCTCAGCCTTTCTAAGGCTGCCTGACCAACCTTCTTTGTTCAAGTCCCCTATTGTAAATCGATTTCTGAAGGGCATCACACCCACAATCCCTCCTGTTCCGTTTGTGATGCCTCAGTGGGACTTGAACCTTGTTCTTACGTTTCTGATGTGCGCTCCCTTTGACCACTTCACAACTGTCCTCTCCGTGTTCTTACTTTGAAGACTGCCTTCCTGGTTGCCATCACCTCTGCCAGGAGAGTGAGTGAGCTCCAGGCTCTTTCCTGTACACCCCCTTTCCTTTCTGTCCATCCGGACAAGGTTGTGTTGCGTACTAAGCCATCTTTCCTGCCCAAGGCTGTCACGGCCTTCCATATCGGGCAGTCTATCACCTTGCCCACCTTCTTTTGCCACCGCATCTCTCTAAAGAGGAAGAGCGGCTCCACCGTCTGGACCCAAAACGTGCGCTTTCATTCTACTTGGATCGCACACGCCAGTTCCGGGTGGATGACCAACTCTTTGTTGGTTACGTGGGCGCTAAGAAGGGAAAAGCGGTGCACAAGCGGACCATCTCACGGTGGATCATCTTGTGTATCCAGGCATGTTACTCTTTGGCTAAAAAGGAGTCCCCTGTTGGATTGCAGGCTCATTCCACCCGGGTCACGGTGACTACAACTGCTCTGGGCCGGGGAGTGCCCTTGCAGGACATTTGCCAGGCTGCTACGTGGGCCTCGCTGTACACGTTTGCAAGACACTACTGCCTGGACAGTCAAGTCCGGAGGTATGGCTTCTTTGGCCGTTCCATCCTCCAGGACTTTCTGGTGCGATTATTGGTTCGCAGACCCACCACCGGGGTTGGTATTGCTGGGGTATCTATTCTAAGGTAAGGAATCTATCACTAACGTGTCTCTTTCAGATGCACAAGTTACTACTTGTGTAACGATATATCTGTAAGAGACATTAGTTAGTGATAAATTCCTTACCGACCCACCCATCCTCCCCGTTCTGCAAACCGATATCTAGGGTTAAGGTCATCCCCTTTCAGGGCCCTAGTTTCAATGGCACCAGTGTTGGTTTTTAACATGGCTCAGCGCTTCTGGCGCGGAAAAGCTGTGTCTAAGAACTGACGTCAGCACGCGGAGGCGGCGTCTAAGTACTCCGACGACGTCATCACGGCGCCGACGACGGACGCGGAGCTGCAGGCGATGCCTACCGACGCGCAAGGGTACTGCTACGCAAAAAAATTCCGGATCCAGTCTGACGCCTGGGGATATTCTAAGGTAAGGAATCTATCACTAACTAATGTCTCTTACAGATATATCGATATACAAGTAGTAACTTGTGCAACAGGTGCAGAGAGTGCGGTTGGTCTGTGGGAGTAACCGGGTTTAGCCAAAGCGCAGGGTGTAAGTTCAAGAGATGACGCAGGTTGGGTGAAGGGTGTATCTTGCGGCAGGGTGTTGCTTAATTAATTGAGAATATTGCCTTATAGTGCTTTAGGATTCAGGTTAGATACAGGGTTCTCCTTCCACTGCCTCACAGCCTCACCCTTCTAATGACAGTGGTAGTGGTATTGGCACAGTCCCTTAGCAGAAGATGGCGTCTCCCGGCTGTCACGGGAGCCTCAGCAATCCTACTGCACAATTTTACAGTTTTCCTGGGATAGAACCACCCTATTGCTGGAATGACAATTATTCTTTCACTCCTCTGCATGACATATCAAATATAGGCACAATCTGTAATACTAGTTACAGTGGTAGTGGCAGTGCTCAGTGTTTCGGTGTGCATTGATTGGTTCCAATGGCTAAGTTAATGGCAGCGCCAGTGTATGAACAGGTCTAGTGGCATAAGCTGGGCCTAATGGTTACAGGCAGGCAGGCTCACTACATCGTTGCTGTAATCCCCCTCTTTGCGCTATTGTGGTGTCCGAATTGCCGCCATTTTAAGGTCAGGCGAGTCGGCAATGAGATCCGAGTGTTGTGGGGGCCAGGGTGGAAGCAACAGACTTGTCCCTTGTAGCACTGGTGGGCAGGCTCCCTTTAGGGTGTTTTGAAGTAGGGGTGACATCTGTGCTTTGCTTGAACCCCCGGAGCGCGCCGATATCAAGCAGTCACTACGCCATTCCTGGGACAGGCATGGCGGCGCGGAGGCACGAGAGCCGACATAGCAGAGAAAACACCGGAGTACTCGTGGATGGCAGCGCGGGGAACGACTCACCTTGGCAGAGTCGGCGAGGTGGTTTAGGCACTGTTAGAAGGTGATGGGCAGACCAAGGCAGGCATATCTCCGGGCCTCCGAACCCAGCGCCATGTTAGGGCGACATGTGGTGGCTACACTTGCGCTTCAACTCGGGGCCCGAAAGAGCTTTTCTCCGTCATTACAAGCTCCGGTTTTTGATCCGCGAGCTCCCTGATGTGCCAGGATGCTGAATCGATTATCGGTAGGTCTGGGGACTTAGAGGTGATCTCCTGAGAAGAAAGAAGTGGCTTTCCTACTCGGCAGGGAACAGATTAGGCGGCCATCTCCACTGCCGTCCAAGCCACGCTCCCGGATTTGTGGCCCTTTTGATCACATTCATAAAGTCAGAACAAAAATTCCCAGAATGCAAAGAAAAAACCTGACCCGAATGAGCTACTCATACCTGAACCTGCAAAATTTGAGAACTTTGTTCACCATATTTCGCAGGTGTGGAGGTTATTTTAGGTTGTGCCTTTGGCAGCCGTGGTCCAACACACCATCAAACACACCTTGAGACAATGATATCTAAAAGAACACCACACAACTCTTAACCCGTTAGGCGCGGCACAAATTTTCGCGCTGTGCTGAACGTTCTTAAAAACGGGTGTGGTCATGACGGAACGGTTCCGTCATGAGCACAGCCCAAGCGGGGCTCATGACGGAACCGCTCCGTCATGAGCACCGAAGGGTTTAAAGTGGCGCTGGAGTGACTTGGAGGGAATTATTTACATTGCTGCCAAGCGTTTGCATGTTAATCCCAATTTCAGCCAACAGCAAGCTGCATTCTGGGACTTGTAGTTTCTTATGTAACGTTGTAAGTATAAGCTCAAAAAATCCAAGCAGTGTGGGTTAAAACGTAAGAATGCCCCTCGCATTAATTACATGCTGCTACTTGGTATGTAAAAGGTTTACTCTGATTTTATTAAAAATCAAGCCTTTACATGTCACATATGAGCATCTTAAGTAGCTCGTGTGCACTTTGGCCATGTAGAAAAAAATAATTGTACATATTGGCTCTATTAATTCGAGCACCCACTTCCTTCCCATCAACTAAAAACAAGCATTGCCATAGCCAATAGGTCTCGCCTTTGGCACCTTTTAAGTGTTTAGCCATGCAACAGTTGTTGTTGCACCAAGAATATTGGGCTGCATAACTAAATACTTAGACGGTACCAAAAGCGAGACCTATTGGCTAGGCCAATGCTTGTTCTACGGTGGAGGAGAGACGGAATACGCTAAAGTCTTTGATCACTCTCAAGAGCACGGGTTCAACAAACACCTTGCTTTCAAATTTTCTCAGGCAAAGAAGTGGCAGGCTGTGTTCAGACAGAACATTTTTCCAAGTGGACTGCACCGTGCATAACATTGTGCTATGAACTTGTGAGGAGACACCTCTACTTCTGAGCAGTCAAGCACATTAGCATAGAGGCACTGTTGCCACTGCTTATGGGTGATTCTAGCTTGGCCTGGCATAGTTGCTTAGATTTTCTCCGGCACCCATTCTAGAACATGAATCTTCTCTAGATGCAGTTTTAGACCGTGGGAATTTTCGTGCGTTTGAGTGAGAAGATGGAATATAGATCATAATTTATTGTTGTACCTAAGGCTAGTAACTCATTCCATGCAAAAAAATTACTGTCTCGTAAACAATTATGCCTTTTGTCTCCCATATTTGACTTCATGTTATTGAGAGCTGTGCTTGTAGCCATCAGTAGAGTGTAATTACTTTCAAGAGTACAGCAGCTGCATTATACTAACGATCCCCAACATGTGTGTGTCTTTGGCTGACGAAGTCTCATTTGAATTGCTTGTCCATTACAGTTGGACTTGTTTTGCTCCTTTGCTTGACGTCTCAAGCACTAAACGTGGATTTTCCCTCAGTAGGAATGTGCGTTCTCCACTGCTGCCTGAAATTTGATTCCCGAGTGAGAGCCGTAGAAAAGGGGCCGCACGTTGGTGTTGTGGGTGTAGACTTTATATGGGGGAATGAATATACAGTGGAATATTTTGCAATAACAAATAATCTGAGTAAAAAAAAAAAAACTGTGGCCACCCAACGCAGAAACATCGTAGAGAAATTCTATTGTCCCTCCAGTGCAGAGCTAAATACAGCTGTTGCACTAATGGACCAAAGCAATTCTCCTTCAAACCTATGAATAAAGAGTAGAACTACATGTGCATCACAAAATAGGTCTATCTAGATACAGGGCCGCTCTCAATGAACTGGGATGGTTGCCAGCTGTGGATCTTTTTCCCTACAAATGAAACACAAGTATTGGGCAAAAATATACAGGCCCCATCCATCAAGAAATATCCAGAAAGGGCAGCAGAAGCTACAAAAAACAGAAATTCCAGCAAAAGTTAAATACATTTTACGTATCTGTTACATTAGAGCTGATATACAGTCTGGTTGCTTGAGGGGGTTGTGAAACGCTGCTTCTTGGAATCTGGAAGCAATTTGCCACCCAAAGTGAAGACCCTACTCAACACCATCAGTGGACATCCCAGAAATGTTTAAAGTACAAAAACCGTGGTTAAATTTGCTACTCAAAGTCTCTACTTTGAAGCAATCCTTGGTCTTTGGGAACTGAGGCACTAGGAGGCACGTACCAGGCACACAATTTGGTTGAAGTGATAAGCTCATATATCTTTCTCGGTAATGATGGGTAAGGAGTACTTGTGTATAAGGACGGGATTTCCCTTTGCGCCGCAGAAAGGGCTGATATTGTAGACTACTGCTGAGGGAAAAACAAGTTTACCGTCTGAAATTATCTGCATAGACATTCTTCTTTATTGCCTGTGATATAAAATCACATATTCTGCCATTGAAAGCGCTCTAGTATCGTTTTACTGATCTGATCCTTTTTATTTTATCTAATGTGTAAGCTTCGATTTTTTTTGCACCTGAAAACCTATAAAAACGCAGCCCTTTGCAGGATGTGAGAGACTTTTATGGAAACTGAATTCTCAGATCCCACGAATCGTAGTTGCAAGGCAATATATCAAACCCTACATAGCATAATACATCAAAAGCGTGGGAAACCAGGCATCGCCTGTTATATTGTTTTCATATCAGCCAACCTTAACATAATAAATCAAGGAATCTGTAATGCTGTAATCTCACAGAATCCTGGGACCTTGAACCTCAGCTCATCATACATCACTTTCATAAGGAGCCGGATGCCATATAATACATCACAGTGGTAGTTACCCCACTGCAGTAATACATCCTTATCAGCAGATCAGTGGCACTGTAATGTGTTAACATTGTAAACTGTTGGCCACAGTACTACACATCAAGATCAGGGAATCGGATACAGTGCCTTAGGTCTGTTAAACTATGGCTGTGTCTTTATAGCAAACCACCAAATGCTCTAACCATGCTTTTGTTAATGGTTAGTCCCAGCAGTGGATGCTGGTACACTGGGGTGCCAGTAGAAAAGCACAATGCACCCTCGAAAGAAAGAAACATTTGCTAGGAGTACATTTTTCAGGCCTACATCTGTAAACACTTGTGAATTTCTGAAAGTCATAAATCTGCACCAGTGTAAGAACATATTTTACCTGCGATTGCACTTTTATGATTTTCTTTAATAATTGAGCCTCTAATTGATGTTTATGTCACCCATGATGGTTTTATACTGATTCTCCTTTATTAATCTGCATGCCTCAAACACTCTTTTGCCAAATGATGACTGAATTGTATCTAAAACTGCACAATAGTTTAGCTAAACGTTTTAAGGTGCAAAGTTTTTTGCAAGCATTTTATTATGAATGCAAATAAACAGTAATGTTGCATTCAGGCTTCTCCACATATATACACATAAAGAAGGTGCATTCAGTGAACATAACAAGCAGCCTCAAATTGTTACATTTAGCAAAGAATTCGATGAATCTGATAGAGACATCTAGCCCTAGAGTCCATACCTTGGAAATCCCATGTGTCAGTCTGGATCTGGAAGATTTTTGATAGAAATACCCCTGCGTGGCCGAAGGTCGTATCGGTCGACTTTGTGTGATGTCGTCAGTGTCGTGTTCGTTATCATGACGTCCGCATCGTCAATATACCCGCCACTCCTGTGCGCTGACATCAGTTCCTTTCTTTCTGCGCCAACCAGCGCAGTTCTGTCGAAGACCGCTACCCCCTGAATTTTTTGATAGACTTTGTTTTTTTACTTTTTGCCAACTCCTTTTGGGGTATAGTGATGTCTAGCAAGAAGACCTTGGAGTTTAAGCTGTGCGGCACCTGGCACCGCGCCATGTCAGACACGGACCCCCATTTAGTGTGTCTCTGGTGCCTGGAGCGCAGCCACAACACAAAGTCGTGCTCCAACTGCCGGGCCATGGCGCTGAAGGCATTGAGGGAGCCGTCCCTAAAGCTGATTACGACCCAGTATATGGCGTCATGGGGGACGCCTCATTGGTTTAGGTCCGGATGAAAGGTCCAAGCACCGTTCCGGGGGGTCGGAATCCTTTTCCTCGAAGTTGTCGATGTCAGGTAAGAGGCACCACAAGAAGTCAAAGTGTGCTTCGACTGCTCCCTCTCCGCTGCGCAACGAGATGGAGAAACCTCGGCTTTTGAGTCCGAGCTTGTGCCTTGGACGGCTCTGCTTTTCCCTCCCTTTCCGGGGCCGGGAGAGACCGCCGCCCAGTTGAAAGAGTTTTATGATGCCATGTGTGCCATATTTGGGCGGGATGAAATAGCCGGTGCGCCTTCGAGACCCGCAGGTTCGGATGAAGGAGACCCCGTGGGTTTCGCGCCTCCAGCTGTGGCCACGGTACCACGGCCTCCTACTGGACCTGTCCCCGGGTCTGGACAGGTGGCGGTCACACCTCCGATGCGACCTTCCCCAGCACCACGTCTGATACCGAGGTCCTCGGTGTTGCCTCCCCAATCATCACTCCGGATTACACAGAGCCAGTCGGGTGTCCACCGATACGGAGACAAGCGCCAACAGAGCCGTACGGTTCCTTGCCCTTCAACCTGTTCTATTCTGAAGGGTTAGGAATGAATGATGAGGATTGGGAGGTGCAGCAGGAACCCTTGGAAATCCCGCAACCTCAAGATCTGGACTGGTATGAGGAACTGGGTGATGCCAGCGGCCTGGACACCTCCCCAGATTCTGGCATGCTGTCTTCCCCTAACCTGCCTACGGAGGAGGGGGCGTCATTTGCTATGGTTGTGCATAGGGATGCAGAGGTTTTGGACCTGCACCTTTCTACGGTGGCAGTCAAGACTAACATCTGGACAGAGGTCCTGCAGCCTGGTGTCTCCACCTTGGAACCCTTGCTGCCCTTCAACGAGGCCTTACCGGGCGTACATCTGCCCAGCACAGGGTCTCCTGTGAACAGAACGATTGCCCACTCGCATTGCCCTGCACCGGGCGACCCAGCTTTCCTTATCGCCCACCCCACATCACAAAGCTTGGTGGTCCAAGCTTCCACTTCCCGTGGCACGTTCCCTTCCACCCCCCTGGACAGGGAATCCAAAAGGCTGGAAAGCTTTGACAAGGAAGATCTTCTCTTAAGCCATGCTAACATTGCGGTCGGTGAACACTGCATGCCTTTTGGGGTGTTATTTCCATTCAATATGGGATACGGTTGCGCAGGTGCTGCCCAGAGCCTTGGAGGAGGACCGGATTCTGCTCTCCCAAGCTATTTCAGACGGAAGAGATGCAGCAAAGTTCGACGTCCCCCTATGGATTGTAAAGACAGACTCCTAGGCAGAGCGGTTTCCTCGTTAGTGACCAAAAAGCGCCACGCCTTGCTGAGGACGTTTGGATTTTCAGGGGTTGCCCAAGCGAATCTTATCGACATGCTCCTTGATGGATGGCTCCTGTCTTTTCGGAGACAAAGGAACGCATCGCTAGAGCGTTTTAAGGACTCGCGGGCTACGACCAAGTTCTTAGGCTTCACTACATCCTCCCGGACTGTGTCTGCTTTTCGCTTCTTTAATGGCTACAGGAGGGGCTTTTAACCACCCTAACCCTACTCCAGCCAGAGGGTCCTGCAAGTTCAGCAGATTCTGCTGGGCCATGGATGCGATTCACCACGACCCCGAGGATCAGGTGTCCAAAAGTCGAGCCAAGCCACGATCCCCTCCTCCAACGCAAAACCTTCCTAGTCCGATTGTAGTCCATATCATACATGTACCGTTAGTGGCAGGATACCCCATCATCTCCATCACTAGCGGTACATTACCTCAGACAGGTGGGTGTTGCATTACTGCCTCCCCTTCAAGACTACTTCATCCATGCCCCCAGCTTACGAACGGCTGACGGAGGATCACTGTGCCCTCCGCGAGAAAGTAAAAACTCTCTCGGCCAAGGGAGCTATAGAGAGTTTTGCCGGGCCAGAAATAGGCTGTGGTTGTTATTCCCACTATTATCCGGTTCCAAAGAAGGACGTAGACCTTCGTCCTATCCTCAAGCCCTCAACCACTACTCCAAAAAGTAGAAGTTCAAGATGCTCACCCTAGCTCAGGTCCTATCTGCCCTGGACCCGGGAGACTATGATGGCAGCGTTGGACTTGCAGGACGCCTTTTTCCATATCCCCGTCCTGCCTGCCCATCAGCTATATTTGCGGTTTATAGTGGGACACATGCACTTCCAGTTTGCAATGCTCCCTTTTGGCCTCACCAGTGCCCCTCAGGTGTTCACAAAGGTGATGGCGGTGGTCACCGCAATATCTGCGGGGATCGGGAGTTCCAGTCTTCCCCTATCTCGACGACTGGTTGTTGAAGGCGGGCTCGTCCCAGGCAGTTGTCTCCTACTTCCAGACTATGGCAAACCACCTACACTCGCTGTGGTTCACTAACAACACCTGACTCCCTCTCAGACACACTCTTTCATCGGAGCGATTCCGGACATGTTGCAGTTTCAGGATTATCCTCATGAGCGGTGAGTCCAGGATATTCAGGTTATGATACTGATATTTCAGCCTCTATCCTGGATTTCGGTGAGAATGACTGTGTAGCTGTTGAGCCTCATGGATCCTGCATCCTGCTTGTGGACCATGCCTGATGGCACATGCGGGCTCTGCAGTGTGACCTGAAGTTCCAGTGGGCATAGCTCTGTAGAAATCCAGTAAAGAATTGGCTTGGTAGTTTGGTCTGCCCTGTTCCCATGATGCACTGGGCCAGGGACAGACTAATTTGCATGTAGCCAGGTTCTGAACTGTGATGGTGCAGTGAGCTAAAAAACGGTGATGAATCAAGCCCTGATCTTTTGACTGGGTATGAGTGTTCTGCTTAATTCAGATGCTCTGTCCATCACCACCCCCTTTTCTGAATCGTTTTGGCCACCACAAGCGTGGAATGGTATGCTCAGATGTGAGTCCCTTGTTCACTGCACCATCAGGATTCAAGCAAGCCGGGCCGAAGACGGCTGTAATGCCAGAAACCGGTCCCCGGAAGCTTGTTTCCTTTCCAGTAAAGAATTGGCTTGGTAGTTTGGTCTGCCCTGTTCCCATGATGCACTGGGCCAGGGACAGACTAATTTGCATGTAGCCAGGTTCTGAACTGGGATGGTGCAGTGAGCTAAAAAACGGTGATGGATCAAGCCCTGATCTTTTGACTGGGTATGAGTGTTCTGCTTAATTCAGATGCTCTGTCCATCACCACCCCCTTTTCTGAATCGTTTGGCCACCACAAGCGTGGAAGGGTATGCTCAGATGTGAGTCCCTTGCTCACTGCACCATCAGGATTCAAGCAAGCCTGGCCGAAGACGGCTGTAATGCCAGAAACCGGTCCCCGGAAGCTTGTTTCCTTTCCAGTGAAGAATTGGCTTGGTAGTTTGGTCTGCCCTGTTCCCATGATGCACTGGGCCAGGGACAGACTCATTTGCATGTAGCCAGGTTCTGAACTGGGATGGTGCAGTGAGCTAAAAAATGGTGATGGATCAAGCCCTGATCTTTTGACTGGGTATGAGTATTCTGCTTAATTCAGATGCTCTGTCCATCACCACCCCCTTTTCTGAATCGTTTTGGCCACCACAAGCATGGAAGGGTATGCTCAGATGTGAGTCCCTTGCTCACTGCACCATCAGGATTCAAGCAAGCCGGGCCGAAGACGGCTGTAATGCCAGAAACCGGTCCCCGGAAGCTTGTTTCCTTTCCAGTAAAGAATTGGCTTGGTAGTTTGGTCTGCCCTGTTCCCATGATGCACTGGGCCAGGGACAGACTAATTTGCATGTAGCCAGGTTCTGAACTGGGATGGTGCAGTGAGCTAAAAAACGGTGATGGATCAAGCCCTGATCTTTTGACTGGGTATGAGTGTTCTGCTTAATTCAGATGCTCTGTCCAACACCACCCCTTTTTCTGAATCTGTAGAAATCTCACCAACATGCTTCACTGGTTCAGATATCGGAGGGCACTGCACTAGACCTGCAGTGGTGGCTAACAAACCGCAATTGGGTTAGAGGCAGACCCCTCTCCCTTCCCCACCCAGAACTCGCAATAGTGACAGATGTGTCTCTTCTGGGATGGGGTGGCCATTTGCGAGAGGTGGAGATCAGAGGATTCTGGTCTCTAGCGGAATCCAGGCTCCATATCAACCTGTTGGCGATTCGGGCAATCCGATTGACACTGAAAGCCTTTTTACTATCACCCAAGTAAGGCTAGTTCAGGTGTTCACAGACAACACTACCACCATGTGGTACTGCAACAAACAAAGCTTTGTAGGGTCGTGGACCCTCTGTCAAGAGGCGCTGCGTCTCTGGACTTGGCTGGAACAGCAGGACGTATCCCTGGTGGTTCAACATCTGGCCAGTTCTCTAAATACCAGAGTGGACGAACTCATCCGCCAGTGCCATGTGGATTACGAGTGGAATCTCCATCTGAAGGTGGTACAAAGATTCTTTCAGCGGTGGGGAGAGCCTTGATTAGATCTGTTAACCTCCGAAGAAAACGCGCAATGTCAGCAGTATTTCATGTTGGAGTTTCCAAGGCTACTATCACTCAGCGACGCCTTTTGTCCTGAGTGAAGCTCGGGCCTCCTGTACACCTTTCCACCCATACCTCTCCTGCCCTGAGTGCTCAAGAAGATCAGCAGCGAATGGCGACAAGTCGTTCTTGTGGCTCCGGACTGCGCACGGAGAGTCTGGTAACCCGAGCTTCTGTCAATGAGCATCGATCCTCTGATCAGGCTGCCCCTTCGAAAATCATTTTTTGTTCCAGCCGCAGGGGAGGGTTCTCCACACGAACCTGTCCACTCTCCGCCTACTTACGTGGAGATTGAGCAGCGACAGATAACAGCTTTTGACCTTCCTGCTGAAGTCTGCAAAGTTATTCTGGCAGCCAGGAGTCCCTCCACAAAGTCAGTTTACAATTGCCAATGGAACACATTTTGTAAATATTGTACAGAAAGGTCTATCGACCTCCTATCTGCCTCTCTGTCAGATGTTCTCCTGTTTATTCTTTCGATGGTCCAACAGGGCTCTGCTCTGTGCACTCTGAAGGGCTATATTTTGTCCCGGTCTGCTTTTCTTCTACTGCCAGATCAGCCCTCACTTTTTAAACCCCCTCTTGTGCAGAGATTTTTGAAGGGATTAACCCATTTGTTTCCCCCTTCCATTATGCCACAGTGGGACCGTAATTTGGTCCTTACTTTCTTGATGTGCACACCGTTTGAGCTGCTGCTTAACTGCCCTCTGCGGCTGCTCACTAACAAAACAGCCTTTTTGGTGGCAATCACCTCTGCCAGGAAGGTGAGCAAACTGCAGGCACTGTTATTACAGCCTCCTTACCAGACAGTTTTTCCGGACAAATTGATACTCTGGACTAGGGCATATTTTCTTCCTAAGATGGTAACACCCCTACATTTGGGACAGTCTGTTACTCTTCCCACTTTCTATGCACCTCTGCATCCTTCTAAGGAAGAAGAGTGTCTCCACCGCCTGGACTCAAAAAGAATGTTATTGTTGTACATTGATCGTACCAAAGAGTTCCAAGTGGATGACCAGCTCTTTGTAGGGTACGTGAGAGCAAAGAAGGGGCGTGCTAGCGAAAAGAGGACAATATCACGCTGGCTCTGTATCAAAATATGTTAAGCCTTAGCAAAGAACCAGCCTCCTGAAGGCCTTAGGGCCCATTCCACCAGGGTGAAGGCAGCCACCACGGCCTTCAAGCATGGTGTTCCTATTGCTGGTATCTGCCATGCGGCCACATGGGCATCTTTGCACATGTTCGCCACACACTATTGCCTGGGTTCACTGGTGAGGGCATTTTTGGCCGCTCTGTCTTGCAGGATTTCCTGGTTTAAAGCTTTTCCGCAGTCCAACCTCTGGGGAAGGTATTGATTGGGTATCTGTTCAAAGGTAAGGAATCTGCGGCTAGATGTCTCTATCAGATGGAGAAGTTACTTACCTCTAGTAACGTCTTATCTGATAGAGACATTCTCTCGCTGCAGATTTCTTATCTACCCGCCCATCCTCCCCACACTGCAGATTTGTTTTTATGTCAGGGCTGTAGTTGTCTTTTTCACACACCATGATCAGTCACTTCATGGCTCCACGCTACTGGCATGGAAAAGTCGTGAAAAGTATACAGACGTCAGTACACTAGTCTGGTAGTTATATTGACGACACAGACGGACATGACGCCGGCGACATCAGACTGAGTCGACCAACGCCACCTACCGGTGCGCAGGAGTACTGCTATCAAAAATCTTCCAGACCTAGCCCGACGCCTGGGAGTTCAAAGGTAAGAAATCTGCGGCTAGATCATGTCTCTACCAGATAAGGCGTTACCGAAGGTATGTAACTTGTCCTTTTGCACTGAAACCGATTTTACTATTACAAGCTGAGCCCAAAGCTTGCTGCTTTTCCTTAGAACACTCACTCCTTAAATGTAAAGTTTTTTGTGTGAAATATACAAGCATGAACAACTTCTACATATAGATACAAATCTTTCTTTAGTGATAGGCAGTCATCTTCACAGAGCCATAATGTGGTACTCTAAACTGACAGCCAAAGGGTTTGTGTTGCAGGTATCTGGAAGAGACCGTAGTTATAGATTCCTTACCTGTAGAATTACCCCCAGGCGTCGGACTGGTTTTGGAGAAATGTTTCCTTAGCAGTACCTCCTGCGCGTTGGTAGGTGGTGTCGATTGACTCCGCGTCCTTCGTTGACGTTGTGGTTGCCAGAATGACTTTGCGCTGATGTCATTTCTTTCTTTTTCCGCACCAGCTTTGCGCCGATCCAGCGAGAGCTACCCCTTAGTCACTTTTTTACTAACTTTTTCTTGACTTTTGTCGAATTCTTTTTAAGTTGTTTGACTCCTTTTGTATGAGGGATGTCCCATCAACAGACCGGGTTCCAGCTGTGTGAGGCCTGCAAGTGCCTGATTTCGGTTACAGACCCCCACCTCGTCTGCCTATGTTGCCTGGAGAGTGACCACGACCCGAAGTCATGCTCCGACTGCCGGGCCATGAACCCGAGGTCTCTGCAGGAGCGGTCCCAAAAGCTTTTGGAGGCCTGGCAGTTAGCTCCGCATCATTGAGGTCCCGGTCGAGGGGAAGTTCTTGGGACCGGTCGCGGAGCCATCATTATCATTCCTCTTACAAGTCTTCGAGATCTTCAGGTAAGTCGAAGCACAAAAAAAGTCTCTCTTTGCCTTCTCCCTGTCCGTCAGCCGACGTGACGTGGGACCCGGAGCATTGTCGCTCTCCAGCTCCTGGGACGGTGCTGCAGTTTCCGCCATTTTCCGGTGCCAGAGCGTCCCCTGCCGAGCTTCGAGGTTTCTATGAAGCGCATCACAGCATTTTTGGGCAACCCGGCACCGCTGGCGCGCCTTCTGGTCCGCCTTCTGGCCCGCCTTCCGGCCCCACGAAGCCAGTTGAGGGCCCTGGGACTTCGAGGCCGGCAGCTGGCCAGGATCCGGATCGATGCCAGTCAACCTCACAGTACCTTCCCCAGCGCCAATCCCGGCGACGACATCCCTGGCCAAGCCCCTGACCGGCATTGTCCCCAGCCTCACCCCCGACTTGGACGTGGAGACGGACCTGCGTCAACCGGCGCCGGAGGGGACTTTTGGGCAGCTGTTCATCCCTGGTGTTCATCCCTGGTGTTTCTTTTAGGCCTGAATGGCAACCAGAGGACGGTTAGGAGGACAGGGAGGGGTCTGTTGACCCTTTGGCTGACCAGCTTGATGAGCCGGACTGGTGAGAGGACCTGGGTGACGCCAGTGGTTTGGATACCTCCCCCGACCTTGGCATGCTTTCTCCCCCTACCGTGGCTATGGAGTGGGGGCATCATATGCAGTGGTGTTGTGTGGGGGGGCTGAGTCCTTTGGCCTGGAGCTTCCTATGGTGGCAGTCAGGACTAACCTCCTAATGGAGGTGCTTCAACCAGCGGTGGCCTCTTTAGAACCCTTTCTGCCTTTCAATGAAGCCCTCACTGACGTCCTTCTGGGCACTTGGTCCAAGCCCAGTATAGGGGTCTGTAGACAGGATGATTGCTCGACGACGTCCGTCCCCGGGCTACCCACTTCTCCTCTCCCTACACCCGACCCCGAGAGCTTGGTAATCCAAGCCTCATCCTCAAAGGGCACATTCCCTACTGCGCCCCCCCCCCAGATAGGGTATCCAAGAAGCTGGACCACCTTGAGAAGAAGATGCTTACTTCCGCCAGCTTAGCGCTGCGGTCGGTCAATACTGCATGCCTCTTGGGCCGCTATACCCATATAGTGTGGGATACGGTTGCGCAAGTGCTGCCACAGTGCCCGGAGGAGGCATAGGCCGTTCTCACCCGCGCTGTGGCAGAGGATCGAGGCGCAGCCAAACATACCATCAGATGCAGGCTGGATACCGCTGTCTCACTGGGCAGAACGGTTTCCACGTCAGTAGCCCTGGGACGGAATCTGATTTCTCTGGGGATGTCCAGTCCACCTTCCTTGACATGCTCTTTGATGGCGGTTGCCTTTTTGGTGACAAAGCAGAGTCGACGCTCGATCACTTCAAGGATTCCATTGCTACGGCCAGATCCTTGGCCCAACTCAGTCTGCTTTACACCCTTTTTCGTGGCTACGGAAGGGGTGCCCCACCACGTTCCACCCATTGTAGCCACCCGTTCATACAAGCTAACCAGCCTGTGCGTGGCCGACGATGTGGGACGCAGCGACGCGAGTCTGGGCGCCAGGGGTAGGCCAGTTCACCCGTGCCCCCCTTGCAGCAGCTTCTGAACCCTCCGAGTCCAACCTTTCAGGGCCACCAGAGGCCAGTGAGTGGCAGGATTCACCATCACTTCGGAAAAGTGGGTTTTGCAGATAGTCCGAAGCGGCTACTCCTTCCTCTTCAAGACTATCTATGCCACCATTCTTTATCGCATGTCGAAGGATCATTTGGCCCTTCTACACCAGGAATTTGCAGCTCTCTTGGCCAAGGGAGCTATCGAAAGTTTCTTTGTGCCAGAAGTAGGTTGTAGTTGCTACTCCCACTACTTTCTGGTACCCGAGAAGGACAAAGGCCTGCGTCCTATCTTAGACCTCAGGGCCTTCAACCGCTTCCTCCGGATGGAGAAGTACAAGATGCTCACGTTGGCTCAGGTCCTATCTGCCCTCGTCCCCGGAGACTGGATGGTAACATTGGACTTGCCAGACGCCTATTTCCATATCCCGCCCTGCTGGCCCACAGGCGTTCCCTACAGTTCACAGTAGGCTACGAGCATGTTCAGTTCACTGTGCTCCCCATTGGCCTTACCAGTGCCCCTCGGGTGTTCACGAAAGTGATGGCGGTGGTCGCAGCTCATCCTCCCAGATCAGGGGTCACAGTCTTCCCCTAACTTGACGACTGCTGTTGAAGGCGAGTTCGCCCTAGGCTGTCATCTCCCACCTCCAGACTAAGGCAGACCTCCTGCATTCACTGGGGTTCACGATCAACGTGCCGAAGTCACACCTGACTCCCTCTCAGAAGCTCTATTTCATCTACGGCGCAGTTTCGGGTTTATCCTCTCGAACAGCGAGTCTGGGATATTCGGTCCATGATACCGATGTTTCAGCCTCTATCCTGGATCTCGGTGTGACTGACCGTGAGGCTGCTGGGCCTCATTGGCCTCCTGCATCCTGCTGGTAGATCATGCCAGGTGGCATATGCGGGCTCTGCAATAGGACCTGAACGTCAACGGCTTCCTCCGGAAGAAGTTCAAAATGCTGACACTGGCTCAGGTCCTAGCTACCCTGGACCCAGAAGACTGGATGGTAGCGTTGGACTTGCAGGACGCTTATTTCCACATCCCCGTCCTGCCGGCCCACCGGCGCTACCTGCAGTTCACGGTTGGCCACGAGCACTTTCAGTTTACCGTGCTCCCCTTCGGCCTTACCAGCGCCCCACGGGTGTTCACAAAGGTGATGGCGGTGGTCGCAGCTCATCTGCGCAGGTTAGGGGTTTCAGTCTTCCCCTACCTCGACGACTGGTTGTTGAAGGCGGGCTCGCCCCAGACAGTCGTCAGCCACCTCCAGACTACGGCAGACCTCCTGCATCAGCTGGGGTTCTCCATCAATGTGCCAAAGTCACACCTGTGCTCCTCTCAGAAGCTCCTCTTCATCGGAGCGGTTCTCGACTCGGCGCAGTTTCGGGTATATCCTCCCGAACAGCGGGTCCGGGATATTCAGGCTCTGATTCCACTCTTTCAGCCTTTATCCCGGGTCTCGGTCAGGTTGACGCTGCGGCTTCTGGGGCTGATGGCCTCCTGCATCATTCTGGTGCATCACGCTCGGTGGCGGATGCGGGCTCTGCAGTGGGACCTGAAGTTTCAGTGGGCCCAGCATCAGGGCAACCTTTCCGACCATGTCCTGATCTCGGAGGGCACTGCGAGACAGCTGCAGTGGTGGCTCACGGACCGCGATTGGGTCAGCGGCAGATCCCTCTCCCTTCCCCAACCGGAGTACGTAGTTGTGACGGACGCGTCCCTCCAGGGCTGGGGAGGCCACACGGGAGAGGCGGAGATCAGAGGCCTCTGGCCTCCGGCGGAGTCCCAGCTCAATATCAACCTTTTGGAGCTGCGGGCGATTCGTCTAGCACTGAAGGCATTCCTCCCTTCTGTCCGGGGGAGTGTAGTGCAGGTGTTCACGGACAACACCACCGCCATGTGGTACTGCAACAAACAGGGCGGGGTGGGGTCGTGGACCCTTTGCCAGGAGGCTGTGCGCCTCTGTCAGTGGCTGGAACATCAGGGCGTGACCCTGGTGGTTCAACACCTGGCAGGTTCTCTGAACACCAGGGCGGACAAACTCAGCTGTCGGTGCATGATGGATCACGAATGGCGTCTGAAATCGGACGTGGCGCAAGGTCTCTTTCAGCGATGGGGAGAGCCTTGGTTAGATCTATTCGCCACCGAAGAGAACGCGTAATGTCATCAGTTCTGCGCGTTGGAATTTCCAAGGCGGCATTGGCTCGGCGACGCTTTTCGTCGCGTGTGGAGTTGCGGTCTGTTGTACGCCTTTCCGCCTATACCACTTCTGCCCAGAGTGCTGAAGAAGATCAAGCGCGACCGGGCACAAGTCATCCTTGTGGCTCCAGACTGGGCACGAAGGTACTGATATCCAGAGCTACTCAGTATGTCAGTCGATCCCCCGGTTCGTCTGCCTCTTCAGGAGGACCTTCTGTCGCAGCAGCAGGGGACGGTCCTCCACCCGAACCTGTCCAGTCTCCACCTCCATGCTTGGATTGAGCGGCGACAGTTGAGGCCATTTGACTTGCCTCCTGAAGTCTGTAATGTCATTCTGGCAGCCAGGCGTCCCTCCACGAAGTCGGTATACGCCTGCAGGTGGAACAGATTTGTGGCATGGTGTACAGCAAAGGCTGTGGATCCTCTTGCTGCCCCTCTTTCTGAGGTTCTTCTCTTCCTTCTTTCTCTTGCCCAGCAGGGCTCTGCTCTGGGCACTATCAAGGGCTACCTTTCTGCCCTTTCAGCCTTTCTAAGGCTGCCTGACCAACCTTCTTTGTTCAAGTCCCCTATTGTAAATCGATTTCTGAAGGGCATCACACACACAATCCCTCCTGTTCCGTTTGTGATGCCTCAGTGGGACTTGAACCTTGTTCTTACGTTTCTGATGTGCGCTCCCTTTGAGCCACTTCACAACTGTCCTCTCCGTCTTCTTACCTTGAAGACTGCCTTCCTGGTTGCCATCACCTCTGCCAGGAGAGTGAGTGAGCTCCAGGCTCTTTCCTGTACATCCCCCTTTCCTTTCTGTCCATCCGGACAAGGTTGTGTTGCGTACTAAGCCATCTTTCCTGCCCAAGGCTGTCACGGCCTTCCATATCGGGCAGTCTATCACCTTGCCCACCTTCTTTCCGCCACCGCATCCCTCTAAAGAGGAAGAGCGGCTCCACCGTCTGGACCCAAAACGTGCGCTTTCATTCTACTTGGATCGCACACGCCAGTTCCGGGTGGATGACCAACTCTTTGTTGGTTACGTGGGCGCTAAGAAGGGAAAAGCGGTGCACAAGCGGACCATCTCGCGGTGGATCATCTTGTGTATCCAGGCATGTTACTCCTTGGCTAAAAAGGTGCCCCCTGTTGGATTGCGGGCTCATTCCACCCGGGCCACGGTGACTACAACTGCTCTGGGCCGGGGAGTGCCCTTGCAGGACATTTGCCAGGCAGCTACGTGGGCCTCGCTGCACACGTTTGCAAGACACTACTGCCTGGACAGTCAAGTCCGGAGGTATGGCTTCTTTGGCCGTTCCATCCTCCAGGACTTTCTGGTGTGATTATTGGTTCGCAAACCCACCACCGGGGTTGGTATTGCTGGGGTATCTATTCTAAGGTAAGGAATCTATCACTAACGTGTCTCTTTCAGATGCACAAGTTACTACTTGTGTAACGATATATCTGTAAGAGACATTAGTTAGTAATAGATTCCTTACCGACCCACCCATCCTCCCCGTTCTGCGAACCGATATCTAGGGTTAAGGTCATCCCCTTTCAGGGCCCTAGTTTCAATGACACCAGTGTTGGTTTTTAACATGGCTCTCCGCTTCTGGCGCGGAAAAGCTGTATCTAAGAACTGACGTCAGCACGCGGAGGCGGTGTCTAAGTACTCCGACGACGTCATCACGGCGCCCACAACGTCGACGACGGACGCGGAGCTGCAGACGACGCCTACCTACGCGCAAGGGTACTGCTACGCAAAAAAATTCCGGATCCAGTCTGACGCCTGGGGATATTCTAAGGTAAGGAATCTATCACTAACTAATGTCTCTTACAGATAGATCGATACACAATTTGTGCAACAGGTGCAGAGAGTGCGGTTGGTCTGTGGGAGTAACCGGGTTTAGCCAAAGAGCAGGGTGTAAGTTCAAGAGATGACGCAGGTTGGGTGAAGGGTGTATCTTGCGGCAGGGTGTTGCTGATTAATTCAGAATATTGCCTTATAGTGCTTTAGGATTCAGGTTAGATACAGGGTTCTCCTTCCACTGCCTCACCCTTCTAATGACAGTGGTAGTGGTATTGGCACAGTCCCTTGGCAGAAGATGGCGTCTCCCGGCTGTCACGGGAGCCTCAGCAATCCTACTGCACAATTTTACAGTTTTCCTGGGATAGAACCACCCTATTGATGGAATGACAATTTTTCTTTCACTCCTCTGCATGACATATCAAATATGGGCACAATGTGTAATACCAGTTACAGTGGTAGTGGCAGTGCTCAGTGTTTCAGTGTGCATTGATTGGTTCCAATGGCTAAGTTAGTGGCAGCGCCAGTGTATGAACAGGTCTAGTGGCATAAGCTGGGCCTAATGGTTACAGGCAGGCATGCTCACTACATCATTGCTGTAATACCCCTCTTCGCGCTATTGTGGTGTCTGAATTGCCGCCATTTTAAGGTCAGGCGAGTCGGCGATGGATCCGAGTGTTGTGGGGGCCAGGGTGGAAGCAACAGACTTGTCCCTTGTAGCACTGGTGGGCAGGCTCCCTTTAGGCACACTTTAGGGTGTTTTGAAGTAGGGGTGACATCTGTGCTTTGCTTGAACCCCCGGAGCGCGCCGATATCAAGCAGTCACTACGTCATTCCTGGGACAGGCATGGCGGCGTGGAGGCACGAGAGCCGACATAGCAGAGAAAACACCGGAGTACTCGTGGATGGCAGCGCGGGGAACGGCTCACCTTGGCAGAGTCGGCGAGGTGGTTTAGGCACTGTTAGAAGGTGATGGGCAGACCGAGGCAGGCATATCTCCGGGTCTCCGAACCCAGCGCCATGTTAGGGCGACATGTGGTGGCTACACTCGCGCTTCAACTCGGGGCTCGAAAGGAGCTTTTCTCCGTCATTACAAGTTTTTGCTCCGCGAGCTCCCTGATGTGCCGGGATGCTGAATCGATTATCGGTAGGTCCGGGGACTTAGAGGTGATCTCCTGAGGAGAAAGAAGTCGCTTTCCTACGCGGCAGGGAACAGATTAGGCGGCCATCTCCACTGCCGTCCAAGCCACGACCCGGATTTGTGGCCCTTTTGATCACATTCATAAAGTCAGAACTAAAATTCCCAGAATGCAAAGAAAAAACCTGACCCGAATGAGCTACTCGTACCTGAACCTGCAAAATTTGAGAACTTTGTTCACCATATTTCGCAGGTGTGGAGGTTATTTTAGGTTGTGCCTTTGGCAGCCGTGGTCCAACACACCATCAAACACACCTTGAGACAATGATATCTAAAAGAACACCACACAACTCTTAACCCGTTCAGCGCGGCGCGAATTTTCGCGCTGTGCTTAACGTTCTTGAAAACGGGTGTGGTCATGACAGAACGGTTCCGTCATGAGCACAGCCCAACCGGCGCTCATGACGGAACCGCTCCGTCATGAGCACCGAAGGGGTTAAAGTGGCGCTGGAGTGACTTGGAGGGAATTGTTTGCATTGCTGCCAAGCGTTTGCATGTTAATCCAAATTTCAGCCAACAGCAAGCTGCATTCTGGGACTTGTAGTTTCTTATGTAACGTAAGTATAAGCTCAAAAAATCCAAGCAGTGTGGGTTAAAACGTAAGAATGCCCCTCGCATTAATTACATGCTGCTACTTGGTATGTAAAAGGTTTACTCTGATTTTATTAAAAATCAAGCCTTTACATGTCACATATGAGCATCCTAAGTAGCTCGTGTGCACTTTGGCCATGTAGAAAAAAAATAATTGTACATATTGGCTCTATTAATTCGAGCACCCACTTCCTTCCCATCAACTAAAAACAAGCATTGCCATAGCCAATAGGTCTCGCCTTTGGCACCTTTTAAGTGTTTAGCCATGCAACAGTTGTTGTTGCACCAAGAATATTGGGCTGCATAACTAAATACTTAGACGGTACCAAAAGCGAGACCTATTGGCTAGGCCAATGCTTGTTCTACGGTGGAGGAGAGACGGAATACGCTAAAGTCTTTGATCACTCTCAAGAGCACGGGTTCAACAAACACCTTGCTTTCAAATTTTCTCAGGCAAAGAAGTGGCAGGCTGTGTTCAGACAGAACATTTTTCCAAGTGGACCGCACCGTGCATAACATTGTGCTATGAACTTGTGAGGAGACACCTCTACTTCTGAGCAGTCAAGCACATTAGCATAGAGGCACTGTTGCCACTGCTTATGGGTGATTCTAGCTTGGCCTGGCATGGTTGCTTAGATTTTCTCCGGCACCCATCCTAGAAGGGAAACATCGTTGTACCTAAGGCTAGTAACTCATTCCATGGAAAAAAATTACTGTCTCTTAAACAATTATGCCTTTTGTCTCCCATATTTGACTTCATGTTATTGAGAGCTGTGCTTGTAGCCATCAGTAGAGTGTAATTACTTTCAAGAGTACAGCAGCTGCATTATACTAACGATCCCCAACATGTGTGTGTCTTTGGCTGACGAAGTCTCATTTGAATTGCTTGTCCATTACAGTTGGACTTGTTTTGCTCCTTTGCTTGACGTCTCAAGCACTAAACGTGGATTTTCCCTCAGTAGGAATGTGCGTTCTCCACTGCTGCCTGAAATTTGATTCCCGAGTGAGAGCCGTAGAAAAGCGGCCGCACGTTGGTGTTGTGGGTGTAGACTTTATATGGGGGAATGAATATACAGTGGAATATTTTGCAATAACAAATAATCTGAGTAAAAAAAAAAAAACTGTGGCCACCCAACGCATAAACATCGTAGAGAAATTCTATTGTCCCTCCAGTGCAGAGCTAAATACAGCTGTTGCACTAATGGACCAAAGCAATTCTCCTTCAAACCTATGAATAAAGAGTAGAACTACATGTGCATCACAAAATAGGTCTATCTAGATACAGGGCCTCTTTCAATGAACCGGGATGGTTGCCAGCTGTGGATCTTTTTCCCTACAAATGAAACACAAGTATTGGGCAAAAATATGCAGGCCCCATCCATCAAGAAATATCCAGAAAGGGCAGAAGCTACAAAAAACAGAAATTCCAGCAAAAGTTAAATACATTTTACGTATCTGTTACATTAGAGCTGATATACAGTCTGGTTGCTTGAGGGGGTTGTGAAATGCTGCTTCTTGGAATCTGGAAGCAATGTGCCACCCAAAGTGAAGACCCTACTCAACACCATCAGTGGACATCCCAGAAATGTTTGCAGTACGAAAACCGTGGTTAAATTTGCTACTCAAAGTCTCTACTTTGAAGCCATCCTTGGTCTTTGGGAACTGAGGCACTAGGAGGCACACAATTTAGTTGAAGTGATAAGCTCATATATCTTTCTCGGTAATGATGGGTAAGGAGTACTTGTGTATAAGGACGGGATTTCCCTTTGCGCCGCAGAAAGGGCTGATATTGTAGACTACTGCTGAGGGAAAAACAAGTTTACCGTCTGAAATTATCTGCATAGACATTCTTCTTTATTGCCTGTGATATAAAATCACATATTCTGCCATTGAAAGCGCTCTAGTATCGTTTTACTGATCTGATCCTTTTTATTTTATCTAATGTGTAAGCTTCGATTTTTTTTGCACCTGAAAACCTATAAAAACGCAGCCCTTTGCAGGATGTGAGAGACTTTTATGGAAACTGAATTCTCAGATCCCACAAATCGTAGTTGCAGGGCAATATATCAAACCCTACATAGCATAATACATCAAAAGCGTGGGAAACCAGGCATCGCCTGTTATATTGTTTTCATATCAGCCAACCTTAACATAATAAATCAAGGAATCTGTAATGCTGTAATCTCACAGAATCCTGAGACCTTGTCCCTCAGCTCATAATACATCACTTTCATAAGGAGCCGGATGCCATATAATACATCACAGTGGTAGTTACCCCACTGCAGTAATACATCCTTATCAGCAGATCAGTGGCACTGTAATGTGTTAACATTGTAAACTGTTGGCCACAGTACTACACATCAAGATCAGGGAATCGGATACAGTGCCTTAGGTCTATTAAACTATGGCTGTGTCTGTAGAGCAAAGCACCAAATGCTCTAACCATGCTTTTGTTAATGGTTAGTCCCAGCAGTGGATGCTGGTACACTGGGGTGCCAGTAGAAAAGCACAATGCACCCTCGAAAGAAACAAATAAACATTTGCCAGGAGTAGATTTTTCAGGCCTACATCTGTAAACACTTGTGAATTTCTGAAAGTCATAAATCTGCACCAGTGTAAGAACATATTTTACCTGCGATTGCACTTTTATGATTTTCTTTAATAATTCAGCCTCTAATTGATGTTTGTCACCCATGATGGTTTTATACTAATTCTCCTTTATTAATCTGCATGCCTCAAACACTCTTTTGCCAAATGATGACTGAATTGTATCTAAAACTGCACAATAGTTTAGCTAAAAGTTTTAAGGTGCAAAGTTTTTTGCAAGCATTTTATTATGAATGTAAATAAACAGTAATCTTGCATTCAGGCTTCTCCACATATATACACATAAAGAAGGTGCATTCAGTGAACATAACAAGCAGACTCACATTGTTCCATTTAGCAAAGAATTCGATGAATCTGATAGAGACATCTAGCCCTAGAGTCCATACCTTGGAAATCCCAGGTGTCAGTCTGGATCTGGAAGATTTTTGATAGAAATACCCCTGCGTGGCGGAAGGTGGTATCGGTCGACTCTGTGTGATGTCGTCAGTGTCGTGTTCGTTATCATGACGTCCGCATCGTCAAAATACCCGCCACTCCTGTGCGCTGACATCAGTTCCTTTCTTTCTGCGCCAACCAGCGCAGTTCTGTCGAAGACCGCTACCCCCTGAATTTTTTGATAGACTTTGTTTTTTTACTTTTTGCCAACTCCTTTTGGGGTATAGTGATGTCTAGCAAGAAGACCTTGGAGTTTAAGCTGTGCGGCACCTGGCACTGCGCCATGTCAGACACGGACCCCCATTTAGTGTGTCTCTGGTGCCTGGAGCGCAGCCACAACACAAAGTCGTGCTCCAACTGCCGGGCCATGGCGCTGAAGGCTTTGAGGGAGCCGTCCCTAAAGCTGAATACGACCCAGTATATGGCGTCATGGGGGACGCCTCATTGGTTTAGGTCTGGATGAAAGGTCCAAGCACCGTTCCGGGGGTCGGAATCCTTTTCTTTGAAGTTGTCGATGTCAGGTAAGAGGCACCACAAGAAGTCTAAGTGTGCTTCGACTTCTCCCTCTCCGCTGCGCAACGAGATGGAGAAACCTCGGCTTTTGAGTCCGAGCTTGTGCCTTGGACGGCTCTGCTTTTCCCTCCATTTCCGGGGCCGGGAGAGACCGCCGCCCAGTTGAAAGAGTTTTATGATGCCATATTTGGGCGGGATGAAATAGCCGGTGCGCCTTCGAGATCCGCAGGTTCGGATGAAGGAGACCCCATGGGTTTCGCGCCTCCAGCTGTGGCCACGGTACCACGGCCTCCTACTGGACCCGTCCCCGGGTCTGGACAGGTGGCGGTCACACCTCCGATGCGACCTTCCCCTGCACCACGTCTGATACCGAGGTCCTCGGTGTTGCCTCCCCAATCATCACTCCGGATTACACAGAGCCAGTCGGGTGTCCACCAATACGGAGACAAGCGCCAACGGAGCCGTACGGTTCCTTGCCCTTCAACCTGTTCTATTCTGAAGGGTTAGGAATGAATGATGAGGATTGGGAGGTGCAGCAGGAACCCTTGGAAATCCCGCAACCTCAAGATCTGGACTGGTATGAGGAACTGGGTGATGCCAGCGGCCAGGACACCTCCCCAGATTCTGGCATGCTGTCTTCCCCTAACCTGCCTACGGAGGAGGGGGCGTCATTTGCTATGGTTCTGCATAGGGATGCAGAGGTTTTGGATCTGCACCTTCCTACGGTGGCAGTCAAGACTAACATCAGGACAGAGGTCCTGCAGCCTGGTGTCTCCACCTCGGAACCCTTGCTGCCCTTCAACGAGGCCTTGTCGGGCGTACGTCTGCCCAGCACAGGGGCTCCTGTGAACAGAACGATTGCCCACTCGCATTGCCCTGCACCGGGCGACCCAGCTTTCCTTATCGCCCACCCCACATCACAAAGCTTGGTGGTCCAAGCTTCCACTTCCCGTGGCACGTTCCCTTCCACACCCCTGGACAGGTAATCCAAAAGGCTGGAAAGCTTTGACAAGGAAGATCTTCTCTTTAGCCATGCTAACATTGCGGTCGGTGAACACTGCATGCCTTTTGGGGTGTTATTTCCATTCAACATGGGATACGGTTGCGCAGGTGCTGCCCAGAGTCTTGGAGTAGGACCGGATTCTGCTCTCCCAAGCTATTTCAGACGGAAGAGATGCAGCAAAGTTCGACATCCCCCTATGGATTGTAAAGACAGACTCCTAGGCAGAGCGGTTAGTGACCAAAAGGCGCCACGCCTTGCTGAGGACGTCTGGATTTTCAGGGGTTGCCCAAGCGAATCTTATCGACATGCTCCTTGATGGATGGCTCCTGTCTTTTCGGAGACAAAGAAACGCATCGCTTGAGCGTTTTAAGGACTTGCGAGCTACGACCAAGTTCTTAGGCCTCACTACATCCTCCCGGACTGTGTCTGCTTTTCGCTTCTTTAATGGCTACAGGAGGAGATTTTAACCACGCTAACCCTACTCCAGCCAGAGGGTCCTGCAAGTTCAGCAGATTCTGCTGGGCCATGGATGCGATTCACCACAACCCCGAGGATCAGGTGGCCAAAAGTCGAGCCAAGCCACGATCCCCTCCTCCAACGCAAAACCTTCCTAGTCCGATTGTACTCCAGATCATACATGTACCGTTGGTGGCAGGATACCCCATCATCTCCATCACTAGCGGTACATTACCTCAGACAGGTGGGTGTTGCATTACTGCCTCCCCTTCAAGACTACTTCATCCATGCCCCCCGCTTACGAACGGCTGACGGAGGATCACTGTGCCCTCCGCGAGAAAGTAAAAACTCTCTCGGCCAAGGGAGCTATAGAGAGTGTTACCGGGCCAGAAATAGGCTGTGGTTGTTATTCCCACTATTATCTGGTTCCAAAGAAGGACTTAGACCTTCGTCCTATCCTCAAACCCTCAACCACTTCTCCAAAAAGGAGAAGTTCAAGATGCTCACCCTAGCTCAGGTCCTATCTGCCCTGGACCCGGGAGACTGGATGGCAGCGTTGGACTTGCAGGACGCCTTTTTCCATATCCCCGTCCTGCCTGCCCATCAGCTATATTTGCGGTTTATAGTGGGACACATGCACTTCCAGTTTGCCATGCTCCCTTTTGGCCTCACCAGTGCCCCTCAGGTGTTCACAAAGGTGATGGCGGTGGTCACCGCAATATCTGCGGGGATCGGGAGTTCCAGTCTTCCCCTATCTCGACGACTGGTTGTTGAAGGCGGGCTCGTCCCAGGCAGTTGTCTCCTACTTCCAGACTATGGCAAACCACCTACACTCGCTGTGGTTCACTAACAACACCTGACTCCCTCTCAGACACACTCTTTCATCGGAGCGATTCCGGACATGTTGCAGTTTCAGGATTATCCTCATGAGCGGTGAGTCCAGGATATTCAGGTTGTGATACTGATTTTTCAGCCTCTATCCTGGATTTCGATGGGAATGACTCTGAAGCTGTTGAGCCTCATGGATCCTGCATCCTGCTTGTGGACCATGCCTGATGGCACATGCGGGCTCTGCAGTGGGACCTGAAGTTCCAGTGGGCATAGCTCTGTAGAAATCTCACCAACCTGGTTCACTGGTTCAGATATCGAAGGGCACTGCACTAGACCTGCAGTGGTGGCTAACAAACCGCAATTTGGTTAGAGGCAGACCCCCTCTCCCTTCCCCACCCAGAACTCACAATAGTGACAGATGTGTCTCTTTTGGGATGGGGTGGCCATTTGCGAGAGGTGGAGATCAGAGGATTCTGGTCTCTAGCGGAATCCAGGCTCCATATCAACCTGTTGGCGATTCGGGCAATCCGATTGACACTGAAAGCCTTTTTACCATCACCCAAGTAAGGCTAGTTCAGGTGTTCACAGACAACACTACCACCATGTGGTACTGCAACAAACAAGGCTTTGTGGGGTCGTGGACCCTCTGTCAAGAGGCGCTGCGTCTCTGGACTTGGCTGGAACAGCAGGACGTATCCCTGGTGGTTCAACATCTGGCCAGTTCTCTAAATACCAGAGTGGACGAACTCATCCGCCAGTGCCATGTTGATTACGAGTGGAATCTCCATCTGAAGGTGGTTCAAAGATTCTTTCAGCGGTGGGGAGAGCCTTGATTAGATCTGTTAACCTCCGAAGAAAACGCGCAATGTCAGCAGTATTTCATGTTGGAGTTTCCAAGGCGACTATCACTCAGCGACGCCTTTTGTCCTGAGTGAAGCTCAGGCCTCCTGTACACCTTTCCGCCCATACCACTCCTGCCCTGAGTGCTCAAGAAGATCAGCAGCGAATGGCCACAAGTCGTTCTTGTGGCTCCGGACTGTGCACGGAGAGTCTGGTATCCCGAGCTTCTGTCAATGAGCATCGATCCTCTGATCAGGCTGCCCCTTCGAAAATCATTTTTTGTTCCAGCCGCAGGGGAGAGTTCTCCACACGAACCTGTCCACTCTCCACCTACTTACGTGGAGATTGAGCAGCGACAGATAACAGCTTTTGACCTTCCTGCTGAAGTCTGCACAGTTATTCTGGCAGCCAAGAGTCCCTCCACAAAGTCAGTTTACGTTTGCCAATGGAACACATTTTGTAAATATTGTACAGAAAGGTCTATCGACCTCTTATCTGCCTCTCTGTCAGATGTTCTCCTGTTTATTCTTTCGATGGTCCAACAGGGCTCTGCTCTGTGCACTCTGAAGGGCTATATTTTGTCCCGGTCTGCTTTTCTTCTACTGCCAGATCAGCCCTCACTTTTTAAACCCCCTCTTGTGCAGAGATTTTTGAAGGGATTAACCCATTTGTTTCCCCCTTACCCTTTTATTATGCCACAGTGGGACCGTAATTTGGTCCTTACTTTCTTGATGTGCACACCGTTTGAGCTGCTGCAAAACTGCCCTCTACAGCTGCTCACTAACAAAACAGCCTTTTTGGTGGCAATCACCTCTGCCAGGAAGGTGAGCAAACTGCAGGCACTGTTATTACAGCCTCCTTACCAGACAGTTTTTCCGGACACATTGATACTCTGGACTAGGGCATATTTTCTTCCTAAGATGGTAACACCCTTCCATTTGGGACAGACTGTTACTCTTCCCACTTTCTATGCACTTCTGCATCCTTCTAAGGAAGAAGAGTGTCTCCACCGCCTGGACTCAAAAAGAATGTTATTGTTGTACCTTGATCGTACCAAAGAGTTCCAAGTGGATGACCAGCTCTTTGTAGGGTACGTGAGAGCAAAGAAGGGGCGTGCTAGCGAAAAGAGGACAATATCACGCTGGCTCTGTATCAAAATATGTTAAGCATTAGCAAAGAACCAGCCTCCTGAAGGCCTTAGGGCCCATTCCACCAGGGTGAAGACAGCCACCACGGCCTTCAAGCATGGTGTTCCTATTGCTGGTATCTGCCGTGCGGCCACATGGGCATCTTTGCACATGTTCGCCACACACTATTGCCTGGGTTCACCGGTGAGGGCCTTTTTGGCCGCTCTGTCTTGCAGGATTTCCTGGTTTAAAGCTTTTCCGCAGTCCAACCTCTGGGGAAGGTATTGATTGGGTATCTGTTCAAAGGTAAGGAATCTGTGGCTAGATGTCTCTATCAGACGGAGAAGTTACTTACCGCTAGTAACGTCTTATCTGATAGAGACATGCTCTCGCTGCAGATTTCTTATCTACCCGCCCATCCTCCCCACACTGCAGATTTGTTTTTATGTCAGGGCTGTTCCCCTTCAGGGCTGTAGTTGTCTTTTTCACACACCATGATCAGTCACTTCATGGCTCCACACTACTGGCATGGAAAAGTCGTGAAAAGTATACAGACGTCATTACACTAGTCTGGTAGTTATATTGATGACACAGACGGACATGACGCCGGCGACATCAGACTGAGTCGACCAACGCCACCTACCGGTGCGCAGGAGTCCTGCTATCAAAAATCTTCCAGACCTAGCCCGACGCCTGGGAGTTCAAAGGTAAGAAATCTGCGGCTAGATCATGTCTCTACCAGATAAGGCGTTATCGAAGGTATGTAACTTGTCCTTTTGCACTGAAACCGATTTTACTATTACAAGCTGAGCTCAAAGCTTGCTGCTTTTCCTTAGAACACTCACTCCTTAAATGTAAAGTTTTTTTGTGTGGAATATACAAGCATGAACAACTTCTACATATAGATACAAATCTTTCTTTAGTGATAGGCAGTCATCTTCACAGAGCCATAATGTGGTACTCTAAACTGACAGCCAAAGGGTTTGTGTTGCAGGTATCTGGAAGAGACCGTAGTTATAGATTCCTTACCTGTAGAATTACCCCCAGGCGTCGGACTGGTTTTGGAGAAATTTTTCCTTAGCAGTACCTCCTGCGCGTTGGTAGGTGGTGTCAATTGACTCCGCGTCCTTCGTTGACGTTGTGGTTGCCAGAATGACTTTGCGCTGACGTCATTTCTTTCTTTTTCCTCACCAGCTTTGCGCCGATCCAGCGAGAGCTACCCCTTAGTCACTTTTTTACTAACTTTTTCTTGACTTTTGTCGAATTCTTTTTAAGTTGTTTGACTCCTGGTGTATGAGGGATGTCCCATCAACAGACCGGGTTCCAGCTGTGTGAGGCCTGCAAGTGCCTGATGTCGGTTACGGACCCCCACCTCGTCTGCCTATGTTGCCTGGAGAGTGACCACGACCCGAAGTCATGCTCCGACTGCCGGGCCATGAACCCGAGGTCTCTGCAGGAGCGGTCCCAAAAGCTTTTTGGAGGCCTGGCAGTTAGCTCTGCATCATTGAGGTCCCGGTAGAGGGGAAGGTCTTGGGACCGGTCGCGGAGCCATCATTATCATTCCTCTTACAAGTCTTCGAGATCTTCGGGTAAGTCGAAGCACAAAAAAAGTCGCTCTTTGCCTTCTCCCTGTCCGTCAGCCGACGTGACGTGCGACCCGGAGCATTGTCGCTCTCCAGCTCCATCTTCGGAGCCTGCTCCTGGGACGGCTCTGCGGTTTCCTCCATTTTCCGGTGCCAGAGCGTCCCCTGCCGAGCTTCGAGGTTTCTATGAAGCGCATCACAGCATTTTTGGGCAACCCGGCTCCGCTGGCGTGCCTTCTGGCCCGCCTTCCGGCCCCACGAAGCCAGTTGAGGGCCCTGGGACTTCGAGGTCGGCAGCTGGCCAGGATCCGGATCGATGCCAGTCAACCTCACAGTACCTTCCCCAGCGCCGATCCCGGCGACGACATCCCTGGCCAAGCCCCTGACCGGCATTGTCCCCAGCCTCACCCCCGACTTGGACGTGGAGACGGACCTGCGTCAACCGGCGCCGGAGGGCACTTTTGGGCAGCTGTTCATCCCTTGTTTTCATCCCTGGTGTTCCTTTTAGGCCTGAATGGCAACCAGAGGACGGTTAGGAGGACAGGGAGGGGTCTGTTGACCCTTTGGCTGACCAGCTTGATGAGCCGGACTGGTGAGAGGACCTGGGTGACGCCAGTGGTTTGGATACCTTCCCCGACCTTGGCATGCTTTCTCCCCCTACCGTGGCTATGGAGTGGGGGCATCATATGCAGTGGTGTTGTGTGGGGGGGCTGAGTCCTTTGGCCTGGAGCTTCCTATGGTGGCAGTCAGGACTAACCTCCTGACGGAGGTGCTTCAACCAGCGGCGGCCTCTTTAGAACCCTTTCTGCCTTTCAATGAAGCCCTCACTGACGTCCTTCTGGGCACTTGGTCCAAGCCCTGTAGAGAGGCCTGTAGACAGGATGATTGCTCTACGACGATGCCCGTCCCCGGGCTACCCACTTTTCCTCTCCCAACACCCGACCCCGAGAGCTTGGTAATCCAAGCCTCATACTCAAAGGGCACATTCCCTCCTGCCCCCCCCCCCCCCAGATAGGGAATCCAAGAAGCTGGACCGCCTTGAGAAGAAGATGCTTACTTCCGCCAGCTTAGCGCTGCGGTCGGTCAATACTGCATGCCTGTTGGGCCGCTATACCCATATAGTGTGGGATACGGTTGCGCAAGTGCTGCCACAGTGCCCGGAGGAGGCATAGGCCGTTCTCACCCGCGCTGTGGCAGAGGATCGAGGCGCAGCCAAACGTACCATCAGATGCAGGCTGGATACCGCTGTCTCACTGGGCAGAACGGTTTCCACGTCAGTAGCCCTGGGACGGAATCTGATTTCTCTGAGGATGTCCAGTCCACCTTCCTGGACATGCTCTTTGATGGCGGTTGCCTTTTTGGTGACAAAGCAGAGTGGACGCTCGAGCGCTTCAAGGATTCCAGGGCTACGGCCAGATCCTTGGCCCCACTCAGTCTGCTTTTCACCCTTTTCGTGGCTACGGAAGGGGTGTCCCACCACGTTCCACCCAGTGTAGCCACCGAATCACACAAGCTGCCCAGCCTGTGCGTGGCCGCGGATGTGGGAGGCAGCGACGCGAGTCTGGGGGCCAGGGGTAGGCCGGTTCACCCGTGCCCCCCTTGCAGCAGCTTCTGAACCCTCCTAGTCCGACCTTTCAGGGCCACCAGAGGCCAGTGAGTGGCAGGATTCACCATCACTTCGGAAAAGTGGGTTTTGCAGATAGTCCGAAGCGGCTACTCCTTCCTCTTCAAGACTACCTATGCCACCATTCTTTATCGCATGTCGAAGGATCATTTGGCCCTTCTACACCAGGAATTAGCAGCTCTATTGGCCAAGGGAGCTATCGAAAGGTTCCTTGTGCCAGAAGTAGGTTGTAGTTGCTACTCCCACTACTTTCTAGTACCCGAGAAGGACCTATCTTAGACCTCAGGGCTTTCAACCGCTTCCTCCGGAAGGAGAAGTACAAGATGCTCACGTTGGCTCAGGTCCTGTCTGCCCTCGTCCCCGGAGACTGGATGGTAACATTGGACTTGCAGGACGCCTATTTCCATATCCCGTCCTGCTGGCCCACAGGCGTTCCCTACAGTTCACAGTAGGCCACGAGCATGTTCAGTTCACTGTGCTCCCCTTTGGCCTTACCAGTGCCCCTCGGGTGTTCACGAAAGTGATGGCGGTGGTCGCAGCTCATCCTCCCAGATCAGGGGTTACAGTCTTCCCCTAACTTGACGACTGCTGTTGAAGGCGAGTTCGCCCTAGGCTGTCATCTCCCACCTCCAGACTAAGGCAGACCTCCTGCATTCACTGGGGTTCACGATCAACGTGCCAAAGTCACACCTGACTCCCTCTCAGAAGCTCTATTTCATCTGAGCCGTTCTGGATACGGCGCAGTTTCGGGTTTATCCTCTCGAACAGCGAGTCTGGGATATTCGGGCCATGATACCGATGTTTCAGCCTCTATCCTGGATCTCGGTGAGACTGACCCTGAGGCTGCTGGGCCTCATTGGCCTCCTGCATCCTGCTGGTAGATCACGCCAGGTGGCATATGCGGGCTCTGCAATAGGACCTGAAGTTCCAGTGGGCGCAGCATTGGGGAAATCTATCCGATGTTATCCAGATCTCGGAGGGAACTGCACCTCAATTGCAGTGTTGGGTTAACGAACCAGGCTTTGGTCAGCGGCAGATCCCTCTCCCTTCCCCAACCACATTTAACAGTGGTGACCGATGCATCACTCCTGGGATGGTGTTTTGAATGTGGCTTCTCACCAATAAGCCACACCCAATCACTACTCTCCCACCTGGGAGGCAAATATATAATTACACCTTTGAATAAAATACACTTTTAAGCATGTCTTACCACACCCGGCACAACAAGACTGCAACACAAAACAAACAGCACCTTTTGAAAAGGAGTTTTATTTAACAAAATGCAAAGACTATCACTTTTAGAATAAGGCTTGGGGTTTATTACATAATACTCTCTAAACAAAGGCTGTCTCAGATACCAAATGCATTAGATTCAAATATATGTAGCAAACTTATTATCTAAAGGCATGATTCAATAATTATACTGATTAATAAACAAGCAATAACTGATATAAAATAAGATACACTGGACGTCCTGCAAGAGATCAGAAAGATATATATATTCAGAGTAGAGGATCACTCTGGATGTGCACCTCCACACTACAAAGAAAACACCTCAAACGATCACAGCCACTGGCTCACATCACAATGGCAATAATCACAAAACTCAATATATCACCTGATGCATACTCTTCCCACTTCTGGACGGGGGAAGTCTTCACACAGCCGGGGATCAGAGCTCAGCAATCAGAGTTCAATCCGAGATAGACACGTATGCCCTCACTTGGAATCCAAACTCCCAAACTTCCACTTCCACCAGACCAGTGGAGGCTCCCCCTTTTAATACAAGTGGAAACACTGGTCGAAGCTTCTAGCAAGCCTAGCCTCCTTTTCCCATCAGATTCCGTACCACTCCGTGCCCAGGACGCAGCATCGGTTGATCAGGCCTTTGCTATGACTTCGAGAAGGAGCCTGTACATTACTCTGATAAGAACCGGTTTCTACTAGCATGCAGAGTGCAGAATACAAGTGAAAGCAAAACATTCCCTCTTCAGCTCTGCAGCTCCGTTCAGGACAGAAAGGCCCAAAGCAAGATGGAATTGAAAAGCAAGATGACATGAGAGCATGTCAAAGGCAATAGTCAGCATTGCCATAAAGCAAGGTAAAGTCAGAAAACAGAATGGTCAAAGCCAATAGTAAGAACTCATAATTCTCACCAATGCACAATACAATACACATTCCTGCACAACTGCACACCTTCAAATGCACATCCCACACGCTCTGCTCTTGGCAAGACTGTTCCACTCAGTAACAGCTCCCACTGAAAGACAGCAAGATAACAGAAGAGAAGCAGGCAAATGCAGGACCATCCAACATTAAGGAACACACTAAAATCAATTTAAATTGTGGTGGTGAGGGTCATCATAGGGTGCCAAAATCACAAGAGTGGCTCATTTATTACAGATGGACGGCCACATGGGAGAGGCGGTGATCAGAGGACTCTAGTCTCCGGCGGGGTATGGCCTCCACATCAACCTTCCAGAGCTCCGGGCGATACGTCTAGCACTGAAGGCATTCCTTCCCTGTATCAAAGGAAGTGTAGAGTCGGTGTTCACAGACAACACCACCGCCGCGTGGTACTGCAACAAACAGGGCAGGTGGGGTTGTGGGCCCTATGTCGAGAGACACTTTGCCTTTGGATGTGGCTTGAACATCAGGGCATGTCCCTGGTGGTTCAACACCTGGCAGGTTCTCTGAGCGCCAGGGCAGACAAGCTCATCCGCCGGTACATGATGGATCACGAATGGCGTCTACATTGGAAGTGGTGCAAGGTTTCTTTCAACAGTGGGGAGAGCCTTAGTTAGATCTGTTCGTCAACGAAGAGAACGTGCACTGTCAGCATTTCTGGCGTTAGAATTTTCAAGGCGGCACTGGCGCCGCTTTTCGTCACGAGTGGAGTTGCGGCCTCCTGTACGACTTTCCATCTGTACCACTTCTGCCCCGAATGCTGAAGAAGATCAAGCGCGACCAGGCCCAAGTCATTCTGGTGGCACCTGTCTGGCCTCGAAGAGTCTCGTCCCTGAGCTCTTGAGCATGGTGATGGATCCTCCAATCAGACTGCCTCTTCAGGAGGATCTTCTGCTGCAGCAGCAGTGGACGGTCCTCCACCCGAACCTGTCCAGCCTCCACCATCTTGCGTGGAGATTGAGCAGCAGCAGTTGACAGGTTTTTACCTTTCGCCCGAAATCTATAATGTCATCTTGGCAGCCAGGCATCGCCTCAACAAGTCTGTATACGCATGTAAATGGAACAAGTTTGTGGCATGGTACAAAGCAACGGCTGTGGATCCCCTTTCTGCCCCCTGTCAGAGGTACGCGTGTTTATCCTCTCTAGCCCAGCAGTGTTTCTGCCCTGGGCACTCGTAAAGGCTACCTTTCTGCCATTTTTGCCTTTCTTCGTCTATCTGATCAGCCTTCTCTTTTCAAGTTCCCTATTGTAAATAGATTTCTGAAGGGCAGTACTCATCGCTTTCCTCTTTCTCTATTTGTAATGCCCCAGTGGGACTTGAACCTTGTCTTGACATTCCTTATGTTTGCCCCCTTTGAGCCTTTACATAACTGTCCTATCAGGCTCCTTACTCTGAAGACTGCCTTCCTTGTTGCCATCACCTCTGCTTGCAGAGTGAGTGAGCTTCGGGTTCTGTCCTCTAAACCTCCTTTTCTTGCGGTACATCCGGACAAAGTAGTCCTTCGCACTCGGTCCTCTTTTCTTCCTAAACTGGTTACTTCGTTCCACATAGGACAGACCATCACTCTGCCCACCTTTTTCCTGCCCCCGCATCCCTCCAAAGAGGTGGAGAGACTCCACCGTCTGGACCCAAAACTTCCCCTGTCGTTCTATCTAAACCGCACAAAAGATTTCCGGGTGGACAATCAACTCTTCGTTGGCTATGTGGGCGCCAATAAAGGTTGGGCTGTGCACAAACGCACCGTCTCCCGATGGGTTGTCCTATGTATTAAAATCTGCTGCTCCCTGGTGAAGAAGGAAGCTACAGTGGGTTTGCATGCCCACTACAACAGGGCAACTGCGGCTACTACTGCCTTGGAGCATGGAGTGCCACTCCTTGACATCTATCAGGCGTCCACACGTTCACCAAGCATTATTGCCTGGACAGCCAAGTCAGGAGAGACGGCTACTTTGGCCGCTCTGTTCTCCCGGTCTTTCTGGTGTGAACTTAGATCGCAGACCCACCTCCGGGATTGGCATTGCTGGGATATCTATTCTAAAGGTAAGGAGTCTATACCTAAGGTCTCTTTCAGATGAACAAGTTACTTACCTTTGGTAATGATGTATCTGTAAGAGCAGGGGCTGCGTCTAAGTAGACCCTGCAATGTCATTCCGGCAATCACGACGCCATCGACTGACGCGGAGTCGACCGATGCCAACTACCGACATGCAGGGGTACTGCTAAAAAAACAAGCATTTACAATGCAACAGTTTCGCCTTTGCCAAAGTTAGAACTATTGGCATTGTAAATGACAAGTTGTTTATTTCTGTGTTGGTTTTGAAAACAGATAAATAAATGGCATTGTCATTTACAATGTCAATAGCTTAATGTTTCGCAAATGCGAGACCTATTGCATTTGCACCCACACACACAGCCACAAGCACACACACAGAGCCACACACACACACACAGAGCCCCCCCCCACACACACACAGCCCCCCCACACACAGCCCCCCCACACACACACAGCCCCACACACACAACACACAGCCCCACACACACACAACACGCAGCCCCACACACACACAACACGCAGCCCCACACACACACAACACACAGCCCCACACACACACAACACACAGCCCCACACACAACACACAGCCCCACACACAACACACAGCCCCACACACAACACACAGCCCCACACACAACACACAGCCCCACACACACACACACAGAGCCCCCCCACATACACACAGAGCCACACACAGAGCCCCCCCACACACACAGAGCCCCCCCACACACACACAGAGCCCCCCCACACACACACAGAGCCCCCCCCCACACACACAGAGCCCCCCCACACACACACAGAGCCCCCCCACACACACACAGAGCCCCCCCACACACACAGAGCCCCCCACACACACAAAACACAGAGCCCGATTACATCTGAGAGAAGGATTTGGGAGTCTGCGGGCGGCTGCGCCGCAGATCAAAGGCTAGGTGAGCGCCCTGGCCCAGAGGCCATGGAAATGACAGGGGAGCGAGTCTTCCAATGAATATGACCCCCCCCCCTCCAAATTTCACTGACAAAAAAAACTTCTAGGCAACGGCAGGCAGACGGGGAGCTCCCCATTCAGGGTTCGGAAACAGTGACATCATCACAGGGCAAGCGCGGAGACACAAACATGCTGTCAGACACACGTACATGCAATCACACCAAGGCACACGCAAGTAGAAACGCCTGCACAACCGCAGGTAGGGGCAAAACTACACCAAAGGCAACAGCACGAAAACACGACCATATCTAAACACACCTAACTGCACTCCCACAGATTACACAAACACACAAATGCACACATGCACGTATCCAAACTTAGGCACACAACCACACGCGTGCGCACAATTGCAAAGACGTCTTTGCCACTTTCACCTAGCAGCCCGGCCATGGATGATGGAAGAATACGTCACCGTGAGGCACCGACTTACCCAGCGGGGCAGCTCCGCTGTGGAGATGCGGAGCTTCACCGACTTCTCCTCATCCTCCAGGAAGGCCAGGGCCCGCGAGAGCCGGGAGCCCTTGGCTAGCTTGTTCTTCGGGCGCCATCTTCGGAGGAATGCCAAAAACAAACCTTTGCGGGAAAAAAAAAATAACATCCGCCCACCGCTGCAATGACGATCGCAAGGAGGCGGAGAGGGAAAAAATGTACGGAATGCCCACGAATCGCCTCGGACAATGACGGACGCCTCTCTATTCCAATGGCTAGCCTCCATTTACGGAGCTAGCGGCGGGGCAAAGCCAACAACTGTTCTAACATAAGATTTTGCCTGTGCGAACGCTGCTGCGCAGCGGATCGCCAGACGAAACATAAAAATGTTTACATTTAGCCACTTGCGCTTGGGCCACCAGCCGCTCCCCTGACGCGCCACAGCCCTTGATCAGAAGATCTGCTGAAGTGAGTAACCCGTGACTACTAGAATCTTCCACTGCAGCATCACCGCGACCCTCTCCGGTTGGGCAGACTGTCTCTGCCGACCCGAGGGTCCTTCTACCTTGACCTTTGCTCTAAGGGGAAATAATTGTTTGTGAGAGTGAATACCGGGCTGTACTTGGAGGCGGAATGCGGTAGTGAGGAAAAGATTAACTAAACGAGGCCCCGTCCTGGCCAAGGTAATCTGTGACCCCAACATCCCCTCACCCTGCGCCCCTGAGGATGGTATTTTTGGGCACACCCGACACCCAACAGAGAAGACACTGGGTGTTGAGAGGGCGCCACACACCCTGCTCACGCCTCTGCCACCTCAAAGAATCATTTCCCCGCTACCAACCACGGGAGAGTAGGGGTGTTAACGACCCTCCGCTTATTATTTTGCACATTAAACTTATTGTCGTAGTCTGACCCTACAGAAAAACAGTAGGGTGAAGATTCCGCAGACGCACCTCTCTGGTGTTGGGTGGAGGAGTGGGGAGCAAATTAAAGCCCCAAGTAACAGAAAGGGACAGCGGACGGGCTGGATATCTCTCCGTTCATATTTCGCCCGATGAAGTGATGAAGGCAGTTTTTGTGGCGGGGCGGGCAGGGCACCGCACCGGCCTGCAGCTGACATGTGTTTGAGACTTACGACGCCCGATTCCCCCGCCCGCTTCTACCCTATTATATCACGACTGATCCACGCACAGAGAGCGGTGGGAACTAAGCGCGGGGCTGCTGACGGACGGTTCTGTGGCCCGCCACCAAAACACAGCCTCACTGGACCTGTAAGGCGCTTTGTTTTTTTTTCCATATCTTTGAGGGGAGACGCGTTTCTATTGCATCTGCTTGACTTTCTTTTTAATTGTGGGTTACAAGTTCTTGGTTCGCAAAGCGTGGAGCCTGAAGACGCTGTACTGGGGGCGGAAAAGTAGAATTCAACGGGAAAACAATTTGACAACAGCAGTATAAACAATATTGATTGAATGATATTGATTATTATTAATAATATTGCTTGTGAATACACAGCCAGTGTAGCCCTACCTTGTGACGGTAAATTTCGTGCACGAATATTCCAGTCCGGGGCCTCCGGGTTGGAAGCGCGTTTTGCTGACCAACCCTGAGGCCCGGGCTGTCCACCTTCAAAGCAGAGCACCCGTCGCGCTGGACTGCCCAGGTCTTTTGACGTCCGCCACGGATTGCTCTTATATATTCACGGTGTTACTTTTTAACTCGTATTCTTGTTGATAGCTAATTTGCAGCAATTCGAACCAACAACGTTGCATATAATTTGTGCTTGGATTTCCGATTTTAAAAAAAGTTTTAGAAATAAAGCAGTGGTTGTCCAGCCAAACCAACACCACCTTGACTTAAAAGAAAAGAACGTGACAGACCAGTACATTTTGCATCAACACCACTGTTTAACCACTTGGATGCTAAGGTGTTTTATGGCTTCGCATGTAATTTCCATTGAAATCAATGGAAACTCCATGACGAGTTACCCTTGTCATTAGCACTGAAGGGGTTAAACCATACGATGCATGTGTAATCAGGGCTGGACATGGGAACTGGCAAACACGGTCCAACCAGCCCCGCTCCCTTCGATTCTTCGCGTAATCTCTCTCTTTCCAACAACCCATCCTCTCTCTCTCTCTTCTCTTCTCCGTTTCTGAGCGCTTTTTCTCCACCTTCACTCTCCCGCCCTCTCCATTGAAGCCTCCCTGTCGCAATTTACCTCGGTGAAAGTGAGAGCGGCTTCAGAGGCGCTCCCGGGATTCAAAGCCGCCCCAATGCTCCAGCCCACAGGGAAATAATATTTAGACTGACGCAAGTGTAAGACTTCGTATACACCAACCAACTCCTTGCAAAACAGGAGCACCCACATACCTCACAGAAAGATCCGTTACAATTAAAATAAAATAAAACGATGTGTAAAAAATTATATGAAGTAATCTTCCTTGAGTTTTTCTAGCACCCGATTCTCTCCCTTCCTTCCCCCTTCTAGCTCCCCACCTCACCTTCTGCCCACTTTCTCCTTTCTTCCCCATCTTCGTCCCTTCCCTTCTTTTTGCTCCGTCTCTTTCTTGTCTCCGTACTTGTACGTATGTACTTGTTGTCCGGAAGGGCTCTTTCTCGAGAAAGAACATAATAAGCACACCAATGTATCACTGTGCCAATTTCCCCAAATACATCCTTTGCCATATCTCCCCACATTCACACACCACATCCTAATACTATGCAAATACGTACAATATGAAGTACTGTGACGCATCACACACTCTCTCACATGCAGTGTAGCTGACTTACGCAGAAGAGTAACATGTACTTCTGTCATACGCGTGTTGTCTCATTCAAAAGAAAGAGTTACACAATGATTTCGTCTCACATCAAAGCACGCACTAAACGACTGACATCACCCGCATCAAGTAACAATGTCACCCTTCCACCACCTGCCCCGCCTTCCAGTCTCACCCTGCAGAAGACGTCGCTTTGCCACCCAGGCTCAAAACAAATTGCGCTCTGTTGTCTCAGGCCCCAGGTAAGACCGTGAGGCACCGACTTACCCAGGGGGGCAGCTCCGCTGTGGAGATGCGGAGCGGAGCTTCACCGACTTCTCCTCATCCTCCAGGAAGGCCAGGGCCCGCGAGAGCCGGGAGCCCTTGGCCAGCTTGTTCTTCGGGCGCCATCTTCGGAGGAATGCCAAAAACAAACCTTGGCGAAAAAAATAAAATAACATCCGCCCACCGCCGCAATGACGATCGCAAGGGGGCAGAGAGGGAAAAAATGTATGGAACGCCCACGAATCGCCTCGCAGAATGACGGACGCCTCTCTCTTCCAATGGCTTGCCTCCATTTATGGAGCTAGCCAATGGAACAGAGAGGCGGAACAAAGCCACACAGTGTAAAGACATAAGATTTCGCCCTGCGAGAAAGGCTGCTGCGCAGCTTTCGACAGGCGAAACCTAAAAAATTATCCAGATCCAGTCTGGCGCCTGGGGGTAATTCTACAGGTAAGGAATCAGTAACTACTTATGTCTCTTACAGGTGCATCGTTACAGAAGGTAAGTAACTTGTTCGTTTGGACCTACTTGTCCAGTGGACAAAATAAACAAAAACTTTTTGTCCGTGACCCCAAACAATATGTTGAGATTGTTGGGTGATAGGAATTTGACAGCCCTGGTGGATGAAAAGTGCTGAAGTTTACCTTTCTAAGGTTATTGCTTGAGCAGTTAATCCCTAGTGATTACCAGTCGCTGAGATTAATTTAAGCTTTCCATTCATCACTATTTTGTATACTTCAGTGTGATGCCATAAGTACAACTTGTATGCCTAGATGTAGGTCCCATGTACATTGCGCCACCTGAACTGATGAGCCCTAACTAGGGCGAAGCAGGTCCTGGGTTACTTGTTTCCGGTTCAAGGAGTACCTGGCCAGTCAGTTGGAGCAGGGTAAAGATTGATTTGCATATAGCTTGGTCCAAACTGAGGCGACATTGTGTGCAAAATAATGATAGACTGGGTAGCGGGCCGATGTCCATTACCAGAGGCTAAGATAAGCATTTTTTGTATACTTTTGAGTGGCTAATCCAGTCCTGTATTCTTTTTAGGTCGAGCTAGAATATGCATGCTTGCATGCGTCTAGCTCGACAACTATAGCCGTCCGTCTCCTGGGAATCTGAGACAGGGGTCGGGCACGAGTGTCGACTTAACCTCGTGGGCGCGCACGCCCAGCCCGGCGCCGTGCTCATCTCCTGCCTCAGATTCCCTGAACACACACATACACACATACACACATACACACATGCACACGCAGGCAGGCACACACACTCACGCAACAGCCACACGCGCACACACAGACACACATACACACGCGCGCACACAGACACACATACACACATACACAGGCGCGCACACATCCCCCCTCACACTCCACTTTCCATGGCTAAGCGCACTAGCGGGCCCCACTCACCGGGCTGCTGTGCGATGCCGAAACACACCCCGCCTCTCCACTTCACCCGGGCCCCCTCCTGGGACCCGGGACTTCTCTGCATTTCCAACGGTACCGCAGGGCTCTCTCTTCCTCATGGGAGCCCTGCATCGACGCGCAACACCGGCCTCTTCCGGCCGCGTCACAGGCTCCGCCCATGTCACGGCCAAGGATGCCTGACTTCCTTGTTTCTTCTCTCTGTCCTTGAAGTTGTGTGTTACGTTTGATCAACAGATAGAATTTAAACCCACTGAGGACTGATTTGAAGGCATGTGGAAGATTTAGCGTATCTGTGCGCCTGACTGGTGCTTCCACTGCACGCGCCAAAGTTAAGTGACCTACCGAACATTCTGTTCTTCAATAATGCATACATTACGTTACAATTAATGTTTTCTTTTTTGGGTGGCTCAATCGTCTGCGATGCAGGAATGCCATTGTGGGTAACACGTTGGCTCTTTTTGTTTGCAAGTCACCGAGTTTCCTAAAATGATGACCTCACTGATCAGGTACATTCACACTCACAGTGCGTCTTTTTCAGGTATGCGGAAGCACTTAAAGTAATTCCACTTGGGGAAATGTCTCCGATGCAAAAAAAAAAAAAAAGCCGTGACATTTGGAACAGGCGTCATGCATTGCAAGCTGTGAGCAGGAACGCCTTGATCGTGTGAGCATCCGGGGAGCTCGGTGGCACGTCACGCAAGAAATCCTTCCAGAAGCAGCAACGGCTTTTCATTTTGAGTTCCCACTAACATCAGGTGTCAGTGGACATCTTTGAAAGGTCTCAGTTTTGCCGTCAACTGATCCTATTGTCACGAGCTTGCCTTTCAACCAGTATCTTTAGTGCTGAAATCAGGAATTGCTGAAAATTGTCTTCTTGGCACGTGGCAAGTTGACAGATATGCTCTACCTTCAAAATGTCACTGTGCACATTAATCAGATTTTTGCGTGGAATTTCGGGAGCAAAAAAAAGAGAAATTGCATTTTCCAGCGAAAACGTGCATGGTTGTGCCACTTGGCTCCAACTTGTGAGTGTGCCACGTTATTCAGTTCAGATGATTGTTTTCAGGTGTGTGGTTCATGGGAAGCGAAGCAAGCTTGCACCTCGAGAATGCGTTGTCAAGTTGTCCCTTATCATGTAAGAATAGTATGATCCTGATCTGTTTAGTAATTTGCATATTGGGGTTTGTAGTCAACTACGTGGGTGTTAAACTGCAGAGATCAAACCACTAGAACATCTGATGGTAGGTGGGGGTAATTTTAGGTAGTCAAATGAGCTTTGGGACTGGAGCAACAGTATCCTGGACACAAAGAACTATGTGGTGACCCCATATTCGAAAGTTTTACCTATGTCTTGGTTCTGGTTGGGCAGCGTGGAGGTTGACTGGTGTGGAAGTTTTTATTGGGCATATAACATTTTACTGATTTTTTTCTTCCAAAAACTACTGGGAGAGAAGAGAGGTATTTGAGGGGTCATGTTTTACATTCGTTGAGAGATGATGCCTGCAATGCAAGGTCTAAGGTGACTCTTTTGATGCTGGAGTGACATTTTGTGAAAGAGCACGCTGTGGTTAAAAATGTGATATGTGAATTAAGCAGTATCTGAATGGGTGTCAGGAAAGGGGATTTCACAGCTTCAGTTCTTAAATTTCAAGTTACAAAGGACCTTTTCCCGAATGCTTCTGAGGGGGTAGTGCTGACTTTGTCCTCCCTGACCTCTCTGCAGTCACCTCAGCATCCGGATCTCTGAAAAGCCTGAATTTTACAATCACGAACAAGTGGAGTTTAAAATGGATCAGGTTCTTTCTGCATATGCTCAACAAGACCACACGGAACCCCATCTCAGCCTATCCCCCACCTTTTTAGGTCTCATGGCGATTACAGCGCAAAGCGCTGTCTCGCCAGACACCTATAGTCACCGGCTCTGCTTCCCAGGAGACAGGAGATGGGCACGCGCAGCCTCAGGAATCGGATCAGGTCGCGCGCCTTCTCAATCTCCTGTCTCCCTTGAAAGCTCCAACACACACAGCCACACCTCCCCCTGCCTTCGCACACACATGCGCACACACAGAGACACACACACACAAGCGCACATACACGCACGCACACATACAGAGACACACACATCACCCCCCTCCCCCCGCTGCTGCGCACACACACATGAGGGCACAGAGACACCCTGCCGCCGCCCCCCCCCTTCCCCCTCCAACTAAGCCCCACTCACCGCATCGGCGCCACTCCGGACTGCTCCTCTGGCCAGGCACTCCGTGGGCGCGGGCTTCTGAAGACGGAAGTCCCGCCCCACAACAGGTTTTGGTTTCGCTCACGTCTTGTCCCATCAACACGCTTTCACTTTCCTTGTATAGGAGAGGTGCACGCACATGGTGCGAGCTTGCTGCAAAGGGGTCTGTACCTTTTGTAAATGTTCACCCCCCCGCCCCCTTCCACGGCTCACCTCAGACAAGCTCTGCTACACTACGGTGGAATTCAGTAGGACACTTGGCATGCAGGCAATGCTGCTTTCAATCCACAAGGGTACGCAAGTCAGGTTTGCTTTGTTCCTATACGCAGGTAGCTTCGCACACAGCATAAAAATGTAATGATTTGCTTCGTGCCTCCCTCCCCCACCCGCAATCCGCGGTCTATACATTTTTACCATTTTTAGCACTCGGCCAGAGCACAGGCAGCTGATGCATCTGCAGGGACTACCCCCGGCGCCCTCAAGTTATGGAGTCGCACTGGACCGGACGCGCATTGAAGACTGACCCCCTAATCAAGGCTTTCCACTAACCTGCACATGAATAGCAGAGGCCTCCCCCTGGAAGATATTCTGCATTCAACTCCATTGCAGAGCACTGCAGAGGCCACTGCACACCGGGATATAAGCGGCACTTGCGTGCTGTCTCCCTCCCTGTAGCATGCAGTGAACTGGGAACCACGCATATAGCTCAGGCGTGTGTTGCACCACTGGGTGTATATTACACCCGCCCCCAATTAAAGATTGTACCCCAGAAAGTACACCAAGGATAGGGTTATTCCCTAAGGATTTCTCCACAGTAAGCTCATCTTAGCGTAGTGGAGACTTTATCTCTGAGCACCAACACACAACGTATGGACCTGAGCTCTAAGTGCACTAAGAAGGCCCGGTGGACAGGCGCACATGGTATATGCACCCTGTTAGTTCGGAAGTGTATGGAACTGGAACGCATGGCAAGTGGTACAGAGAGTAGCAGCTGGTTCTAAAAGCGCAGCTACGTCTGGCTTTACATGGCACAACTGAGCCATCCCCTGTGGGCTGTCGACGCAGCTTCCTGGCAGACAAACTGCACCAAAGAGCAGCACACCTAATATAGTGTATGTGCGCCCTGAAGGATACGCTGCGCTCAGCTGGCGCACGCACTGCGTGTGAGACACAGCTCCCTTACCAACTCCTCAGTAGCATCCCTACCATCGCCGACTTTGCTCTCCGTAGGACAGTGACACACACTCTGCATGCAGCTCCATTACTGCTAGCTCAGCGGGTGCCGGCCCCCAGCAGTCCCACTGCATGCGGCTCTGGCACACCTGAGGCAGGAGGCGCTGCTCGCCGGCCTTACAGCAGCACCCCTCCCCCAGCGGGCGCTGCTTGTTTGTTAATCTGTTTGTGTTCGTTTCTCTCTGCGTACATGCCTGCTTTCCGTTGTTTTTGCATGCTCCTCTGTGTGTGATGAGTGAGCCTGTCTGAGTGACTGCAAAACTGAGAGACAGAGTGCGACGGAGTGTGCCTCTGTGTGTCCTATTGGTGAAACGTGCGATTTGTCTATATATACATTTCCATGGCACGGTGCGCCTACATGTGCTTGCAGTGTGAGTATGGGTCAATTTCTCAGCACTCACAACTGCTCCTTGTGAAAAGTGGACTGTCTGCTCCTACAAAGATTCACTTACCATGGCCCACGCTATTTACTTTGATTCATTTGTTAAAGGACCACTGTCTTATTTGTAATCTGTGTCATGAAGAGTCATGCTGGCTATTATCACTCAACTGGGCAGTTACAAAATTCGGAAAAATACTGAGCGGAGCCCCCTAAAAGCGATATTGGCCCTGTAGCCCTTAGAAGCACACACAGCTGTAACTAAGATATACTTAACAACTGACGTAGTGGCCGCGAGGACAGGGGACAAAAAGAGCATACTGTGTATAAAACGACTATAATCATCTGTTCCATTCACGACATCCACAGTGCTTCTGAGCTGCTCTGGACACATGTGCCCAAGGTAGAGGAGATGTGAGGTCCAGTACCTACGTTGAGTATGAGAATGAAAATACCGCCTTTATTTAAATCCTAGATTCGGTACATGCCCAAATTGTGTGATCCTGGTCAAATCAATGTATTTGCACCAGCGGCGCGCCTCTTATGAAAGAAGGGAAATGTGGTGTGACGTTTGTGAGAAGCTTCAGTCAGCTCATTTCCGCCCACTTGAGCAAATATTGGCCTGAGTGGAAGAGACTTATATTGCGCATATGAGCATTGAATTCAAGGGAGATGCAGAGATGTTTCTGTTCAAAAGCCAGTCACTCTCTCGAAGTCCTTTATGTAGGATGCACCTCCCTGTACCCAGGCCTGGTTCCTATGGGCTTTATCTTTTCTACTCTCCACACCTCACCCTTTTTTCTCTCTCACCTTCCTCTCTCCCAACTTCACCCTCCTTTCTCTCCACTACAACTTGCTGCCCCACCCACTTCACCCTTCCACCAACTCAATTACAATAACTTTTATTCAAGTATTAATTATTTAAAAATATTAAAAGCCATTGTTATTTGTGATATCAATACATCTAAGTCACATAAATACAACACATATTGCATTACAAATGCTATAGGTGTCACATTTGCAAAAGTTATAACTATTGGCATTGTCATACACAATGCCAATAACTCAAACTTTAATGCTGCGAGACCTATTGCATTGTAAATGCTTGTTTTTTTGTGATACTTCTGATCTTATAATGGAATAAATGGTACTACAAATACCAACATATACGGTCCGAAACTTGTACTGGATGAATTACACATGAGCTGAAAAACTTGTGAGCCAACATCTTTGTGTCATATTTAAAAGAAAAACGGATATGGAAATATGCCCAAAATAAATGTGACAGGGCGTTCCTCAGACACCCACACACTTTCTCTAACCTAGCCATCAGCTCCTTCCACTACAACTAGCCGTGCCCCTAAACTGATGCATCTTGGCTCATTAACCACTTGTTCACCAGGATTGTTGCTCTTTGCCTACCGCACCAAAACTGTATTTAAAACAGTGGTGCAAATATTCACCCTTTGCCTCCTCTCATCCTCACCAGCCATAAAATACTGCCATACGTTTTCTAAATTCTCTTATTGGTCAGCTATCACGTGGCAGCACTAGGTTAAGAAAACAGGGATTCCAGAACAGCACACTAGTTGTTTTGATGTTTATAATGTTTATTTTCTTATTCACTTCTGAGATACGCAGTATTTAATAATTGGTGTACTCCTGAGTTTAACCCAGCAAGCCGTGAGCTTTAACCATCAGTGATCAAAATCAGCAGGCAGATGTGTGAACCTTCCTGAATGATTGTATTACTGTTATATATTATGATTTGTGCTTGTGGAATCCTAAATGTGAGTGACACCGACAAATTGTGAGGGATCTGAGAGGGCTGTATATTCCTACATAAATCTAGCTTGGGAGAAGTAGATCGCAGTACTTACCAATAGGGTTGTGGAATGACTTTAGATGCAGCACTGAAGTGTAACACAGGATGAAGTTATGCCTAGAGCCCAATCTAGAAACTACAGAGAATCGAATTCTCCAACTTCCAATAGAAATATTTTTAGACTGAATCAACAGTCATTATGCTGCATACACCTTATATAAAGAAAAATATTAAGCAAACATCAGAATGCCACATAACTTCTTTCTCAACAGAACTGACAAATAAAATAGTTCCCCCCGAGGAACAAAAGAATGTCAACACCACCCACCAAAACCAATGTGCACCCAACCCAAAATGATATAACCAGAAACAAAAAAAATAGAAGTGAATGTTGATTAAAAAACAAAAAGCCATCCATGTGAAACCAGGACTATGTTGTAATAAAGTCCTCAGATATGCTAGAATTTTTGAAACTTATTTCCCTCCATTCTAAACGCTACTTCTAGGCCTTTTAAAAAAATCTCCAAGATCACCACCACCTGCACCTAATCCTAGCTATCTGACAGTTTCCCCTTTCTCCTCCACTTTCTCTTCCTTTTTCTCACTTCCATTGCGACACACCATGACCTGACTCATATTCCACACAGTACCACAGCGTTGAATACCTTATGTCCTCTTCCTCTGAAGCGCCGGCCACAGGTTAGATAGATGTTTCCAACACATGCTAGATCCTGATATTGGCTGTGCTTGGAGCCTTGCCCTCTAGGAGGATAATGGGAGTAGGACTGGCCGGCCAAGCAGCCCCTGCCTCGGTCGACCGTCCACTCAACACCCAGCAGGATAAACACAAGTTTTTATAAAGAACTGGGATTTGTCTAGTGACATGAACGTATTGATGTATTTCCTGAGCTCCTTTATAAAGGGCTCACCAAATTGGCCCCCGTGTGCTACTGCACCCGCTTCAGAGTCTGCCAGGGCTCCAAATTTCGAGTCTACTTTTATGAGGAAGGACTGTCTCCGCTCCACAGAGAGTGCACAATTAGCGTTGCCCATGCAGGCGTTTGTGCGCTGAGCCCTCCCTGAAAGAACTTCCGGGGAAATGAGGGATCTTGAAACCTTGGCGTCCTCTGCCATAGCTAGTATATTGGTCAATGGACCAAGGGGGGTCCTGAAGTTTATCCTGGCACGCCGGCCCTTTTTATGGTCTTTGATGAATTTGGCAAAGGTGGTGGCCATTCTGGGATCCAGCTCGGGGGTCAGGGCTACCTTACCATCCAATGATGGACCGGGACACTCGATTTTGAGGCAATTACGGGCTTCCTTCCCCAGTGGGCTCTAATTCTACCCACCATGAAATGTGCCACCTTTGTGGAGAGAGCCCACCCGAATGAATGGGGTAGTAGAGCTCCTCCAGGTCAAGCATGTCCGACCCGGCACTAGGGACAGGGGGAGAGAGGCACCAAGGCCGTGAAGAGCCAGCATCATCACCTGTATCCCTGTGGGCATCATCATCCATGGGTGGGGGCAATACTGAGTCAGTAGACCCTTAGACGGATCTTTCGAAACTTCAGTCGTAGGAGAAGGCTGGCTCGAAGGCATTGGGGTCAACCCCAGCCTCACAGGGACTTTTGGCTGGAACTAGATCCGTATCTGCAGGTTGTGCAGGAGGGAGGTGTCTGGACAGTTTTCCCTGGAGTTTGATCATTTTCGCGAATTTGTACGCAATTTGCTGCAGCAAACGCTGCTCCATCTGTGTCATGACATCCTTCACCGCCCGTATATTGATGCATCTACTGCATCATAAAAATCTTCATCCCATTGGAATGCAGGCAAGGGATCCCCATCATTCTGGATATCGCTGTCCTCTTCCTTGTCACTGATCGGGGAGACAAGCAATCCCCCAAAAATGTAATGCCCCGGGGGAAAAGGCAGTTAAGGGGCCATAAAAAATGTTCTTAATGTAGCGCCACTAGGAGTACATACGACCAGCGTGAAGCGCTATAGTGTTTTGGTGCTGGGGGTCCAGCTAATCAATAATGAACCAAGTCGCAGATCTATAGGGGTCTACACCCCAGGGCCAGACCCCCAGTGGACTTAGATATACAACATGGGTGAGAATTGCCTCCTGGGAGCTTGCCCATGTGAGGCGGTTGCAGCCTCAAGTACCAATACTAACCCCTTAGGGCATTGTAGGAAAGAATCAGTCACTACCATCCCTTACTGTCTGAGGGCATCACAGTACCTGCTTTTTCAGGCTATATGCCTGACAGACCCCTATAGAATGGGCGTCACTCTCCAGGGGCAGCAGAGGCTCCAGGCAAGTAGCGCACAATTCTGGATCCTGCCTGATGGCAATTTCAAAATTATGCTATGCCTACCATAGAGTAATAGTGCTACAACAGCGCCCTCTAGCGGAGGGAGGACCTCTCCGGCGCTGCAACTCTGCTGCCCCCTGCTTGACCTCCTACCGGAGGGCGCACTCCTCCGTGAGATTCCTCCTCCTTCTGTCACTTACTCCAAACACACCTTTCCGCCACTTTGTCCTGTATGGGGTTAAACAACTCGATTCCAAAGGTCCCAAAAGCAAATGTGCAATAGTTCGGTGGCAACAGTAGTTGAGCTCCAACACAGTCATGCAGCAAACATGGGCACATGGAGGGGATCGTGCGGCTGATGGGGGGTGGGCCTAGGCATTCGGCCAGCTAACTAAACAGAGTCCTTCCCGTCTTCTTCTGGGGCTTCTTGCCAGCACCCAACCAGCAAAGAACCACAAAACCCAGGTAGGTAGGCCGGTAGACGAACTGGTGGTGCAGTGCAGAACACGCCGCACCGCGTCACCTGCCTGCTCGCCTGCCCCTGCCTGTACTTACTGTGGGCTTACTGCAAGCAGCTGTGGGCAAAGAAAACCCTCGGGCCGCAGACCTGAGTGGTCAGCTGAGGTTCAGGTGTCCTGGGCACGCTGAGAACCGCACTGCACCTCCTTCCAGCGACCAGCAGCAGCAATTCAGAAGCAGCATGTGCCATCAACACGCAACAGTAATCCACTCCCTTTCCAGAGCTTTTTCTAGAATTGATCAAGGGTTTTATTAAAAACTCCAATAGGATCGTCATTCGTCCTCAAATATACTTTCTCGTCACTTATATGCATTGGGGCATGCTAATTAGATCAATGTATCGTGTATCAAAGAAGTGTGTATCCACATTTTGCACATGGATAAGTGAAGGCTACTAATTATTGGATGAATTCAATCAAGGTTTAATTTCTTCCCGGATGGATTGATTTTCGAAATATAAATAATACAGTGACATAACTTAAATGGCATTCAAGTGTTCATTTCAGTTACGCTTAATTTTGACATAGGCTTGCAATTACCTTACAAGAGTGCATGGTGGAACTTTCCTTAATTTTAGGGAGAAGCGATTAATTGAATGGTCCTCTTTTCTACATTTGTTACACTCCATTTTCCTTCGTGGGCATTCGTTACTAGAAACCGATCTTTCCCGTTTGTATAACACACTCCTTTGAACTTATTATCTATCTCCAGTCTTTTATCACACTCCTCCTACTTGATCGCATTCACCTGGTGTTTTTCCCTTCAATCATTCTTAACTCACTGACACACTTCATCATAGGCTCCACCATTTTCACTGCTAGTGATACTTCACACAGAGCGGGCTACTCTTTTAGGCATAGGTCTGTCTTGCTTTCTCTTCAGAACATCTGAGCAAGACTCCAAAACACTAGGATACAACGTGAACACTTCAAAATAGGACTACACCCCTTTAGTGTAACACTTCACACAGAGCGGGCTACTCTTTTAGGCATAGGTCTGTCTTGCTTTCTCTTCAGAACATCTGAGCAAGACTCCAAAACACTAGGATACAACGTGAACACTTCAAAATAGGACTACACCCCTTTAGTGTAACAAAGTACATCATAAACAAAAGTCCAACACTAATTTGCCTAGTTAAGAGGAATATTTTTTACAGCAAGTTCCCATATATCAAATAGCAATAATGCACATGTAAAATAAATGCATATAGTAAATGCAGACACACAAGAATAAATGCATAGAAAGAACACTACATGTACACAAGAATAAGGTAATTACAACTTGGAATACATCACCGGTTGTCTGTCTTGCATCATTCGGCCAATACGACTGGGGAACCAATTGACAGTCTCGGCAGAAGTTCTCCAACCCGGAAAGGTCTCTAAGCGGTGTGCCCACACCTAAAGAGTTACTGTCAAAGCGCCAAGAGGTCTGCATCTTTATACTCTTGCTAACACAGAGAGAGGCTTCTAGAAGGTCCCCCTCCCTTCATCTGCACTGTAGGTGCTGGCTGCACTCAACAGAGGTGGCCTGGCTATGATGAGAGCTTAGGTAGATTTTTTCACTTTCTCAATCATGGGCTACGCAGCCCACACTGTCTATTCTAGCAGCTTATCCCTCCAGCTCGGTAAAGTGAAAAACACAAACATTTCGGTGTGTGCGCAAGTAACCCGAACCTTCCTTCGCAGCTGAAAGGTAAGGTCAGACAGAAAACAAGATGAAACTGTGCTCACAAAACATAGTTATAAATAAAACTGAGTCAATGATCAACACATGATCTAATTTTTTATATATATATATATATATATATATATATCCAAACAAAAAGGTTGCCCTCTAGTGAAGACGCCCCTGACGGGAAGTTTAAAACCTTTAATTGAAGACTCCAGTGTTGCGGTCTTCCTCTCCATACCACATTCTTAAAATTGCCCAACGCGTTTCAAACACTGTGTGTCCTTGTTCACGGGCTTGAGGAATAGAGCACGAACAGTTCGTTGTGGTGAGCACCTGATAATGTTGCCAAGTCCCGCCCCCAGTGGGCGTATGCAAACGTGCATTCTGGAACTTGTTGTTTCACCACAAATATTGTCGTGCCCCCTAGATTACTCCAAGTCTTGCCCCAGTGGGTTGGATAGGAGCCAAAGACCTGCAGCGCTGGTTATCACTGTCATTCAACACGGAACAACCCGTTCCTTAGGCAAGTCAGTTGTCTGATACCTGGATCCGCTTTGGGTGGCGGCCGGGCGTCTTCGCGGCCGAGCAAGCCGCTAACATCCAAACAAAAAGGTTGCCCTCTAGTGAAGACGCCCCTGACGGGAAGTTTAAAACCTTTAATTGAAGACTCCAGTGTTGCGGTCTTCCTCTCCATACCACATTCTTAAAATTGCCCAACGCGTTTCAAACACTGTGTGTCCTTGTTCACGGGCTTGAGGAATAGAGCACGAACAGTTCGTTGTGGTGAGCACCTGATAATGTTGCCAAGTCCCGCCCCCAGTGGGCGTATGCAAACGTGCATTCTGGAACTTGTTGTTTCACCACAAATATTGTCGTGCCCCCTAGATTACTCCAAGTCTTGCCCCAGTGGGTTGGATAGGAGCCAAAGACCTGCAGCGCTGGTTATCACTGTCATTCAACACGGAACAACCCGTTCCTTAGGCAAGTCAGTTGTCTGATACCTGGATCCGCTTTGGGTGGCGGCCGGGCGTCTTCGCGGCCGAGCAAGCCGCTAACATCCAAACAAAAAGGTTGCCCTCTAGTGAAGACGCCCCTGACGGGAAGTTTAAAACCTTTAATTGAAGACTCCAGTGTTGCGGTCTTCCTCTCCATACCACATTCTTAAAATTGCCCAACGCGTTTCAAACACTGTGTGTCCTTGTTCACGGGCTTGAGGAATAGAGCACGAACAGTTCGTTGTGGTGAGCACCTGATAATGTTGCCAAGTCCCGCCCCCAGTGGGCGTATGCAAACGTGCATTCTGGAACTTGTTGTTTCACCACAAATATTGTCGTGCCCCCTAGATTACTCCAAGTCTTGCCCCAGTGGGTTGGATAGGAGCCAAAGACCTGCAGCGCTGGTTATCACTGTCATTCAACACGGAACAACCCGTTCCTTAGGCAAGTCAGTTGTCTGATACCTGGATCCGCTTTGGGTGGCGGCCGGGCGTCTTCGCGGCCGAGCAAGCCGCTAACATCCAAACAAAAAGGTTGCCCTCTAGTGAAGACGCCCCTGACGGGAAGTTTAAAACCTTTAATTGAAGACTCCAGTGTTGCGGTCTTCCTCTCCATACCACATTCTTAAAATTGCCCAACGCGTTTCAAACACTGTGTGTCCTTGTTCACGGGCTTGAGGAATAGAGCACGAACAGTTCGTTGTGGTGAGCACCTGATAATGTTGCCAAGTCCCGCCCCCAGTGGGCGTATGCAAACGTGCATTCTGGAACTTGTTGTTTCACCACAAATATTGTCGTGCCCCCTAGATTACTCCAAGTCTTGCCCCAGTGGGTTGGATAGGAGCCAAAGACCTGCAGCGCTGGTTATCACTGTCATTCAACACGGAACAACCCGTTCCTTAGGCAAGTCAGTTGTCTGATACCTGGATCCGCTTTGGGTGGCGGCCGGGCGTCTTCGCGGCCGAGCAAGCCGCTAACATCCAAACAAAAAGGTTGCCCTCTAGTGAAGACGCCCCTGACGGGAAGTTTAAAACCTTTAATTGAAGACTCCAGTGTTGCGGTCTTCCTCTCCATACCACATTCTTAAAATTGCCCAACGCGTTTCAAACACTGTGTGTCCTTGTTCACGGGCTTGAGGAATAGAGCACGAACAGTTCGTTCCCGTCAGGGGCGTCTTCACTAGAGGGCAACCTTTTTGTTTGGATGTTAGCGGCTTGCTCGGCCGCGAAGACGCCCGGCCGCCACCCAAAGCGGATCCAGGTATCAGACAACTGACTTGCCTAAGGAACGGGTTGTTCCGTGTTGAATGACAGTGATAACCAGCGCTGCAGGTCTTTGGCTCCTATCCAACCCACTGGGGCAAGACTTGGAGTAATCTAGGGGGCACGACAATATTTGTGGTGAAACAACAAGTTCCAGAATGCACGTTTGCATACGCCCACTGGGGGCGGGACTTGGCAACATTATCAGGTGCTCACCACAACGAACTGTTCGTGCTCTATTCCTCGGGCAATTTTAAGAATGTGGTATGGAGAGGAAGACCGCAACACTGGAGTCTTCAATTAAAGGTTTTAAACTTCCCGTCAGGGGCGTCTTCACTAGAGGGCAGCCTTTTTGTTTGGATGTTAGCGGCTTGCTCGGCCGCGAAGACGCCCGGCCGCCACCCAAAGCGGATCCAGGTATCAGACAACTGACTTGCCTAAGGAACGGGTTGTTCCGTGTTGAATGACAGTGATAACCAGCGCTGCAGGTCTTTGGCTCCTATCCAACCCACTGGGGCAAGACTTGGAGTAATCTAGGGGGCACGACAATATTTGTGGTGAAACAACAAGTTCCAGAATGCACGTTTGCATACGCCCACTGGGGGCGGGACTTGGCAACATTATCAGGTGCTCACCACAACGAACTGTTCGTGCTCTATTCCTCGGGCAATTTTAAGAATGTGGTATGGAGAGGAAGACCGCAACACTGGAGTCTTCAATTAAAGGTTTTAAACTTCCCGTCAGGGGCGTCTTCACTAGAGGGCAACCTTTTTGTTTGGATGTTAGCGGCTTGCTCGGCCGCGAAGACGCCCGGCCGCCACCCAAAGCGGATCCAGGTATCAGACAACTGACTTGCCTAAGGAACGGGTTGTTCCGTGTTGAATGACAGTGATAACCAGCGCTGCAGGTCTTTGGCTCCTATCCAACCCACTGGGGCAAGACTTGGAGTAATCTAGGGGGCACGACAATATTTGTGGTGAAACAACAAGTTCCAGAATGCACGTTTGCATACGCCCACTGGGGGCGGGACTTGGCAACATTATCAGGTGCTCACCACAACGAACTGTTCGTGCTCTATTCCTCGGGCAATTTTAAGAATGTGGTATGGAGAGGAAGACCGCAACACTGGAGTCTTCAATTAAAGGTTTTAAACTTCCCGTCAGGGGCGTCTTCACTAGAGGGCAACCTTTTTGTTTGGATGTTAGCGGCTTGCTCGGCCGCGAAGACGCCCGGCCGCCACCCAAAGCGGATCCAGGTATCAGACAACTGACTTGCCTAAGGAACGGGTTGTTCCGTGTTGAATGACAGTGATAACCAGCGCTGCAGGTCTTTGGCTCCTATCCAACCCACTGGGGCAAGACTTGGAGTAATCTAGGGGGCACGACAATATTTGTGGTGAAACAACAAGTTCCAGAATGCACGTTTGCATACGCCCACTGGGGGCGGGACTTGGCAACATTATCAGGTGCTCACCACAACGAACTGTTCGTGCTCTATTCCTCGGGCAATTTTAAGAATGTGGTATGGAGAGGAAGACCGCAACACTGGAGTCTTCAATTAAAGGTTTTAAACTTCCCGTCAGGGGCGTCTTCACTAGAGGGCAACCTTTTTGTTTGGATATATATATATATATATATATATATATATATATATATATATATATATATATTCAAAAGTCTGAAATCAACTTAGCTTGCGCACACGCTGACAACGAAAGTTGAGTAAAGCCACAGACTCCGTGCTCTCGTTTTCAGTGCTATTTATTCGTGAATAACAGCCCACCAGTCGCCATGACGCGTTTCGCCTCAGCCGAGGCTTGATCACATGTCATGTAGAGAAGAAAGGAAGTGACATAAGTAGTATAGATGGTCACATGATCAATAGTACATCCTTTACAAATTAAAGTGGTATTCACCAATTCAAAGCGAAATAAAGGGCACAGTGCCATATTGTTGCAATGTTCATATCTCGAGCTGTGCGCTCAAACCATATTACATCAAATTATTATGTACATATATTCACTGCCATTATCATTATGTAGTTTTTACAGCTATAGACAGACATATATATAAGAATATAGGAATAATTCTAAAAAAAAATTGTAGTTTCTTTTAAGAAAACATCAACAATTCATATATTTACACTGAATCAACAAAATATTATTTACAGTAAGTTTTGTTAGTAAAAACCCATAAAGCAGGTCTATTTCATCCCAAAATTTAACTTTATGTATATTATAGTTCTAAATAACATTAAGATTTTGCTGTTCATAGCTATTTAAGGCAGTAAATTGAAATTGAATACATGTCACAATTCAGTGCAAATTATACCACAGTGGGTAATGGCAATATTCACCCTCCATCAACAGATCTGTTTCCTATATATTTATTACTTTTTACTTCCTTGGGGGTCGTCAATTTAACCATAACTTAAAGTGACAGTGCAAAAAAACTAATATGTTACTCATAAAATTTCATTAATGTTCAGGCTACCAAATAAGTATATAAGAAGATGTTCTACAGCTCATCGAGTACACTCACGCCAACAAGATATATTGTATATCTCAACATAGATTCATAAACATGTGTAGAGATCTTCACTGCAATTAAGTCCTCCAGGCTGCTTGCTATTGAGTTCGAGGATGTAACGTGTTTCTAAGAGGCGTAATTTACCATCTCTATCTCCTCCCCTCCTCAATGGTAGAACATAGTCCACCAGATAATACTGTAGCAGGTCTGGATTACTCTGATGGCATTTCTCAAAATGTCTCGCTACTGGATAGGACTGATCTTTCCCCGAGATTGCACGCAAATGCTGTAAGATGCGCCTGTGGGCAGGAAGACGAGTACTCCCAACATACTGTAAGCCACAAGGGCACAGTAGTATATACACCACAAATTCAGTTTTGCATCCCAGCTTTTGTTTAATAGCAATTGGTGTATCATGAAAAGGACTTACAAAATGGGTTTTATTGATGGCGTGCTTACAGGCCTTACAGACCTGACATTTTTTAAAACCTGTAATCCGTTCCCACCATTTTTTGGGGACGTCCAGAGTGTTACTGACAATCGCACTGCCTAATGAAGGAGACTTCCTGAAGGTGATCTCAGGTCTATTTTTCACTAGATCCCCAATCACAGGATCCCCTTGTACCAAGTTCCAATTTTTTGAAAAAATCCTTCGAATCTCAGCATGCTGTTGACTGTAAGTGACAATCGCCCTGCACTGCATTTTTTCATTAGTTTCAGCTTTGGTATCAGCTGTAATGCCAATGTCAGGGTGATTATCCAATAATTGTTCTCGAGTCAATTTGCATGTTTTTCTTATAGCCTCATCTATCATTTTGTGGCTATATCCTCTCTCCAAGAAGCGCATTTTGCACATGTTCTGGGCTAGCTTATATTCATTATCTGTGCTACAAATGCGCTTTATGCGCAGCATCTCACTATAGGGGATGCTGCGAATAAGGTGGCGAGGATGATTGCTGGAGGCATGTAACAAAGTGTTACCGGCGGTAACCTTTCTGTGTAGTTTAGTCTCTAGTTTGTTCTTATCAACATACACTTCCACATCCAAAAAATTCACTGAATCATCACTTATAGTTGAGGTAAACTGTAAGTTTAAGTCATTGACATTCAGTTTAGCAACAAAATCGACAGCACTCTCTACCGAACCCCTCCAGACAAAAAACAAGTCGTCTATATATCTGAGGTACAGTATTACATGTTGTTCAATAGTTGTTCTGTGCTGTCCCATAAGGGTCTGCTCCTCCCACAGCCCCATGTGTAGACATGCGAAGCTGGGGGAGAAGCAAGACCCCATGGCTACCCCCCTAAGTTCTTGATAGGCTTGGCCACCGAATGTGAAGAAGTTTTGTTGTGAACATATTTTCAACATCCCCATAAGCATTCTGTTGTGTTGTGCATTATATAAGGGACGTTTGTCCAGAAAGAACTGCACCGCCTTTAAACCATCCATATGCCTTATAGAGGTATAAAGAGAACATATGTCTAATGTCATCAATATATAGTTCTCATTCCAGCATAGCTGAGATAATTTACACAAAAAGTCAGTCGTATCTCTTATATAGGAGTTCAATCCTTTAACCCATTCTTGTAAAAAGAAATCAATGTACCTTGATAAGTTCTCGGTGGCGCTATCAATCGCCGATATTATTGGCCTCCCTGGTGGAACAAGTGAGTCTTTATGGACCTTTGGCAAAAGGTAAAGTGTGGGTATCACAGGGAATTCTTTCTTTAAAAATTTAAGTTCATCCAAGGTGATTAATCCACTACTGCGCCAGCCAGTGAGTTTAGCATTAAGATCATTCCAGGCCGTTTTGATTAAAGTAATGTTCGTTTTTCGATAGCAGGCCACGTCGCTCAATTGTTTTTCAGCTTCCGCTATATATTTGTCACGACCCCAAAGGACAATATTTCCCCCCTTGTCCGCCTGCTTCACTACCAAATTATCATTTGATTTCAATTTCTTAATCAAAAGATTGTAGCACTGGTTTTGTCTTGCAATGGCTTGGCTCTTTTTGTTGGGTATTGATATAAAGTTTTTTAAGATCCTCCGCCAATAGGTCCTGGTATATGTCCAAATTATCATGAAGAGAAATGGGGGTAAAGGTGGATTTGGGCTTAAATGGTGTCCGGGACACATTTAATCCAGTAATAGTATTTGGCAAAGTAGTACTCACAGTCTCACCTTGTTCGTTTTGTAGCTCCCAAATATCTTCAAAAGAGGGAGCGTCTCCTGCTGTTAATAACAAGGGACTCAATGGTGTATTTTCAATGGCCTTTTTGTTCGGCCGGAGACGGTGAAATTTAGTCAGTTTGAGTTTCCTCACAAATTTGTAAGCATCCATACGTGTGCCCGCATAATCAAAAGATCGTGGCGGACAGAAGGAAAGTCCCAAACCCAGGATTTTCGTTTCTTTGGGGCTCAGGACAGTGCTTGTCAGATTATTATTATATATATATATATATATAATTGCCTGTAGCATCACAAGGTCCTCCCATAATTTCTCGCTATGTCAAAGTAAAAGAAACGTATCTCTTTCTTTCATCAGTTAAAGCCCCACGTTTACAGGTGGCAGCTAATTTACTTAAAACTGTTACATACTGAACAATTTTTCCTCTGCTTGAGTCTCTCATCAAAGTGATACCTTTCTAGTTATGTACCAGCTCTAGGTAGGGTTTATCTAGTATTTTTATGCAGATGTCATTATCATTTAATCCTCTGGCCTCATCTGTTTCTAAATCAGACTCTCTAAAACGTTCTGATATTTTACCGCCTGTATCCTCTCTGTTCCTAAATTTGCTCCCCAAACTCTCGTGTGATTGTGTAAGACGTTTTAAAAAAAAAAACTTTGTTTATTGATTTTCAACAACATGTAATCATTACAGCAGAATCAAGTTCAGACAGCCATTTCATTGTGTACTTTCAATTATAAGTTGAGACAGTCAAACCCATTTACATAAAAAAAAGATATATGATCATATTCATCCAGATGCTTGTTTAGGCTCCCTCAGTTTCAGCCAATGCTATATCCTACAAATCTCAGTATTCCCATTCCTTGAGTGCTCAAAGGGGAGGCACGTCATGCATACATCAGACTGCTCCATATGACCTTTGAATTATTAGCCGCTACCATATATCCACTTCTGTCTATATAGTAGGCGAGCATGCCTTGTCGTCACCACCTACCACAAGGAGCCACTTAACATGGATATCACTCCTAAGGGAACTATGTCCCAGTTTCCATACCAGTGTCCTCAGGCATTTCTGTAGGCTGGGCAGCAAGGTAAGCCTTCAATGGATCACAAATGTCTCTGGGGCTAGAAGACAAAGGAAGCAGGTCGGCATAAGTGCACAGTTTTTCTTGACAGTATGTTAAATCTTAAAGCCAGGCCTTAAACTTGGGCGCCCTGCCCCTGCCCCATCTGCCGGCGATATGGCGCTTAGCCATCAGCAGTGCAAGTGATACGAAGCGACGGTGGTACTTCGCCACCAGTGCAGTGTGGCCCAATAGTGCCGTCAGTGGAGCGACCTCCAGAGGAAGCGCTGTCATCTGTGTTAAGGCCTCAAAAACCTGTCCCCAATACTCCCGTACCACTGAACATTACCAGGCCAGATGAAAAAAATCTGCTCCTGGGCATCTGCTTCTGTCACAACAATGTGGCTCCTTCAATTTGTATTTATACATTTTAACAGGGCTGTAATAGAGTCTGTGTAAAAATGTATAATGTGTTATATGGAACCTGCTACTGACCAAGACTTGCTTTGTCTGTAAGCAATAATATTCCCACTGGTCATCCGTGAGTTCTGATCCTAGTTCCGAGTTCCAATGTGTACAGGAGGGGCAAGGGGCTGTGTCATGCTGAGCATGGATGGTATGATAGAGTCTGGAGACAACGTGTCCCGGTGACGTAGCTTGCAGAACCATGTGCTGTGGGGGGGCTCCCGAGGGAAATCTGGGAAATGTGCCTCACCCCCTGCCTGAGCCGTAAATAAAGAAATAGGGCCAAAGGGGATGGCTGAGCATCAAGGAACAGTTGCTCCCGTGATTTAAAAGTATCATTGGTGTACAGATCCCCCCCCGTTGTACTATTTAGTCGTGTGAGCAATTTGCAAAACCCCAGCTCCTGCAATAATGTTAAGAGTGGGTGTTACACCAGGGGGAGTAAGGTTGAATAGAGCACCGCTCCTACGTGCAACTCAAGATTGCGATGCCAGGCCGCTCTTGTACCTGTGAGTGTTGGGGGCGTTTGGTCTCAGGTTTGCGTAACAATTTCGCGCCTAAACCTGCGATCCCTCAGACGCAGAATAAGGAGTGAATGGAGTGTGAATGAGAGAGTTTGCTGTGTGAATTTGTAAGAATTGTTTAGTTACATATGGTTTCTCTGCATGGTATGGTTATGCTTTTTACTGTCCCAAATGAATTATTAAATGTTTTATTAAATGAATTTTGTAAACTTAATTGTTAAAATAAGAAACAGATGAAAGATATTTTGTACACCAAAAAAATAATAAAAAATACAAATGAAAAAAAGTTAATTTTGTTACCCTTTGTTAAATAATATTTGTCAAAGTGTAGAAGTTTGTCATTGCTAAAATTGTGAAGGTCGTGAGGGAATATTGTTATATGTTATTATTTTTGTTGTTCCTCTCTTTCCCTGACCTGTAAATTAGATATAGAGGGGGTCCCATATTTATGTCAATGGTCTCAGGTTTGTGTCACAGAATAGATCATGCCTTCGAGAGGAACAGGGTCAGCTAACCAATGCTCCGCCGCGACCTGTGGCATGTATGCGGGGGAGTGAAACCAAAAAGGAGCATAGTGTGCTTGCGCGCAGGTGTGGTATAATTCGAAATTCGGTACGTCAAAGCCCTCTGCTGCAAACGGCCTGATGAGAACAATCCATTGCAAGCGAGGCTGTTTCCCCCCCAAACCAGTCTAATCATCTCTGACCGCATTGCTTTAAAAAAGTGCCTGCCGGGGTGGTATGGAACATCAAGAAATAGGTATAACAATTGTGGGAGTACAACCATCTTTATCAGAGACACCCAACCCTCCATAGAGAGGGGCATTGCGATCAATCTAGTCACGCGGTCAGCAATACGAGCAAGGGCAGTGCCATAGTTGAGCCGCAGTAACTCCTCGCGATCCCTGGAGATACGTATCCCCAGGTACCTCAAATTTGAGTCGCACCACTGCAATGGGAAGTCCAAAGGGAATTGGCCAGAAGCCGTTGTAAGAGGGAAGACTTCCGACTTACCCCAGTTTATTTGTATCCCTGAAAGCTTCCCAAATATGATAAATTCCCGCAGTAGTGGGTTCAAATTAGTTAGTGTGTCGCGAACGTAGAGGGTAACCTCATCGGTATAGAGGGAAATCAAGATTTGGCGCAAGTTGCAGCATAGTGCCTTTTCCTGATGGTGCTGGCGAAGCTTAGCTACCAGGGGTTCAATCGCAAGGGCAAATAACAGGGGGAAAAGGGGGCTTCTCTGCCTGGTGCCCCTGGTTAGGTGGAAAGCCATGGATATGTGGCCATTGATCATGCCCCTAGCGGAAGCGGGAGTATAAAGCAAACGGACCCAAGCAAGATACCCTGGAGGGAAGCCCATGCGTTGCAGTGTCCGATAAATAGTCCCATTCGACCGAATCAAACACCTTGCTGCCATCTACAAAGACCACTGCCAGGCCAGACCAGGGTCCACATTGTGTAATATAGAAAAGAGTGTTCGTAATTTGTGTGTGGTAGATCTCCCCGGGATAAATCCCGACTGATCGGGAAAGACCAGCTTGTCCATGAGCAAGCTCAAGCGATTAGCGAGGACCTTATCGAGAATTTTGCCGTCACAATTGATGAGTGACAGAGGTCTGTACGAGTTACAAGATGTCGGCGGCTTGCCAGGTTTAAGTAATGAGATGATGAGAGCCTCTCTCATGGATGGGGAGAAGTCTACCTTGATCCAGGGCATCTTCATATACTTCCTGAGAATGGGAGCAAGGAGGTCAATGTACGCTTTGTAGAATTCGATGGAGAACCCATCCATTCCAGGGACCTTCCCCGCCCTTATTTGCATAATTGCTTCCCTGATCTCATCCAGTTCAAATGGGGCTCTCAGAAAGTCCCTCTACGAATCCCCCAGCCATCCCAGAGCCACGTCCGAAAGATATGTGTCAGGATCAAGAAAGTCCCTCCTCCCAGAGGTGTACAGACTAGAACAGTGGGTTCGAGAAGTGGCAAAGATGTCAGTGGTATCTCTGTGCACCACCTCCCCAGGCCCCTTAATTTCCAGCACATAATTGGAAAATCTAGATTTGCGTACGGTCTCTGCTAAAGCCTTGCCCGGCCTCTCTCCCTCTCAGTAGCGTCTGGCCACCCAATACTTCCCCTGAATTTTGCCTCCCTGTCTGCGGTGTCAGTATAATCCGTAAATTTATACCGGAGGTCCCTCTGTAGTCCGCTATCAGCTCGCTGTGAAAGTGTATTTTCTATGACCCAGAGTTCCCTCTCCAGCTTCTGTAAGGTGCACCAGATGTCCCGTAAGACACCACAGCTTTTTGAGATGCAAAAACCCCGTATCGTGACTTTAAAAGCCTCCCAGACTGTCTCAACACTGTCCACAGATCCCTGATTCCGTTTCAAGAAGTCAGTTATTTCCTGCTCTAATTCGTCGCGAAACATGGCATCGAACAGCCTAAGGGGCGACCACCTACCACCTAGAGCACATGCACGGAAGGCCCCCTCCAGGAGGCGAGATTTCCATTTGCACAGGAGAGTGATCAGAAAAGGTGCGGGCTAGTTGCGTGACTGAATGCAGCGTGAGTACTAGGCCCTGGGTTATGAGACAATAATCTAATCTAGCCCATGAGGCGAAGTGTGCTGTGAAGTGTGTGACCCTCTGCAGCATAAGGGTATAATTGACGCCATACATCTATTGGGTCACCATCACTCATGATTCCTTACAAAGCCTTTTGTGTTCTAGTATAATGATGAGCCGTGGGATTGGACCTATTTTTCCAGGATTTAGAGCCACGTTGAAATCCCCTCCCCATAATATGTGAGTGGATCCGATTTCTAGTATTTTACCCCACAGTACTGTGAAAAACTGAGGCATCTATGTTCAGTCCATAACAGCACGCCAGAGTGACCGATTCAGGGCCTAGTCTCCCCCACACTATACAGTAGCGTCCCTGTCGATCGGTTGCCTCGCCAGCTACCACGAAAGGGGTGTTTTTCTTTGAGTATGGCCGTGCCCCTAGAGTATGAGGAGTAGGATGAAAATGTTCGATGAACAGACCATTTGGAAGCAGAGGTGTGGTCATGGTGAGGGCTGAGATGGGTTTCCTGGAGCATTACAATATGTGTCTGGTGGCGGTCTAGATATGACAAAACCCTAGGGCGCTTCCTCGGGTACCCCAGCCCTCTAACATTCCAAGTAAGGACATTTAGTTCCCTGAGGTGTACTGAGTTAGCCATTCAAAAAAAGAAAAGATCAATGAACGTCGCATCGAGATTCAAAACCTTGTTTGTCTGATATAGCCTGTCTTACACATAAACATAACTTCCATGACCAAACCGGTCCATCCCTCTCCCACTGAAGCAACCCAAACATGCCAGAACGTACATTTCCTCCCCCCTCCCAGCATCCCATCACCTACAAGTAACTTCTGCAGTAAAAACATCCACAAAAGTCAGGGGGGCACGCCCTTTGAGGGGAACGTCCAGGGGCAAGCACTATACCTCCTCCCCCTCCGAGACGTAGGACGATGGAGCGATCATTGCTCTCAAGGGCGAGGGTGCTCGGTGCAGGAAGAGTTTGCCCTTGTACCATATCATCCTGGCAATTCCCAGCAAGCAGCCCAGAACTTCCCTTACAGTTCACTCAAGGCCTGGCATACCAGGGTTGCGAGTCTCCGAGGGTCACGTGTACTTTCCTCGCTTTCAGTCAGAGTCCTCAGGGTTCCCACCAGGATGTCCGGCCTAGAAGCTTTATTGTTCTGATGTTTCAATCTTTTCAGGAAGTCATCCACCTGTTGCGGGTTGAGAAAAAAGGATTGTTTGCCCTGATGCGTTATCCGAAACTTAACAGGGTATAGTAGAGGGCATTCTATTTGGGCATGGGCATGGTGCAGCTTCCTTGGCGGGGTTGAATTTGCATCGTTGCTCCTGTACTGCACTTGTGAAATCGGGGTAAATCGTAAACTTGTTTCCGTCGTATTCAAGTTGGCGCTTTTCCCTTGCTATCTTTAGGACGGCATCACGATCCCGATAATTTAGGAGGTGCGCAATTATGGGGCGAGGCGTGCCTCCCGGCGGTGGTCTAGGTCCAAGGGACCGATGCACCCTTTCGACTATGAAGTGGGGAGATAAGGATGCAGTGCCAATGGTGTCGGACAGCAGCCTCTCAATGTAGTCCTCCACTCTGCCCGTGTTTGTACTCTCCGGGATTCCAAGGACGTGGATGTTATTTCTGCGACTTCGCGCCTCCAAGTCCTCATTTTTCGCAGCTATTATCTTGAGTAGCTTATCCATTTGCGCCACATGAGTCTGCATCCCGGAGGTGGTGTCTTCCACATCAGAAATGTGGCGCTCAGTGTCCTTGATGCGGTCTTCATGTCCGTCCAACTTCTGAACAATGGCGTCCATTCTGTTAGTCATGGCATCCATTTTGTCTGAATTGGTGGTTAGGCTCCGGCGTACATCTATCATTAAAGCTTTCATGTCATCCTCCGGAGGGGAGGGGGTGCGCTGCGCAGCAGTGTCGCTATTCCCCCCAGCATCTTCCTGCTATGTTCGTCCCACCTTTTTAGCCTCAAATTTCAAGTGGGCTTGCCTGGTGTCTGCCTTCCCCATGGCTGTTGTGGAGCAGCAGCCTACTTCGTGGGCAAGGCCATTGGTCTCCAGAGTATAGATGTCGTGTGGGGGTACCTGGTTCGTCGTCAAGAGGCGCAGTGAACTATTCACACTTTTCAACAAGCTGAGGCCCCTTCTAGATACCACCGCGGTGACAGGAGTGCCCAGCGCAGCATGCTTCAATTACTAATCATGCAGCACAGCATACTCCAGGCCAAAAGCTTGTCAGTGTCCAGTGGAACTACTTGTTACCAGCCGTGCCGGGCAAGAGAAGATTGGGTAAAGCAACTGCACCCCTGAAGGGGGTGGCGCAGCTATGTCCACAGGTGCGCAACTCCAAAAGCAGTAGGGCTGTGAGGATCAATGGGAGCGGCGCTACTTATGCTGGTATGAAACGTCGGGGTACCTGTTCACCAACCCCATAGGCCGAACCACATACTCCAACGCTCCGCTTAGGCCCCACACCGTAGTCACAGTTTGGAGCAGTGCGCGGCAATTTTAACCATCACTGGCTCGCCAAGAAAGAGAGGAGTGGGTTCATACACCCCAGCATACACTCCCACACAGTTATAGGCCAATGCCGTCTACCATCAGCCAAGGGTGTTCTTCGCTTCGGTGCTCTTCGTTGCGGCTGTGGCAGTGGAATAACGCTCCCTTCGCATACAGCATTTGGTGTCAAGGGTGTAATCTAGGGTGACCAGAATTTTAAAGCCAACAACAGGGACATTTCACAAAAATAGAAGGACTACAATTTTACTTCAAGCGACAAGAGCACTCCTCAGCAGAGGATTACAGAACAGCCAGCAATAAGAACATACATATAATGCAATTTTTAAACCCAGTAGCTTGCCTGTTAATTAAATTGCTTTCTTGAAACAATTGCTAACTATCCCTGCTTTGTAAAACATAAAAAACACCTCCCACCGTTTTCAGTCGACCCTCTTTAAAAACGGGGACATGAGCTACATTTCTTGAAATTTGCTGGGACAGCTGAATAAAAACTGGGACCGCCCTGGCAAAACGGGGACGCCTGGTCACCCTAGTGTAATCTCACAGCAGGCAGTCTGTCTTCTCAAGCGCTGCGATGCCTTCCACAATCATTGCGGGGCTGAGTTAGCTGCGCGCGTTAGGTATTTCGTGCCTCACTCAAACCTGCGATTTCTTTTCTGCGGCACGACCGGTGTGCGGCCCAGCAGCCAAGTGGGCGCCTCGAGTGGTTAGCCAAGCCCATCAGCTGCTCCAGGTCGCACAGGGTCGTGGTCCAGCGGCAGCTCCGATGAGCTGGCAGCAGCACAGGATGTTGTCGCGCTACACGCACCAAACTTGGCCAGCCTGGGCTCCGGATCTCTGTCTCCACATTACTGCAGCGTGAAGCGATTCAGGGTACAAAAAGCAGGATTAATGACAGGATAAAGGCGCCGAGCTACAAGACCCTCACATCAGTGCGGCTATTTTGCTTGTGCACCACCTAGTGCCCTGTAATTGTGTAAGACTTTCCTCTGTTTTCCCCATCTTACACATGGCTCTCCAGGTTGATGCAGGAAAAACGGTGGCAGCATTACATTCTGCATTTCCCACTCCAAATCTCACTAGATAATTTTGTATTCAAGAAAATGTGCTTTCTCCCAAATGCATATGTGGAGGCTGGCTTGTAGCAGTGGGTGCAAACTGTACCATCGTAGGCACTCCAATTGCAACTAACTATTGTTTTGACCTAAAATAGTGAAGTAATCAGGCAAGTGGTTCTCTACAAACAGGAAAATATAATTAGTTTCAATTATGGAACACTTATTTTTTTAAATCAAATCTTTCAATAAATCCAAAGCAGACCCTCACCAGAAATAGCTTGTAGTACTGTCCCATTAGCTTTGGCCACTGAACAAGCAATACTCATTTGAATGAATACTCATTTCTATAGCGCGTGGTTACCCGGAGGCATCCCAGCGCTGCAGTGAACCAATTCATCACCCGAGAGATTAAAGAAATAGGAAGGTTTTTAACATTTTTCTAAACCTAATATGGTTCTCTTCCATCCGAATAGGGTCCGGCAGATTGTTCCAAAGTTTAGCTGCATGGACAGAAAGACGTCTGCCGCCCATACGGGTTCTCCTTATTCTTGGGACTGCCAGAAGGTTCTTACTACTAGATCTCAGGGTCCTATTGGTTTGATAGGGGCAGAACAGAGGTTGAATTAGACCAGGACCTGTCTTGGTCAAGGCTTTGTGAACCATAGTCATCGCCTTAAATTCGATCCTTTGTTGTATTGGTAACCAATGGAGTTGTCGGAGTGCTGGTCTGTGAATAGTCTGTCCCTGGGCGGGTGCATTATCTGCTTCATGCGCACCCTTCATCCTGGTGTCCTGACGTTCTGACTGTGCAAGCACCCCTCAGTATACTTCACCTCCTAAGTTGACGCTCAGTGTCTTCTCCTTTTTAGGTCTCGGCTAAGCGCGCGGAAGCGCGTTCTCGCCGAGAACCTATTGCTGCCGTGTCTGCTTCCCAGGAGACAATCCTGGCCATGCGCATGGCGATTTGAAACTGCCACGCGCACGCGAATGCGATCTGTGGCCAGTCGCTGTCTCCTGGGAAGCTCGAAACACCACACACGCATGCGCATACACACAGACACACACAAGCGCCCATGCACGCACGCACATACATACAGAGACACCCCCCACACACATACACACACACAAGTGCACCAAGGCCCCCCTCCCCCGCCGCCGTCACCGTCGCACACATACATACACACACGAGCATACACACACACACACACGAGTGCACCAAGCCCCCCCCAGCCCTTTTGAACTTACCTGGCCAATCTCGGGGGACTCTCCTCTCAGCACGCGGCGCGCAACCTCCTGCTGGCGCGGCCCCGGGGCTCTCCACCGCTCACAGGAGCCCCGGGCCGCGATACGCATTGACTCCGCCTGCCTCCTCATCCGGTCCGGACGCGGCCCGCCCCCGTCACAGGCGACCTTGCCTGACTTCCGGTGCGGCCGCGGCGGGATTCCGGGGGCATTTTCTGCACAAACCTTGTTAATACCACTGTGGGCATACTGATATCGGATCCTGCCAAGGATACCCGTCATGTTATTACCCATCAGCATACAATGTTTAAATTCTGGAAACTTTTAAAATAAAAGACAAGAAGTTATGGTCAGGTGTGACGTGGTAGGAGCTCTGAGACGCCCCGAGCTCGGCGCCCTCCCCTCCGTCTTCGGTACAGGGTCATGGCGGCCCAGTGTTTTATTTCAAACATCCAATTACCAGTTGTTTACCCAGGCTACTCCGTGGGTGTCTGAATGAGTCAGACAGAGATAATTTGCTAAGAAATCAAAACAAAAGCATAAATTGGGTTGTTTTTTGACATTTCCAAGCAGAATTAGAATCTTCAAACTGGCGGGCTCAGCCCCTCCGCCGAACGCACACTGCGCCGCGCCAGATGCAAACAGATGTCTGTCCCGCCGCCTTGGACGCAGATACCGAGCCAGTGTGGCGGTCTGTCAGCTGCGACGCTCGGCACCCTCTTACGGAAGCCGCCTGGTCCTCGCGTGCACCTGCAGCAGGAGTCTAATTCCATTCCTCAACGAGAACTCGCTTCGTTTTAAGCCATTGTGGTTTCATGTTTCCAGGCGCGCCTCGCGCCATCTGCCCACGCTGTTCCGACCGTGCCCAATCCCGGCGCCTTGCCGCTTCCTGTTCTATTTTTCTTCCCTGCCTTCAGATTTATGTGGTATTTTTGGTCTCGCACACGAAAAACCCAGTTCAGCAACTTTGCGGATTAGGAGTAGAATGAAGTCACAAAGGCCACAACAGTCCCTGAAAAATCGAAGCGCCAGACAGGACCGAGAATTAAAGTGGCGCTGACGTGGTGATGCAGTATAATGCGTGAGGGGCAGTTTTATGTCTTAAAAGTAAATTGAATCATGACACGATAAATGATTTACCTCATAGACGCATGGTATATAGAAAGCAATTTTTTTTATCGTAACATGTTTTTGTAAAGCGCACGTTCACCCAGAAGGTATATTGAAGCTGAATAACAGATGCTTATTGTTACCTAATTCAATGGTACTCATTTTATCACCTCAGATGAATGAAAGGAGGAGTGCACCCGCTAGGATTCGAACCCATGAGGTCAAACACAGGCCTCAACAGTGGAGGCATTGGTTCACTAAGCCATCAGACTTGGCTGTAGCATGTTTTTCTTTTTATAATTAAACATTTTCGTCAGGACTGAAAAGGCAAACCAAGCAGATTGATTTTTCCAGTGCTTGTTTTAAAAATCAGTTCTTCTTTTTTTTTTTATATGCTAAAGGAGGGTGGGCTTGCTGGCGCCTAGACTTTTTAACTTTTTGACATGGCATAACAGGAAGTTCCACCTCCAAAAAACTTGAAGCGTTTTCTTCCAAAAAGATGCTCATCAGAACAGTGTATGGATATTCCTGTACTGTAGGCTGATCCTGGCCAGACTGCAGCAGGTTTCTAACCATATTTGTGTTATAACAGTGGCAGCTTAAGTTTCCAGTTTTTAATGTCGTCCCAGTAAAGTAAAACAAATATGTCCCCTTGTGTCTGATTAACAGGCAGTGGGTCTATAACATACACCCCCCACCAAAGCATACGATGGTGTTGGAGCGTGCTGTGCCAAAACACAACATCTAGGAATGCTGAGGAGGAACAGGACTGTTGCATTAAGATATTTTACTGGCACATGGAACTTCAAGGACAGCAGGAAGAATTGATAGATAACAAGTCCTACAGTGCCACAAGAAGATGGTTCTGTCTAGAGTTTTAGCTCCTTGTACTGACGGCTAAGATTGGTCCTAAAGACCAAGTAAAAAGCAGCTGAAATATCAGTTTTTTGGACGATGTTAGATAGTTAAAGTGTTGGAGCATCACAAGCAGGCCCGGTTCTAGCGGGTGGGCCGGGTGGGCCAGGCCCACTCAAACATGAGCCTTGGCCCTCGCAGTGAGGGCTTGAAGGCAGGCGCGCAACAGCATCTGAAAGAAACAGGTTAGTATTAGATTCCTTACCTTAGAATATCCCCAGGCGTCAGTCTGGATCCGGAAACTTTTGCGTAGCAGTACCCCTGTGCGTCGGTAGGCGTCGTCTGCAGGCGTCCCCTGCGGCTCCGCGTCGTCGGCGTCGTGCGCCGTGATGACGTCGCTGGAGTATATAGACGCCGCCTCCGCGCGCTGACGTCAGTTCTTCTTTTTTCCGCGCCAGTTAGCGCAGATCCGAAGAGCAGTACTCCGGTCTTTGACCAAGTTTTTTGATAACTCTAACCCTTTCGGTGCCGGTAGGATGCCCGGTTTTAAAAGTTGTGACGGGTGCGACCGCCTGATGTCGGTCACCGACCACCATCGACTCTGCCTCCGGTGCCTGGGCGCGGACCACGACGTCGAGTCCTGCGTCGACTGCCGGGCCTCGACGAGTAAGGCTAGGCGGGAGCGGTCCCGCAAGCTGCTCGAGCTCGGGATGTCGGCCCCGCGTCGAGAGCGGTCCCGGTCCGGCCGGAGGTCGAGGGAGCGGTCGAGAGAACGGTCGCGGAGCCGCCACGAGCGCTCCGGAAGTCGTCACCATTCCTCCGGTTCCTCAGGTAAGCGACACAAGAAGTCGGGGCGTCGTTATCGCACCCCCGACTCCCCCCGACGCTCGCGCGATGCGGCCGGGGGTTCGGGTGGCCCCACCCCCGCGGCTCCGCGTGGGTCGCCGACGCTGCCTGCTCCATACCCGTCGGTCCCTGGGCAAGGCGCGTCGCGCGAGGAGATAGAGGAGTTCCTCATGGCCATGAGGGCGCCTTCTCCTCCGACGGGGCCTGCGGGCCCGGTGGTCCCGTCCGGGGGCCCGAGCGGTTCGGGTGCTCCTGCCCCGGCGCCGTCGGGTGCTCCGGCCCCGGCGCCGCCGTCGGCCCCGGCGCCGCCGTCGGCTCCGGCGCCGCTGGGCCCTTCAGGGTCGTCGCCGGCTGGTCACCCGGCCTCTCCGGCGCCGATTCCATTGGGGCAACCCGTGGTGCCGCCTCCGCGCGGCGCCGTGACTCCGACGCCGGTTCCGGCTGGCGTCGGGGCGCCGGCTCCGGCGGCGCCACCCCCATTCCCTCTCCAATTCCGGACGCGGAGTCGGACCGGCGTCGTTCGACGCCGAGTCCGGCGCCGATGGGGCCCATTGGCCCCGAGGAGCCGGTCTACATCGTTGAATCCGAGTATGGTGATGATGAAGATTATGGAGAGGGTTGGGAGGGGTCTGAGGACCCTCTGTTACGCGAGTGTCAGTACGACGTGGACTGGACAGGTGACTTGGGTGATGCCAGTGGTCTGGACGAATCTCCTAACCCTGGTTTTGTCTCGCCTCCCACTGTGGCGTCGGAGGCTGGGGCTGCCTACTCTGTGGTGCTGATGAGGGCTGCCAAGGCCTTGAGCCTTGAGCTCCCCGTCGCAAAAGTGAAGCCTAACATCCTCACCGAGGTCTTCAAACCACAGTCATGCCCACAGGAGCCTCTGCTGCCGTTTAATGAAGCCTTGACGGACGTTCTGTTGGGCACGTGGTCCAGGCCCGCTTCAGGTTCGCCTGTTGATAGGAACGTTGCCAGGCGCCACCGTCCGTGTCCGGACGACCCTAAGTTCCTGTCCACCCATCCCACCCCTGAGAGTCTGGTGATCCAGGCCTCAACATCCCAATCCGCATTCCCGTCGGCCCCGCCAGACCGGGAATCTAAGAGGTACGACCAGTATGGCAAGAAGGTCTTCTCGTCCCTGAGTGCGGGACTGCGGTCTTGCAATACCGCATGCCTCTTGGGCCGCTACACCCACTCTCTGTGGGATACGGTCGCGGAGTGTCTGCCGCAATGCCCGCAGGAGGTACGGGACAAGCTCGGCCAGGCTATGGTTGAGGGCCGAGACGCGGCGAGGTATTCCATCAGGTGTGGTCTTGATACGACCGACTCGCTGGGCAGAGCGATGTCCACGACGGTGGCGATTCGTCGCCACGCCTGGCTGAGATCCGCCAATTTTTCGCCGGATGTCCAGAATGCCTTGATGGACATGCCGTTCGATGGCAGTCGCCTGTTTGGCGACAAAGCGGACAACGCGCTTGAGCGCTTCAAGGACTCCAGGGTCACGGCCACGTCCTTGGGTCTCTCGACCCAGCGCCAGCAAACGGGTTCGTTTCGCTCCTTTCGTGGCCACGGAAGGGGCGGTCCCACACGTGCTGCCAGCCACGCACCGCAGAACACTTCTCAACGCGGTGGCGGCCGTGGATTCCGCCGTGGTGGCGGTCGGGGACAGCGGCGAGGTCAGGCCACACCTCCCCCCGCAGCAGCCTCCAAATCCTCCTAGTCCGAGCTTTCAGGCCCATGTGACGCCAGTGGGTGGCAGGGTTCGCCATCACCACTCCCGCTGGCGCACTATCACATCGGACAGGTGGGTGCTGCAGCTCGTCCGAAGGGGCTACTCCCTCCCCTTCGAGACCACTCCTCCAGCCATGCCACCGCAGAACCACCGTGTGTCGGGGGACCACTTGACACTTCTGCAGGAGGAAGTTACGGCCCTCTTGGCCAAGGGGGCCATCGAGCGCGTTCCTGGGCCAGAAGTAGGGTGTGGTTGCTATTCCCACTACTTTCTGGTACCCAAGAAGGACGAGGGGGGCCTGCGTCCTATCTTGGATCTACGGAACGTCAACGGCTTCCTCCGGAAGGAGAAGTTCAAGATGTTGACTTTGGCTCAGGTCTTGGCTGCTCTAGACCCACTAGACTGGATGGTAGCGTTGGACTTGCAGGATGCGTATTTTCACATCCCCGTCCTGCCGGCCCACCGGCGTTACCTGCGGTTCACGGTAGGCCACGAGCACTTTCAGTTTATCGTGCTCCCATTCGGCCTTACCAGCGCCCCACGGGTGTTCACGAAGGTGATGGCGGTGGTCGCAGCTCATCTGCGCCGGTTAGGGGTTTCAGTCTTCCCCTACCTCGACGACTGGTTGTTGAAGGCGGGCTCGCCCCAGACAGTCGTCCACCACCTCCAGATGACGGCAGACCTCCTGCACGAGCTGGGGTTTTCCATCAACGTGCCGAAATCACACCTGTGCCCCTCTCAAAAGCTCCTTTTCATCGGAGCGGTTCTCGACTCGGCGCAGTTTCGGGTTTATCCTCCGGAACGGCGGGTCCGGGATATTCAGGCTTTGATTCCCATCTTTCAGCCGTTATCCCGGGTCTCGGTCAGGTTGACGCTGCGGCTTCTGGGACTGATGGCCTCCTGCATCCTTCTGGTGCATCACGCCAGGTGGCGGATGCGGGCTCTGCAGTGGGACCTGAAGTTTCAGTGGGCCCAGCATCAGGGCAACCTATCCGACCACGTCCTGATCTCGGAGGGCACTGCGAGACAGTTGCAGTGGTGGCTTACGGACCGCGATTGGGTCAGGGGCAGATCCCTCTCCCTTCCCCAACCGGAGCACGTAGTTGTGACGGACGCGTCCCTCCAGGGCTGGGGAGGCCACTTGGGAGAGGCGGAGATCAGAGGCATCTGGTCTCCGGCGGAGTCCCGGCTCCATATCAACATGTTGGAGCTGCGGGCGATTCGCCTAGCACTGAAGGCATTCCTCCCCTTTGTCAACGGGAGTGTGGTGCAGGTGTTCACGGACAACACCACCGCCATGTGGTACTGCAACAAGCAGGGCGGAGTGGGGTCGTGGACCCTTTGCCAGGAGGCTCCTCGCCTCTGGCAATGGCTGGAACGTCAGGGCGTGACTCTGACGGTTCAACACCTGGCAGGTTCTCTGAACGCCAGGGCGGACGAACTCAGCCGTCGGTGCTCGGTGGATCACGAATGGCGTCTGAACTCGGATGTGGCGAAAGGCCTCTTTCTGCAATGGGGAGAGCCTTGGTTAGATCTATTCGCCACAGAAGAGAACGCGCAATGTCATCAGTTTTGCGCGTTGGAGTTTCCAAGACGGCACTCGCTCGGCGACGCCTTTCGGCGCGAGTGGAGCTGCGGTCTGTTGTACGCCTTTCCGCCTATACCACTTCTGCCCAGAGTGCTGAAGAAGATCAGGCGCGACCGGGCTCAAGTTATCCTTGTGGCTCCGGACTGGGCTCGAAGGTACTGGTATCCCGAGCTACTCAGCATGTCAGTCGGTCCCTCGATCCGCCTGCCCCTTCAGGAGGACCTTCTGTCGCAGCAGCAGGGGACGGTCCTCCACCCGAACCTGTCCAGTCTCCACCTCCATGCTTGGAGATTGAGCGGCGACAGTTGAGGCCATTTGACTTGCCTCCTGAAGTCTGTGATGTGATTCTGGCAGCCAGGCGTCCCTCCACAAAGTCGGTATACGCCTGCCGGTGGAACAGATTTGTGGCATGGTGCACAGCAAAGGCTGTGGATCCCCTTTCTGCCCCTCTCTCCGAGGTTCTCCTCTTTCTTCTCTCTCTTGCCCAGCAGGGCTCTGCTCTGGGCACTATCAAGGGCTACCTTTCTGCCCTTTCTGCCCTTTCTGCCTTCTTACGGCTACCTGATCAGCCATCTTTGTTCAAGTCCCCTATTGTACTGAGATTCTTGAAGGGCATCACGCACATGTATCCACCTGTTCCGTTCGTGATGCCTCAGTGGGACTTGAACCTGGTTCTGACTTTTTTGATGTGCGCTCCCTTTGAGCCGCTTCATTCCTGTCCTCTCCGTCTTCTCACTTTAAAGACGGCCTTCCTGGTTGCCATCACCTCTGCCAGGAGAGTGAGTGAGCTCCAGGCTCTTTCTGTGAAACCTCCTTTCTTGTCCGTTCATCCTGACAAGGTGGTTCTTAGAACTAGACCTTCTTTCCTGCCCAAAGTAGTTTCTGCTTTTCACATCGGGCAGTCCATCACCTTGCCCTCCTTCTTCCCGCCTCCGCATCCTTCAAAAGATGAAGAGCGGCTCCATCGTCTGGACCCAAAACGTGCGCTTTCATTTTATATGGATCGCACACGCCAGTTCCGGGTGGATGACCAACTATTTGTTGGCTACGTGGGTGAGAAGAAGGGAAGGGCGGTACAGAAACGAACCATCTCTCGGTGGGTCGTCCTGTGCATCAAAGCATGCTACTCTTTGGCTCGGAAGGAGCCTCCTGTTGGGCTGAGGGCCCATTCCACTCGGGCCACGGCGGCTACTACCGCCCTGGGCGTCCCTTTGCAGGACATTTGCCAGGTGGCTACGTGGGCCTCGCTGCACACCTTTGCGAGGCATTACTGCCTGGACAGTCAAGTCCGGAGGGACGGCTTCTTTGGCCGTTCGGTCCTCCAGGATTTTCTGGTGTAGGATTGTATTGGTTCGCAGACCCACCACCGGGGTTGGTATTGCTGGGGTATCTATTCTAAGGTAAGGAATCTAATACTAACCTGTTTCTTTCAGATGAACAAGTTACTTACCTTCGGTAAAGATATATCTGTAAGAAACAGTAGTTAGTATTAGATTCCTTACCGCCCCACCCATCCTCCCCGTTCTGCGAACTGATACCTAGGGTTAAGGACATCCCTTTCAGGGCCCTAGTTTCACATGGCACCAGTGTTAGTTCTCACATGGCTCTGCGTGTTCTGGCGCGGAAAAACTGTGTGCAAAGAACTGACGTCAGCGCGCGGAGGCGGCGTCTATATACTCCAGCGACGTCATCACGACGCCGACGACGCGGAGCCGCAGGGGACGCCTGCAGACGACGCCTACCGACGCGCAGGGGTACTGCTACGCAAAAGTTTCCGGATCCAAACTGACGCCTGGGGATATTCTAAGGTAAGGAATCTAATACTAACTACTGTTTCTTACAGATATATCGTTACCGAAGGTAAGTAACTTGTTCATTAGGCTCAAAGGGTTGTCTCTGTGTGTGTGTGCCCGGGCTGAGACAGCTTCCCGGGCGAATACACACACAGACAGACAGTTTTAGAGATTATCGCAGCCGCATCCGAGTACTTCACAGGTCTTTAAAAGACCATGTACATGTTAACGAGGCTCTGTTTATTTTTTCACCCCTTCATCTCCACTGGCGAAAGGCGACAACGGTCACCTTTGCCTCCTGTTCCGCTGTAATAATTAATTTCAGTACCTACTTCCACCCACAGGCTAAATGTGGCCTAAATGGTGGTGATGGTGGCATTGAGGATCTAGGCATGGAGTGTAATTGAGGGGTGTGGATAAAGAAAAATAGACTTGTGACCTTGAAGCAGGAGTTTTCGAGGCATTCAGGGGTAACAACACACTAGAACATCTGGTATTGGTCCAAATTAAATAACTTCTGCACACTTGGATTTAGTAGCACAGATGGGAGATGTATTTTTAGTTGGGTTACTGTTACTTGTTTTCCAGTGAAACCTAAATACACCTCTGCTTCTCAGAGGCCCAGCTTGCATCACAGGTTGAGTAGGAGGAAGTATGTGGGGCCCTCTTCATCAGATTAGATTAACCTTGTACGTATCGGTTCTTTTTATTGAAGATAACCTTATTTACCTCTTCCTTTTTTTAGCGCATTTAGGATGGAGCAGACAGATAGAAATTAAGAATTGTGCATGAAGTTGAACATTTTTTTTAAATTCATGTTTCAATCCTATCCATAAAGAAGCACCTTAACGTGGAATGAGGTTTGCCACTTTTGTGTGACCACCATAACATGACATGTAGGATTGCCCGTTTCTGTGACTGAGGAGATGTGCAGGAAGCAGCCTTTGATTCACTAATATATTTGTGTTTTAAGTTTTTTCACATAACCACAAAGTGAGAATTAGGTTACTTTTCCTGAGTGGTTGTTTGCTCCTAAACCCAATGTTGGCGGTATAATTATTATTTCACTCTCAGGGCACAGAACAGTTGGCTGGCTGTGTTGTGGTTTGCTGACAGACTGTCTGCTGGTAAGAGGCATGTCCTCTTTGTATTTTTTTTGCAGATTTCACCTTGCTAACCCTTAACCTCACTGCCCTCATCGGAGGGTTTAAGCCTGCACTTAGGATGGTTGGAAATGTATCAGACGTTTTGCTTTGATTTGCTTATGTTTACCCCCTTTTATCTTCTACAATTTCATACTTCTCATTTGAATTCCTGTGTGCTATTTCTTACCGTCAATTGTGTTCATTTTTGTTTTTCATGGATATTAATTGTTATTTACTTATGAGGTCACAAAAAGATAGCTCAGTGTGCCTGATGCAGGCTGTTGTGTGCCAGATGGTGGCAACGCTACGGACCTACAAGTTTGTGGCAGGGGGCACTTTATAGAAAATACACAGCTTGACACAGTTCCCAACTCATTCTGTGACTAGGTGCATTCCTACTTTCCACACGCTATCACACCCGTAGAACGGTTAGTGCATGCATCTGTCGCAACAAGGGCTAGTCTGGCTTGCCTTCTTGACCAGACTCCGGTGGCAAGAGGGTTGGTATGAGCAGGTATCTGCCTCATGGAGCACCGTCTCCCACACAACGCCAGTGTCCCGCGCACTCCTGGCTGCAGAAAATGTTATTAAATATTGAGCTGCTTGGTCTAAGACTAGATGGTCATGCCTTTCTTTGGATGTCACACTCTGTGAAGTGGTTTGGCGTAGAGACTCCTGCGTGTGCCCAGGGTGCGGGCACTGTGTTTTGGGACACACAGGCTGACCGTCATGGCACTCTACACATTTCAAAGTTTACACCATCCATAGCCCACCAAAGGGCGCCAAACTTCTCAGGAACCATGCACTCACTGCAGAAATCTGCATCACAATTTATCCTGCTGTAGTCATTAAAATAAGTACTAGTGAGTTGGACAATTGTAGTAACCTGTCACAGACCCCCCAGAAGCCCTTCCAGTATGTCTGATGCAGTATTATGGAATTTTTTTCTTTTACTAAAAGGCACCATATTTTTGCCTCTTACAGTGGCAGAATAAATTGGGTGTTTGGTTTGAAAAAGAAAAGCAGCTTTAATAACACAAGCATTTGCAATGCAATAGGTCTCACATTTGTGAGAGTTTAAGCTATTAGCATTGTAAATGTCAATGCCTTTTATTTATGTTATAAAAACAAACACATAAATAAAAGGCATTGTCATTTACAATGCCAAAAGCTTAAACTCGTGTAAATGCGAGACCTATTGCATTGCAAATGCTTGTTAAAGAAAGTCTCCTTGTTATGGCCAAGAAGTACGTGATGCACTCATGTCCACATACCGCTCCTGCCTGCCACATTGTCGGATGATGCAAGTTTCTCCTTATGTGATGTTGGCGCAACTTCATGAGCTGACATCCTCAACAAATGCTGGTCCTATAAAAAAAATTGCCTCTGTTTAAATACTCTGACACTCTCACCTCTTCCAGTTATTATTTTCCTATTAGATGTGAGCTCACTTATCACCTCCTATTCGCACTCAATTCCTTGGTGCTGTTGAAACTTTGCACCTCCTGTGCCTTCTTCTCACTGCAATGTCTCACATATCAGCTACCTTCCTCCCAGCTGACTAGCGGATTTACTTCCCACTTCTGTCCCCAAGACACAGTGGATCTCCTTGCCTCGGCCTCAGTATGCAGTGCTAGGGTGCCCTTTTCATTTTGGCAACTTGATGCAAGTAAAACGACTTAACTGCTCAACAAACATCTCACCAGGCAACTGTAAACCATCCAAATCTCTGGCAGGTGTCGTTAAAAATATGATAGACACTTCAAAATTCAAACAACTACATTTCATTAAGATGTAAAAGCGTTTCACCTTAGTTCATCAGACTATATCACTACATTGACAGGCATTTAATACAATGTATAGCTTTTAAACATGTACGTAGCTGTATTCATGTTCCCCCATCCTGACAACAATGGCACTGGTGCACTAAGAGGCAAGTCACTTTTTTGTGGCTCACTATATGTGGCCTAGATTTTTATTAACATGCAGCAACACTACAGTGTATTGAATTGAATCAAACACAAGAGAAGGTTGTAATCTGCACATTCCGAACTTATTTATTCAAAGGTGTTCTCATAAGTGCCAAAAAAGCAAAGAAGGCTTGTCGAAATAAAATATTTGTCAAGGATCACTTAATTTGGTGAAAGGAAGAAGCCTGGTATGATCCCAGGTTTTCTGGTTCCTCATTGTGGAATGCAGCTTCTAAACCGGTATCTCTATCTCTGCCCTTTTTATATTATAGGTCATAATCTTGTGTTTAATTCTCGGTACGTAAGGCTAGAGAGTCATGGCAGGCAGAAGCTACATGAGTGAGCGGCTCGTTTTGGGCTGTAGGACCAAAGAGAACCTGAAGCTAAACAAGAGTCTGGCTCGAACTTTCAGTGGCTTGCCCACCTTTAACCTCAATGAGTTCCACTGGCTTCCTCTCTATACACAAGCGAATCCTTGCTCACACCTTCAAAGCAATAAATAACATTGGCCCAGCCTACCTTAACAGTCACATCTCCTTTCACAAACCATCCAGACACCTCAGTTCAGTCTTACTCTTACTTGCACATATGCTGAGGCTGATCTGGAGGTTTGTCCTTCTCCTACATCATTCCTAAAGCGTGGAATGACATATCGCAGCACATCAAAGTTTCCTCCCCCCTTCTTGGGTTCTGCAAGAACCTCAAGATCTATCTCTTCTAATAGCCTGTTCCACCTGGCTTTTCACCTGCCCAGCGCCAGGATACTCTCACTAGTGATAGCACTTTTTACAAATACACATCAAATAGCAATGTGGCATACAAAGGTATGACAGGATAAGTGTATACGTAGCAACCTACCCACAAGCCGACAGGCGAGAATCGACTTCTCCAAATTAAAAACATTCTTAATGGAGCCAATATACCTCACCATAACTCTGTGTACCCCAGGGGTCCCCATCGTTTTCTATAATGAGAGCTACTTATGTTCAATGAAACGCACCATGAGCTACTTTTATTATTAGGTCTCGGCTGGCGATAGTAGCGCACCTGCGCTGCTCTCAGCATTCGAGAGCTTCTTGAAATCAGTACGGTTGAGGAAGGGGACTTACAGCACCGCCCCCTCTTCCCATTGGCTCATGTCATAGCTTAGGTTAAACGCTAGCATTCTATTGTTAAGGAGGCTTTTTAGTGCTTCCTTTTTGCCGCGTGTCCACTTTTGGCCCCGCCCACCGGGACTGGATATTTTACTGGCGGCAGTACACAGGCTGTTTTTTTATTGCTTTTAAAAAGTGCTTTCTCGCCGTCCGTCCATGTCAATACTACACCGCAATCACACGCAGCTGGCAGAGATCAAGCTTAGTACCCATGACAGCGGCACCCGCAGCTAGCTACATCACTGACACGAAACCCAGCGACCAAATTAAAACATTTTGAGCGAACGAGAACACACCGTGCTTACTTCGAAGATCTCGAAATGACATTGTGCTTCAGGCGGCACCCGCAGCTAGCTACATCACTGACACGACACCCAGCGAGCAAATTAAAACATTTTGAGCGAACGAGAACACGCCGTGCTTACTTCGAAGATGTTTAAATTACATTGTGCTTCAGGAACGGCAATGGAGACAGTACAGTGATGAGCCCAGCCACTGGGAACACAGTAGATAGCAAAGACTCGGGCCTACCAAAGCCTACGTCCGTTACTCTAGCAACCGACGCCGCTGCTACGGCAGAACTGAAAGGACATTGTAGTTAGAAAAGCAAACTCGGAATTCCAGAAATGGGAGGAGAGTAGGCATTTAGGTGTGTCGAACATAAAAGGGATGTAACGTGCTGACACAATCCTTATCCAGCACAGCACAGAGAAATCATGTTTCTCTTTGGGGATAACTTAAGTGTTATCTGTAAAGTGCACTGGGGTATCAAAGCAGTGTTTTTGTGTTATCGTGGTCTTTTAATCTCTATCGCGGACCTTACCTACCGAACCATGGCTCGTACAATACCAGGCAAAATCACAGTTCTCCTCTTTTCCAAGAGAAGATTCGAATAAAACAATATGCCTGCCCACGGCTTGGCTGCCGAGAGACTCAGCCCTCCATGAAGGCGCGGCGGGAATGATTGCGGTTATGTAGTGTTTTTTTTTCCAGATTTAATTTTGTACATAGCTCGATCTCGACCGAAGGTATTGCAGGCTGTACAGGAGCACCAGTTACATCACATAAGGACACAAGTTACCTCAAACGGCACATGCCTTCTATTCTGCTGTTCCCAGAAGGTGTTTGTGGGTTCTACACGTATGTAGTGTTGCTCAATTGGGTTAAATCTCGCACAGCTGGGCTAAATTGTTCTCGGTCCGGCAAGAAAATATTGATTTGTGCGGGTTGCAAGTATTGGCCTATTTTAACAAATATATTGCATTATTTTTAGGATATTGGGCTAGAAATGTATGTTGGTAACATGCTCAGTCTTTGCAAGTAACATGCCTGGGTAATTTCCCTACGCTTGCCATAAGTTCGGATCTGCCCTCTAAGAAGTGTGTGACTGAAGCACTTAAAAGAGCAGCTGTATCATGCACTTTTCCAAAGACTCCTTCCAACTAACTCGCTCTCTTGATTATCGGCTTATGCAGAATCAGAATCTTTGAAAAATCGAACATTCCATACAGTCATAAATCGTGTATGTCGCGGTGACTCCTTTTAAAAGCCCTACTTCGTTTGCACTGGAACCCTTGATTTGTCATGCATGAAGTGTCACTTGCTTAAGTCATTGGGCTATGCATCCAACAGTTTTTTAGACACTTTCTCAGGTGGGAGAAGAGTGCTACCAGACCAAGCAAATGTAAATAGTTTCAGGTTGTAACAATTCCAATCACGTGTATCCAGTTTGCTTAAAGTACATGTTTAAGTAAAATGCCATACTAAAGTTAAAAAAAATTGGAGTTTCCCTCCAAACTACTTGAAAATGTTGAGAGGCAGGCATTTCTCAGGAAACCCATCTTTGTGCCATAACGTGCCTCCAATTGTCCCAAATGTTACTGTTACACTGTCCGTCGCATGGATAAACCGGCAGGTTGGCAGAAAACATACTTTGCCTTGGGTATTCAACAAGAAAATGGACAGTGTTCAGGCATAGTCTGGTTAGCAAGAACCTATGGTGTAAGTTGTTAACCAAAATGAAATAAGGCGCAGTGCCAAGGCAAATGCGAATCTGAGCATGGGCAACAACTGTGGACATTCCAAATTTTTTTAACAATCTTTCCTCTGCACATTTAGCGAAGAATAGCTCAGTCAGTGATCTAGAGAAACTAGCGGAAAAAGCAAAAGGGTTCAAAAACAGCTCGTTTAGGTCCAGCCAATTGCAAATTTTGGATATGGATGTAATCCAAGAACTCTAATATGCACAAGGACTACGTGTCCCAGGATCATACTTGCCACTCATGACCGCTTAGGAGCAGGTATGGACCGGCCGTAGCGGTAACTGGGCGTTTCCTCCGTGTGCCGCCAGGGTGGGGGCCAGTTTTAGACCCCTGTGGGGCCATTTTGTTACCGGGGGTGGGTTTTGAGCGTCACTGCAATATCGGCCCCTGGCAACAAAAGTGCCACAAAGCTTTCCTTCAGCACAAAACTTTCCTTTCCTGCCCCCCACCCACCCCAGGCTAGCCAAGCTTTTTGCCAGAGCCGGTTTCGGATCCCAATCCGGCACTGCTTGGGAGGCGGGGCCCACAACAAAGTTGCGCTATAGAGCACTGGGCTCCTTTCTGCTGCGCTCGATCCAAGGACTCTAATTTGCACAGGTACTACCTGTCCCAGGATTATTCTTTCCACCGATTACTGCCTAGGAAGCGAGGCCCACAGGGGACTCGCGATATAAAGTAATGGGCTCTTTCGAGCTGAGCAGGAAGCGCCCCGGCAAATATCAAGCCAAGAGCAGGCCTGTCATTCGCCCATCAGCATCCGAAAGAGGCTGGGCCACTTCTCAGAGAATCAAGACCTGTGATCGGTACGCAGTGAGTACTATGGCAGTCCACCTGTTCTGTGTTTCTGCCTCTGCGATTTTGCTTAACTAGAGCATGTGCTGTGCTGAAATGGGAAAGAGAAAGTCTACCTCTGCAAGGGAGAATCCAAGGGTGGGCACCATAGTATCCTACCTTAACAAGCATTAAAAATGCAATAGGTCTTGCCTTTCATTAAGTTAAAGCCATTTGCTTTGCTATACAATACCATTAGCAAAGTAAATAGCTTTAACTTAATTCAATGCTTGTTAGTGTTGTAATAGTGACAATTTAAGACAGGATTTCATTAGTGGCCATCATATGCAAGATTACTAGCAGCAATCAGCTCAGTGAATCAGGAATGTTCACCAGCAATAATCTAAACAAGCATTTGCATAGCCAATAGGTCTCGCCTTTGGGACCTTATAAGTGTTTAGCCATGCAATACATTGTGATAATAGCCAATGTGTCAGAAAAAACAAAATAATCATATGAAAACGGTCTGATAATTATCAACTACCTTCCGGAGTGACCTGGATGGTCTTTGTTCCATCATCTGTCCAGTGCCAGTCTGACTGTGCCCCGGGGCTAGTCTAGTTCGTGCACTGAGGTAGCTATTTACAGCTGTCATAGTTTCAGCCAATCACAGAGTGACTCCAAGTTGCAGCCTGCCCGAGGCTCAGCCAATGCGAGAAGATTTAAGGTGGTCCTGCTGAAGTCACTGAGTTCAGATACCCTCCCTTGAATAGAACCAGACAGCAGGGAATCAGAAGTACCAGAGATAAAGCTATGGGCACCCACCTTGTTTCTGGGATTTAATCCGGATCTATCAGGCCTGAGTATTTATTTATTTAATGCGATTTTATATACAGCAAACTTTACCCGAAGGTATCGGAGCGCTTTACAAAAGGACTAGTTACATTACATAAGGACTTCGGAATACATGAGTTACATAAAAGATACAAACAGAAAATCTCTAAATTCACATAAGAATGGTAGTAAGTACATACGTCTACTACAGATACTAGTGGTTAGAGTTACATATATATATATATGTATATATATTCTTTCAAAAGCTGCCCAGATTTGAAACCGCACTCCGTGTTCAGGAAGATAACAACCTTTTTATTTTAAAAAAACTGCTTCCCATTCCGTAATTGTCCCTTGGCTTGACGCGTTTCAGGGAATCTGTCCCTTTCCTCAGAGGCCAACACAAGCAGCTTTCATTCCGTGCTCCTGCACTGCTCCCTGCATGCTGTATCAATAGAGATTGGCCTCCGGTGTGCCAGTTAATTTATTCATTTTCACGCTGCATGCTGGAGCCTGCAGTTCATTTCAGCACTTTTCCGCTCTCCAGTGGGTTAGTTGCTCGTGTCTAATTAAGGGACCGATGCTGCAGCTCCATATTGAGCCTCTGAATGGGACTCAGTTTGCTTAAATTATTGTCCTTTATATATATATTGCAATTTTTTACTCATTTTTTGTTCTTACACATATTTGGGCTGCATACAGATTTCAGGGAATGTATATTTTCTGGCAAACAAGAGACAATGCATAATTTGATTGGTCATAATGCTGCAGTATAAGCATTTCGTAACAGTCTTATTTCTATGACCATTATGTTGTGCCGATAACTTGCCCGCATTGGTTTGCACATTCACGTGATCAAGCTTCTTTAGAAGCGAAACACGTTTTGAATAAGCTTGAGGTCAGCACTGAATCGTATTGAGCTTGGTTTATCCCTGAGAGCGCACTGATTTATGGACTTTTTGTAGGCAGATTTCCCCAGCCGGTAAACTCCGCCGGTGTATGCGCTACTCTCCTTGGGTCTAAGGAGTGCCTTTTCGCTTTGGATGGATATATATATATATATATCTCCCCAACACCTCCTTTCCAGGAATGAATACGCGCTCGCAGGATTGTTTCTCTCCAATTATTTATTCATAAGTCGTTTCCAGCACAATAAATACCGACGCGTTTCGCCGCCCACCGACGGCTTGCTCAACCGTGAGCAAGCCGTCGGTGGGCGGCGAAACGCGTCGGTATTTATTGTGCTGGAAACGACTTATGAATAAATAATTGGAGAGAAACAATCCTGCGAGTGCGTATTCATTCCTGGAAAGGAGGTGTTGGTGATTGAATTCGGCGGGGCTCTGCCGAGGAATACTGCACCGGTCTTGGAGGCGCCAGGGGTCGACAAGGACGAGCCAAGTTGATGGTATATATATATATATATATATATATATATATATATATATGTGTGTGTGTGTGCAAAAAAGGAGAGAACTCTGGGTAGTTCCCAAGTTTAGGTGGAAGGCAGCTCCTGTAGAGAGCACCCTCAACACCAGCGACACTCTAAATTTGCTCACGTCTGCTTTTCTATCAAAGTTTTTAAGCACAGGATTAGCACAGTGCTATCCACGCCGAGATAGAAATGGACAAAGTCTTGTGCCATTTGTACAGCAAAGTCTTTAAGCATAGGATTAGCACAGTACTATCCACGCCGTGCTGTAAAATGACAAAAGCCATTTACCACTTCAGGCACAATATTACAGCTTTGGATTGGTAAAATACCATCCAAGCGAACCTGAAATGAATAAAGCAACCCCTGACACGTGTTTCGCTGTCATTACAGATCTTCAGAGAGGTTTAGCTTTGTCCAGAAACAAGGGAGCACCCAGTATAAGTCAAAACAATACCCTTGCAGGCATAGAGTGATGCATAAATTATGCAAAAAAGGAGAGAACTCTGGGTAGTTCCCAAGTTTAGGTGGAAGGTAGCTCCAGTAGAGAGCACCCTCAACACCAGCGACACTCTAAATTTGCTCACCTCAAATGTCTGCTTTTCTATCAAAGTTTTTAAGCATATATATATATATATATATATATATACACACACACAAGTTGGAAAATCACTCAAGATTACATTTTTAAAAGATTAGGGATGGACAATTATGTATTACATATTTACAGAGCACAAAATTCTTGGTGTGTTCAGACAGGCCTTCAGGTGCTGTTGCACTCACGGCAGTGGTCTTGGGTCTGGAGGGATCCCTGAGGTGGAGATGGCCATGGGGGTAGAAGACGGTGGGCTGAGGCAGCAAGCTGGATCACCTCACTCCAGCTCACTGCCCCAAGTGTCCATGCCACGACATCCAAGAGTTCACCAACAAGGCTGGTAGCGAGCCCCCCAGGGGGAAAACATCCAGGGTGCTACATAGGGAAGCCAGAGGTAAACCGGAAGTGTCCAGCAGCACCACAGAGGCCCGCGAGAGAGGCAGGCAAGCCCGCTGCAGCCCAAAGCAGTCAACAATCTAGTAGGAGTAGAATGCTCCACACAGGCCAGTTCAGATGGGCCTGCCGAGGGCCCGACAATGCCAAGGAAGAATCGGGCACAACCACATTGGATGAATACTTGTCAAACAGCCCAACATATATCACTTTTCTTACTGCTGGGAACCTTCTGAGCACACCAGAATGCTGGGACAGTTGTTGTGGGACAGCTGTTGTGCTCTATCCTTACCTAGGCTGAGTAGGTCTCGATTCTGATAGCTACCAACTGACCACATCACAAAAGGCAAAAATAATTATCTCTGCATCATCCCTCACCCTACATCTCTACGCCCCTCCCAGCCCAAGACAAAACAAATAAAACACAAATGAGGGCTGCTTAGCTGGGAAGAAGTAAAAGGAAAGACAACCTCTGCTATGATTTGCTGTCTGCTACAGACAAAAATGATACCAAAAAAGGAATGTTATTTTCCATATCTGTGTACAGACAGGTGAAATACTGCCTTGCTTCTATGTGAACCACTTAGCTGTGTATTTTTATATAGTAAGTGGTACAGCAGCATTCAAACTAAGTGTTGGTTTCTTTGTGTGAGCGAGTGATTGCTGCAACCTTGACTCTGCCTATGGAGATGGCATTGGAAATGACATCATGGATAACCTCTCTGGTGACATGACCTATGCTTTCACCATTGATTGGCTTCATTAATTGCCTTATTGTCATCAGAATATGTATTTTTAAATTGCTTAAACAACTGTCATTCAGGCAAAGTTATGGATGTAATACAAACCCTAAAACACATACGTAAGTTGACCTATTTCACAATACTAGATCGTAATTGATTCCATAACTTGTGACACCATCAAGACATCACTGATGTTGAATTACAACTAAGGTTCCATGAAGATAAAAGGCTGCTGCACCACTGACAGTTAGCCAGTTGCAGAGATACCCCAAAGGCAGTAGTGCCTAGTTTCACTGAACGCCAACACATTTCTTTAGGAAAGTGTAATCGACTAGATAGACCACAGCCCCATTGCCACATGGAGAGCAAAGGCTACAGTTCCAATGGCAGTTAATAGATTTCCTCTCAATATCTTACAAAAGCGGTTTGTCTGAGATTACAGGGAAACGCAAGGCTGAATTTGCTTTGACCACAAATGGGTAACCTCCGAGATAGTGCACATAGACTACAGACTCCAGTACCACAGTGAGAAACTAGATGTACTCACATAGATTATATAAGGAAAATGGCCACAATTTCTCAAAGTATGTTATAGAGAGATTGCAAAAGTCTGCAGTGCCACTTTCAGGAAGTTGATGTCTTCTTAAACATTTTATGGAAAGGAAAGGCTATTGCATTCATATTTTGATACCAGGATTGGTAAAGCTATTCAGCCTGGCACTAGCTGCTGCCTTTTTTATCCTTTGCTAATATTTGTGAATGTAAAAATGTGCAGGGGAACTACTTTTTGTATGGATGTGCACATTTTGTTGCAAAGTGTGGTGGGCAGAACAAAAATGTGAATGACACACATATGAGACCAATGAAAGTAGAGAGATGGCTAAAATCCTTTGAAAGTATATGATTTTATTGAAATTAAAAAGGTCTTGGTATAACACCAGACCTAATTATAGACGCTATCTCAGAGTTTAATTCAGATGTAGGCCTGCACCACCAGGACTACCTACCAATGATTATGAGGAGAAAGCCTGATGCAGTTAGACTAACTAACCTAAAACATTAAATGCAGTTGCGAGACGACATTGCCCTTGCTGGCAACTATATGTGCGTGTAGCAATAACATTGTGACAGAAGTCTGTATTCGCACCAGTAGCAAACCGGTGTGAAAAAGTGAAATTGTGTGTTTAGTGATATAATCGTGGACATTATTGATGATGCTATCTGTATTTTGGGGCATCAAGTCGTGAGCTGTTCATAGTAGGCAGTATGGTTGTTTAGGTAAACAAAATTGGAGAATTAGTGCTTATTAGAGCTTGGATTGTAACCATAATGTCCCTTCAGTTGAAATTTTGTTTGTATGGATTTTGTCTTAATGTTTGCTAATTTGTGATCTTATTAGCAAACAATAGCCCCTGAACCATGTTTAAGTAAAGATGTTTTGGAATTTGTTTGCAGTACCTAGGGAATTAGGGACAAAGCCTTCTGCAACACCCAAAGGCTCTCCTGGTGTGGCCATACTGGCACCAGGCTACGTAGGCTGTAAGAAGAATTGAAACCTGTGATCTCCAGCATATGCACACCTCAATAGCAGGTTCTCAATCCACGGGCCTAATTAACTGGCTATCCTATCATGTATAATTGCCTGTTAATTTGTCTTTTTTGTATCTGCTTCTAGGAAGGAGCCTCTACTTCCAATTCCCGTTGGTTCCACGTCCACTGATGAATTTCAGGACCCTGTACTGCTCTAGCTGCTTAAGAAAAACTATAGCATCCACAGAGGGGCATTTTGTTAACATCTTGGCAGAAGAACAGGACTCAAAAGAGCCTGAGCCAAAAGTAGATCTGTTCTACTCCGATAAAGAGCGATCTGCCATTCTTGAACTGCTGAACGCTGCTTCAGAGAGTGAGCTTGCTTCGGTAAAACTGCTGCGGGCAAGAAGTCTGTGAGCATTGTGAAGTACCGGAACAAGCATGGGCCATTTCACAATTTGCAAACCTTGAAAAAATTCCCAACTTTAAATATAAGTCTGCAGTGAAAGTGTGTGAGAGTATTATCAGCCGACCTGAACAGGAAGAACATAAAGACAAGCATTTGCAATGCAGTAGGTCTCACGTTTACGAGTTCGAGCTATTCACATTGCAAATAACAGTGCCTTTTATTTTTGTTTTCGCTTTTAAAACTTAAATAAAAGAGATTGTCATTTACAATGCCAATAGCTTAAAGCCGCGTAAATGCGAGACCTATTGCATTGCAAATGCTTGTTCTTTTTTTTCTCCAAAACTATTCCCATAGCTCCTGTGCTGATAGTGGCATGCCTGCCAACATTCTAGAAGAGGAAAGGGAGAGATTAAAAAAAACATAATCTGTAGAATGTATTTTCCTCATCAAAAGGTATTGAAACAGAGGCAATTTCAGTCGAGAGAGAGCCAAAATGAACCTATTTTTGGCTTTTAAAAAAATCAGGATTTCAGTTATGTTTCTTACTCCACCCCCACTATCACTGATGCCATGTGTGCTCGGGATCAAAGTTTCCAAACTTTTTTATGCACTTCCATCAAAGTCTCATATAAAAGGCACGCTGTTTATTGTGTCCATTTAGACAGTCAAAGAGCGCTATCTGCAAGTTTCTCATTGATTTGAAACTTGTTCCTGTAAGGATTCTGCACGTACACGGCCCTTAAAGAGTTCCATTTATTACGGGTTTGTTTCATCTCAGTTACTTCAAAGCCAAACCCCCCACTGCAGCTGCTCGATCTGAAACCTTCACCATGGGGAGAAGGCGTCTCTATCAGGAAATACAACAGCGCCACCAATGGGGCAGTTCTTCACTTTCTCTAACTGAGTGATGCCCCTAATTACTCAGGTCCGTGATATATCTCTTTTATTTTATTTAAATATGTCCTGTTTAATGAGGAAGCATAAACGTGCAAATACAGTAAGACTGTTTCTAATGCTTTGAAACGCATATCGAAAAGAGAACGGTATAAAAACAATCATGTGAGCTCAATGGAAAAACAGCTAAACGAGTGGTTGAAAGAAATCTTGAAATAGTAACAAGGGAGGGTGAGAGTGAGAGTAAAGGAATGTCAACAAGCTCGCGCGGCCACGCGAATTGAAAACAGATGGCCCCTGCGCGCCGCTTGTTGGTCCCGCAAGGTGGATGCCAGCACCAGTGCTTGAAAAGAGCTGACTGATTTTTAAAGGTCAATCCTAAAGCAGCGCTGCGCGGTGCCCTAGGCTCAACCTAAAAAGGCTTTGTCAATATGCAATGACTCTAGTTAGGTATTACATTATAGCCATAGCTGCAGTGAATCTGGCACTGAGGTAGTAACATTTGTAAAACGTCTCTCCAATGCCACATGATTTATCAATCAAGTATAATTTTTAAATATATTTGGTAATTCTGCCTTTTTTCTCCAAATATCAGTGTATGAGCTTTGAAAATAAGCACATTTTCCTATCAAATATGCATTTTCAATTTGGATGTATGTGTGTTAATTCAATCCAGCAAACTCTTCTAATTTAGTACGCTGCGCTGCGCATAGGAGAGCTACTTACAGGTCGCTGTAGAGCTACCAGTAGCTATCAAGCTACTCATTGTAGAAGTCTGGTCTACCCAATGCATTACGAATACTAAGCAAACAGTAGAAATCCGCAGGTTGATGTAGGACTACTACAAAGACCTCGAAGGATGGATGACCAGGTGTCTCAGATTTGCTCTGGCAGTCTCGGTTTTTCATCATCCAGCCTAGTAGAGTTCAGTACATTTTCATATGTCATAGACTTCAGAGAGGGTCAGAAACAATTTAATTAACACAGATGGCATTTAATGCCTCTACATCTCTTTTTTCTGTGCCAGTGAGTGCTGTCATTTGTCAGTTTGTACCCTTGTATTCAAAATTTTAGTTCTACTTTGATGTTTGTAAAATCCCGTTTTTTGGTTTTTAAAATCTGGTCTCTATACAATAAAAGTGGTGCCAGTAGTTATAGGGGGTATCTGTTAGTAGCCTCCCTGAGAAATATTTGATTTCAGACTTTTTATTATTCTTATGATTGTATTGTTATAATTTACAGATTAAACAGTTGGCCCACTACATTTTAACACCCATTAAAATGGTACCTTTGTGGTTCTGAATGACAGTAGGAGGAGAAGGCCCAGTACTGGAAGCAGTGCTTCAAATGAGCTGGTACTAAGTACCACCACTTTTGAATTTTCTCTCCTTGAGAACCGGAACTTCTCCTTGGCCAAGGAGAGTACCTGTATGATATGGGGGAAGTCAGGCAGGGCAGGCTCGATGTCATTGGGGACTGTGCAGCTGCGCAGAAAGTGGTCAGCTCAACTGCTGCTGAAAGAGAAAACACACTCCGAATGGAGGGAGGGGATCAGTGTACACCCCAGAATGGAGCCGCTGGTGAGCAATTTAGCAGCGGCTAAGTTGCATTTCTTAGGACTGTTGGGGTTTTGGATGCCCTGTATCCATTGGTGATTGAAATTGTAGTGTCCAACAATACCCTACCCAGTCAGTCACACTGTAGGTGTGTGACAGAGAGCATACCCCCTGCCATGTCTTGGTGAAAAAGAAATCTAATTTACTTTCAACATGGTACCCGAGATAAGACTGCACCTTCCAATACGTCTGAAGGCAGTCTAAGGTGGAGGGTCTTTTATCACCCTCTGCCTTTTATTCGCTGATCATGCAGGTCAGTCGACCGTAGGGCAGGCAGGCAGTCCATCAGCATGCATACTACTGTATCTACCAGTGCCAGCCCACTTTTGTTCATTTTGGCAAGTTTCATGTAGGCATCCAAATTGCAATATTAATCTGGTTAAGTGACATGCACGCTCCTCTTATACCACTGGCTTCTCAAGGGGCAGAGTGCGCTAACACAACTTGGGCATCACTACATATTTCTCTAGCAGAACTTTGAGATGGAGTAATTTAGTCAGACTTGAGGTTCAGGGGATAAACATTTGTGGGATTAATTTTATAAATTAACAAAAGATTTGGAAATACCAAATGGTTCCCTTGAGGCAGCGAGTACTATGTAGATAGCTTTGTAATTTGCATCCTTGTCTCATGTTTGCGTGCCTTTCATTGTGCGCATGAATATTACCTTTTTCTGACTTTTGAAAGATTATTATGGACATGGAGTGTGGTGGACACTCCTTGTCCATAATGGGCAGAAGGGCCAGTTTGAGTCCAGGTTTTCTCCAACGTGAGGTAAATGTGCAAGCTAACTATCTGAATCAAATTGTCTGTGAATGGTCGTGAATGTGTGTATGTTTTTATCTGATGGGTGAGTGTCTACGCATAAATGTGTTTAGTTTGGAAAGACGAGCTCACAGCCACCTAATGGAGTCCAGCCATGTCTCTATGAACTAGAGGCTGCATGAGTCCATACTAATGGGTTTGTCAGACCGAGGGTGAGAGGCAGATGCCCCGCAGAACACAAGATAAAGATCTTCCAGGCATATGAGAGCAGACAGTCAATGAATAATGCAGGTGAGAAAGCAAGAGGTTGGGGAGTGGTCATGCAAGGATGCCTAGGGGTGAACAGACAGTGGATAATAAACCGGTTTCCTGGGCACTGAAAAAGAGGTGTTGAATAGAATGTAATGGATTTTGAGACGCGGAAGGAGATGGCCAAGAAAACAAAGGCAAATGAGTGGCTTGAAAAAGAGTGGTCTTCAAAATAACACACACTCTCACAATACATACTGAGTTTGATCCTTGTCCATTACAAGATGTAACCTTTTTTGTAACCAACAAACTCCTCCCACATTGAGCTCTCTCCCTCATCTCCCCTTGATATCTGTTTGTTTCCCCCTATCACACTGGAATATGCTTGGGCCTGGACTTAAGCTAGTCTATGTACTCCTATCTTTCTGCATACCTTATGTGCAAGCATATTGCGGTCTAGTTTCACACATCTATTTTTGTATATAGAGTATTTTTATATATTGTATCTAGATGTCTTCCTGTTCTAGCTCAGATTTTTGTACACTTGTGTAAAGCACTCTGTCACCTGAAAGAACCTTGTTTGCGCTATTTAAAATTTCAAATAAATAAATAGTGTTATCGTGTCCTAGTGTAAGCTCTTAACATTCTGTCTTCTGTTCATTCACTTCCTCAGATCCTTTTAAAAAAAAATAAACATTTGTTTCAACTGAGGTGATCTTGAGCAGTTATCTCTTACACCTTGTGATTATGCATTAAGCGTGACATTGTCCTATTTTTGAAAATCTGATAACCTCATAACCCTTAAAGGTACTCTCCAGTCTAAATCTCTAAACAAAATAAAAGATAAAAAGTGCTTTAGAATGTTTGGAGTTGTAAGGAGGGTTTTTTAGATATATTGTGACAGTATTCACAATTTCAAATTGGAGCTATCAAGACACGGAGGTGAGTTAGCCTTTGTTTCAATGAAGCAAAGCTTTGATTACATTTAATAAAAAGCAACACAGTCTTTGCATTTTGGGACACTATTACAATCAGAATCTCTTGCTGTGTGAGGAAATCAGACCGCTCATAAAGTATTTTGTTGGTGGTCACTTATTTTGGAAAGAGGAGAATCAGGGGTGAACCTTCTTTGGCTGTTGCCCCTTCTACATGAAACTATTTTCTGAAAGCAAAATGTTTTTCTCCAATGTCTAAGCATGTACGATCTTGAGAGATTTTTAGGGGATGCTCAAATGCTAGAAACTTGTACTAACTACTCTTTTGCATCCCTGCAATGCCCAGGAGACCTGGTCTGCCCTATAAAAACGACTTAGAAATCTTATGTTCTCTTGACCTTTATGTACACACTGTACCTACAATGTGCTGGATCTATCCATCCTGTAGGTAGGTGCCTTGCACATCTTCTTACCTTACGCAAGCTGTGCTTCCCTCTCCCACAGACCCAGATTACTTGCTCTGCTCAACCGTCGTCATTTGGATCACCTGCTGTGCTTGATTCATCCACCGTGTATTTTCCTTGCCAACCCTTGGTTACATCATGCAAGAGGTGCTTGGCTTTTCTACTCTGCACTGACCCACCATGTTTGATTTACTCAACCTGCCTTAACTGACGCATCCTTCCTCACTTACTTTGTTCTCACCTGACCCAGACAGTTCAAGGCACATTTGCCCTGTGCATGCATTGCTTACCCTGGAGTCCCTTGTTGTTCATTTTCTTCACTTTACGTTGACATATGCTGGCTCAACTCATCCCATTAGTTCATCTCAGTAATTTATTTAAGCGCTTTCTCACATGTGTTCCTACTAGGTCCCTGAAAGCACTTCACTTACCCAATACTCATGTCAGGTACCTCCTGCTCCCATTGAAGAAGCTGTGGATCGTTTTGATTGACCATGGTTGGAGTGTGCTGTATAATAGATGATGACTGCGACAGTAGTGTAGTCTGCATCGTTTTAACCCCTTCCATGCTCATGACGAGCTCAGCTCGTCATGCAGTGCACTGCTCCTGTGCTCATGACGATCTGAGCTCGTCATGAACAATGGGAAATCTGGAGTAACAGCACTCAGGGGGAATTGCCTTAGCACTAATGGAGTTAAAGACCAGGTTGAAAACATTCCCTTTTGTTTGGATTAGTTCTATGACTTCAATTTTGATGTTTAGATGTGAGAAGTGGAGGAGGAAACAGAGAGTAAAGGGATGTAAATATGCCAAGTTGAAGGTGTACCCTCAAGAATGGAGGTCAAACAGGATAGGCATATCGCTATCCAGGTTCCTTACTTAAATTGCCTACAGTATTTGTTGTTATGCATAGTGAAAAGTTAGAACATTCACAACTTTTTGATTGCATATGTACATAGCCTCAGAGACAATCTGCATTGGTATGAATTTACCAAACTCATAAATATATCCTTTTGCACATGGGAGAAAAAACAATTACTCTACAGATAGCAGAAACATTTTAGTTTTATCATGCACAGATAGTGGTTGCTCCCATTAAATACTTGCCTCATAGCTTCACCCACAATTCTCCCCTCCCCATTCACTACTTAAATTGATGAGTACAGGCACATTCGTTCCCCATTTAAAGCAGACTGGAAGATAATGTGAGCAGTTGACACTGATGACCAGTGCAAGGAGCTTGCACTAGTGGCCAGTGTATTCAACTGGTATGCTGTGAAGAGCTTCGGACGACACACTTGGAGAATCAAATTCAAGACCAAAATTTGTACCACCATCTCAAAGTTATGGAGTTTGCAATAGTAATTAATGGCCCACCATCTCCGCAGCCTTGGTCCTTCAAATGAACGTCACATTCATGATTCACAACAAACTATCCCTCCACTCTCTGCCTCAGGCTCTGAGAAGGAACACTGAAACACGACTTCCCAAGCTTCACTGCCATGGACAGGGGCCCACCGCCGATACGGACATGTACACATATTGAGATTTAGCATGACGAAAGGATGTGCATCAGGACGAGTGGGTCGTGGTGTGCAGGGGTGCATGCGCTCAACGGTCATGGTATTCCTATAAGTGGCTCACTCGAGGAGTAAGTAAGGGAGGCAGCTCGAGATTCCATGCCTAATGTCCAGAATTCTTAATATTTGTTCATAACCGGTAACACACATCTGTAGCCTTACTTTGTCTGCATGCAACACCTTAGGCCCAAGCCTTTTAGAAAGAGGTTCACAGGAACTAGTTTTTGGTGGTCATTGCTAAGCAAGAAACTGTTAATTTAGTTGCTCCCACTCTTTTTTTTTTTACAATGAAACAACACATTTGTGACCTATTACACTTTCTATTCCCAGTGGCATCGTGTATGGATATTGGCCGGTCATTTCTGCGTGCTATACTCTTTGTCATGTGAACATGAAACAGGAGTTTCCTGAGTTGTAAAAGCTTTCATCTGTTTGCCCTAATCAGCCCTGCCAAGTACCATACATCAGGCGTTAGACTAACGTATTTTAGCGTTGGTGTCTGCATCACTGCATTAAAGTACTTAGTCACACATGCAGAGCTCTCAGACATCTTTGTTGATCACAGTGCTCTCCGAAAAGGAGCCTCGCACCCAGCGCTTAATTTGCATATTACCGTGCTGCCTGTAAAGCAGTCTAGCCTGTCCGCAGGGCTGGGAACTCTTAATTATGGTTACCCAGCAAAGTCAACATTGTTTCAGCCAAAATCCAATTGTACTCCCTCTGGTAGCCACACCGGTCACTCTCAGCCAACTGTGGACATCCGGCTTCTCACAGTCTGTGAGGGGTGGTTCTAATTTTGCCTGGTGTATTTACAATAATCAAAACAGATCTCTACCTCTTGCATACTTGCAGGAGGCCTATAAGTAATGAAAACCTCAACTGAAGCGGGCCAGTCCGAAAGACAGTACTGTTTGGGAAACCTGTGCTTAGTGGATGCTAACTGCACTGTGCATCTGAAAGAAACAGGTTAGTATTAGATTCCTTACCTTAGAATATCCCCAGGCGTCAGTCTGGATCTGGAAATTTTTGCGTAGCAGTACCCCTGCACGTCGGTCTGCGGCTCCCCGTCCGTTGTCGGCGTCGTTGGCGCTGGGATGACGTCGCCGGAGTACTTAGACGCAGCCCTCGCGCACTGACATCAGCTCTTCTTATTTCAAACGACTCAATCGGTGCCGGTAGGGATGCTCGTGTTCAAGCCCTGTGCCGACTGCAACTGACTGATGCCGGTTACCGACCCCCTTGGCCGGTGCCTACATTGCCTGGGGCCCGACCACGATGACAAGTCGTGCCCCGACTGCCGGGCCTTTACGTTGAAGGCTAGGCGGGAGCGGTCCCGTAAACACCTCGAGCTCCGGCAGTCGGCCGTTCGAGGTCCCAGTCCGGAAGGAGGTCAAGGGACCAGTCGCGGGGCCGGAGTCATCGCAGCTCGGCGAGTCGACACCACTCGTCAGGCTCCAAGTCCTCAGGTAAGAGGCACAAGAAGTCGAAGAGGCGTCATCGCTCTTCTGACTCCCCCCGACGCTCGCGCAATGCGGCCGGGGGGTTCGGGTGACACCGCCCATACCTGCCGGTCCCTGGGCAGGACGCGACACCGGAGGAGATCGATGCCTTCCTCATGGCCATGAGGTCGCTCTCTCCTCCGTCGGGTTCCGCGGCGCCTTCGTGCTCCGCGGCCCCAACTGGAAGCCCAAGCAGGCCGGGTGCTTCAGCCCCGGTGCCGACTTCGGTCCTGGTGCCACACGGCTCCACTGGATCCGGTTCCGGATCCTGGTCGACCTTCCGACCCTGCCGGCGTCGACCCCTAGGGTGTCACCCCCGGCACCGTCCCCGGTCCACCCCTCGGTCCGGATCCGGCGTCGAAGCAGCGTCGCTCGACGCCGCATTCGGCGCTGGCCGAAGAGGACTTCTTCGAGGATCTGTGTCCATCCTTTACCCCCGAATACCAGGAGCTGGACGATGAGGGAGACTGGGAGGGGTCGGAAGACCCTCTGGCACGTGACTGCCAGTCATTTCAGAACTGGACACAGGAACTAGGGGAAGCCAGTGGCCTGGATACCTCCTCAGACACTGGCTTTGTCTCCCCTCCTACTGTGGCTACGGAGGAGGGGGCTACTTTTAGTGTGGTGCTGACGAGGGCAGCCAAGGCCTTGGCTCTTGAGATCCCCGTCGCAGCGATGAGGTCTAACATCCTCACAGAGGTCCTTAAACCGCAGGTAAGCTCCCCAGAGCCTCTACTGCCGTTTATTGAGGCTCTCACGGACATCCTGTTGGGCACTTGGTCCAGGCCCGCTACAGGTCCCCCTGTAGATAGGAACATCGCAAGGCGCCACCACCCTGCTCCGGGCGACCCTAGTTTCGTGTCCACCCACCCCACCCCCGAGAGCCTGGTTATCCAGGCCTCTAATTCCCAATCCGCATTCCCGATTGCACCTCCGGATCGGGAATCCAAGAGGTATGAGCAATTCAGCAAGAAGATGTTCTCCTCCCTTAGTTTGGGGTTGTGGTCGGTCAACAACCCGTGCCTCTTGGGCCGTTACACCCACTCCCTGTGGGATATGGTTGCGGCCGTGCTGCCTGAGTGCCTGGAGGGAGCCCGGGTGAAGCTCGCTCAAGCCCTCGCGGATGGACTAGACGCAGCGCGGTATTCCATACGATGTGGGCTGGATACCACGGACTCGCTGGGGAGAGCGATTTCCACGTCTGTGGCGGTTCGCCGCCACGCCTGGCTGAGGTCCGCCAACTTCTCGGCTGATGTCCAGAACACCCTTATGGACATGCCGTTCGATGGCAGCCACCTCTTTGGTGGCAAGGCAGATAGCGCACTGGATCGCTTTAAGGACTCTAGGGCTACGGCCAAGTCCTTGGGCCTGTCGGCCTCGCGCCAGCAATCTTCTGCCCAGCGCTCCTTTCGTGGCCACGGAAGGGGCGCCCCCACACGTCCTGCCAGCCACGGGCCGCAGACTACCATTCAACGCGGCGGCGGGCATGGTTACCGTCGCAGCGGTAACAGGGGATAACGGCGCGGCCAGTCCACATCTACCCCCGCAGCATCTGCCTCAAAGCCTTCATAGTCCGAGCTTTCCGGACCATTTGACGCCAGTGGGGGCAGGGTTCGCCATCACCTCCTCCACTGGCCCTCCATCATATTGGACAGGTGGGTGCTGCAAATCGTCCGAAGGGGCTACTCCCTCCCCTTCGAGGCGACCCCTCCAGCCATTCCACCGCAGTACCACCGCATGTCGGGGGAGCATTTGCAACTTCTGCAAGAGGATGTTACGACCCTCTTGGCCAAGGGGGCCATCCACCGCATTCCTGGGTCAGAAGTAGGGTGCGGTTGTTACTCCCACTACTTTCTGGTTCCCAAGAAGGGCAAAGGGGGCCTACGCCCTATCTTGGACCTGAGGAACGTCAACAGCTTCCTCCGGAAGGAGAAGTTCAAGATGCTGACTTTGGCTCAGGTCTTAGCTGCCCTAGACCCAGGAGACTGGATGGTAGCGTTGGACTTGCAGGACGCCTATTTCCACATTCCCGTCCTGCCGGCCCACCGGCACTACCTGCGGTTCACGTAGGCCACGAGCACTTTCAGTTTACCGTGCTCCCCTTCGGCCTTACCAGCGCCCCACGGGTGTTCACGAAAGTGATGGCGGTGGTCGCAGCTCATCTGCGCAAGTTAGGGGTTTCAGTCTTCCCCTACCTCGACACGACTGGTTGTTGAAGGCGGGCTTGCCCCAGACAGTCGTCAGCCACCTCCAGACTACGGCCGACCTCCTGCACCTGCTGGGGTTCTCCATCAATGTGCCAAAGTCGCACCTGTGTCCCTCTCAGAAGCTCCTCTTCATCGGAGCGGTTCTAGACAGGGCGCAGTTTCGGGTTTATCCTCCCGAACAGCGGGTTCGGGATATTCAGGCTCTGATTCCGATCTTTAAGCCGTTATCCCGAGTCTCGTCAGGTTGACGCTGCGGCTTCTGGGGCTGATGGCCTCCTGCATCCTTCTGGTGCATCACGCCAGGTAGCGGATGCAGGTTCTGCAATGGGACCTGAAGTTTCAGTGGGCCCAGCATCAGGGCAACTTGTCCGACCATGCCTTTTTTAAAAACAAATTTTTATTTGCATTTTATCATTGAACAACGAACAGTCATGTCATCATCGGCCCCATACCCCGCCTACCCCCCTGCCCCCCAGCCACTCCAATAGAATCAACATTCTAATGTCCATCTTGCACCATTGCACTCGCATAGCCTGTGGACCATTCAGTCCCGTGCCCCCCAAGATCTCCTGACCCCCCAGCAGCAGTGTGTACATTCCCCTCCCTCCCCCCCGCTCATAGACCCCCATCAAGACCGTGATATTTTCTCCATTTATTCCAGACTCTGCCAAATTTTTTTGGGCAACCCCGCGCCTTGTAGGTTACCCTTTCAGCCGCCATATACAGGTCAAGGCCCCTTCTCCATTTCTCTCTCCCCGGCGTCGCGGCTGCCCCCCAGTATTTTGCCACATCTCTCTTCGCTACTACTAGGGCCAAGGTCAAGAAGATTATCAAAGGGCGGGTAAGGTCAATATCATTAGTCATACTAAGCAGGACCAGCTTGGGGTCCGCCGGTAGCGTGGTTTCCAACACCTCACCCAGTTCTCTAAGAATCTCCCCCCAGTATGTCTGGATCTTCGGGCATAGCCAAAGCGTGTGAAAGAAGTCACTACCCTCACTACCGCATCTTAGGCAATTCGTGTCCCCTATACTCCCCATTTTATACAGGCGTACCCTATCAAAATAGGTTCTATGGAGGACGATAAGTTGTATCAGACGTAACCGGTATTTGACCGCTACTTCTCTGGGATGCATGAGAACAGTGTCCCAGTCTATCTCATCCATGTCACCCACTTCACTTTCCCATCTCCTTCTAAGTACCCCCAGGTCCTCTGTCATATTGTTCATAAGGGTCCTGTATGTAAGTGACACCGCTCTCTCGAGTACGTGCTCCTGCAACAATCGGCCCTCCAGAGGTGCATACTCAGGAAGTGTGTCGACCTGGATGCCCTCCGCTCGCCACGCATGTCTCAGTTGGATATTTAAAGTATTACGTGGGACGCAGACCAAATTCCGTCCTAAGGGCCGGGAACAACTTCATTGTACCCTTTGCTATCACATTTTCCAACGTCGAAATCCCTATAGTGTCCCATCCTTTGAACCCCTTTAGTTTATTCAGTTCCGGTAACCAGGTACAGTGCCACAAAGGATGTCCGACCATGTCTTGATCTCGGAGGGCACTGCAAGACAGTTGCAGTGGTGGTTCACGGACCGCGATTGGGTCTGCGGCAGATCCCTCTCTCTACCCCAACCGGAGCACGTAGTTGTGACGGACGCGTCCCTCCAGGGCTGGGGGGCCACATGGGAGAGGCGAAGATCAGAGGCCTCTGGTCTCCGGCGGAGTCCCGGCTCCACATCAACCTTCTGAAGCTGCGGGTGATCCGGCTTGCACTGAAGGCATTCCTCCCCTCTGTCCGGGGGAGTGTAGTGCAGGTGTTCACGGACAACACCACCGCCATGTGGCACTCCAACAAACAGGGCGGGGTGGGGTCAGGGACCCTATGCCAGGACGCTCTGCTCCTCTGGCAGTGGCTGGCACATCAGGGCATGACCCTGGTGGTTCAACATCTGGCAGGTTCCCTGAACGCCAGAGCGGACTAACTCAGCCGTCGGTGCATGATGGATCACGAATGGCGTCTGAACTCGGACGTGGCGCAAGGTCTCTTTCAGCAGTGGGGAGAGCCTTGGTCAGATCCATTTGTCACAGAAGAGAACGCGCAATGTCATCAGTTCTGCGCGTTGGAATCTCCAAGGCGGCACTCGCTCGGAGACGCTTTTCGTCGTGAGTGGAGTTGCGGTCTGTTGTACGCCTTTCTGCCTATACCACTTCTGCCCAGAATGCTGAAGATCAGGCACGACCGTGCCCAAGTCATCCTTGTGGCTCCGGACTGGGCATGGAGATACTGGTATCCCGAGCTACTCAGCATGTCAGTCGATACCCCGATTCGTCTGCCTCTTCAGGAGGACCTTCTGTCGCAGCAGCAGGGGACGGTCCTCCACCCGAACCTGTCCAACCCCCACCTCCATGCGTGGAGATTGAGCGGCAACAGTTGAGGCCATTTGACTTGCCTCCTGAAGTCTGTGATGTTATTCTGGCAGCCAGGCATCCCTCCACAAAATCGGTATACGCCTGCAGGTGGAACACATTTGTGGCATGGTGCACAGCAAAGGCTGTGGATCCACTCTCTGCCCCTCTTTCTGAGGTTCTCCTATTTCTTCTTTCTCTTGCCCAGCAGGGCTCTGCTCTGGGCACTATCAAGGGCTACCTCTCTGCCATTTCCACCTTCTTAAGGCTCCCTGATCAGCCCTCTTTGTTCAAGTCCCCAGTTGTAAATAGGTTATTTTCTTGAAGGGCGTCACTCATATGTTACCCCTGTTCCTTTCGTGATGCCTCAGTGGGACTTGAACCTTGTTCTAACTTATCTGATGTGCGCTCCCTTCGAGCCACTTCATAACGTCCTCTGCATCTTCTTACCCTTAATACTGCATTCCTGGTTGCCATCACCTCTGCCAGGAGAGTGAGTGAGCTCCAGGCCCTTTCTTCACAACCTTCTTTCCTTTCTGTCCATCCGGACAAAGTTGTGTTGCGGACGCGACCCTCTTTCCTGCCCAAGGTAGTCACAGCCTTCCACATCGGCAGTCAATCACCTTGCCCACCTTTTTTCCGCATCCCTCGAAAGAGGAAGAGAGGCTCCACCGTCTGGACCCAAAACGTGCGCTCTCAAACTATCTGGATCGCACACGCCAGTTCCGGGTGGATGACCAACTCTTTGTTAGTTACGTGGGCGCTAAGAAGGGTCAGGCAGTGCACAAACGGACCATTTCCTGATGGGTCGTCTTGCGCATCAAGGCTTGTTATTCACTGGCTAAAAAGGAGCCTCCTGTGGGGCTACGTGCCCATTCCACTCGTGCCACGGCGGCTACTCGGGGAGTCCCCTTGCAGGACATCTGTCAGGCAGCTACGTGGGCCTCGCTGCACACGTTAGCAAGACACTACTGCCTTGACAGCCAAGTCCGGAGAGATGGCTTTTTCGGCCATTCCGTTCTCCAGGACTTTCTGGTGTGATTATTTATTTATTTATGGATTTGTTAAGCGCGGTTGCTGCCCAGGGGCGTCCAAGCGCTAAGTTTAAGCAGAGAAGTGACGGAGCAGGGAGATAGGGAACTAGAGGGGTTTGGCGAACAGTGCTGTTTTCAACTTTTTACGGAATGAGAGCAGGTCGGGTGTGGACCGAAGAGAGAGGGGGAGGGCATTCCAAAGCTTGGCGGCATTCAGCGAGAACAGCCTACCCCCGGACCTGGCTCTCTTCACTCTGGGAACAACTGCCAGAAAAGCATCCGTAGAACGGAGGTTCCTGTTAGGGTGGTAGGGGATAACAAGGTTGTTGTTGATTGCTGATCCGGTCCTCCAAAAGGCCCGATGCGCAATGCACAGCGCCTTGAATGCCACTCTTTGCCTCACTGGCAACCAGTGCAGGCTTTTCAGTCCAGGTCTAGCTGACTGGGTTCGTGGAATCTGGAGTAGGGTGCGTGCAGCGCAGTTTTGTACCACCTGCAGCTTCCGGAGGGTCATCTCAGGTGCCCCTTAGGTAAAGGGCATTGTTTGAGTCCAAGCGGGACTGGATGAGGCCTTGTACTGCCACCTTTTTGGCATCTAGAGGCAAAAGTGGAAGGACCTTCCTCAAGGTTCTGAGTAGGCCAAAACAAGTGGCTGACAGCTTGGTGGCCTGGGTGGAGAAGGAGAGCTTTTTGTCTAACCATACTCCCAGGCTCTTAACACTGTCCTTGGGGGTGGGGGGAGCACCTAGACCGCCGGGCCACAAGGAGGTGAAAGGTACTGGCGAAGCAGGGCCTAGGAGCATGAGCTCTGTTTTTCCTCCGTTCAGTTTGAGGGAGGAGTTGGCCATCCACTCCCTCACGTTCTCCAAACAATTCAACAGACCAGCCGAGGATTGCCTGTTGTACTCTTGGGCCAATGAAACCACTAGCTGGGTGTCGTCGGCGTACGACACGATTTTAATGCCGTACGGTTCGACTACCCCAGCCAGTGGTTTCATGTATACATTGAATAATACAGGGCTCAGAGAAGAGCCCTGCGGTACTCCGCAGCTGAGAGACCTGCTGGATGATGTTGTGTCGCCGTCAAAGATCTGAAAAGATCTATCAGTTAGGAAGGAGTTGAACCACCTTAATGCGTCACCCGAGACTCCGATGTTCTGGAGACGGTTCAGCAGGGTGGCATAGCTGACCGTATCGAAGGCAGCACTTAGATCAAGGAGGATCACTGCCACTGATCCTCCCTGATCCAGTATCCTTCGAGATTCTTCGGTGACTGCTAATAAGGCGGTTTCAGTCCCATGCTTTGGTCTGAAGCCTGTCTGGGACGTGTGTAGTAGGGAGTGGTTCTCCAGAAACTGGACCAACTGGGCATTTATGTATTCCTCCAGCACCTTGCTAGCCCACGGAAGGAGTGAGATGGGGCGGTAGTTGGAGTGATCATCAGGGTCTAGGTTGGGTTTTTTTAGCCGCGCCCGTACCATGGCTTGCTTCCAGGCGATGGGGACTGCGCATGTAGATATGGACGAGTTTAGCAGTTCCAGGATTACAGGCAGGGTGGCTTCGCCTGCCTGCATCAAGATTTCCGGAGGAGCTGGGTCACGTGGGGAGCCCGACTTGACTTGGCGTGCCACTTTCTCTAAGGTGTCAAGGTCCAGGAGAGGAAAATGATCAAGAATAGGCTGGTCTGGGGGGGGGTAATTTTTCAGGTGAAGTGGATCAGTCGCCTCATGGTTTGAGGCCGTAGTTGGAAAGGTGGAGTAAATGTTTAACACCTTATTGTGAAAGAATTCCGCCAGCTCATTGCATTGCTCTTGAGTTTTGATCGGGTGGGGGGCAGTGATGACACTGGAGCATTGTTTTATTATGCGAAAGATTTCCTTGGGCTTTGATTTGGCTTCCAAGATTTTGTCGGAGTAGTAGGTTGCCTGGGCTGACCTAACCCCTTCTCTGTAAGCTTTTATCGCCTCTTTATAGGATGCCTTTTTATCCGGGAGAAAGTCTAAACGCCAGGCTCTCTCTCATTGCCTGCAAAGGCGTTTTAGCTCTCTTAGCGAGTCGGAGAACCAAGGAGCTGATTTCTGCATTCTCTTTGAGGACGATCTGCGAAGAGGGAGGAGCGGATCCAAGGATTTCGTGATCCAGCCTACATAGTTTCCGTTTGCCACATTGGGGTCTGGGCAGGGTGGCGGACGGGTGGAGTCAAGATCACGCATCCAGGATTCCACGGGGAGTTTTGACCAGTTTCTCCTAGTTGTAGTTTGAGGGGGTAGTTGGGGGGCTTTATGGGTGACCCAGGTAAATGGGACCAAAAAATGGTCCGACCATGGGAGGGGGGTGGGTTGGTCAACAATTAGATCTGAGCAGTTGCTAAAGATAGGGTCTAGAAGGTTGCCTTTTCCATGGGTCGGGGCTGTGACCAATTGGGCCAGTTGAAGAGCTCCAAGATCATCTGTTAGCTCCTTAGCAGTGTGGTCTGACGGCGAATTGAAATGGAGGTTGAGGTCTCCCAAAACCGTATGATTGGCAGACGATAGAATTCTTTTCGCTATAATCTCTGGGAGAGATCTATGGAATAGTTTTGCAGACTCGGGGGGGCGGTAGATCAAAGTGCCGGAGAAAGAATTGTTTGCGTGGAACTCTATGCAGAATTCCACACTTTCGCAGCCAGGGATAGTTTCTGCTGTAGTGCGGCAGTGGTACTGGTCCTTTGTTATGATGGCCAGACCACCCCCTCTCCCTTCCGGTCTGTCGAGTCTGAAGATGTGGTAGCCAGCGGGTAAGGCTGCAACTATATCAGGCTCCGAATGAGCCGTGAGCCAGGTTTCTGTCAAGAAAAGCGCATCTGGCTTGTGCTCCTCGAGCAACATGGCAATTTGTGTGCAATGCTTTGGCAGTGATCGGCAGTTTAATGCGTACATGCTGTATTTCTGAGCTGTGGCCAACGGGGTATTCCGAAAGGAGTGTTTGCAGTCCGGGCAGCGGGAGGGTAGCTCTGTAGGAGCAAATGTATGTATACACTGGGCAGCGCTGTTCTTCCTATGCTGTATAAGGCTGTCGAACTGTATGACCTGCCCTGAAGAGTGGGGGAACCAGGGTTTGTGGCCCCTGGTCCCGTCTGGTCGCGGACGGGCGCAGACGGGTTTGCCTTTGGCGCACCGCCGGCGCGCCCGCTGCGCCCGTCCGCTGCGCCTCCGAAACCAGCACATCCTTATATGACGGTATAAGGGGGCGTGGCCTATTCAATGGGCGTGGCCCTGGTGTCCCGGCGATTCGCCTGCCACCCGCTGCAGCGCCTGACTCGGCTGCGCGGGGAGGGAGTCACGTGGGGAGCCAAGAGGTAGACTGAATTCTATTTTAAAAACACAGTATCACAAACAATTTTAAAAGTAATCTTTAAAATCCTGCTCTCGGCTTTCCGCCTCAAGAGCTCTACTTACAACAAGCGGCTGTATATATTAAAGCATTGAAGCTCGCCACTGCAATAATGTCAGCGCAGCAAGCTTCAAATGAAAAATACATTGTGGGACTCTGAACTTGTGGAGTCAATCAATTGACTGAATAAGAATTTGACGAGCATTAGTTACCACACAAAAGCTTGGCTCAACCGTTACGTGCGAAGACTGGCGTCCCAAAGGTCCCCGGTCCGAAACCAGCTAGACACCATTTTTTTTTATGTGCCATTCAGCTGTGTTTGGGACCAACGATGATTCCTGTTTTACCCGACTATCTGTGTCTTGTTACATTTGGAAAGGCTGGTTTTCTTTTAATATACCCATGTGGTTGTATGTGTATCCTACATTTGGCTTAATGGACGTTATTCACATGTATTACTGCATTTAAGACTCGAGCCTCCCAATTCCAACACTAGGGGTCACCCCACAGAGGCACGGTAGGTACCACGTTACAATTAGCTCTCATCACAGACATATAACTGAGGGGAAACTATAATATTACCCCTAACTATGTTTGGGGAGACCGTAGATGCACCAGACAGCTAGTTATTGAAAATGTCGACAGCAAATGTCAACATTCTTATGCTTAATCAAGATGTGAATTATAGCAGAAAAAACAGCTCAAACTCCCCCCAAAACATGATGAGTAACAAATCAACACCAATAATGATAGGCAGATAGGAAGAATGCAGTCCGGGCGACAACACAGGATATGTACAGTTCATTATTGGTTCGCAGACCCACCACCGGGGTTGGTATTGCTGGGGTATCTATTCTAAGGTAAGGAATCTAATACTAACCTGTTTCTTTCAGATGCCCAAGTTACTTACCTTCTGTAACGATATATCTGTAAGAAACAGTAGTTAGTATTTGATTCCTTACCGCCCCACCCATCCTCCCTGTTCTGCGAACCGATATCTAGGGTTAAGGTCATCCCCTTTCAGGGCCCTAGTTTCATGGCACCAGTGTTGGTTTTTATCATGGCTCTGCGTTTCTGGCGCGGAAAAGCTGTGTATAAGAACTGAGGTCAGGGCGCGATTGCGGCGTCAAAGTAGTCCGGCGATGTCATAACGACACCGACGACGGACGCGGAGCCGCAGACGACGGTTACCGACGCGCAAGGGTACTGCTACGCAAAAATTTCCGGATCCAGACTGATGCCTGGGGATATTCTAAGGTAAGGAATCTAATACTAACTACTGTTTCTTACAGATATATCGTTACCGAAGATAAGTAACTTGTGCAACATCTAAGGACGGGACCTTTGGCTTGCTTCAAATGTTTTTTTCTAATGCATGCTCTTGTGTTACAATGGGACAGCAGATGCTCGCTCAGTGAGGGCTTCTGCTGTTCTTGGCATTCCATTTCACTTCTGGAGTGCCCGTTTGTGGATGCAGATCACCCGTACTCTCTCATAGCGACCGCTGAGCCTGTTACCAGGCGAGGTCACCCCCCCCACACCGCTGCTTTCTGCCTCGTTTTCCCGCCGCTGACTCCCTGCGGCCCCGCCCCCCTCCGCCCATTCGCCGCCCCCCTCCCGCCACCCAGCTGCTCCTCCCTCACGGCTCCTTCTTTAAGGGGACCGCGTAGAGGTGTAGGGAGCGACCGCTGAGCCTGTTACCAGGCGAGGTCGCCCCCCCACACCGCTGCTCTCTGCCTCGTTTTGTCGCTCGCTGCCTCTGCCACCTTTTTTCTTCGTTTTTCTGCACCGGACGACCCAGCCGCCGCTGAGCCGCACTCTAACCTCTTTTCCCGCCGCTGACTCCCTGCGGCCCGCCCCCCTCCGCCCATTCGCCGCCCCGCTCCCGCCACCCAGCTGCTCCTCCCTCCCGGCTCCTTACTTAAGGGGACCGCGTAGAGGTGTAGGGAGCGACCGCTGAGCCTGTTACCAGGCGAGGTCGCCCCCCCACACCGCTGCTCTCTGCCTCGTTTTGCCGCTCGCTGCCTCTGCCACCTTTTTTCTTCGTTTTTCTGCACCGGACGACCCAGCCGCCGCTGAGCCGCACTCTAACCTCTTTTCCCGCCGCTGACTCCCTGCGGCCCGCCCCCCTCCGCCCATTCGCCGCCCCGCTCCCGCCACCCAGCTGCTCCTCCCTCCCGGCTCCTTACTTAAGGGGACCGCGTAGAGGTGTAGGGAGCGACCGCTGAGCCTGTTACCAGGCGAGGTTGCCCCCCCACACCGCTGCTCTCTGCCTTGTTTTGCCGCTCGCTGCCTCTGCCACCTTTTTTCTTCGTTTTTCTGCACCGGACGACCCAGCCGCCGCTGAGCCGCCCTCTAACCTCTTTTCCCGCCGCTGACTCCCTGCGGCCCCGCCCCCCTCCGCCCATTCGCCGCCCCGCTCCCGCCACCCAGCTGCTCCTCCCTCCCGGCTCCTTACTTAAGGGGACCGCGTAGAGGTGTAGGGAGCGACCGCTGAGCCTGTTACCATGGCGAGGTCGCCCCCCCACACCGCTGCTCTCTGCCTCGTTTTGCCGCTCGCTACCTCTGCCACCTTTTTTCTTTGTTTTTCTGCACCGGACGACCCAGCCGCCGCTGAGCCGCCCTCTAACCTCTTTTCCCGCCGCTGACTCCCTGCGGCCCCGCCCCCCTCCGCCCATTCGCCGCCCCGCTCCCGCCACCCAGCTGCTCCTCCCTCCCGGCTCCTTACTTAAGGGGACCGCGTAGAGGTGTAGGGAGCGACCGCTGAGCCTGATACCAGGCGAGGTCGCCCCCCCCACACCGCTGCTCTCTGCCTCGTTTTGCCGCTCGCTACCTCTGCCACCTTTTTTCTTTGTTTTTCTGCACCGGACGACCCAGCCGCCGCTGAGCCGCCCTCTAACCTCTTTTCCCGCCGCTGACTCCCTGCGGCCCCGCCCCCCTCCGCCCATTCGCCGCCCCGCTCCCGCCACCCAGCTGCTCCTCCCTCCCGGCTCCTTACTTAAGGGGACCGCGTAGAGGTGTAGGGAGCGACCGCTGAGCCTGATACCAGGCGAGGTCGCCCCCCCACACCGCTGCTCTCTGCCTCGTTTTGCCGCTCGCTACCTCTGCCACCTTTTTTCTTCGTTTTTCTGCACCGGACGACCCAGCCGCCGCTGAGCCGCCCTTTAACCTCTTTTCCCGCCGCTGACTCCCTGCGGCCCCGCCCATTCGCCACCCCGCTCCCGCCACCCAGCTGCTCCTCCCTCTAGGCTCCTTACTTATGCCGCCCACGCGTACGCACAGCGTTGACGCGCAGCGGGCGCGCCGATTGTGCACCGAAGGCGCGCCAAAGGCAAGCCCGTCTGCGCCCGTCCGCGCCCAGCGCCAGGACCCCTAGCCCTCGCCTTTGCAAGACGACCCGACAGACCTACGACGCCGCCGCCCTCAACGCACTCAATGCCGGCCGGAACCCCGCCTGCTGCCAAGCCACCCCGAAACGCATCCACGGACCCTTCACCTGCAAAAGCTGCAAGTTCACCTGCGTCCGAACCTGCAATGCACCCGCCAAGCCAAACACCAGCAGCAACCACCTGAAGTGCATCCTGCTCAACACCCGCTCCATCCACAGACACGCCGTGGAACTCTGGAACCTCCTCGACACAACATCACCCGACATCGCCTTCCTCACGGAAACCTGGATGAACGTCTCCTCAGCCCCCGACATCGCCATCGCGGACGGGTACAAGATCATCAGGAGGGACCGCAACAACCAGACTGGAGGAGGCATCGCCATCGTCCACAAGAACACCATCCGCATCACGACCGACTCCAACAACACCTTCGCCAGAGCGGAACACCTCCACTTCCAGATGCACACCGACCCCAAGACGACCTTCAGAGGCACCCTCGTCTACAGACCCCCGGGACCACGCACACAATTCAGCGAAGACATCACCGACTTCATCAGCCTGCACGCCCTCCCCTCCGCCGACTACATCCTCCTAGGGGACCTCAACTTCCACCTGGAGAACAACAAGGACCGCAACACCACCACCCTGCTGGAAAACCTCGCCAACCTCGGACTCAAGCAACTGGTCAACACCCCCACCCCCATACGCCGGCCACACGCTTGATCCAGTCTTCTCTTCCAGCAAGTATATCACCTTCAGCCACGCCACCGGACTCCACTGGACCGACCACAGCTGCGTCCACTTCAGCTTCAGAAGAACCACGACCCACCACCACCCGCAACAGGTACCCCACAGGAGTTGGAGCAAGATCACCACCGACCAACTCACCACCTCCCTCAACCAGAGCCCACCCGCCAGCACAACGGACCCCAACGAAGCAGCCTGCAACTTCACGCAGTGGCTGACCGCCTGCGCCGACGACCTCGCACCACTGAAGAACCCTCCCAGCAGACCCAGAAGCAAGAAGGCCCCCTGGTTCACCGACGAACTCAAGGACTCCAAGAAGAACTGCTGCACCCTCGAGAAAGCCTGGCTCCTCGACCAGACCACAGACAACATGACCGCCCTCAAACAAGCCACCCGAAAGCACCACCAGCTTATCCGCACCACCAAGAAGAAATCACTAAAGGATCGACTGGACAACAACGCCCACGACAGCAAGGAACTCTTCAGCATCGTCAAGGAGTTCTCCAACCCCAGCACCGGCAACAACGACATCACTCCTTCACAAGATCTCTGCGACTCTCTCGCCTCGTTCTTCCACCGCAAGATCGCCGACATCCACAACCGCTTCGGCGCACCACCCACGCACCCAACCGTCGAACCAACGCCACCCACCACCACCCTCCGCACCTGGACCACAGTGACCACCGAAGACACAGCCCGCACGATGAACACCATCCACTCCGGATCTCCGACCGACCCCTGCCCCCACCACGTCTTCAACAAGGCCGCCTCCACCATCGCACCCCAACTCCGAAACGTCATCAACACCTCCTTCAACACCGCCACCTTCCCGGAGAGCTGGAAGCATGCCGAACTCAGCGCCCTACTGAAGAAACCAACAGCGGACCCCACCGACCTCAAGAACTTCCGCCCCATCTCGCTCCTCCCTTTTCCTGCTAAAGTCATCGAGAAGATCTTCAACAGACAGCTGGCCGCCTTCCTAGAGACAAACGGATCCCTCGACCCCTCGCAGTCCGGTTTCAGAGCCAACCACAGCACCGAGACCGCCCTGATCGCAGCCATCGACGACATCCGAGCCCTGCTCGACAACGGGGAAACAGCGGCACTCATCCTCCTGGACCTCTCTGCAGCGTTCGACACTGTCTGCCACCGCACCCTAGTTCAACGCCTCAGCAACATCGGCATCCAAGAGAAGGCACTGGAGTGGATCATCTCGTTCCTCGCCGGAAGAACACAGAGAGTTCGCCTCCCCCCGTTTCGATCCGAGGCCACCGAGGTCATCTACGGCGTACCACAAGGATCATCACTCAGCCCCACCCTCTTCAACGTCTACATGAGACCTCTTGCATCCATCGCACGCCAACACAACCTCAACATCATCTCCTACGCCGACGACACCCAGCTGATCCTCTCCCTCACCTGGGACCCCGACACCGCCAGAACCAGCCTACACGAAGGGATGAAAGACATCGCCGAGTGGATGAAGACCAGCTGCCTGAAACTGAACTCAGACAAGACGGAAGTCCTCATTCTGGGACCATCGCTCTCCGCCTGGGACGACTCCTGGTGGCTCCCCGCCCTGGGCACCGCTCCCAAGCCAACAGACCACGCACGCAACCTGGGCTTCATCCTGGACTCCTCCCTCTCGATGTCCAGACAAGTCAACGTCGTCTCCTCATCTTGCTTTCACACCCTACGCATGCTCCGCAAGATCTTCCGATGGATCCCGACCGAAACCAGGAAGACGGTCACCCAGGCACTCGTCACCAGCCGACTGGACTACGGAAACACCCTCTACGCCGGAACCACAGCCAAGCTACAAAGAAGACTCCAATGCATCCAGAACGCCTCCGCACGACTCATCCTGGACATCCCCCGAAGCTGCCACATCTCCGGCCACCTGAGGGACCTGCACTGGCTCCCCGTCAACAAGAGGATCACGTTCAGGCTCCACACCCACGCACACAAATCTCTCCATGACCTGGGCCCCAAGTACCTCAACGACCGCCTGACCTTCTACACTCCCACCCGCCAGCTACGATCGACCAGCCACGCCCTCGCCGCCGTTCCACGCATCCGAAGAGCCACCGCCGGAGGCAGATCCTTCTCCTACCTGGCGGCCAAAACATGGAACTCCCTCCCCATCCACCTTCGACTGACCCAGGACCATCTCGCCTTCAGGAGACATCTCAAGACCTGGCTGTTCGAGCAGTAGCGGACCCCTTCCCCCAAGCGCCTTGAGACCCCCCGGGTGAGTAGCGCGCTATACAAGTGTTATGATTGATTGATTGATAGTGCTTCAGTGCACAGGGCCGATGCGGCTGCCTTCACTATTTTATCCCACACACAAGCTCCTGGTTGTACACCCTGCAGCCCTTTACAATCATGTCTCCTTTTCCTATCAAGTAACAGAAGACGTCTCCTTCTCTTTTGCTTACTCATGTCTCCATGTTTTAAAAAGGAATAATTCTGCTCATGCTCTACATGGCTCTTCTGAATTCATACAGTGCTCAATAAAACAAGAGTAGAATTTAATTTTCATCCACATAATCTATATATATAGAATTTTAAGTAATATGTTTTTGACAATTATGTAACCTTTAATCGCAGGTACCTGTTATCATAAAAGCTGTAGTTAAAACTGGCTTGAGTAACGCCGCACCAATTACAGTCCATTTCATTGAGCCCATTGTTATAACTAAAGACGATCGCTAGAGCAAATATGAGTGTACGGTGGTAATATGTGAGATTTTGGGTACAAAATATTTCCCTGTGGGCTTTAATGCAGTATAATAGCAATCAACCCTTATTATATCCCTAGTCACTTTTAACATATGCTTTTCACAATAAATAAATTCGTCCTCGTGTTTTTGCATACATATTCATAATAAACTGATCAGACCTATTGCCTAGAGTAACATTTGATTGTAATTATTTTAGAGACCTACCAGCTGAGCTAAAGATTTAAACAAAAACCACAGCCTGTGTGCCTCTGCCTCTCGCTCTCATGAGGCTTGCCCAGTGCTGTGGCGGGCTGGGCAGTGCTCCGAGTCCACGATTCAACTGACTGTAGTGACACTGAGTAATTGTGATAACTTATTAGCAGGCAGCCGAGATCATAGGCGCTGGGGCCTCTAACATCCTGTTTGGTACACTCGGGTCCCACAGTGCTCTTACCGTTCTGGTGCTTTGCAGCAGTTTGAAGATCTTCTTTAAGTTTCTTGTTTCTCAAATGGGTGTAATTTCCGTTGTTTATTTTTCCTTCGTCTTCATTGCTTACTTTTGCTCGCGAGAAAGTGTCACTCATAGTCATTAAATGTCACTCATAATTACACTGAAATAATGAAAATGTCTTTTGATCGAAATAAAAAGTTATCAAGCAGAAAATGTCACACATAGGCAATCTGAAAATGTGGTAGCTGTGCCTAATTGAATGTTCTATGTAGAAGTGGACAGTTGTTTTGACAGTTAATCAGACTCTGTTCTTTTTTAACTATGCTGCTACATTAGGGCCCCAGATTGCAGGTGCTCTTCTTTCCGTCAATCCTTTATGGTTGCATTAGATAGCTGTCCCACCCCTCCCATCCCACAAACCACCTCCCCATCTCAGCTGCTTCTTACTCCGCACAGTCACCGCCCATCGAACCACCATGCCTTTTTCTCCACTCTTTGCCTGGCTCGCCGTTCTCCTACTTAGGTGCCTTCTGGTCGTTTGTTCCCTTGCACGCCAGTAGACCTTGACCCCCAGTGCCTCAGGTGTCTTCCTTCACGGTATCCTCCTTCACGGTATCCTCCCTTTCCTTGTCTTCTGTTGCATTGCCTCAAAAGATATGCTCGTGAGACAGTCGTGCGCTAATGATTATTATTAAAGTAATACGTCATCAAGCACTAAAAGAATAAAGCACAGTACCACCCCCCCACTACCCCCCATGTGCAGGGCCGGTCTGCCTTTTATTCCAGCTAACATTTCCTGGTGGGCTGGCGACATTGGGGGGGTGTTGTTGAAAGCCCGGGTCGATGCTGGTGCGTCTGTCACTTATCCCAGCTCCCCGAAAGTAATTGCAGCAGGCCGGGGAGGCGTCAAGAGAGAGAGGGAGAGGGAGGGAAGCTGAAAGAGAAAATCAGAGCGGGAGGAGAGAGGAGAGAGAATGGATGGATAGAAAGAGAGGGATAGAGCGAGAAGATGAAGGGAGCGGCCTGGTTTGAGCATTTTTTCTATGGCTACTTTTGGTTTCCATGTCCGGCCCCATCCATCTGCTGCCTTTCTCCCTGGTACTTGACATGCATTCTCCTCTACGCTCCCGTACTGTATACATTTTATACCAGTTTCTTGACGCCCTCACCCCTTCTGTCTGCACTTTGCCTTCCTCCCGGAGGTGTGAGATGCCCGTGCCTTGCTCTCTGGCTGCCCATCGTGCTTTCATCTTCCGCCATTCTTCCCTCTCTACTTCTTCAGCGGCCTGCGCCTCCACCCTCTCTCCCTTCCACCCCATGCTGGTCCCCGGCTGTATTTCGGTGTGCTCATAGTACCGCTCTAAAGCCGCGTGCGCGCTCTCGGTAATGAGGCTGATTAACTCCTGGCCCCGGGACATGTCAGCTTTTATTAAAGAGCCTGCGTCTCTGCGAGAAGTCAGTACACTGCAATCCCTCAGCTTCAGGGAGAGGGACCCCATTCATTCCTCATTGAACGAGACAGCCTCCCTTAGATCGCCGGCTGTCGCCACCTCTTACGCAGAGAGCACTGCTCCTCAGATCACGAGTATCTGTCTGCCGCGTCATTGTTCGTTTTCCTTATCAACGGGACTGTGTTCTTAATTAGATCATGTCTATTTTAAGTAGCTTCTAACCGGGCGCTAATCAAGACACCATACTTGTCCATCTTCTTACCTTCAATCTTTCCTTGCAGTGAGACTGGCTGTATAGCTCCGATCACGCCTCCCCCTTCAGAAGCAACTAATTTAAGTAAACCATGGTCGTGTTCTCAATTGCAGCTAGTGTTGGTCTTCTCTTCATTCACTTACTACCCATTGAGGCTCTGTTCCTTATATCACTTGTATCTGATCACCTGCTCGCCTCTAGTCATTCCTCTTCGATTGCAGTTGCATTTATATAGGACTTACTACCCCTAATGAGGCGTTGAAGCGCTTTACTCCAGGCATCAGATTAGAATTTACCCCAGTGTTATTGTACACTGAAGCAAGTTTCCTTGTGGTGGATTAAAGAAATAGGAGTTAGGTGTGATCATTATTGGGAAAGGTGGCTATGTGAGTTCATGCAGGTGGTTGCTGGGGGCTGCTAGATTAGCTAGAAGAGAATAGGTCGTGTTAGGTCGCAGAGATATCAGTTTCCATAAAAGGAGACATTGTGATTGCTGAAATCACCTATGAGCAATTTGCAGAAATCTAGTGATGGTGATTAAGGTGAACATGCAGTGAGGTAGAGAAGGTTTTTCTTGTGAGGCAGTCTTCCTCATATTGCCTTTCTTCCTTCCATAGATCATAATATAAAAGGCCTCTTTCTCTCATACCTGTCTGTCTCCACTGTAGTAGTTCCCCTTATCGAATAATAGCATGGTCCTGGGTAATCGAATACCACGCCTGTCTTCGGCTCCCCAGTCGATCATCATTACCTGAGGTTGCCTTTTCCAGTTTATCCGTCTGCCTCCCACATAACCACACCCCCATTCCTTGTCTGCAGTGGAGTTTGTTATGTCGAAAAATACAATGGATACATGCCAAATGGGGGCCTTAGAACGGCGCATTCCCTCATAAGATCTGCATCTGTTTACTTGTCACGGCTATTTAGTCAGATGAATTTACAAGAGAAAAGGGTCCCATGGGATCAAAATCGCGTTTGTAGGGGAACTAGGATAGTGTCCTGCCGGTAGAGCTCCCACAGGCTAGCCTGCGGCAGTGCACCAGCGTTTGACAGCATCGGGAATCGCAGGCTGCGCCTGAGCCCCGCCGACTCCGAGGTAAGCCCCATCTGTTCAAAATCCAATGTGTACAGCCTACGAAAACACCAGGGAGGAAGAACAGAGCTTTACAAAACACTGGCAGGTGTATGCTTGGGGAAACGGTGCTCGTACATGTTTCCGCTCTTGTCCAATTGCCTCCATCTCGTATTTCTTAAGATGACACAAAGACATCCTACATGTGCTGTTTCGATGGGCCTGGATGCCCTCCCTGCTGTGAAAATATATGTAAATATTTGTTAAATTCTAACCGCAGATTCCTCACCTTAAGAATATCCCCAGGCCCCACATTGGATCTGAAAGATGTTTCAGCACAGCCCCTGCGCACCTGTACCAGTCATCGTGCTATTAAGCGTTGACCCCGCTCCATCTCTGAGGTGACAGGTAGAGCCACATATAATCGCCACTTTCGCTGACATCAGTTTCTTTCATTCCGCACCTTTGTACACGGATAGAACGTTCACTCCCAACTTTTTCTCATCAGCTGATGAGTTTTTTTTCTCTACATTTTTTCTATGGTGTGGAAGGTAAAATGTCTCCTAAAAGTACAGGGTTTAAACTTTATAGGGACTGTCACAAGTAGTCTGTCACTGATACCCCATGAAGTGTGTGTTTGGGTTCGGGCTAGGACTCTCAAGTTGCGTGAGGAGTGTTTACTGGTGCACCCAAATATGATCTTGGATCACAAATCCATGCTGTGTGTCTCAGAACACTGCAGGAAGATCCGTAAGACCTGCTCCTGCTAGAAGTCTAGAGCCTGGATCCACTACCACTTTTGGGGCTGCTCCTGCGACAGGTCGTCATTGTGGTACAAGTCTTTGGGTAAATCAAAGTCCAAAAAGAAATGTAAGAAGTCCAAGCAGGCCTTGTTTCGAGCCTCACCACTTTCCTTCCGAGAAGTTGCAAGGACTTCAAGGTGCCCCCGGTCCCGATCCTGTTCTCCTACGGTAGTGCTGATTCTGCATTTGATCCTTGTGCACCCCATATTTCCTGGGCGGTCGGCAATGCTACAACAGATAGAAGTGTTTAAGGAAGCCATTTTTATTAATCTTTGGCACCCTACCTGCTCCTTCTGGTGTACTTTTGAGCCTCTCAAGTTCATGGAGGCCTCCATTCGGGAGCAAGACCACCCTCTGTGCAGTCTGTGCCTCCTGAAACCCACATCAGATTCACACCCAACTCCTTTTCCGGCACCCCAATCCACATCTGCTTCTGCCAGGTCGATGCTGGCGCGGATGCCGGAGGAGGACGCCAATTCTGTTGTCCAGGACAACTCCAAACCAAATCCATCTCAAACTCTGCAAAAGTTTCTCCCCAGAACATTTGGGACTAACACAGCCCAGTACATTCTGACTGATAAAACTGCTTTTTCCTAGGTGATGCACTCCAGCCACTTTTTGTATTGGACCGTGTCCAAACTCAGCCAGCTTTTGTTGATGATGATGATGGTGGGGGTGAAAGTGTCCCAATCCCCTCCCCCCCACCCCCCAATATGAAAAGGACAATTTTTATTCGGATATACTAGATTCCAATGGATTGGACACTTCCCCTGACACAGGGCTGGTATCTTCCCTTGGACATTCAACGGAACTCATTCACCTTAGAAATCAGATGAGCGACTGAAGTCCTATATTTGCAATTACTTTATTTTGATGTGAAAACTATTGTCCTCACTAAAGTCTTACACCTAAACAGACCTCGTCTGAGCATTTGCTGCCATATAATAAAACCCTGGCTGACACCCTGATGAGTACTAGAGCTAAACCCAACACCACAGACCTTTCTCAATCAACATCCTACTCCTGAGAGCCTGGTAGTTCAGGCATCAACTATTATGGTTAATCACAATTCTTTACTTATGATCCCCTATTCCAGACAGAGCTTCAATGAGAATTTAAGCATTCATAAAGATGATGTTCTCATCAGCTGGCCTTGCCCTTTGGTCAGTCAGTGCCATTGTATGCTGGGTAGGCACTCCTGTGCATTATGTGACATGGCCAAAGAGATTTTTCTGGTTGGCCCAGAGGAATTTGGAGCCAACTTGGCACAGTCCTTTCAGGATGGCCAGAACCCAGATAGGCATGTCATAGGGTCGTATCTGGACACAAACAGCTGTTTTGGCAGAGCAGTTGAAACTAGCATGGTGCTCTGGTGCCACACATCGGTGAGATCCACAGGCTTCTCAGCGGAGGTACAAGCATCGCTCATAGATATGCCTTTTGGCGGGTCTCGCCTATTTGGAGAGAAAACCTGACTCGGCCCTCAAGCACTTTAAAGAAAGTAGAGCTATTGCGCTGTCCCTGGGTTTCTTCATACCCTTAAGGCAGTATCCCAACTATTTTGGCCACTTTGAGGCACCCGTAAGGGTTTCACTTTCAGGCAGAGACAAGCCCCACCACTCCAAAAACAAGCTTCCCAGTATTTATGGGGTTGGGATCCAGTTGACAGCGTACAGGCATGGAGGCAAATCACATTTCCCTGTTGTCAGCCCCTCCTGCAGTAGCCTCCAAGCCACTTTAGTTTGCCCTAGTGGCACATTATTACCCATGGGAGACAGAATAATTTATTTGCTCTATGGGTGACAAGCCATAACATTCAACAGATGGGTGTGGGCCTTGCGAAAAGAGCCATAGAGAGAGTCCTGGCTTTGGAAATAGGAACTGGATGTTACTCCTGTTAGTTCTTTGAGCCAAAAAAGGATTGAGGTCTTTGTCCTATTTTAAATCTTCAGCCTCTCAATTTCTTCCTTTGGAAGAACAAATTCAAAACACTCACGATGGTCCGGCTTCTATTGGTTGTGGATCCAAGAGACTTGATGGTAGCTGTGGGCCTGAAGGATGCCTATTTCCATGTTTCCATATTGCAAACATGCTGTTCAAAGTTGGCCATGAGCATTGTCAGTTTGCTGTCCACCGTTTGGCCATACATTGCTTATCAGGGGTTCACAGAGGTGATGGTGGTGGTCGCAGCATTACCTTTGGAGGTCAGGTGTGGCCAGTCTATCCCTATGACTGGCTGTTGAATGCAGGATCGCCACAGTCAGTCATCAACCACGTCCAAAATATGGCAAACCTCCTGACATTGGCTGGGTTTACTTTCAATGTGCCGGAGGCACACCTGACTGCTTTGCAGAAGCTACCTTGCATTGGTGTCATCCTGAATATGGTGCATCACTAGGCCTTCCATCCGGATCGGAGAGTACAGGACATTTGGGCTATGACCCAGATGTTTCAGCCATGGTCTTGCGCATAAGTGATGATGGCTCTGAGGCTTCTTGGCCTCCTTCACCCTGCTTGGCATATGCGGCCTTTGGAATGGGATCTGTAGTCTCAGTAGGTCCAGCATCAGGGAAACCTAGAAGAAATCTGACAGGACATGAAGAGACTGCAAAAGCTCTGCAGTGGTGGATTCTGGACTACAATTGGACCAGGGTAAATCCCACTTCCTACCCCATCAAGAGCAGACAGTGGTGACAGATGCATTATAGCTGGATTGTCGAGGTTTTCTGAGAGAAATGAAGATCAGAGTACTCTGGTCTCTGGTGGAGACCTGTCTCCACATCCTCTTATTGGAGTTACAGGCCATTCGCTTCGCGATGAAAGCCTTCCTGCCCTCCATTAAGGGGAGGCTGGTTCAAGTCCTTGCAGACAACATTGGTGCCATGTGGTATTGCAACAAGCAGAGCATGTGGCGTCCTGGTCCCCTGGGCCATGAGGCCATGCACCCCCTGGAACTGGCCGAATCGTCTGGGCATTTCCCTGATCTCACACCACCTGGTGGGATATTTAAACGTCAGGGTGGATGAACTTGGCCATCGACTCTTAGTGGATCACACATGTCAGTTCATCCGCCGGTGGCACAAGACATCTTTTAGCAGATGAGAGAACCCTGGCTTGAGCACTTTGCCACCACCAAGAATGCGTAACGTCAACAGTTTTGCATGCTGAATTTCCCCAAGAAGGCGCTCTCTTAGACAAATTCCTCCCAGAGTGGATTATGGGGCCTGCTGTATGCCTTCCTACTGCTACCTCTCCTACCCCGAGCTCTGAAGACGATCAAGAACAACCAGGCAGAATGTCATCTTCTTGACTACGGATTGGGCCAGCCCAGTGCGGTTCCCAAAACTTGTGGGCATGTGCAGCTTTCCCCCGATCATGCCTCTGTTGCGTGAGGCTCTTCTATCATCACTAGGGCATGGTCTTGCACCCTGGCCTTCATAATCTACACCTTCGTGTATAAAGATTCAACAGTAGCATTTTATTGCATTCAATCTTTTTCCTGAAGTAGTGGATGTCAACCCTTGCAGTCCTTCGACAAAGTTGGTTTATGCTGGACAAAGCCTGTTTATGCTGGACGCCGAGAAAAGTGAGTGTCTTGGTGTGGTGCTCGTAATACCGATCCATTGCAGGCCAAAAAGTTGGATTTATTATTGTTTGTTCTGTCTTTGGCACAGGAAGTACTTGCAGTAGGTACTGTTAAAAGTTATATGTTGGACCTTTCATCCTTTTTGTGCCCTTGTTCAAATCACCTGTTGTAATACAGTTTCTGAAATGTTTAATCCATGTTTCCTACTCAACCATTCATGATGCCACAGTCTGATCTTAATTTGGTCCTTATTATTATTACTTGCACTCCCTTTGAATTGTTGCAAAGCTGTCCTCTGCGTCTGTCAGACCCTGAGACTGTCTTTCTCATTGTGATAGCTTCAGCTTGCTGCATGAGTGAGCTTCAATCTCCATCAGTCCAGCTGCCCTACTCTACCTTCTTTCCAGAAAAACTGGTGCTGAGGACTAAAGCAGCCTTTCAAACAAAGGTTGTGACTCCCTTTTTACGGTCCATCACACTTCCGATGTTCTCTACCCTACCTCACCCTTCGGGAGAGGAGGAGAAACTCAATTATTTGGACCCCAAAAGAGTACTGAGTTTTTACATCAATTGTACCAAAGAATCATCGGCTCTTTTTGTAGTTTTCTGGCGCAAAGAAAGGCAAGATATTGGAGAAAAGGACTTAGTATAAGTGGATAGTCATCTGCATTAAGATCTCCTATGTGTTGGCCAAGAAGCAACCTCCAGAAGGCCCATCCCACCAACGCTACGGCTGCTAGCACTCCTTTGACCTGTGGAGTTTCTGTCCTTGATACAGCCGCAATGTGGATTACGGTTCACACATTCATGAAGCCTTACTGCTTTGACAGCCAGGTTCGACAGAAATGGCGTTGTGGCCATTTGATCCTGCAGAACTTTTTAGTCTTGTTAAAAGGTAGGGCCGAATTCGACCAAGAACCCTTCAGTGTTTGCCCGGCGTTAGCCGCCTCTCATACCATTCGAGATTACCAAACAAAAAGGCAGGCGCTGGAGACTGGAAGGCAGGAAACAGGAGTTTATTCCGACGGAGCAGAACACGTCAAAACAGACAACAGGGTATCTTCTCGAGGTGCTCTGAACGCATCCTTGAGGCCTGGCCACTTATACACAGGTTTATTGCTTTTTTACATGAAACACATTCTTGTCAATACTTTGATGTACGGAAAGGCATCCTCGGAATCCTCACTTTGGGCCTGTTCCCACACACATTTACAGTAGAAGTCCCCACCCCGGTCACAGTAGGTGATGACTATCGCACACCAGGACATTCCGCTGGGAACGGGGGTGTGTGTGATCAGTCGGATCTTCGGGGTGCGAAAGCATTGATTAATCCCCGTTCCCTTGATGTGAGGCGAGGTCCTACTGTAGGGGTAATAAACTGCATCTGTTGGGCTAGGTGATGGCCTGGGGTCAGGCCGGACAATCAGGCAGGGAGGAAGGGTTTATCAAATGGGCCTGTTCTTTGAATGAGATAAAAGAGCGAGGGGGTTCAGCACGGGATATGGCTCGGAGACAGGGTCGCGTTAGAGGTGCGTTTATGGCCCAAGCAGGAGAGACCGGGGGCTGTCGGGCGCGGGGGAATGCTTGCGAGGCCGGGGAGTGTGGGGGAGAGACGTGCAGGCTATTGGCAATGGGCAGAGAGGCCATGACACACAAAATGGCTGCCACTTACGTGCATGATGGGGCCTAAAAAGGGACAGGATGGCGTGGCCACTGTTTCACGATTTTCACTTTACTTTCAACAGTGGCGTGGGAAACATAAATGAACGCCGCTTATGTATACCTAATTTTAGTCATTTTCCACAGTCTGAGTCATTCCACAGATCCGCCATTGGGAAAGGTACTGTTTTGTTATCTGTTCTTAAGGTGAGGAATATGCAATTAGATATATCCATCAGAAGAACAAGTTACTTGCCTTAGGTAACGCTCTTTCTAGTGGATATTCGAACCACAGATTACTCACTGCCCTCCCACCTTCCCATTCTGTGAAAATTACTTTTTTCATCCAAAAAGGTCACAAATGAGAGATCTGCACATTGACACAAATAACTGGTTTCATAGCTCAACTTCTGAGGAACTGGACAGTGTCCAGAAAAAAACCTATGTCAGCGCACTACAGTGGCGATTATATGAGGCTCCAGGTCTCACTCCTGGGGTGTAGCGGGGTGGATGCGGCGCTGCACAACTCCATCTACTGGCTCGCAGTAGCTATGTTAAAAAATCTCCCAGATCGAGTCTGGCGCCTAGGGATATTCTAAAGGTGAGGAATTGTCGTATCCACCAGTTAGAGTCTTACTAAAGGAAAGTAAGTTGTTGATTAACATTTTGCTTCACTCTTCAATGCTCCGATGGTGGGTCAATAGCAAAGAATGTTTGTTTCATGGCTTAGTTTTGAATTGACGATTGCTCCAATTATATCTCTGACTTCCAAACAACCACCTTGTTTGTCCTCTTGCTCAGCGTAAGAGGCATACAGTAGATTTTGAAGTGGCCATCACACCAATAAAAAGTGTAAGATGAGTTTAGCATTCACAATTTGACCTCGAAAACAGCTTTCCTCTCCTCAAAATGAACTCCTTTTAAAGTTATTTGCATTTAATTTTTTTTAAATCTTAACTTCCCAGAAGAGTGCAAGAGTGTGGTACATTAGTGTGATAAGTACTAAATTGCACATATATTGTATCCTGCTTTACTGGTGGTCCTGTCTAGTTTTGAGACTGTTAGGTCTGAGAATTCCAGCCTCACGTATCTGGGCATGCTAGTTAACAGGGGCCTGGAGAGCATGGTGGCAGATAACCTGAACCCATTTATGGAGTTAATACAATTTGACTTCACAAAGTGGTCCCACCTGGATATTTCTCTTTCTGGGGACGGATTCAAGGGGTGAAAATGGTTACCCTCCCCCGAGACACATACGTCTTGGGCATGCTTCCCTACTTAATACCCCTATTGACCCTCTGTTAGATAGATAAGACATTTAAGCCCTCCATCTGGGTTCAGCGAGATCTTGTCTGGCAATTCCGAAGCTTATCTCCCATAGATCAGCAGAGGGACTGAGCCCGCTTTCTGTGGAGCATTACTGTCTAGCCCTACATTTGGCACAAATGTTGTATATGCAGTCCCGGGTCCAAGGCCCCCTGATATGAGTTGCAATCGAACACAGACTCCAGGAGGCCTCATCTGGACTATCTTCCTGGCCCTGCCGTGGTGTCCCCCAACCCATGTTGAAAGCGCTCACAAGCTCTTTTTGGCCATCTCCATGACAAAGCTCCCCTCTGGAATAATATTTTTATCTGCATGGGGGGGGGGGGGGGGCACATGCTTGATTGGGGCCCCTGGCACAGAGCTGGTATCCTCACTCTTACACACCTGATCTCCAGCGTCTAACTCAAGTCCTTTGAGATGCTACAGTACACATTTGACCTGTTGCATTCTCAACAGTGGTGCTATACACAACTACGTCATTGTCTGCTGAGCAAACTGGGTCCCCAACCCTGGACCATCCCCTGTTCCCCTTGTGCTCTCTTACCTTAACACTTAAGGTCAGTTTAAAGGCTTTCAAAATCAATGAGAATGGATCACTTGTTCCTGCAACCAGGGTTCAATGTGTTCTACCCGTCAGTACTCAACAGAGTACTTAAAAAACCCTCATTCACGTAGGCAGGTTGTTATTTACGTGACAGCATCATCATCGGGTCTCTTTCTGTATGCTTCCTCCACCTAGAGGGAACCACTGGTTTATACAGTAGTGATCAGAAATCGGTGGTAAGTGAGGTGGTGCTCAAGTGAGGTGAAATATTTAAAAGCCTTCCACATACTACCATAAATAATTTATTCCGTCTGGTGTATGAGAGGGAAACAAAAACAGGCGGTGTGGTTTGTGCAGTATAGGATTGGGTATGAATCCTCTGCACTATTTGACTGTGTCCAAAACGTTGTTCGACATATTTCAGCCCCAATCTGTGCCCCTGAGGGGAGTCTATGAGCTTTCTTCAGGACCTAAATGGTGAGAAAAGGGTATTGTCCTATTCTGTGTAATCTGTCTCAGAGTGAATACTCTGAGGTATAAGGTCAGTGATACCTTGTGAAGTCCCGATTTGGGCTTCTATGGGACTGCTGGCAGCTTTCACCCTCGTGTGTAGGGTGCACAACTTGTGCTGACGCTGCTCTCAGGGTCCTGGGTGGGTCCCCCCCCTTGATTTTTTGGTCAGCTTAAAGGCGTAATGACCAGATTCTACAGTCTCCTGATTCACCTCCTTTACTCCCAGTCCCAGTCGGCTAGCCTCGGGATGACCTGGCAGGCTCGCCTGCAGTTGGAATATGAGGAGGAGGAATGGCCAAAACTTTTGGAGGCCCTGGAATGGGGAGTCCGGGAGAGAAGGCTGAAACTCAGACTTTTTAAGATCCTTCAGGTCTAGCACTGGAACTCGGCACGTCTAAAGGTTGCTTCTTCCCTCTACCTGCTGACGATGTGATCAACCGCCCAGTGATATTGTTCATATATTACTGGATTGTGTCGCCATTCGCCCCTTCTAGACGGCAGTGGCGTCTAACACTCTGGGAATCTATGAATTTGCCCTAGCCACTTTCGGTCCCCGAAATGTTGTGAGGTCATTTTTGGGACTTTTTGGGAGAAATGATCGATTTAATTTGGAATGGCATTTATATGTGCTTGATAATAATTGGAGTTTATTATGAGTGGAATTTTGATTTGTGAGTGGGTGTCAGTTACAGAGTGAGTATCTAATTCATTCATTCTTGTGGTTGGATAGCCAGGCTCATTAATGCATTGTGTTCGGTTGGTGTATTAAAGCTACAAATGAATGAATCCACATGTAGGTGAATGCATGGTTGAATGACTTCACACTTGTTTTATTTGTGGTTGCTATTGTCAACCGGTGATGGTCGGAAATGTCTAATTAATCTGTTCTTTTGTTCTCAGGAGCAGGAATGGTGGTCGACTGGGAGCAACAGACGGGACTCCTCATGACCTCTGGAGATGTTAGAATTATCCGCATATGGGACACAGACCGGGAGACAAAAGTACAGGTAACTGTGCCTTCCAACATCCTAAATGTATGCAGCCAGCAGCCTGAAGGATTTATGTTCCGAGATCTTACTTCTTCTCAATAATGCACATTTTAAATTACAGAGTGTGAAATGTCCCCAATCATAAATCTTTCTAATTAAATTTTTTCATTAGTCATAAAAGATATCTGTCTGCGCTATTCTTGCTTCCCTGCTCCTGGCTCTTACAGTCTGTTTTCTTCAGACTGTCAAAAGGGAGGGGTTGGGGTGACTGTAGAAAAGTAGAGCTTTAAAGGCTATGGTAGTAACACACTTTAGCTCAGAAGCATCCATACACTTTAGACCACTGACGCTCAGAAGCATTAGCACATGCCTGCAGCCTGCCCTAACTTTGCATACACCAGTGCCTTCAGAGTATCTTTCACAATTTGTCTGCAGATGACCATTTTTTTTTTGTATTTCTTTTTATTAATGAAATCCAAGAAAAAACAATCTGCAGACGCCTTACAGTACGGAGTAAGCAACAATTATATAAACCAGTGGTGGGTAACGTACGGAAAATCCACAAGGTGAAAGCTGAATATCAAGCTACATTGGCATGCGATCGTTAAAACACAGGAAATATAATTTTGACCAGTTCGACATTTTTCATAAGTCCACACCCTTAGGAACAGGATTTTTAAGGAGAAAAAGAACCGGAAAGTTCGAGTGGCAGGCAGGCTTAGCATGATTGAACCATAGCAAAACAACGATCACTCCCAGTTTGCAGCACTTGAAGGCAACACATTATAAAGGATCTCGTGCACACCACCACCCCTAGGACCCGTCCACCCACCAATCGATACAACCCCTCAGGAAGGCATCTAATAACAGAAGAGGAACAGGATAATGAACGTGAAAAACAAAAAGAAAAAGACAATACAACAAACCCCTACCCCCCACCCTGCACCCCTGCATATGGCTTCCGCCCAACCCCAACAAGCAGTGTGCCTGTCGCCCCAACGAACTGGTTACTAAACGTAGAAAAGAAACGTGGGGGAGGAAATCAACATACAGGCTCCCGGTCCCCCCTGCCAGAGACAAACGACCCCTGAACGTATAACCAAAAACAATCAGGATAGTCAATCAGAGCAAACAGGGGAGGTTATAAACACCGCCCAACCCTCCGCAAGAATAGTGGTAGCAAACCCATGTCCATTGAAGCCACGATACAAGCCCCTTTCAGTCAATCTCAACCTTGGCCCTTACGGTCTGCAATGCGAACTCCCACCGGTGGAACCACTCCCTCAACAGGATAAACAAGATGGGAAAAGAGGGCAATAATGTTCAGTCCAGATAAAGTCAATAGTAGTAGTCCATCAAAAACTCCAGTCGCACATAAGCACCCCTTCTCCGACAGTAAGTCCCAATACTGCTTCCTCCGAGAACATGATGAAACTGCCAGTGGTTGAAGAAAATATTGTTGCAGTTCGAGAGTAATTGAAAAGAGGCTCCGGGAACGAAGAGCCGAATGGTTCCACCTTCGTCGGAAGAACTATCAGTTGTGCCAACGCACTCACGATTCCAAGGTTACAATCAGGTATACTCTCACAAACCAAGGGCTCCAACACTGCATCCAGCACGAGGCCATCATCCACCGACAAGGCATTCACCGTGGGAGGCCCAGCTCGTTTGAGATCTTGCAATGGAGCAGAGTCCGGTCTCAGGCGCTCAGTCCCAACTGCACAAGCGGACATTTTGTGGATCAAAACCTCCACATGGGAATGTAGAGCCCCGATGGCAATCAAGACGGTCCTCAGCGACGGTTCGCACTACGTCCGACCCATCTCTGTTCGATTAATTGCAAGCAAGGTCTATGTCCCCAGAGCTCCGGTTCTCCGAGGGAACAGGCAAGAACGGAGCGGACGGTCACGGAGGGCGGTTGATCGTGTACCGCACGGCAATCTATCATCCGGTAGCGCGAGCGAGGACCCCGACCCTTCGAACTCGGGGAGGGGGCGCACCCGTTCTCCGGGACAGGGGACCTCAGCCCACGGCCACAGTAGCGTCGCGGCACCTCTTCTTCGGTGTTAATCAGAACGAGCGACCGCCATCAGAATCGGGCAAAATGACCTCCGCAGCAAGAGACCGGACCCAACCTGGGTCCCACGGCCGATGTTGTTCAACTGTAACCCGGTCGGGCCAGTACTCGAGGCCCCGGCTCACCAGCCGGGTTAGGCTGAGAATTGCAACACGGTTTAACTTCGTCAAACAAGTCCGTAAAACGATCGGGATTGCGCCACCGGGTTCAGCAACTATTCATCCACACGGCAGTCGGGCGTAAGATCAGGATATATGACAGGATAGTACGGCAGGAGACGAAGGTCGGCGGTGCCGGGATCCTAAGCGGCCATCTTGTTTGCGAGCGTAGCTCCTCCTCCACGCAGATAACCATTTTACAAAGCATTTCCGCTGGGTTTTGGAGAAGCCAGTGTCGACTGGGCAGTGTCTGCGAATGAGACTGACCTTTACTACTGTGTGCCTGGGCTCGGAGTACAATAATAGTCTAGTTAAGAGGAGCATTCAAGGATGGAACCTGGATACACTATTGCATAGTAATCACACATAATAAACTTCAATATACAGTGATAGTTAGCTTAGAAACGGCATTGATTCATTGTTGCCATTTACCTCCCAGTCGAAAGATTATCATAGAAGTTTGACAACAAATTAGATGATGAATTATACACTTTAATTTTTATATTCCTTGGGTTACGCTATATGGATGGGTGAATCATTGTACTTCACCATAAATCCATCTAAGATTTATTGTTTATGATTTCATGGAGTACTCGCTAATAAAAATATATTTTTGGGTTTACCCGTAGATATTTTTAAAACTGGATCCCTGCTTACGTCCAGAAAAACAATTATATAATAACTCCCAATTTGCTATATGGATGGGTGAATCATTGTACTTCACCATAAATCCATCTAAGATGTATTGTTTATGATTTCATGGAGTACTCGCTAATAAAAAGATATTTTTGGGTTTACCCGTAGATATTTTTAAAACTGGATCCCTGCTTACGTCCAGAAAAACATTTATATAATAACTCCCAATTTGTTTGAGTCCGCCAGAGTGGCATGGGAAAAATTCCCATGATGACTTTTGCCCCAGTACGTTCTGGGTGAGACATCTCCTCCAATATCTTTTGAATATACCAAGTTAATAGAGAGTTCTATAAACAAAACCTGCTAGAGTCATTTAGAGTAACTATGGATTTAAGCTCATGTTGTGATTTTTATGTTTGATATAGGAGGTTTTGCTTGAACATAAAGACTCTTACTCTCCCTTTGTGAATATATTATCGCTATATGGAGCTGCTCTTACGAATGTCTGAGTTTGATGATTGTATTTTGTTATCCTTTTTGTTGATGTTCTGATTTCCATTACTGCTGTTGTAACTGCACTGAACAATTGATTGCCTGTAAAACGTGTATACATGGCAATATTAAACTGCACTGTATTGCTCAATAAAAAGTCTTGATTTAGCACATAAAATATCAGACATTTACAATAATAAACAACAACACGAATTTTCCTTCCACTTCTGGTGCTGATACAACCCCAAAAGTGTTTTTTCCTTTAGTGTGAGTCATCTTACTGCTTTTTTGAAGTCACTGCTCAATAAACTTTGATTCCAGAAATCTTTCTGTTGATGGGAATTTTAGTTCAAGTTTTGAGCTATGGGGTAACATGGGATCCAGGAAAATATAGGACATTAAGCAGCCATAATGATATCTATACCTATACCTGTATAGATAGATTCAGAAATATGACTTCGCATGGATTGGGTTTGTGATATCCCAAAAGCCCAGCTTCCAAAAGTGAGCTGAAATTCAAAATTACCGGAAGATTTTAGATTGCCTAAGAACTGGTACATAAGTTAAAGCTACAGAGTTCCACTACGTTGTTTAGTGTTATGGCACAATACTAGGACTCCAAACTAGTATCATAGTTAGTCAGAAAAGGAGAACTAGTAGTGCTGGTAATTGGCTGGTTCCCACAGTTGTTCCCCAGAGATGGTAAATAAACGGGGTCATATCTAGCAAATAGCTGTGTTTTAATGGCAGTGGCAGCCCCCGGACCTCGTCCATCAACTGGGCTCAGCGGTTGCCATTAGTAAATGGGGAACTTGGGTTTAAATTTGGGGTCCAATCGCTATAGTGGTGGTTCAGATAGTGCAAGAATCTGAGTATAAAGTTCCTTCCAAGTGGGCACTACCCTAAGTCTTAAAGTCCTAGGGTGAAAGAGAATTCCTTGTGCCACTCCAGGTTGGAAAAGGGATTATGTGCTGAGTCAGAGATTATATGGGACTGGGTTAGAATTATGCAGGTTTACTGTAATACTATTCGTAATACTGTGCCTGCTTCCTTTATGGTCAGAGTCCGCACATTCAGAATGCAACAGCACAACTAATTCTAAGCCTAATTAGGCATCTCCGGATTTTTATCCCTCCTGAGTCCTTGAATTTATAAAAGATGCCGCTTTTAAACCTTGTTTTTGATGGATACTTTTAATTACACATTCCTGATCTTTTGATCCTCATTTTTAGGTTTTGCCTAGCGAAAGCTGCGCTCTGCGCAGCTTTTCGCGCAGGCGAAATCCTGTTGAGAACTGTAGGGTGCTTTGGGTCGGCCCTCGTCATTGATTGGCTGGCTCCGTAAACGGAGCCTTGCCATTGGACGAGGGGCCTGTCCGTCAATGCCGGACCAGACACGGGGGCGTTCCTGACATTCTTTCCCTTTTGCCGACGTCACGCCCCCGAGTCTGTTCCGGCATTGCCGGCACCTCCCTTGCTCTACTGTCATCACCACAACACTGCGCCCATTTTATCCCAAGCTAAACACTCGGAGAGGCGCAGTGACCGGGTCTTTGAAGGCCGCTCTCCCAATGAAAACAAGTTTTCTCTCCGAGTCAGCACGAGCAGGAAGACGAGCAGCGCGCCTCCCAGCTGGCCTCTCGCATCAGCATCCAGAGCTGCCCTGCGCGGTGTGTAGCTTCAGAGTGCAGAGTGGAGCTTCAGAGTGGAGCTTCAGAGTGGAGCTTCAGAGTGGAGCTTCAGAGTGGAGCTTCAGAGTGGAGCTTCAGAGTGGAGCTTCAGAGTGGAGCTTCAGAGTGGAGCTTCAGAGTGGAGCTTCAGAGTGGAGCTTCAGAGTGCAGATTCAGAGTGGAGCTTCAGAGTGCAGAGTGGAGCTTCAGAGTGCAGATTCAGAGTGGAGCTTCAGAGTGCAGAGTGGAGCTTCAGAGTGCAGATTCAGAGTGGAGCTTCAGAGTGCAGAGTGGAGCTTCAGAGTGGAGCTTCAGAGTGCAGAGTGGAGCTTCAGAGTGCAGAGTGGAGCTTCAGAGTGGAGCTTCAGAGTGCAGAGTGGAGCTTCAGAGTGCAGAGTGGAGCTTCAGAGTGGAGCTTCAGAGTGCAGAGTGGAGCTTCAGAGTGCAGAGTGGAGCTTCAGAGTGGAGCTTCAGAGTGCAGAGTGGAGCTTCAGAGTGGAGCTTCAGAGTGCAGAGTGGAGCTTCAGAGTGGAGCTTCAGAGTGCAGAGTGGAGCTTCAGAGTGGAGCTTCAGAGTGCAGAGTGGAGCTTCAGAGTGGAGCTTCAGAGTGGAGCTTCAGAGTGGAGCTTCAGAGTGGAGCTTCAGAGTGGAGCTTCAGAGTGGAGCTTCAGAGTGGAGCTTCAGAGTGGAGCTTCAGAGTGGAGCTTCAGAGTGGAGCTTCAGAGTGCAGAGTGGAGCTTCAGAGTGGAGCTTCAGAGTGCAGAGTGGAGCTTCAGAGTGCAGAGTGCAGAGTGGAGCTTCAGAGTGGAGCTTCAGAGTGGAGCTTCAGAGTGGAGCTTCAGAGTGGAGCTTCAGAGTGGAGCTTCAGAGTGGAGCTTCAGAGTGGAGCTTCAGAGTGGAGCTTCAGAGTGCAGAGTGGAGCTTCAGAGTGGAGCTTCAGAGTGCAGAGTGGAGCTTCAGAGTGGAGCTTCAGAGTGGAGCTTCAGAGTGGAGCTTCAGAGTGGAGCTTCAGAGTGGAGCTTCAGAGTGGAGCTTCAGAGTGGAGCTTCAGAGTGGAGCTTCAGAGTGCAGAGTGGAGCTTCAGAGTGGAGCTTCAGAGTGGAGCTTCAGAGTGGAGCTTCAGAGTGGAGCTTCAGAGTGGAGCTTCAGAGTGGAGCTTCAGAGTGGAGCTTCAGAGTGGAGCTTCAGAGTGGAGCTTCAGAGTGGAGCTTCAGAGTGGAGCTTCAGAGTGGAGCTTCAGAGTGGAGCTTCAGAATTGAGCTTCAGAGTGCGGAGTGGAGCTTCAGAGTGCAGATTCAGAGTGGAGCTTCAGAGTGCAGAGTGGAGCTTCAGAGTGCAGATTCAGAGTGGAGCTTCAGAGTGCAGAGTGGAGCTTCAGAGTGCAGATTCAGAGTGGAGCTTCAGAGTGCAGAGTGGAGCTTCAGAGTGCAGATTCAGAGTGGAGCTTCACAGTCCAGAGTGGAGCTTCAGAGTGGAGCTTCAGAGTGCAGAGTGGAGCTTCAGAGTGGAGCTTCAGAGTGGAGCTTCAGAGTGGAGCTTCAGAGTGGAGCTTCAGAGTGGAGCTTCAGAGTGGAGCTTCAGAGTGGAGCTTCAGAGTGGAGCTTCAGAGTGGAGAGTGGAGCTTCAGAGTGCAGAGTGGAGCTTCAGAGTGGAGCTTCAGAGTGGAGCTTCAGAGTGGAGCTTCAGAGTGGAGCTTCAGAGTGGAGCTTCAGAGTGGAGCTTCAGAGTGGAGCTTCAGAGTGGAGCTTCAGAGTGCAGAGTGGAGCTTCAGAGTGGAGCTTCAGAGTGCAGAGTGGAGCTTCAGAGTGGAGCTTCAGAGTGCAGAGTGGAGCTTCAGAGTGGAGCTTCAGAGTGCAGAGTGGAGCTTCAGAGTGCAGATTCAGAGTGGAGCTTCAGAGTGCAGAGTGGAGCTTCAGAGTGGAGCTTCAGAGTGCAGAGTGGAGCTTCAGAGTGGAGCTTCAGAGTGGAGCTTCAGAGTGGAGCTTCAGAGTGGAGCTTCAGAGTGGAGCTTCAGAGTGGAGCTTCAGAGTGGAGCTTCAGAGTGGAGCTTCAGAGTGCAGAGTGGAGCTTCAGAGTGCAGATTCAGAGTGGAGCTTCAGAGTGCAGAGTGGAGCTTCAGAGTGGAGCTTCAGAGTGCAGAGTGGAGCTTCAGAGTGGAGCTTCAGAGTGCAGAGTGGAGCTTCAGAGTGGAGCTTCAGAGTGGAGCTTCAGAGTGCAGAGTGGAGCTTCAGAGTGGAGCTTCAGAGTGGAGCTTCAGAGTGGAGCTTCAGAGTGGAGCTTCAGAGTGGAGCTTCAGAGTGGAGCTTCAGAGTGGAGCTTCAGAGTGGAGCTTCAGAGTGGAGCTTCAGAGTGGAGCTTCAGAGTGCAGATTCAGAGTGCAGAGTGGAGCTTCAGAGTGCAGAGTGGAGCTTCAGAGTGGAGCTTCAGAGTGGAGCTTCAGAGTGGAGCTTCAGAGTGGAGCTTCAGAGTGGAGCTTCAGAGTGGAGCTTCAGAGTGGAGCTTCAGAGTGGAGCTTCAGAGTGGAGCTTCAGAGTGGAGCTTCAGAGTGCAGAGTGGAGCTGCAGATTCAGAGTGGAGCTGCAGAGTGCAGATTCAGAGTGCAGAGTGGAGCTTCAGAGTGCAGATTCAGAGTGGAGCATCAGAGTGCAGATTCAGAGTGGAGCTTCAGAGTGCAGAGTGGAGCTTCAGAGTGCAGATTCAGAGTGGAGCTTCAGAGTGCAGAGTGGAGCTTCAGAGTGCAGATTCAGAGTGGAGCTTCAGAGTGCAGAGTGGAGCTTCAGAGTGCAGATTCAGAGTGGAGCTTCAGAGTGCAGAGTGGAGCTTCAGAGTGCAGATTCAGAGTGGAGCTTCAGAGTGCAGAGTGGAGCTTCAGAGTGGAGCTTCAGAGTGCAGAGTGGAGCTTCAGAGTGGAGCTTCAGAGTGGAGCTTCAGAGTGGAGCTTCAGAGTGGAGCTTCAGAGTGGAGCATCAGAGTGGAGCATCAGAGTGGAGCATCAGAGTGGAGCATCAGAGTGGAGCTTCAGAGTGGAGCTTCAGAGTGGAGCTTCAGAGTGGAGCTTCAGAGTGGAGCTTCAGAGTGGAGCTTCAGAGTGGAGCTTCAGAGTGGAGCATCAGAGTGGAGCTTCAGAGTGGAGCTTCAGAGTGGAGCTTCAGAGTGGAGCTTCAGAGTGGAGCTTCAGAGTGGAGCTTCAGAGTGGAGCTTCAGAGTGGAGCTTCAGAGTGCAGCTTCAGAGTGCAGAGTGGAGCTTCAGAGTGCAGCTTCAGAGTGCAGAGTGGAGCTTCAGAGTGCAGAGTGGAGCTTCAGAGTGCAGAGTGGAGCTTCAGAGTGCAGAGTGGAGCTTCAGAGTGCAGAGTGGAGCTTCAGAGTGCAGAGTGGAGCTTCAGAGTGGAGCTTCAGAGTGGAGCTTCAGAGTGGAGCTTCAGAGTGGAGCTTCAGAGTGGAGCTTCAGAGTGGAGCTTCAGAGTGCAGCTTCAGAGTGCAGAGTGGAGCTTCAGAGTGCAGCTTCAGAGTGCAGAGTGGAGCTTCAGAGTGCAGAGTGGAGCTTCAGAGTGCAGAGTGGAGCTTCAGAGTGCAGAGTGGAGCTTCAGAGTGCAGAGTGGAGCTTCAGAGTGCAGAGTGGAGCTTCAGAGTGGAGCTTCAGAGTGTCAAGAGCAATGCCAATAGCTCTAACTTTAACAAAGGCAAAACCATTGCATTGTAAATGCTTGTTTAAAATCCTCTCAGACACCAGACTGAAACCCAAAATGTCTTGCAATAGCGCCAGCACTCAATCGCAGCCCTGCCTTTCCCTGGACACGATAACACAGAGCTGCATTTAGATTCCACAACAAAACGCTGACATTACTTTTTCAACTCCATATTATGCGGTTCTGGATTTCCGGTTTACTGATTAACAACCAAAATTTAAATAATTCTGGCAGGGTAGCCGGTTTGTGGCCACAATAAGATTGCAGACTTCTAACAATATTGCTCTTGTCGGAAGTTGCTTTCACAGACCCACACTGTAGAATCTGGTAGCTAAACATGACTCCAAGTCCGAGAGGCCAAACGTAAATGACAAAACAGAATAAACAAGGCTGGCCTGCTTCATGTCACCCTTGCTACGTAAATCAAAGTAGATGCTAAGGTTCAAGGACAAATCCAAGAGTCAAGCAACTTCCAGACGTTCCCTTTCATAAAAGAGGCCACATAGTTGGCGTTTGCAGTACTTTTCTCAGCTTAGTCGTAGTCTTCCTCTGGATCTCAATCCAATGTGCCCTGAACTCTCCAGGCCGACTTTGACTTTGCAGCAAGGAACAACCCCCAAGAGGGCCATGCCACAGAACGTTAACTTTGCACTGTCTCTCTTGTATGGACATTGTGGCCCCACATACCTATTGTGACTGCTAGTTGCATTTCTGCCAGCCTGCCCGCCCTCTGCATCAACCTACTCCACACGGAGTCCACCCATTCCAGCATCAGACTGCATTCCTACTCTTCTGCTGATGGCTTTGTCAGATGTTGCTTTATTGGCACTGCCACCGGCATCCGCAACATCAATGCCAAATTGTCTATATCATCCCAGATGTGGACAATTCCTTATAACAGTTTCCCAATATTGTACTTTAATATTATTAAAGCACAGCCCTGTCTTGAAGATGGCTCCCGGCAGCTCCACTTTCTTGACACCAACAAGTAGCTAGAATACAACTATTCTCAACTGAAAAAGATGTTATTCAGATGCCTAACATGTTTCCAGATGATGATGATGGGGTTACATATTTATTTCTGATAGAGGCTTCTAACTGCAGATGCTACACCTTATGGATTCCCCCAGACGCCTGACTGAATCCGAAAACCATGCTAGAAGTCCCCTTGTGGGTCTGCAGGTGGGAGTCTTGCTGCTCTGTGTCAGATCCATTTAGCATTGAATATGACGTTGGGGCTCTCGTATATGCTCCACATCCTTGAGCTGATGTCTGTTTCTTTCTTTCCACACCCCCGACGTGGATCCAGAGTTTTTTTAATTCTGTCAAGCTGACCGGCTTTCTTCCCTTAAATTAATACAGTCTGCAGACATGTCAAACCCTAAAACAGCAGGGTTGAAACGAACCATGTCGAGACTTCCCCGACCCCACACGATGATTTCTGTCTGTAGCATACTGTTCATTGGATCTACGCACAACTCAATGTCATGTGAATGCTGTGTGAAAATGAACATAAAGGCAACCTAAAATCGTGAAGCCTAACTCGCTGTCGCCAAACTCTGTAATTATTTAAAAAAAAAAAGAAAAAACTGTCCCTGTCAAAGTCATGGCTCCTGAAGCCGTTCTTGTGATAGGTTGTTTTAGAAGTCACAGGTATCAGGTAGGTTCAAATATGGATCTCGGTCATCCTGCCACTCCCACCACTCAGGGTTGCACGACGCGCTTAGCACCTCTAGTCCACTGAGTGGTCCCTCACTTCAGAACCAATTCTAATGCTGGACCCGATATGCACTGACCTGCCTGGGCCACAGGCGATGCCACAGCTGCTCCTCGAGCTCAGATAGTCTTTGGACAACATTGTCGGTGCGCCAATGGGCCATTTTGACGCGCCTTAGGGTCCCAGTGACCCATGGTGGCCTCCAGTCAGATTTCAGCCAGTGCATCTGTCCCCTACGTTGACTGCGTCACTCAGCCACGAGTCGAGGACAGAAACCCAACGCTTGACTGAGGTCCCTCCGATACTGTGTCCAACACTACCGCCCCCACCCCCAACACCGCAAGCATGAATCTTGACACCAACATTACAGACACCCAGAGACCAGATGTGTGCCAATAGTACTGTGGGATTCCGAGAACAACCCTCTTTCTGTCAGACCACGTCAATATGCCTAGTTTGATCCAGACTTTCACTCATATTATCAAGCTGACAAAGATTTGTATAACAAGGGAAATATTTGTCATTACCTCCAAGACGCCAGAGGCCTGGACACATCTCCAGACATAGGCCTATATTACCCCTCGAAGTTATGGCAACTGAAGAATCCACCTCATTTGCTTCAGTGATTAGGAGAGCGGCTGAGTTTTCAGATTTCATTGTACCAATACACGAGGTACAAACTAATGTCCTCAATGAGGTCAATAGACAAACCGCCTAAGAACCTATCTTACGATTGAATGAGCCCCTAACTGATGTACTGGTGGGCAACTGGACAAAACCAGGATCTTGCTCCCTAGTTTATAGACAAGTGGCAAGGCCATACAGGCCTGCTCCCGGAGTCCTGGACTTCCTTCTTCAGCACCCCACTCTGGAGAGCTTAATTGTGTAGGCCTCAACCATCCCCCTGAACCCAAACGCATTTCTCTCAAGTCCGCCGGATCGTGGTTCTAAAAGATTGGAAAAATTTGCGTCTTCGCTAAGCCTTGCCTTAAGGTCTGTGAACACATCATGCCTCCTGGGTCGATACTTGTATGTACAAAGAAGCACACATCTTGCCAACTGTCCAGGATGGCATCCAACCAACATCACAGCAGCTTATTTTAGACTGTCAAGATTCAGCGCTGGTCTGGGAATGACACACTCTCTGGTAGGGCAGTTGGCACTAGTGCAATGGTTTAGCGCAACACTTGAATTAGCTCCATGTGCGTCTCGTCAGATGTATAACAGTCCCTAACTGATATGCCCTTCAACGGTTCTAAGCTGTTAGGACCAAAGGTTGGCTCGGCCATACAAAAGTACGAAGAGAGCAAGGCCAATGCCCACTCAGTGGGCCTAGCCCTGCCTGCTCTGCTGTTCCCCAGTGACTATGCCCCTTTCGAGGCTTTGGCAGAGGACACCAGCAGAGGCAATGCCAGACATGTGTCCATTGCTCGCTGTGCCACTGGATTCAAGCTAACCTTGCAATGAGGGGTGTTACCCCAAAACCGGTCCCAGGGTGCCTATTTCTGGTCCAGGGAGGACCCTTCTTGGCAGTTCGGGCTAGAATGTTCCCATGAGGAGCAGGGTCAAGACTTATTTGCATATGGCTCGGTCCAAGCAGGGGTGGCATAGTGAGCAAAAGAACAATGGATTTAACCCAGATCTCTTCACTGGGGGTGAATTTTTTATTCATTTAACATTCTATCCATCATTTGTTGCCGCAGAAAATGGATGCAGGCCTTCGCCAAAATATTGATCATTGCCCTCTGAACTTCTTCCTACAGAAGGAAAAGTTGAAGATGCTCACCCTGGTCTATGTTCTCTGTGCCCCAGACCCAGGAGACTAGATAGTAGCATTGGATTTGCAGGATGCCTATTTCCATATCCTGCAATCCCATAGATGCTGCCTGTGGTTTCAAAAAGGCCATGACCACTTTCAGTTCTCCGTACTCCCCTTGGCCTAACCAGTGCACCTTCTGTGTTCATGAAGATGATGGTGTTGGTCGCAGACATTCTGCAGAGATTGGGAAAACCTCCCATACCTCAACAACTGGCTCCTGAAAGTGTTCTCGCCTCAAGAAGTATAGACCACCTGCAGATGAAGGTTGACCTGTTGACGTAGTTGGTATATTCCATCAACGTGCCAAAGTCACACCGGACTCCTTCGCAATGGCTCCCTTCATTGGAGCCATCCAGCATTCAGTGCTCTTTCAAGCCTTTCCTCTGCCTCAATGAGTCCAGAACATTTGGGCTATGACCTCTTCTCGCCCCCCCATACAGAGTTAACGGTTGTGATGGATTCATCATGGCTGTGTTAGGGAGGCCACCTCGTAGAGGCGGAGATCAGAGGACTCTGGTCTCGGCGTATGCTTGCCTCCACATCAACTTGTTGGATTTGAGAGTGATTCAGGTGTTCCTTCCAACCATCAAGGGGGGACTGGGTGCAAGTTCTCACAGACGGCACAATGTGGTATTCCAATGAACTTGAGGTTTGGGGTCGTGGGTCCTGTGCTAGGAGGATCTACATCTCTGGTAGTGGCTGAATATTCAGGGCATATCCCTGATGACCCAGCATCTGGCAGGATGTTTAAACGCCATGGCAAACAAACTCAGCAGACATTGCCTCAGGAATGACAGATACACTCGGAGGTGGCACAGGGCATCTTTCAGCACAGAGGCGAACCCTGATTCAATCTATTCACCACAGCAGAGCACACTCGGTGTCAAACCTTTTGCGCATTGGAGTTCCCAAGACAGTTATCCCTCTGAGATGCCTTCCGCCTGCATTGGGGCACACTACTCATGTGTGCCTTTCCACCCCTGCCTCTCCTGCCCAGAGTGCTCAAAATGATCAAGAAAGACCGGGCCGAAGTCATCCTAGTGGCCCTAGATTAGGCGAGGAGAGTGTGGAACCCGAAAACATTTGGTCATAAGCACCTGTCGTGTAAGCACTTGCTGCTGCAACTAGAGGTCCTCCCGAAGGGGCTGCTATCCGAAGGGGCTGCTGGATAGCCGCCCCTTCGGTAGGACCTCTTGGTGCAACCGCTAGGCCTTGTCCTGCACCCAAGTCATACAATCTACACCTCCATGCTTGGAAATGGAGCGGCGACAGATGGTGGCTTCCTCTCGAAGTGGTTTGTGTTATCTTGCCAGCCAGGCATCTATCCGCCAAAACTATATATGCAGGACACCGGCAAAAGTTTGGTGTTCCTCCCTTAATATTCAACCCTTGAATGCAAAGTTGTCTGATGTTGTCATGTTCTGTCTTTCTTTAGCCATGCAAGGCCTTGCTGTGGCAACCGTTGAAGGTTGCCTTTCGGGCCTTTCGATCATCAAACTGTTTCCAACACATTCATCATGTCGGAGAGGGACCATAATTAGGTCCTTACATCTCTGATGCGCGCTCCCTTCCAGACAATGCAACGTTTAATTAATCAATCAAGTCGTACTTGTATAGTGCGGCTTAACACCTGAAATGGTATCCAGGTGCTATGCTGCAGGAATCAGTCAAACAGCCTGGTCTTGAGTCCCTTCCTGAAGTGGATCAATGAGGGTGAAGTGAGGATGGGGAGGGTTATTCAGGATTTGGAGGCGAGGTGGGAGAAGGAGTGTCTTCCAGAACTGCAGCGGCGGATACAGGTTATGTGTGCAAGGGCGATGTGTGTGGAGTGTAAGTTCCTGAGATGTCGGTGGAAATACAGGCGGTGGTAAATGTAGGTGGGTCCTTGGTCGTGGGGGGCTTTGTAGACGTGGGTCAAAAGCTTGTAATGGCATCTCATCTGGACAGGGAGACAGTGGTGGTCCTTCAGATGCTGGGTGGCGTGGGTCCTCTTGGGCAGGTTGAGTATCAGTCTAGCAGCTGCGTTCTGGAGCATTTTTATGAATTCAATGGTGGTGCCTGCATAGAGTGCATTGCCGTTGTCTGTCCGACTGGTGATGAGGGCTTGTGTCACTGTTTTCCTGGTGTTGATGGTGAACCACTTAAAGCCTTTGTAGAGCGTATGGTAGCAGGCTGAGGAGACTGCGTTGACCTGAAGTTTCATGGAGAGTTCGCTGCCCTGGATGATGCCGAGGTTGCAGGCGTGGTTTTTCGGTGTGGGGTGGGTCCGAGTTACAATGGCCACCAGGAGATGATGTTGTGCAATCTGAAGAGGTCAGCGAGTGGTGTCATGTAGATGTTGAAGAGGGTTTGACTGAGGGATGACCCTTGAGGCATGCCGCAGATGGTGTGCTTGGGTTGTGAGGTGAAGAGAGGGACCCAGACACTCTGGGTACACTCCCTGAGAAATAATGCCATCCAGCTGAGTTTCTGATCTGGCTTAATTGATCGATGAGTGTGGGGTGGGAGGCAGTGTCGAAGACTGCAGAGAGGTCAAGCAGGACCAGGGAGGCTGATTCTCCTCTGTCGAGTAGGCTACGGATGTCGTCTGTTGTGGCGATCAGGGCTGTCTCGGTGCTGTGTAAGGCTCTAAAACCTGGATGGATTGGGAAGGGTCCAGCAGGTTGTTTCTCTCCAGGTGTTCAGTGAGTTGGAGGTTGATGACTTTCTCCAGGGCTTTAGAGGGGAAGTGGAGCAGTGAGATGAAACAGTAGTTCTGGAGCTCCCTGGGGTCTGCAGTGTCTCTAGCATGTTTCCAGGCATCGAGAAAGGTGGCTGTGGTTATGGAGGCGTTGAGAATGTTGGTGAAATGGTGGTTTATCTTGTATCTTCCAAGGTTGAAAAGTCGGTGGGGGCATTGGCGATGCTCCAGAGTGAATGGAGTTCATTAGAGTGGTGGTGTTTGATGTCCTAGTTGTTCCCATGCGGTGACTGGATGGTCGGCGGTAATGGTTGAAGGGATGCTGAGGAAGCGAAGTTTCTGTAGATGGTTGCTATCTTGAGAAGGAGATCAAGTTTTCAGTCACTGATAGGCAGGTGACTCTCTGACGATGGTGAAGAGTTCCGTAGATTGGTTGACGGTGGTCTCTATCCAGTGGGTCCAGGGCCTACTTTTTTGCATCTTTGACCTGATGGTGGTAGTTGTTGATGGCTGACTTGAAGGTGACTCGGTCGTTGTGATTCCTGCTGGTGTGCCATCTTCTTTCCAGTTGTTTACAACTATGTTTCAAAATGATGAGCTTGGAGGTGCCAGCTGGCTTGTTTGGTAGCTCTGAGCGTTTTGACTGGTTTGGTGGGATCGATTTGGTCGGTGGCGCTGGTGATCCAAGCGTTGAAGTTCTCTACTGCCTTGTCCTAGGTGGTGGGGATGTTAGGGTGTGTGATGCTGACGGCGTCAGTCCGTTGGTGCTGAGTGATCTTGGTCCAGCTGCGGAAGGGGGCATTGTGGCAGTTGGGGGTGGTTCCAGGAAGTCCAGCAAGGGTGAAGTGTGCAATGGGGCAGTCTGTATGCAAGGGTGCCTTTGATGGTGGTTTTGTCATCTGTGCGGAGCTTGAAGTTCATTTGTTCCATGATCGGCATGGTTTCGTCATTTGTGATGGTGCAGATGATTGGTTCCTTGTGTACCATGGCAGTTGCCATCTCCATCTGCCCACCATCAAGATGGCATTTCTCAGTGCAATAACATCTACACGGTAAGCTAGGAAACTGCTGATCGCTGTCTGGTACAGCCATGCACCTCATTTTTCCCAGATAAGCTGGTCCTCCGCACAAAATCGCAAAGAACAGTCCATTACCTTGCCCACCTTATACGCACCGCCTCATGAATGAATGAATGAATTAAAAAGTATTTATAAAGCGCGTAGCTACCCTTAGGCGTCCCAGCCCTAATAACAGCAGTGGCCAGAGAAGAGAGCTTCTTAGGTGGGATTTTGGAAAAGCCTAGTTTTGATAAGTTTCCGGAAGGACAGAAGGTTGGACTCCCGACGTGAGGAGGCAGGGCGTTCCAAAACTTGGCAGCATTGTAAGAGAATGAGCGCCCGGCTTCTTACTTTTTTCTATTTTTGGGACTGAGGCGAGAAGGTGATTGGCCATGCTGAGACTTCTGTTAGGACAGTAAGGGGAGACAATAGATTGCAAAATTGTTGGTCCTTTAACCCAGAAGGCCTTGTGGGCGATACATAGAGCTTTAAATGTAATTCTCTCCGATACAGGCAGCCAATGAAGAGCCTTCAGTGCCTGCTTGGCGGATTGCCGGTAAGGGGTCTGGAGGAGCAGACGAACTGCACAGTTTTGAATAATCTGTAAATTGGAGATGGTAGCTCCTAAATAGAGGGCATTCCCAAAGTCCAGGCGGGAGAGAATAAGAGCCTGGACCATTAACCTTCTGGCAAGAACGGGAAGAGGAGGAAGGATTTTGCAAAGCATCCTGAGAATGCCATAACAGGTGGCCGATAGTTTTGCCGCCTGATGTTCAAAATTCAGGAACAGATCCAGCCACATGCCCAGACTTTTGATCTGATTTTTTTGGAGCAGGAGCAGGGCCAAGACAGTTTGGCCACGATATTTCTGAGTCGCAGATGGGAGAGTTGCCTAGGAACATAAGCTCTGTCTTTTCGCTGTTCAGTTTCAGGCAGGATCGCTCCATCCACTTAGCCACCGTCCCCAAACAGGGGCCGAGGCCGGAGGATGAATTTTCCGGGTGGTTTAAGGCTACAACTAGTTGTGTGTTATCAGCGTATTTAACTATCTTTATACCAACTGGATGGACTATGTCAGCCAGCGGGCTCATATATGCATTAAATAGTGTAAGGCTCAGGGAAGATCCTGGAGGAACACCACAGCTGAGAGACATACGCTTGGAAATGTTATCTCCTTCGAAGACCTGAAAAGACCTGTCTTCCAGAAAGGACTGCAGCCAGGTGATGACACCCCCAGTTACTCCAAGACTCCTGAAACTGAGAGTCAGAATGTTGTAGTTGACGGTGTCAAATGCAGCGCTGAGGTCCAGGAGGATGATAGCCGCTATACCTCCTTGGTCCAGAATTTTCCTGGACTCTTCAACCACTGGTAAGAGACCGTTTTCTTTCCCCTGTTTGGGCCGGAAACCAGTCTGAGAGGAGTGCAAAAGGTTGTTGGACTCTAAGAATCCGGATAGGACTGAATTAACGTCTTTCCAGGATTTTACTATACACCGGGAGGAGGGAAATATGATGAAAATTCCCCAGGAGGTCAGGGTCCAGATTAGGCTTTTTGAGTAGTGCCTACACCATGGCACATTTCCGGGGCGGGGAACTACTCCAGAAGAGATGGAGGAATTAATCAATTCCAGAACCACTGGAAAAATTGTTCAAGTGGCCAGGTTCAGAGTATTGGGGGAAGCAGGATCGCTGGGAGAGCGTGAATTTACAAGGGCCAAGATGGTTTCTAAGGACTTCAGGTCCATCAGAGGATTTTCTCCAACAGAGCTTGAGTGCAATGAGGAGTGATATCCATAAGCGACGGGTCATTTTGGCAAGCCGCGAGAGGGAAGGTGATATATTTATCTTGGATTTTCTTGTGAAAGAATTCGGCCAGTTTGTTGCAGTGGGCGAGGTCGCCAACAGTGGGGGCTAGTAGTGAGGGGAGTTTGAGGAGAGTCTTTGCATTGCGGAAAGTTTCCTGCTGGGAATTGGAGGCAAGGCAAATTTTTTCCTCATCGTAGGGGGCTTGTGCGGATTTAATTTCCCGCTTGATAGGTTTTGATGGCCTCTCTATATTTTAGTTTGCTAGACGCCGCGTGATCCCTTCTCCATTTTCTTTCTAGTCTTTTATAGACTTGTTTATATTCGCGGAGCTTAGGGGAGTACCACAGGGATGTCTTGGTGCTGACTTTTCTTCGGGTGGTTTTTGGGGGATTAACATGATCTAGAGAGGACTCGATCCAATTGTTAAACTTGTCGCTGGCAATGATGCAGTTTGATTCGCAAAAAGGCCTGGTAGCTTCAAGCGCTGAGACCACCTGTTCTAGGGAAAGTTTAGACCACGTGCGTTCCTGGCTACTAAACTTGCTAAAAGAGGAGAGTGGACCCATGATGTACCATGATCGGGGAATCAGACAGTGGTCTGACCATGGATGCGAGATAGGAACCCCCACGGAGAGCTCCTCACTATTAGTGAAGATAGCATCCAATAGATGACCTATGAAATGAGTGGCTCAAGAAACTCTTTGTTTAAACTGAAATGCTGAGAGATCTCTAACTAACTCCGAAGCAGCTGAGTTTGCAGGATCATATAGATGCAGGTTCAGATCTCCTAATATCGTAAAGTTGGAAAGGGAGCTGGCTAGGTTAGCAAGGGTTTCGGGAAGAACTTTGAGAAGTTGTCCATGGGCCCGGGGGTGGGGGGGATAAATTAATAAGCCTGAAAGTGTATGCATAGGCAAGAAGCTTTTCGAAAAAGAAAGATTCTCGCAGTCTGCCGCCCCCTTTGCTTCTTTTGCGGTCTTTCTACTTAATATGGTAACCAGGGGGAGGGAATGTACAAGGACAGGAGCAGACTCATTGTTAAGCCATGTTTCGGTTAAAAACAGAGCTTCAGGGAGTTCCTCCTCTAGAAGAATAGAAATTTCAGTAGAGTGTTTCGGTAGAGACCTACAGTTCAATAAAAACATTTTATAAGGTGCAGGGTTCTGAGAGGTAGTCTGGGTTTTGAAAGACTGACAAAATTTAAAAGAGCTATGGGAGCAGGTAACATTGTCCTTAGTTGGGGATAAGGAGTGTAAACAGTTTTCATTGGCAGCCCCCCTTAATCGTAGAAGGTGGTGAGGAGAATAGAGGCATTTACCTGCGGGAAAGCAGACAGTGGGTATGGCCCCTGGCCCAGGTCAACCGGGGCGGGCGCAGATGGGCTTGCCTTTGGGCGTCTGCGGCGCATCATGATAGGCATATGTTTAAGTAGGTTCAGCAGCTAGACTGCTGACCGTGTGGCTCCGCCCCTGCCCGACGTGAGGAGCTATGCAGCCATTTACTCCCTCCACACAATCGAGAATAACCCGTTGTGGACCGGGGAGCGTCGCGGGGGTCACTTCCGGTAAGAGTGCCAGGTGGGGGGATCAAAGTACCAAGTGTGTGTGCCCAGTAAAATAAACAATTCAAGTTTTAGCAAGGATGATTCCCTCCAAGAATGAAGGACTCCACCGGCTGGAACCCAAGAGGGCCCAGAGTTTCGACATTGACTGAACCAGAGTACCAACACGATGACCAACGTTTCGTTGGTTTCTCTAGAGCAACAAAGAGCAAAGCAGTGCAAAAGAAAATCATCTCCTGATGGATTGTGTTATGCCTCAACTTCAACTATAGGCTGGCTAAAAAGCAACCCCTATGCTTGATTCCACCAGATCAAAGGCTGCTACGACTGCACTAGGCATTTTTCAGGCAGCTAGGTGGGAGTCCCTCCATACGTTCATGAAGCACCTACTGCCTGGGTTGCCAGGTCCAGCGAGATGGGCACTTTGGCCAATATCTCCTGCAGGATTTCCTGGACTGAGCCATTCCACAGAACCACCACCTGGAGAGATACTGCTTTGGTATCTATCCACATGGTGAGGAATATGCGTTTAGAAGTCCGTATCAGAAGAACAAGTTACTTACCTTTGGTAACGTCTTTTCTGGTAGAGACTACATCCAACTGTAGATTCCTTACTGACCCTCCCGTCCTCCCCGTTTTGTGGAATGATCACATTCAGTCCATTAATAAGTTGCCAAATCTGGAAGTCTTCACACTGCCATATTCTGATTTTATTGTCTCGCCATCTAACAGCGCTGACAGAGATCATAATGAAATTGACTTCATCGTGCGGATGAGGTACATTTCAATGGGAGCCCGACGTCCTGTACAGGGTGGGATGGATCCAAAGGGGAGCTGCAAAATACCTCCTCCTGTAAACGTTTCTGGATCTGGTCTGGCACCTGGGGAGAGTGAGAAGATGAGGAATCTGTTGTTAGATAGTCTCTACCAGAAAGATAGAGCCATTGGACCGAGACTCTCCACAGCTAGACTGTATGCGATCAAGTCAGCTGACAAGGTGTATTCTTTTTCAACCTATTTATTTAGAACTTTTTAACCAGTTAGTAATCTATCAGTTTACACACAAATTTGTTAAAAAGTATAAGTCTGAAGAGTTGTCTTATCACAGAGAAGAGCTTTCTCTGCATTCTCAAGGTCCTTGCACTCTCCTACCAGTAAAACAAACATTACCTGCCTTTCTTAAAATGTGCGCAACAGGTCAGGACTGGATCTTCATAACACGCTTTTCTCTTCCCCTCCTTGCTGTCTTTAGAACTTATACTTATATATTACTTAGGTAATAGGGTACACAATTTGTTTTCGGGTCTAATACATTTTTCTATGTTTCCACACACTGATGCTGGTCTTTAATTTGACATACAAAATGCCAGTAGCTTTGACACCTCTCCTTATTTGACCTTGGATTCACCACAAGGTTCCTCCTACTGAGTCATTTGCAGTATTACACATTTTATTTATTTATTTGTTTATTTATTCAGCTTATAGAGCGCGACAGCTACCCAAACAGGGTTTCCCGGCGCTAATGAAGACTAGAGTAGCATACAGTAGAAGGAAGGTTATTGGTTAAACAACCAGGTCTTGACTGCCTTCCGGAAACGGCTGAAACAGCGTTCCGCCCGAATAGCCGGAGGGAGGGAATTCCAGAGCCTAGGACCCATGGAGGCAAAGGACCTCCCGCCCATCCTGGCAAGTTTGACCTTGTGTACACAGAAAATTTCTTGGGTAGATGACCTCAGTGTACGGGTTGGGGAGTACGTCGACACCAAGGATTGTAAATATTTTGGAGCCGTACCTGCTTTTATTTTATACATGTAGCTTAAGGCTTTAAACTTCACACGGCTCTCTACTCGGAGCCAATGGAGTTCCCTGAAATGACGTGTGATGGGTTCGTTCCTCTTGCAGCCACAGAGTAGATGTGCCGCAGCATTTTGGACCATTTGAAGGCGGCGGATAACCGCCTTAGTAACCCCCAGGTAGAGCACATTGCCGTAGTCCAACCGGGAGGTCACCAAGGCGTTAACCACAGACCTCTGAGTGTCTGGTGGCAACATCCACAGTATCTTTCGCAACCAGCGCAAGATAGAAAAGCAGGTAACCACCACTTTCATCACTTGCGTCTGCATTGTTAGGCCCTGATCTATGGTGACCCCCAAGTTGCGGACGTGTGTTGATGCTGGAGGAATGGGACCCATTTCCGCCGGCCAATGTTTAGCACCCCACAGATCGGGCTTACTCCCGAGGATAAGGATCTCTGTTTTTTCCCCGTTGAGTTTCAACAAATTTTGGTTCATCCAGATGGCTATTTCGCTAAGCCCTGATTGAAGAAGGGAAGTAGGGGACATGTCTGATTGCGAGAGGGAGAAAGCTATCTGTGAGTCATCCGCTAGCGGAGTAACATATAAATTAAAAAGAAGAGGGCTGAGAATTGAGCCCTGGGGGACTCCAAATGGGGAGGCATGGACCTTAGATATCGAAGAGTGTGAGAAAACTTGGAAAGTCCTGTCCGTCAAGAAAGATTCAATCCATTTCAGAGCTTTGCCACCAATACCTAAAGAGCCCAATGCTCTAAGTAGGATGGCGTAGGAGATGGTGTCGAAGGCCGCACTGAGATCTAATAGAATCAGTGCGGCGGTGTCCCCTCTGTCGAGCATCAGACGGAGGTTCTCGGTGACACCCAAGAGTGTAGTCTCCGTCGAGAATCCTGGGCGAAACCCTGACTGTGAATCATGCAACAGATTGTTGTTCGCGACGAATAGGGCCAAATGCTGGTAAATGTGTCTTTCCAGAATTTTGGAAAAGATAGGAAGTAACGAGATCGGCCTGAAGTTGGCAGGGATTTTAGGATCCGCCATAGGTTTCTTCAGCAAGGGAGAAACCATGGCGTGCTTCCAACATGCCGGGACACTGGCCTGATGTAATGAGGCATTAAGCGTGGAGCAGATCCTGCCGAGCTGAGGCTCATCCAAAAGTCTGAGCACGGAGACGGGAAGAGGGTCGTTAGGGGAGCCAGATTTGATCTTAGCCAGATGTAATGATAACGACGATGGATTAAGGTCCGGCCATTCCTCCAGTAGGGCATATAAAACCGGCAGCGAGCTTGTGGGTCTCACGCTAATGTCAATAAGAGGGGACCTTCTATCTTCATATTGCTCAGCTATATGCATATGATTTGCAACTCATCTTTCCTTTGAACACCAAGGACTCAGTAGAGGAATTTCAAAATATCATGTCCCACATCCAGAGTTGGATGAGTTGCAATCATTTGAAACTCAACCCAGGCAAGACTGAATTGGTCTTGCCTGGGCAGAGTGTGCTTAGCTGGAACCCAAGTTTTTGGCCTTCCAGCTTGGGGGCTCCACCTTCTAAGTCATCTTCAGTTAAGAGTCTGGGTGTACTTATTAGTGAGGATCTGTCTCTGAAAAGACAGGTAGGCGCAGTGGTGTCATCCAGCTTCTTTCAATTAAAGAAAATTCAGAAAATCGCTTGTTTTTTTTCTCCAGCTGCCCTCACCCAGATTGTTATTGCCTTGGTCCTGTCGCGACTAGACTTCTCCAACAGCCTTTATCTTGGGCTTCAAATTGGAGAGTTAAAACGCCTCCAGCTGGTCCAAAACCAGGCTGCCAGACTTATTCTGAATCTTTCTAAAAGGCAAGTCTATTAGATCAGGGCTGAAACAGTTACATTGGCTGCCTGTTGAGCAGCGAGTTGCTTTCAAAACAGGGTGTATTTTATTCAAGTCCCTACTTGATTCTGGCCCTAAGTTTATTAGAGATCTGTTTATCAGATACGATCCTTCCCGCAATCTTCGCTCCTCCCACAAATCCCTTCTGAATGTCCCCTCTTACAAGAGGAAGCGTCTAGGCGGTTGCTGCTTTGATCACCTTGCAGCCACCTTCTGGAACTCTCTTCCTCTTCAACTGAAACGGAGTGGTAACATTTTGAGTTTTAGACACTCTCTCAAAACCTGGTTATTCTCCCAGGCTTACTGCTGAGCTGCCTCATCTCTGTTTTTAACTGGTGTGCTGTGTTCCCTCCTATAGCGCCATGAAGCCCTTGGGCGTACGAGCGCTCAATAAATAAATATTAACATTAACATTATATTTTGATAGATTTTCTCGATCTTTGATGTGAAATACTGGGCCAGCTCCTCACATTGGGAACTATCCAGGGGTGGAGGTCCAGCTACTGTGCCAGATCCTGCTAAGTCCTTGACTAACCCATAAAGCACTTTTGATTTGTTTGTGGCGTTTTAGCGACGTAGGTGGTTCTGGCCTGACGGCAAGCTTTATGATAGTGCTTCAGTTCCTTTTTTATAAGCCAGATCGGCAGTAGGAGAATAGTCCTTTCTCCACGCTCTCTCTAGTTTTTTGCAATGAGATTTCTCAGACTTTAATTGGTCATTGAACCAAGGAGCTGGAGGTTTGTGGATAATAGTTTTTTTGCAGGACGCTGGCAAGCAACTGTTAATGGCTTCAGTGAGCCAAGAATTTGTACTAGCAGCTACTGCGTCTACGCTGTCCCTATTGGTTTTATCCTTAGGCATATGGGAGTTGAGATGCTGCTTAAAGGCGGCTGCATCAAGCTTTTTCAAATTTCTCATTAAGGTAGTCGTAGAGAATTTGGGCTGGACCTGGAGATCCCTTAGAGAGAGATCAAACCAGTTCATATAATGCACTGACCAATGGATAGGAAGTGCTGGATGGCATTGTATGTTATTCAAGTTGGAAAGAATAGGGTCCAACAGATGGCCCCCTTTGTGTGTTGGGCCCTGATTGTGTAGTATCACATTAAGGGTTTCAAAATCCGACAGTAGATTGGTGCTTACGCTACATGTGGGGTCTTCCAAATGAATATTAAGATCACCTAAGATCATAAAATTATTGGAGTGTAATAATGCGGTGGCAACAAATTCTGATCATTGTGGGGCCCACGCATTGGCTGGCCCTGGAGGGCGATAGATTAACAGGCCAGAAAGAGTAAACTTGGGATGGAGCGCAAGCTTGAAGTAGGTTGCCTCGCAATCTTTACGTTATGCGGGTTCAAGCAGGCATTGGACATTGCTCTTGGTGATAATCGCAATGCCACCTCCTTTCCCAATAACTCTATCCTGCCTGGAAATAGTATAGTTTGCTGGTAAAGCTTTGGCAATGTCTGGCCCTGAGCTGTCATGCAGCCATGTTTCCGTGAGGAATAGTGCATCAGGGCATTGGTCCATAAGGAGATCAAAGATCTCACGCCTGGTCTCCCTATTCTGTCAGAAGAGAATACAATCATGTTCCTCTGGTGTGGGCCCGCCACTTCTTTTGTCTTTCAGTGAGGCTCTAGTTCACCTACCTTGGCTGCCTTGTTTAGGCACTTCTGGGCTTGGCTGTTAGCTCACTACTGCCTGAGGCCACAGACCAGCACCTAAGACCCAAAGTTCCTGGCCCACACAATAGGTTTGAGATGGCTGGTGGTGCAGGCTTCCATTTGCAAGTTAGCCTAAACTCCTTCATTTCCACGGCCCTGGGTAAGTCGTCTTAATGCAAACTGATTGATACAATGGGCAAGAAAGTCTTCTTTTACATCAGCGTGACCCTGGTTTCTGATAATGCTTCCTTTCTTTTGGCTCTTTATTACGGCACCGTCCGGCAGATGAACCTGGAGGTTCTGCTGGCATTACAGGTGGCCATTCTGGAACTCTTTGGGAAAACAATTCAAGGTGGCATGATGCAGCCATTCAAATTTAGCTTTCTGGCCCGGATTCTACAGACTCAGTTGTCTGTGCAATGGGGACCAGAATCATCAACCAGCCTGAATATGCTCTGAATTTCTAGTGATGTTTAGGCTTCCTTTATGATAATGCAGTTTGATGGGGCTTGATTATTTATGTCTCACATCTCTGTCCAGGCGAGATCAAGAATAAAAAAAAAACTTTAAGAAACCCTTTATCTATAAAGATGGACGAATGCTAGTGTAAAAGGTGGGAGTGTCTCTTTTATACGACGGTTTCGCTTACCCACTCGAAGGTGGCATGCTTCATCATAGGGTAACCTCCTCGCACCATAAAGGCTGCTACACCTCTTTGAGGGTACTGGCTACAACATGTTGACCACTGTTGCACTCTATGACAGATCTAATTCCACTCTGTCATAGCCTGTGTTGAATCCTGGTCGGGGGACGCTTGAATAAAATAATTGCTTAATTCTGAACTAGTTTTAACCCACATTCTCTCGATCACATTCTACTTCCTTCACCACACCCATTTCACGTAAGGTAATTAGTATACCTATCTGAAAGAGACACGTTAGTGATAGATTCCTTACCTTAGAATATCCCCAGGCGTCAGACTGGATCCGGAAAGTTTACGCTAGCAGTACCACTGCGCGTCAGTAGGTGGCATTGTGCGCGTCCGCAGCTGGCGTCATAAGCGCCGAGATGACGTCACAGAGACTACTTAGGCGCCACCCATGCGCGCTGACGTCAGTTCTTTCTTTTTCCGCGTCAGTAAGCGCAGATCCGGTTAGAGCATGTACCTTAGTCACTTTTTGACTACCTCTTTTGGGACTTTTGTCTCTTGTGGTTCTTCTCTGGTGCACGTAGGGATGCCTGGGTTTAAGTCCTGCGGGGCCTACCGTCTCAATATGTCGGTGGCGAACCCCCATGACGTCTGTCTCTACTGCCTGAAGCGCGACCAAGACTCCTGGTCCTGTTTGAACTGTCGGGCTGTGGCCCCGAAGGCCTTGAGGGAGCGACGCTGGAAGTTGCTTGAGGTTCGGCACTCGTCCCAGCGCCGCTCCCGGTCCAGGAGCTGTTCTAGGGAATGCTTGCGGGGCCTCTATCATCGCTCCTTGGGCACCCTCGGTTACGGATAAGAGACAACACAAAAAGAAGTCGAAGAAGCATTGTCGTTCTCCGACATTCCCCCGTCGATCCCCGGATGCGAACGAAGGGGACAGGAGTTCCACCCCTGCTGCTCCTTCGGAGCCTAGGAGTCCGCGGCCTACCTGCCTTACCCGGGTCCGTCGTCGACTCCCGCCCGGGTGTAAGAGTTTATTGCTGCCCTGGACCACCTGTTTAGGCCTCGGAATCCCGCCTTTGGGCCCCGCAGTCCCGTGTAAGGATTCTGCCGGGCCGTCAACTCCGCCGGCGGCTCAGGCACCGCCAACGGCCCCGGCGCCACAGGATCCTGCGCCGTTGGCTCCACAATGCCGGCTCTCGCCCCAGCGCCACCCTCGGCTCCGCCTGCGGCGCCGCAGTGGATGTCGATGGTTCCGCCTCTGCCCCGGTTCCCGTACTTTTTTGTCCCCACCTGGGAACCGAATCGGGACACAGCGCCGGTTCGGCCCCGGCCGGCGCTGTTCCCAGCGGCTATCCCGACACCGTTTGTTCCTTTGCCGGTCCCAGCCCCGCCGCCACAGTCTGCGCCACATACGGCGGAGGTAGAGGACGGCTGGGAGGGGTCCGAGGACCCTTTTGCTCGTCAGTGTGACTCTGAGCAGTATTGGGCGGACGACTTGGAGGAGGCTGGTGGCCTCAACATCTCCTCTGATCCGGGGTTTGCCTCTCCCCCGCCCACTATGGAGGAAGGTGCCTCGTACACGGTGGTGCTCCGTCGGGCAGCTGAGGTCCTTAACCTTGATCTCCCTACAGGGGCCTTAAAGACTAATCTCCTCACTGAGGTGCTCCAGTCGGCGTCCACTTCATCTGAGCCACTGCTGCCCTTTAATGATACCCTTACTGACGTCTTGTTGGGCACTTGGTCGCGGCCGGCCACAGGGGCCCCTGTGGATAAGAACGTCACCAGGCGTCATCGCCCGGCGCCGGGTGACCCTGCCTTTTTGACCACTCATCTTACGCCCGAGAGTCCGGTCATTCAAACTAAGACGTCCCAGAGTCCCTTTCCCATGGCTCCACCAGATAAGGATTCTAAGAGGCTGGAGCAGTTCGGCAAGCAGTTGTTCTCCTCGGCCAGGTTGGGGTTGCGGTCAGTGAACACCGCATGTCTATTGTGCTGCTATTCCCACGTGGTGTGGGATACCGTTGCTCAGGTGTTACCTCAGTGCCCTGAAGAGGTGCAGGCTGTGGCCGAGGGTAAGGACGCGGCTAAATTCGCCATTCGTTGTGGCTTAGACACCGCGGACTCCAATTTCCACGACTGTGGCGCTTCGTCGCCACGCCTGGTTGAGATCTACCTGGTTCTCCCCGGATGTCCAGAGCTCGCTCATAGACATGCCCTTTGATGGCACTCGCCTATTTGGTGATAAGGCCGACAGCACGCTGGAGCATTTTAAGGACTCGAGCTACGGCCAAGTCCTTGAGCCTTTCCGCCACGCGCCCGGCCACATCTACTTTTCATTCCTTTCGTGGCCATGGAAGGGGCACCCAAGCCCGCTCGTTCAGTCAAAAACCTGCGCAGAAACAAAACTCAGCGTGGCCGTGGTCGTGGAGGCCGCGGTGGCGGCTCCGGGGGCCGGCGTGAAGGTCAGTCCACCTCCGCCCCGCAACATCCGCCTTAAAGCCTTCCTATTCTGAGCTTCGGGGCGCACCCCACGCCAGTGGGAGGCAGGATTTGACATCATCCTCTCCATTGGGGTTCTGTCACTTCTGACGGGTGGGTGCTGCAACTCGTCCGGAGGGGTTACTCCCTCCCCTTCGAGTTTACTCCTCGGCCATGCCACCTCAGTTCCACCGCATGTCTGGGATCACTTTGCGCTTCTCCAGCAGGAAGATATGGCCCTCTTGGCCAAGGGGGCCATTGAGTGTGTTCCTGGGCCAGAAGTAGGACGTGGTTGTTAAACCCACTACTTTCTGGTCCCCAAGAAGGGCAAAGGGGGCTTGCACCCCATCTTGTACCGCAGGGACATCAATCGCTTCCTCCGGAAAGAGAAGTTCAAGATGTTGACTGTGGCTCAGGTCCTGTCTGCCCTCGACCCGGGAGACTGGATGGTAGCGTTGGACTTGCAGGACGCTTTTTTTCACATCCCTGTCCTGCCGGCCCATTGGCGTTACCTGCGGTTCACGGTAGGCCAGGAGCATTTTCAGTTTGCCGTGCTCCCCTTTGGCCTTACCAGCGCCCCTCGGGTGTTCACAAAAGTGATGGCGGTGGTTGCAGCTCACCTGCGCAGGTCAGAGGTGTCAGTCTTCCCCTACCTTGACGACTGATTGTTGAAGGCGGGCTTGCCCCAAGCAGTTGTCACCCACCTTCAGACTACGGCCGACCTCCTACATTTGCTGGGGTTCTCCATCAACGTGCTGAAGTCTCACCTCAGTCCCTCTCAGAAGCTCCCCTTCATCGGAGCGGTTCTGGATTAGACACAGTTTCGGGTTTATCCTCCCGAGCAGCGATATTCAGACTATGATTCCGATCTTTCAGCCTCTAACCCGGGTTTCAGTCAGGATGACCCTCCGCTCCTGCGACTGATGGCCTCCTGCATCCTGCTAGTGCCACATGCCAGATGGCATATGCGGGCTCTGCAGTGGGACCTGAAGTTCCAGTTTGCACAGCATCAGGGCAACCTGTCCGATCATATTCAGATCTCGGAGGGCACTGCACAACAATTGCAGTGGTGGCTCACGAATCGCGATTGGGTCAATGGCAGATCCCTCTCCCTTCCCCAACCGGAGAACACAGTGGTGACGGATGCATCCCTTCTGGGATGGGGAGGCCACTTGGGAGAGGCGGAGATCAGAGGCCTCTGGTCTTTGGCGGAGTCCCTACTCAATATCAACCTTTTGGAGCTTCGGGTGATCCGACTTGCACTGAAAGCATTCCTGGAAGTGCGGTGCAGGTGTTCAAGGACAACTCCACCGCCATGTGGTATTGCAACAAACAGGGCGGGGTGGGGTCCTGGACCCTATCTTCAGGAGGTTCTGCACCCCTGGACATGGCTGGAACATCAAGGCATTACCTTGGAGGTTCAACACCTGGCAGGTTCTCTGAACGCCAGGGCGGACAAACTCAGCCGCCGGTGCTTGATGGATCACGAATGGCGTCTGAACTCTGACGTGGCGCAAGGTCTCTTTCTGCAGTGGGGAGAGCCTTGGTTAGATCTATTCGCCACCAAAGAGAATGCACAATATCATCAGTTCGGCGCGTTGGAATTTCCAAGGCGGCACTTGCTTGGCGATGCTTTTCGTACTGAGTGGAGTTGCGGTCTATTGTACGCCTTTCCGCCTATACCACTTCTGCCCAGAGTGCTGGAGAAGATTCAGCGCAACCAGGCCCAAGTCATCCTTGTGGCTCCGGATTGGGCACGAAGATACTGGTATCCCGAGCTACTCAGCATGGCGATCGATCCCCCGATCCGACTGCCTCTTCGGGAGGATCTTCTGTCGCAACAGCAGGGGATGGTCCTCCACCCGACCCTGTCCAGCCTCCACCTCCATGCGTGGAGATTGAGCGAAGACAGTCGACATCTTCCGATCTTCCTCCTGAAGTCTGTGATGTCATTCTGGCAGCCAGGCATCCCGCCATGAAAACGGTATACGCCTGCAGGTGGAACAAGTTTGTGACATGATGCACAGCAAAGTCGGTGGATCCCCTTTCTGCCCCTCTTTCCGATGCTCTTTTGTTCCTTCTTTCCTTGGCCCAGCAGGACTTTGCTCTGGGCACTTATGTGCTGTTCATCAAGCCTCAATGGGACTTAAACCTTGTATTGACATTTCTGATGTGCATTCCCTTCGAGCCTCTTCATAACTGCCCCTTGCGCCTTCTTACTCTCAAGACGGCTTTCCTGGTAGCTATCACTCCTGCCAGATGAGTGAGTGAGTTCCAGGCTCTTACTTCTAAACCTCCTTTCCTTTCTGTTCATCCGGACAAGGTGGTTTTAAGGACCCGTCCTTCTTTCTTACCAAGGGTTGTTACGCCCTTCCACATCAGACAGACCATCACTTTGCCCACCTTCTTTCCGCCTTCGCATCCTTCGAAAGAGGAAGAGAGGCTCCACCGTCTAGACCCAAAATGTGTGCACTTGTTCTATCTGAAGCACACACAACAGTTCCGGGTGGATGAACAGCTCTTTGTTGGCTACGTGGGGACCGGTCGCGGAGCCGCTGTCGTCTCCGCTCGTCGAGTCATCACCACTCGGCCGGCTCCAAGTCCTCCGGTAAGTCGAAGCACTCTAAAAAGAAGTCGAAGGGGCAACATCGCTATTCCGACTCCCCTCGCCTCTCGCGCAACGCGGCTGAGGGTTCGGGAGACACTGCCCATGCGGCTCCACTGGAGCCGCAGGCGTCGCATCCGGCCCCATACCCTCCGGTCCCTGGCCTGCATGCGACGCCTGAGGAGATAAGTGATTTCCTCGTGGCCATGAGGACTCGCTTCCCTCCGTCGAGGCCTGTTGGTGCGCCTTCGGGCCCCGCGGACCGAACTAGAGGCCCTAGAGGGCCGACGGCTTCGGCGCCGTCGTCGACTTCGGTCCCGGCGCCGCAGGACCCCGAGGGATCCAGGCCTTGATCCCGGTCGACGCCAGTTGACCTCACGACTCCTCCGCTGGCGCCGACCCCCATGGTGTCGCTCCCAACGCCGTCTTCGGACAACGCCGTCCCCAGTTTCAGCCCCGGTCCGGGTCCAGCGTGGGTGAGCAATTCACCTATGACCCGGCTCCGTCATTTCTGGCTGTTTAACAGAACACGGATAAGGGGAGGACTGGGAGGGGTTGGAGGACCCTTTGGCATAGCAGTGCCAGTTGAGTCAGGACTGGGCAGATGAGTTGGGGGAAGCCAGTGGTGTGGACACATCGCCTGACACTGGATTCATCTCTCCTCCCGCTGTGGCTACAGAGGAGGGTGCCACTTATGGTGTGGTGTTGCGCAGGGCAGCCAAGGCATTGGCTCTTGAGCTCCCTGCTGCGGCCATGAGGACTAATCTCCTCACTGAGGTGCTTCAGCCGCCAGTAAGCTCTTCAGAGCCTCTGCGGCCGTTTAATGAAGCCCTCACGGACGTTCGGATGGGCACTTGGTCCAAGCCCTCCACAGTACCCCCTGTGGATAGGAACGTGGCCCGACGCCACCGCCCGACTCCAGACGACCCCCACTTTCTGTCCGTTCACCCCACCCCTGAGAGCCTGGTGATCCAGGCCTCTACATCCCAGTCCGCATTCCCGACTGCTCCTCCAGAACGGGATTCCAAAAGGTTTGATCAGTTTGGGAAGAAACTGTTCTCCTCATTGAGTTTGGGGTTGTGGTCTATCAACACCGCTTGCCTTTTGGGGCGTTACACCCACTCTTTGTGGGACACGGTTGCGGACGTGCTGCCCCAGTGTCCGGAGGAGGCCCAGGCACGGCTCGCCCAGGCACTTGCCGAGGGTCGGGATGCAACGTGCTACTCCATCAGATGTGGACTTGATATCACGGACTTCCTAGGCAGAGCGATTTCCACGACGGTGGCGATCCGTCGCCACGTCTGGCTGAGGTCCGCCAATTTTTCAGGGGTTGTCCAGGCCACGCTAATATGAGGGCTCTCCAGTGGTGCCTCCATCTCCAACATGCGGGCGATCTGACAGACACATCAGGATACCCTGCTGAATCCAGTGATTTTTGTTCGAGGAGAACCTGTCATGTGGGAAGTCAATTTGCCCATCACCAGAAATGGCACTGTTGTGATGGAAACCCCCAATTTAGAGTGGGATGCCCAGTTGAAGGAGCTAATGATCAGAGGTCTCTGGACTCCAGAGGAGCTAGGATTACACATTAATTTGGTCAAACAGCTGGCGATCGCCTGACCCCGAAGACCTTCCCACCCTCCTTTTGCAGTCGATCTGCTAGATTCTGGCAGACTTTAAGACTGCAATGGGGCATGTGAACAAGCAAGGCAGCCTAATGTTTCATCTTCTCTGTCAAAGAGCACTGAGATTGTGGAACTGGGCTCAGATGCACAGGATGTCCATTTTCTTCCTGCCTACCACAGGTGATGTTTCCACCCATAGGGGGTACAGCCTATCTTTGCCCTATGGGGCACCCTGCCACTGTATCTCTTCCCCACACATGAAAATGCACTTTGTCTGCTGTTCTCTGCTCTCCAGAATCTATTTCAGGAAGCCTTGGAGGATGTTTTTGGTTGATGGGGAATATTCTACCACACTACGCATTTTCCACATAGCCTTGATTCCTTGAATACTAAGAAAGCTGTGCCAAGACCAGGCTCAAGTCATTCTGGTTCTCTGGTTTGACCAAGAAGGGCGTGGAATGCAGCCTATCTGAGACTCTTCCTGTGTCCCTCCCATCCAGCAGAGTAACCCGCTGTGTTCAAATCCCTAATAGTTATGAAGTTTTTAAATGCATGTTTGCGCCTTCCCTTTTAACTACGCCTAAGTTGGTTCGGACCTTACTGGGAGTTCTTTTTGATCCTCTACAAAGCTACCAGTTGCAGCTTTTAACTTTCAAAACAACTTTTTGGTAGCATCACGTCAGTTTTCAGCATCAGTGAATTTACTGTGCTGTTGTCCCAAACTCCCTTCAGTTGTTTCTACCCTGACAGGCTGGGTCTGAGAACAGAAGTGCTTTTCCTTACAAAGGTGGGCACTCCTTTCTATATAGGGCAGTCCATTAGGCTTCTCATGTTTTTCCTTTTGTCCCATTCCACCAAGGAGGTCGAGACCTCATAGGCTGGACTCTCTGAGGGTGGTCATCTTCTATGCTGACAGGACCTAGGATTTCTGATCCAGTGACCAGGTTTTTATTGGCTATTTCGGCAAAAAAGAAGGGCAAAGCAGTCCGGAAGAGAATCCTGTAATCGTGGATTGCGCTTTGCATCAAAATCTGTTATACATGTGCCAAAAGGGAACCTCCAGAAGGGATTCGAGCTGGGTCTACCAGAGCAAAGGCATTGTCTTTGGCATCGGCCAGAGAAGTGCCTATTGCAGAAATATGCTGTGCAGTCACATGGGCTTTCTTTCACAAGTTCGATAGGCATTATTGTTTGGACTCAGAAGTTTAAAGGGATGACCTTTTCTCTCATTCTGTGCTGCAGTAAGTTCTGGTGTGACCATTCTCTCAGATCCAACACCTGAGAGAGGCATTGCTATGATATATTTTCAAAAGTTGAAGGATTCACAGGTCGAAGTATCCATCCATCAGAAGATACTTATCTTAACAAAAGATCTTTCTAGTGGATACTCTGTCTACCTGCAGATTCCTCAACATTCCTGCCCTCCTAACTATTTGTGAGGAACGGATATAATCCTCTCAATAATACGGTTCCAAGTTAGATTGTTGCACTGCATGTCCAGAAAATTGTATTTAGGTTAATTCATGCGAGCTGAGGTAGTAAACATCCTTGGTGAAGGCCTTATGCTTCTTGGAGCTAGCCTCATCTTATTAGCTCCATATGGAATGCCACAAATGAGAGACAGAGACAGAGAATGACCTTTTCGCAGATCAACAGCCCTATATATGGGCTGTGGGTCCTCTAAAGAAACTCAGACCGGCATTTTTAGTCTTCAGACAGCTTAGCTCAAGGCTAGAAGAGAGGGGTTTGTGAAAAAAGACTGGTTCCATCATTCAATACAATGCACTAATGAAACACAGATGCAATTATTTTTCATATTTTGCTCATTAATTGCTTTCATTGCATTTATTTTGCTTATTTTCATAATTACATCAGTACACTTTATCTGAAGTAGATTAGGACTTTGACTTAAATAAAGTTTTAAAATATATCTATAGTGTGAATTCTTGTGCGTCTGAATCCATGGTGAAAGGGGTTTGTAACTCGCCAACCAAAAAATAATCCTTTGCATTTCACAGGACTGATTGTTGCCCAGAATGCACCTTCCTCATATACTGCACGTGTTTTGTGGGTTACAGACCACCAGGTTTCCTATTTCCAGCTGGTAAACTGGCACTAAGCCTGAAGTTGGCCAGAGGGTCTAGAAGGCCTAAAACAGGGCATACGATTGCAAAAAAAGTTATCTGTATCTGCACTTGAAGGTGGCTTCGGACATATTCTCCTAATGTGGTATGCCCTTTGCTACCTCTGAAAATGTGCAAGTGTTTTGCCTGCTTCCGTGTTCAATTTGAGGGTCTCTCCAGGAAGCATTTTGCCCTTAGTGAGACTTTGCCTTTCTGTTTGTTTTTCCACCATAGCCTCTGATCCTGTGTGCTTTAAGGAAAATCAGGCAAAATAAAACGCAGTTCTTTCTGCTGGCCCCAGATTGGGCTTAAATGGTGGGATACTCCAAACCACTGCTCTCCTCTTTGGCTTCCTCTTAAGAAGGAACTCTTGCCTCAGCATCAGAGCTAGGTTCTTCTTCCACACCACCATCTGTCTTAGTGCAGATTGAGTGGAACTAGCTGAGAAGTTTTGACCTTCAGTCAGGAGTGGTGAATGTTATTATGAACACCCGCTGCCCTTCCTCCAAGTCCATATATTTAAGTCATTGGGACAGATTCTCCTCTTAGTGTTAGGTGAAGCTTGGTGGCGTCTTTCACTAAAAGTTGTTTGGCGATCCATTTTTGTTTTGCCTCAGGTCCAGCAATGTTTTGCTTTGGGGATGTTTGAAGGGTACGTATCAGCTGTTTTGGCTTTTCTTAGTCTGCCAGATCAGCATTTGTGTCATTAAAGGGCTTTCTATTAAGTGGGGCTTGAATCTTGTGTTGACATTTCTTTTTTTTTTTTGGTTTGTAAACCTTTTTATTAAAGTTAAAGCACAGGTCATGTTTACATCAACCCCGTGGGGTACAACATTCATATTGAGCAGTGGATAGATATTTGTTACTACAGATGTTGAAAATGTAAGGGTCTCCATGTCTAGTCCGTCTCATCGCCATATCTTATGTGGGAGAAGTACACATTTTCCCTCTATAGGTATTCCAGCCTCCCCATTTTTTATTCCACTTCTTAGGGCAGCCTCTTTGTTTGTAGACCTCTTTTTCTGAAATCATACATTTATCCATTCCCGCCACTCACCCGATCGTCATTGGCAATCTATTGGATCCCCAGAGCATTGCCACAGCCCGTTTCACCAACAAGTATCCCAGTGCCACCCATTGCTGCTCCACTTCCGTTCTGTCGGTGGGCTGCCATTTATTTAGAATCCCAATTTTTGGTGATAGTTGGATGTGTTTACCCAGTGTGTCTTCCATCTTCTTAGTAGTCTTGGCCCAAAAAGGGCGTGTATGGGTTCAGTCCCATAGGATGTGATAAAATGTACTGTCTTGGCCGCAACCTCTAAGGCAGAATGCATCCCCCCCTGCTACCTATTTTTGCCAGAAGAACTACGCAGAGGTAGGACCTGTGGAGTATTTTCAACTGAATGAGGCGGAAGCGGTGATTTATGGCTGTTTCCCTGGGGGACATTAAAGCCGTCTGCCAGTCTTCATCCTCCAACACCCCAGGTCCGCCTGCCAGCGGTGTCGAAGGGGCTGAAAGGTGTCCAGCAGGTTAATGCAGAGTTTACGGTATGTGCTGGAGATGGCTTTAGTCAGAAGTGGTTCGGTAAGCAAGCAGTCCTCTAAGGGGGAGGCATCTGGTAAGGAAGGAAGGTCAGGGATGTTAACAAGAATGGCGTTTCAGATTTGTAGATATCGGAAAATCTCTCCTTGTATGAGGGAATGTTTAGTTTGTAGTTCTTTGAATGTGAGAATTTTCCCCTTAGTGACGAAGTCGCCTACATTAGTGATTCCAATGGTGTCCCACCTATCAAATCCCTTGTGGAAGCAAAGTGATCCCAGTTTTTGCTAGGACCATAGTGGCGTAGCTTTCGTGAATGTGTCCGCCCAACCCAGGCGTTTATTGGCCTTATGCCAAACGACCACTGTGTGTGACATAGGCCCCAAGTATCGACCCTTTTGAGCTTTATTATAAAGGGCCCATGTATTGTTCTTGAACTGTTTGGTATTTTTCTAAGTGGAAGGCTGTGTTTGTTGGTGATGCATGGATCCAGTGATTGACTGGTACTAATTGGGAGGCCCAATAGTAGAGGCGTAAATCTGGAAGGGCAATTCCTCCGTCATACCACCCCTTGGTGAGCTTCTGAAGGGCAATACGTGGTGCTTTCCGGTCCCATAGTAAGGCACGGAGTTCTCCCTCTATGGTGGTGAAGTAATTATCAGCTATGGGAAAAGGGCAATTTTGAAGGACATATAAATATCGGGGAAGTGCTAACATTTTAAATAAACCTGCTCTGCCCAGGAGGAATAAGGGCAGCTACCTCCAGTGTCTCACATCGTCATGTAGCCGCTTTAGGGGACCTAGAAGATTATGTTCATAAGACAACCTGGGGTCAGGTGTAATAAAGATGCCAAAGTATGTAAAACCTCCCGAGGCCTGTTTAATTGTGTATCCGCGAGGTAGACTGGGCGGGGGGGCCGTGCAGTGCATATAATACTGACTTGGATCAGTGTATAGTCTAACCTGCGTATTTGCCAAAGTTGGTGATGACGTTAAGTAAGCTAATGATATATGCTCGGGGGGGGGGGTTCGAAGTATATCAGGATTTCAACCGCGTAAAGTGATATTTTGTCCTCTATGTCCTCGCTGCACTTTAGTCCCCTTATGGAAACATCTCGTCTTATCCAGTAGGCTAACGGTTCAGGGGTCAATGCAAAGTGTAAGGGGAACAGAGGACAACCTTGTTTGGTACCTCTCCGCAGGGCAAATGTGTGTGAAGTGTGATTGTTCACTCTGAACTGACCCAGTAGGTCCTTGTATAGCAATGCAACCCATTGTCTAAAGCATGGACCGAATCCCAGCATCGCCAAAACTTCGAAGAGATAGGGCCACTCTATCTAGTCGAAACGCCATAGTGGCGTATAATGACAGTATAACCGCGTCTTCACGCAGATAGGGCTGCCGACCCAGAACATTATGGACCCGTCGAATTTTAAGGGCGGTATTCGACATGGTATAAATCCTGATTGGTCTGCATGGACCAGAGAGGGGAGTACAGCTATTAGCCGGGATGCAAGAAGTTTAGCCAACACCTTGGCCTCTGAGCCAATCAATGAAATAGGTCTATAGGAGCCACAATTTGCTGTTGGCTTACCTGGTTTACGAATGACTATAGTGGCTAATCATTGTTCTAAAGGAAGAATGCCTCTCTCCTGACTCTCGTAATTTTTAAGGTGTGGAGCTATCTTGAGAGCCATGTGTTGACATTTCTGATGTGTGCATCCTTTGACCCTCTCAATAGTTGGTCTCTTCGGCTTTTACTTTGAAAACTGTGTTCCTAGTTGCAATTACTTCTGCGTGGTGCGTTAGCAAGGTTCAGGCTTTGTCTGCCCACCCACTATATATACTTCTTTCTTCGCTGACAAATTGGTTCTTCAAACATGTACATCTTTTATTCTGAAGGTTGTGTCATCCATCCATGTTTTTGGGAGTCTATTACTCTTCCCATGTTCTTCTGTCCACCACACCCATCAAAAGAGGAAAAGCTATTACACTGGTTCGATCCACATCAGACCCTTAGCTTTTTTTATTGATAAGACTAAACCCAGCACCACATTGCAGGCCAGTGGTTGATTGACTTCACCAGTGAGAAGAATGTAAAGACGATTCAGAAACAAACCACATCATGTTGGATTGTCCTCTACAATAAGCAGAGTTGCACTTTAGACATAAAGGATTGTACAGAGAGCCTCTGAGCTAATTCCACCAGAATGAAGGTTGTAACAGCTCTGGCTAATGGTGTTCCTATTTAGACATCTGGCAAGCCCCTTCACAGACCTCTGTCTTTGTTTTCACCAGGTGATATTATATGACTCTCTGGTTCGTAGGGTGGGCCATTTTACCCATTTGGCCATACAGGAATTCTGCAGTTAATCCACTCTTCAGACCCACCTTCGTTTGATGCGCTTGGGCACAAATTGACCTTACGTGGCGATCGTAGCTTGCGGTGGACTGCCCTATCTGGCAACAGAAACAGATACACAAATAAATGTGTGCATCTCTGGATATACATATTAGAAATTATATAAAGGATGTTTTTTCACTGGATGCCAAACTTGTCCGTAATCAGGGGTCACAAAGTTAGAAAATAGAAATCGCGGAATAATACCTTGCTCCAGCATATTTACAACTCAGTATATTTTTTAGCTTCAACTATCAGGCAAGAAGTGTCTCACAGCCATCCACATCTAAAAGGATTGCTGAAGTTGATAGATTGATAGATACAAGAAACCAGCTCTAATCCATTGTGGCCCATTTTCCTGACGAAGGCACAGCTTAGTGCCGAAACACGCGTCGAACGCAAGAGATCACTACTTGTGTGCCACATTGTTTTCTCTTCATTAATATTGACATTGTTATTATTGCATTTATCTGAAGTGTAGAACAGTCACTATTTTAATGTACACTAGTTTATTTGAAGTATGAATGAAGATGAATGATTGAGTTTGTATGGGACCTTGTCTTTTTGAAGAAATGTCTATTTTGTAAAATATATCCAGATCTAGTTGGTTCTCCTTTCAACCAGACCGGTTTGTTATTAATTCTTGCAATTTCAGTTTTGTCTATAATTTTGTTGCCTTAAGTCTGTACACTAGCTTTGGCACATATTGAGCCAGCATGATCACAATGGTGAATTCACATTTGCTTGTGGGTGTGACCCATGTAAAGGAAGGAACCTTTTTCACCTGATCAGCATTACAAATGCAGGCACACAAGCATAAGATGTGGCTTGAGGGTATAAAGTTCTTCATTAATTAGTTTGCAATTATTTGATGCTTTCATACCATTGATATTCATACAGAGGATATGGAGATGCTAGCCATGACCCATCATACTAACATCTGTCATCCTTCCCTCATCCAAAAATGACGCCACATGCACCAACATTCCTGCTTTTGGGACGTTTCCCATCCTCCTATCCACCCAACATATACCTTCCAGCTTTTCCCCCTATTGTACCCAAGTGCATACTTGGGTACACACAGAAAGTAACACAGAAACTACTTGGAGCTTCGTCAGCCAACCCATTCCTTAACCCCATCCTTATACCACCCTCCACAAAGTTAACCCTCCCCCAACTTCTGTGTTAAATCTCTGGGCCATCACCCCCACTATCCCTTATACACTAACCATTACAAAAGGGTTTCACCCCCAAGACACACACACACCCTCCCTTCCCCCCTGCAGCATCATGGTTTGCACTACATTGTTCACACCAAACTAATTTGACTGACTAAGTGTTAAAGGAAAAGAGAAAAAAGAACACAGTGAAGGAAAAGGATAGGAAACGTAAGACACTCAGGACTATAACAGTGACTACATCTCACCCATTAAGAAGAGAGAATCTACTTGACAGAGCCAGAGAACTGGAGAGGGCAAGCAGACTCCAAACAGAATACGGATATAAGAATTAGTCCTTATATCGTGGCTGGGTTTCCTGACTAGGGGCTGATTTTGTTAGTAGTTTCCATTTCTTTAACAGTTAAACACTTTAAATGCATCTTGATTAAAATATGTATGACCTTCAAAATTAATTCTCAAATTAACAGGCTCCATTAGCGCGATTGTTGCCCTGATTTCTTGAAGTAACAAGATTTGCTTGCAGAGCTGCTAGTGGTTGACAATTGCCACATGTTAAAAGTCTGACCAAAGAATGAATTCCACACCACAGGCTCTGGCTGGTGATTGAGAATGGCCACCTGGATAAATAACTGCTGCAAGATAAAGTCTCGACATAGATTAAAATTGCCTGACGATACCAAGTAGCTCTTTCCTTTCTGGGTTGTCAAAATGGGAAAGGATGACCCCTCTCGGTCATGGAGTCCATATCCCAGTCTCATAATGTTGCAAAGACCTCTCTAACAAAACTGAACAATATAATCTCTTGAGAGTCTCCCTCAATTCCCTCAGGTATCCCCAAGACCCGGAGGTTGTTCCTTTAGGAACTATTTTCGAAATCTTCCAACTTGGAGGAGAGACCTTCCAGCTGAGTTTCATGTTTGTGGACAGTAGTTTCATTTATTTTGACAGTCTCCTGGAGGGCATCTGCCCCTACAGTCCAACCGGTACTGTCCGCATCAGCAAGACTCCCACACCCTTCATCGAAGATCGCTGGTACCTTATGATTCGAAACCATTTTTCTAGATTCTGTCTCCTTTGGTAAAGCCATGAGTGCAATAGTAGTTCGCATGTATCGATACAGGGGTAGGAGACGAGGCAGATTTGATGACCCCAGTTCCAGTAGCACCAGTGCTTTTAATTCGGTTTGTCGGGTTCTGGTTCTCAGTCCTTCCCAGAACTACTACTCGTGGATAACTATTGGGGTGTATAAACTGATAAATGGTTGCCAAAGAGAGAGCAGCAAGAGGACCTGCCACTAGTTCTTGGGAGGACAGAATGGCTCCAAGGCTGTATAACGATGTGCATTTTATGCCTTGCTCCTTACCGCCATCCTTCTACTTCGTATTCTCCAACTAGGGTGCAGACAGAGTCAGACCCACTGGAAGGGTCAGCCCACTCCTCCTTCTCAGCGGTATTTCTCCCAGCAACCGATTTCTTACTTGCAGTGGTGTGTGTGTGCAGCAAGCGACCCATGGGAGTCAGACCAATGCCCCCTTGTGCAACCATCCTAGGGAGAGGTAATCGCTCCGCAACAGGTAGTGGGTATAAGGAGGTAGCCCCACTCTGAACAGTTGATATCCAAACCAGAGGCTACCCCTTCTCCAAACAAAGCTGCAGTTTCAGCAGAACTCATATTCGGTCTAGCAAGAGTCAACTTGTGCTGTTTCTGCCAGCTGTAAACTGCTCTACTCTGAATGGGAGGAGACTTCTACTGCAGTGGCGAAAGAAGGGAAATGATTGGTCCTGCTGCTTCCCAGTCACACGCTGCCCCCGCTTTTATCCACAGCGCTGCACGTAGGAGCACAAAGTCCTCCAAAGCCCCTCAGTGTCGCAAAACGAGGTGAGATGTGCTTGACACTAAGGGGTTGACAGGGGGTTCAAAAGTACGGACCGGGGGTGTTCTGTAGTGTAGTTCCTATATTTCCAATAGGCTCTGCGCATTGGAATAGTGTTTCCTGTAGTTTAGACGTAGGACTGAAGTCAACTAGGTCTCTACCGAATATACTAAACGTAATTGTGTGTGTGCCAGCTAGCTCAGAGGTCACTAGAAACTTTGTCAAATAAACAAGAAGGGATTAGTTTCTGACAACCGCTTAAAACATGACAACTTTGTTTCCCAAGAATAAGAAATATATCTCTAGAGTCGCGGAAACAATAGATAGTTATTTCACTCAGTCAATCGTGCATGCTTCGTTTCACCAGAGGTGCAGAGAAATAGAGAGACAGGCGTTTTCAATAAAAGGGTATTTATTGAACAGTCTTCTTTCTCAAGCATAAGAAATGAACTGCTGCAATCATAATACTGGCTGTAAAGTACAGAGCATATAATACGAAGAGTATTGTAAAAATAATACTGTAAAAGCATGATATAGTTTCTAAGCCATAAGATACCTAAAATGCATAAAATACATACAGTGATAAATAATGACTAAAATTACTCATCTGAAAGAGACACGTTAGTATTAGATTCCTTACCTTAGAATATCCCCAGGCGTCAGACTGGATCCGGAAACTTTTGCGTAGCAGTACCCTTGCGCGTCGGTAGGCGTCGTCTGCGGCTCCGCGTCCGTCGTCGGCGTCGTGGGCGCCGTGATGACGTCGTTGGAGTACTTAGACGCCGCCTCCGCGTGCTGACGTCAGTTCTTCTTTTTTCCGCGCCAGCAAGCGCAGATCTGGAAATAGCAGTAACCCTAGTCAATTTTTGACTAACTTTTTGATCGTTTTTGATCATTTCTCGAAGTCCTTCGACTCCGATTGGTGCCGTAGGGATGCCCGGCTTCAAGCACTGCGAGGATTGCGACCGCACGATGTCGGTCACGGATCCTCACCACCTGTGTTTAACTTGTCTAGGCGTCGATCACGACGACAAGACCTGCTCCGACTGCCGGGCCCTCTCTTTGAAAGCCAGGCGGGAGCGGTCCCGCAGGCGACTCGGACTCCGATAGTCGGTCCCGCGCCGCGAGAGGTCTCGGTCCCACGGGAGGTCGAGGGACAGGTCGCGGCCTCGGAGCCACCACAGCTCCGAGAGTAGGCCGCACTCCTCCAGGTCGAAGTCGCCGTCAGGTAAGAAGCACAAGAAGTCCAAGAGGCGTCATCGCTCTACGGACTCCCCCCGACGCTCGCGCGATGCGGCCGGGGGTTCGGGTGACACCGCCCACGCGGCTCCGTCGGAGTCGCGGGCGCCGCGTTCAGCTCCACACCCTCCGGTCCCTGGGCTCAACGTGACGCCGGAGGAGATCGAGCGCTTCCTCATGGCCATGAGGAAACTCTCTCCTCCGACGGGCTCCGCGGCGCCTTCGGGCCCAGCGGGACCCGTCTGGGGCCTCTAGCGGGAGCTGATTCAGAAGCTTAAAAAAATTCACCACTCTGGGGCAGAGGTGGATTTAAGCCAGGAACACCGTCACTAACAGCAGTACCATCTTCTGCTGGCTCCGATGCCTCAAAATCTCTGTGCATCCCTCCCCTTTTCACCATTAACTTCCAGTGGAGGGAGGATTTCAATTGTTTTCCGCTAATTAGGAGACTATCAGAACTGATCACTCGGTCATCAAGCTAACCCACAATGACTAATACCCTTTCTGTTCTGGCCTCCTTCCCCAAGTACAAAGTTGCGCTCTGAAGAAGCTCTCAGCCATAAGAAATCATCAATAAATAGTAATTCGCTTGCAGGGTAAAAAATCTGAAGTATTAGCATGAAATAGAGGACACGCTAAATGTTAGCACCCGGTGTTGTTCACTATTCAGAAAAGGCAAATGTAGTTCGAGTTTGTGGTCGCTGGAGTGTATTTGCCACTTCATAGATAACGTTTAGAAATATATTTCTAGTCTAAACATTTTATTCACAAATCTTTGTAAATAAATAGAATACAGTGTTCAGTCTAGTCACTGCAATATAAGGAAAGACAATGACAAATTCCAGTGTGTGGGAAAGGTAATTAATGGGCTGGGGGTTAACAAATGAGATTAATATGTTTTGGCTTAAGAAAAGGAGACTGAGAAGGAGGGAGGCTTGATGGCTGCGTATAAATATTTAAGGGGGTAATCAACGTGAAGGCAATGAGTAATTGAATGTAATAAAAACGTATGCTCTGGAATTCAGGATGCACATTTTTAAATTGTATAACTGCTAAAGCCTTTATTTCTAGGATTAGCCTCAGAACGAGCTGATGGAAAGCTCATCAACACCCGCAGCTTTAAAGAACATTAAAAAAAATTAAAGAATACCTTTGGTGAGCCTTGGTTCCTGCATCACAGCAGCAGTGTCCCCAAATGGCATAGTTGCAGCGGTGGTTCATGCACTCCAGTATGAGGCTAAACACGGTGAGCCATAGAGGAGGGACGTGGGGGCCCCAATCATCAATGATTCCAGAACCACAGCCTGCACACCGGGGATCCAGGAGCTGCAAGTACTCCAGTACTGAGATGGCTTCTGCTCCTCAGCAGGCTTGCCACACAAGATGGGGCTACCACCTCAACTTTATTATGGTAACGGTTTCTACACCATAGCAGATGGTGGATATGAGCAGCCACAAAGCCCTAGTACTTTCATTAAGCAGTGGTTACTGCACCAGAGCAGGGTACTGAACATAAAAATCCATGGAATTATTTTCCATTTCTGGGGTCTGATCTTACCTTTGGCTTGAGTCGAGGAATGTTGTTCCAAGTCACAAAAGAATGACTTGAGTTTACCCAGTACTTTGAACCTTCATCTGCCAGTCGACAATAGCAATGGTACAGCCCTGTCTTCTCACTATCTATGTTGTCATTATATCAAAGCCCTTCCTACAGTGAGTGAAGTTCTGAGCTCATATTTTTGAGGATGTTCAACCTGCACCTGGTTTAGACCTATGATAGCTCTATCAAAATATATGTAGCAGAGACCTGTTCCATGGCACATACAAGGCTGTACTATTGATTTCTCCTTACCAAGGCCCATTTTACTGCCAATACCGTCCAGTGCTTCTTCTATGTGATCTCTATGAAAAACTATAGAGAAAAGCTGTTGTGACGGATCACTTTCAAACACCCTGCTTTCAATTAAAAAAAAAATTTAATTTACTAGGCTGGCAAATCTAACAGCCAATCAGTCAGTGAGTTCTGTGAGCCTAGGTCGCACAGCAAGCAATGTTCAGAGCTTTTTCCTGATGTCTTCCAGCGAGGGGGTGGTTCGTAATTGGAGGGGGATGTCGTTCCAGGACATGGCTGCAAGGTAGGAGGGGAATAACCCCTGCAGTGGCTCTGATGGGTGAAGAGGATGCGTGTCAAGGTGAGGTAGGAAGAGTGGAGCTCTCTGGTAGGTCGGTAGAGCGTTAGGTGGTGGTTGATGTACACTGGGACAGAGTTGTGGAAGGCTTTGTAGGCGTGCGTCAGTACTTTGAAGAGGCATCTTTTCTGGATGGGGAGCCAGTGTAGGGTTTTGAGGAGGGGGGAGGCGCTTCCTCTTCTGGGGAGGTTGAGGATGAGTCTTGCTGCGGTGTTCTGGGCAGTTTGGAGGCGGGTGAGGAGCTGTTTGGTGACTCCAGCTTAGTGTGTGTTGCCGTAGTCAAGGCGACTGGATACGAGGGCTTGGGTGACTGTTTTCCTGATGGAGGTGGGGATCCAACTGAAAATTCTGCGGAGCATGCAGAAGGTTTGAAAGCAGGAAGAGGATACAGCATTTACCTGTTGCTTCATTGTCAGTTGGATATCCAGGATGATTCCGACGTTACTTGCATGGTCAGTGGGGGTTGGTATTGGGGTCGAGCTCAGTGGACCTCCAGGTGTTTTCCCAGAGAGAGGCTTGTTCTTGGAGATGAGTACTCTGTTTTGTCTAAGCTGAGCTTTAGGCAGTTGGACTTCATTCGTATGGGGACGTTGGACATGGTGTGTCAGAAGTTGGCTCTGGTAGTGTCGGTGTCTTCTGAGAGGGATAGAATGAGCATCACATCGTCGGTATATGTGAATATGATGAGGCCGTGGGCACGGACGATGTCTGCTAGCAGCGTAATATAGGTGTTGAAAAGGGTGGGTCTGAGGGAAGAGCCCTGGGGGAAACCGCAGATGATGTTTTTGTGAATGGAGAGGAGACGTGGATGAATAGTCTGAGTACGGCCGGAGAGGAAGGAGGAGATCCAGTTATGGACATTGCCTTAGATGCCAATGTGGTGGACTCTGGTGTGATGAGGATGCCTTGGGAGACGGTGTTGATGGCCACTAAGAAGTTGAGGAGGATCAGTGCAGCTGTTCCACCTTGGTCTAGGAAGCATCTGCTGCGAACAGGGTGTTGTGTTTGCTGTGGCTGCATCGAAAGCCGGATTAGGAGGCGTCGGTCCAGGTATCTATTCTAAGGAGTATCTTTTATTCAAAACATGTTTTCTTTATCTTGGTTTTACTATTGGTCAAACTGATCATCTTCTGTCTTGGTTTTCTTCCTTCACTAGGGAGATACCCCTGAGCTTGCTTTGTTCTTCCCCTCTTCTTTTCCATATATTAACCCATAATACTACCCTGTCCTCTCTCTACTGTCTTCTCTTTTTTATTTGAGGATACCTTCAAACTCCTATCTTTCCACAAAATTCCACTTTTTCCATGACACTTTAAAGGGTGTTACTCAGTGAAGTTTGCAAACCCCACCACTCATTTCCATGTCTTTCCCCAAAGGCCTTGTGTGCCTGTCTTCCTTGCCTCTTTTGGCTACTTTATTTCTCTACTTGATTGGTGCCTTAAGTACGAGTCCTATTTAAATCATTGGCAGCCTAATTAAGTATTTTAATTTGTCCCTGAAAAAGGAGTCTTATTGAAATCATGGTTACCATAGCAAACTCTAATTTGTACTTGAGAAACAAGTTGCTTTGAAGTCATTGGTGCTTTGTGCCTTTAAAACTAGTCTGTTGAAGTCGTTGGTGCTCAAACAAAGTGTGCATGAAAAACAAGTTCCATTGATGTCGTTGGTGCCCAGGCAAGGTGATTTGGGCCTGAAAAATTCGAAATCATTGGTGCTCTAGCAGAGTAGATATATATATATTTGATAGAGACTTCTAGCCGAAGATTCGTTACCTAGGCTTAGATTATTCCACAGGCATCCGACTGGAACCGTAAAATCTTGAGCAGTATCTTTGTGTGCTGGCAGGTGGCGCCAATCTGCTCTACATCATTGTTGCCCACATCGGATGTGATTGCGCGGTGCCAATATAGGCACCACCCCCAGCGCACTGACGTCAATTCATTTCTTTCCTCACTATCCGCACAAATCCAGAATTGCAACATCATTTAGGTTTGCACTTTTTTTTTTTACTTTCTGTCTCGCTTTTTTAGAGCAACTCGCTCCTATTGTCCCTTAGGAATGTCCCCTAAGAAACTTGTGATTTTTTTAAAACCCTGTGGAGACTGCCCAAAGCGGACGTCTGTGTCAGACCCCCACCTGGTTAGCTTAAGTTTTCTGGACTCCAACTGTGACTCCAAAGCCTGCCTTGACTGTCGGGCGATGAAACCCCTAAAGTGGTCCAGGAGCACTCTGGGTCACTCCGCACCGTATGACTCTGCACCTCTCCAGGTCACGTAGAAGGTCCTGGGCCCACTCTTGGGGTCGTTACCACCAGTCATTCATCCAAGCTTTCTTCGACTTTACGGTGCCAGTCCTAGTCATCAGACAAGGCCCAGGAACAATGCCACATGTCTAGGCCCCGCTCCAATACTTCCCCGCAGAGCCAGATCCTGGGTCCACTCCTCGCCTCCCAGAATTTTCCAAAGTCACAGCGACCCCCTGCCCAATAGAGGGAAGGCTGAGGCTATTCACTTTATCTTTGGGCGAGTCACCCCTCTGGAACACCATGCGTTCGGAAGGTCCCCCGAATTGATTTGTCAGCAGGTTTGCACTTGCCACTATTCGGCTTTCAAACGTCTTTAACGTGCCCTGCACAGCAGCACGGGCAACTGCCACGCTAGCAGTCCATAAATTGTTTAGCGGTGTTAAGTACTTTCATTCACGGACACACAGCCACTCATGCATCCATCCTCAGATCGGCTGACGGAAGATCATCTTTCCCTGTTGCTTCAGGAAGAGCAGGCTCTTTTGGCCAAAAGGGCTACAGAGAGGGAGCCAACATCAATAGTAGGTTGTGGTTGCTATTCCCACTACTTTCTGGTGCCAAAGAAGGATGTAGACCATCACTCTATTCTAGATCTGGTCCCTCTCAACTACCTCCTGAAAAAGGAGAAATTCAAAATGCTCATCTTGACTCTTGCTGGATGATAGCGCTGATTTAGCAGGGCTTATATTTCCATATACCCACAGATGTTACCTCCAATTCACATTATGTCTCAAGCACTTTCAGTTCCCTCTGCGCCCTTTTGGCCTAACCAGCACCCTTCGGGTGTTCCCAAAAGTGATGGCAGTTGTGGCAGTCCATCTGCTGAGGCCAGGGGTTCTAGTCTTCCCCTACCTCGATGACCGGCTGTTAAAGGCGGGCTTCCACCATGCGATCATCGCCCACCTCCAGACTACAGCACACTTCCTGCATTCGCTGGGATTCACTATAATCATGTCAAAGTCATACCGGACTCCCTCGTAGACTCTCCCTTTCATCAGAGCCATTCTGGACACAGTGCTATTCTGCACTTATCCTCCGGATTTTGCCAGTCCATATTCAGGCTAATATTCAAATGTTTCAATCTCTGTCGTGGCTTTCAGTAAGACTGACTGAAGTTTCTGGGTCTCCTAGCCTCCTGCATCCTGCTGGGGGAGCATGCCCGCTGTAAAATGCGGTGGAAACAAAACAGGAGTAGGACCCATAAACCACGTCGGAACTGGGTAGTGTATGCATGTAAAGAGACAATGTTCCAACAGGTATCACTTCAAAGACAGTTATACATGCATGCAAACTGCATTACATAGGCAAGAAACAAGGAGACTCCATTGGATTGTTTTCGGGCTGTTAATCGCCAAAATAATGTCAAACAAAGTTGCACAGGGGTATACAGTTAAGGTAGCACTGTATAGAAGGAATCTTATGACAACCCGAGGCACTTGGTGTGTAGTGATATATACAGGTGAATAAAGATGACGACGCAAGTGAACAAAGTGAACAGCGTGAACAGCGCGAAGTGAACAATGATGAGAATATATACAAAAGGTGACAATTATCAACATTTGCATTCATTATTTTCCATTTTAATTTTTGTATGAGCCAAGCAGAAAAGTTGCACCAAGGAATTGCGCTGTGGTGTCGACGGCGTTTCGACCCTCGTTACTTGGGGTCGTCTTCAGGACAGGGTTGTCAATTCAGTAGTGTGTTAGTCGAGGTACTGTGTTCGGATCTGCGTGTATCGGTCCGAAGGAGTGGGCGAGTTTGGCACCTTGACGGGGCAAGAAGTGTCCGGGAGGGGGGTCCTATCCGGTCCGAGCAGCGCCTGACTGAATCGTGGCGGCTGGCTTGGGGTTGAATCACGGGTCCAGAACAAGGCAGGCAAGCACCTCAGTGCAGTTTCTTGTCTATGTAATGCATTTTGCATGCATGTATAACTGTCTTTGAAGTGATACCTGTTGGAACATTGTCTCTTTACACGCTGTAAAATGCGGGCTCTGTAGTGGGACTTGAAGGCCCAGTGGACGCCTCATCAGGGGTATTGCTACGACCTGGTGTATATGGTAGGGAACTTCAAAAGACCTACAGTTGTGGCTGAAGAACTGCGATTGGGTCAGCGGCATATTCATCTCCCTTCCCCACCCAGATCTTACAGTGGTGAATGATGCGCCACTTCTGGTTGGGGCGGTCATTTTGGAGAGGTGGAAATCAGAGGACCCTAATCTCCGGCTGAGACTCCGCTCCATATCAACCTGTTGAAGTTGAGAGCAATACTCTTGGCATTGAAAGCCTTCCTGCAATCCATCAAGGGGAGGCTGGTTCAGGTTTTCACAAACAACACTACTGTCCTGTGGTACTGCAACAAGCTGGGCGGGTGGGGTTTTTGACCTTGTGCCAGAAGTTGAATTGTAATTAGCCTGACAATGATGACATGGATGTTTTACCCCCAAACGCTGATGACACTGACATTTGCATTATCTTTCAAGATGTCAGGGGGCACACACAGTGTTGCGTGTGGCCCACTAGACCTACTACAGAGGAGAAGTGCATCTTTTGCTGTGATGAATAAATGTGCAGCTGAAAATCCTGTACTTACAGCTACCTTTAGTGGAAGTCAAAGCCAATGTACTGATTGAAGTTCTGCACTCAAGGCCATCTTCATCTAAACCATTTTATGAAGCCCTAACTGCCGCAATTATGGGTACCTTGGCGAAGCCTTGCTGTTGCCTGCAACTAGACATATAAATGGGCAGACGCCCTAGGCCGGCTCCTGGGAACTCAGACGTCCTTACTCAGCACCCAACTCCTCAGTGTTTGGTGGTCCAAGCTTCCTCCAATAAAGTTAACCGTAATGCATTTCCTATGATCCCTTCGGACAGGGAGTTTTCCTTTGCCAAGTTGGTATAGTGTTCAGTCAATCTGGTCTAATGGTTAGGCCGTCTTTACAGGTGAAGGTTTGGCATCCCAAGTGAATATGCCCTTTGATGGGTCCCACTTTTTGGTGAAAAAGGCTGATTCTGTCCCCGATTGTTTTAAGGAAATCAGAGCTACAGCATGTTACTTGGACCTTTCTACCCCTGTCAAACATTTTCCCCAGCCGTTCCAACACTATTGAGGCTTTTCCACAAGGGTGTCATATAGGCACCCCCAGGACCTGCTACCTCCACAGCAGCTCCTCCGGCCCTTTCTTGGCCGTGGCCAAGGATCAAGGACACAACTCCCAAGCAACTAGGGACATCACTCAGTTCTCCACCCCTGGGGCATCAGCGTCGAAGCCACTTTAGTGGCACACAGCTACCCTGTGTAAGGCATCATCAGACATGTTCTACAGTGGTCCTCCAGATTGGTGCATCATCTCCAACATATGGGCCCTCCAGATCATTCAGCAGTACTACCCTGTACAATTCTTTTCTGACCCACCTCAATTTCTTCCCACATCAGAGCAGCTTTCAGAAGAGAATGTTTGCATCTTGCTGCTATAGATGCTGGCTCTATTAGTCTAAGGGGCCATCAAGAGGGTGCTGGCATCGGAAGTAGGAACAGGTTCCTACTCATGCTATTTCCTTGTGCCGAAGAAGGTTGGAAAACTTGGTCTTATTTTAGATCTGGACCCACGTCGTTAGGCGTCCTCTGCGGCTCCGCGTCCGTCATCAGCGTCGTGATGACGTCGTCGGAGTACTTAGACGCTGCCCTCCAGCGCTGACGTCAGTTCTTCTTTTTTCCGCACCAGCAAACGCAGATCCGGGAAGAGCAGTACTTCTAGTCATTCTTTTACTAACTTTTTTGATCTGTTTTGGATCTCTTTTCGAGTCGACTTCGACTCCTGGTGCCGTAGGGATGCCTGGCTTCAAGCCGTGCAACCCCTGTCACTGCCTGATGTCGGTGACCGACCCCCACCATCGGTGTCTCTACTGCCTCGGGGCCAACCACGACGACAAGTCGTGCCCTGAGTGCCAGGCCTTGACCTCGAAAGCTAGGCAGGAACGGTCCTTTAAGCTTCTCGAGATCCGGCAGTCGCCACTCGAGGTCCCCGTCGAGGGACCAGTCGCGGAGCCGCAGTCATCGCTCGTCGAGCCAATGACACTCGTCGGGCACCAAGTCTAAAAAGAAGTCAAAGAAGAGACATCGCTCTTCCGACTCCGCTTGCGCGATGCGGCTGAGGGTTCGGGCGACACTGCCCGCGCGCCTCCACCGGATCTGCAGGCGTCGCATCCAGCCCCATACCCTCCGGTCCCTGGGCTGCATGCGACGCCGGTGGAGATACGTGATTTCCTCGTGGCCATGAGGTCTCACTTTCCTCCGTCAAGGCCTGTCGGCACGACTTCGAGCCCGCGGACCCGACAAGGGGCCCTGGCGGGCCGGTGGCTTAGGCCCCGGTGCCGCCGGGTGCTTCGGCTCCGGCGCCGTCGTCGACTTAGGTCCCGACGCCGCAAGGCCCCGAGGGATCCAGGCCTGGATCCTGGTCGACACCAGTTGACCTCACGACGACTCTGCTGGCGCCGACCCAGATGGTGTCGCTCCCGGCACCTCCTTCGGACGACGCCGTCCCTAGTTTCAGCCCCGGTCCAGGTCCGGCGACGTCTCCGGTGTCGAAGGGTGAACAATTCACATATGACCTGGCTCCGTCATTCCTGCCTGTTTATCAGGACACGGATGAAGGGGAGGACTGGGACCCTTTGGCACAGCAGTGCCAGTTGAGTCAGACTGGGCAGATGAGTTGGGGGAAGCCAGTGGTCTGGACACATCGCCTGACACTGGATTCATCTCTCCACCCTCCGTGGCTACGGAGGAGGGTGCCACTTATGGTGTGGTGTTGCACAGGGCAGCCAAGGCCTTGGCTCTTGAGCTCCCTGCTGCGGCCGTGAGGACTAATCTCCTCACCGAGGTGCTTCAGCCGCCAGTAGTCTCTTCAGAGCCTCTGCTACCGTTTAATGAAGCCCTCACGGACATTCTGATGGGCACTTGGTCCAAGTCCTCCACAGTGCCCCCTGTGTATAGGAACGTGGCCTGACGCCACCGCCCGGCTCCGGGCGACCCCCACTTTCTATCCGTTCACCCCACCCCTGAGAGCTTGGTAATCCAGGCCTCTATGTCCTAATCTGCAATCCCGAATGCTCCTCCAGAACGGGAATCCAAAAGGTTTGATCAGTTTGGGAAGAAACTGTTCTCCTCATTGAGTTTGGGGTTGCGGTCTATTAACACCGCTTGCCTTTTGGGCCGTTACACCCACTTTCTGTAGGACATGGTTGCGGACATGCTGCCCCAGTGTCCGCAGGAGGCCCAGGCATGGCTGGCCCAGGCACTTGCTGAGGGGCGGGATGCAGCACGCTACTCCATCAGATGTGGACACGATACCACAGATTCGCTGGGCAGAGCGGTTTCCACGACGGTGGCAATCCGTTGCCATGCCTGGCTGAGGTCCGCCAATTTTTCAGGGGATGTCCCGGTCACGCTCATGGACATGCCCTTTGATGGCCGTCGCCTTTATGGCGACAAAGAAGACAGTGCGCTTGAGCGTTTCAAGGACTCAAGGGCTACGGCCAAGTCCTTGGGCCTCTCGGGCCAGCGCCAGCAGACTTCTGCTTTTCGCCCCTTTCGTGGCCAAGGAAGGGGTGCCCCCACGTGTTCGTACATCCACAGCCCGCAGAACCAACCTCAACGTGGTCGCGGTAACCGCTGTGGCGGTGACGGGGGACAACGGCAAGGTCAGTCCACATCCACTCCGGCAGCATCTGCCTCAAAGCCTTCCTAATCCGAGCTTTCAGGCCCCTTCGACGCCAGTGGGGGGCAGGGTCCGCCTTCACCTCCTCCACTGGCGCTCCATCACGCCGGACAGGTGGGTGCTGCAAATCCTCCAAAGGGGCTACTCCCTCCCCTTCGAGGCGACCCCTCCAGCCATGCCACCGCAGTACCACCGCATGCTGGAGAATCACTTGCAACTTCTGCAGGAGGAAGTTATGGCCCTCTTGGCAGGGGGCCATCGAGCGCGTTCCTGGGCCAGAAGTAGGACGTGGTTGCTACTCCCACTACTTTCTGGTACCCAAGAAGGGCAAAGGAGGCCTACGCCCTATCTTGGACCTCCAGAGCGTCAACGGCTTCCTCCGGAAGGAGAAGTTCAAGATGCTGACTTTAGCTCAGGACCTGGCTGCACTAGACCCTGGAGACTGGATGGTGGCGTTGGACTTGCAGGACGCCTATTTCCACATCCCTGTCCTGCCGGCGCTACCTGCGGTTCACAGTAGGCCACAAGCACTTTCAGTTTACCGTGCTCCTCTTCGGCCTCACCAGTGCCCTTGGGTGTTCACAAAAGTGATGGCGGTGGTCGCAGCTCATCTGCGCAGATCAGGGGTTTCAGTCTTCCTCTATCTCGATGACTGGTTATTGAAGGCGGGCTCGCCCCAGACAGTTGTCTCCCACCTCCAGACTACGGCCGATCTCCTTCACTCGCTGGGGTTCTCCATCAATGTGCCGAAGTCGCACCTGTGCCCCTCTCAGAAGCTCCTTTTCATCAAAGCGGTTCTGGACTCAGCGCAGTTTCGGGTTTATCCTCCCGAACAGCGGGTTCAGGATTTTCAGGCTCTGATTCCGATCTTTCAGCCTTTATCCTGAGTTTCGGTCAGGTTGACGCTGCGGCTCCTGGTGCTGATGGCCTCCTGCAACCTTCTGGTGCATCACGCCAGGTGACGGATGCAGGCTCTGTAGTGGGAACAGCATCGGGGCAACCTGTCCGACCATGTCCTGATCTCGGAGGGCACTGCGAGTCAGTTGCAGTGGTGGCTCACGAGCCACGTTTGGGTCAGCGGCAGATCCCTCTCCCTACCCCAACCGGAGCACGTGGTAGTGACGGATGCGTCCCTCCTGGGATGGGGGCGCCACACGGGAGAGGCGGAGATAAGAGGCCTCTGGTCTCCGGCGGAGTCCCGGCTCCATATCAACCTTCTGGAGCTGCGGGCGATCGGACTTGCACTAAAGGCATTCCTTCCCTCAGTGTTGGGAAGTTTAGTGCAGGTATTCACGGACAACACTACCGCCATGTGGTACTGCAACAAACAGGGCGGGTTGGGGTGGTGGACCCTTTGTCAGGAGGCTCTGCGCCTCTGGCAGTGGCTGGAACACCAGGGCATCACCCTGGTGGTTCAACACGTGGCAGGTTCTCTGAACGCCAGAGCGGACGAACTCAGACGCCACTGCATGATGGATCACGAATGGCGTCTGAACTCGGACGTGGCGCAAGGTCTCTTTCAGCAGTGGGGAGAGCCTTGGTTAGATCTATTCGCCACCGAAGAGAGCGCACAATGTCATCAGTTCTGCGCGTTGGAGTTTCCAAGGCGGCACTCGCTCGGAGACGCTTCTCCTCGCGAGTGGAGCTGTGGTCTATTGTATTTCTTTCCGCCTATACCACTTCTGCCCAGAGTGCTGAACAAGATCAGGCGAGACCGGGCTCAAGTCATCCTTGTGGCTCCAGACTGGGCACGAAGAAACTGGTATCCCGAGCTACTCAGCATGTCAGTCGATCCCCTGATTCGTCTGCCTCTTCAGGAGGACCTTCTGTCGCAGCAGTAGGGGACGGTCCTCCACCCAAACCTGTCCACTCTCCACCTACATGCGTGGAGATTGAGCGGCGACAGCTGAGGCCATTTGACTTGCCTCCTGAAGTCTGTGATGTGATTCTGGCAGCCAGGCGTCCCTCCACAAAAACGGTATACGCCTGCAGGTGGAACGAATTTGTGGCATGGTGCACAGCCAAGGCTGTGGATCCACTTTCTCTCCCCCTTTCAGAGGTTCTCCTCTTACTTCTTTCTCTTGCCCAGCAAGGCTCTGCTCTGGGCACTATCAAAGGCTACCTCTCGGCCATTTCAGCCTTCTTAAGGCTTCCTGATCAGCCTTATCTTTTCAAGTCCCCTGTTGTAAATAGATTCTTGAACGACATCGCACACATGTTCCCTCCTGTTCCCTTTGTGGTGCCTCAGTGGGACTTGAACCTTGTACTGACTTGTCTGATGTGCGCTCCCTTTGAGCCATTTCATAACTGTCCTCTTCGTCTTCTGACTCTTAAAACTGCATTCCTCATTGCCATCACCTCTGCCAGGAGAGTGAGTGAGCTCCAGGCTCTGTCTTCTAAGCCTCCTTTCCTCTCTGTCCATCCGGACAAGGTTGTTCTGAGGACTCGCCCTTCTTTCCTGCCCAAGGTGGTTACAGATTTTCATATCGGGCAGTCCATCACCTTGCCCACCTTAAAAACCGCCTCCGCATCCCTCGAAAGAGGAAAAGAGGCTCCACCGTCTGCACCCAAAACGTGCGTTCTCCTTCTATCTACAACGCACACGCCAGTTCCGGGTAGACGACCAGCTCTTTGTTGGTTACGTGGGTGCTAAGAAGGGACGGGCAGTGCACAAGCGGGCCATCTCTCCGTGGGTAGTTTTGTGCATCAAGGTTTGCTACTTCTTGGCAAAAAAGGAGCCTCCTGTTGGGCTGCGCGCCCATACCACTCGGTCCACGGCGGCTACTACTGCCCTGGGTCGGGGAGTCCCCTTGCAGGAGAGATGGCTTTTTTGGCCCTTCCGTTCTCCAGGACTTTCTGGTGTGATCTTGGTTCGCAGACCCACCACCGGGTTGGTATTGCTAGGGTATCTATTCTAAGGTAAGGAATCTAACACTAACCTGTTTCTTTCAGATGCACAAGTTACTTACCTTCGGAAATGATATATCTGTAAGAAACAGTAGTTAGTGTTAGATTTCTTACCGCCCCACCCATCCGCCCCGTTCTGTGAACCGATATCTAGGGTTAAGGTATCTCCCTTTGAGGGCTCTAGTTTCATGGCAACAGTGTCTGTTTCTTGCATGGCTCTGCGTTCCTGGCGCGGAAAGCTATGTACAGAACTGACGTCCGCGTGCGAGGGCGGGTCTAAGTACTCCAACGACATCATCCCGGCGATCACGACGCAGGACGCAGAGCTGCAGACGACGCCTACCGACCCGCAGGAGTACTGCTGATGAAAACTTTCCGGATCCAGTCTGACATCTGGGGATATTCTAAGGTAAGGAATCTAACACTAACTACTGTTTCTTACAGATATATTGTTACTGAAGGTGAGTAACTTGTGCATCAGGGTGGATGATGCATCCATTGGCGAATTGTCTGGGTTAAAAGATTGGCAAGGCGATGCAGAAAAGGAATGTGTCAGAATGGATACTGCTCTGCAGTAAGATCTGCTACTCAGTGGCCAAAAAGCAACCTCCAGAAGGCGTGAGAACCCGTTCACCAGGATCACAGCTGCTACCACTGCGTTGGCATGCAGATTGCCTGTTCTAGACATCTGTCAGGCAATCCCTATTTCCTTAACAGCCAGGTCCGATGGGAGAGGCGTTTTGCTCATTCGGTCCTGCAGGACTGTCTGGTTTGAGCCCATACCATAAATACTCCACTCTGGAGATGTATTCTTATGTATCTATTCCAAACGTTAGGAATCTGCAGTTAGAAGCATCCTTCAGAAGAACAAGTTATTTACCTTCAGTAATGGTTTTTCTGGTGGATGCTCGGTCTGTCCTCATATACTGCTCTCCCGCCTCACCATTCTCTGGAGTGGCCCGTTTTCAACATCTAAAAGGGTTCCTATTTAGAGATCTGCACACCAGTTCCTCTAAGTCTGTGGTGCTTCTCGTCCATTGGCATGGAAAAATTCCAGCAACAAAGTAACGTTCACGCACAAATGTGGTGGTGATATGTAGCTCTGCTCCATCACCTGTATGGTAAAATGAAGCCAAATTTGAGCCACATGACACCACCAGGAGCACTGCTATGAACATTTCTGGATCCAGTCTGACACCTATGGAATATTCTAAAGGTGATTTTTTTCACAAAGAATACCCTCAAAATACGTTTAAGGCTTGGGAACTGGGGACATAACACATAGAACTTAATAAAGAATCCTGCTAGCCTATTTACTTTTTGCAAAGAATGAATCTTCAATCATTACTCGTCCACCTGTAATTTTTATTTGTTTATTTCATTAGTTTTAATAAATCATAAAACATTCATACTTATAATAAGAGAAACATCATTAATCTATACATCAAACATTGTTTCTTCTTCCAAGAATACATTTAAAAAAATCAGTATTTCATCATAGCAATTTCATCAAGCAATCAAGCACAAAAGAAAATGAAACTACATTATCAATTCTCACATCCATACCAAACATACACAGTCACGCATTCTCAAAACACTCTTCCCTCCTCCCCGAATGTCTCAGTAACACTGAAAGGAGATCCCTCCTCAGTCTTCCTTCGCTGTGTTTTAGCCAGGGGTTCAGTAAAAGGTCAACACAGGTTTCAGTGGCTTAGATGGCTCGTAACTACCTTCTTCAGGACTACTCCTTCAAAGTCCTTTTTCAAATATATATTGTTTGTTCAAAGCAACAATTTATTTTCTTTTTATTATCTAGGTGGGTAGGTATATAAACAACAAATTCTTTTGGTCATTTGATACCAAAGATTCCTCCAGAATGTCCCCACTACACTTATCACCATAAGTCTACCAAGTGATAAGCAGACCGTCACCAGAGACTCATGTGTGTTCAATATAAAACCATAAGTATCCCTCCAAAAAGATTATCCTCATCGTGTCTTATGCCGTTCACACTAAAGTGGCCCAGATTTACCCCCACATGCAGAACTTACAGGTTGCCAAACACTATCATTCCTGTAGTACACATGTATTCTCAACTGCTCCTAATTTTCTAACTTTGTCAGTGGTGCTCACACGTCCTATCCACATGGTGTGAATAAGGCCTCAGACGTTACAAAATCCTACAAGTAAGGAAACCCACAGTAAACCTTAATTGAAATAATAAGAAGAGATTTTTAAAATACTCTCAGTCTTATCAAAGATGGCTATTTACCACATCAATGGTTTGCTCCCATCCTTTCCAGCTTCCGCGACCAGAGATAGGCGATATTTTTGGCAGCTTAAAACTAAACATATAAAGTAACAACAATGAAAAGTGTATACCTTTGTTAGTCTCCATGCCTACTGGACCATATTGCCCCTCTCTCTCTACTTCTTAGGTTATCTTACTCTAGGGAATCCATATTATTTTTTGGCCAGCAAAAATAACTTACCAAAAAGGCAGAGAACAACAAAAAACACACTGTAAAAGTCAACAACTTGAATCTTTCATTTTCACAGTTATTATACTGATCTCAGAAAATGGTAAACATAACTTGTCAACCATAACCTCATTACTACATTACCTTATTTACATCATATGGTACCCACTCCGCACCACAACTATACAACATCGGATCCCTCTGTCTAAAAATAACAGCCCACCGTCCTGTCACACAGATTGCTACTCATACCTCCATGGCACCGTTTTTGTTGCTGACAGTAGTTCTCCAATCTCAGTTACGCGTGTCATTGGGGGTGAAGTCCCCAGTGCCTGTATAAGTAGTAACCAACGGCGAGCTAAATGAGAGCCAGGTGTATGTGTGTTTAGTATGGATTCCTAGATCACATGATAATCAAGCCCCAGGGCACTGCCATTTAAGCTGGTATTTTCTTTGCTCTAACATATACATGACATCACTCATCTGTTTATAAGTGAAGATGTTCTTCATCCTTGAATCTTAGGACCTCTGCATAACGGAGAATGGCCATCTGTAATCTAATGGAACCCCTGCTCACATATATATATATATATATATATATATATATATTGCTAGTTGTCTCACCATATGTTACCAATAGACCATATATTCCTAAATCACGTGATAATTAGGTCACAAGATGTTGCCATCTTAAACCGGTATCTATTTCACTCGAATAAATACATGTTGTTAGGGATCATCCTCATTGTTGTAACTACAAACCATACCTCCACATAAAAAAATAAAAAATACTCATGTATGTACTCAGCCTTAATTAACGAGACATCCAAATTACGGTGCCTCACCATTTCATCTGATAACACACCTCCTCTTCTAATCAATATCGCTGGCTATTTCAAAATGTATTCTCAATCAAGTATCCACCTAATGATAAAGTGCTCTTCATGTGATCCTTTCTAAAGATGAGAAATCTGCAGTTGGATAGAACGTTACAGAAGGCAAGTAACTTGTTAATCTCTAGATTCGAGGTCCATCGAGCAGCAGGTACAGACCTGTGTTAGCAACAGCTAAAACTATCCCTTTTCAAAGGCTTATCCAAGTGCAAGCACAGGCCTTCTGGCATTGTTAGGTCGAACATTAGTACTCGAGACACATTTTCCACCAAGTAAAGACCAGTTGTATGATAGTAGATTCAGATCGATGTCCTTGATGTTAAGCTGTCTCTAGATGTCCTTCTCACAGCAAACACATGCCTTTGTTATCGGTTGGAACGCTATCAGTACTGAGGCCAATTCCATGGCAGGCACAGGATTGTGCTAGCAATGTGGATAAATAGCTTGGGCCACTGTGCTCTCTCTCTTTTGCACAACTTTGAACACATATTGGTAAATCCAATAGGTTTCGTCTATGCAAGAGCTATTTGCTGTGCCAATGTGTTTTAGTCATGTTGTACACCAGCTTGGCGACTGTTCAGCATTGCTAAAAGTTAATGGCATAGAGAAGAGTGTCGAAGAGTGTCAAGTGGAATTACAAAGAGGAGAGTGCATTGGCGTAGAGTGTTGCAAAGTATAGTGGCGCAGAGTACAGTGGCTTTGGATTCTGATAGATACATCTGCCGTGTGGATTCCTCACCTTGTGAATATCCCCTTGCGTCAGCAACATTCGGAAATTCTTTTCGTAGCCTCGCGTGGACTTGGACGTCATAGAGACACGGCATCGCACGCGACTCCGCTGACGTCACCGACGCCTATAATAGGCCCACGCCGGCGTGATGACATCAGTTCCCTTTTTTCCGCGTTGTCGACGCTAACGGTTTCGGGAATCTCAGTAGCCAACTGGTACTTTGTTGCCTTATTGTTACCGCTTTCTGCTCCTTTGTATCTTGTCTCTTTACGATGTCGACAAAGAAGACCGGCTTCAAGCCCTGCAGGGAGTGCGGGAAAATGATGTCCATAACTGACCCGCACGAGGACTGCATTTGGTGTTTGAGCTCTGATCACGATGTGGATGGATGTTCATCTTGTCGGAAGATGAACCCGAAGGCCCTGAGGGAAAGAGAAACCAAACTCCTGGTAGCAAAGCTGAAGGCTGGGAAAGGAAAATCTTCGAGGTCTCGTTCTCGAAGGGCGAGGTCGAAGTCAAGATCCGGATCTCGAGAGGAGTCGTCTTCGAGGTCCGCTTCAGACCATGCTTCGAAGTCGAAGAGGAAGCATAAGAAGAAGAGGCATGAGTCCCGACGTCGTTCCGGTCAGGAGTCGGGCTTGAGGTCGAGGTCACCTAAGAAGGTACGTTCTAAGGTTGTTATGCTGGATGTCTCGGATCCTGAAGATGAGGCCTCGCCTTCGGAGTCGCGGGTGCAGTCGCTGACTCCAGCTTTGAATCCGTCTCCGGCGCCGTCCCCGGCCCGAGTTGAGGAAGAGGTTCAGGTGGATGTGGATTCTGCGCCTGCCGAAGAGCCGAATCCGAACCCTCCACAAGACCAGCCTGAGGGTTTCCAGCCACCCTTTCCAGCCCCAGGTCAGGACCCATCAGCGTTTTTGAACGCTATGTATGGCGTCTTTTCAAGGGCGTGGTACCCCTCTGGCGCACCTTCGGGTCCCATGGGTCCTCTGGCCTTCAATCTAGGAGTCCGTCACTCCTATCCTCCTGCTCCATTCATGCCCTATATGCCGGCTCCGACGCCGCCATGGCAATATCCGGCTCCTCCGAGGTAGTCGACGCCGGTTCCGGCGTTGCCCGCTCCAGATCGACCGTGAAAGCATCCCACTGGGCCATCAGATTCGATACCGACGTCGATCCCGGCTCCGTCGGAGCCGTTGGTGGATCCGGCTGCGAGGCGTGTAAAGGAGAGGTCCAGAAGGGTAGCACAACGCCTTTTGAAAGAGCGAAGGTATATAGAGTCGCATCCTGATATGGAGGAAGGTGAATTGGAGGACTGTTTTGAGGAACTGGCTGACGCTGATAGCCTGGATTTCTCTCCGGAGTGGGAGTTGCCTTCAGGCTCTGATACACCTTCTAAAGACGTCCAGCCTTATCATGTAGTGATGAGGAAGGCGACGGAACTTCTTCAATTGACATTGCCAACAGTGGAGTTTAAATCCAATCTTCTCACAGAGGTTTTGCATTCGCCTAGTTCTGTGGTAGAACCATTGCTTCCGTGTAATGATGCCTTAACGGAACCCATTTTGGAGGTGGGGAAAAAAATCACTGTCAGCTCCTGCAGTATCCAAGAGTGTGGCGAGAAGGTACAGGGTTGCACCTGAAGACCCTGCTTTTTTGACATCTTATCCATCACCAGAGAGTCTAGTCATACAAGCAGCCTGTTCCAAAAAGAATGTGAGTGCCTTTCCTCAGGTCCCCGGTGAAAAAGAGGCAAAGAAACAGGATCAGGTGGCTAAAAAGACCTTCTCCTCTGCAAGCATGGCGTTGAAGTCGACTAATGCCACTTGTCTGATGGGGAGGTATGTGAATGCCCTTATGGATACTATGCGTACTTTAGCTCCTAAGATTCCTGATGCCAACAGGAAGGATTTTGAGGAGGTAATTTCGGATGCACAGGCAGCGGCTCGCCAAGTGATACAGAGTGGTCTGGACACTGCGGACTCGGTGGCACGTATCATGGGCACTGAGGTTGCCACTAGAAGATCAGCTTGGCTGAAATCCTCAGACTTTTCGGCAGATGTTCAGACGACTTTGCTGGATCTGCCGTTTGATGGATCTGGTCTCTTTGGAAAAAAAGCTGATACGGCCTTGGAGAGATTTAAAGACAGTAGGGCGACTGCTAAATCTTTAGGTCTTCAGATCAGAGGTTCTTCGGCCAGGAGATTCAGGGGTTTTGGTTGCTCTTCCTTTCGGAATTACCGACAGGGTCAGCAGCAGCAACAACAACCGCAGCAGCAAATTTCCATGTACAGATCTTACAGGGGAAAGCAAAGAGCGCGTCCTCATGGACGTCAGGCCTCTTCCTCCTCCACCTCCTCCAACCCTCCAGCCACAGAAAAGCAGACCTAGATCCGCCATTCAGGATCATGTGGGTCCAGTGGGGAGTCGGCTTACCCATTTTCTACGGGATTGGGAATCGGTTACATCAGATCTTTGGGTTCTCAATCTTGTAGAAAATGGGTATGCCCTTCCCTTTCGAGAATTCCCTCCCAATTACCCTCCTTGCCAAGGTTTTTGCACGGAGGAACACCTGTTACTCCTGCAGGAGGAGGTTCAGACTCTATTAAGAAAGGGTGCGATAGAGCTGGTCCCAGAGCAGGAAAGGGGTCAGGGATGCTACTCCCGGTATTTCCTGATTCCCAAGAAGGATGGCAGACTTCGTCCAATCCTGGATCTCAGGATCTTGAATCTCTATCTAAAACAAGAGAAATTCAAGATGCTCACCCTTGCTCAGGTTCTTCAAGCGCTGCTAGAAGAAGACTGGATGGTGTCGCTCGACTTGCAGGATGCGTACTTTCACATCCCAATCCTGAAGTCGCACAGGAAGTATCTCCGTTTTACGGTGGGATCGCAACACTATCAGTTTGCGGTCCTTCCTTTTGGAATTACTACTGCGCCTCGAGTCTTTACCAAGGTGATGGCGGTGGTGGCAGCGCATCTCAGAAGGTCGGGGATTCCTGTATTCCCCTATTTGGACGACTGGCTGATCAAAGCAGTCGTCAGAGAGAGTGCTCCAACATCTGCAAGAGACAACCCAGTTGTTGTACAAGTTGGCTTTTTCGATAAATGTACCCAAGTCTCACCTGGTGCCCTCCCAGCGCATCCTGTTCATAGGTGCTGTACTGGACACAACTGTATGTCGTGCATTCCCTCCTCCTCAAAGGATTCGCGACATACAGGAAATGATTCCTTTATTTTACAGTGGAGCGGTTGTCCAAGTCCTGAAGGTCCTTCGTCTGCTCGGTCTGATGGCTTCCTGCATTCTGTTGGTCAACCATGCACACTGGCACATGAGGGCGCTCCAGTGGTGCCTCCGCAGGCAGTGGTATCAACACAACGGAGATCTCAGGGAGTCAGTGAGGATCTTCAGAGAAGCTGCGGCGGATCTGCCTTGGTGGGGCCTGGAAGGCAACCTGTCTCAGGGGAAGCCTTTTCAGCTGCCTCTTCCGGTGGCCACAGTAATAACGGATGCATCCACTCTAGGGTGGGGTGCTCATCTGGGGGATCTGGATTTCAAGGGTCTTTGGTCTCCAGAGGAAAGGTTGCTTCATATCAACCTTCTAGAATTGCGGGCGATACGTTTGGCGCTCAAGGCCTTCCTCCCTTCCCTTCGCGGTCGGTTGGTCCAAGTCCTGACGGACAACACGACCGCGATGTGGTATATCAACAAGCAGGGAGGAGTGGGGTCGCAGTGTCTCTGCAGAGAGGCTCTGCGTCTCTGGTCCTGGGTTCAGGACCATCAGATTTGTCTGATGGCGAATCATCTGGCCGGAGTTCTGAACGTGCGTGCAGACAGTCTCAGTCAGCAGTTTTCGGCCGACCACGAGTGGAGGCTTCACCCGGAGGTGGTTCGTCACTTCTTTCGGACGTGGGGGACTCCTCAGGTGGACATGTTCGCCACTCGCGAGAATGCTCACTGCCTGTCATTCTGCAGTCTCCAGTATCCGATGCAAGGAGCCTTGGGGAACGCGTTTCAGTTGAGTTGGGGAAGACAACTCCATTACGCGTTTCCTCCCATACCTCTGATTCCTCGAGTTCTGAGGAAGATTCGCCAAGACCGGGCCCAAGTCATATTGGTCGCCCCGGATTGGCCAAGAAGAGTGTGGTATACAGATCTTCTCCACCTCTCCTCTCACCCGCCGCTCCGTCTCCTTCACAGGGCAGACCTCCTCTCTCAGATGGAGGGGCAGATTCTACACCCCCACCTCCAGACATTACACCTTCATGCCTGGAGATTGAACGGGGCAACCTGAATTCCTTTTCTCTCCCACGAGATGTGGTGGATGTCATTCTTTCAGCTAGACGTGACTCCACTAAGTCCATCTATTCATATAGATGGTCTAGATTTGTCACCTGGTGTGGAGAGAAATCTGTTGACCCTTTGAAAGCCCACTTATCTGATGTTCTCCAGTTTGCTCTCTTTTTGGCGCAGCAAGGACTTGCTGTTGCCACAGTCAAGGGTTATCTCTCGGCTTTGTCCGCGTTTCTATGTTTGCCGGACCAGCCGTCTCTTTTCAAATCTCCTGTAGTTTTAAGATTTTTGAAGGGTCTCTTTAATAAATTCTATCCTACTCCCTTTATTGTGCCTCAATGGGACTTAAATCTTCTCTTAACATACTTGATGGGTGCTCCCTTTGAGCCCTTACACAAGTGTCCTATGAGGCTTTTGACTTTTAAGATAGTCTTCCTGGTTGCCATTACCTCGGCAAGGAGGGTAAGTGAGCTTCAGGCTCTTAGTTGCAAGCCCCCTTTCTTGACCATTCATGCTGATCGAATGGTTCTTAGGACCAGGGCTGCTTTTCTCCCTAAGTTGGTGACTCCTTTACACCTTGGTCAATCTATTACCCTCCCTACCTTTTATCCTCCACCACACCCTTCCAAGGAGGAGGAGAGGTTACACCGTCTGGACCCTAGGAGGGCGGTGAGCTTTTACCTGGACAGATCTAAAGACTGTTGTGTGGATGACCAGCACTTCGTTGGTTTTGCTGGCTGCAACAAAGGAAGAGCGGTTCATAAAATAACTATTTCAAGATGGATCATCCTCTGTATTAAGATCTGCTACTCTTTGGCTGGTAAGGATCCTCCAGAGGGTATAAGGGCTCATTCTACAAGAGCTAAGTCGTCAACCTCTGCTTTGTCTAGAGGTGTTCCTGTAGATGATATTTGTAAGGCCGCAACTTGGTCCTCCCTCCACACTTTCGCGAGGCATTACTGCCTGGATACCGAGGTGAGGAGGGACGGCCACTTTGCGCGTTCTGTCCTCCAGGATTTCCTGGTATAGCAGGGTGGACACCCTCCTCCGGGAGTGGGGACTGCTGTGGGACTCTATTCACAAGGTGAGGTATCCACACGGCAGATGTATCTATCAGAAGAACAAGTTACTTACCTTCGGTAACGCTTTTTCTGGTAGATACAGTATCTGCCTGTGGATTCCTCACTGACCCACCCGCCTCCCCGTTGTCCACTCTTCTATACCAGAATATCTGTATTGTATTTATTTTATGGTCAAAGAAAATGTGTTATTTCAAATGTTTGCTTACATTGGCTTCACACTGTGTGTGTTACTTTGACTATCGTGTACTGTGTATACTATGCACGTTTCTTCTGTCATTGGTCCGTCCGTGTGCCTCGAAGGCACAGAAAAAAGGGCGGAACTGATGTCATCACGCCGGCGTGGGCCTATTATAGGCGTCGGTGACGTCAGCGGAGTCGCGTGCGATGCCGTTTCTCTATGACGTCCAAGTCCACGTCGGCCCGAGGCTACGAAAAGAATTTCCAAATGTTGCTGACGCAAGGGGATATTCACAAGGTGAGGAATCCATAGGCAGATACTGTATCTACCAGAAAAAGCGTTACCGAAGGTAAGTAACTTGTTCTTTAGCAGCGTACAATGCAGCATCCTAGAATGCAGAATTAGAGTGTTGCATAGTACAGTGGCATAGAGTGCAGTGGTGCAGAGTAGAGTATAGTGCTGTAGAGTGCAGTAGGAAAGACTGTAGTGATGTAGAGTGCAGAGTGTAGTGGCATAGAGTGGAGTGATGCAGAGTAAAGTGGCTTAGAGTGCATTGGCATAAAATGCCAGTAGTACAGAGTGAAGTGGCGTAAAGTGGAGTAGAGTAGAGTGATGCAGAGTAGCGTGACATGGAGTATAGTGGCGGAAATTCAGCAGCGTGAAATACAGTGGGGTAGATCTGAGTGGTGCTTATAAGAGTGCAGTGGCGTAGAATGCAGTAGTGCAGAGTGGAGTTGCATAGAGAGCAGAGTAGAGAGGCATAGAGCGACGTAAAGTGATGCAGATTAGAGTATAGTGGCATAGAGTGGAGTGCTACAAGGAACAGTAATGCTGAGTAGAGCGGTGGAATGTGCAGTGTTGCAGAGTAGAGTGCATTGACGCAGAGTGCAGTGGCAGAGTAGATTGTTTCAGAGTAGAGTGAAGTGGCATAAAGTGTAGTAGTGCATGTCAGAGAGCAGTGGCATAGAGTTGTATAGCGTAATGGCGTAAAGCGATGTAGAGTGCAGTGGTGCAGAGTAGATTAGAGTGGCGTCCAGGGGCATGAATAGACAACTAAGTTTCTTCCTAGCGGAGAGACAAGCGCTGGATCCCTTTCAATATGGTTTTAGAGAGGGACATAGCACAGAGTCCGCACTCATCAAAGCCACGGAGGAGATCAGGGAAGCTGTTGATCAGGGAGGTAGGGCAGCTCTGATCCTGTTGGATCTGTCCGCCGCCTTTGATAAGGTCCATCATGTTATACTAATGGACCGTCTAAAAGCATGTGGCATCCGTGGGAAAGCCTGGGATCTTTTAAGATCTTTCCTTGCTGACAGAAGACAAATTGTGGCACTGGGAGACTACCATTCTGAATCTTTTACACTGCCCTGTGGGGCCCCTCAGGGGTCCACTCTGTCCGACGCTTTTTAATGTTTATGTCAGTGCTCTGGCTCCCATCATTAGAGCATTTGGATTTGGCCTCACCTCTTATGCAGATGATACTCAATTTGTAGTATCTCTGACACCAGGCAAAGAGGCAGGCATTGAAGGACGCTTCCAGGATTGCATGCTATCAATGGGATGTTGGATGGCAGAGAATTGCCTAAAGCTTAACTCTGGTAAAACCGAGGGTATTCTGTTCGGCAACAACGCCAACTTTTGTACACCTAATTGGTGGCCGGACACGATAGGCACTCTTCCCGTTCCCACAAAAAAGGTTATAAACCTGGGCGTAATACTGGACGAGAGACTTACCTTCGAGCCCCACGGCAATGCGGTGGCATCAAAAACTGTTTATGAGAATGCTTAGGAAAATATTGCCATTTTTTCCCCTGGAAAGCAGGCAAACAGTGGTCACGGCTCTTGTAATGGCGAGACTGGACTATTGCAATGGGCTTTACCTAAATGTTCAGCAAAGATCCTTGAACAAACTGCAGGTGTTGCAGAATGCAGCAGCTAGACTGCTCACAGGAACGTCAAGATTTTCCTCGGTATCTAAAGACATTAAAAAATTGCATTGGCTCCCAGTCAGGAGTCGAAGACACTTTAAGGCTCTATGGCTGGTTTTTAGAGAACTCCAAGGCACAGGGCCGGACTATCTAAAGTTGCGACTCCAATGGTATATTTCTGAAAGAACACTGCGGTCAAAGAGAGCCAAGTTGGTCTTAGTGCCGCGTATAAAAAAGCCCAATGTGGTGGCAGAAGCTTCATTCACTGTGCGGCAAAAGCCTGGAATGATCTGCAGTTTCATTTAAGAAACACTATAGATCTCCTGTCCTTCCGAAAGGGGCTAAAAAAGTGACTCTTCTCACAATGATCCGGTCCCCATAAATCTGTTTCTCAGCTCCCGACGTAAGAGGATCTAGATAGCGCCAGGACTCCTCCGGTCAATTGACGCGCTTTATAAATGTCATTATCATTATCATAGAGTCAAGTGGTACAGAGTAGAGTGCATTGGCATAGGGTGTATTGGAATAGGGTGTAGTGTTGTAGAGTGGCCTAGACTGGAGTGGTGTAGAGTGCACTGGAATAGTGTGGAGTAGAGAGGCATAGAGTGAATGGAGTACAGTGCAGTGGAGTAGTGCAGAGGGCAGTGGTGTGGTGCAAAGTGGAGGGATGTAGAGCGCAGTGGAGTGGCATAGGTAGAATATGCCGCCGCCAAACTTGTCTGCAACAAGAGCAGGCGAAGTTCGACCTCAACGTGCATGAAGAACCTGCACTGGTTACCCATGCACCAAAGAGCAGTATTTAAGCTACTCAGTCACGCACATAAGGCTCTGTACCGAAGCGGCCCTAAAATACTCAAGGAGAAAATCGAGTTTTATGTCCCCACAAGGAGCCTGCGGTCACTTCATCTAGCATTGGCCAGGACAAAGCGCATTAAGAAAGTGAGGACCGGAGGGCAATCCTTCTCTTATCTGGCAGCTAGGAAGTGGAATGAACTGCCTCTGGACCTATGGCTCACCTCCAACTACTTATCGTTCCGAAAAAAACTAAAAACACATCTGTTCCCCAAGTACTAAGACCCCCTCTTGCAGCTGAACCAGAATATTCGCTATTAGCGCCTTGATATCCCTCGGGATGAGTGTAGCGCTATATAAATAAATAAATAAATGTTTGGTGTGGTAGCACACTGCCATTACAGCCAAAACATTTTCAGTTGAAATGAGCATGACATTTGCACAGACATACATTTTTACTAATAAAACTCCACAGTGGTGCGCAAACGATAATTTGTGAAAATGGCATCACCTAGTGTATTGATTTGTTTTGTTTGTATTAAAGTATGTATGTCCATCACACTTCCGAATAAACAAAAATGTGCTTCATTTGTGCTTTGCTTATTATGAAATACGTGCACAGTTCATTTAAATGTTATTGTGTGCCATAAAGAATCCTTTCCTCTACCCTCTGTATCCAGCAAGATTGTCAAATACATTTTCTCACTTTGAAGTCAGGGAAAGAAAAGTAAACACCAAGCTCGCTCGAAAGACAGAGTCTCTCATTTGACCTCTGTGTTTGACTGTACCAGATAAGAACAAGATTTAAAGGAATGCTTACAGAAAGGACCACTCGTGAAAGAGTACAAGTAGAGGTAGTGTGTAGAGGCTTTGCTCCTTGAGAGGGGCGAACTGAACCTGGACAGCCTACAACAAATAAAGCCAACAAATACAAAGCCCAAAAATATGAGTTAGATACCAGCAAAGCCAATGGTAAGCAACGGGTGGACTGCATTCCCAGGGAAGCTTTCCGAATGTCCACAAGCTGTCTTTAGCAAACCAGACCTCGGCCTAAAAGGGGCAGACAGTGTTTGCCATTTGATGGGTAGACGCTCACACAAGACGTGTTAAATAAGTAAGCAACACTCACTGAAGGGGTTAACCTCTCCGGCACATTTCCCAATCTAATTATCTCATTATTTGGAACAAATTGCCAGCTCCCACTGCCCTTTAATCAAGTGCATGCTGCCCGTAATGAGACGCCAGGCGTTCGGCATCTGTGCACATTAGTAAGCGTCAAAATCATTGGGATGGGAACATTTTAAATTAGAAATTATTCACTCCAGTATGGCTTTCCGATTGTTTTGTTCATTTTTCCCCCTTTAAAAAATAATTGCGAAAGCAGACGCTGATTAAGAGTTACCAGGGTAGAAATTACTTGGGTTTGTTGTGTGAACAGCTGTGCCTGGTAGAGGTTACTCAAGTTGTCAGGGCGATGGCCCAAATTTGAAGGGGGGGCGGGGTTTTTATGACATTTGTGACAGTAGCATGGAAGAAACGATCTAAGTGAGAGTGGTGGGGAGAAAGTATCAATAGCAGAGCACGTGTGACTTTTCTAGAGAAGGAAAGTGCCTATGTCAGGTTGCAGAGGGAGGGGGGGGGGGTCGGAGCCAGAGGCTGTAGGAATAAAAGTCAGCAACTGAATGTTGCAACTCTGACCACTTCCCCCTCAATGCTACCTGTTTAGGTGCATGTGGTGGCACTTACACCAAGAAAAAAACAGGATCTAGCCCCTGGAAATACCAAGCAGAGCCCCATTCTGATGCTAATAGAGGAGAGACCACGGAGTACGGAGTAATCGTCTTAAAAGGTAACCAATTTGTTTGTTCAGCTGATCTGAGTGTTTGAGGACACAAACATTTTTGCTGTACCACAGGGATGAGGACTGCAAACTGCTCTATATAAAATACGGGCAAAAAAAATAACTAATAAAGAAAATGAACTTACCTTCCTTACTTGCACATTAACGGCCTCCTCCCTCGGGTGCTTTCCAGGGAGCTGCCGATGAAAGAAACTGCACTTTCCAATCCTGGTGCTGCTTTCACAGCATGAAAGCACCGCCAGGGTTGGATAGAGAAGGCTCTCCCAGCGCTCCTATGAGCACTGGAGGCCTGCACATTCTGTAACCTAGCTGTTAAGACAGCTAGGCTAGAGAAGTCTCAAATGTCCATGTCTGGCTGGCCGACCCAAGACAGCCGGCCAAAGAGACATGCTCATTTTAAAGCACACAGCTCCCTGCTGCTGCCCCGCCCCGTATTGTCACTTATCTCAGGACGGGTTGCTGGAAATAAAACTGTAATAAATAATGTTTATTACTGTATTATTTTTCAGCTTTGCGGCTTGTGGGGCGATGCTATAATGGAAGAGCCGGCCCTGTGCAGCCCCATAAACTGAAAGCTACTCCATCCACCACCGCCTCAGTTGCGCAGTGGAGTTGTGGGCTAATAGGAGTATGCCCCAGAGTGCCTCCAATTATGAACATGGTCTGAATGTAGCCAAAGGTTTGTGGTGACTACCCACCAACCTCCCCAACAGCTGCCTGCCTCTTTGGATCTTGCCTTACAGATAGCTTTAGCAAAGCCATTCACTTAAATCTTTTCAAGCTCCTGCATACTGGATTTTATTTTAAAAATAATTTAATGATGTGAGTTAGAATGAAATTATAGTGCGTTTGATTTATAATTTACTGTTCCAAAATGGCTTTCAACCATGCTGGAATTGTATATTATAAGTGCCAAAATGGCCACCGTTGTGTCACGATGCTTGGACATGCAGGTATGCATTGGCTACCATCTTCGAATATATTTTCTTTAACAGAAAACCCATTCCAATGTGCTGCTTGTGCATATGCTTGCACAACCACACTCCCGGCCGCCCTTGTGGAGCTAGTTCAGTCTTATGCTTGTTCTTCTCTTTTGGCTAGAGCGGCACAAGGAGTACTTATTAATTCCCAGCCAATCATGCTCCCTCGGAAAGTGTAGGAGGATGCCATTGATGATTTGCTACAAATAAGTTGTTTTGGTTCGTCAACTTGTCCAGACAGTGTATTTGATAGAGACTTCTAGCCGCAGATTCTTAACCTTAGAATTATGCCCAGGCACAATACTGGATCTGGATAGTTTTCATGACTAGTATCCCCTGCGTGTCGGTAGGTGGTGTTGCTCTGCTCCTCATGCAAACACAACAATGATGGACAGAATGTGGATCAATGTCACACATTCACCCCAGTCCAAAGATCTGGGCCCAAATCCATCGTTTTTCCACTCCACACCACCCTGGGTTAGACAATGGCGATATGCAAATCAGCGCTGACCCTGTGCCCCATGGGAACAGTCCAGTCCGAACTACAAAAGCCATGTCCTTCCCAGAACGGGTGTGGAGTGGAAAAACGATGGATTTGGGCCCAGATCTTTGGACTGGGGTGAATGTGGGACATTGATCCACATTCTGTCCATCATTGTTGTGTTTGCAGGTACCGCTCTAAGTGTACTGGGGATGCTCAGACGTGAGTCCCAGGCACTCCACACCACTGGAATCAAGCTAGCCGGGCTGATGAGAGGTGTTACCTCGAAACCGGGCCGGTCCTCGGATGCTTGTTTCCGTTCTGGGAAGGACATGGCTTTTGTAGTTCGGACTGGACTGTTCCCATGGGGCACAGGGTCAGCGCTGATTTGCATATCGCCATTGTCTAACCCAGGGTGGTGTGGAGTGGAAAAACGATGGATTTGGGCCCAGATCTTTGGACTGGGGTGAATGTGTGACATTGATCCACATTCTGTCCATCATTGTTGTGTTTGCAGGTACCGCTCTAAGTGTACTGGGGATGCTCAGACGTGAGTCCCAGGCACTCCACACCACTGGAATCAAGCTAGCCGGGCTGATGAGAGGTGTTACCTCAAAACCGGGCCGGTCCTCGGATGCTTGTTTCCGTTCTGGGAAGGACATGACTTTTGTAGTTCGGACTGGACTGTTCCCATGGGGCACAGGGTCAGCGCTGATTTGCATATCGCCATTGTCTAACCCAGGGTGGTGTGGAGTGGAAAAACGATGGATTTGGGCCCAGATCTTTGGACTGGGGTGAATGTGTGACATTGATCCACATTCTGTCCATCATTGTTGTGTTTGCAGTTACCGCTCTAAGTGTACTGGGGATGCTCAGACGTGAGTCCCAGGCACTCCAAACCACTGGAATCAAGCTAGCCGGGCTGATGAGAGGTGTTACCTCGAAACCGGGCCGGTCCTCGGATGCTTGTTTCCGTTCTGGGAAGGACATGGCTTTTGTAGTTCGGACTGGACTGTTCCCATGGGGCACAGGGTCAGCGCTGATTTGCATATCGCCATTGTCTAACCCAGGGTGGTGTGGAGTGGAAAAACGATGGATTTGGGCCCAGATCTTTGGACTGGGGTGAATGTGTGACATTGATCCACATTCTGTCCATCATTGTTGTGTTTGCAGGTACCGCTCTAAGTGTACTGGGGATGCTCAGACGTGAGTCCCAGGCACTCCACACCACTGGAATCAAGCTAGCCGGGCTGATGAGAGGTGTTACCTCGAAACCGGGCCGGTCCTCGGATGCTTGTTTCCGTTCTGGGAAGGACATGGCTTTTGTAGTTCGGACTGGACTGTTCCCATGGGGCACAGGGTCAGCGCTGATTTGCATATCGCCATTGTCTAACCCAGGGTGGTGTGGAGTGGAAAAACGATGGATTTGGGCCCAGATCTTTGGACTGGGGTGAATGTGTGACATTGATCCACATTCTGTCCATCATTGTTGTGTTTGCAGGTACCGCTCTAAGTGTACTGGGGATGCTCAGACGTGAGTCCCAGGCACTCCACACCACTGGAATCAAGCTAGCCGGGCTGATGAGAGGTGTTACCTCGAAACCGGGCCGGTCCTCGGATGCTTGTTTCCGTTCTGGGAAGGACATGGCTTTTGTAGTTCGGACTGGACTGTTCCCATGGGGCACAGGGTCAGCGCTGATTTGCATATCGCCATTGTCTAACCCAGGGTGGTGTGGAGTGGAAAAACGATGGATTTGGGCCCAGATCTTTGGACTGGGGTGAATGTGTGACATTGATCCACATTCTGTCCATCATTGTTGTGTTTGCAGGTACAGCTCTGCTCCTCATGACATCATCCACGCCAGAAATGATGCACGCGGTGCCTATATAGTGGTCACCCCAGTGCGCTGACTTCAATTCTTTTCTTTCCACACTAGTCAGAGCAGGTCCGGTGAGAGATATCCCCAGTTACTTCTTGGCTGTCTTTATTCGAATTTCTGTTTACATTTTTTAGATGCGTTTTCTGGTGTGGCTGGATGTCCACGAGAAAGGCTGGGTTCCTGTGACACCTGTCACCGGCAGATGTCAGTGATGGACCTGTACCTCAGCTGTCTGGTGCCTTGAGAGAAACCATGAAGCCAAGACCCGCGTTGATTGTTGCACCATGCATCCTAAGGCTGTGAAAGAGCGGTCCCTCAAACTCCTTGTCGCTCAGCGTGCGACGCTGCGGCAGTCTCAATCTAGGAATCTGTTGCAGAGCCATTGATCTTCTTCGCAGTCAAAGTCATCCCTATCTGGTAAGCCCCACAAAAAGAAAAAGAGCAAGAATTTGAGGATGTCTTTGACTTCAACCCGTCCATCAAAGTCATCCGATGAGAGGAGGAAGCATCATCATTAGAGGCCTGGCTCTGCGGTTGAGTCTGCACCTCGGCCGTCTTCGTGCCTTACAGAGTTTCCAGGAGCTGGAGTGACCATCGCCCAACACGAGAATTTTGTCCGGCTATGCACCTCAATTTGGGTAGCCTGTCCCCGCCGGAGCACCTTTGGGCCCCATTGGATTCAGGAGGGGGCTCTACTGGTTTTCCACTGGCAGATCCGCCCTCGACACTAGTCGGGTCCCTTGGGTCTACAGATGGATCCGGACCGGTGCCGGTCATGTCACCTCGACCTTCCCCAACGCCAGTCACACTTGACGCTCCCAGCGGTGTGATCTCCATTCTTATCCCGACACTGAGCTAGAGGTTTGATGCTGACTGGAGCCATTCCTTCCAGGTCGGAGCCTGAGCCCTATTCCTATAGGGTAAGACTTGGGGACGATTGGGAGGGGCCACTGGACCCTAAAGAATACCAGCCCCTACATCCGAATATGGACTGGTGTGAGGAATTGCTGGATGCCAGTGGACTGGACACTTCCCCAGAAAATAACTTGGTCTCTTCTACTACTTTGGCTACAGAGTAGGAGGTTGCCACACTTGCCCTCTACCGTCTTGAAGGAGGTGCTTCAACCAGGATCCACACCATCAGAACTGCTTCTCCCATTTAATTAAGCCCTTACGGATGTCATACTTGGGGCCTGGCCCAAGCCCTACACAGGTGCCCCTGTGGACAGGACAGTAGCCCACCACCATCAACCTGCCCCAGTGGACCCCTCTTTCCTTACCCAACACCTTACCCCAGAGAGCTTGGTGTCCCAATCATCCGCTTTCAAGTAAATCCTGGCTCTAGATAGGGTATCCAAAAGGCTTGGCACCTTGGGTAAGAAAATGTCTTCTTCCGCCAGCCTGGCATTGCGGTCTGTGTATACCTCATACCTTTTGGGCCGTTGCTCCCATTGCCTTTGGGATTCATTGATCAGGTGCTGCCTATGGTCCCGGAGGAGGCCCGGGCCATTCCCTACCAAGCTTTGGATGATGGGAGAAACACGGCGAAATTCACTATCACATGTGGGCTGGACAGGACCGAATCGCTTGGCAGAGCAGTTTTTCGACGGTGACCTTTTGCCGCCACGCCTGGCTGAGGACAACTGGCTTTTCATTGAATATAAGTTTTTCTTTTGGACATGCCCTTTGAAGGTTCCCGCCTCTTGAGGGACAAGGCTGACTCAGCGCTGGAGTGCTTCAATGACAGCAGAGTAATAGCCAGGTCCTTTGGCCTTTCCATGACCCCGTCTACCCCAGCCTGACTTTCGTGGCCATAGAAGCTGCTTCTAACTGCAGTGACCATGGCATCACTCTCTGAAAACTCAGCTGAAGATGCCTATCTGACTATGAATGGTGTCTTCATCAGGAGGTGGTTCAAGGTCTCTTTCAGCAGTGGGGAGAGCCTTGGTTAGATCTGTTCACCACCGCTGAGAATACTCAACGTCTGCAGTTTCCAAGGCAGCTCTCCCTGGGAGACGCTTTTCATCTCGTGAAGTTCAGGCCTCCTGTATACCTTTCTACACATACAACACCTGCCCAGAGTTCTCAAGAAGATCAGCAACGACCGGGCCCAAGTCATCCATATGACTCTGGACTGGGCTTGGAGAGTTTGGTTTCCCAAGCTGTTCATGGCCATTGGTCCTCCGATCAGGCTGCCCCTTTGGGAGGATCTTCTATCATAGCAGTAGAGGAGGGTTCTTCACCCGAAGCTGTCAACTCTCACCTTCATGTGTTGGCCTTCTTGGCAGCCCGGCGTCCGTCCACCAAGATGGTGTACGCCAGCAGTTTGTGGCATGGTATGCCGAGAAACAGATTGATTCTCATCTACTTGCCTTTCCCAGGTTCTTTTGTTTATCTTCGCCCTAGCACAGCTGCGCTCTGCACAAGGCACTTTGAAGAGTTATTTATCTGCAATCTCCGTCTTTCTACGGCTGCCATATCAGTCCTGTCTCTTCATGTCATCTATTATAAATAGGTTCCTTGAAGGTCTACAACACGTCTCCCTCAGCGTCCTTTGTTATGCCTCAATGGGACCTTAACTTGGTACTTGCTTTTTTAGGGTGCACTCCCATTTCAACCACTTTATTCTTGTCCTCTTAGGCTCCTCACCATCAAGAAGGCCTTTCTGGTAGCAATTAAATCTTCCCTGAGGGTGCGGGAGCTACAGTCACTGTCTTCTCAGCCTCCCTCCATCTCCTTTTTCTCTGCCAAACTGGTCCTTTGAACTCAAGCATTTTTCTTAGTCACCCCATTCCACATAGGCCAGCCCATCACTTTGGCTCCCTTTTACGCTCCACCTCATCCCTGTAAGGAAGAGGAGAAACTCCATTGACTGGATCCAAAAACAGCGTTGTCATTCTACCTTGACCGCACAAAACTGTTCCAGGTGGATGATCAACTCTTTATGGGATATGTCGGCCCAGGAAAGGGAAGGCCATGCAGAAACAGGCCATCTCCCGATGGATTATGCTCATTTGCGTATTCATTCCACCAAAGCCAAGGCTACGACCACTGTGTTAGCTCTCTGAGTTCCGGCCCTAAACACCAGCCAGGCATCAATATGGGCATCTCTGCACACATTTACCAAGCACTACTGCCTGGACAGTCAGGTCCGTTGAGCTGGGCACTTTGCCCATTCGGTCCTACATGACCTTTTAATGGGAAATAGTTTCACAGACCCACCTCCAGGAAGGTATTTCTTAGGTATCTATTCTAAGGTAAAGCATCTGCAGGTAGAAATCTCTGTCAGCTGAACAAGTTACTTACCTTTGGTAACGCTTTATCTGGTAGAGACTGTCTAGCCGCAGATCCCTTGAGGAACCACCCATTCCTCCCATCTCTGCGAACATATTTCTAGGGTAAAGGCTGTTCCCCTTTTAGGGTCCTAGTTTTCCACACCAGTGATTAGTCTTCTTCGTGCCTCCGCACTCCTGGCGTGGAAAGTCATGAAAAGAAATTGATGTCAGCGTGCTGGGGTGCCACCTATATAGGCACCATGCACGCCATTTCTGGTGCCGGCGATGCCATGCAGAGGCAAACTATTTCACCTACCGGCGCACAGGGGTTAGCTCATGAAAAACGTCTGGTTCCAGTCTGATGCCTGGGGAACATTCTAAGGTAAGGAATCTACAGCAAGATAGTCTATACCAAATAAAAGTGTTACCGAAGGGAAGTAACTTGTTCTTATTGCCCATCATGGATTAAAGCAATATCAACTGTCTGTTCCCTAACTGTTTTACGACAACACAACAGTGCTGTATCGAGAAATCTATTTCCTTTAATATTTCTTGAAATATTAAGGCTAGCAATGTCAAACTTTCACCATTCTCCATTTTTAATTGCTCCTGTTTAATATGTGTATCTGAAAGAAACACGTAGTGATAGATTCCTTACCTTAGAATTACTCCCAGGCGTCAGAATGGTTCCGGAAAGTTTTCATCAGCACTACCCTTGCTCGTCGGAAAGTGGTGTCGTGCGTCATGGTCGGCGAGATGATGTCGCAGCAGCTCCTTAGACGCCGCCCTCACGCGCTGACGTCAGTTCTTTCTTTTCCCGCGCCAGCAAGTGCAGATCCGGAGAGAGCGGTTCCCTCAGTCACTTTTTGACTTGAGTTTTTTGAGGCTTTATTTGTCTCTGTTTTTCGAGTTGATCGACTCCTGGTGTCGTATTAATGCCCGGTTTCAAGTCCTGCGGGGACTTTTCATCGTAAGATGTCTTTGACGGACCCGCACCAAGTGTGTCTCTACTGATTGGGGGCGTGACCACGACCCCAAGTCATGCCCCGAATGCCGGGCCACGACGCCAAAGACTTTGCGGGAACGGTCCCAAAAGTTGCTTGAAGTCCGGCAGTCGGCTCTGCTCCATTCTAGGTCCCGGTTCCGTGGGAGGTCGAGGGACCGGTCGAAGAGCCACCACCATCGTTCGTCAGGATCGAAGTCTTCACACTCGGGGTCAGGTAAGGCGAAGCACCACAAGAAGTTAAAGAAGCGCCATCGCTCTCCAACTTCCCCTCGCCCGACGCGGCTGAGGGTGCGGGTGGTGCCTCCCCCGCGGCTCCTGGGGAGCCTACGCAGTTGCCGTCGGCGCGACTCAGGTCCAGTTGAAGGATTTTCTGTCAGCCATGGCCCGCCTCTTTGGGCCGTTGGGCACTGTGGGCCCGACTGGGGGCCCTGGCTGTGCATTGTCGGCAGCTCCGGTATCGCTATAGGCTCCGGCCCCGGCGTCACAGGGCCCCCAAGGATCCAGGCCTGGATCCCGGTCGACACCGGGTGATCTTGTGACACCTCTACCGACCTCGACCCCACTGGTACCACTTCCGACGTTGCCCGTGCCCCCAGATGACATAGTCCCCGGTTTCAGCCCTGATGTGGACACAGTGTCGCGTTTGCTCCGCCTCATCTTCAAAGGAGGAGGAGAGATTTCACAGGTTGAATCCAAAAAGGTCTCTGAGCCTCTACATCACTTGTGCCAAAGAACACTGAGTGGATGATCAGCTCTTTGTGGTTCACTGGAGAAAAGCAAGGCTGTTCATAAATTGGCTACCTTGTGTTAGATCAAACTCTGCATTAGGATCTGCTATGCACTGGCCTAAAAAGTAGCCCCTTGAGGGCTCGCAAGCTCATTTTACAGGGGCCGAGGTTCCTACCACTGCATTGCCACACAGGGTGCCTGTTCTTAATATTTTTCAGGCTCCTACGCTGGCATCACTACATACGTTCACAAGGCACTATTGCCTAGACAATCAGGTACTCAGGGTGGGTCACTTCGCTCGCTTAGCCCTTCAGGGCTTTTTGGTCAATCCAGAAATCCACCACTTAGGAGATATTGTTTGGGTATCTATTCAAAAGGTGAGGAATCTGAAGTTAGAACTCTCTATCAGAAGAACAAGTTATTTACCTTCAGTAATGCTCATTCTAGTAGAGAGTCTATCTAACTGCAGATTTGTCACCAACTCTCCCACCTCCCTGTTTCATGAACTAGTCTCTTCACATAAAAATATCTCAGTTTAGTAATCTGCACACTGGTCGTGCTGTGGTAAATTAATTCAATATTACCTCATCTCAGAATTTCTATACTTAATAATCATAATTTCAGTCAAAGCAAAGAGAGGAGTCCGTGGTGCTTGAGTACAAAAAAAGGTCCAGTAACTCGAGTTAAGGGGAGAGCTCCAGCACCAAGCGGGTACAGGAGTGTTCTGCAGCTTTATTCACACATCAGAGTATTTATACAGTTTTCAGTCAATAGGCAAAAGAAGAAAAGAGAAGTGACAAGAAAAAGGGAAGTGACAAGCAGTAATTTCCAACAGATGTGTCAAGGTAGGGGTGTGTCTTGTGTCTCGTGAGAGGGCATGCGATGTGTGGAAATGTGTTCTCTTTCAGTTGAAGGCCCTTCCTCATTCGGGGGTTTATCTCTGGCTTAGAATCAAGAACAGGAACCATCTTGTGTAAAACAGGAACTATCTTGCTGGTTCTGGGAATTGGCTGAACCACAAGAGTCAAAAAGAGGAACTATCTTGTGTAAAACAGAGACCATCTTGCTGGTTCTGGGAATTGGCTGAACCACAAGAGTCAAAAAGAGGAACTATCTTGTGTAAAACAGAGACCATCTGCTCTCTGGCTTGCAGTCAAGAACAGGAACTATTTCTTAAAACAGGAACTATCTGCTGCTGGTTTGCAGAATTGGCAGAACCACAGAAATGTGTGGTCAATGAAAGGGGGTGCCAGAGGCAGGGTGTCTTGCTTGTGGGTCTGAAGACAAAATGGATGTCACACACAAAATGGGTGCTTGTCTGAATGAGAAAAATGGCTGTCAGGCAGAAACAGGGAAATGATGGGGCACATTTGTCAATTTTATTTCCACATTCCCTCCTTGGCCCAGAGTGTACCTACATTATATCTCAATTTGCATGAGATCATCTATACATTCTTGTAGCATAATTCTTTCCCTTTCTCTCTGCTGGACAAGTGGTTTAGGAATGCAGTTTGCAGCGCATAGACCGCACAGGGCAGGACCACATTGGATGCAAAGGCAGCATCCAGTTATTATCAGGAATATTATACCTGCTGCTGACAGCAGTTGCCATCCCCAGGACGATATTATCTTCCAGAACCAATCAGACCACGTCCAAGTGCCAGGTTCTTGATGTAAACTTACGGCTATCTTGTGTAATTTTGTTATGGCCGTGTATACAGATGGGGAATTATCAGGAATAAATATACAGCAGCTAGAGCCTATAATTTTACAGGCTCCGCCTCTGTCAGCCAGGCTGATGTCAAGGACAAGGCTATTTTGGAGAGTAACCAATCGTATGGCGGACTGCTCCTGGGTTAAGCTCTCCAGGGCAGACGCCGTCTGGTTTACAACAGCCTCTAAGGTCCTTGTCAACCTGCGTATAAGCTTGCTGTTCTGTACAGGGCCAACAAAGAAGAAGAACCCTTTGTTAAAATCTGTATACTGTTCCCATGAGGTTTCTGTTTGGTCAACCAAGGAGGTATCGATCGTTCTTTTATGTCTGACATGGGGCACTAGGAGGTCTCGGTGGTAAGTGGATGGGGCCACAAAGACAGGGGGTAACAGGACTGCTATATAACAAGTTCCCCCCCAGTTCAAGGGCAGGTGCACATAGGCCGTTTGGGCACAGATGAAATAAGTATGGCGAGATGCTAGAAATGAGGACTTTCCTCTGTCTTCAAAACTTATAGTGGTATGACAGTCACTGTGTCCTAATGGAACAGAGCCATTTTTCTGGATGCACAGGTGTCCTTTTACTGGTGAGACCGAGATGGAAGGGGGGCCAGCATTCTTTTTAGGTTTGGTATTTAACATCTTGTAGGACATGGTCATGTTCCCTTGCTTGTATTCTCCACTTTCTAGGACTGTACCTGTCGCCTGAGGATTTCCATCCTCATTTGGGTAACAGGCAGCATTAAGTACCTTGTTTAAGTCCCCCCAAGGCCACCCATTCTTGCATGAATTATTTCCGTCAGGGCAGGAGGTGGGGGTAGTGTTGTCAGCTGTTATTAGGGCGAACGAGGCTTCACAAGTCCCATTATAGGAAAATGGAAAGGGGAAAAGAGGCATCCCTCCCTTTTTCTGATGAGGTGGGAGGCGGCCACTTATCCAGCAATTTGTGCTATTGCTGGCCTGATGAGTGTAGTGTAACATCTGTATAAAGGTATTGTTTTGCACGGCTAGTCTATGGGCTTGTTCATGAGGGAGTAGGTCATGATATGTGTGTTCCTGAGTGCTGTTGGGTGCATGAGAGGTGTGTGGTGTTGGAGGAAAAACAGTGTGGAGGATCTAACCAAGACACGTCATAATGGTTATGAAGAAAAACAATATCATTAAACATATGATAGAACCACTACGCAATTTCTTAAAGTTCTTGTTTCTGCGTTTCATTCTATCTTTTTCCCACATAGTCAAGGTGTTTAAATCCATCCCCATGCTCCAACCACTTCACCACTGGACCTGCGCCCAGTGGACTTAATTAGCCAGAGTCCGGATGGCAGACCTCAACTTTGATTTATATTCTTGTTGTGGGGTCAGTTCCAAGGGCACAAAAGATTGTTCTGTTACAATGTCACTAGGGCCGGCAACAGTGTCTCTTTGTCCAAAATATTTCCGGCAGTGGCTCGCGTGTAGCCAGCCCTTCCTGCCTTCGACCTTCACCGCCGTCCGCGTGGTTAGGAGCGCGAGCTTCGGAGTCTTCCACCTGGGCTGAAGAGGACTGGTCCTGTCGAAGTTTCTTATCATCACCCAGTCGCCGGGTCGGATGGTGTGTTCTCCAGGGGCGGTTTTGTCAGGGAAGGCTGCAGCGACCTGTGAACGACAAGATTGGAGTGCAGACATCAAGGAAGCCAGGTAATCAGTCAATATTCTGCTGTCTACATCAGTAATTCTTTTAGGCATTGGCGTACCCCACATATTTGGTGGTCTGCCAAAGACCACCTCATACGGAGATAGACCAGTTCTGGAATGTGCTACCATACGCATGTAGAAGAGGGCAACCGTTAAGGCTACCATCCAGTCCACGCCTTTGTCTGTACATATCTTGGCCAATTTTGTCTTCAAAGTCTGGTTGTGTCTCTCTACTAGACCTGCTGCTTGAGGATGTCTTACACAGTGACATTTCCAAGTGTACCCTAACAGAAGAGACACTTGCTTCATGAGTTCAGAGGAGAAGGGCTGGCCGTTGTCTGAGTAGATGACGCGGGGCAACCCATATCTCGGGAAATATTCTCTTACTAGTTGCTTAGCAGTTGTCGTTGCAGTGTAATCTGGGACGGGATAGGCTTCTGTCCATCTGGTCAGAGCACATACTACAACTAGCACATACTAGTGACCTCTACATCTCTCCATCTGGATATAGTCCATTTGGAGAATTTCAAATGGATGGTCAGGGGGTTGGAATCCACCCTGCTCCACCTTTGTGCCTTTACCTGGGTTGAACTGATTACAAATCATGCACGTTTTAACTTTTTGTTTGGCTGCAGCTCTCAAATGTTTGTTGTGCCATATGTTCTGTATGCTGTCTAACATTGCTTTTTCTCCCAGATGCGCTGGTCCATGTATGGTGTTTATTATAACCTGTACCATAGCATCCGGCAGAAACCATACTGCTCTTTCAGTTGTCATCCAACCCTGATCTGTAAGGACCCCTCCTTTTTCCTTCCATTCTAGCAGTTCCTACGGTGTGGTGTGACTTCGGACATCCTGGATGTCAGAAAAGGGGTCTCGTATTGCGTATTGGCGGTGTAGTATATTAAATTCTGTGTTTGCTGCTAATTTGGCTGCACTGTCTGCGGAATCATTTCCTTTTGATATTTCATCGGTTCCTTTTGTGTGCGCTTTACACTTTAATACTGGAACTTTCGCTGGTAACTGACTTGCCTCTAAGAGGGCAGTGATGAGTGTAGCATGCTGTATTTTAGACCTGTGTGATGTGAGGAATCCTCTCTCTTTCCATAATGTGCCGAAGTTGTGTACAACCCCGAAAGCGTACTGTGAATCAGTGTAAATATTAACTGATTTTCCTTTTGCTAAGTGACATGCTCGTGTTAGTGCTATGAGTTCGGCTGCTTGTGCCGACAGAATCTCTATCTTGTGTGCTTCCAAAGTGTTTGTACCATTTGTGACGGCATAGGCTGCTGCTAGTTCTCCAGTGGGGAGTCTCATGCAAGAACCATCAACAAAAAGTGTCATTTCTGCCTTAGAAAGGGGAGTTTCTTGTAAATCTGGTCTGGGTTTGGTCACTAAATCAATTATGTCAATACAATCGTGAAGTTGTTCAGTAGGAGAGGTCAGTGGCAACAGTGTTGCTGGGTTTAAAATGTTGCATCGTCTTATCTCAATATGTGGCTGAAAAAGCGTCATCTCATATCCGGTGAGTCTGGCTATTGTCAGATGCTGTGTTTGCGTTCTGTTTAGCAGAAGTTCTACAGCCTGTGGGACCTGGACTATCAGATGATGTCCCAATACAATAGCATATCTTTGTCTAATAGCTTGTGCAGTAGCTGCTACTGATTTTAGACATGCAGGTAATGCTTGTGCTACCGGATCTAATGTACTTGAAAAATAACCACATGGTCTATGTCAGTCTGCTTGAAGTTGGGTCAGGACTGATAGTGCTGTACCTGAGTGTTCTGTTACAAACAAGGTAAAATCTTTGGTGTAATCAGGTGTTGCTAACACTGGGGCTTGACACATAGCCTTTTTAAGAGACTGAAAAGCTTGCGTGTGTTCATCTGTCCAGGGTAATTGTGGAGTAGCGCCAGCTTCGAGTGTTGTCAGCCGCACTAATGGTTTAGAAATGAGTGCAAATTGCGGGATCCACTGTCTACAAAATGAGGTGAGACCAACAAAAGCTCGAACTTGTTTCTGTGTTGTTGGTTGTGGTATTTGTTGTATGAGTTGGATGCGTTCCTGTGTAAGCTGCCTACCCTCCTTTGACAGCAAGTGCCCTAAGTATGCCACTTGCTGTAAACAAAATTGGAGCTTACCAGGGGAAACTTTATGGCCATTTGCAGTTAGGAATTCTAGTACTAGTAGCGATGCTTCAGCACATGCTGCGTCAGATCTGGCCGTAATGAGGATATCATCAACATATTGTAGTATGACTGTATCCGTGGGCATTTGAATAGTATCCTATTGTCTTTTCAGCGCTTGGCTATATACACTTGGACTTTCGGTGAAACCTTGAGGAGCTCTTGCGAATTGGAAACTTTGTCCTTGTAAGGAGAAGCCGAAAAGGTATTGACTGTCTGGGTGAATGGGTATACTGAAGAATGCGTTTTTTAAGTCAATGACAGAAAAATGCGTTGCTTCTGCATCTATGGCTGTGAGTAAAGTGGAGATGTCTGGGACCACAGGGTGTTGTAGAATGACACATTTATTGAGCTCTCTCAAATCCACCACTAGTCTGTAATCAGGTGGTGTTCCTGGTTCCACTTTTTTATGAACTGGTAAAACACGGGAATTGCAAATGTTCAAAGTTGTTTCTTTAATCACACCTGACTGTATTAGGTCCTGAATAATTAACATTAATGCTTGTTCAGCTTGAGGTGGAATTTTGTATTGTCTTATACGTGGTAGTTGGGCTCCCTCTTTCAGTGTAACCTTGTGAGGTGTTATTTCCATACATCCTACTGTGGTGGAATCAGTGGCCCAAAGGATGTGTGGCAAATCTTTTAAACGCTCGTCTAATTCTCTACTTGTGTAGTGGCCCTTAAAATCTCGTAGAAATAATCTGACATCTTTAGGTGAGCAAACAATAACAGCTCCTAATTCTTTCAATGTTTTTATACCAAGCACATTTTCTGGACATGATTTTGTCAATATAAGATCTGTAGTTGTCGTGAGGGGACCAACCTGCAAGGGCAGTGGTTTTGATGTGGCGTTTGTCACAGGTTGTCCGGAGAAACCCAGAGAAATACTTTTTGAACCCGAGAGAGGAGCCTCTGGGACCTCTTGATGGCTTATTGTTGTTTTACTGGCCCCAGTGTCTAATAGAAACTTCCTATCCTCCCCAAGAAGTCGGACCTCTATAAATGGGCCTTTCTGATCTACTGGGATGGGGATTAGGGGCAGTTTGTCATCTTCTCTCCCTGGGCAACATCATGAAAAATCTGGGTAGTATTCAGTGTAGTCGCTGTCTATAATGTTCATTTGGGCCATTTGTGTTGTCGGTGGAACTGAAGGTGTTGAACTGCCTTGGGAAACATTCTGTTTTGGCTGATATGGACGAGGCTATGTCTTACCAGTGGCCAAATTGTGCTTTAAGACAGGGCAGTCTTTAACGAAGTGTCCCGTCTTTTTGCAATAATTACAAGTGCTCTTCACGTTTGTCTGGCTACCTGGTGTCTGTTGGCGCTGGGGTGCAGTTTGGGCTACTAATGCTTTCATCTTGGTGTCTTTCATGCGTTTATCATTTTCTTCTTCATCCCTAATGCGATTTTGGTGATATTGTAGCATTTGTAACACCTGTGGTGGTGTATGTGCTTGCCAGGTACTTTCTACTTTTAGTACTCTTTCCTTAATAGCTGGCAAGGCGTTGTCTACTAATTTGGAAACAAACAGATGCGGGTAAGCTTCGCTTGTCGGCGTAAGGCCGCTATTTACTGCAAAACATTTTTCAAGTCTGGTGTAATAATCTCCTATGTCTTCACCATGTTTCTGTTTGCAGGAGGAAATGGTATCCCAGTCCTCCTTTTTCACTGTCAGTAAATGTGGTAGCACCTTTAAAATAGTGCCAGGAAGTGCTTTTAGTTTGTCTCCTATACCTTGACCTGCTACTCTAGTATTTTCGTCATTCTGAAGTTCGGTCCATCTAATGTGTTCACCTGCTACTTCCCAATCTTTTTCTCTTAGTTTGTCATATATACCCAATGGCAACAATAATTTCCGAATTGCTGTGATATCAGAAAGAGTATATGTTCCCATCATTAATACAGCTCCTAATTCTTCAAAGAATCCAGCAGGATCCTTTGAGTGGGAGGGAACCATCTCTTTTATCCTTAGTAACTCAAGTTTTGTCAAGGGTACATAAATAAAAATGCGTTGTAGCGCGCCATTCGTGTCAGCTCTGGGGTGGACCGCTCTCATGGGGAACTGGCGTGTTTGAGGAAGTCTATTAATTGGTCCACAAGTATTATTGAAAGATTTATATTCAGTCGTTTTCTGGTATTTCTGTCTAAAATCTATAAATGTGTTGAGAAAAACTGAACTATTGTGGAGGAACATGTTATCAGCGCAGTCAGACAGAAAATCTTCGAGTCTTGGATCATGTTTAAAATGAGGGTCATTGAGTGTGATGAGATGTTGTACCATGTAGAGACTTGCTAATCTTTGATGTGAGCGTGGTAATGCTAGAAAAAGTTGGGCTATGAGATCATTGGCATATATCTTATATTGAGAGACCCATAGGGTCGCAGTTCTGGCTATTTCCTCCTCCTCCGGTGTAAGCGGAGGTTCCTGGTCTAACCAGTAGTCTAATGCATTGGATGTATTTTCAAATAACTCATCTGGAGATGACCGTTCAGAGTGACCTTGGAGGAATGTAGGCGGGAGTGTTCGTGAATTAGGGGCGGAAGAACGAACGGGTAGGACTTTTTCAGTAGGTTCAGTAATTTCCTCCTCAAGTTTCTTATTCTCTTCATTTGTTTGCAAGTTTTGCAGAATACGGGTCACCTTACGGGTGAACCTGTCTAGTGCATCATTTATAAGTTCTAGTCTAGTGTGGTCGGATGCGGAATCTAATAAGTCAAAAAGTGAAACTGGTACATTTCTTTCCTCTGCTTGTATGTGTTTTATGAAACAGCAAAGGAGGAACCTATACATGTGCATTTTTACAGGGTGTGATCTTCTTGTAGTCATAGCGTTAATGGCTCGTGAGTTCTCTCCAGTACGAAGAAACTCAGAGGCCGCTTGAAGAAACGTGTCAATTGCTGGTAGATGTCTTATTTCTTCCCAGGAGTCATGAAGTATTTTACTTATTCGGCCCGCCTCCCCTGTGTTGCTCGGAGTCGGGTCATAGGGGCAGTCGGGAATTGTTTTACCTGGGTCTGGACCTACGGCACCCCCTTCTGGAGTGAGAGGTGGTGTGTTATGTTGTAAAAGGGGTGGCGGAGGCAGAGGGTGCTGAATTACTGGAACCTCATATGGAGGTGGAGTATCTAAGAGGAAATTGGTGAAAGTATCCTCTGGTGATGGGAGGAGGGTAGGTTGTGTCTTAGGTGGTGCAATGTTAAGGTTTTCAGGTGCAGATGGCAATACAGGATAAAAACCAGTAGAAATGGCTGATTGTTCCCTTTTATTCCTTTCACTAACTACTTCTTTCCCTATTTCTTGTAACTGTTCTTTCTTGGCCTGCTCTGACATTCTCTTACCCGTTTCAACTTTATGCAATTCCTTCTGTTGCCTCCTATGGGCTTCTTTTCTCCATAATTCCACCGAGTCACTTTGTGACTGGCGGACTCCCTTTTTCTTCCACAACTGTTCCTCTAATTTTATAATACATTCCATGTCAAAAGTACCATTTTCAGGCCATCTATATCTGTGTTCTAGGTCTTTAGTATAATCCACCCATAAATCACAATAAATAATTGCACCGACACCATGTTTCGCATACATGAAGTGTCCTGGAGTATCCCGAGGAGGAAGGGGAATTTCCTTCTCAAGAATACTCCTTTTGGTTGCTATCTTAGTTATTTTCGAGAAAATAGGCATGATGGCAAGACTTTTCAAAGATTTAACAAACAGAACATATATCTTTACCGTACCCACGAAAGTGGTGAGTCCGTCTTTTATACTAGTTTAGCAGTCCTCACAAAATAAGTGAGAAACCAACAAAAACATGTATCTTTACCGCACCCACAAAGTGGTGAGTCCGTCTTTTATACTAGTTTAGCAGTCCTCACCAAAGATAGGTGAGAAACCAAAAAAAATGTATCTTTACCGCACCCACAAAAGCTGTGGGTTCGTCTTTATACTTTTCAGCAGTACTCACCGAAAAAATAACTGAAAGGCCTCTTGAAGATCTTGAAATGCGTGCAGCTTCTAAGGTGGGGCTCGCAGAACCTCGGACTCGTCTCTTCACAGGTTGGGCTCTGGTTCAGGACGTTCCGCAATTTTCCTCACCGCCTCATGTGGATGCCGGTCCGCAGTCGGTCCCCCTCTTCGCCTCGAGGGAGTTAGCGGGAATTCCCCGCGTTGTGCACTTTGAAGTCCGTCAAAGGTCAGGAGGGGACAGTACCGGGTTCAATATCGCAGGCGCGTGGGAAAAGGGAACGTTCCTGTTCGGGCGCCAATTAATGTGGTAAATTAATTCAATATTACCTCATCTCAGAATTTCGATACTTAATAATCATAATTTCAGTCAAAGCAAAGAGAGGAGTCCGTGGTGCTTGAGTACAAAAAAAAGGCCAGTAACTCGAGTTAAGGGGAGAGCTCCAGCACCAAGCGGGTACAGGAGTGGTCTGCAGCTTTATTCACACATCAGAGTATTTATACAGTTTTCAGTCAATAGGCAAAAGAAGAAAAGAGAAGTGACAAGAAAAAGGGAAGTGACAAGCAGTAATTTTCCAACAGATGTGTCAAGGTAGGGGCGTGTCTTGTGTCTCGTGAGAGGGCATGCGATGTGTGGAAATGTGTTCTCTTTCAGTTGAAGGCCCTTCCTCATTCGGGGGTTTATCTCTGGCTTAGAATCAAGAACAGGAACCATCTTGTGTAAAACAGGAACTATCTTGCTGGTTCTGGGAATTGGCTGAACCACAAGAGTCAAAAAGAGGAACTATCTTGTGTAAAACAGAGACCATCTTGCTGGTTCTGGGAATTGGCTGAACCACAAGAGTCAAAAAGAGGAACTATCTTGTGTAAAACAGAGACCATCTGCTCTCTGGCTTGCAGTCAAGAACAGGAACTATTTCTTAAAACAGGAACTATCTGCTGCTGGTTCCCAGAATTGGCAGAACCACAGAAATGTGTGGTCAATGAACGGGGGTGCCAGAGGCAGGGTGTCTTGCTTGTGGGTCTGAAGACAAAATGGATGTCACACACAAAATGTGTGCTTGTCTGAATGAGAAAAATGGCTGTCAGGCAGAAACAGGGAAATGATGGGGCACAATTGTCAATTTCATTTCCACAGTGCACATCTAAATGGCTGCATGTCTGCTGTTGCGGAAATATCATGAAAGCAGCTGATGTCGGCACATATTGGGGGCATCTATATAGGCCTGCGCAGTTCACATGGGGCGGAACAACATCGACTCAGAGCCAACAGCATACAGGGGTATTGCTGAAGATTTTGAGGTTGTGGTCTGACGTCTGTGAGAATATTCAAAAGGGGGAAACTGGGGTTAGGTAGATTGTACCAGAGAGAGCATTACCGAAGGTGACAGGTTTATTTAGAACTTATGGCCTATTTATCCTTCTTATCCAAAAAACAGTTTGACTCTTTAATTATTCTTGTTTATTTTTTTTTAAAGAGTTAGAACAAATACAGTCCCAATCCTTCAACACACAGGTTAATGTTGCTGCTGGCTTTGTGATTAGTAAATGCTTTCAGTAATCAGACATAATGCTAGTACTGCTTTTGACAACTGATGCTGAATAATTTGCCTGACATAGAAGAGTCAGTATGTGAAGTTGTGGTTGATGGTCCACAAATACTTTCTGATGGATACGTCTAACCTATGATTCTTCATCTTGTGAATACCCCTAGGTGCCAGGTTGGATCCGGAGATTTTTCTCTGCAATTTCTTTGTGTGTCCGTAGGTGGCATTGTGTGACTGCATCTGGTCTGCCCTGCCCCAGATCTGACGTCTGAACCCTGCATAACTGCCACCTGTGCACATTGGTGTCAGTTCCTTTCTTTACACACCTTCAAACACTGATCTGGAGTATGCTCCCTCGAATTCTGCCAGGCTTAACAGACATTTTTCTTCAGAATTGTGCAAGGGACATGTCCACTCCTAAAATAACAGAGTTTGAACCTTATAAGGATTGCCACAAACAAATATTGGTGACAGACCCTCACAAGTCCGGTCTTTTGTGTCTGAGCTCCTCACACGTTTTGATGTTGTGCGCAAAGATTAATTCAGAGGTCATCGGGGAGTGTGAAGCCAAGTTATATGTTGTAGAACACTGATGAAAAGTTAGGAAGGCCCAATCCCACTCAACTCTGTAACGCAAACCCATTCTTATTCCCGAGGCCAACTCGGTGACCTGTCTTCTTCGATGTTCAGGGCATCAGGTAAGTCAAAGAAGAAGCAGCACATGAAGTCCAAGCATGACTGCCCTTCATCCCGCCACACTCTGTGAATTTGCACAATGCCTCAGGTACAGTCAGGCTGCAAACCCAGTCTAAGGCTCCATGTGCGGAACTGGTTCCGACCTTTACTCTGATGTAGTCCAAGTTCTCAGGCCTATCAGCGACAGTGCAACAGGTCAAAGAATTTAGGGATGCTATGTTGCGGCTTTTTGATACCCTACCAGATTGATTAGGAATGTCTATGGGCCTCTAAGTATCTGAGGGGCCCTCCACACAGATCCATCCCACATGCTGATTTTGCTCCTCTACCCCTCTTCGGGGTCCCCCCCCAACTCTGGGACCACCGCCACACCCATTAAGGCACAAAGACCTTTGCCGGAAACCTGTGCATTGATGCTGGCTCGGACTTCTCTGACGCTGTCACAGAAACCAATGATCCTTTCAAACTATGGAGGACGTGCACCAAGGTCACAACCCTCATGTCTCTTAACCTACACTAATTCAAATACACCTCTGCTTCATTATGACTTGCCTGACAACCAATGATGATAGTCATCTTTGATGATGAAAACATTTTTCTGGACCTATAAGATGTCAGTGGGCACAATACCTCACCTCACACCTGCTTACATTCCCTTACTCTAGACCCACCACTGAAAAGTCTGCCTGCTTTGCAATGGCCTATAGGAGGGCAGCAGAGGTTCTTGATTAACAGCTGCCCACCACGGAGGTCAAAGCCAATCTCTTACAACAAAACCAGGTTCTTGCCCAACAGTGAACCACCAAATAATGAGAAGACACTTGCCTGCTCCGGAAGATTCTGTCTTTAACCTCTAACTACCCACGTCAGAAAGCCTTGTAGTTCAGATGTCTGTGCACTGGCTGAACCCAAATGCATTTCCAACCACCCTGTTGGACAGGGAGAGTGGAATCACATGGAAACATTTGCGAAATGCATGCTCTCATCCACTAGCCTTGCCCCGTCAGTTCAGTGAAATCAAGGGGAAGCTGGGGAGATACTGGCCTGCGCTGTGGGACATGGTAGCAAAGATATTGCCAGCAGTACCAGAAGACATCAGCGCCAGCCTCCAGTATGTCATTCAGGATGGTCATAATGCTGTGAAGTATGTAATTCGCTCAGGCCTGGACACTTTCTACTGTTTGGGTAGGGCATTCTGGACAAGTGTAGTGCTGCGGCATCACATGTGCATCTTTGTAATGAGATTTTCTAGTGACGTCCAACAATTCCTGACAGGCATGCTATTTAATGGCACACGTCTCTTCTAGAGACAAGGTGGACTCAGCCTTAGAGCACTTCAAGGAGAGCAGTGCAACAGAGCTCTTTGGCTAGCATCTCTTGTACAGCAGTTTCCCCAACAATTTTGCCCTTTTGAGGCTTCAGAAAGGGATACCAGCAGAGACTGCGTCAGACCTGGCCTCAGTCTATGAAGTCTTTTGAGGCAGAGGCTGGTGTTCCTTGCTGCAAGCATCCAGGCCCTTAGGGGCAACAAACTACTCAAACCCCTACCTCCATGCCCCACAGCTGCCGCAAAGCCACTTTAATTTACCCTAGGTGGCACACGAGCGCCTTGTAGAAGATTGTATCCACCCTTTACCTCCACGGGTGACAGAGCAACACATCAGTTGGTGTTTCAAATTGTCCAGAATAGATACACCCTCCCTTTACAGCCCTCCTAGAATACTTCCCACACTACAACGCCTCCCGCAGGACCACTTACCTATTCTGCAAGGGGAAGTTCAAGCCCTTTTAGACAAGAAAGACATAGAAAGTGTTCCGACATCAGAAGTCTGGACTGGTTGCTGCTCCCGTTACTTCTTGGTGCTGATGAAGCCTCCTCCCTATCCTCGATCTTCACCCTCTGAACTTCTTCCTCAGGAAAGACAATTTGAAAATGCTCACCCTGGACCAAGTTCTGTCTGCTTTGGATCCAGGAAATGTAACGGTGATGGTGGATTTGTAGGAGACCTATTTCGTTATCTCTGTCCTGAAATCTGAAAGACGCTACCTGCGGTTTCAGGTCGGCCACAAGCACTTACAATTCTTGGCGCTCTCATTTGGCCTTACCAGTGCACCTTGAGTTTTAATGAAAGTGATGGTGATGAGCGCTTGCCATCTTTGAAGGTTGGGAATACCAGTCTTCCCATACCTCGACAACTAGTTGCTGAAGGTTGGTTTGCCTCAGGCAGATGTAGGCCATCTCTATATAACTGCCAACATGTTGATATCGTTGGAATTTTTCATCAACGTGCCGAAGTCTCACCTGACTTCATAGCAGATCCCCTTCATTGGAGCGATTTTGGATACAGTGATTTTCTACGCCTTCACTCCACGTCAGTGTGTCTAGGCCATTCAGTCTTTGATCCAAATGTTTCAACCCTTGTCCTGAGTCTCAGTGAGAGTGGCTCTGACACTTCTTGGCCTCTTGCTTGTGGACTATGTCAGGTGGCTCTTGGGGCTCTGTAGTGGGATCTGAAGTCTTAATGGGCTCAGCACCAAGGGAATGTTTTGGATTATATGCAAGTGGCGGAGAAGACCGCAAAAGATATGTAAAGGTGGTTGCTGGATCACAATTGGACTGATGGTAGACCTCTCTCCTCTCTACCCCACCTAAAGGTAATGGTCATGATGCATGCATCATTGCGGAGGTAATCGGAGAGAGATGGAGAACAGAGGACAACAGTTTGTGGCTTTTGATCTTCATCACGAAGTTCTGGGTGTCATCTTGGCAGCCAGGTGTCCAACCACCAAAACGAATTATGCGGAAGGCTGGGAGAAGTTTGTCTGGTAATACTGGTGCAATATCCAACCTCCACAGGCACAATTGTCTGATGTTCGATTATTTAGTCTATAGCCCAGCAAGTCCGTGCTTTGGCAACACTTAAAAGTTATTTATCGTCCCTTTAAACCTTTTTGTGTTTACCTGATTAGCTATCTCTATTGAAATAACCTGTTGGGATGCATTTTTTGAAAGGCTGGTTCATGTGCTCCCCTCAACACTGTTAAAGATGCCTCAGTAGTACCATAACTTGGTTTTCACTTTCCTCTTGTGTGCCGTGTTTGAACCAAAGCACAGCTGCTCTCTAAAGCCACTCACTTTAAAAAGTACTATCCTCATAGCGATAACATCAGCTCATAGTGAGTGAGTTGCATGCATTGTTAGCCCAGCAACCTAATACCACCTTATTCATGGACAACTGGTACCCAGGGCAAAAGTGTTTTTTCTTCTGAAGGTTGTAGCAGTTCTCCATAGGGAAATGATGTAATTCTACCAGCTTTCTTTGCCCAGCCTCACCCACCCAAGAAAGAAGAGAGGCTCCATCGACTAGACCCAAATAGAATACTAAACTTCTACAATGATCACATCAGAGAACACCAGGCGGATAATCAGCTTTTTGTGGTTATTCTGGGGCAAAAAATGAAACGGCTGCACAGAAGCTTACCATCTCCAGATGTATTATCCTGTGCATCATTCCCTGTTACGGTTTTGCCAGGACAACAGCCTCTGGAAGCCTAAGCACTCCATTCTACCAGAGCAAAGGCTGCTACCTCTGTGCTGGTGTGCGGTGATGCCAGTCTCGGGCATTTGCCAAGTTGCTACGTAGGCATCGGTTCACATGTTCACAAAGCACTGCTGCCTGGATTGCCATTTCCAGGCACTTCGCATTTACTGTCCTGTAGAACTTATTGGTCTGAGCCCTTCCACAGACCCACCCCCTGGAGAGGTACTGCTCTGGCATTTGTTCACAAGGTGAGTAATCTGCAGTTAGAAATATCCATCAGAAGAAAATGTTACTTACATTTGGTAACACTCTTTTCTGGTGGATACTGTATTTAACCGCAGATTCCTCACCAACCCACCCTCCTCCTTGTTCTGTGGAATGGGCCCCCTTTAGTCCATGATAATAAGGTTGCAACTTGGAGATCTGCACACTGGCACAATCTGCTTACAAAGGCTCTGTGTTCTATGGCGCAGACTGATATCAGAAATAGTGGAGGGACCATGACATCACATCCAGGGTGGGGCAGATGAGGAAATTGACGAGAATAACCTTTAGATAAAGGTGGGTGTTTAGGAGTATTCACAAAATGAGAAATATGCTGTTAGAGTATTCATCAGAAAGAGTGTTACCAAAGTAAGTAACTTTTTCATCTAATATGGACTATTAGATCCATTTTTAAAGGGATGTCTACCTCTATTTCCTTTATAAAGGATTTCTCTGGATATTGCAATTGAGAATCCTTAGCTGTGCCTTTTGGTAATAATGTAGCCTACACTTTGGAGAATATTTATGTGTTCTGATATTCTGCAAGGGTTTTAGGGCTTTCAGCTACTCCTAAGTGCAGTTTTACTCTGAAGCACTTTAGATTGTTGCCTACAGTTTTACACTATACTGGGGTTGCCCTAAGCCAATGCTTTGGGAGTTATTTCCACTATCTAAACCGGTTTTGTGGCATAGAACAGGCTAGATAAACAAGAGAGCAATTGAGGCTTTGGCTACCATAGCATCTATGGTTCAATGAAAAGCTGCTTTGATAACCTCAACAATTCTACACACATCCACTGGGGGTGTTCTTCTTGAATGAGGAAGAATGACCATGGACTGGTGGGCTTGAAATAGCAATCTGGAGGATAAGAGTGTAGTGCATCAGGAGTCAGCCAAGAGGAGTCCACTGTGGGGAATAATGAAAACAATGATAAATGCTCACTCTTGCATTCTTGGGGCATGGGGTAACTATCTGCAGGAGACTTTCAAGTTTGTTGTTTAGGGTTCTCTAAATACTTTTGCAAAATGTGATAGAAATTGGCTCTAATGCCAGGTTGAAACATTTTTTGCAAGATTGATAGATTAGTGTGTTTTTCGGTAGATTAAACTTTTTATTTTGCGTATCCAATGCCCTTCTTTTCAAGTGGGTTGGGCATTGCTTAAGAGGCAGGGCTAGGGAGGGGGTGATCTTTCAAAGATAAAGAGTCTGCACAGGAAGTAGTTGTATTCAATATAAAAGCCCAGGAATATTTGGTAACGTTGGTAATTAGGGGTACTGTATTCTCTGTTAAGATTCTTTATTGCCTGCAAACCTCACTGTCAGTCCTGGATGTTCTGGCTACTACTGGAAGTGTAATCTAGGAACTGAATGGACCAGGCCATTTATGTGCTCTGTGACATGATCTCCGATTTAAATTCCATGATGCTAGTTTGATGCCTAGAACATAAGTGGCATCCTGCGATGACATGGCAATCTGTACAACAATTTTCTTGTGTCGCAGTCAGAATCTCCACAGATATAAATGTTTTCCAAAGGTGCATACATTTTCCTTTGCTTATATCTGGTATCATACTTGGCCACACATCCATGTTTTATTTCCTCCTAGCTGGTTTATTTTAGTGTGTGTAGTACAGTTAAAACTGCTCTCCCTGGCTGGTCTAGAAAGTAAAGTGAAGCTCCTCTCTGACAGGATGCCAATCCAATGCTAACTCCCCTAAAATTAATAGCCACTACTCTGACGAGTAACACCCTGAAGAGACCTCTCTAAATTAAGAACTGAATGCCCAGGGCAACTTCAAGTTCAATATCATCACTAAAATCCAGGCACAGAAAAGAAGCACCTGATATCAGCTAAGTTCCATAGAGTGAAACCTTCCCCAAGGCTACTGTTTCAGAGCAGCCACCCAGGTGCCCAACCTGTCTTACCTTGGCAGGCATTGTTATTGTCCAGAATTCCAGACACCTACCTGTCTTTGCTGTAGTGTCTTTCTGGTAGCAGTACGCCCCATCAAAGGCCTTCAGAAACTTGACATAACACCTAGGGCTACCTGGAATCCTTTCCTCACCAGCATCACTTTCACCATCTGCTGCATTACATACAAAGCTGTTTACAGCAGCAAACCCATCTTGGATGGCACCTAAAATCAAGACCACTGCATGTCTAGGTATTACTTACAACATCATACAACTGGTTATCAAATAAATGCAGGAAAAAGACTAAATGTCTTCTCGTTCTATACACATGTAGTTTCAAATGTTATCCCTCTCAATTCCCTCTGAGCACCATATCCCTTCCTGTCCAGAAAGAAACTCAAGACTATAGATGCTGCCTACAACCAACTGTATCAGGAGAGAAAACCTTACAAAAGCTGTAGGAATATATTTTTATTAATGACAAATAAGCTTGATTACAGCCTGCATCCATTTACATGTTGTGCCTTCAGTTAGGATCAAACCATCATTTTGTCAAGAGAAGAGTCTGTAAGATAGCTACGTGACTAGTTTGCCCTTTTGTGGTAACTGCTTGTAACTGGTTTGATTGCCAGTGCTGCCAGCATAGGCTTTTCATTCCTGTGAAGTCAATGAAATACATACCATTAATCTGGTTAATGATAATTAGTGATTTAGATGTTCGTTCTTTCTAGAATTAGGGCCATGTGGTATTCTTTTCTGTCCTTTCCAGCATGCAAGATGTGTTCTGAACCTGTGATGTACTAATAGAGTAGGTGTTGTCCTGAGAATGTGTATGCAATGCAGTAAAATCCTGCTGTGACCCCATTCATTTCAGAATTAAAGTAAAGTGCCCCTATCTAAAGTTTTGCCAGTTCAGGAAATGGGGTCAGCATATTTTGAGGTTCTCAAAGCCCACAGACACCAAGGCAATCTTCTTCATTATAGTAGTGCAGTTTGTGGGTTGAATCTGCAGTCCAATTTGGGTTCAAATAAAGGAATCCTTCTTGGGAGGTTGAGTATGGGGAAGACACCCTCATTGACGTAGCCAAATGATGGTTGAGGGTCAGTATGCATTTGTTTTCTGAAAACCTAAGCAGTGAGCCCTAGTGGCTCCGTTACATGAGGTATGGAGCCGTAGGAGTAAGATATAAATTAGCTTCCTATCTTCTTCTCACAACAAGCTCTTTGGCTGCACTCACCCTAGTGTCAGCACCTTCCTTACCATTCGAGTTCACTGCTAGCAGCGGGTGAGGCAGTGCAGGTCTGTTCATCACAGCGAAGGAAGACTCGATCACTTCCATAAGAGAAACAGCTCATAACTTGGGCTCCCCAAGACTCTAGACTCAAATATCTAGACTCTCATCTGGCAAACCACAAGGATAGAGGACAACACCCACCTATTCTCACCACAACATTGAGACTCATAAAGGCTCACAAGACTTTCCTCTGTCCACCTGGCCAATCGGATACTTACCCCAGGACCACTGGCACCCAGTCTCTGTTCAAGCTAGGGGATGTCGTCATTTAATTCACCCCCACTAAACCTCATACAGCACTGCTATTTGAGGGCATATATATACACATAGCTGCCATTTCTAAAGAGATATGCAGACCAGTCACCACAGATTTGGTGGAGGGGGAATGTATGATCTAAAATGTTATCAAAGAGAAAGCCAGAACAGAATCATCCTTAATGCCTGCCTTCTGCTTCTTTTAGGATATCCCTACTGGTGCAGACAGCTGTGTGACTAGCTTGGCCAGCGACTCTAACCGATCCCTGATTGTGGCTGGTTTGGGTGACGGCTCCGTACGTGTGTTTGACCGGCGAATGGCTCTCAATGACTGGTGAGTAAAAAAATCTGTGGCCTGATCGAGGCCAACTTGAGAACTCTTTCGAAGGATAGGCATATCTATATGAGCAAAACCAAACAAAAACTCTCCTTCAGCTCCTGCCCGGTGCTGGAGGAGAGTTTTTGTACAGCTATTGAGCTATGGATATGGTGAGATTTGCAGCCTAACACTCCAATCAGAGGAAAGAGGTGCCAACTCAAACTTGACCAGTTTGTACCATTGTGAGGGAAGAGATAGCATTCATTTGCCCCCAACTACATGATGTTCAGTATAGTTGAGAGGAGGTCCGTGGCCAGCGTTTATCATTGCATCCTTGTGTGACTGGTGTTTGATGTTGAGTTTTAATGTAGCGCTGATAGGCCATAAAGAGTGGCAGAGAGGATAAGAGAACATCTGTAGATGGGAGGGATATAAACATGATGTGTGCAATTCTATGGCAGGTTAAAGGTGAATATATTTTGTGTTCACGGCAAGTCATTAATGTAACATTTAAAAGCTAGATACATTGAACATCTGAAGTGACTGATGTATTGTTTAGAATAATTGGATAACAGCTGGGCTTGTAAGATATAAACATTTGTTGTAAATAAAAGTTGTGGAGTGAAAATGATATAGTTTGTACATAAAGGAGACTTGGACTGTGCTTGAACTTTGTGATATAGTGTTTAGGTTTAGTAGTGTTCAAACTGACAAGCTGTATTCAATTGAGTTCAGTATCACTACAGTGGTAGAGCAAGAGTGGGACATTTGTCAGCAGTGTCGGTGTATTGGTATGAACACAGTGAGGGATTCCAGGACATGTTTAATAGATGATTCTTCAGACTGGCTTTAAAAGATTGTAGTGAGAGAGAGAGAGTTATATGGGTTGACAATTCATTCCTGATCCAAATGGCATTCCCTGCTTATCATCTGGTGAATGAGGGATAGTGACAGCTGGGTAAGAGTGCCCAACCTAGTTGCTAGACTTATCTCTGACTACAAATGTTTCAACCACATCTCCCCCGCACTTAAAACCCTCAAATGGCTTCTCATCGAAGGCAGATCCACCTGTAAGATTGCATGTATCACGCGCAAAGCCCTTCATCAAAACTCCCCACGTTACCTCCCAGACAAACTCCACAAAGCGGGCTTCACCGGACCAACAAGGAGCACCAACGCCCTCCTTCTTATCCCCCTCTGTTAAAAAAGAAATGCACACAAGCTCGCTCCTTCTCTGGAAACGCTCCTTCCATCTGGAACTCCCTGCCTAAAGACCTACGCTGTAACCCTTCCTACATCAACTTCAAAAAATACCTCAAATTGTAAATATTGGGGTCAATAATACCTACCTCTGACACTTTCTCCCACTCTGCGCCCCGTCAGGCTCCCCCTATTGTCCTCCAATTCTCTCACCTCCCCATTCTCCCTACGAACTCCCCTCCCGCTACTCCTTCCCCTCCCCTAACCATGCCTCTACCTTTAATTATGACATCTAGCCTCCCGCACTGCCTCCCACTGATCTCCCATTCCCCTATTCCCCTAATTCCCACTCTACTTATCCCCCTCCTTTATCCTATCTTTTTCACCTCCACACACCCACCCTAGCCTAATTACCCTTTACCCACGTGAGCTTATTTCACTTTAGTAAATAGCATTTGTATTTATCTGCTTTCCTTATACTGTTTCTTACTGCAATGTTTTTGAGCAAATGTATCGATTACTGTACCTCCTCACACTCCTGTAAAGCGCTCTGATACCCCTGGGTCTAGCCAGCGTTGTATAAAACCTTTAAAATAAATAAATACGAGAGGGGAGAAAGGGTTCAGAGACAGCAGATGTGATATTGGGCGACTTGTTTCGTAGGGGTCCGACAGCAGGTGGGCAGTTAAGAACACTGAATAATAACGATGGGAAATGACTCTGATTATAAATGCAGTGTTTAGCAGAGACAGAGAGCGAAATCCAACATGTGGCAGTAAAAGGAGATAGAATAAGCAAAAGCCAGCACAGTCACAGGCAAGCAGTGATTGGGAAATCAAAGGAAGGGGGAGGAGCCAGAGAAGAATCTGTGAAGAGAGTGTTTGGTCATAAGTTGAAGCTTGGGTAGCAGACTGGCTGTGACTAGGAAGCAATTAGGAGAACGTGATAAGCTAGGAGGCAGAACTATAAAGCTGGAGGGGAAGGGGTAGGCAGAAAAAGGCAGCTTTGAAAGAGCTGGGAAAAGGGCTCGTGACAGGCAGGCAACTTGCATGCGGTGTGGTGTTAGGAACCGGATTGATAGATTTTCACTCCTGTAAATAAGTCCTATTTGAACATCTGAAATACAACAAAGGACACTAACTAAATCCTTCATAACAGACACATTACAGGTGCATGATGGATACTTCTAACAGCAGGTTCCTCACTTTTAGAATATTCACAGGCATCTGGCTGGATCAGATTTTTCCCTCTTAAACTCCAACATCACCATTAGGTTTCCCTCTATGGCTCCATGGTGACTTCATACTACCTCAGAAGTGAAGAAGCAGAGGCACATAAAAGTGCTGCCCTGCTCGTTGATGTCCGTTCCTTTCTTTCTGCGCTCAACGTGGATCCGGTACTCCAATCCAAACTTTTTTGGTTTTCCGACTACTCTAAACTGTTTCAAAAACAATGCACCAGGAAAGATGTCTCTCCCCCCCCCAACAGAAACGTCAAGATTCAAGTTGTGCTCGGACTGCAGGAAACCGATATCAGGCACAGACCACATGACATATGTCTATGGTGCTCTGGCCACAACTCAAAGTTTTGACCCTCATCCACATGAAGGCAAACTGGGAGCAGGAAGTGAAGCTTTTTGTTTCATAGCACAAGAAGAGGTCATGTTCGAACAGGTCTACCTCTAAGACACTTTCAATTGTGGTCACATGTTGAGTCCTGTGCGAAGTCCCATTCCCACTCAAAGTCATCCAGTAAGTGAAAGTTATAAATGAGTCATAAGCGCAAAAAAACTAATGCGGAGGCCTCCCACTAGGAATGTGACATGGAGGCGGCGAGCTGGTGAGCGGGTGTCCCTTCAACAGAGCCTGAGATTTCTGGCGCAATTGCACTGGTAAGATGGACGACTACAGCAAGGGACAAGGGGACTACTCTGACAGGGGCTGCGAGTAGGGTCGGAAATCTGTGATCAGGGCGGTAAAAGACTTTGAGGCCTAGGTGGCGCCGACCTTGCACAGGTGACCCCGCGGTGATTGCAGAGCACTGCGGGGAGCCCAGCTGTGGAGGCGTTGCGACCCATTTGGAACGGGGCTCGCCCAGGCTGCAAACAAAGAGGACACCCTTCCTTGAAGCAACCCCCTGCCATTGAGAGGCACCACAGACTGATGCCCTGCTGCGCGCTTGGGCGGGCCCCGCCATTGCTGACCAGCGGACGAAGTGCCGTTGAGACATGACCCCACCTTTGGGGATGAGCTGCCATACAATATGATGCACCGCCTCCGATGCACAGCTTGCGCCACAAATTCTGACCCCCTAAACCGTGACCAGGCAAGATACTGACACACACGTACAACCTCTAAGCCTGACACGTTTACCACAACTACCAGAAGACAGCGGTCTTTCACCACACAGCGAGTAGGCCAGGAGAAGGCAGGCGCGGGCGAAGCGCTAGAGGTGCCTCAACTGAAACAAGACAATAGTGGTGAAGAGAATATTCTGCAGCCGACACGGTCGACCCAACAGTTGGTGATACTTAAAACCGACATCGCCATCTCCATCGCACTAGAAGGCCTGTATGAGGGTGACAACACGCTACGAGAAGTAAGAGTAGAGATAACGTGAGCAGGCAGATCACACTGGGCTAGCCACCGGTGGAATTATCACGTCTTGCGGGAATACCGACGCGATTGGGGACCTGGTTCTGAGGGTCGCTACCGCCCATTGGATGCCCTGATATCCAGAATTGCTGCAAGACTGATAGAATAGAAACTGCATGTGGGACCCACAGGCTGCGGCATCAGCCTTTGAGCCCAGATAGCCACACATGTTGTGACCGTAATTAGTGCCTCAACCTGAATACATCGTTCAAGTAACCAACGCCTAGGAGGCAGTTCCACCTCCACCTTGAGCTCCTGACGCAGCCGTTTTGCACATGTACTAGTCTCACCAGGCGCAACAACTTGTGATGGGCCGCGTGCGAGCCAAGATGCAGCAACGGTCGCAGCCTAGATCCTTCACGTTTGAGAGACGAGAGAGAGATGGAGTCGACGTCCACAGCACTGGCTGCCAAAATGGACTCTGCCCTCGCAGCAGTGGAGAAAAAAGGCGCTGCACTAGATCATACCAGGGCATCCCTGGAAACCCGGATTGAAAAGGTCACCTCAGACTTCACGCTTCTGCCTGCAGATCACCGCAAACTGTTCGAAAAAGTTACTACCCAAGGTCAAACGCTTAAGGAACTCCAAGGGTTCCTACACCGCCCCTGGCTCCCCAGATGATTAAAACTCTCTAGCAATGACACGAGTTAACATACTCACATGGAACATACGCGGCATGCACACACCCACAGGGCGATAGTCCATATTCGCTTATCTCCAGAGACACTCTGTTGGAATTGCCCTATTGCAGGAAACATACATGACGCTGCTGGAACTAGACAGACTGCGAAGGTGCTGGAGAGGGCAGGTGTATGGCACCGTGTATTTGGCCCAGGCGAGGGGCACCTCATCGGGGTGAGAGCGGGCGTCCCGTTATTTTGTGCAGACATGGTAATAGACCCAGAAGGCAGATACACTCTAGTGTATGGGACACTTAATGGTCAATCCATATTGCTGGCCTCGATATATGCTTCGAATGTAGACCAGGCATCATTCCTAACACAGTTGTCGCTGGTGCTGACTCCTTACACTGGGTTCCCCTGGTTTCTTTGTGGAGATTTCAATTCAGTGCTTGACGTACACGTACACAGATCCTTCCCTCCTCTCCATAAGACATCAGCTGTGTCAAATGCACAGACGCTCACAGACTGGCTCTCACACTGGGCATTGTTAGACATGTGGCGTGTCCTCCACCCCACTGAACGTATTTACTCTTATTATTCGGCAATGCATGACTTGCATGTACGACTGGATAGGGTGGTGGGTCCCAATCTTTACTCCCACTAGTTGAGAAATCGGAATACCTAGGGCAGAAACACTCCGATCATAATCCCCTGTGATTTCAGCTCAGCAGGGAAGCTGATGGGCCCCCTATACCCACATGGCGTCTCCAACCATCTGCGCTGGAAGAATCTGAATTCCGCTCCTCACTAGGGACCGCTATCCTTACATATTTTGACCTCAACGAAGGTACGGCGAGTAATGCGCTGGTGGAATGGGACGCCCTCAAACAACACTCAGAGGTCACTGTTCAGGAGCCACATGGAACATATGGAAGCAGCTAGCAAAATCAATCACCCGCCTTGAATCCCAACTGCTACAATATGAGTGTGAGGGGGAGGGAGGAGGCAGACATTCGAGCCGCCTGGAAACTCTTCGGACCCAGCATGCGGAACTCCTGGAGCACTTGAGGTGCATAACTACACAGCTCACACACCTCGCACACACGCTACAGCGGATAGGGCAGGCCGCCTGCTTGCCTGGCTACTATATCAAGAGTAACCACGCCCCGATTGCAGCTATACGCACACCAGAGGGAGACCTGGTGTACACACAACGTGAGATTCACAAGGTCATGGTAGATCACTATACACAATTGTACCAATCAAGAGTCTGCTGCTCAGGTCAGTGGAGAGGGGACACCTTCCGATACCTGGGAATTCAGATATATCGCCAGCCGACAGACCTCTTTGACGGTAACCTGGGAAGGACCTTCACGGCCATCAAGTCGCAGGTACACTTTTGGAACACGCTGCCGCTAACGGTCACTGACAGGGTAGCACTATCCAAGATTGTGATTCTCCCAGCTTACTTTATTACTTTGCTAACTTACCTATATATGTCCCTGCGGTCTTCTTTGTCACACTCTCTCAACTAGTCAGAGACTTTCTCTGGGGGAGCAACCGACACAGGATGGCACTAACAAAACTCTACCTCCCTACAGACCAAGCGGGGCTGGCTGCGCCTTGTTTTGAGCACTATTATTTAGCTGCACAACTGTAGGGGATAGCCCGCTGGCTTGTGGAGAAGGGTCGGGAGGACACGGCGTACACACCGCCCTCACGCTCCAGATAATTAAACTCCTCCACCCAGCCACCAAACCTCAATGCCAACACCGCTTCTATTGGCAGTGGCGTACAAATGCAATCGCAGGAGCCTATACGTCACCAGAGCTCTGGTCCCCTATGCACCGGCAATACCATTGGAAGGCTCCCCTAGCGGCACCGAGGCGCTCACATCTCTTGCACTCGCGGGCTGGCGAGACGCTGACATACAGACCCTGGGAGACCTATACCGAGATGGCACACTTATCTCATATGAGTACCTGGTTGAAGATGAGGGACTACCAATTTCCGTAGAACCCCGGCCACAAAAGTAACATCCCGGTTCCCTGACCTGGGGCTAGTGGTCGCCAAGCGACTTCTTACCAAGAAGAGGAAGGCGCAGGAACCGCCACATACACGAGCATGGAGACACTCGCTCTCCGCATGGGCCAGAGCAGAGGGAATTGCCATCTGGTTGGAAGAGACGCTGGGATTGAGGAAGGAGCCCATAGCCACTCAGTGGGAGGGACTGCTCCAAGCACTTCAGCAAACTGAGGAAGTAGACTCCGAGGGACAACCCGAGGGGGAGAGATGTGGGCCCGTAATAGGTGCCGAGGGTCTTGTCCGTGAGCAACCGTAATGTTCCATGTATACACATATACTAATTGACACCAAGGGTGGGCACAGCCGAAGCCAATGTAAGGGGGCAACTGTCAGGTTGACGAATTGTGGTGAGATGATGGGGGAGCTGGGGGTGATGGGGTGTGGGGATACTTACGTTAGCACCAGTCTATGTTGTGGTCGTTGGTTTTGATTGTTTTAACTACATGACATCAGTTCAGAAGTCCATACTGATCGATCTGAAAGACTTTACGCAACAGACTAATGGAACCATGCTATTATTGAACTGTAACCTATATCATTTGTGAAATTAGCTGAATACTAGAGTCAAACCCGGTCCCGAGTAGCGGCCACCTTATGTATACTTGAAATGCTCACACTTCATGTAACAGTAGTATGCTTCAACTGTTGATAGGTGATCCAATGTATAGCTGGCTCTCAAAACATGTTGCCTTTCATGAATATGTAAACTTTAAAGTCAATAAAAACTGATTTAAACAAAACAATAAGCTGGACTTGTCCCATCCCACCACTCGAAGTCTGGCGAGAAGTTACCAGAGCATTACTTGAAGTTTTCTGCATTGGGTCCCACCATTCCGTGAATTCCCCAGTCTGTCTTCGAACCCGCAACAGACAGAGACCTTCAAGGAGGCCGCACCAGTTGTCACCTCTGGACCCCTTCCTGGGCCCATACGTCTGAAGTCCAGACTTCCACTCCAGCACCAATATCAATGCCAGTTCCTTCAGTACTGGCACCAGTACCAGATCCAGTCGCGCCACCTGTTTCTGACCCAGAGCCAATGACGATCCGTACTAAGACTATGTTGTGCTGTGAATTAACTAAGGCGCAACCAGCGATTATGCAGCCAGAGCTACAGACTCTTGATGCCAGTACCATTAGGGGACTTCTGGCTGCAGATTCCTTACCTTAGAATTAACCCCAGGCATCGGACTGGTTCTGGAAAATTTTCATGAGCAGTACCCATGGGGTCGTCCGCCCCAAAAGAGACGGGCGCAGCACCTATATAGGTGCCACCCCAGCATGCTGATATCAATTCTTTTCTTTCATTTGCCAGTTAGGGCAGATCCGGAGAGAGCTATCCTCAGTCAATTATTGACTGACCTTTTTCGACTTTTTGTCGATCTTTTTTGCTAATCTTCTCCTGGTGTGTCAGGATGTCAACTAGGAAGGCTGGCTTCAAGCCCTGCAGCGCCTGTCACTTACATGTCAGTGATGGACCTGCACCTTGTTTGCCTCTGGTGCCTCAAGCGCTACCACGTGCGTCGACTGCCACGCCATGCGCCCCAAGGCTTTGCGGGAGCACTCCCTTAACCTCTTTGCCACTCGACGTGCGACTCCGTTATGGTCTCAATCCCGATTGAGAGGAAGCTCCCAGGATCGGTTTCAGAGCCCAAGATCCTCATCACATTCGAAGTAAGAAGTTCAAGAGGTCTTTTGAAGTCATCTGACGAGACACGGAGCGTCATCATTAAAGGATTGGCTCCGCAGTTGAGCCTGTGCTTGGGCCAGCTCCACGACTCCCTGAGTTTCCAGGAGCCACGGAACAACCCCCGCCCCACTTTGTGAGCTCTGTGAGGCCATGCTGTGCATATGTGGTTAGCCTGATCCCCCTTTGGGCCCCAGCGGGTTAGGGAGGTGACCCAACTGGTTCTCTGCTTGCGGTTTCATCCCTGGCTCTGGTTGGGCCCCCCTGGCACCACCCCATTCTCATCCACGACTCCGACATGGAGCTAGAGGGGCCTTGACCGATGCCGACTCCAGCGCTGACTGGAGGCATTCTTTCCAGGTCTGAGCCGGAGCTCGGACTCTAGTAGGATGGGAAGGGTCACTTGACCCTGAAGAATACCAGCCCCTAGACCCTAATAAGGACTGGTGTGAGGAATGGGCAGAGGCCAGCAGACTGGACACTTCTCCAGATACTGGCATGGTCTCTCATCTTACGTGGCTACAGAGGAGGGACCCTCTTTTGTTATGGTGGTGAGAAGGGGGGGCCAAGGTCTTGGACCTTAGCCTACCCTCAGTGGTAGTTTCCGGATCCTGGAAAGGAAGTAATGGACATCAGCACATAGAGGTGGTGCAGATATATTGGCCCGACGTCCTATGCAGGGCAGAACAGATCTGATGCTGATCTGTGCTGCACCACTTACCAACAAGTGGGGAAATTACGATTTGAAAGTTTCTAGATCCAGTCTGGTGCCTGTGGGTATTCACAAGGTGAGAAATCTATGGTTAGAAGTCTATCAGAACTTTCCATTGTGCTAGTTGAATTGCCTATCGGGGGACAACCACCCCAAGGATAGACATGTGGCATAACTACTTTTGAATAACTGAGTAGATTTCAGAAAGGCTGAGTCCATTGCAAGTAGAACTTTAAACATTGTTTCATGTCCACAGAATAGAGCACCCTTTCAGCTGGCGAAGATGGAGCTGAAAAGGAGTGCATAACCACTGGCTCATTTAGATAAAATACAGATGGTACTTTGGTAATAAAAGATGGATTGATACGAAGAATTACTCTATCTTTAAGGAACTGCAGGTAAGGCTCCATCGTTGTAAAGGCTTGAATTTCACTAATGCATCTAGCTGAAGTGATGGCCAACAGGATGGCCACCTTCCAGGAGAGGAACTTCAAGTCACACTTGTGAATTGATTCAAAGGGTGACTTCATAAGCTGTGACAGGACAATATTTAATTGCCATAGCACTGGAGGAGGTCTTACCGGAGGGTAGGCCCTGAAAAGCCCTTCATCTCTTTTATTAGTCTGTTAGACCACAAATACAAGCAATCAGAACGTTGTCTGTATCTGGAGATTGCCGCTAAGTGCACTTTGATGAAGGTAGTAAGCCTAAGGTTCACTCTACCAGAGGTAAAGCTGCTACAGCGGCTTTACTCCGTAACGTCCCTATTGCAGAAATTTGTAATGGAAGTTAGTCCACACCTCTGCTAAACACTACTTCCTGGACTCTGATGCCAGGGCAGATGCTCAGATTGGGCAGGCTTCACTGAGGAAACTATTTGCACAATAGTGGGTCTGTTTGTTTCTTTCACTGCTGGGGCTGTTGGTTGGGGATGGGCTTGCAATTCTATTCAGATGATTATGACTATACGCAGAGATCCCCTACTACAGAAGGAGTAATTTCTAACTTGTAACTCCAGTTCTGTGGTATGGGTATCTCTGTGATAGTCATAAGCAACCCGCCCTCCTTCCCGGTGCATGAAACAGTAATATCCAGAATTAAACAGGCCCTGCTTCTTCAAAAAGAACTGAAACTAACTAACCTTTGGCTGTGCATCATGGAATACCGAGGGTCTCTGGAAGGATTCTTAAAGGCACAGTATCCATTTAAAAACACATAATGGCAGCCTATGGGGGCTTGTCTGTCCAACCCTTCATCTCTATCATGGAAAAAGGATCTTTGTGAAGGGGAGGTTTTCTATGTGTGAAACTCAGTAAAATAGTTACATTTAAATGTTACCTGGCAATCTTTTTCACTTCAGGATAAAGTAATGGCCAGCGTAGCCTAGTTTTTTTTAGGCTGCATTATTGTCTATTACCTCTTTAGTGTCTATGCAGGACTGCAGAAGAGGACAACTTAAGAGGTTATATCTAATTAAGTGCTCTGGGGTCCACGCACATGGGCGTTCAGATGATTATGACTATCACAGAGACACCCCTACTACAGAACTGGAGTTACAGGTAAGAAACTACTCCTTGCTAAAAGCTTGTGAATTCCTATGGGCATTTGAATATTGAATTTTAATTCTGCTATTTTACTGTTACTGTGGGACTTCCCACCATGACCAGAGAGGAGATTCAAGCATGTGAATTTATAAAAGATATCAATACTGGAGAACCACAGTGTACAGGTAAGTAACTTGTTTCTTCCTCACTGGCCTGCTGCCTCTCCATTCTGTATAGTCAGTGCTGAACACCATAATAAATAAGGGTCTAAGTTCGCTGTTGGCACACAGTCACCTGCAATTTGGTGGATGTACTCCAAGTCTGAGGTCACAAAAGGAGAAAGATTAAGAAGCTGACTTTAGCACTCAGGGGTGGCATTTATATGCAGGTCCGTTCAGTCACTTCCTGGGTGGTACGAAGTTACTGGGGAGCCATATGGTCCTACCTGCAGAAGTGTGGCGAGTGTTTCTGGAAAAATCTCTGTGTTCATTCTGGCACTTGAAAATATTTTAAAGGTGAGAAATCGGTGGTTATATAGGATATCCACAGAAAGAGTGTTACTGAGTGTAACCTGTTCCTTTCTGTTAAGGATATTCATGAAGCTTGTGTGCGTCTACTTAATGATGTCATGGCTTGCTGTGCCTATTGTAGTATACATAAACCTTATGGAATATTGGGAAAGTGTATGAGATAGAACTGCAGTGGCACAGCAATGTTGAAGTCCAAATATTTGGAATAACAGGGTGCAAAGGGATCTGTTCAACATCTTAGCGCAGAAACAAATTATAGAATCAATTTAGCACTGTCCATGTGAGCAAGTGATATGCTGAGCAACTAATTGAACTACATTAGCAGACCTGCATTGAATCTCAATTCTTGAAAAACTTGATGATGTTAATCACTATTGAGGTTCATCGCCAGAGCTCTGTCTCATTCTCAGTACTGTAAGTGCTGTGTGGGTCTCACCATTGTAATAGTGACTGTGTTGTTAGACAAGTGCATCGCCAGAAAGTTGTAGTATCCGGATACTGTAGCAGCAGAGGTTGCTATAGTGTACCTTTGATGAACATTGGCAGATTTGTCAGAGATCTATATACTGTTGTAGCCAGAGGTACTGCAAGTCAGTGTATTGGTAGAGCTGTGTGGTGATCTAAGTCCTGATTTAGTGGGGCTGCTACCATAAAAGATTGAAAATTCTGGGTGCTCTCAATAGTGGTATGTAAATGTAAATGTATTGGGACTTATATAGCGCACGTATCACCCGAAGGCATCAAGGCGCTTGCCTTGGGAACCCGTCCTGGCTTTTCCCTGTGAGATAACCCCTACTGGGTATCCCCAGGGTGAAAGTCAGGCATCCCACAGCGGGTGGGCCGCCGTAGTGGAGATTAAGCAACTATTGCCCAGAGTTGCAGCATGGGACCCCATGATTAGAATAGGCACCGAGGCGAGAATTATCGAGTCCGTGGACATTTTGGGCTCAGGACCCTGCCGCGTCGGGAATTGAACCCTGGTCCCGTGCCAGACATCTGCATCAGAGTCTGCCGCTCTAATCAGTATAATGCGCAAAACATGTATCTTGAGCCGCGTTAGTGTCCTGTAGTGATCATTGAGGGCTATTCATTACTGGCACACTAGGAGTTCTGTAGGACTACCCAGAACATGCTATTGAATTTCTACCCTTGTATTTTGCTGGCACAGGAGTTCTGTCATGAGCAGTGGGGTGTGTGGGATTAGAGAATATCTTCAAAAGTTCTGGAGAACTTAACCTGGGGGAGGAAATTATACTGTGGCTAAAGATGCAAACAGGTGCTATACATCTGGATAAGAAAGATGTAATAGAGGGCACAATATTCTTATCCATCCCATGACTATTAAGTTCACTTTAGACCAGTTAATAATCAAGGGTATCAAGTGATCTTTCTGTGCTCAAGTTCTTTCCCTGTTTATCCTCCTGTTCTTTTTGTTTCAGTCGCGTCATGACTTATCGTGAACACACAGCTTGGGTGGTGAAGGCACACCTGCAAAGGCATTCAGATGGAAACATAATGAGCGTGAGGTAAGATCTGTTTGTGTTTCTGGCCATTGAGTCCTCCTTGGGACTTTGGCATTGTTGGCTGCTGGACGGCCCTTTGTGCCTATGTGTGTGTTTTGCTGGAGTTCTTGCGCAACCTTGGCCCTGAGATTAGGCCTTCTGCTTGCTTGGGTTGCTTGTCAAGCCTTCTGCAGGGGTGTTTTTCCCTGTAGCCCTTTTGTTTTTCCTCTGCTGTGGAAGTTGTTCCAAAGAGGGTTCCCATGTCTTGGGACTTAGCGTACCCTATGTGGGGTAGTGGTAGCTGTTATATAGCTTGCGCTCTGCTGGGAGTTCTGGTCGCCGTCTGGTGCTGGTTCTCCATGGCGTTCCTGTATGTTGCTTTGCTTCAAAGGTCGTGCGCGCCGTCCCTCGTAGTGGTGTGGCCGAGTTTTTTTTCCCCTCCTGCCCCTGTCCAGAGGGCTGGGGTGATTCTGAGTGCTCCCTTGTCAGGTGTAGACTGCCCGGTCTTTCTAAAGCCCCGGGCTGTTCTTCTTGCTTCTGGCAGCTTATGTCTGTTGGCGCTCTTCTGGCTGGCCTGGTGCCTTCCATCTGGAGGCGGCTCGCCTTCCTTCCCCTCATTTCCTTGGGCCCTCTGGGCTTCTTCTTCTTCTTCCTCCTCATCCTGCCTTGTCATTGAATGGAAGCTCTGTTGCCGTGTTCTGTTCTGTCCAGGCTGGTGGGGTCCTTTTGCAGACCCTCCTTCCCCGTGGGTATTGCTAGGGTATCTATTCTACGTGAAGGAAACTGCGGCTAGTAGTCTCAGATGTACGAGTTACTTAACTTCGGTAACGATGTATCTGGTAGAGACGATTCTAGCCGCAGATTCCTTCACGGCCCGCCTTCCTCCCCGTTCTGCGAGGACCCTTGGGTTGGTCTTCGATACTCTCCTCCCGGTGGGGCACTGTGTCTCCTGTGAGTGCTTTCTTTGCTCTTGACGGGTGGTTCCGTCTGGTTGCGGTTCATTCCTCCTCTTGGTTCCTTGGAGGATGGGGTTACGGGGCTCCTGTGCCCCGCTCCTCTGGCTACTCCAGGTTTGGGGGGGGGTTTGCCTTCAATCTCTGTCCTGCCTTCCTTCCTCTTGCTGCTGAGGGTCTTGGCCCCTCTGCTAACCTCTGAATGGGGGTCATCTGGCTAGGCCTTGCCCTTGTTCCTTGGGAGATGGTTGTCCTCTACGCTGGGGTGGCTTAGACGTTTGTGTTCCTGCCTGTCTTGGGAACTGGCTCCCCTTCCTTGTGTCTAGGTGGGGGTGTTGGGCCTGTTACCTGTCTCATGACTTTTACGCATGTTCCTTGTCTCAGGGGGAAGGCTGTCTATGTGCTGGCAGGGTTTCTGCTCAGGGCTCTGCTCTATTCTTTCTTCTGCCCCTGCCTTTGGACACTGCGGTGTTGCACTGTTCCGTATGGTGTTGTTTGTCTCCACTCTCTTTTTTCTACTCTTTCGTACCATATTCCCATGCTCCCACAGTTTTTTGTCTGGTGGCTCCGCGTTGTGGTGCGGAAAAGCTCTCCGAAGAAAACAGACCTAGGTGCGCCGGGGTGGGTCACGTACGCAGACGACGCTTGGGCGGAGTCGCGTGGTGTCGCCCCGCCCCCAGCATACAGGGATGATGTGGCAAAAAGTTTCCGGATCCAGTCTCGCGCCTGGGGATAATTCTACGTGAAGGAATCTGCGGCTAGAATCGTCTCTACCAGATACATCGTTACCGAAGGTAAGTAACTCGTACTTTAAGCCCTGCGGAACCGGTCACCGGCGAAGTCAATGACGGATCCACACTTCCGGTCTGTCTGGGGTACCTGGAGCGTGACCACGACACTAAGTTGTGCTCAGATTGCCGGGCGCGAAGGCTTTGAGGGAGTGGTCCCTGAAGCTGCTAGCTGCCCGGCACACAACTTCACAGAAGTTGAGGTCCCAGTCCAGAGGAAGATCCTGGGATCATTCACGGAATCCAGTGTCTTCTTTGTCCCATTTGAGATAGTGAGGGCATTCAGGTAAGAGGCACAAAAGGAAAAGTAAGAAGTCAAAGTGCTCTTCAACTTCTCCTTGTCTGTCAGCCGATACGAAGGAGCATCGGCATCTGAGGCCTGGTTCTTCGGAAATTTGTGCCTCCCTGGATATCTGGGAGCCGGAGCGACCCCTGCCCAGCTTAAAGAGTTTTATGAGGCCCTGCATCTGATATTTGGGCAGTCCGGGATTGAGGGTGGGGGGCATCTAGTTCCCCCCTACCGCTCTGGCCTTGGCTCCAGCGGACCCACATGGATCTGATGATAGACCCGGATCGGCACCGGTCGCACTACTTTGATGTTTCCAGATGCCGGTTCCGACACCAGCCCCATTGTCATCCCTGAATCCGACATGTAGCTGGAAATGTTTTCTTCCACCAGTCTGGCACTGCGGTCCGTGAACACTGCATGCATTTTGGGCTGTTATTCAAAATTCACTGTGGTATTCAGTTGTGCAGGTGCTGCCCATGGACCCGGAGGAGGCTCGTGCCCTACTTTCCCAACCTATTGCAGACAGGAGAGATGCATGCAAGTTAGCGATCTGATGTGGTCTGGGCATGACCGACTCGCTGGGCAGAGCGGTTTCTTCGTCAGTGATCTTCCAGCGCAAAGCCTGCCTGAGAACTGGATTCTCTGGGGATGTCCAAGCATCTCTTATGGACATGCCCTTTGAAAGACGCCCGTCTCTACCGAGACAGGGCGGACTCAGTGCTGGAGCGCTTCAACGGTACGGCCAGGTACTGGGGCCTTTCCATGGCCTCTCACCAACCCCAGTCCTCCTTTCGCTCCTCTTGTAGTCACAGAATGGGTTTCCAGCTTTCTTTTCCCACCCAGCCACTACGGCACACAAACTTCCCAGCCTCTGCATTGCCAAGTGGGTGGTAGGATACGCTATCACTTGTCCCACTGGATGTCTATATTATCAGACCGCTGGGTTCTTCAGATTGCCTAAAGGGGCTACTTCCTCCTGTTCGGCTCCACCCATGCCGCCCACTTACGACAGGCTGGCTGAGGACCATCTCCACTGTCTGTAAGGAAGTGACGGCTTTCATGGCCAAGCAAGCCATCGAGAGGATGCTGATGTCAGAAGTATGTAATGGTTGTTATTCCTACTACTTTCTGGCACCCAAAAGGGACTGAGGGCATCATCCTATCCTAGGCCTGCGCAATCTCAGTTTCTTCCTCGAAAGCAGAAGTTCAAAATACAGTCGCTGAAGTCCTGTCTGCCCTGGACCGAGGAAACTGGATGGATAGATGGACCCATACTTCCACATCCCCATCCTACCAGCACACAGGCGTTACCTGTGGTTCACGTTAAGCCATGAGCACTTTCAGTTTTACCTGCTTCCTTTTGGCCTTCCCAGCGCCCTCAGGTGTTCACCAAGATGAGCTCATCTGCAGAGCTCATGGGTGACCGTCTTTGCCTATTCCGAAGACTGGCTGTTAAAGGTGGGCTCGCCACAAGCTTACGTCGCCCACGACCAGACTACAGCAGACCTCCTGGACTCTCTGGGGTTCACTGTCAATGTGCTGAAGGTGCACCGGACTCCCTCTCAGACTCTCTCATTCGTCTGAGCTGTTCTGGACACGGTGCAATTTTGGGCCTATCCCACCGAATGGCGAGTCGAGGATATTCAGGCTATGATACCGATGTTTCAGCCTCTATCCTGGATGTCTGTGAGACTTACTCTGACGGTGCTGGGTCTTCTGGCATCCTGCATCCTGTTTGTAACACATGCATGCCTGTATATGTGGGCTCTGCACCTTAAATTCCAGTGGGTACAGCATCTAAGGAATCTCCCCAGCATGGCACAGATCTCGGAGGGAATTGAAAAAGATCTGCAGTGTTGGTTGACAGACCCCTATTCAATCACCGGCAGTCCCCTCTCCCTTCCCCAACCAGATCTGATAGTGAGGACAGATGCGCCACTCCTCTGTCCATCACCACCCCTTGTTGTAAATAATTTTGTCCACCCTAAGCGTGGAAGGGTATACTCAGATGTGAGTCCCTTGCTCATTGCACCATCAGGATTCAAGCAAGCCGGGCCGAAGACGGCTGAAATGCCAGAAACCGGTCCCCGGTAGCTTGTTTACTTCCCAGTGTAAGAATTGGCTTTTGTAGTCTGGTCTGCCCTGTTCCCATGATGCACTGGGCCAGGGACCGACTAATTTGCATACAGCCAGGTTCTGAAACTGGGATGGTGCAATGAGCTAAAAAACGGTGTTGGATCTAGCCCTGATCTCTTGACTGGGTGAGAGTACTCTGCTTAATTCAGAGACTCTGTCCATCACCACCCCTTGTTGTAAATAATTTTGTCCACCCTAAGCGTGGAAGGGTATACTCAGATGTGAGTCCCTTGCTCATTGCACCATCAGGATTCAAGCAAGCCGGGCCGAAGACGGCTGAAATGCCAGAAACCGGTCCCCGGTAGCTTGTTTCCTTCCCAGTGTAAGAATTGGCTTTTGTAGTCTGGTCTGCCCTGTTCCCATGATGCACTGGGCCAGGGACCGACTAATTTGCATACAGCCAGGTTCTGAAACTGGGATGGTGCAATGAGCTAAAAAACGGTGTTGGATCTAGCCCTGATCTCTTGACTGGGTGAGAGTACTCTGCTTAATTCAGAGACTCTGTCCATCACCACCCCTTGTTGTAAATAATTTTGTCCACCCTAAGCGTGGAAGGGTATACTCAGATGTGAGTCCCTTGCTCATTGCACCATCAGGATTCAAGCAAGCCGGGCCGAAGACGGCTGAAATGCCAGAAACCGGTCCCCGGTAGCTTGTTTCCTTCCCAGTGTAAGAATTGGCTTTTGTAGTCTGGTCTGCCCTGTTCCCATGATGCACTGGGCCAGGGACCGACTAATTTGCATACAGCCAGGTTCTGAAACTGGGATGGTGCAATGAGCTAAAAAACGGTGTTGGATCTAGCCCTGATCTCTTGACTGGGTGAGAGTACTCTGCTTAATTCAGAGACTCTGTCCATCACCACCCCTTGTTGTAAATAATTTTGTCCACCCTAAGCGTGGAAGGGTATACTCAGATGTGAGTCCCTTGCTCATTGCACCATCAGGATTCAAGCAAGCCGGGCCGAAGACGGCTGAAATGCCAGAAACCGGTCCCCGGTAGCTTGTTTCCTTCCCAGTGTAAGAATTGGCTTTTGTAGTCTGGTCTGCCCTGTTCCCATGATGCACTGGGCCAGGGACCGACTAATTTGCATACAGCCAGGTTCTGAAACTGGGATGGTGCAATGAGCTAAAAAACGGTGTTGGATCTAGCCCTGATCTCTTGACTGGGTGAGAGTACTCTGCTTAATTCAGAGACTCTGTCCATCACCACCCCTTGTTGTAAATAATTTTGTCCACCCTAAGCGTGGAAGGGTATACTCAGATGTGAGTCACTTGCTCATTGCACCATCAGGATTCAAGCAAGCCGGGCCGAAGACGGCTGAAATGCCAGAAACCGGTCCCCGGTAGCTTGTTTCCTTCCCAGTGTAAGAATTGGCTTTTGTAGTCTGGTCTGCCCTGTTCCCATGATGCACTGGGCCAGGGACCGACTAATTTGCATACAGCCAGGTTCTGAAACTGGGATGGTGCAATGAGCTAAAAAACGGTGTTGGATCTAGCCCTGATCTCTTGACTGGGTGAGAGTACTCTGCTTAATTCAGAGACTCTGTCCATCACCACCCCTTGTTGTAAATACTCCTGGGATGGGGCGGCTACCTCGGGGAGGTGGGGATCAGAGGCCCCTGGTCTGTCGGAATCCGGACTCTACATCAACATACTGGAGCTCTGGGTGATCCAGCTGGCTTTAAAAGCCTTTCTACCCTCCATCAAGGGAAGACTAGTGCAGGTTCATGGATAACACCAGTGCCAAGTGGTACTGCAACTCACAGGGCTGCTTGGGGTGGTGGAATGTTTGTCAAAAGGCCCTACATCTCTGGGCATGGCTGAAACATCAGAGCATATCCCAGGTGGTTCAACACAAGGATGACGGACTCATCCGGAGATGACTAGTGGATCACAAGTGGTATCTCCATCTGGAGGTGGTGCAAGATCTCTTTCAGTGGTGGGGAGATCCTTGGTTAGATCTGTTTGCCACTGCCGAGAACACGCAAAATCAGCGGTTTTGCACGCTGGAGTTTCCAAGGCAGCACTTACTCGGCTACGCTTTTCGTCTCGAGTGGAGCTCAGGTCTCCTGTAAGCTTTTCTGCCCATATCACTCCTGCCCAGAGTTCTCAAGAAGATCCGAAACGATCGGTCTCAAATCATCCCTGTGGCTTCATACTCGACATGGAGAGTCTGATATCCCGAGCAACTGAGCATTGTCATTGATCCTCTGATTAGGCTGTCCCTTCGGGAGGATCTTCTCTCACATTAGCAGGGGAGAGTCCTCCACCCGAACTTCTCAATTCTCCGCCTTCTTGCGTGGAGATTGAGCGGCAGCAGTTGATAGCTTTTGACCTTCCTCCCGAAGTCTGTAATGTTATTCTGGCAGCCAGGAGTACCTCCACCAAGACAGGATACGCCTGCTGTTGAAAGTAATTTGTATCCTGTTGTACAGAAAAGTGCATTGATCCACTTTCTGCCTCTCTTTCTGATATTGTGCTTTTTATTCTTACCCTTGCCCAGCAGGACTCTGCTTTGAGTACTCTGAAGGGTTATCTTCCTGCTCTGTCTGCCTTCTTGCGGCTGCCCTATTGCAAACAGATTTCTGATTGTCCTTGTATGTACGTTCCCCCTTCTCCTTTTATTATGCCTCATTTGGATCTTAATTTGGCCCTCACATTCTTGATGTGTACGCTTTTCGAGTCTCTTCACAATTGTCCCCTCCGGCTGCTCACAATTAAAACTGTCTTTCTCGTGGCAATTACATCTGCTTGGAGGGTGACCAAGCTGCAGGCTTTGTCATCCAAGCCTCCCTTTTTCTCGATTTATCCTGACAAACTGGTGCTGCACACTAGGGCCTCTTTCGTGCTAAAAGTGGTCACACCATTTCATGTGGGCCAATCTGTCACTTTTACCCACCTTCTATGTTCCTCCACATCCTTCCAAAGAAGACGGGCGACTCCACCACCTGGACCTAAAAAGAGCCTTGTTGTTCTTGGCTGCACTGAAGAGTTCTGAGTTGCCGACCAACTCTTCGTGTGGTATTTTGGCACAAAGAAGGGTCAGGTGGTGCAGAAGTGCACCATCTCGCAATGGGTCATAATCTGCATCAAGATCTGCTACGCAATGGCAAAGAAGCAGCCTCCTGAAGGGTTACGAGCTCCTTCCACCAGAGCTAAAGCTGCGACCATTGAATTAGCATGCGGAGTTCTGGTCCTGGATATCTGTCAGGCCTCAACGTGGGCATCTCTGCACACATTTATTAAACATTATTGCCCGGACAGTCCGTTCCGCAGGGATGGGCATTTCGCCCGTTCAGTCCTTCAGGACTTCCTAGTTTAAATTTGTCCGCAGACCTTCCCCTGGTGATGGTATTGCTTGAGTATCTATTCAAAGGTAAGGAATCTGTGGCTAGAAATCAGATGAACAAGTTACTTACCTTCGGTAACGCCTCATTACCCCTGCGCGTAGGTAAGCGTTGTCGTGCGACTATGCGTACATCGTTGGCGTCGTAGTCGCCAAGATGACTTCGCTGGAGCTACTTAGACGAGCCCACGCGCGCAGACATCAGTTCTTTCTTTTTCGGCGCCAGCAGTCCTTCAGTCCTGGTGTGTAGGGATGCCCGGTTTTAAATCTTGCATGGCTTGTCCCCGCACGATGTCGGTGACGGACTGGCACCTTGAGTGTCTCTACTGTCTGGGGCATGACCACGACTCCGAGTCGTGCCCCGAATGCCGTGCCCTGGCTCTGAAAACTTTGCGGGAGCGGTCCCGAAAGTTGCTGGAGGCGGCTCACCATCATTCGACGAAGTCTTCGCACTCGGAGTCAAGTAAGGCGAAGCACAAAAAGCTGAAGAAGTGATGTCGCTCTTCGCCTTCCGCTAGCCTGTTGCGCGACACGGCTTGGGGTACGTGCGGCACAGCCCCCGCGGATCCGGCGGAGCCTACGCAGTTGCCGATAGCCTACCCGCCCTTTCCGGGTCCATCGGCGACTTCAGCCCAGCTGCAGGAGTTCCTGTCAGCCATGGCACGCATCTTTGGCACGTTGGACCCCATGGACTCTGACTGGGGGTCCTCGCTCTTCGACGTCGTCCGCTCCAGCCCCAATGTAGTCGACGACGCCGGTCTCGACGCTAAGAGACCCCATGGATCCATGCTTGGACCCCAGCCGACGTTGGTTTGCTTAATATGATCTCCGCCGACGGTGCCGGCCGGCTCCCCGACCGACGCCGTCCCCGGTGAAGGAAGTTTCAAGCAGTGGCATTTCCGAAATGCGCGTCCGCACTTTCACTTTTGTTGTCATATTTGTGATTTGTGGTGTACTGTTTATGTATGATCGAGGCATATGAGCTGCAGATTGTACACTATGCATAGATCGCCACCTAGTGTTGGGCCCGGATGTTTGCAGTTTGTTGTTGTCCTGAAAAGTTCTTTGGAAGTCACAAGATAGGTGACTCCTCCTTAGGACAACATTGCGCATGGGCATCGGCTCCATCCCCTGATTGTTTTTTTCCGCCATCGGGCTCGGATGTATCTCCTGCGCTCTGGTTTGGAACCAAGTTTCCTTCGATGCGCAATCCTCACCCAGTTCAACGGTATTGTCTCGATCGCGATCTACCATGCAAAATTCAACTAACTTCGAAATCTTCGATTCCGGTCGTCGACGAAGGCCTTCAGGCCTAGCTAGGCCTCACTTTCTGGCTCATGGAAAGGACGCCATTCAAGAAGTGTCCTCAATGTGGGTCGAAGTTTCCCCACACCGGCCTACATGAGGTGTGCAACCTGTGCCTTTCACCGGAGCACAAGGCCAAAGACTGTTCGGCGTGTGCCTCATTCCGCTCCAAGAAGACGATCCGGGACCGACGAGCTCGCAGAACTATGGCTCGCTCGTCAGCTCCGATTCCCGGCGACATCTTCTAGGAGGGCTTCAACGTGCCAGAACACCAGCATGCCAAAGAGAGTAACGGATCATCAGATGCCGAAGACTCCGACGTCGAGGAGGTCACGCCAGCTCAACAGGTCGTAAGTAAGACCGTCGACCCCACCCCTTCCTCGACACCATCTAAAAAGGCTTCGACCACACCCTCGCGCTCGGGTGCACACTGAGAGACTGCTTCTAACGCCCCGCCTTCGGGCCCGGCAAGGAAGACCATAAAGCATTCAGGCGGCTCGGGCTCGAGACAGCCTACTTCCGGTGCCGACCCAGTACCGACACCGGAGAAAAAGCCATCTTCCTCTTCCACCTCGACCGTTGCTTAGACACCCAAGCATACGGCGCAAAAGACTGGCAGCGGTTCGTCGACACCGAAACCGCACTCGGAGGCGAATAAAACATCCACCAAAGCTCCAGACTCGCACGTATCGGAGCCGAAAAACCCTCGGAACCGAAAAAACAGGTTCCCATAAAAGACACTTCGAAAGGGCACACTCCTAAGCCAACTGCCGCCTCGATGCCTAAAAAACCTACGGAGCCGAAAATTTCGACGCCAAAGGATTTATCAGGCTCACAAGAGCTTTTTACACCGGATCCACAACAAAAAACCCTTGTAAAAGATCCCAAAACTGGACAATTGACTCTCAGCTCCAAGAAGAGACCACTTGAGGCGCCAGCACCTCCTCCCCCGCAAAGAAGAGAGACATTGCAACCTCTCCATTAAGGGTCCCTTCTTCTCCACCCCCCATGCTGTTCCTACTCCTACACCTCCTCCACCACAGCATTCACCTACACCCTCTCCTAACCCAGACGATGCTGTACACAGAGACTCTGATTATGAAGGTGGGGGTGCACATTACCCACCGCACACTAATAGTCCCCCTCAGTCACCTAATCCATGGGATGATTACAACACCCCTGATGTGCTCTATGTCCCACAGGATGATGTCTATCCTTCCAGACCTACCCCACCAGAGGACACCATAGGTTTTAACATGCTAGTCCAGAGAGCTGCACAATATCATTGGGTGGACTTACACACTGATGCAGTGGAGGAAGACTTCCTGTTAGACACTTTTGACACAATACAAAGGTCTACGGCCATCTTGCCAATGCTTAAGGGTGTCATCAAGCACGCAACAGAGGTCTTTAAAGATCCCGTTAGAGCTAGGATCCTCAATCCCTGCATTAAGAAAAAATATAAAGCTGCCCCTGCAGACCCAGCTTATATTAAAGGCCCGGCACAATTAGATTCTTTGGTGGTATCCAATGCACGTAATTGTGCTAATTCCCAACCAACAGGTGAAGCCTCACGACCAGACAAAGAATCTAAACTCCATGACGCTTCTGGCAAGAGAACTGCGGCACAAGCAGCTAACATCTTGCGCATTGCCAACACTCAAGCCTGGCTGGCAAGATACGACCGGGCACATTACGACCAACTAGAGTCCCTAATGCAGCACCTACCAGACAAATACTAAAACAGGACTAATGAACTTATACAGGAAGGTAAAAATATCATCAATACTTCCATCCGTTGTGCCCTAGACGCTGCAGATACTGCCTCAAGGGCAATCAATACCAGCACCTTACTACGCAGGCATGCCTGGCTACGCATTTCAGGTTTTAAACCTGTGGTGCAAAACTCTATACTTAATCGGCCATTTGATGAAACACATTTATTTGGCCCAAATGTTGACGTGTCTTTAGAAAAAATGAAGAAAGACACCGACACTGCAAAATCAATGGGAGCCTTGCAGCAGCAAGCTCCCAGACGTTCTTTTTGTCGCTCATCGTACAGAGGCAACACAAGAGGCTACTCCTCAGAAAGTCCCTCCTCTTCCTACAAGACCACTGGCCAATCCACATTCACCAAGGGCTATCAGAGAGGGGGTTACAGGGGTAACAACAACAAAGGCAGAGGCAAAAACAACACCTCCCGCTCTGCCTCCACCCCTACCCAATGACTTTCCTCCCCTTCCCCCCAACATTCTACTCCTGTGGGGGGAAGACTCCAACAGTTCCTGCCTGCATGGATCAACATCACATCAGACAGGTGGGTGCAACAAATTATTCACTCAGTTTACTGTCTAGAATTAACATATGCCCCCCCAAACATATCACCCAAACAGCGTCCAATGTCACAAGAACATCTGTCACTGTTAAAGCAAGAAGTGGTATCTCTGCTAGAAAATAGTGCAATAGAACAAGTTCCTCTGCACCAGCAAAACAATGGGGTTTACTCTCTATATTTTCTAATCCCAAAGAAGGACGGCTCTCTAAGGCCTATTCTAGACCTCAGACTGCTAAACATATATATACATGTAGACCATTTTCACATGGTCACACTCCAGCAAGTCCCTCCTCTCGTCACAAAACGACTTCCTGGCTACTCTAGACCTCAAGGACGCATACTTCCACATTCCCATTCACAAAGCTCACAGGAAGTATCTCAGGTTTGTAATAGACGGGCAGCACTACCAGTTCAAAGTACTCCCATTCGGAGTCACAACAGCACCAAGGGTCTTCACCAAGTGCTTGGCAGTGGTAGCAGCGCATCTAAGAAGACAGCACATCCATGTCTTCCCGTACCTCGACGGCTGGCTCATAAAAGCCAGCTCACACAATCAATGCGTAAAACACACTCATACCACCATCCACCTGCTCCACGACTTGGGGTTCACAATAAACCACACCAAGTCTCATCTACAGCCATCCAAAGTACAACAGTACCTAGGTGGCACAATAAACACCTCCACAGCGCTGGCCTATCCCACCCCAGCAAGGATAGCCAGCATGCAAACTCTCCTAGCAAAGTTTCAGCTACAACACTCACTCCCAGCACGAGTGTTCATGCAACTCATAGGGATGATGGCCTCTTGCATCTTCATAGTGCCCCATGCAAGACTTCAAATGTGTCTGCTATAAGAGTGCTTATCACGTCAATGGAACCAGGCTCAAGGTCTATTAACAGATCTAGTATTGGTAGACGGTCTAACTCATCGCTCTCTGCAGTGGTGGAACACCAAGAACCTTTCCAAGGGACGACCGTTCCTAGAGCCAGTTCCCCAAATAATCTTGACTGCGGACGCATCGCTCTCCGGCTGGGGAGCCCACCTACTGCAACACACCATGCAAGGCAGGTGGACACCGCAACAAAAATTACTATTCCTAGCACTAAAAGCTTTCCAGAAGCAAGTAGCAAACAAAGCTGTGTTAGTCCGCAAGGACAACATGACAGCAATGTATTACATACAGAAGCAAGGAGGCACGCACTCCCTGCAACTATCTCAACTAGCACAAGAAATATGGAGGTGGGCCATACCTCAGAACATATTCCTTCTAGCCCAACATGTCCCAGAGGTACAAAATATTATAGCGGATCTGTTAAGTCGTCAAACACAACAGACCCACGAGTGGGAACTTCATACGCAAGTTCTTCAGCCATTCTTTCAGAGGTAGGGACAACCTCAGATAGACCTCTTTGCTACCCACTAAAACGCAAAAGGCCCAAGCTTCGCCACCAGATATCCACACCCACTGTCCAGAGGCAATGCGATATGGATGAATTGGTCAAACAGATTTGCGTACGCTTTTCCACCTCTACCACTCATGCCACTAGTAGTATGCAAACTAAAGCAGCAATCTCGGACGCTCATCCTAGTTGCTCCAACGTGGGCCAGACAAACGTGGTACACCACTCTGCTACAACTGTCTGTGGTACCACACCAAAAACTGCAACTGTCTCCACACCTCTTAACACAGAACCGTGGAGAGATCAGACACCCGGACCCAGCTCAGCTCAACCTTGCGATCTGACTCCTGAAGTCCTAGAATTTGGATATCTGAACCTTCCTCCAGACTGCATGAATGTCATTAAAGAAGCTAGACGTTCTACCACTAGGGCATGTTATGCAGCCAAGTGGAAACTATTTGTAATTTATTGTCATAACGACATTAATCCTTTATGGTTTAAATCTTTTATTGGGTTTTCAAAACAGGAAAAACAAACAGACCACATTTCCCCGTCAGATGCGATAGTGTTGGCTTTTGCATTTAAACCCCCAGGGCATACGGTAACAATTATGTTGACAATGACGTAAGTGGAGGATTCTTGCAGCGGGGAAACCCAGTCTGTAACCCCTTCCCACGTCCTTGTCCACAAAGCAAAGGAATAAGTAAAAGAACATCACCACATCCCTTAAGGTAGGCCATAGGTCAAACATCAGCCCTTAGTCTTGCGCCTGTGCGGCTGGACCTTAGGTTTCTCGAGTGGTGTTTCTGCAATGCGAAGCAAGCGTAAATAGCGAGGACAGCTCAGTTCCCTAAATTCCCCCTTGAGAAGAGTCAAAAATGGTCGCCAAAGTGCTGCGAATTCCTCTCCCCTCCCTTCTTTGGCCAAGGTTAACTTCTCCATCCCCAAAATCATCCACAGCCTGTGGAGCCAGCCGGTGTATGGGGGTGGTTGAGGGGTCCTCCAGTGCGCTACTATGTTCTGGACGGCGGCCCCCAGCGCTATCGCCATGAGTCTCCCTCTCCTAGACTTCAGGGGGTACATCAGTGCATTGGGGAGTCCAAGCAAAATATAAGCGGGGAATCTGGGAAGTTGGGTGTCCAAGTGGGAGTCTACCTCATCGAGGATCGAGTTCCAATAGGGTTGTAAGCGGTCACAGCTCCATATTAAGTGCTCTTGTGTGCCGAGTTCCCCGCATCCCCTCCAACAGCGATCACTAGTGCGGGGATCCCATCGGTGTAGGCGGTCCGGTGTGTGGTACCAGTAGGTGGCCACTTTGGTCAGGGTTTCTGTGAGACCAGTGTGGTAGGCCGAGTGCCTGGCTCTATGGTATATGCCTTCCCATTCCTTGTGTGTGAGTTGTCTCCCCAGGTCCCTCTCCCACCTGACCCTCCCTGCATTGTATGTGTATATGTTGGTGAGGAGGAGGTGCTGGTACAGGTCGGAGATCAGTTTTTTATCTGAGGTGCGCGTCAACAGCCACTTTTCGTACGGGGTGAGGAAGCGCTGTGCACCGGGTTTGACTGTCCGCTGTAAGGCCCAGTGGCGGACCTGCAGGTAGGGCAGGCGGTCTGCCTCTGGTATGCCATAGTCCTCCTTCACCTTCCGAAAGAGAAGGATGCCGTTGAGATCGAACAGGTGTCCCAGTTCTCTACAGGGCGAACGTCTCCAGGCAGCAAACGCCTTGGGGTCCAGACCCGGGGAGAAGTCAGGGTTATCGAAAAGTGGGGTCATCGGGGAGGGGAACGACGTGAGGTCATGTTTAACCGCTAGTCTGTCCCACACGTCCATCACGGTGCTCGTGATCTGTGATGCATAGAGATTGGGGGACCTGTGACATCGCGGTAGAAATGGAAAAATGGAACCCCCTGAAGGGGCCTGCCCGCCACAGCTTGGTCTTGAAAGAGCCAATGCTTGCCCGACTCCAGCCGGTACCACTCCACGAGGGTGCGGAGCTGTGTCGCTTGATAGTATAGGGCGAGGTCAGGCACCCCAACTCTGCCGTGTGCGGGGGGGGTATTGCGATCGCATGCTTAAAGCGCGGGCGGCGACCGTTCCACACAAAGCGTGCCAGGTCTGACTGTGTCCGCTAGAGCCAGCCCGTGGGGGGGCGCATCGGGAGGGTCTGAAACACATAGAGGATCTGTGGCAGCAGAGTAATTTTAACGGCCACTATCCATCCAAGCCAGGAGAGCGAGTGTCGTTTCCACCTCCGGAGTTCGTCGCTGAGGCGCGAGCGGAGTTTGGTATAATTGGCTTCGGTAGTGGCCTGAACGGTAGGGGCCAGCAGAACTCCCAGATAGGGGATAGTAGTGTCGGACCATTGCAGATCAAACTCGCTTTTGGCCTCTACGAGTGTGTCTGGTGACAAAGATATGTTTAGTGCCTCTGATTTCTCTAGGTTAATTTTAAAACCCGAGGCTAATGCGAAGGTACGAAGCTCAATAAAGAGCGCCCGGAGGGATTGCATCGGGTTTGTCAGGGAGAGCAGGATGTCGTCCGCATACAGACTTATCTTATGAACGTCACCACCGAAGGGAATGCCTTTGATGAGGTTATGTTGCCTGATCCGTTGCGCCAACGGCTCCATATAGAGGGCAAACAGGATCGGGGAGAGCGGGCACCCTTGCCTGGTGCCCCTGCTAATTGGAAAGCGCGGGGAGGTATGCCCATTGACCCGGACCGTGGCATTAGGCTGGCGGTAGCAGTTCATTATGCGATTACGGAGCGTCTCTCCCATCCCGGCCCGCTGCAGCACCAGCTCCAGATATGGCCAGTGCACTCTATCGAATGCTTTTTCGGCATCGATAGTCAGCAACATGCAGTCCAGCCGCCGCCGCGACCCGGCCTCAATGAGGTGGAGGACTCGTTTCGTATTGTCGCTGGTCTGTCTTTGGGGGATGAAGCCTGCTTGGTCAGGTTCCACCAGCTGCTGCATATAAGGTGCCAGTCTATTCGCTAGGATGCCCGTGTAGAGCTTGAGGTCAATGTTTAAGAGGGAGATCGGCCTGTAGGGACTACACCGGGTGGGGTCATGGCCGGGCTTGGGTATAACCGATATCGCCGCTTCTAATAGATCCGCGGGGATGGCACCGGGCTGGTCGAATGTATTGAAGAGATCCCGCAGCAACGGGGCCACCTGATGGCAGAGGGTTTTATAAAAGGCCGCCGAGTAGCCGTCAGGGCCCGGCGATTTCCCCAGTTTGAGGCGAGATATCGCCGAGATCACCTCCTCCAGCCCAATGGGTCGATCAAGGAACTCCGCTTGTGCCTCACTTAAGGACGGCAGCTGCGCTCCTCCTATGTAGGCTTGGCCCGTCTGCGTGTCCAGCGGGTCTGCGGTGTATAATTCGCTGTGAAGTCCCCAAAGGTCGCGGCGATGGCGGCGTCGTCAGTGACAAGGTCACCCTGACTAGGCCTGATGGTACGAATGCCCTGTCTTTGGCGTTGCTTCCACAGTTTACTCGCCAGGAGTCTCCCGCAGCGATCCCTCCCAGAATAATACGCGTGTCGTAGGTGTAAGGCTGCGTATTCGGCCACATCTTGGTCCAAGGCCTCTAACATCTTTCTCTCCTTACAGAGTTGGCGCCACGCTCGGGCCGCCCCGGTGCGCTGATGCATCTGCTCCAGCTCCGCCACACGCTGGGTGAGTTCCGCCCGCTTTTGAGCACGATCTCTATTGTTAGCTGTGGCGATGGAGATGAATTCCCCACGGAGGACCGTCTTAAGTGCGGCCCACTGGGTGGCCTTGGTCGTGTCTGTGTTGGCATTATGAGTAAGAAACTGGGCGATGGCGGTTTTGATCCGCTCCACTATAGCAGGGCTCTGGAGCAGGGTGTCTCTTAGGCGCCAGTGCCGCTGCAGGCCGGGTGTGGGTGGGAAGAGAAAGGAGGCCAGCACCGGAGAGTAATCCGACAGAGAGGCCGGGAGGATGTCGACATCCTTTGCGCGGGGCACCAGCTGTAAGGAGCATAGAAAATAGTCAAGTCTTGCGTAAGACTTGTGAGCGGCTGAGTAGTAAGTATATGCTGTGGTTTGTGGGTGGTGGTGCCTCCATAGGTCAACAAGGCCCAGGTCGGAGAGGTGAGTGTGGCCTATCCCGGAAAGCGTCCCAACTTGACCACTACGTTGGACTGAACGATCTACCGTGTTATGGAAGACTAAGTTGAGATCGCCTCCTAGCAGCAAGTGTGGTTGTGTGTTAGCTGTGGCCGATTCCAGTGCTGTGTGTAGGAATTTCTCCTGTCCTTCATTGGTGCATATATAGTGCCCACTAAGAGTGTGTGCCCGGCAATGAGAAAGCGGTGGACCAGTAACCTGCCCTTGATCTCAGCTTCCTTCTGCATAACCCGCCCTTCAAAGGATTTGGACACTAGGATCGCTACCCCCGCTACTTTCTTGGTTGCCGACGAGAACAACTGCAGAGGGAAGGACCGCGACTTAAGCCGATGCTGATCTTTGGGCAGTAAATGTGTCTCCTGTAGGAGGCATATATCTGCAGCCGAGCGCTCCAGGAGGGAAAGTATCGCCCGGCGTTTGATTGGGTTATTAAGTCCCCTCACATTGAGAGAGAGGTTAGTCAATGGGCGTGACATCCTAAGTGTTTAGCTGGGGTGGCGCCGCGCTGCACTCGATGTGTGGTGTCCAAAGAAAATCAGAACCCCCCCACCGTGGACAAGGAGGACCCCCCTACTCCCTTCCCTAGACCCAAACTCCCAGCCTTCCCTACCCCCGCCTTCGCGCCCCAATACCCAACCCCAACCAACCATCCCTCCCAACCCACCACCCATCTCCCAACACCCAAACTTTTAGAACACATAGTCCCAGTCCTGTCAGTCCATACAGGGCCGTGGTAAAGTTACAAATTGGGGTCATGTCCGGCGGCGTCCATCGTGGCCCCCCGCCCGGCACCCCCCTGCCTGTGAGCATGGTATGCGTGATGAACAACCCCCCCTTCGGGTATATAGATTATTTAGAGGGTGACGTCTCCTTGGCCACCTGCGCCACCGCCGTCGCTCTCTCTTGTGTGATGATGTGGGCCTTGGGTTTTAATCGTCGTGACGGGGATCGTCTGCGGCTCACTGTGTGCCTTCCATCTCTAGAGGGCCCCTGCGAGGCCCGCAGCGGTGTCACGTCTTCCTCCCATTCAAGTCCCAGAAGAGCACAGGTGTCTTTGAGCGAACGCAATTGATGTAGGGCCCCATTCCACTTAAATATTAGCCGGAACGGATGGCCCCAGGAATATGGGACCCCCTGTTGTCGCAGGAAATCCGTTGCTACTTTAAATGTTTTCCTCTTTTGTAGTGTGATAGCGGAGAGAGATCCTGGTATAGAGCGGCAGGGTGACCCTTAAATTGAAGCGGCTGTGCCCGTCTGGCCTCTCGAAGAATCCTCTCTTTGAGTGGAAAATCCGGAAGAAAAGCCAAAATGTCTGGCGGCGGGGCGGTAGCCCGCCTGGGGAGCCCCACTCTGTGTGCTCTGTCAATCCGAATGAGAAAGTCAGCAGGTTCCCCCAAGATGTGCCGGAAGAGGTCCTGTAGGTAGCCAGTGACATCCGCCCCCTCCTCCTTCTGAGGGACCCCCCGGACCCGTATGCTATTGCTTCGAGAGCGATTTTCAAGGTCCTCTGCATGGGCCTGAAGGTCTAGTTGTTGATCTGTGAGTCTCAGGACTTCCTGTTGGAGCAGTTCGATTTCGCCGCTCCTGGTCTGGTCAGCCTCTTCAATGGCCATGACCCGGTCCCCCAGACCCTCCACCTCCCTTCGGAGCTCCCTTACCTCCCCGGCCACCTCCTTTTTCAGGGACTTGAAATCCTCTCTGAGGGAATTGAACAATGTCTCCAGGAAGGACCTGGTGATGGGCACATGGTCCTCGGTGACTCTGGCGGCGGTCTTGCGGTCTCAGGAGATGGCGGTTCTTTGCCAAGTTGTGTTGGGATTTTGCCATCAATTCCGGGAGGGTCTGAGTCGCTTTCCTCCCCTTGGGGTTAGCCATGTCGTGCTCGGTCGCCGGGGCAAGCTCGCTCCCGGACCTCCAGATGGATAGGGAGAAAGGAAGAGGTCCGGGGGATACACGCGTGGAAGCAATTTATGGGGCGGGGAGGCAGCTCCGTCCACGCGGCTCCAGGCGCCCGCCAGGGGACAAGAGCGCCGGCCACGTGGAACCCAGACAGTAGGTAGGGGCGGCTAGTCAATCCAAGCGCCGGGGCGTGCCTCCCGGCCGGGCCGTAACCCTCGTCGTCAGGCGGGCCCTAGGTGGGCAGCCGTGCACAGTGCAAGCGTAGGCCGGGAGGTCAGCAGCCAGGGGTCCCGCTAAAGTGCCCGCGGCCCCACCACAACCTCAGCAGCACAGCATGGCCCGCGGGCCTATCCGGGCACTACACCGGGAGCTTGAGTATGCCCCCCGAGATTCTTCTCCAAGACCCTCTGCCGCACTCCTCACCTCAGACCCTGGGTCGCTGCATCCCCTCTGCTGCGGAGGTGTTCAGACACCGCACCCCCTTTGCGTTCGTTCATCGCGCGGAAAGTCGTGTACAGAACTGATGTCCACGCGCGTGGGCGCGTCCTGTAGCTCCAGCGACGTTATCTCGGCGACTAAGACGCCAGCGACGTACACGGAGCCATACGACGACGCCTACCGACACGCAGGGGTACTACTGAAGAAAGGTTTCCGGATCCAATCTGACACCTGGGGGTTATTCTAAGGTAAGGAATCTATCACTAACTAATGTTTCTTACAGATATATCATTACCGAAGGTAAGTAACTTGTTCGTTTGGGCTATAGAGGCTCAAAAAAATTGTTTAGGAGAGACCTGGGCAGATATCAGCTCGGGTGGGACGAAGTTGGATATTAGTATATGTAGTAGGCTGGCTAAGTATATGGTGCACACTTATTTAAGTGAAACACCTTGCACTAACCCAGGCAACCCTTATGGTGATTTTAGTAGTTTTAGACAACCATAGAAAGTCCTCTAAGTGGTAGCTGGGGAGAGAGCAGCCTTCAGGCTTATCTTGAAGGAGTGTTAAGCAGCTTGTTTTACCAGATCTTATCATGTAGTGTAGCTCAAACGAAAAAGAACCACACAGTGTATATATAAAAAAAAGTCTAATTAGTACACAACACTCACTAACACATTGGTATATCTCCTACCCGGAGATATAAGCACAAATGCACAATAATGCTTCAATTGCAATAGATAAGTAAGCACAAAATACAGTGGTCTCCAGGGGGAGACCAAAACATATACTAAAGAAGTGGAATGCGAACTGCAGCCGAAGTCAGGACTTGGACCAGGATTCTCAGGTGGGCTGGGGACACAAGGAACCACCCATGATAAGTGCCCAGGAACCCCACGGAGGCTGTGTGCAGAGTGGAAACACAGCTGCGTGTCCAATAAAAGTCAAAGGGGAAATCACGGTTGCAGTTTTGAAGGAGGAGGACCACTCGGAGTGGACCCTGAAGAAACCTTGTGGAAGACAGAAGGTTGGAGATTCACCCCAACCGTGAATACCCCACAAACCAGGGTACGTTCACCAGGGATGCCGGATGCATAGGTGTGAAGTCACGTCGGAAACCGCTGTTGACCACAATGGAGGACTTCATGAAAGATGCCGCTGGTGCAGACTGTGCAGGAGTCCGGTGTTATCCAAGGGTGGATTCTTGAAGTGAAGCGCCTGCAAGCACTGAGACAGAGTCTATGCAACTCGGAGGTGACCAGGATGCACGGAAGAGCAATGCCCACCGATGACGGAAGATGCAGGATTGATGGTGGTGACCTTGTCGCTGCAGATGTGAGGACCAGGCGATGCTGAGGAAGACCAGGAGCCATTCACAAGCTGTCCCATGCCAGAATTTGGGAACCAGCGGTTCAGTGTGCAGCTGGAGTACCAACAAGCCTTGGCAGCTGCAACAGGAGTCGCAGGAGGCCCTTAAGCAGCTCATCAAGAAGGAAGGCCCATGGTTCAGAGGATGCAGTAAAAATGCTGTACTTGACAGGAAAAGATGCTAGAGGCTCGAGCGTCTTGTGGCCCAAAGATTTCCGGAGTGCAGAGACAACAAGGTTTGGCAACGACAAGTCAATACAGTGTACAGGGGTTCAATCCCAGAGGTTCTGTCATGGGATACTGACCTCAAAATGGCAGAGAGGACAGGTCAGACATCGAGGGAGGTGCAGAACCACCACCTGTGTTGTTGAGCTTTTCAAAGTTCATGGGACATCAGGAGCAGCACACCGGGCAGCTTAAATGCGGTGCCTGCAGATGCAAGGGAGTGACTCCTTCACTCCAAACGATATTACTTTGGGTGTCCTTGATGCCCGCAGGATCCTAGAAGAAGCCCAGACACAGACGATGAAGAAGTCTTGTAGAACATCGAGACCAGCAGCAGCAGGCTTCCTTGATGCAGTCTCGGTTCCAGGCGAAGTCCAAGTGTTCAGACGGTGGAAGTGTGAAAGGGTTTTAGGCTTGAGTCTTCGCCGACGATGAATCTGAGGACCCACCCACAGGTAAGCCCTTAAATACCTTAGCAACGGGGTTAGAACGAGTCAGGGGCCCCTCCCAGAGGAGGGGCTAGACAGAGGGGAGCATACTCCCATGTCCTTTGTCCAGTTTTGGCCAGAGCAGGAGCCAAGCACTCCCTGAACTGGCTCAAACCGTAGTATCTAACTGGTCCAATTGGAATGTGGGCTGTCGCACTCCGATGCGTAAACACGTATTCGATTTTCTTTTGGGTAATGGGTGCCGTTTTGGTAAACCCTCCTGGGTGTGAGGGTGTAATGATACAATCTGTGTTTGTTCCCGTAGGAATACTGTCTCCAAGTAGGCACACCAGTGTGCCTACTTGGAGACGGTATTCCTACGGGAACAAATGACGAATGCATCAAACCGTAGTATGCAAGAAGGGCGCCAGATGTTCCTTTCAAAGCAGTCAGGGGCGCTAGCAAGCGCTCCCACCCCAGCCCAATACACTAAGTCCTGTCTGGGAGGTGGTCACAACTCCATGTAACACCTATTGTTCTCCCTTCCCCTGCTAGAGCTCATCAGCAGGAGTGCAGAATCATGTCTGGGGCGGCAGCAGTACTAGCTTGCTGGCAGACACTGGAAGGGTGCTGTTGGGAGTACTGGGGGCTTTCCAGAGGAGCCCACCTGTGCATGGAATCATACCTGCAGCGCCAGTAACGTGTTGTGGTATGATTCCAACATGTTTGATTCCAAACATGCCCAGGTTCGGCACAGCCACTACATAGTTAGCCATCACTTAATGACAGAAGGCCACTATATGTATTAAATTGGCTAGCCGCACTTACAAGGCCTGGATAACCGACTCCAGGGTTTGTAGGGGTGTCCTGCTCATGCAGGGGCACCCACACACTTATAACGCAGCACACTGCCTTAAGGATTGAAAGGCTTGCCTGAGGGGTGACTCATAGCTTTCAAGTGTAGCGACCTCAGATATAAGAAAACGTATATCTGTTGTAACTGGTGCTAACACCAGCTTATACAAGCTGCAATGGCATGCCTGTAGTTATGTTATGTTATGTTACGTGAATTTGTACTGCGCACAGCTGCCCCAGCTAAGGGGCGTCCTGGCGCATGGCAAGGCAACACGCAACAGCCACAGGAAACACAACAGCTAAAGAAAAGGAACCAAGTTAAAATAAGAAGGTTTTAATAGCCTTACGGAAGGAGAAAAGATCCTCCAACAGCCGAATCTCCACCGGGAGGGAGTTCCACAGTTCGGCTGCTTTGACCCGGAAGGAACGACCACCAACACGGCACAACTTATAACGAGGGATGATAGTAAGAGCTTGGCCCAAAGATCTCAAAGGCCGAGTGGGGACATACCAGGACAGGAGGTCCGTAAGAATTTGAGGGGCCGTACCCTTTAGAATCTTAAAGGCCAGGCACAGTACCTTGAATTGAATTCTGGCCCTAACTGGCAGCCAGTGCAATGCTTTCAAAGTACTGGAAACGGGGCAGGATCTAGGAAGACCAACGATTGCTCTAGCGGCAGCATTCTGCACACATTGGAGGCGGGTGACTTCAACCAGGTTAGCCCCCACCAGGAGAGAGCTGGCATAATCCAGGCGCGATATAACAGTCGCCTGTATTACCAACTGCCGGGTGCGGGGGTCGAAGAACTTCAGGACTGGTCGCAGAGCCCGGAGGATTCCAAAACAACAGGCGGCCGTTTTCTTCGTGTGCCCCACAAAACTGAGAGTGGGATCCATCCACACTCCCAGGTTTTTTAATTCCGTCACCGGAAGAGGGGCCGACCCAAGCTCCGAAGGCCACCACCTGCCCCTCCAGAGATCCGCCCTTCTACCGACAATCATGATCTCGGTCTTCTTCGCGTTGAGCTGGAGACAGTTGGCCTTCATCCAGCTTGCCACCGCCCTAAGTCCATTCTGAAACCTGGGAGCATCTTGGTCCGCATCCCCGCTGATCGTAACCGCTAGCTGGGTGTCATCGGCATATGACACCATGGTCATGCCCCACTGCCTGACCACCTCAGCCAGCGGTCTCACGTATAGATTGAACAACGTGGGACTCAGCGAGGATCCCTGCGGCACTCCCTGTTTCAGAGGATGGAACTTGGACTGGAACGGTGGCACCGCAACGCTGAAGAAGCGACCATCGAGGAAGGACCGGAACCACTGGAGGGCAGACCCGCCCACCCCAAACTCCTCCAGGCGATGCAACAGGATGGAATGAGAGACAGTATCAAAGGCGGCGCTTAGATCTAATAATACCAGCGCCGCCGTCTGTCCTGCATCCATCACTGTGCGAAGATGTTCAGCCATGGTGAGAAGGGCGGTCTCCGTGCTGTGACCAGCACGGAACCCGTTCTGGGTGGGGTCTAAGATGTTAGGTCGAGTGAGATGGTCGGAAAGAACCTTGTTCGCATGGGCCTCCACGACTTTAGTCGGCCAGGGGAGCAGGGAAATAGGCCGATAATTTTCCAGTTTTTCCGGGTCCAAGGAGGGTTTCTTCAAAATAGGAGAAACCACAGCCCGCTTCCAACTGGCTGGAACCGTACCCGAAGCCAGCAAGATATTAATCAGGGAGAGTACCGAGGTACGACCCACAAACAGCTGGTCTCTAAAAAGAGCTGGCTTAAGCGGATCAGCGGGCGACCCGGATTTCACCTGCTGAGCCAAGATGTCAAATCCCTCAGATGTCAGCGGGGGCAACACATGAAGCAGAGAATCTCCATAGATGTTACATAGAGTACCTACCGGTGGCCTGGTGACAGGGAATGTTAAGTAGATGTTCTGAACTTTTTCTAGGAAGTACAGGGCAAGAGCCTCACAATGCGCCGTGGAGCTCGTTGTTATAGCCGAGGCCCGCTTTGCCACAAGGTCCTTCATCACTTTGAAGATGGTTTTTGATGGATTAGGGCTATTGCCGAACTCCGCAGCGTAGAAAGCTGCCCGGGCCCGGCATATAGCACGATGGTAAATTTTAACGGCAGCGAGGTAAACAACCTTCTTCCCGCTGTCGTACATCTTCCGCCACTCCCTCTCTGCTCGCCTACAACTGCCCTTGAGTGCGCGTAAAGCACTGTCATACCAAGGGCTTGACTCCCTGGAGCTGATTTTCCTAGCCGAGATGGGAATCAGGGAATCAAGTGCCTTAGTAACCCAAGAGCAGAACCGATCGTAACCTGCATCTACGTCCTCCAAAGGTCCCAAAGGCTCTGCCGCGAGGACTCGATGAAGGTCCTCAAGTCTCAATTTACTCCAGTGCCGTGTGGAGACCATCCTTACGGGAGCAGAAGAAGAAATTCCCGGCAAGGGGACATGGATGGCCACCGAAGAATGGTCCGTCCAGCCGAGCGGAGTAACGGCCATAACAGTGGCCTCTGTCAAGTTCGTAAAAAACGGATCTAACGTATGGCCGCCTACGTGTGTGGGGTGCAGCACTACTTGTTGGAGTTGAAGAGCCTCCAAATCGGCTAGAAAACTGCACACCGTAGGGATATTCTGATTCTCAAAGTGGAAATTGAGGTCCCCCAAGATAGAAAAATTAGCACACCCCAACGCCAGAGAACTTACAGCGTCAGGAAAGGCAGCCCTAAATGCCACATCGCTTCCCGGAGGGCGATAGACTGCCATCCCTGAAAGGGAGAACTGAGGGTTAACCAAGATTTTAAAGACAGCACTCTCGCAGCCTGCGATGTTAAGGGCAGACCAACAGCAAGAGAGACTAGATCTCACTGCGAGAGCGTTGCCCCCTCCCCTAGTCAATCGATTCAGGGTGAAAACCGAAAAATCAGAGGGGAATGCCAGATTAATGATGGCCGTATCGTCATCCTTCAGCCAAGTTTCCGTAATAGCCACAATGTCAGGGGCCTCATCTCGTATCGGGTCCCTAACGGCTTGGTGATGTTGAACTAAAGACCTCGCGTTAAGGCTAAGGATGCGCAGAGCGTGAGCCTGATGGCTGCTACACGGAGCGACCGGTGGAGCCTCCTGACAGATCTTAACCGGAGAGTCCACCGCCCACTGGCCACAGGCGCACTGATAAGGGCCACTGAGCGGGTGTATAGGTGCATGTATACATCTCGGGACAGAGTGTCCTAAGGCCCGCAGCATGGCGGCAGAATATACAAGCATAGCGCAAACCCGTGTAGCCGAACCTGAGGATGTGAAAATACCTAAAGGCCGCCGCGCCCGGCGTGTCCTCAGCGCGGACGGGCGCAGACGGGCAGGACTCAGGCACGACTCCGGCTTAGCGACGGCGTCCCACTGCGCGATCCCGCTGCGCGGGAGAGGACGACTTTAAGTAGGCGAGGCGATTAGCATACCGAGCGTAGAGACGCTCAAAGATGGCGCCCGTGGAAGATCTGGACAGCCCAAGGCAAGATGGCGCCCACCAAACCAGCCCCGTGACCCGGACCCGCCAAACGGCGGTGCGTTTACACTTCTATATGCAGGTGAGAGGGCAGGAGGGTGTTCCCAAGCAAAGCGCCTAAAAACAGGGGAAAGCGAAAATCAAAATAACACAGATAAAAAACGGGCAGTTAAAATAGACAGCGCAGCAGCAGCGCGACCTGCAACAAAGCCAGTACCTTGACCAGGATACTGGTGTCGAGTCCGCCTTAAGTAGGCGAGGCGATTAGCATACCGAGCGTAGAGACGCTCCAAGATGGCGCCCGTGGAAGATCTGGACAGCCCAAGGCAAGATGGCGCTCACCAAACCGGACCCGGACCCGCCAAACGGCGGTGCGTTTACACTTCTATATGCAGGTGAGAGGGCAGGAGGGTGTTCCCAAACAAAGCGCCTAAAAACAGGGGAAAGCGAAAATCAAAATAACACAGATAAAAAACGGGCAGTTAAAATAGACAGCGCAGCAGCAGCGCGACCTGCAACAAAGCCAGTACCTTGACCAGGATACTGGTGTCGAGTCCGCCTTAAGTAGGCGAGGCGATTAGCATACCGAGCGTAGAGACGCTCCAAGATGGCGCCCGTGGAAGATCTGGACAGCCCAAGGCAAGATGGAGCCCACCAAACCAGCCCCGGGACCCGGACCCGCCAAACGGCGGTGCGTTTACACTTCTATATGCCGGTGAGAGGGCAGGAGGGTGTTCCCAAGCAAAGCACCAGTTTAAGTGGTCTCTCATGGATGGCACAATACATGCTGCAGCCCATGGGAGACCCCTGGTGTCCCCATGCACTGGGTACCTCAGCGCCATATACTAGGGACCTATAGGGGTAGACCAATAGCCAATTGTGGAGGTACATAAGTATGTACCATAGTTTATTTAGGGAGGAAGCACAGTGTCCTGATTAGCGGCATCCCAGTTAGACTCGCCAAAAAAATTGACTAACACCTTCAAAAAGTGGGGGTAACCATGAAAGTAGATCCTCACTACTTTTAGTTGTCATGTTCGGTGAGAAGAAACAAAACTTTACATTAAAAAAAGACGAAGAAAGATGGAGCTAGATCGGCACCATGTTGAAAAAGTGGGACAACTAATGGACTCAGTCAGAAAGGATGCAAACGATTGAAAACGTCACATAGAAGTATCTTATGTGCAAATCTGCGGAGCAATATGGTAGATCAGAATGAGGCTATAGTAGAACACAACAACATACATCAGCAACAAGAAAGTCCAATACATACATCAGTAGTATGGAAAAACGAACTACATAGATAATATTTGTCTGATTTGCAGAACAAAACATTTCAGTACGATCATTGAGGTCAGTCGTGTTCAGTTTCTTTATCTAGTGTATCTGTCGAAGAAATTATTGATTACCTTGTGTCAGTAAAATATTGATTTCTTTCAGTTATTTCCACCTAAATTTGGAAATAGTGTGGCTCTGTTCCTTGAAATGTGGAGCTTCAGTCAACCTTTCATTTCCTGTGGTGGTTTATTTATTTATTTATTTATTATAAGTTTTGTATAGCGCCAGCTGGACCGACCCAAGGGTATCGGAGCGCTTCACATCAGTTACAACAATGTGCCTTAGCGGCGAAGGCAAAATCCACATCTGGACAACTTATGAGCATTGCAAATAACAGTACCATACAGATCATTAGGTCCACAGGGGGATGCTATGATCTTCCCCTTCAGTTCAGGTGCACTCAAGGAAGAGGACTTGGAATAAAGTCTGGAATTTCGGGAAGTAGGAAGTCGTTCTAATGTGGGGGGGGGCGTTCCAGATCTTGGGTGCATTTCCCGCAAAGGATTTACTTGTAGATAAGATAGACACTGTGATAAGTTTTCCCAATGTATATCAAGTTGCAAGACCATTTTAACAAATTAACACAGTTGGAATTGTGACAGCTATAAGTGCCTCGAATGGAAATCTTTTTGCCTGGGCAGGGGGTCGAGTGTAATTGTGTTTTCTCCTATAATAGCATGACAGTGATTTGGTTTAGTTTATTTGGAACTAAATTGTATTTTCACATTTTTGATCACTGATAAGCGAAGTGCTTTTCTACAATGTATTTGGAAATTGGGTTCGTATTGTAGAAACGGCCAATATTTCATAATGATTTTCTTGGTTAGAATATTTGGAAAAAGTACTACTCATTAGTTTTTGGTGATGTTTTTAGGCTTCCACCGATCTTGACTAGATATTTGTCCACTATATTGATAGGTTTTCCAGTACTGTTAGGGTATCCACTTTATTTGAATTCAGAGGTTACATACATAACATGGGATTGCTCTCCACCCACTTTCCCGTGGAATTTGCTATTGAAAATTAAACATTGTGTGGCAGTTTGTAAGTTTCTGGTATGGCCATGCTTAAGTTTTTCATAAATTCCTCCCTCTTGATTGAATTTTTTACTTTTTTTATTTTAGTTGTATTTGGATATTCTTGCCTTGCCTTTTTATAACTTTCCACCCTTGATTTCACAGTGTAAATGGTGATGTTCGCTTCTTTGATCCCCGGATGCCTGAGTCTGTGAACACACTACAGGTGGTGAAGGGACTGACAGCCCTGGACATTCACCCACAGGCAGACCTCTTTGCGTGGTAAGCAGTCTTTCTTCTTATCAACAAAGTTTGTATGCTGAGAAAGGATGAAATGTGCTGCCAGTGTATTATGGCAGTTAGAGTCTCCATTCCAAAGCCAACACCTTGTTATTGTTAAAGGCGTCAACCTGGTTATTAAGCAGCGTCTGTGCCGTTGGTATGGTGGTAAGGTGGGTCTCTAAAAAGGCTCCATGCTGTGTGGTGGGACCTGCAGACCATTGTGGAGAAGGGTTAATAAAATGTCTGCCTTTTTATCCTGAGACTTGGGTAAGAATGATGAATGACAACATTTCAATTCGGGCTAATAATTTTCTTCTCATTCTTCCCATCTTTACTTTTCTCTTTCTCTACCTCCTCATTCGCACTTTTCTTCCTTATTCATTCCTTTATAATCTTCTCTGGCTTTCCTACCCCTTTTCTTCTCTCTTCTTTCTATGCCTTCTATTACTTCTTGATTTCTTTTTCTATACCCTCAACATGTTTCGCTCTGTTCTATTCTGCTCATTTCGCCTCTTCTTACTTTTGTCTATCGATTTTCTCCCATTATTGTTTTTTTTTTGCCCATTCTGTTTCTCATCATCTCGATTTTCTTTGTTTGTTCTTTTTCTATTATGTCCCGTTTTTCTAGTGGTTCCATGAATCAGTTCATTGCAATATACAGCTGCAGCGGGGAACTCATCAGCAACATCAAGTACTACGATGGCTTCATGGGTCAGCGGATCGGCGCCATCAGCTCACTGACATTTCACCCCCACTGGGTTTGTACATATTTCATTTTATGGACCTTCTTTGTTGGATTAGAAACATCAGGGGCAGTTCTGTTTCCATCCAAACACTCCTCATTAGAATGTATAGGAAACATATGACGATTAATATTCTGCATGCTTTTGTTAACGGTTCTGACATAAGTGAAATTACCTTAGTGCTGGTTTGGTGTACCTTGCGCCTTCATTTCTTTCCTGGATAACCCCTTTCTTAGTCTATAATAGTTATATTTCATGATCCCAGTGTTAGGGTGTGTTTGGGAGGCTCTTCTCTCAGTGATTATCTCGTTTTGTACCCTCAACCACCCTTTACCTTTTTACAATGTGCAAGTTCAGTGGGCTGGAACCATGAGAAGGAAAGCAAGCATTTACAATGCAACGGTTTCGCCTTTTGAAAAGTTAGAGCTATTGGCATTGTAAATGACAACATTTTTATTTATGTGTTGGTTTTGAAAACAGATAAATAAATGGCATTGTCATTTACATTGGCAATAGCTTAATCTCTTGCAAATGTGAGACCTATGGTACCCTACTGGACGAGCTCAGCAGACAGCAATTACTTGCAGACGAGTTCTATAACACAACAGCGCTGTAAATGACGAGCGTTATTATCGCGGGCGGTCGTGGTACGCATTTTCTCCAGTCAAGAACGGTTTGCTTTTGTATAAATAAAACAAACAAAGCCATTGTAATTGTGTAGCAGATCTAAGCTAACAGACAGGACGTACTGGGAGAATAAACTTTCAAATAGTTTGAAACTTTAGTATGCCGTTGGCGCAAAGACAGCCAGCCCATCTGCAGATATGTTGTGTCTGTCGCGTTGTGTGCAACTGGAAATGACATGGCATGGATGTAACTTCTGCAGCAAGTATTCAAATCCCAATATATGCATGGATTATTCAGACATACAGAGAGGGGAGGCTGAGACTTACACCAAGTATATATAGCTATATAGGCGCATACACCTATAGATCTGAGTGGTAAACTATGTGCCCCATTAGCTAGTCAAACGTCTCATTTATTTCCTGACTCGTGTCTCTCTATGATAATCGAGTCAATTTTACAGGTTCTGCTGGTGCACACATGGCGTAAGTCCCCCCGAAAATGACAAGAGAAGGTGGTGTCTAATTCAATTACACTGTCAAATAGACTGGCGGGTGAGTGTGGCCGTGTATCTCTGTGTGTGGCTGTCTCTTGGGCGTATCTGTATGTGCGGATGCCTCGTGTATATCTGTATGTCTTTTGGGTGGCTATGTGTGTGGATGAGGTGGGTGGGGGCCAGCAGGGCGAGCTAGAATGCAGGGAGGATTTAGATGGAAATGAGGGAAGAGAGACGATCGAAAGAGGACGAGAGAAAGATGTGCCGAAACAGACTTCGAAAGAGGGGAACATGAAGGAGAGAGAGTGATTGGCGGAATGAGAGCCATCGAAAGGGGGGGGGGCATGAGGGAAAGAGAGAGTGGCACAGGACGAGCGAGTGGGGAGAGGGGTACTAGAAAGGGTATTAGGGGGACTCAGTCTGAGAGAAGTGAAGGGAGAGCGGAGGGTGAGGGGCAGGAGAGAGCGGGTATCTCGAGACAGCGTTTCTCAAGCTGCTGATCCGGTCGCATAGCTGCCGGTGGTGCAGCGGGTGCAGTGGCACTGGAGCCACTCTATTTGTGCACTAAACGATAATTCATACACTCATTCTTTGCTAAGGGAGATAGTAAACACGGCGAGTTGGAGCAATTTAAAGGCACTGTGCGACGGCGTAAACCTGGCACCATGCAATGTGCTACATTAAGGTTTGGCCAGATGTACATAAGCTTTCAGACGGGGCAATGTCTGAGCAGTCTGTTTGTCCCTTATGTGGAGAAATATCGAAGCGGACATCCCGGTCCTCCCAGAGCGCATCAAGCACGGACAGCATCCTCGGCGATTGTCCTGTATAGAACGCCTGTCCACACTTCAGACCCGAGTCTCCGCTGACCCTCACACACACACAGAGTGCTGTGACTCCACCATGCCCCCGCTGTGCCCGAGAGTCCTACCTTGGTCGCAGGCTCCCTCCTGACTCTCGTCTCCCCTGCTCTGGGCGGGTTCCGGGGCAGGCTGGGGCTGGGCGCCGCTCTCCATGTCTGCAGCGGCTCTGGGGCAGGTGTCCCGGGGTTCGTGGGTGTCTCGGAGTGACCCTGCTGTGCACGCGGCTCTGGGGCTAGCACCAGGAAGGTCACCGCTCGGCTCCATGTGAGTGGCAGCCGCGGCCGGTCCCTCTCTCTCGCTCTCTCTGGCGCACGCACCGCACTCACACACACACAAAGCCTGGAAGTGCTGCTCCTCCCGTGCCTGCGCCCCGGCTCTGCTGCTCACACTGCATGCAGGCCCTGGGCAGGAATCGCACGCACTGGAGCGAAAATCGGGGAAAGGATGCCCCCGGCCGGCGGGGGCCACCTCCATGGGCATGTCCGTGAACTGCATGCTCTGATGGTCGGCGATCGACGTGCTGACGTGCAATCATCCCGCTGCTGTGTTTGGCTGATGTCTGCGTTGGCGCCCACGTCTGAGCTGGAGATTCAAACGCCCGGTGTCTTCATTTGATCTTCAAGCAACAAAAACTCGCGGATCAGAGCCTCCGTCTTGTTGCACGCGGGACAGGGACAAAGTTAATAATGAAGACAAACATCGGTTGAAAAAATAAAAATAAAGTACACGCCCACAGTGGCCATGTCTTCATGATGTTGCGGAGAGGGAAAGAATCGGCGGGAACGCCCACGAGTCGCCTCGCACAATGACGGACGGCTCTGTCTTCCAATGGCTAGCCTCCATTTATGGAGCTAGCCAATGAAAGACAGAGGCGGAACAAAGCCCACATATTGAACTCATTAGGATTTCGCCTGCGCCGAAAAGCTGCACAGTGCGCAGCTTTCGCCAGGCGAAACCTAAAAAGGAGGAGAAGAATGGGTTTGAATGTCCTTTTAGTTAAAAAAAAAAAAAAAGCTGTTTTGGGTACTAACCATTTGATCTCTCCTCAAACCAAAATGGTTGTACAATATGATAAAAATGTAACCCGTCTACATCTTCTCACAATCTCACTTTGTGAGCATCATGAGCCGGCGTGAGTGAACATGGTTCCATGCCATTCTCAGTGTACGAGTGAAGCATGCATTCGCAGAGGATGTGTTGGCATTTAGAGTCCAGCAAGATTGGAGCGTCTTCAGTGCTAAAGAAAATATCGGAGGCCTATTCTATCAAAGTTACTTCAGTGCTAGAGGAGGCGCCCCTCCTTATGAAGTGTCTGAGATATTTGAGATTAAATAAGAACTCCTGCTAGAAGGATTGGCTAAGATATTCTGACCAATACTTCTAACTGGAGATTCTTTGCCTTTAGAATATCCGCAGGTCCCAGACTGGATCCTGAGGATTTAAACAGCATTGCTCCTGTGTGCCAGTAGTTGACACTGTGCAGCTCACGTTGACTTCGTTCCACCTTGAAAATTACAATGGATCTGCATCTAAGCATCTCATTCTCGCTCCTGGCCACTGTCCGAGGAGCAGATTCTGCAACTGATCCAGATTCACGCAGAGTTCCTGAGGCCGTCGGCGACAGCGCAACGGATTGATGCCTTTAGAGACCCCATGTTGAGATATTTTGGCACTCATGGCTCTCTCTGGCACGCCTTCAGGCCCCAAGGATCTGCAGATGCCTCTAGTCTGGTTACTGCTGGCATGCCCACCCTTGACGCTGTCTGTGCCTCCTGAACCGGTTCCGCTCCAATATCGGAGCCGACTTTCAATCAAATATCAAAATCCATGCCAGTCTCTTTGTCCTCAGTGCCGGCCCGGTGCCACCTGTGTCAGAGAAAAGCCTTGTATTAGTTGTCCTATTTAGCTATTAGCAAAACCCTTCATGGTCACATCCCGATGCCATGCAGACACACCTAGTCCCAGTCCAATTTAACTCAGACTGAACTATGTCTTTACCTCTGAACGTACCCCAGCGCAAATAACGTTTTAGTATTGACTTTGATCAGAGTCTACAAGTTTTTGGAGATGACAGTGAAGATGGTGGTGATTATTCTCCCCCCCACATTATGATGATGAGTCTCTACATGGATTTACTGTAGGCCAGTGGGTTGGTCCCTTCCCCAAACACTGGGTTGTGTTTTCGCCCATCGAGAACACAACCCATTCTCGCCCTAGGAATGTTTCTTTGCTGTGATGAGCGAACGTGCAGGTTTTAAACTTGCAGCTGTCATGTATGGAAATTAAGTCCAACATATTGATAGAAGTTTTACAACCTGCGCAGACTTCTTTTAGCCTTTACTGTCATTTAATGAAACCCCTATAGGCAAATGAATGGGCACCTAGTGTAAGCCTCATTCCTATGCATTGGTGAATAGGCCGGTATCTAGACACCACAGACTAATGCCAAGCGTATGGTGGTACAGTCTTCCGCCAGCAAGGTGAACCCCAGTTCATTCCCTAACCCCGCCTTCACCCCCTCCCCAGATAGGGAGTCAAAGAGTTGAAGCATTTGGTAAACCAATGTTTTCATCGGTCTTCCTAGTACTCCAGTCAATCAACGCCAACTATTTGCTGGGCCGATATTCCCTTGCTTTCTGCGATATGGTTATCAAGACCATGCCGGCTGTCCCAGGGGTATTTTTGACCATTCTGTCTCAAACTATCCAGGATGCAGCCTAATCCATTATCCGTTCTGGACTAGACACTGTTGACTGCTTGAGTAGAGCAGTCGGCACCATAATGGTGCTTCAACGGCATGGTTAGATGAGGTCTATGGCTTCTCTGTTGTTGTGGATGCCTCTCTGATGGATATGTCATTTGATGAATGTCGCCTTTTTGGTGGGAAAACCGATTATGTGCTGAAGCTTTTCATAGAGAGACAGACCACATACCACAATGTGTTCCTTAGGCCTGTCTACTCCAGCTAAACAGTCCCTTTAGCAATTTTGCACCAGAGGTTTGGCTTACAGGCAGCGCCAAAGCCCACGACCACTGCAACAGCACCCCATTCCTTTTGGAGTAGGCAATGGGGATCAAGCAGACAAAGCTCAGACCATCAGGAGCAGTGAACTTTCCAACCTGACTAAAGTGTTAAGGAAGAGAATGTGTTCTTCAGCCAGCTTGCATTGAGGTCAGTCAGAATGGTCTGCCTATTTCTCTGGTATACAGATGTCCTATGAGACATGACCAGAGTGATCTTTGCAGCATTTCCGGAAGAGTTTCCGACAATTTTTGGCTCAAACCATTCAGCATGGCCAGAATGCAGCCAAATATGTAATTAGGGCTACCCTGGATACCTCTGATTGCTTGGAATGAAAGGCGGGCACTAGTGGGGTGCTCCATTGCCATAAGTGGATGTGATCCACTGGTTCTTCTGGAGACGTGCAAGCACCCCTTAAGAATATCTTTTTATGGGTCCTGCCTGTGAGACGTTGGCTTGGTATATGATGTTCACTATTCTAGTGAACACCTTGCACCAGTCCAAACAACCCTTATGGTGATGGCTGTAAGTCAACCTTATAGACCAGCTATCCTAGTGGTAGCGTGGACAGAACAGTCTTAGGCTAAAAGACTCTTGAGGGCGTGTAAAGCCAGCTGTTTTACCATATGTAACCCCTTGAATATCAAATGAAAGGACACCACACAGGATATATATAAAATATATATGTATTTATTCACCAACACACTCCTCTGAACTCTTTATGAGATCAGAGGCCAAAGCACATAACAAGTTACTTAGTCAGAATACGTTAAGTTGCACAATTTACAATTAGGTCCTAGGGGCGAAGCAAACCATATATTAAGAAAGTGGTATAAGTACCACGTCACGAGAAAAGGAAAGGCCTAGGGCCTAGGTAATCGCCGGGGCTACACTATCCGAACCTTAGTTTAGAAGTAGGAGGCCCACAGGCGGCGCGTGCAGTGTCTTTACACACACGCAAGAGTCAATGTAAAGTCAATGGGAACTTAGAAGTTAGATAAAGAAGGATTTAGGACACCTCCAGTCTAGCTAGGAGGAAACAACTAAAAACCTATACACTTGGATAGCCAATACCCTTGGGAGCACCGAAGTACTCGCGTTACCTCACCCACAGGAATCGGGTGCATAGGTGTGAAGATGTCGGGTTTCGCCGTTGAAGTCTATGGAGCCTGTGAAGAATGATGCTGCAGGCGACCAGGAGGAAGATGTACGGGTGGATCGAGAATGAAGAGGACCTGAAAGCAGAGGGGACAGAGTCTGGGGCACTAGCCAGTGACCGGGTGGAACCAGGAAGGAACCAGACGACGTCGAGGAGCAATCAGGTGCTGTCTTGAAGCTTGTCTCTTCAGCCACGCGGACCAGGAGGCGTCGAGGACGAACAGGTGCTGGAGGCGAGCTGTCCCATGAAGGTTCTCGCAGATGGAGGGGTCGACTGCCGGATTGGAGTCAACAAGCCTTGGCAAAGGCAACCCACGCAGGATTCAAAGAAGGCTTCTGGTGCAGACCAGCAAGGTCTGAGGTGTCTCACCTTTGCAGGGAGGCTAGAGCCAGTCTGGAGCAAGCAGACCAGCGAGTTGGTTCAAAAGGATTGTCGTCACAGAGGCTACTAGCCAACGGGCCAGCAACCGGACAATGCGTCGAGCAGAACACAAGCAGAAGGGCCCCACGCAGAACTCGTGGAGTGTGGAGGGCTGATTTTGGGTGCAGGTGGAGCTCGGATTCGGGGCTTCTCTTTCCCCAGTGCACAGCTTTGAGGATGCCTCAGGAGCTGCACAGTTAGCAAGTTGCAGGCTTTTCAAGATGTCCGGTCCCACGCGTCTTGTCGCCTCCACGGATCTCAGCTATGCTGCAGTCGTGAAGAGAGGGTCAGAGAGGTCTGGAAGTCTGGGTCTTGTCAGGCTCTGTGCTCAGGTCCCGGCGGGAGCATCGACAAAGCAAGCCGTTGATTTGCTGGATGGTTCCTGGTTCCCCAGGGTGGTCACTCCTTGGCCACAAGGGAGATTCTTCAGTCTTCAGCTTCAGCAGAACGTCGAAGGTCCAGAGTTTCGTGTCAAGTTTCGATTCCAGGATTAATCTAAAGTCTCAGGACTCAGCTCCTACCTTTATACAACTAAAAGGGGCTGGATTACTTTCGAGGTCGCTCCTATGGGTGGGACCAGGAAGGGGGGTGGTTACACCCCCTTTCCTTTGTCCAGTTTCACGCCAGAGCTGGGGCTGGAGTGCCCCAGCAACCGGTTTGAACTGGGGTATGCATGGAGCACCTAGTGTGCCCTAGGCAGTGTCTCATTCTATTCAGCCCTCCCTGTCCCAATACACAAAATCCTGTCTGGGGTGGTACTCGCACCTCTCCAGGCAGGAAACCTATTGTCCAAACCTCCGTGACTGGAAGGACTCCCAGCAGCAGGAGGTCAGACTGGTGTCTGTGGCAGCAGCGTCCATTTTGTGACGCTGGGGCTCTGGTTAACTTTAACCGGGATAGTCAGCACTAACATGTCTTCTCCCTCTAGAAGGGTGGAATTCTACCCCCGTCGCCAGAATTGGTGAGGGGGTAGTATTCCAAAGCGTATGACACCTTACACGACATGTTTAGATAAAGCCAAACCAAAGTTAGCATTTAACCGCGAGGTTCATAATGCACTTAAGAGTACATGGTATGGCAATATCAAAGAACAGCTATAAGGACATGGTTCCGAAAGCTGCAGACAGGCTCAGCTCATGCTAGAGCACCATCTCACACATAACCAATCACTCTGCCTCCAGGATTGTTAAGGCCTGCCATAGGAGTGACTTATAGGTTACTGTGTGTCTATATATAAGGGTAGATATAGGAATACTATACCTAAGCAAGGGGTGATTACACGACCATGCCCCAGCTGAGTGATCAGTTGTTATAAACAGAGGGGTCCCCCACTTATATGGAGTTGGTAAGAAAAAAGGAAAATCAACAAATATTTCAAAAGGTTAGAGAGAAAAAAGAATCAAAAAAGGTTCTGGAAATGCATTGTTTTATTCACTATGCATCCATATCGTCACAGTCACGTAATTCATTTGTGAATATCAGAATACACACTTAATTGTCATGAGTTTATGTGCCCATAGGGAGAAGGAAAAGGGAAAGGAAGGTAGTAAAGTTAGCATAGAATTGTGACTCACTATACATTTAATAGAAACAAAATTGCATTGAAATTCATGTATGAATTCTAAATGATCCCTATCCACAACAGGGTCATATACAATGTCCACAATGTCTGGTACTTGTTCAGAAAAGTTCAAGCTCCTATAAAGCCGTGTATATCATGCTGGTACTAGGAGTTGAAGGTGGGTAGAGGAACAGTCTACGTTTTGACCCAGGAATCGATGTAGGATAGTTGGTCCTTACAGAGAGGGTCTTCTTCAGGACATACGGGGGTGGGGGGATGGGCAAACCTCCTAGGGTTAAAGGAGAACAGAGTCAGACTTTACTTTATGTAGGGCAAAATGTCCCTAAGATAACCGTAGCGGGGAAAGTGACAGGCCGCCCGGGAACAACGTTAAAAACATACTGAGGACTATAGAGGTTGTCTGTAAGGACTGTTACCTGCTGTGTATTGCAGGTCAGAGTATGACCAGCACGGTCATAAACAAGTCGTAGGGTTACGGTTTGTGGGTATCAGAATTAAATCGGTATAGTAAGATCCATATCTGAAGAGGAACATAAGAATTTTTAAAAAAATGATCACCACTTAGAGCAACACACAGTGCTATTCACTCTTGTCTAAGAGCAACAAACCATGCTATTCACTCTTATCCAATTATATCCGGTCATACCTTAGTTAGAAGTTTCAAGTAGTGCAGAGAGGAACTACCTTTGTGTTTCAAAAACGGCTCAACTAATTTCCGAGTCCGTAAGACGAAGGACCGTATCTAAAATAAAGAGAACACGGGGGACTGATTTGATAAATGAACTGCCCCACCGTGAATACTATAATGGTGGCAGATGTCCAAAGAGAGAGGGGGGGTCTTACCCAACACACAGTGCTATTCACTCTTGTCTAAGAGCAACAAACCATGCTATTCACTCTTATCCAATTATATCCGGTCATACCTTAGTTAGAAGTTTCAAGTAGTGCAGAGAGGAACTACCTTTGTGTTTCAAAAACGGCTCAACTAATTTCCGAGTCCGTAAGACGAAGGACCGTATCTAAAATAAAGAGAACACGGGGGACTGATTTGATAAATGAACTGCCCCACCGTGAATACTATAATGGTGGCAGATGTCCAAAGAGAGAGGGGGGGTCTTACCCATGAGAACCGGTCCTTCAGCGTGGGACGGGTGTCTCAGAAGAGCGGCTCCAAAGTGCTCGTGCCTGGAGGGGGCGGGGGTGGGGCGAGCTTGAATGACTTCGCCGTCGTATCTGAGTCAATAGAGTGAATCGGCGGTTAATATTAAAGTAAACATGAGTTTTTTTAGGGAGAGCATGATAGTTTTAAAGCATTTACCTCTCAGTGCGTCTCCAAAGTGTTCGAGCCCGGAGGGGGCGGGGGTGGGGCGGTCTCGAGTAACTTCGCCGTTGTATCTGAATCGGTAAAGTGAATCAGCGGTTAGATTTAATTACATTAACCAAGGGGCTCCTCATGGAAGCGTGATTGTTTAGAGCATTTACCTCTTAGTGCAATTCTCTCTGCAGTGACCGGGATACCTCGCGGACAAGCACAGCTCCGTAACCAAGAAGTGTCCTGGCGGGGGGCGTGGCAACTCAATATATACGGAGTTAGCAAGGTAAAGGAAGGACTTAAAATATATACGGAGTCAGCAAGGTAAAGGAAGGACTTAAAATAAGTAACCTAGCAACCGTCTTAGTGTGAACAAATAGCGGACCAACGCACTGAACATTGTTCCATAGCATTTAACCGCCATGTTGGCAGGTTCATGCCAATTATCTCAATTCAACTTCTAAACTGTCGGAATGTCCAATGTAGTAACTTATATATCTGTCAGATATTCGACCATCAGTGTGTTATCGTATTTTATTTGACTTTACCATCAAATCCAATACAATGAAGTGACCCAACCTTTGATCATGCATTTGACCGCCTTGTCGGCAGGTCCATGCCAATAAGGGGTAATTGAGTCATATGTCCTACTCGCTTTAGCGAATACAATGTACATTATGAATACACATGGTGTCTGAGATCAATACTTTCGCTGTATGGCAGGCTAAATCATGGACTTCGTTTATATACATTATGTTGAGAATACACATATTATCATCATCCATACAATGTTCAGTGCGTTGGTCCGCTATTTGTTCACACTAAGACGGTTGCTAGGTTACTTATTTTAAGTCCTTCCTTTACCTTGCTGACTCCGTATATATTTGTTTACACTAAGACGGTTGCTAGGTTACTTATTTTAAGTCCTTCCTTTACCTTGCTAACTCCGTATATATTGAGTTGCCACGCCCCCCGCCAGGACACTTCCTGGTTACGGAGCTGTGCTTGTCCGCGAGGTATCCCGGTCACTGCATAGAGAATTGCACTAAGAGGTAAATGCTCTAAACAATCACGCTTCCATGAGGAGCCCCTTGGTTAATGTAATTAAATCTAACCGCTGATTCACTTTACCGATTCAGATACAACGGCGAAGTTACTCGAGACCGCCCCACCCCCGCCCCCTCCGGGCTCGAACACTTTGGAGACGCACTGAGAGGTAAATGCTTTAAAACTATCATGCTCTCCCTAAAAAAACTCCTGTTTACTTTAATATTAACCGCCGATTCACTCTATTGACTCAGATATGACGGCGAAGTCATTCAAGCTCGCCCCACCCCCGCCCCCTCCAGGCACGAGCACTTTGGAGCCGCTCTTCTGAGACACCCGTCCCACGCTGAAGGACCGGTTCTCATGGGTAAGACCCCCCCTCTCTCTTTGGACATCTGCCACCATTATAGTATTCACGGTGGGGCAGTTCATTTATCAAATCAGTCCCCCGTGTTCTCTTTATTTTAGATACGGTCCTTCGTCTTACGGACTCGGAAATTAGTTGAGCCGTTTTTGAAACACAAAGGTAGTTCCTCTCTGCACTACTTGAAACTTCTAACTAAGGTATGACCGGATATAATTGGATAAGAGTGAATAGCATGGTTTGTTGCTCTTAGACAAGAGTGAATAGCACTGTGTGTTGGGTAAGACCCCCCCCTCTCTCTTTGGACATCTGCCACCATTATAGTATTCACGGTGGGGCAGTTCATTTATCAAATCAGTCCCCCGTGTTCTCTTTATTTTAGATACGGTCCTTCGTCTTACGGACTCGGAAATTAGTTGAGCCGTTTTTGAAACACAAAGGTAGTTCCTCTCTGCACTACTTGAAACTTCTAACTAAGGTATGACCGGATATAATTGGATAAGAGTGAATAGCATGGTTTGTTGCTCTTAGACAAGAGTGAATAGCACTGTGTGTTGCTCTAAGTGGTGATCATTTTTTTAAAAATTCTTATGTTCCTCTTCAGATATGGATCTTACTATACCGATTTAATTCTGATACCCACAAACCGTAACCCTACGACTTGTTTATGACCGTGCTGGTCATACTCTGACCTGCAATACACAGCAGGTAACAGTCCTTACAGACAACCTCTATAGTCCTCAGTATGTTTTTAACGTTGTTCCCGGGCGGCCTGTCACTTTCCCCGCTACGGTTATCTTAGGGACATTTTGCCCTACATAAAGTAAAGTCTGACTCTGTTCTCCTTTAACCCTAGGAGGTTTGCCCATCCCCCCCACCCCCGTATGTCCTGAAGAAGACCCTCTCTGTAAGGACCAACTATCCTACATCGATTCCTGGGTCGAAACGTAGACTGTTCCTCTACCCACCTTCAACTCCTAGTACCAGCATGATATACACGGCTTTATAGGAGCTTGAACTTTTCTGAACAAGTACCAGACATTGTGGACATTGTATATGACCCTGTTGTGGATAGGGATCATTTAGAATTCATACATGAATTTCAATGCAATTTTGTTTCTATTAAATGTATAGTGAGTCACAATTCTATGCTAACTTTACTACCTTCCTTTCCCTTTTCCTTCTCCCTATGGGCACATAAACTCATGACAATTAAGTGTGTATTCTGATATTCACAAATGAATTACGTGACTGTGACGATATGGATGCATAGTGAATAAAACAATGCATTTCCAGAACCTTTTTTGATTCTTTTTTCTCTCTAACCTTTTGAAATATTTGTTGATTTTCCTTTTTTCTTACCAACTCCATATAAGTGGGGGACCCCTCTGTTTATAACAATTAACTACCCAGGTCCCTTTGACTTCTGGGTTTAACCCTGTTTTATAATACCAGCTGAGTGATCAGCCAGTTTTGTCAGTTTGCCTGGGGTGGCATAATACATGCTGCAGCCCCTGGTAGGCCTTGGTTACACCTATGCCCTGAGTACCTAGGGTACACTTCTACAGGGTCTGACAAGGTGAACCAATTCCCAATTGTGAATGTACCTAGAATACATGGTGTGAATTTAGAGAGAGTGCATCTGGGCTGTGGGTCTGATTAGCAGGCCCACAGCCACATCTAAGTCGAAAACCAGTAAAGCAAAGCAAAAAGTGGGGGTGACCATAGGAAGCAGACCCTACTCTCCTACACTGCCTAATTGGCAAAACAGATTATTCTGCCCTTAAATGTTCTAAGAAGAACAGCCACAGCGCTTTCCTTGGGCCTTTCCACCCCTGTTAGCCAGATTTCTCATCAGTTTCGACCTTTTCAAAGCTACTTCAAAGGGTTGGTGTAAAGACAACACCAGGTACTGCCACCACTACTTCAGTCACCGCAATCCTCTTGTGGCTGGGGATCCATCAGACATTGCGCAGGTCACTAGGGACACCATTCTTCTCTGCCTCCCGCCCCTGCGGCATTAGCCTCCGAGCCGCTTTAGTTTGCACTTACTGGCAGAATTAACCATTTCCGCCAAGGATGGGGAAATATAACAACTGACAGGTGGGTACTTCAGATTGATCAAAGGGGCTGTGGCCTGTCATTAATTTTTGACCTCCAGCATCTTCCGCCCACATCTGAGCTGCTTTCAGAGGATCACCTCAATATCTTCCTCCAAAAGGTGCAGGCTGTTTTATCAAAAGGGCACCTAGAGAGGGTTCTGGCCCTGGAAATTGGGACTGGCTGTTACTTCTATTATTTCCTTGTGCCGAAGAAGGATGAAGGCCTTTATCCTAGTTTAGATCTCCACCCTCTGAATGCCTTCTTGCAAAAGGGCAAATGGAAGATGCTTACATTAGCCGAGGTTCTGTCTGTCGTGGATCCATGCAACTGAATGGTGGACTTGGACCTTCAGGAGGCCTACTTTCACTTAGCCATCCCCCAGTCCTACAGACACTACTTGCGATTCAAGGTAAGCCAGGAGGAGTTTCAATTTTTATTCATTTATGTATTTATTTATTTTTTGCAGAGTTTTATATAGCGTGAACTAGACCCGAACCGAATCAGGTATCAGAGCGCTTTACATATTTTTCCAGTTACGTTACGACACACTTTCATTTTTTAGGCACGGGGAGATTAAGTGATTTGCCCAGAATCACAGGAGGTTTTGGCGTCGTTACCGAGACTCGAACCCAGATCCCCAGGTCGAGCGCCCTAGCCGTTAGGCCAACTCCTCTCCCAATTTCATGTGCTCCCCTTTGGCCTCAATAGTGCCCCTCGGGTGTTCACCAAAGTAATGGCGCATGTTGCAGCACATCTTCAGAGGTTGAGGATTCCGGATTTCTCTTACCTCAACGATTGGCTGTTGAAGGCATGCTTGCCACAGTCTGTCGTAAACAACCTCCAGACGACGGCAAACCTCATGACTTCATTGTGGTTCACAATGAACATGTTGAAGACGCACCACAGTCCTTTGCAAAGGCTTCTTTTCATCAGGCCATTCTGGACACGGTGCTGTTTCAGGCCTTCCCTTCAGCTACAATGATTCTAGGACATACGGGCTATGATCCTAATTTTTCAGCCTCGTCCTGGCTAGCCTCCTTCATCCTTCTCTTCGACTATGCTATGTGGCAAATGCTGGTTCTACAGTTGAACCTGATGTCTCAGTGGGCCCTGCACCAGGGAACCTGTCAGATTCCATCCAGGTTTCAGAGACTTCAAAAACAGGTGGCTGCTCGACCGCAATTGGACTAATGGCAGACCCTCTCCCTGTCCCATCCAGAGCTGACAGTGGAAATCAATGCATCATTGCTGGTTTGAGGAGGACATCTGGGAGAGTTGGAGATCAGAGGACTTGGGCCTCCGGCAGAGACCCTGTGTCTCCACATCGTTCTTTTGGAGTTGTGGGCCATTCACCTGACACTGAAAGGCTTACTCTCATCCATTAAAGGGAGGCAGTTCAGGTTCTCTCTGATAACACCACCACCATGTGGTACTGCAACAAGCAGGGAGTAGTGGGGTCTGGGTACTGTGCCAGGAGGCACTTTGTCTCTGAAGCTGACTCGAACGCCAGAGCATTTCCCTGGTCATGAATCCCTTTTCAGGTTTAGTAGAAGGTTCTATCGACCTGCCCCTGTGACCTTTTACATTCCTGTCCATTCATCAGTCTCCAGAGGGCTTGATCATACAAGCTTTTTGCTCTTTCGGATTTGTATTGGGAACCTTTCTGAAATCCCTATCGGACAGAGAATATAAATACCTAGGATTTTGGTGGCAGAAAGTTTTTTTAGTATGGTGGTAAAATCTAAGACAAAAGGTAAGGGTTTGAGGCGGGGGTGGGGTGGGGGGAGGGGGAAGGGAAGACTGGGAGGGAATGGATACACTCATGCCCTATGGGGCATGACCCAACTTATTGTTCTTAATGTCCTGGATGACCTCAAGGTTAATTTTGCTAAGATCATTAAGAATGGTTGGTGTTAGAAATGAGGTCTTTTGTTGGCAGTGGTTTGCACCCTGTCCAAGTACGGACCAGCACTCTAGTCAGGGTAAGGGAGCCACACAGCTAAGATAACCCCTGCTCACCTCCGTGGTAGCTTGGCACGAGCAGTCAAGCTTCTCTCAGAAGCAATGTGTAAAGTATTTTTACACATTCAGTAACACAGTGAAAAGACTACAAAAGGAGCCCACACCAGTTTAGAAAAATAGCCAATATTTATGTAAATAAAAACAAGATCAGAACAACACAAATCCAACATACACAAGTCAACATATAATTTTTAAAAGGTTAATAAGCAAGTTTAGTCCATAGAAATCAATGAATGTGTTCGTTAGATGCATCAAAAATCAAAGACGGTGCAAGGCACAGGGAAGGTGAGTTGCCGGAAAAACAAGCAATAAGCCAGTTACTTATTACACAGGGAAGGAGATGTGTAAGTTTGTTACTTGCAGGGGAGGTGATGCGTCTGTTTCTTACTGTTCGGCAGGAGAGGTGATGCGTTGGTTTCCTACTGCCAGGGTAGGTGATGCGTTGGATGCTTACTGACAGGGGAGGTGATGCGTCAGTTTCCGGACACGCAGCCTCGGTTCCTTACTGTGGTGCGGTGTTAATGAAGAATTGGCACCCAGGGATAATGCGTTGACGCTCCAGATGCGCTGTGTCGATGCAACAGCAGTGATGCAGGCGCTGTGTTGATTTTGCAGCCACGACGCAGGTGCTGCATCGATTCTTCAGCCGGGGGCAGGGGCTTTATCAGAGTCTGTGCTGGTGCCCGGGACATTGATGAGACAATGCTCGGGATTCAGGCCACGGCGATTTTTCTGATGCCCTTCAACAGCGAGCTGGGGTCTGTGGTGAAAGCCGTGGTCGATGCCTACAGCGGGAACCATGGCCCTGAGGCTTCTTAACAGTAGGCAAGCAAGCACAAGCCCTTGGAGAACCTTGGAAGCAGGATGTAGAAGGCAAAGTCCTGTCCTTTCACTCCCGGGACCGAAGCAGCAGGTCAGCACAACAAATCAACAGGCATAGTGGCAGTCCCTCCTACCACATCCAGCTGTTCTTCCTGGCAAAATGTCCTCAGTCCAGAAGTGTTCTGATTTTAACTTGCCAGAGGTCAAATACTTAAACTCCTTTCTGCCGTTGAAAGTCTTTTTATTGCACAAGACCCTACCTGTCCCTGACCTGGCTTCAAACACACTATGGGGAATGGAGGCAGCTATGTGTGAGGACAGGCGCAGCCCTATTCAGGTGTCAGTGACAACTCCTCCCACCACTCTTGCTCAGGAAGGCCCATCAGCCTGGCGATGGTCCATCAGGATATGCAAGACACACCTCTGCTCCCTTTGTGTGAATGTCTAGAGTGAATGCACAACTGTCATTCAATCCAGACGTGTAGTCTACAGACAGGCAGAGGCACAGAATGGTTAAGCAAAAAAAAAAAGCCCACTTTCTAAAGTTGGCATTTTCAAACAGGCAATTTAAAAACCAACTTCACCAAAAGATGTATTTTTAAATTGTGAGTTCCCATATCTCAAACTCTAAATCTCTATCTGCTCCCAACGGGAAGTTACACTTAGAAGATATTTCAAAGAATCCACATGTTACCCGATGGGAGAGATAGTCCTTGCAGTAGTGAAAGTCAAAATTAGCAGTATTTCACTATCAGGACATGTAAATCGCACCAGTACATGTCCTACCTTTTAAATACACGGAACCCTGCCCATGGTGCTCCCTTGGGCCTACCTTAGAGGTGACTTATATGTAGTAAGAGGGAAGGTTTGGGCCTGGCAAGTAGGTGCACTTGCCAAGACGACATGCCCGCTTTAAACTGCACTTACAGACACTGCAGTTGCAGGTCTGAGACATGTTAGCAGGGTTACTCGTGGGTGGCACAATTAGTATTGCCGACCCACTAGTAGTATTTGATTTACAGGCCTTGGGCACCGCTGGTGCACTGTACTAGGGACTTACTAGTAAATCAGATATGCCAATTATGGATAAACCAATCACGAATACAATTTAGACAGAGAGCATCTGCACTTTAGCACTGGTTAACAGTGATAAAGTTCCCAGAGTCCTAAAGTCAACAAAAACAGGTCAGAAAAAATAAGAAGGGAAAAGGTTTGGGGATAACCATGCAGAAAGGGCCACGTCCAACAGCCAGGATGCCTCACAGCACATCATTACCAGGGTTGGACACCATACATTTGGTGCCTTGTGCTACAGGGTCCTCTGTGGAGGTGCGTCATCATGCTAGGCTTCTCACATCAAGATTTTCCAGGGATGTATAAGCCACCCTCCCGGACCTTCCCTGTGACTGCGCCCACCTGTTTGGGCATGAAGCTGATTCATCCCTGGATAGGTTTAAGGCTAGGTGTAAGGCTAGTAGAGATATGGCTAGGTCCCTAGGGCTTCAACATGAGCAGCCTCTGCAAGACTACAGGCAATTTTGCTGCTTTCAGGGCATCTCAAGATGCTTCAGCTTTTGCCAGCGGCAGTTTGCTCAGCCACAGTTGCAGCAGCCCCTAAATCCTTTGGTCAGACATTATAGGGGCACAGCCAATGGTAAGAGCCAAGTATTGCAGCACCCAGTCCCTTCTTTTCCCCTGAACCACAAGGAAAGCAGGCCTAGTTTACTCTTACCAGTGCACCAGGAGGCCAGTTGTCTCCCTTTCTACAATTCTGGAAGGCAGTTTTGACCAATGGGTCCTGCTGATTATAGGAAGAGCATATACCCAACCCTTCCTACAGGCCCCTCCCCCTGCCTTCAACCCTGTCAGAAGATCATCTTTCCATCTTGCCACAGGAAGTGGCAGCGCTGCATATGAAAGGAGCAGTGGAGTTGGTGCCAGAGCAGGAAATTGGGCAAGGATGCTACTTGAAATACTTAGTTGTTCTCTAGAAAAACAGCAGTCTGCAGCCAAACCTGGACCTCAGGAACCTGAAATGTTACCATAGTAAGAAAATATTCAAGATACTGACCCTAGCTGAGGTCCGCTTGATGTTGCAGGTAGCAGATTGGTTGATGTTGCTCGATTTGTAGACCACATATTTTCACATTTGAATCATGCATCAACATCAGAAGTACCTGCATTTTGTGGTGGGCTCCAACCATTACCAATTAACCATACTCCTTTTCTGCTTGACATCAGCACCTCAGGTTTTCACTAAAGTGATGGCGGCACATCGTAGGCGGTCAGGGATTCTGTTTTTTTCTGTACATAGATGACTGGTTGAGCAAGGCTAGGCTAAGTCACCAGAGGTAGTAGCCAACATCTGCAGTCAACAGCAACCCTTCTTCTTGCCTTCCCTCTCCTTCAGAAGATGCAAGACATCTGGACGGTGGTTCTTGCTTCCTGAAAGGTCTGCAAGTTCAAATCTTCATGGTTTTAAGCCTGCTTGCTCTGCTGGCTTTCTATATTTGCTTGATAGCGCACAAGCATTGGCTCCTAAAGGCTCTGCAGTGGTGCCTCCGCAAGCAATGGTTTCAGAATGGATGAGATTTGTTGGGCACCACGGTGGTCTTCCAGGGTGCTGTGCCAGATGTGGTCTGGTGAGGAAATGAGGAGAACCTTCTCTCTCTGCACCTGTGGCCTATTCAGTGATAATGACCGATAATATGATTATGATGTGGTCTATAAACAAGCAAGGGGAGAAGTGTCTCAATTTCTTTGTCAGGAAGCATTGAGGCTCTGGTCCTGGGTATACCATTAAAGGATTTGTTTGACAGTCAGGCACCTGTTGGGGGTCTCTGAATGTCAGAACTGGCGTTATCATGTCGATCACCGGTGGCATCGTCTTCCTACGGTATTGTCTTTGAATCCTCACTTGATTGGACACTCTTCAGGTCGACTTGTTCGGCTCATCAGAAAATGCTTAGTGCCAGCAGTTCTGTGCCGTCTAATACCCATTAAGGAGAGCCTTCAGAGACGTATTTCACTTGACGTAGATCTTTCAGCTTCACTATGGTGTTCCCCATACCCTTGATTCCTTGAATTCTTAGTGTGATCTGTCAAGGACAGGCCCACGTCAAAGTCAAAAAGTTTTTATTTGTTCCGGTACTCAACTGAGGACCACAAATATTATATAAAACAATTTACAGAGAAGATTCATTACAAATTAATACAGTTTTAAAATAGATTTTAAAAATTTATAAAAGTTATAACATACAAGTTCATTTGGTGGATGTTTACACACCAATAATAGTTCCTTTACTGTTGAAATTCTACATTTGCGGTATATGAGTTCTAAATATCTTGACCGAGCTGTTACTACATTAGGGCTAGGACATGCAAATAGGAGATGCTCAATGTTCTGGTCACCCCCTTGACAAAGAGTACATAGTGAGGATCCACCAGGTGACCATCTTGATGTAAACGTTGATACTGGTAGGATTCCTAATCGCAACATTGTAATTGCCCTCCTTGCTCCGTGTGTGAGGGAAAACCCTAAGTATGGATGTCCCTGCTTGTACTCCAATGATTCAACGAAGGGTTTGTAAGTAGATAGTTTGTTGCAATGAGCGAAGTCAAGTTCAAAACTCAGTTTAGGAGTAAAACATTTTAAAAAATGTTTCAGTTGCAAGGTTGACCAGGTGAGCAAAAGATCCGTACTGATTTTAGCAATTTGGAGTACCACAGTCAAGTTCCTTAGGAAGGTTTGCTTTGAAGCATCTGATTCAAAAGTCTCGATTTTTAACAAGGAACGTAATGTATCTTTTTTTGCATGAAGAAGATTGTAGGCCCACCTAATAACATTAGCAACGGCTACCGCATAGGAGCTTGTAAGTGAGAATAGCGCTTGGACTGGTGTAGATTGTGAGACCTTCAAGATTTTTTTCAGGATTTTCCCTTCTTTTTGGTCCATATAAGCCCATTGTTTTATAGGGATGTGCTCCGTAGCGTAAGATAAAACAGGGGGAATTTTTACTCTGTATATTTTTAACAGTGAAGAGAAATGCCTGTTCCCTGTAGCAGAGTAGAGTCTTGAGAGGGCACCAGCATGTAGATCTGATTTCCTTTTTAAATTATTTATCTGCTTTGTGTTTTTTAGATTCTTTGAAAATATCTCCTACCAAGATAGGTGTATTCGTCTACTTCTTCTACTTTTTCTCCGCCGAGCCTCCAGCAATACTTAGCGCTTTGTTTCCTACCAGAGAAGGAAACTACTTTTGTTTTCGTTAAATTGGGAATTAGGAAATTGTCCTTTGAGTATTCATGTAAAATATCTAGGAGCTTTTGTAAACCAAAGGGCGTAAGATCCAACATCACAATGTCGTCAGCGTAAAGTAGGGCGTGTATACTTTGTGCAGCGATCTTTGGAGGCAGACTTGAACCTTGTTGTAATTGGTATGGTAAGTCACTGAGATATAGTGAAAATAATATCGGAGCTAAAAGACACCCTTGTTTGAGTCCGTTAGCAGTTTTAATTGTTTTGGTCAAACCTTTTTCACACCCCATTTGCACTTTACACCATGTATTAGTATGGAGGTTAATTATGATCTGCAACAGTTGTTCTGATATTCCTAATCTCCTTAGTTTGTTCCATAGAGTTGGTCTATCGACACGATCAAAGGCAGTAGAGTAATTAATAAATGCCGCGTATACAGTCTGTGATCTCCGCACTATATATTTGTCAAAAATGGTCTGGAGAGTTGAGATATTATCAATAACAGAGTGGTTAGGTCTAAAACCTGCTTGAAACTTGGGAATTAGACCTGACGAGAAAGCCCAGTCTTTTAGTCGATCTAATACCTCTGCGGCAAAGATTTTCCCTGTAGCATCCATCAGTGCTATTTGGCGGTAATTGCCGGCAATGTTTTTGTTCCCCTTTTTATAAATAGGGATAATGATGCTCCCTTGCCATGACTTTGGTATTTTCCTAGTTTTGAAAATATAATTAAAGAGGGGTGATAGCATCTGACTCCACTCCTTGGGGTCTGCTTGCAGGACCTTGATGGGTATTTGGTCGGGGCCGGATGCACCAGTGCTTTTCGCTTTTCGAATATGCATTGCTATAGAAAATGCTGAGGTGTGTGTAATCTGGGAATTATTCTTTTCCATGATTTTATCGACATCCTTATCGTCATAATTGGTTGGATTTACCTTGTAAAGATCGTTCAAGTAAACTTCCCAGTCATAAGGAGAGACCGGAATAGCTTGAAGTTTCTTTTTTGTTCCAGTTATTTTAGCAATTAGAGACCAATATTCTCTCTGATTGTATTTTTTAGCGGCTGTTTGGATATCAACCCAGTTACGGTCCTGCAACGTTCTTTTATGACTGTGCTTCTCTCTTCTTAGTTGGTTTTTTAGTTTGTTAATATCTGCCTGAGTTGATGAAGAATAATTCAAGTATTGTGCACGTATGAGTTTGTTGAGTATTTTAGCAGTTGCTGTATTCCGGTTTTTATTTTTATTATTCTTATTGTTATTTATTGATGAAACCTGTTGTAATTTATCTAGAAGAGCACTTTTAAGTTTATTGACTATATATTCAAAGTTTATTATTGGGTCATCTGAATTTATGTTTGTTAGAAGTTGAGTGTTTGTAATCAGAGCGGTTATATTGACTAAGGTTGATGGAGTCCAAAATATCCGCCTCTGATCGGCCTTTATCAGGATAGTGCTATAAGATAAGATCTGGCTTGCAGAAGAGTGATTGGCTATCCATTGAGTGGATAGATGTAATAGTGCGTGATCGCTCGCGTCGGTGAAGTTGGAATGCAGATACGCCACTGTCTCCAGTAGTTCCATGCCACAGATTATATAGTCGATAATTGAGAAGGTTCCTTTCCCTCGTCTAGTATACGATGCCGGTGTATCTCCTTCTACATTACCGTTCAAGATCGTCCCGTTTAGATTTGGAAGAAATGATAATAACAATTTACCTCTTTTATCCGAATTAATTCCTTTGGGAAATTTTGGAGAGGATATTTCCAGTGATTCTTCTTTATATAAGTTTGTCCACTTTCTAATTTCACAGTTGGAGATTTTTCCATTAAGAACGCCCATAATTAAATAAGACAAATATGATCGGTCTTCTATTAACTGAGAGATTCTTTCCATAATGTCCACAAATAGTGCGTCTTGGTTTGTGCCAGGTGGGACATATACGTTAAAGAGCAGGATTGCCTTTGGTGGGGCCGAAATGTGCGTTTTTAATGATACCTTAATGCATTGAAAATTCTCAGAATTGGTCTCAACGATCTTTTGATCCCATAAGTATTCCTCCCTGAGTAGAATTGCCAGACCACCCTTTGCGTGGCCCCGATTAGTTACTTTTGCAGGAATATCGTAAACATAGTAACCTTTATGGAAGAAAGATTTTGTTGCCCAAGTTTCCTGTAGAGTCAAGATATCAGGTTGATTTATGGTGGCTTCAATCATTTTATTTTTAGTTTTTCCAGCCATATTCCACGAGGTAATCTTCAAGCCTTTGTTAAACAGTAGATTTTTGGCCGTTAATGATTTTGTTACTGTTTAATGTCTCCGAAACCCAAGCCCAAGGCTTTGTAGTTTTTTTGAACTCTGTTGCTTCAAAGTCTTTGCACCAGACTACCCTTTCACCATTGTTCACAAGGATTTTCAGGCTATCCTTCCCTGTGTGAATCGATCTTGGGTCTTCTGACACTAGTATATTGTTGTGCATGCTCAGTTTTGGCCAAAAAGGACCATTGGACCTTTTGTTAGGTTTATTTTCTTCCGGATCAGATATTTCAATTACATCATAGCCGCATTTATGAAGTATCTCCTTTTCACTGAGAATAATCCCAGGTAGAACTGATGACCAAAAGGATACCATCGCTATTTTGTTGTTTTCTTTTTTGGGGAATATCACCAGATCTATTTCTTTGCTGGTCAAAGATTGCAAAGGTAGTATTTGTTGGAGAAGATTAATTATCCTTCCACGATTAAGTGGCACATTATCAATAGGAAAAAGTTCCTCAACTTGTAAAAGTTTGGACGGTTTTGCATCCCCATTTAAGGATTTCTTGTCGTCATCTTCTCCTATTCTTTTATTTCTATGCCCTATTTCAGAGAACAATATGGACGGTAAATATTCATCAGCTCTTGGATTCAATAATTGAACTTTCTGTGTGATTTTTCTGTCACTGGTTTCCTCTTTTTTGTCAGTATAAAGGATTGAAATTTCCTCTTGCCTCTCACAGATTTTTCGAGGTGTAGTAGGTTTTTGAAATTTGAGCTTACGATTTTTCTTTTTATTAATTCTTCTTGTCGGCTTTTTTCTCCTTTTTTTCCTTCCTTCTTCTTGGATTTCTGTTGTTTTAGAGATTATTTCTCCTTGGTCAGCGTCAGGTTTAGGTTTAGTGCTGTTTTCTTGGCCATCCTTATCCCGAGTAATTTTATGCGAATCCATTTTTTTGGCGGAATTTGCAAAAATAGAATACTGTTTGACATTTTTGGGGGGATCTTCTCTGAAGAGTTTCTTTAGGGAGAATATGACGGTATCCTTATGGGTTTCCAGATTTTCCTTTATTTGTTTTCCTATTTTTCCTATTTTTGATGTTTGAGTACTAGCATCACATTTTGCTTGTATCCGTATACTTTTGTTGATTTTGATTAGGTTATTCTTTTGCAATTGCGTCGTATCAGATATTTGTTGTTTTTTCATTGCTTCAACGGATTCTTTTTTCTTTTTCTCCTCTACTAGAAACGTTAGTATACCAATTTGTACGTCTAAGGTTTGATCCGAGTTTTCCAGGATATGTCCTAGAAAAGAAAGGACTGATTCCAAGATTTCCTGTAGAGTAAAAAGAGCCTTTGACATTGGATTTTCGGAGCTTGTGTTATTAACATGTTTAGGGAAAAAAGGGTCCAGTGAGGAGTCAAGTGCAAGATCTTGTTCTGGTGATTTTTTCTCAGAACTGTTTGATAATTTATCAAGGTTTAACTGTACTTCTGAGTTATTGTCCACTGACTTCAGGTTAGATCCATGAGGATCGTCGATTCGATCTGGGCTCCCTGGCCGTTTTATTGGCGTTGAAGATGTTAAATGAATCGCATCATGCTCCAGGGATTGTAATTCCTGTGATGAGCAGATTATCTTTTGGTTAGGTTCCAGATCAAGCTCGCTTAAGTTATCAGAGGATTGTTGGTTCAAAGAATAAAGCATTTTTTCCTCCTTATTTTCAATAGGATCCAGATTTTTTTCCATTTCCGGGATATAGGTAGATAATTCCCTATTTAATGATAAGGCAGAAAAGTAATTACTAATTGCCGGTGTCCCGGTTATCCGGCCTTGTTTTACTGCTTTAGTAGAGGATTTCCTGACTGCTTCCTCAGTGCCCATTCGCCTCATAAATATTGTACGAGATCTTAAGTTTTTTGAATCCCATTAGGCTTTCCTGGAATAGGTCTGATAGTTATAGACAATAGTACTTTCTCCAGTGTATTTCATGCGTTTGTTATTGAGACTTCAACGCAATTCACCGTGTCCCTTTGCGTCAGTCTCAGAGTCCTTGTTGTTACACTTACCACACTGGGAGTCGGATATATTACTTATCACACAGTTCCCCAGTACATGAAATGTGTAGATGTAAATATTAATAGGGTGGCCCGTCCCGTCCTTGTACGTCCCCGGACGGCCACAGACGGGCCGCCCGTTGCCCGGGCTTCGCCCGGCGTCCCGCGAGACGGTCTTTAAACTATATTTATACTTGTGAGGGCGGCCGTGGGCGGGGCAGGCAGGGGGCGCAGACCGGATGCCGTCAGGTCTCGCAGGGACTCCTGGAACAGTGAGTCCCTGCAGTGCTTCACCCCTGCAGCCTCTCAGCGCCGCGGCAGCTAGACGGATGTTTGTTTTCAGTCAGGTGGGGGCAAGACAGCACGCAGCGGCTCCCGCGCAGCGGGAGCGGCAAGTTGTAGTTTAGACGCCGGCAAAGCTCCAACAGAGCGAACAGGTGAGAAAAGATTTTTAATCAGGCTCCAAGCGTTTTTCCAGACGATCACAGAATGGACAGAACAAGCCCCTTTTGTTCGATCAGCCGGCCGTGGGCGGGGCAGGCAGGGGGCGCAGACCGGATGTCGTCAGGTCTCGCAGGGACTCCTGGAACAGTGAGTCCCTGCAGCGCTTCACCCCTGCAGCCTCTCAGCGCCGCGGCAGCTAGACGGATGTTTGTTTTCAGTCAGGTGGGGGCAAGACAGCACGCAGCGGCTCCCGCGCAGCGGGAGCGGCAGGTTGTAGTTTAGACGCCGGCAAAGCTCCAACAGAGCGAACAGGTGAGAAAAGATTTTTAATCAGGCTCCAAGCGTTTTTCCAGACGATCCCACGTCATTCTTATCACCCTAGACTGTCTGAGACTGGTATGATATACAGACCGTATACAGGTCTCCTGTGAAATGGTGGTGCTATTCGCTCTCAACTGTGGCCCGTATTCTGAATAGTCTGAAAAAGCCCTCGAGGTCTAATATGGCGTGAGAAAGAAAGAGAGCTTAACTTTTAAAGTATGCTTGCGGAAAGTCCATTAAAGAGATGGCAGGTGGAAGAGCAATTAAAAATTGCTCAATGCATATAGCATAAGGGAACTTGTCTGTCACAGGTCAAAACAAACACCAGTCCACAACAGAATAAGGTACATATTTGCTTTACTAAGTGGTACTTTAAGACTTGTTGCTTCCCCGCATGCTAATTAATAAAAAAATACAGCAAGCCGGGCATAAAGAAAAGCTCGCGTCTGCAATGCGTGCCATGCTGGTTTTCAATAAAAATCAGTTGGGGAAGAGCACGTCATGTCTGAAACGGCAGGCAGAAGAAAGTTTATTTAAGAAAATAGTGCTCACAGACTGTAATTGAAACATCCTGAGTAACAACACATGTAACAAGGGCTGTTCTCATTGGAGGTTACAACAGGAGAAAAGGACGGACTACTAAGCCTATTCTCGAATCAAAAGCCACCATTTACAAAGGACAGTAATAGGAGCCAATTAAAATGATGGGCAGAGCTTAAAGTCCATACCTGAATACAGCCTGTCTCGAAGAGACAGCACAAGCGCTGCCTATGTGAGACCTAAAAAAATCCTTTTTGCAAAGCTGCCTGTAGTTTGAAAGAAATGTAAATATGTGCAATTTATTAATCTTCAAAGTTAAAGGTCGCTTGGAAATCAACATTTGACTTTAATTGATGAAGTCATTTGAAGCTTTGTGATGACAAAAACGTATTATTTTTGAGAGGCATTGTAAGGGAGTTACCAGCTGATATGCGGAATGTGTGCTTTTAATGGGCAGTTATAAAAAAGAAATTGTACTTGGTACAGGCTGGTATTACTTAAAGAACAAGTTACTTACCTTCGGTAACGATATATCTGTAAGAAACAGTAGTTAGTATTAGATTCCTTACCTTAGAATATCCCCAGGCGTCAGTCTGGATCTGCTCCGCGTCTCTTGTCGGCGTCGTGCGCCGTGATGACGTCGCTGGAGTATATAGACGCCGCCTCCGCGCGCTGACGTCAGTTCTTTGTACATAGCTTTTCCGCGCCAGAACACGCAGAGCCATGTGAGAACCAACACTGGTGCCATTTGAAACTAGGGCCCTGAAAGGGAAGTCCTTAACCCTAGGTATCAGTTCGCAGAACGGGGAGGATGGGCGGGGAGGTAAGGAATCTAATACTAACTACTGTTTCTTACAGATATATCGTTACCGAAGGTAAGTAACTTGTTCATCTGAAAGAAACAGGTTAGTATTAGATTCCTTACCTTAGAATAGATACCCCAGCAATACCAACCCCGGTGGTGGGTCTGCGAACCAATACAATCCTACACCAGAAAGTCCTGGAGGACCGAACGGCCAAAGAAGCCATCCCTCCGGACTTGACTGTCCAGGCAGTAGTGCCTCGCAAAGGTGTGCAGCGAGGCCCACGTAGCCGCCTGGCAAATGTCCTATAAAGGGACTCCCCGGCCCAGGGCAGTAGTAGCCGCCGTGGCCCGAGTGGAATGGGCCCTCAGCCCAACCGGAGGCTCCTTCCGAGCCAAAGAGTAGCACGCTTTGATGTACAGAACGACCCACCAAGAGATGGTCCGTTTATGTACCGCCCGTCCCTTCTTCGCACCCACGTAGCCAACAAACAGTTGGTCATCCACCCGGAACTGGCGTGTGCGATCCATATAAAATGAAAGCGCACGTTTTGGGTCCAGACGATGGAGCCGCTCTTCATCCTTTGAAGGATGCGGAGGCGGGAAGAAGGAGGGTAAGGTGATGGACTGCCCGATGTGAAAAGCAGAGACTACTTTGGGCAGGAAAGAAGGTCTAGTTCTCAGAACCACCTTGTCTGGATGAATGGACATGAAAGGAGGTTTGACAGAAAGAGCCTGGAGCTCACTCACTCTCCTGGCAGAGGTGATGGCAACCAGGAAGGCCGTCTTTAAAGTCAGGAGACGGAGAGGACAGGAATGAAGTGGCTCGAAGGGAGCACACATCAAGAAGGTCAGAACCAGGTTCAAGTCCCACTGAGGCATCACAAACGGAACAGGTGGATACATGTGTGTGATGCCCTTCAAGAATCTTGTCACAATAGGGGACTTGAACAAAGAAGGTTGATCAGGCAGCCTCAGAAAGACCGAAAGGGCAGAAAGGTAGCCCTTGATAGTGCCCAGAGCAGAGCCCTGCCGGGCAAGAGAAAGAAGAAAGAGGAGAACCTCGGAAAGAGGGGCAGAAAGAGGATCCACAGCCTTTGCTGTGCACCATGCCACAAATCTGTTCCACCGGCAGGCGTATACCGACTTCGTGGAGGGACGCCTGGCTGCCAGAATCACATCACAGACTTCAGGAGGCAAGTCGAATGGCCTCAACTGTCGCCGCTCAATCTCCACGCATGGAGGTGGAGGCTGGACAGGTTCGGGTGGAGGACCGTCCCCTGCTGCTGCGACAGAAGGTCCTCCTGAAGGGGCAGGCGGATCGGGGGACCGACTGACATGCCGAGTAGCTCGGGATACCAGTATCTTCGAGCCCAGTCCGGAGCCACAAGGATGACTTGGGCCCGGTCGCGCCTGATCTTCTTCAGCACTCTGGGCAGAAGTGGTATACGCGGAAAGGCGTATAACAGACCGCAACTCCACTCGCGCCGAAAGGCGTCGCCGTGCGAGTGCCGTCTTCGAAACTCCAACGCGCAGAAATGATGACATTGCGCGTTCTCTTCTGTGGCGAATAGATCTAACCAAGGCTCTCCCCATCGCAGAAAGAGGCCTTGCGCCACGTCCGAGTTCAGACGCCATTCGTGATCCATCGAGCACCGATGGCTGAGTTCGTCCGCCCTGGCGTTCAGAGAACCTGCCAGGTGTTGAACCGTCAGAGTCACGCCCTGACGTTCCAGCCATTGCCAGAGACGCAGGGCCTCCTGGCAAAGGGTCCACGACCCCACCCCGCCTTGTTTGTTGCAGTACCACATGGCGGTGGTGTTGTCCGTGAACACCTGCACTACACTCCCGTTGACAAAGGGGAGGAATGCCTTCAGTGCCAGACGAATCGCCCGTAGCTCCAACAGGTTTATATGGAGCCGGGACTCCGCCGGAGACCAGAAGCCTCTGATCTCCGCCTCTCCCAAGTGGCCTCCCCAGCCCTGGAAGGACGCGTCCGTCACAACTACGTGCTCCGGTTGGGGAAGGGAGAGGGATCTGCCGCTGACCCAATCGCGGTCCGTAAGCCACCACTGCAGTTGTCTCGCAGTGCCCTCCGAGATCCAGAAATGGTCGGACAAGTTGCCCTGATGCTGGGCCCACTGAAACTTCAGGTCCCACTGCAGAGCCCGCATCCGCCACCGGGCGTGATGCACCAGAAGGATGCAGGAAGCCATCAGCCCCAGCAGACGCAGCGTCAACCTGACCGAAACCCGGGATAACGGCTGGAAGATGGGAATCAAAGCCTGTATATCCCGGACCCGCCGTTCCCGTGGATAGACCCGAAACTGCGCCGAGTCGAGAACCGCTCCGATGAAAAGGAGCTTTTGGGAGGGACACAGGTGTGATTTCGGCACATTGATGGAAAACCCCAGCCCATGCAGGAGGTCCGCCGTCATCTGAAGGTGGTGGACGACTGTCTGGGGCGAGCCCGCCTTCAACAACCAGTTGTCTAGATAGGGGAAGACTGAAACCCCTGATCTGCGCAGATGGGCTGTGACCACCGCCATCACCTTTGTGAACACCCGTGGGGCGCTGGTAAGGCCGAAGGGGAGCACGATAAACTGAAAATGCTCCTGGCCTACCGTGAACCGCAGGTGACGCCGGTGGGCCGGCAGGACGGGGATGTGAAAATACGCATCCTGCAAGTCCAATGCTACCATCCAGTCTTGCGGGTCTAGAGCAGCCAAGACCTGAGCCAATGTCAACATCTTGAACTTCTCCTTCCGGAGGAAGCCGTTGACGTCCCTTAGGTCCAAGATAGGACGCAGGCCCCCTTTGTCCTTCTTGGGTACCAGAAAGTAGTGGGAATAGCAACCACACCCTACTTCTGGCCCAGGAACGCGCTCGATGGCCCCCTTGGCCAAGAGGGCCGTAACTTCCTCCTGCAGAAGAGTCAAGTGGTCCCCCGACACACGGTGGTTCTGCGGTGGCATGGCTGGAGGAGTGGTCTCGAAGGGGACGTAGTAGCCCCTTCGGACGAGCTGCAGCACCCACCTGTCCGATGTTATCGTGCGCCAGTGGGAGAGGTGATGGCGAACCCTGCCGCCCACCGGCGTCACATGGGCCTGAAAGCACGGACTAGGAGGATTTAGAGGCGGACGCTGCGGGGGGAGGTGTTGTCTGACCTCGCCGCTGTCCCCGACCGCCACCACAGCGGTTCCCACGGCCGCCGCCGCGTTGAGATGTCTGTTGCGGCGCGTGGCTGGCAGCACGTGTGGGACCGCCCCTTCCGTGGCCACGAAAGGAGCGAAACGAACCCGTCTGCTGGCGCTGGGTCGAGAGACCCAAGGACTTGGCCGTGACCCTGGAGTCCTTGAAGCGTTCCAGCGCGTGGTCCGCTTTGTCGCCAAACAGGCGACTGCCATCAAACGGCATGTCCATCAATGCAGACTGGACATCTGCCGAGAAATTGGCGGATCTCAGCCAGGCGTGGCGACGAATCGCCACCGTCGTGGACATCGCCCTGCCCAGTGAGTCGTTCGTATCAAGACCACACCGTATGGAGTATCTTGCTGCGTCTCGGCCTTCAATCATAGCCTTGCCGAGCTTAGCCCGTACCTCCTGCGGGCATTCAGGCAGCAGTTCCGCAACCGTATCCCACAGAGAGTGGGTGTAGCGGCCCAAGAGGCACGCGGTGTTTCAAGACCGCAGTCCCAGACTCAGGGACGAAAAGACCTTCTTACCATACTGGTCGTACCTCTTAGATTCCCGGTCGGGCGAGGCCGACGGGAATGCGGTCTGGGAAGTCGAGGCCTGGATCACCAGGCTCTCAGGGGTGGGATGGGTGGACAAGAACTTCGGGTCATCCGTACACGGACGGTGGCGTCTGGCCACGTTCCTATCAACAGGCGAACCTGAAGCGGGCCTGGACCACGTGCCCAAAAGAACGTCAGTTAAGGCCTCATTGAACGGCAGCAGTGGCTCCTGTGGGCATGACTGCGGTTTGAGTACCTCAGTGAGGATGTTAGTCCTCACTGCCGCGACGGGGAGCTCAAGGTGTAAGGCCTTGGCAGCCCTCATCAACACCACTGAATAAGCTGCCCCCTCCTCCGTAGCCACGGTAGGAGGCGAGACAAAGCCAGGGTTGGGGGAGTCATCCAGACCACTGGCGTCACCCAAGTCACCTGTCCAGTCCACATCGTACTGACACTCGCGGGTCAGAGGGTCCTCAGACCCCTCCCACTCCTCTCCGCAATCTACATCCTCACCATATTCGGAGTCAACAATGTAGACCGCCTCCCCGGGGTCAACAGGCCCCATCGGCGTCGGACTCGGCGTCGGGCGACGCCGGTTCGACTCCGCGGCCGGAGTCGGAGAGGGAATGGGGGCGGCGCCGCCCGGAGCCGGCGCCGGCCGGCGCCGGAGACCCGGCGCCGCGCGGGGGCGGCGCCGTGGGTTGCCCCGATGGAATCGGCGCCGGAGAGGCCGGTTGACCAGCCGGCGTCGACCCTGAATGTCCCTGCGGCGCCGGGGCCGGAGCCGCCGGCGACGTCGGGGCCGGAGCACCCGACGGCGTCGAGGCAGGAGCACCCGAACCGCTAGGACCCCCGGACGGGACCACCGGGCCCGCAGGCGCCGTAGGCCCCGTCGGAGGAGACAGTGCCCTCATGGCCATGAGGAACGTCTCAATCTCCTCGGGCGACGCGCCCTGCCCAGGGACTGCAGGGTATGGAGCAGGCCGTGTCGGCGACTCACGCGGGGGTGGGGCCACCCGAACCCCCGGCAGCATCGCGCGAGCGTCGGGGGGAGTCGGGGGTACGATGACGACGCCCCGACTTCTTATGCTTCCTACCTGAGGAACCAGAGGAATGGTGACGACTCCCGGAGCGCTCGTGACGGCTCCGCGACCGCTCCCTCGATCGCTCCCTAGACCTCCGTCCGGACCGGGACCGCTCCCGACGCGGGGCCGACACCCGGAGCTCGAGTAGCTTGCGGGACCGCTCCCGTCTAGCTTTAGTCGTCAAGGCCCGGCAATCGACGCAGGCGTCCACATCGTGGTCCGGGCCCAGGCACCGGAGGCAGAGTCGGTGATGATCCGTGACCGACATCGTGCGGTCACAGTCGTCACAGTTCTTAAAACCGGGCATCCTACCGGCACCTTAAGAGTAACAGAAAGATTTCAAAAAACTTTGGTCAAAGACCGGAGTACTGCTCTTCGGATCTGCGCTAACTGGCGCGGAAAAAAGAAGAACTGACGTCAGCGCGCGGAGGCGGCGTCTATATACTCCAGCGACGTCATCACGGCGCACGACGCCGACGACGGACGCGGAGCCGCAGGAGACGCCTGCAGACGACGCCTACCGACGCGCAGGGGTACTGCTACGCAAAAGTTTCCGGATCCAGACTGACGCCTGGGGATATTCTAAGGTAAGGAATCTAATACTAACCTGTTTCTTTCAGATTTTGTATTTTGGATACACATTATTTTATTTATGTTCAGCATAAATCTTTTTTTTCTGCATTTGTGGCAGCCTATTTGATACTGTGTGTAATGCAAGTTTAAAATAATTACTTCCATATTCATATTAGCTTTCTGTCACAGGCTGGGACCTCGTAGCATTAAGATTACAAACATCTGTAATTCCCTGTGCAACAATCAGGATTCAATTATGGGACTTTATGGTTATACGCACTGACTCCATCATACTATACACTTACAGGCCATACCATATTATACAATGACAAACCATACCAAACAATACTATACAATGACCAGCCATACCATACTATAAAATGACATTGATACCATACAAAGACAAGCCATACCATACTATAAAATGCACCGCATCTGCACTGTTATACAACATGGCCTTTTTTTTTTTTTTTACAAAGCCGATAGATCTTGCATAGGGGAGGCATATTATCTTGCTAATGCTTGTTTGGGTTAGCCTGTATTTAGAATACCAACCAATGTGTAGCTTTGAGCTGGCTGCTGATTCCCATTCCTGCTTGTCTGAGACAGGTTTTGGTGCAATACAAGTGCACGTGCGTTTTAAAAGTCGTTTTTCATCATGGCATTTTCTTAAGGTATCAGACACATATTGACATCCATAGTTACGCCTAGATTTCCTCATGGAATCATTGTAGATTTCCAAAATGTTGGCTCAAGGAACAACAAGCATTTGCAATGCAATAGGTCTCGCAGTTGTATGAGTTTGAGCTATTGTCATTGTAAATGGCAATGCCTTTTATTTATGTGTTGGTTTTTAAAACATAAATAAAAGGCATTGTCATTTACAATGCCAATAGCTTTATCGCTCCCAAACGCGAGACCTATTGCATTGTAAATGCTTGTTTAGACTTATGGTGGCAGTTTAATTAGAGCAATAAATTGAAAAATATAAGAAGCGTACGAAAGCGCATTATAGAGAAAGGATAAATCAAACAGCCAACTAGCGGACGATGGAGTATCTCACTTTAGAGCTGAAAAGCAACATGGTATCAGAGCCACTGGAATTAGCCAGGATGAGAGGACTAAACTATGGAGCAGGTTTCATAACTGTATTATTTAGCATTTGTGGCATTTTTAACACTAATACAGTTTGAACATGTTCACCTCATCAGTACCAGTCCAACACAGGCATACAGCAATCAATTGAACTAAAAAACTATTTGCTTTCGTAAAGACCTGCCACTGTGTGGTAGCACGAGTTTGCAGCAAAATGTCCTGTTTTAGCTAGAAACGATGTTGAAGTCCGCAAGCCATGCATTCGACTGAATCAAATGGCGATAAGAGTACATTCATAATTATGCTGTTAACGCTGCAGCCTTAATAAGGCCACTGGTCTGGGCAATAAACCACACAGGAACACCAACGACTGTTGCAGATTGTCTTCCACTTGCTGACCACTCTCATGGCTAGTCATGGAATGGGTTTTCATCTGCATGACTCTTCCTCGTGTATCAGCGCCAGAAGAGCACACCAAGCTCCCCAGCAGCGATTCGAGGCAACCATTAAACACATGTAGACAGTGTGGAAGCAATGGCCAGTCACTTGCCAGTAATGCACACATTTTAGCATTTGTACTGTTCCCATTCCAAATACGCACGCCACTGAAACCCCTATCCTAATAAGCAAGTCTGTTAGCCCCCACAAAGGACTCATTAGCACGGTTGCAGAATAATATTTCTACATTTACACACAAACGGCAGACAGGGCTAACAGGATGCGAAATGCTTCCCCACCCTATCTCCTAACAAATTACTTAAAATACTAGGAACCAGCAAGATGCACACAAAAAATCGTTATGCTATCCGAGAAATTTTAAAAGCAGGATGAATCAGACCACAATTTACCAACCTTAAACTTTCATTTCATAGTCTCCCCCCCCCCCTTTCACGGGGGTGTAGCTGCGACAGTTGTCTTAGTGATGTCTTATATCGCTTTTTATTTTTTGCTTCTTAAGAAAGGTATGCGATATCCCCTGATGTGTTCCGATAGTATTGTAGGTTTAATGAGAAGAAATACTGTTCAGACGAAAAATATTTAGTACGCGAGTTTGCTCTGGACAACCATAAGTAACACTGAAACAACAAGTTCCCGCTTCCCGCCGGGCCGCCGCGCTGCCTGCGACGACCCGGAAGCGGTTGGGCAGCCGGCCAATCGCAGCGCGGCCCCAACCGGAAGTCCCGCCCCCATCGCGGCGTGAGAGAGAAGCCACTGTCCGAGGAGCCCCGAGGGCTCCTGATCGAGTCCCGGTCCCGAGATGGGGGACCGGGTGAAGAGCGGCCGGGCGCATGAAGAAGGCGGGGCTCTCATGTGGTGAGAGAGCCCCGCAAAGCGCAACCGCCGCCCGAGAGGCACGCCGAGCACCGCCAGAACAGGTGAGTGTGTTGCGGAGGAGGAGGGGTGAGTGGGGGTGGGGTGTGCGCGTGTGTCTGTTGTAGTGTGTCTGTGCGTGCGTGTGTCTGTCTGCGCGTGTGTCTGTTAAAGGGGGGTGCGTGTGTGTGTGTGTGTATGCAGTGTGTGTATGTGCGCATGCGTGCGGGAGCCTTTCTGTGCATGGGAATAGCAGGGACGGCGACGCGACGTGCGCGCTCACGAGATACAATCGCCAGGAGGACAAGCTCGTCACAGTCTGCTGTCTACATTCCCCGGAATCCCTGGAAAGTGGCGACATAAGTAGTCTCCCTAGACAGCAAAAGCTTCGCTTTTGCTTTCGTCTAGGCGAGACCTAAAAAAGTCGGCTTACATTCTTAGCATATGGACGCATTAGAAATAACTAATTTATTTGACATTAAACTGCTGCCAATTTCTAATCGTCCATTTTTGAATTCCGATTGTACAGTTTTACGGTGCCTAGAACTGTTTTGACTTGATTCCGGTGTGGTGAAGTAGCTGCTTTTGTAGCAGGAGTGGGTTATTGATTCATGTTCTTAGCATACTTCTGCCATCTAGCGGTTCTTAGAGAAAAATAAAGTGCACTTGCGGTTTAAAAAAGTTTTTTGTGGCTAGGGACGAGCCTTTAACAAGACCCTTGCATGTCCTCAAATTGACGCGTCTGCGCATTCTAGAGCTTGTTTATTTGCTCATTTAACACGGCGGGCAAAGGATGACCTGCAGCATGCACAACTGACCCACTACTGAAACATCCACAGTGCTCCCACAATAGCTTGAATATCCCAAGCACTTTCATAAACCACTGTACCTAATGAGATACAATGAAACCCAACCTATCCAACCACTCAGGTCTGTGTGTAGGATACAAATATTCAGATCTACTTTATTGAGAGCTTGCCGCATGAAACAGTTTACCCGTTCCATTCGAAATAAGATATCAGATATCGTGCTTATTAGGCAAACACACTAGTTCACAGAACTAGTCAGTGGCATTTATGCTACACACAAACACATATTTCTGTAGCAGGTGCAACAAGCGAAGTTACCTTACTGAACTTGAAACATCTGACCTGAAGTTATAACACACCGCTGTTGCATCAGATGCTTAATCCACTAAACTAACAAGTTACCTACCTGCGGTACCGCAACCCTTTTTTCTGATAAAGGCTTCTAACCAAAGATAGAGGCTTCTAACCAAAGATAGAGGCTTCTAACCAAAGCGTCCTAAATTTGTGAATTTTCTCAGGTGCCGGACGGGAACCAGGAACTTTAAATATCAATTCTCTTGCATGTTGGTAGGTAGCGTTGTGTGGCTTGAAGTCAAAGGTGTGGATGTGCGCTTGTGACTTATCAAATTCAAAGTCACACAGTTCAGGTAAGTCTAAGAAGAGTAAAAAAACTAGAAGTCAAATAAAGGTTCTACCATGTCCCCCACTTAGAGTCCCGCGATGTCCGTGGCACTGCCAGGCCACAAAGCCGGTCCCTACTTTCAGACCCAATTCCTAACACTTGTTCCGATGCGTTCTGACTTCCCTGGGCCATCGACGACAACGCAACAGGTTCGTGAGCCCAAGCAGGCCTTGAACATCATCTTTGGTGTCCCACCAGATACCTCTGGGGCACCCTCTGTCCCTAAGGATCCAAGTCGGGTTACCACCAACAGATTCGTCACCGTATGCACCACTCTACCTCTCTTTGAGGCCCTCCCCACTGAATTCAGTTTTGGCGCCGCAGCCAATGCTGTACCCCCAACGCTGGCTCTGACATCACCAATGACACACTCTGAGCTAATACTTTTATCAGACTCTGAAGGTCAAAATCCTCCTCCCACCAGGTCACAGCCCAATCACCTATACGCCTACTCTGACCCCAAAACATCACATCAAAAGGTCGATGATGATGATATCCTTTTTCTGGATTTGCAGTGTGCTGGGTACCTTACCAATAATAGTAAGGAGGGGTGGGGAACCCAATATACCCTTGCGGGCTCGGGCAAACAATATGTATGGGGAAATGGTACCAGCAAGGGTTTTATTTTTAGGCTCAATGTTACAGCATCAAAAGGTCTATATCACTGAACTCTTAAACTGAGAATATCAGTGGCTGTTGTTGTTGTTGTTACACCAAAAAATTGATGAATAAACCTCAAAAGCTACCACACTAGCTCTGAGGAATCAAAACAATTCAGAAATGAGAAGCAACACAAAAGTTCATATTTCAAAGAAACTTATTATTTATAACTTTGAATAAAATTGTAAGGGTACACAATCAACTGAATTGTTACCAGATCTTAGGTATAAGGAAACGGACATTCATTCCATTAATACAAAAGATAAAAAATCCAGTCTGTATATTAAGTAAATGTGACTTCTTGTTGGAATAACCAGTAAATCAGATGGAAGTAAATGCAGACATGGACTGGTATGTCGACGTTTCGGTCTTATGTGGTATTATCCCAAGACCATCATCAGGACGAAGGGTTAATATGGTATAGATGACCCTTATAAAACAGATTACACTGTGTGACTTCTATACAACGATTTCTGAATTGTTTAGATTCCTCAGAGCTAGTGTGGTAGCTTTTGAGGTTTATTCATAAATGTTTTGGTGTAACAACAACAACGACAGCCACTGATATTCTCAGTTTAAGAGTTCTAGTGATATAGACCTTTTGATGCTGTAACATTGAGCCTAAAAATAAAACCCTTGCGGGTACCTTACCAGGCACATGTTTATTCTCCCCAAACCCAACTGTCACGACAGAGGAGTCTGCCTCCTTCACAACATTCACCTGGAGAGGGCCAGAAGTGTTGGACCTCACTCTGCCTACTGCAGAGGTAAAACAAATCTCTTATCTGAGGTGCTTAACTCTAGGCAAACAAACCAGGAACTTTTAATGATGCCCTCATAGATGTCCTAGTGGGCTCCTGGGCAAAGTCAGCAACTTGCCCGCCAACTAATAGGCAAGTAGCAATGCCTCAAGGCCTGCTCCCTAGATCCAGATTTTCTATCCAGCATCCTACTTCGTGGTACATCCTACTTGTGGTGCAGGTTGTTCACAAGTCGCCTCGATCCAAATGCCTTTCCAACAACACCACCCAATAGGGAATCAAAGTGAATGGTGAGAATCGCAAAGTGGATGTTGTCTCCTACCTGCTTTGCACGTCCATGAGTACATCTTGCCTTCTGGACTGATACTTGCATGTACTGTGGGACTGAGTGGCAAGTAACTTGCCAGCTATCCCAGATAACATCTGTCCAGTTCTACAGCGACTCATGCTCACGGATGGTCAGGATGCGACAACGTATTCCATTTATCCAGGCCTGGACTTGACCGAATATCAGGGAGGAGTAGTTGATACCAGCGTTGTGCTTCAACCCCACACCTCAACACCCCTCCCCATCAATTTTGCCCCTTTCAAGGCTACAGAAAGGGATACCAGCAGAGGTAGCGCCAGTATAGGCCTTAGCAACAACAGACCTCTCAGTCCTTTCGAGGTAGAGGTTGGGGTTCAGACCAACAGTGTTTAGGTACCCAGGGGCAACGCTCTACCCAAACCCCAGCCTCTCTTCCCACAGCTGCCACAAAACTGCTTCAAATTGTCCTCTGCACTCACGATCTCCTGGTGGGAGGACGTATCACCTTTTACCTCCCTAAGTGTGGGAGCATCCCATCCGACTAATGGATGCCCCAAATCGTGAAACACAATTACTCCCTACCCTTTCTGTCCTGTCTCTCGGAGCCTCCAGCACCTCACGGGAGACCACTTGTCCATATTCCGTGGAGAGGTTCAGGCTCTCTTGGCCAAGGGTGCAATAGAGAAGTTGATGGAATCGGAGATCAGAACTGGCTGTTATCCCTGTTCTTTCCAGTGCCGAAAAAGAAGGGTGGCCTTCGCCACATCATTGATCTTCGCTCTCTGAACTTCTTCCCCAGGAAAGACAAATTTATTATGCTCACTCTGGCCGAAGTCCTGTCTGTTTGGAGCCAGGAGACTAGATGGTGGCTTTGGATTTGCAGATCACCTGCTTTCACATTATCATTCTGCAATTCCACAGACGTTACCTGCGGTTTCAAGTAGACCAAGAGCCCTTTCAAGTCTCTGTGTTCCCTACTGGCCTTACCAGTACACCCAAGGCATTCACAAAGGTGTGGTGGTGGTTGCAGCCCATCTATGGAAGTTGGAAGACTGGTTACTGAAGGCAGGTTCGCCTCTAACAGTCATATGCCCCTACCAGAAGACAGTCGACCTGTTGACATTGTTGGGTTTCTCCATCAGCATGCCGAAGTCGCAGCTGAATTCTTCACAATGGCTCCCCTTCATCATTGCCATCCTAGATACAATGTTCTTCCGAGCTCTCTCTCTAGCTCAATGAGTCCACAATATAGGGGCCATCATCCCGATGTTTCAACCCTTCCCCTCTGGGCTTCTTGGCCTCCTGCATCCTGCTTGTAGAACACACCAGATGGCACATGTGAGCTTTGATGTGTAATCTGAAGTCTTAGTACCAAGGAGACCTGTCAAAATCCATCCAGGTGTTTAGAAGATTGTGCAAAACTTGCAGTCCTGGCTGCTTAATGGGCCAGTGGTAGCCCCCTCTCCTTAGACCACCCTGAGCGAACTGTCATAACAGTTGCATCTTTGCTGGGTTGGGGAGGTCCTGTGGGAGAGATCAGAGGACTGTGGTATATGGCAGAGACTCACCTCCTTGTCAACTTTCTGGAGTTGCAAGCAATTTGCTTGGTGCTGAAGGCATTCTTCCCTGCCATCAAAAGGGAATAGGTGCAGGTGCTAGCGGACAACATAGTCACCATGTGGTACTGCAACAGAGTGGCATGGAGTCATTGGTTCTGTGCCAAAAGGCTCATTGTCTCAACAAATGTCTGAGCACTCATTGCATCTCCCTAGTTGCCCAACACCTGGCGGGTTTTTTAAATGCCAGGGCCGACAAACTCAGCCTACAGTGAATGCTGGATCACAAATGGCAGTTGTACTCAGATGTGGCACAGGGCATATTCCAGCAGTGGGGAGAACCCTGGCTCAGTTTATTGGCCACGCAGAGAACGAGCATTGTTAAAACATTTTTGCGCTTTGGAATTCCTAAGGAGGTTCTCGGCCTGGCCCGAGACAACTTTCACCTGAACTGGGGCTTGGGACTTATGTGTAGCTGCTTGCCCCTACCTCCCTTGCCCAGAATACTGAAAGAGAAAGACCAGGTCAAAGTCCTCCTAGTGGCACCACCTGGGCGAGGAGATTGTGGTACTCGGACATTCTGTCCAAGAGCATTTGTCATCTGATCCTGCTGCCTTATCAGGAGGACATCCTGTTGCAGCAGCAGGTCCGGGTTCTGCACCTGAGCTTGCACAACTTACACCTCCAGGGTTGAAGATTGAACGGTAACAATTGATGACTTTCGAACTTTGCCCCAAAGTGATTGGACGCCTTTGTGGCAGCCAGTAATCCATCTATCAAAACTGTTTATGCAGGAAGCTAGGAGAAGTGTGTGGTTCAGTGTTGGTTCCGTAACATCTAACACTTGAACACAAATTTGTCTAATGTTCTTGTTTTGTCTCTCATTAGCCCAACAAGGCCTTGTTCTTGAAAGCATTAAGGGTTATCTTTCAGCCTTCCTGTGTTTTCCAGATCAGCCCCCTGTTTTTAAATCACATGTATTGATGTGTTTCTTAAAAGGGCTGCTCTACATGTTCCTGTCAACACCTTTTGTGAGGCCGCAGTGAGACCTTAATATGGTCCTCTACCTGAAGTGCAGTCCCTTTGAACCGATGCACAGCTGTCCTCTCCACCTAATGAGCATCAAGATGGCATTCCTCATCGCCATAATATCTGCCAGGCAAGTAAGCGAACTTCAGGCTTTGTCTGTACAACAGCCATACACTTCATTCTTCCCGGACAGGATGGTTCTCCAGACAAAAGTGGCATTCCTGCCGAATGTAGTCACGCCCTTTGACATAGGACAATCCATTACTTTGCCGGCTTTCTATGCTCCACCTCACCTCACCCCACAAAGAGGAATAACAGCTCAACTGCCTACACCCTAAGTGGGATCTTAGTTTCTTTATAGATCACAACAGGGATCACTTTTTGTCAATTTTTATGGTGATAAAAAGGACAAAGCAGTGGATAACTATCTCTCAGTGGATTGTTATGCAGTACGATCTGTTATGAGCTAGCCAAGAAGCAGCCCCCAAATGGCTTGAGCGTTCATTCCACCAGGGCAAAGCTGCTACTACTGCGCTGGTGCACGCTGTGGCCGTTTTGGATGTTTGTCAGGCTACCACTTTTATACTCTTGAGAAAGTGTGAGTTTGTCCTCATGCCCCCAAAGTTAGTTGACATTGTATCCAATCCTGCAATTTGTTCCAGCACAACCCGAGTTTCCAGGCCTGGCTTCTACACAGAGGCAGATATAAATGTTGCATGAGTCCATTCTCAGACTTTTCAGATCTCTTCCAAAGCCCTTTGCTGCACTTACGGGACCCATGCCGCTGAGTCTCTCCATCTGGGATACTGCTGGCGGGTTTGCTCTCTTCGCCAATTGAACCCTGTGAGCCACCACCAGGCCCCTGCTTGCGCCTTTGAGGACTCTACCTCCAACTCCACATTCAACACCAGTGCCCGGAACATCAACGCCAATGTCGACTCCATCGACTCGGGAAACAAGGTACTACCCATTGTGCTCTCCACATAGTTGACGCGTCCCAACCTCTACTGAGGCAGCGCACACTGAGTGACCATCAAGCCATTGCCCACTCCACCAGAGCCTCCCAGCGTCCTGGTTCCATGGAATAAACCTTATAAATTGCATTCCCTATTCAGGGCAGTCTGTGACTATGACGTGGGAGAAGAGTTTTGGGAACCCTACCACAAAGACAACTGGTGTGAGGATTTCGAGGATGCCAGTGACCTTGATGACTCTTCCAATTCTATCCTAGTCTCTTCTCCAGGCTCTGCCACTGAAGAAAGTGCCTCCTTCTTAATGGTCATATGTTCTCTGCCTCCAGCTCCCCCACCTTGGAGTTCAAAACAAACGTGCTACCCCGAGCACACCGGAATACCAAAGGACACACAGGTCATTGTACCGGCTCAGGAGTACTCGCATCATTGTTGCGAGACTCACAGCACATTTCATATATTTCCAAATTGGAAATGCTATGCGCCAAGACGCTTGAGTGAACTAACGTACCTCCGTGCGACCGCAGTAATCATTTCCTGGCATTTTCGCAATTGCCTTTGCCCCCTGCTCTCGGGCATGTAATTTTTATGTCCTGAAGATTATCCCAATATTGTTTCCATGGGATCGAAACGTCTTCGACCTTATATGCATCGTAAATGCAATTGAATTAATTACTGATGTGTAACGGTGTCTCTACATATTGTTTGCTTGTTGCATTTCTTTATACAAGTTACAAGCATGTTTTGTCCTGCCTGAGTCTTTTTCTGAATTTGAGAATTTCTGTTCCTTTGTGTCTTTGTTATATATGTTGCGTTGGACGCAGGATTGTGTCCCACTTTATTCTTGTGTTTTATGTGATTTGATACTTTATTACATTTACTGTCAGGCTGGACAGCTTTAATATAGCACTGATTTCAGGCCTATATTCATTGTTTTCTGTGTGAATCGCCCCTGTCAGGGACTATTTTGTAATTGTAACGTACTACTACCCTAGGTCCCTGACCATTACAATTGGGTTCCCTTATTAATTAAACTCAACAGAGGTTCTCCAGCCAGAGCAGACCAATTCTGAGCTCTTTCTACCCTTTAATGAGGCCCTCACTGACACTCTTTTGGAAACCTGGGCCAAGCTTTGCTTTGGTCCTCCAGTGATTTGCCAGATTGCACAGTGCCATTACCCTGCCCCCGGTGACCCTGTTTTTCTGATTCATCACCCGTCTCCAGACAACCTGCTGATGCAAGCTTCCACTAGCAGGACAAACTCAAATGCATCATGACTATTCCTCCGAATAGGGAGCCTAAGAGGGTAGAGATCTTTGGGAAGAGGGGGCTCTGAGGTCAGCCAAAGCCTGCTGCCTTTTAGGCCACTATTCCCATGCTCTATGGAACTCTGTAGTTCAAGTTCTCACAGGGTTCCCAGAAAACCTGTGTCCCATACTAGCTCAAGCCAAAATGGTCACAACGCTGCAAAGTTTACCATCCATTGTGACCTAGCTACCACAGATTCCATTGGTTGTGCCATTTGCACTAGCATCCGTATCGAATATGGTGCCTGTTTGTGATCTACGGTTTTCTCTGGCAATATCCAATCATCCATTATGGACATGCCCTTTGATTAGACTCGCTCTTTGGGGCAATGCAGATGCTGCTCAGGAGCGTCTCAAAGAAAGCAGGGCCACGGCACACTCCTTTGGCTTGTCTGTCCAGCCCCACCCTGCCAAAAGCTCCAGCCTTTTTTACCCTTCTATGGTTCAGGCAGGGGCATCCCATTTAATTACTTCAGCCTCAACAGGATTCCCAGCCCTTTTGTGGCCGAGGCCTTAGCACCACTGATCCCGCAGTCAGGGACTGACAGTGCATCAGTCCGTCTCCCATCGCCCCCTCTACCCCCTACTGCCAAACCCTTTAGCGTGCCCTTACTGGAGCACAGCTACCCGGTTGAAGGCAGGATCCAGCAACTTTTACCAGTTTGGCAGGCCATAATATTAGGCAGATGGGCCCTGCAAATTGTACAGATGGGTATGCTGTACCCTTCTTGGGCACTCTGCTGCACCTTCCACCATCCTCGGAATGGCTGACAGAGGACCATCTGTCCATCTTTTCCTAAAGAGCTATTGAGAGGGCGCCCGCATCTAAATAATGAGCATTTCCATACAATGTCCAAAAAGGTGTCACAAACAGCATTGGCAAATCCAGGCCTATTTGTTTTTTACTAAGGTGGCAGGTGATTACTGCGGACAAGAAGGTCTTTCAAATTATTCATCTGGGTTGCACCTTACCATTTCTGGACACCCCGCCGCAGCTTCCACCATCCCCAGAGTGACTGATGGAGGAACATCTGTTGCTCTTGCTGCAGAAAATGCAAGCTCCTATGGCAGAATGAGTCATAGGGAGGGTGCCACTGCCAGAAGTGGGTCATGGTTGTTACTCTTGCTACTTCCTGGTAACGGACGCATTTGTTCCATTTTAGACCTGTGCCTTGTCAACATCTTCCTTTGGAAGGACACATTTAAGATGTTCACTCTGGCTCACGTCCTATATGCCCTAGAGACTAGGTAGCATTGGACCTGCAGGACGCTTATTTTCACATTGCCATCTTGTAGGCCTACAGGTGCCATCTGTAGTTCATGGTGGGACAGATTCATATTCAGCTTTCTGTGCTCCCCTTTGGTCTCACCAGCGCTTTTTGGGTGTTCCCCAAGTAATGGAGGTGGTGGCAGCACATCTTCAAAAGTCAGCGGTCCCAGTCTTCCCCCTACCTTGATGACTGGCTGCTAAAGGCAGGCTCGCCCTAGGCCGTTGTCACCCTTCCCCAGACTACCTCGAACCTCCTGACATCCTTTGGGTTCACTATCAAATTGCCAACGCCAAACCTGAATCCTTCTCAGACGCTCCCTTTCATTGGAGCCATTCTGGAAATGGTCCATTTTCCTGCCTTTCCCTTTTGAAGGAGAGTCCAGTACATTAAGGCTATGATCCCGATCTTTGAGCCTCTGTCCTGCATTTCAGTGAGGTCGACTCTAAGGCTGCTGGAACTGATGTCCTCCTACATCTTGTTGGTCAAGCCCGCCAGGTGGCAAATGGGGGCTCTGTAGTGGATCTGAAGTCTCAGTGGGCCCAACATCAAGGGGATCTCTTCAACCATGTCCTGATCTCAGAGGACACTGAAAAATACCTGCCGTGTTGGTTGCTCGGCCACAATTGGGTCAGTGGCAGATCGCTCTCTGTACCCCTCCCAGAGCTGACAGTGTTGACAGATGCATCATTTCTGAGTTGGGACCGTTATCTGGGACAGGTGGAGATCAGAGGGCTGGTCTCTAGTCGAGGCCCAGCTCCACATCAGCCTTCTGGAGCTGAGGACCTTCCACTTGGTGTTGAAAGCCTTCCTGCCCTCCATCAAGGAAAGACTGGTGGAGTTGCACACAGACCACACCACCACCATGGGTTTACAACTAAGCCTGGGCAGAGTTCGCGAAGTCCTGCTACGCGGAACTCTGCAAAGTGACCTAAAAACTCCACTGTGCTACGCGGAGTTCTGCAAGCGGTGGAATGCGCTTGGTAATGTCTGTTCACGTTAATTTTTAGCGCCAAGTGTTTGTCCTGTGCTGGAAAATCAACGCGAACAGCATCATGCACAGCGCAAGAGGGCACTGCTTCTTTTCTGCCTCTCGAGTAGATTTTCAACCCGGACTGCAACTTTCTTAACTCAAACAGAATGTTTCTCAATGCAAGAAGCCGCGACCACCCGCAACCGCCAGCATTGAGAAATACGACTGCCCGCATTGAGAAATCTCAATGGGAGGTGGATATTTCTTGCTCGCGATTGCCAACTTGGTGTTGGGGAGTGCAAGCGAAAATCTTGCCGGGAGGTTGATTTTCCTTGCTTGCGCTCGGCATCTTGATGTGGGGGAGTGCTAGCGAGGAAAATAACTCTGCATCGCAGGCGCGGAAAACTCCGGGAGCGGAGTTCACCACCTGGACTTATGTACAATAAACCAGGCGTGGTAGAGTCATGTATCCTGTAACCGAGGGCTCTGCGCCTCTGGATGTGGCTGTACCATCAAGGAAGCTTCCTGGTGGTGAACCATTTGGCAGTATCTTTGAACACCAGAGCGGACAAACTCAGGCGTCTTGTTCTAGCGTGTCACGAGTGGCAGTTACAACTGGAGGTGGTGCAAGGCCTTTTCCACATATGGGGAATACCTTGCCTCGATCTCTTCACCACTGCAGAGAACGCGCAATATCAGCAGTCCTATGATTTGGAGTTTCCTAGGCGTCATTCTCTCGAGACATGTTCCACTTATGTTTGGACTCAGGAGTCCCATATGCCTTCCAGACCTTACCTCTCCTGCCCAGAGTTCTGAAGAAGGTCAGGACGACTGTACCCAAGTCATCCTTGTGGCCCTGAATTGGTCACGGAGAGTATTATATTCAGAGCTCCTAGGCATGAGCAACTGTCCTCTTCTCCAGGGCTAGCCCTCCATGAGGATCTGCTGTTGCAGCAACTGGGCATGGTCCTGCACATAACTCAACGCAATCTCCACCTACATGCTTAGAGATTGAGCTGTGATAGCTGAACACCTTTGACATTTTTCTGAATTGGTTGTTGTCATCTTGGCAGCGAAGCATCCCTCACAAAAACTGTATAAGCCTGTTATTCGGACAAAGTTGTGGTCTTATGCGGCACACAACAGATAGACACCCTCCAGGCCAGATTGTCAGAAGTTTTGATGTGTGTTCTCTACCTATCCCGGCAAGATGTTGCTGTTGACACAGTCATAAGGTACTATTCTGCTCTTTTGATCTTTTTGCGGTTGCCAGACCAGCTCTTTCTGTTTAAATCACCTGTTTTGGTGATTGAAAAGGCTCAAACATGTGTTTACTCCTTCTCTTTTTGTCATGCTGCAGAGGGATCCTAGCCTTGTCCTCACACATTTGATGTGTACTCCCTTTGAGCCTTTTAAACAGCTTTCCATTACAACCTTTCACCCTCAAGAGACAACATCAGCATGGCGGGTGAGAGAGCTCCAAACTCTGGGTCAACCGGTCGTATACCATCTTCTTCCCACACAAACAGGTTCTGCGAACACGGGCATCCTTTCTTCCCAAAGTAGTGATGCTGTTCCAATTCAGTCAAACCATCACCTTACCGACATTCAATGCTCTTCTTCACCCCTCTAAGAAGGAGAGACACCATCACCTAAACCCCAAAAGAATACTGAGCTGTTACATCGATTGTACCAGAGAACACCTAGTAGACAATCTTCTTTTGTGGGGTTTGCCGAGTAAAGGAGGGAAAAGTTTTGCAAAAAAGACCATCTCTTTTGATTTGGTGCTCTGCATAAAGATCTGCCACACATTGGCCAAGAAGTGGTCCCAGAAGTTTAAAGGGGTCTTTATACCTGACCCAAGGCTGCTACCACTGCATTCGGAACGTGAACTTTCTGAACATTTGCATGGAGGCTATATGAGCATCCTTCCACATGTTCACAAAGCACTACTTTCTGGACACCGAGGTTCGCACAAAGGGGTATTTCGCCTGCTTGGTCTTACAGGACTTCATGGTTTGAGTCGATTGTAGACATACCTCCGAATAGATATTGCTTTGGTATCTATTAAAAAAGTGAGGAGTCTGCTGTTAGAAATCTCTCTCAGAAGAAGAAGTTACTTACCTTTGGTACTGCTCTTTCTGGTAGAAACTTTAACCACAGATTCCTCACCGGCTCTGCCATTCTCCCCGTTCTGTGACTCAAACTCTCCTGCTAAAAAGATCCCAAATATAGGAATCTACACACTGACCGATACCAATTTGCTGTTGGGGCTTTGCTTCTGGGAGTGTGGACTGCCTCAAAAGCAATTTATGTCAGCCCCCAGAATTGGCACCAATATTGACTCCACAAGCTATTTTTGGATCAGAACAGCGTTAGTGTGGTGCTGCACAGCGTCGTCTACAGGTGTACTGAGGAACTGCTCAAACGTTTCTAGATCCAGTCTGATGCCCGGGGAAATATTTAAAAAGTGAGCAATCTATGGTTCGATAGAGTATCTACCAGAAACAGTGTTACCAAAGGTAAGTAACTTGTTCATCTAGGTTTTATAAGGTCGCCTGCATGAACTATACTTACATTTTTTTTTGGGTGAAGTTTTATATAGCACGAACTAGACCTGAAGGTATCAGAGCGCTTTACATGAGCACACGTTACAGGCGGACACATTCATTTATTTATTTTTAGGCACAGGGAGATTAAGTGATTATCACAGAATGTTAAGCGTCCCTGCCGAGACTTTAACCCGGTTCCCCAGCTCCTAAGTCGACTGCCCTAGCCGATAGGCCACATCCTCTCCATATCCCTCTAAAGGGATCTCAGACATTAGTTATAGTGTCCATACACTCAGTGAGGGAGAGGAGGGCCTCTTTTTCGGAGATGGAATGAGTTTTTACACTGGGTGACAATAACCGTTATCCACTGAGTTAAACCACCTGTTTGTAACTCAAAATTACTTTTAGACTACCACCAGAAAGACTGTTCTTACACAACTCATATGGTGAGCTTTACTTTTTCCTACAGAGTAAGAATGGAAACGTATACTAATCAATAATTTGTTTGATGGGTTTTTACGATTGAGTCTTCAATCCAAGCCCCTTTAGTTTCAAACAGTTGTGCGAACCAAAGGATTGCAAAATTGTTTGGAAAGGTGCAAGAGAGAATCTAACTAAAGTGTCGCACCAGGCATTGACTTAAAACGTGTTTGCACGAAAGATGTGTGTTTTTGTTCAAGTTCCCTCACATCCATCTAAACCCCTTTCATCTCCGAAGCATCCCTCACCCTCTTCAAAGACCTCTACAGCCATCTTAACTGTCTCCACCATAGAGCCCTCTTTGCTCTTTAATCTTTGGTGTAATCTATTCTTATTTCAGCAAGTTACCCAAGTTAATCTATTCACTGTGATAACTCTAGCTCCTATTCTCCCAACTTAGGACTGCACCATCCCCCTCCTGCATTCCATTCTCCTTTCTACCAACCTTCATTTATAACACTCGTCCTTCCACATCTGTCTAAATTCGCTCAGTTGCCCCATCACACCTATTTTCTCTCTACGTCTCTCCACAGCCCTCATCACTCTCTTTACATCCTTGACCAGTTTGTATCTTTTCTCCACAGTTGTCTTCATTTTTTCCATCTTCTCTCCACAGCCCCACTTGGCCGTCGGCAGCAATGACTACTACATGTCCATTTACTCTGCGGAGAAGCGTGCCAGATAGCAGGGGCCAAAGGCATGGGTGACGGCGCGGGAGGAGCTGCGCCCGGAATCCAGCGTGCCAGAGGCCCAGGCGCCGACCCGCAGCGTGGAACGACAGCCCTGAATGTGCGGATACTTGCTGCTGCTCCTTGCACCCTGATCCTCTACCCCCACCTCGTCACTTTGCGGTGGACGGTCTCTAAAGCGCGGCAAAACGGTGCCACAGTCCCCGACTCCCCAAAACACACTCACCCCTTTATTTTGCTTTTAAATGATGGCTGCTCCTACTCTAGAGCTCGAACTCACGCTCACAAGGTTGGGATCACAAAATGATTTTTATTTTCTTTCAGGGAGTGTAGATTTTAGATGGAAGAATGGATTTCGAGGCTACTGTAGGTGGTAGTGTGGACACTTGGTCATTAGGACACAGCTAGGCCCGCTGGAGAATTGAACACCGAGTTGTGTGCCCTGGCAGAGACTGACCCCCCTAATGCCCTCCCAACTCCTCTGCGGGCCGAAGACATTGTGTGTTATGGTGCACGCTAGAGAGGTGTTCCCCGTTCCAAGGATGCTGCAGACACTCTTCTGGGACACGGCATGGACTGTCACCCCCCATCCCCCTTAAATCCCTATGCCTCCTCCGCATTCTAATCAACCTCTTCTAGCACAGAGAAGCACCTGTGTGTGCATCCACCCCACCCCTGGCTCCACGAATTGGCCAGAGTATGCAAGACATGTGAATCTGTAACAGACATTAAGCAGGGCATCTCAAGTGTAGTAAATATACTTTGCAGGTCCACATCCAGACCCCGCCTTAAAGGTTTGGAACGTATATACATTACAGCTGTTCCCAAGGGTTCGATAGAGCATTCTGTTAAAAAATAAGGGCAGGAACCAGCAGTTGCTCATTGCCACAGTAAAAAGTCTCGAGGGAGAAGGATAGAATGCGAAATGTTGGTTACTCTTGTGGGCCAATATTTGGGGATAGTATGTTGCCCCATTTTCTCTCTTGATGCAACTTTCGTTCAAACCAAGAGGCCTCTATGACCTCCTCAGAAAGAGAGATGCAGCAGTGTTGATAGCTGGGCCTAAGGTGGACAAGTTGTAATATCTAGGCAATGGTGTACTGGTAGAGGGATCCAGGCATTAGTTTAAAGTCACTGTGATCTGGGGTAAAAGATTCTGAAATTCAGAGGTGTGCTGACGACAAAATCTGGGCTAGAGACCCCCCTGGAGGTGAAATCAGGAAGGTCTAGTACTCGTGGTGAGACATGGACAAAAGGCTGATTGTGGTGAGATGGACAGCTGAGGAGTACTAGTGATAAGATTTAGGGCTGAAGTGCACTGACAGTGAAGTGTGGTGATCAACTCCACTGACTGTGGTCAGATATGGGGTAAGGTGCTCAGTCCTAATAGTCCAGTGCTAAGTTGCACCAATGGTGAGAGCTGAGGCTGAGTAGCTCCTCCAGAGACATTGAGATGAAGGGTTGAGGTGCATCAGTTGTGTGCCTTCGCAGTGAGAACCGAGACTAAATTGCATCTTCAAATGATATTTAGAGCAGAAGTGAAGCAACAGGGAGACCTAGGGATGAGGTTCATGCTGGCACGTCCTTGGGCCGATGAGTACTGATGGTGAGATCTGAACCTGAGCTGAGGTACTGCGTATGATAGCTAGCATGCATAAGTGGATGAAATACATGGTAAAGTGAACAGCCACACCCCTGCAATGCTTTATGGTTGAAGCCATTTCCATGCTACATTCTAGCAAGCAAGACTTAAAGTGCCAACCATGCCATGACCCACAATTGGCACACCTGTCACCAGGTATAGGCCTGATGTATCATTGAATACATATGAGTCTACAGATGCGACCCAAAACATGCTGTGAAATTATGGGTTAATCCTGACACAAATGAAATGCCTTTTACCATAGGGCGATCACAAAGCCTTACTTCCCACTTGTTTTTGTAAACACTGATCTCTGTTAATTTGGGTAAAATCACACTCTGCTGATTTTTTTAAGCATATCTCTGCCATCTGCAGTGTCTGCTCTCCTGATGTCATGATGCCTAGAATAGATAGCTGACGAGAATCCAGTAGCAGTGGTCAGCCCGTGAATTGTGTGTTTTGTGGCATTGCTCCTGCCCAGTTGTTGAGGACTAGCCTTTTTGCCACTGGGGATCTGCTGGTGTGCTTCTCTGGCTTCCAGTGGGCTCATAAATAGATGCTTTCTTAAAACACTGATTGCTCGTCTCCTTGTGGTTCAGAAGGCCTGGCTGGGTGTTCTTTCTTTGTGCTTTTTTTGTGACATACAGTAGGGATAGGATCTCTGACTCAGAATCAATGTAACTCGTGAAAAGTTGCTGTTCGCTGCATTGTGACCGCATCAGTGCGAGCTAGCCGCCCAGTCTAGCTAAAATACCTTGTGATAGCTCCAAGATGGGTATTGTCTCTGCACACCCTCTGATAGCCTAAAATCAATGCTTTTCCCCACCACCCCTGCATAGGAAGAGAGGAGTGGAACGTCAGTACACCACACTTGCAGATGTTGAAGTCGTTAAAAGTAGAAATGTAAGGACACTTGAGCTGCAGCGGACTAGCCAGATGCTTGATGGAAGGCCACTCAGAAATTTGTTTGGAGGCCCTGGTGATAAGACAGACCAGTCCCAGTTTGTAAACTAATATAATATTTCGCATTACCTCTTCTACCACCAAATATTAAATTAACTTTTGGAGGAAGTTTCCCACAGCAGTAATCGAAGGAATACCAGCCGGGAGGAGGACAGTGGGTCTTTGGAAGGCGGGTCTTTGTAAGGCAGAAGTCAGTCAGTTAACTACCATGTTACTGCCAATCGCTCAGGGGCACTAACCCGACTACAGCTTTGCATGTCTTGCATCCTGTGTCTCCACCGTGGAAGAATTATTTCTCAGACGTAAGCCTATGAGTACTAGTACCCTTTGCGGGGTGAACAAGTAACACCTGAACAGGCCACGTCTATCTCTCAGGGTTCTACGCCACTGATTCATTGATAAGGAAAAAATAGGCAAGTCATGTGAGTTCACAAACTCAACTTCAAACTTCGACTTGGTGACCAACGGAAGTAATTCTGACCACATAGGCCTTCGCCTCCAGCCGTGTCTGCTGTTAAAGGGAACACTCAGTTGCATCGACCTCCAGTGTTTGCCTCCAGCCTCGTCGCCACCTCATGCCAAGTGGAAGCCCTCACAGACTATCCTGCCTGTAGCAGCAGCGCGCTCCTCTCTGTGGCAAACAACAGCTGAATGTTCTGCTTTGTTTAGAGATTATTAATGGAGATTGCGATAAGGGTGGGGCTGATTTGATGAAATGATCAGTTCACTACGGACTAGCTTCTAAGATACATGTTGTGGCATTATTTTTTAGGCGGAGGCAGGCGGGATTGGGGGGGGGAGGAGTGGGTAGAGTGGTGATATTGGGCGAGAAAGCACCGTCTTGGATTATAGTTTTAACAATCTACTCTACTGCAGTTTAATGCCTAGCGAGGAGTTTAGAAAGGTTAACTGCAAATGATCATTTTTTTTCGTTTAAAAGAAATAATGAACTGTTGACGTCACAAGGCGGGAGGGGGGGGTTGCTTTTGCGGACTAGAGGAAAGAACCTCCTGGGGTGAGCATGACGTCCTGTGCCTCGGTGTGTTCTCGACTGCCACAGATTTCGCGGACATCCAATCATGAATTGTTAACCAAAGCTCGACCGAGGAGCGTGCTACCTAGATATCAATTGCCTCTATTTATTTTACCAAGATAACAAAAAAGAATAAAAACAGAAGGAACTGACTGTGATGCAGGAAGAAACTCTCAACGGAAGTGATTAATAAAAAAAAAAAGTAAATGCAGTAACTATATTTTGTGCGTGTGCTCTTCTATTTTATGCCTTTACCTTTCATTCTAAGGTGCAGAATAGTCTGAATTGTTCGCTTATTTTGTTTAGTCCACTGGGAAGTAGAGGAACATTTTTGCTTAGAATTCTGATCAAATTATAACACATGCATATCCAAGTCCCTGTTTTTCCAGTATTCATGGGATGTTGTGTCCACAGGGTAGGGCACTGAAACTTCTGAACAGCACTTGCATGTTCACCTCGCTTTACACACCCCAAAAGCTACCACACAGGTAGGTTTTACTTTCACTTCAGGTTTTCATGGTCATCCTGATGATCTCGTTTATGTGATCCTCGACATCTAATCTTTTTTATGCCCTCTTCAAAAGGGCTGATTGTTTTACTGTTTAACTCCCACATCAGACAATCCGCTTCAGAGGATTTCACTAGTGCCTACCAAGTAGGTATCTGTGTGTCCAAAGGAAGACCAATATCTGATAGAGACGGTTAGTTGTAGATTCCTTACCTTAGAATTTCCCCCAGGCGTCAGTCTGGATCCGGAGATTTTTCTTTACAATACCCCTATGCGTCGATAGGTGGCGTCTGTCCACTCCGTCGTCAGTGTCGTGGTCACCAGGATGATGTCACGGTGTCTACTTTGACGCCGCCCCTGCACGCTGACGTAAGTTCTTTCTTCTTTTAGCGCCAGCCTAGGGAAGATCTGGAAAGGTCTACCCCTTAGCCTATTTTTAGGCTAGCTTTTTGCAACTTTTGTCAACGTCTTTTTTGAGTCTTGGACTCCTGGTGCGTGAAGGATGTCCCAACTTCGGACCGGCTTCAAGCCCTGAGGATCTTGTCACAAGATGATATCGGTGACCGATCCGCACCTCGTTTGCTTGTGGTGTCTGGAGCGCGAGCTTGACCTGAAGTTGTGCTCCGACTGCCGGGGCATGCATCGGAAGACTTTTCTGAAGCAGTCCTGAAAGTTGATGGGGGCCCAGCGGTTGGCTCCGGGGTGCTCCAGGTCTGATTCAAGAGGAAAGTCACGAGGCTGTTCGCGGAGCTGCCACTCCTCAACGCACTCCATGATGTTGAGGTCCTCAGGTAAGTCAAAGCACAAGAATTATTGCTCTTCACCTTCTCCCCGTCGGTTGGCTGGCGCGATGCGGGACTCAGAGAATCGTTGCTCGAAGGCTCCGTCTCCAGTGCCTGCTTCAGGGTCGACTCCGTGCCTCCCACCCTTTCCGGGAGCCAGAGCGTCTCCTGCCCAAGTCACAAAATTTTAAAATGCTTTACGCCTCCTATTTGGGCAGTCCTGGATCCGGTTTGACGCTGGTTGATCTCACTCGACCTGCACCGACCCCAACGACGACGCTTCTGGTGTCGGCTGTGCCCCTGGCCGACGCCGTCCCCATCCCCGAGTTTGAGTCGCAACCGGACCGACGTCGGAACCGATGCCGGAACCGATGCCGGAGGGTACTTTTGTTCCACTGTTAATCCCTGGTGCTCCCTGTAGACCAAAGGGTGGTGACGAGGACTGGGAGGGGTCGCTGGACCCTTTAACTGACCAGCTGGAAGAACCGAACTGTACCTGGGTGATGACAGTGGTCTGGACACCTCTCCAGACACTGGATTGCTTTTCTACCCCACCATTGCTATGGTGGAGGGAACGTCCTATGCTGTGGTGGTGAGAAGGATGGCTGAGGTCCTTGGCCTTGAGCTCCCTTCGGTGGCAGTCACAACTAACCTCCTGACAGAGGTGCTTCAGCCTGCAGCTTCTTCCTCTGAACCTCTATTGCCTTTCAATGAAACCCTTACTGATGTCTTCCTGGGCACTTGGTCCAAGCCCAGCAGAGGGGCTCCCTGTAGAGAGGACAATTGCCCAGCCCCAGAACACCCAGTGTTCTTGAGCCAACACCCGTCACCTGAGAGCTTTGTGGTCCAAGCCTCTTCTTAAAGAAGCACGTTCCCTTTAGCTCCTCCAGATAGCGAAATCAAGTAGCTGGACCATCCTGGGAAGCAACTGTTCTCCTCCTCCAGCTTGGCAAAGTGGGTGGTGAATAACGTGTGCCTCTTGGGCTGCTACTCCCATACCATCTGGGATACGTCGCGCAGGTGCTGCCTCGGTTCCTGGAGGAGGCTGTTCTCTCCCAGGCAGTTGTGGATGGGAGAGACGCAGCCAAATTTGTCATTTGATGAGGACTGGATACCACCGACTCACTGGGCAGGACGATTGCCACGTCGGTAGCCCTTAGATGCAATGCCTGGTTGAATGCATCTAGATTTTCGGGGGATGTCAAGTCAACCTTGATGGACATGACCTTTGATGGCCATCGTCTTTTTGGCAACTTAGCAGACTCGGAGCTTGAGCGCTTTAAAGACTCTCAAGCTACGGCCAGATCTTTGGGCCTCACTGCACCTTCCTGTCTACTCCAGTCTGCTTTTCGTCCCTCTGATGGCTACGGAAGGGGTGCCCAACCCAGATCACGCAAGCTGTCCAGCCTCTGCGTGGATGTGGGACCCTGCGTCCTCGCGAGTCTGGGAGCCAGCAGGAGGGCCAGTCCACCATCTCCCTCCCTGCCACCAAATCTTCCTAGTTCGATTTTCCAGGCCCATCTTCAGCCAGTTGGAGGCAGGATTCGCCATCACCTCCTCCACTGGCAATCAACCACGTCTGAAAGGTGGGTTGTGCAAATTGTCCGAAGGGGCTACTCCCTCCTCTTCGAGACTACCCCTCTCTCCATGCCACCGTCTTACAATCGCATGTCGGAGGATCATTTGGCACTTCTCTGTCAGGAAGTCTCAGCTCTTTTGGCCAAGGGAGCTATAGAGAGGGTCCCTGTGCCAGAAGGAAGTCATTGTTGGTATTCCTGCTTCTTTCTGGTGCCCAAGAATGACAAAGGCCTGCGTCCTATTCTCGACCTATGGTCCCTCAACCGCTTCCTCCGGAAGGAGAAGTTCAAGAGGCGCACGTTAGCTCAAGTACCGTCTGCCCTCTAACTCTGAGACTGGATGGTGGCGTTGGACTTACAGGATGCTTTTTTCCATATTCCCCCTACTGCCAGCCCACAGACACTATCTACTGTTAACGGTGGGCCACAAGCACTTTCAGTTCACCATCCTCCTCTTTGGCCTTACCAGTGCACCTCGGGTGTTCACAAAGGTAATGGCGGTGGTCGCAGCTCATCTGCGCAGATCAGGGGTTCCAATTTTCCCCTATCTGAAAGATACAATTAGTTATGGATTCTTCACCTTAGAATTAGAGTACCTCTGCGCGTCCGTACGTGGCATCGGTCGACTCCATGTTCGTCGTTAGCGTCGTGGTGGCCAGAATGCCGTTGCGTAATCTACTTAGACGCCGCCCCTGCGCGCTGACATCAGTTCTTTCTTTTTCTGCGCAGCCAACGCAGATCCGGAGAGAGCGGTACCTCAAGTCACTTTTTGACTCTCTTTTTGACTATCTTTATGGGACTTTTTGTCAACACCTTTTTGAGTCGTTAGACTCCTGGTGCATGTAGAGATGTCCCGTCCTCGAACCGGCTTCAAGGCTTGCGACTCCTATTGCAAATGGATGTCGGTTATGGACCCGCACCTTGTGTGCCTTTGGTGTTTGGAGCACGACCCGAAGTCGTGCTCCCACTGCCGGTCCATAAACCCGAAGTCTTTGTGGGAGCGGTCCTGAAAGCTTGTCGAGGCCCGGCAGTGTGCTCTGCACCGTTCGAGTTTCCAGATGACAGGGAGGTCACAGAGCCATCAACACCACTCCTCGTCTTCGTCTTCGGATAAGTCAAAGCACAAGATGAAGGGTAAGAAAACGCTTTTGCTCTTTGCGTTCTCCAGTACGTCGACCGATGCGGGAAGTGGAAGGTAGTGGTCCGGCTCTGCCCGCGGAACTGCAGGGTCAACTCCTGCCTTCCCTCCCTTCCTGGGAGCCGGAGCGACCCCTGCCCAACTTCTTAGCTTTTACGAAGCCCTCAATTCTGTTTTTGGCAGCCGACTCTGCAGGCGCAAATTCAGGCTGGGGGTTCAAGGCCTTCGATGCTGGCGGCTTCGGCGCCGCAGGGCCCCCACGAGTCCAAGCCTGGATCCGGATCGGCACCAGTCGACCTCGTGACACCTCCAGCGCCGAATCTCGTGGCGACACCTCCGCCCTCTCCAACGCCAGTTGTGTCCCCAGCCGACGTCGACCCCAGCCTCCCCCTCGATATGGACACTGAGCCAGACCCGCGTCGACCGACATCGGGACCGGCACTTTTGTACCACTGTCCTCCCCTGGAGTTCCCCATCACCCTGAGTGGCTACCAGAGGAGGGTGAGGAGGACTGTGGACCCTTTGGCAGACCAGTTAGAGGATCCGGACTGGAGAGAGGAATTGGGTGAGGCCAGTGGTCTGGACACCTCCCCAGACCTTGACATGCTATCCCTCCTACCGTAGCTACGGAGGCGGGTGCATCTTACGCAGTGGTGTTGCTTAGGGCGGCTGAGGGCTTAAACCTTGAGATTCCTGGGGTGGCGGTCAGGACTAACTTCCTGACCGAGTTGCTTAAGCCGGCAGCTGCCTCTTCTGAGCCCCTCCTGCCGTTCAAAGAGGCCCTTACAGACATCCTTTTGGGCACTTGGTCCAAGCCCAACACAGGGGCTCCAGTGGACAGGATGATTGCCCAACACCACCAGACATCCTTTTGGGCACTTGGTCCAAGCCCAACACAGGGGCTCCAGTGGACAGGATCATTGCCCAATGCCACCACCCGGCCCCAGGCGACCCCATTCTCCTCTCCCAACACCCCACCCCTGAGAGCTTGGTGGTCCAAGCCTTGACTTCCAAGGGTGCATTCCCAATCGCACCACCTGATAGGGAATCCAAAAAGTTGGACCATCTTGGGAGGAAAATGTTTTCTTCCTCCAGCTTTTCTGAGGTCGATGAACACTGCATGACCCTTGTGCAGTTACTCCCACTCTGTGTGGATCACAGTTGCGTAGGTGCTGCCGCAGTGCTCATAGGAGGCCCGGGCTGTGCTCTCCGGTGCAGTGACCAAAGGGAGACATGCAGCAAAGTTTCCCAACAGATGTGGACTTTTTCAACATCAGTAGCCCTTAGATGCTCCGCCTGGCTTTGGTCCACTGGCTTTTCAGGTGATGTCCAAGCAACACATTTGGACATGTCCTTTGATGGCCGTTGCCTGTTCGGCGACAAGGCAGACTACGCGCTTGAGCGCTTTAAGGACTCCAGGGCCACGGGCAGATCCTTGGACCTCTCTTCTACCTCTCGACCGTGCAGTCTGCTTTTCGCCTCTTTCGTGGCTACGGAAGGGGTGCCCCGCCACTTTCCACCCAAAGCCACAGGCCTGAGCAAGCTGTCTTGCCTCTGCATGGCCGGGGACGTGGGACCCACCTTTTTGGGTCTGGGGGCCAGCGGGCGGGCCAGTCCACCAGCGCACGCTCTGCAGCAGACTCCAAGCCCTCCTAGTCCGACCTTTCAGGGCCACCAATTGCCAGTGGGCGGCAGGATTCGCCATCACCTCTCTCAGTGTCTTAACATCACGTCGGACAGGTGGGTTTTGCAGAAAGTCCAAAGGGGCCACTCCCTTCCCTTCGAGACTTCCCCTCCATCCATGCCACCTCAATTCCATTGCATGTCGGAGGATCACCTGGCCCTTCTCCAACATGAAGTTACAGCTCTCTTGGCAAAGGGAGCCATCAAGCGCGTTCCTGCCCTAGAAGTAGGTCATGGTTGTTATTCCCACTACTTTCTGGTGCCCAAGAAGGACAAGGGCCTGCGTCCTATCTTGGATCTCAGGAATGTCAACCGCTTCCTCCGGAAGGACAAGTTCAAAATGTTGACACTGGCTCAGGTCCTGTCTGCCCACGACCCTGGAGACTGGATGATAGCATTGGACTTGCAGGACGTGTATTTTCACATTCACGTCCTGCCGACCCATTGGCTTTGCCTACAGTTCACAGTAGGCCACGAGCACTTTCAGTTTACCGTGCTCCCCTTTGGTCTTACCAGCGCCCCTTGTGTGTTCACGAAGGTGATGGCGCCGGTCGCAGCTCATCTGCGCAGATCGGGGATCCAGTCTTATCTCGACGACTAGCTGTTAAATGCGGGCTCGCCCCAGGCTGTTTTCTCCCACCTCTAAACTACAGCCGACCTCCTGCTTTCGCTGGGGTTCACCATCAACTTGCCAAAGTCGCACCTAATGCCCTCTCAGAAACTCCTTTTCATCGGAGCGGTTCTGGACACAGCAGAGTTTAGGGGTTATCCTCCATAGCAGAGAGTCCGGGATATTCATGCTATGATTCCGACCTTTCAGCCTCTATCCCGGGTTTTGGTCAGAATGACCCTGAGGCTGCTGGGCCTCATGGCCTCCTGCATCCTGCTGGTGGACTATGCCAGGTGACATATGCGGGCTCTGCAGTGGGACCTGAAGTTCCACTGGGCACAGCATCAGGGGAATCTTTCCGATTGCGTCCAGATCTCGGAGGGCACTGCACATCAATCGCAGTGGTGGCTAACGAACCAGGATTGGGTCAACGGCAGGTCCCTCTCCCTTCCCCAGCCAGAGTTCACAGTGGTGACAGATGCATCACTTCTGGGGTGGGGCGGCCACATGGGAATGGCGGAAATCAGAGGCCTCTGGCCTCCCGTGGAGTCTGGGCTCCACATCAATCTTCTGGAGCTTCGGGCGATCCGTCTTGCACTGAAGGCATTTCTTCCTTCTGTCAAAGGGAGAGTAGTGCAGGTGTTCACGGACAACACCACAGCCACGTGGTACTGCAACAAACAGGGCGGGGTGGGGTTGTGGACCCTTTGTCAGGAGGAACTCCGCCTCTAGACTCAGCTGGAACATCAGGGCATGACCCTGGTGGTTCAACACCTGGCGGGTTCTCTGAACACCAGGGCAGACAAACTCAGTCGTCGGTGCTAGGTAGATCACGAATGGCGACTTCATTTGGAGGTGGGGAGAGCCATGGTTAGGTCCGTTCGCCACCGAAAGGGAATACGTAGTGTCAGCAGTATTGCGCTTTGGAATTGCCAAGGCAGCACTCGCTCAGCGACGCTTTTCATCACAAGTTGAACTGCAGCCTCCTGTACACCTTTCTGCCTGGACCACTTCTGCCCGAATGCTCAGGAAGATCAAGCGCACCGGGCCCAAGTAATTCTTGTAGGTCCTGACTGGGCACCCCGAGCTTCTGAGCATGGCCATTGATCCTCCGATCAGACTGCATCTTCAGGAAGAACTTCCGTCGCAGCAGCAGGGGTCAGTTCTTCACCCAAACCTGTCCAGTCTCCACCTCCTTGTGTGGAGATTGCCTGGTAGCCGTTGACAGCTTTCGACCTTCCGCCCGAAGTCTGCGATGTCATCTTAACAGCCAGGCATCCCTCCACTAAATCAGTGTACGCCTGTAGATGGAACACATTTGCGGCATGATACACAGCATAGGCTGTAGATCCCATTTCTGCCCCTTTTTCAGAGGTCCTTTTGTATTACTTTGTTTGGCCCAGCAGGGCTCTGCTCTGGGCACGCTCAAAGGTTATCATGCAGCTATCTCTGCTTTTCTTTGGCTGCCAGATCAGCCATCCTTGTTCAATTCTCCTATTGTTAACAGATTCTTTAGGGGCATTACTCTTCTGTTTCCTCCAGCTCCCTTCATAATGCCCCAGTGGGACTTGAATCTTGTTCTCACATTTTGAATGTGTGCTCCCTTCGAGCCTCTTCATAACTGTCCTCTCGGGCTCCTCACTCTCCTTGTTGCCATCACCTCTGTTTCAGGGTGAGTGAGCTTCGGCTCCATATTCCAAGCCCCCTTTCTTCTCTGTGCATCCGGACAAAGTGGGCTTAGGACGAGGCCTTCGTTCCTTCCTAAAGTGGTACACCATTTCATGTAGGTAAATACATCACCTTGCCCACCTTTTTGCCTCCTCTGCACACTCTTTCAAGGAGGAGGAGAGACTCACCATCTGGACCCTAACCATGCGCTGCCATTCTGTCTTGACCACGCCAAAGACCAGGTAGATTATCAACTCTTTATTGGCTGCCAAGAAAGACTGGGCTGTTCAAAAACGTACCATCTCTCGATGGGTTGTCTTTTGCATTAGGATCTGCTATACTTTACCAAAGAAAGATCCCCCATTGGAGTTGTGTGCTCACTCCACTAGGGCTACGGCAGCAACCACTGCATTGGCATGTGGACCCACTCCTTGATATCTGCCAGGCGGCAACATAGGCATCTCTGCACACGTTTACTAGACACTATTGCCTGCCAGTGAAATCTGGAGAGACTGCTATTTTTCCTGTTAGATCCTCCAGGACTTGCTCGTGTTAACTTGATTCGCAGAGCCCCCTCCGGGGATGGTATTGCTGGGATATCTATGCGGCGTCTAAGTAGGCACAGCAACGTCATCCTGGTGATCACGACGCTGATGGCAGACACGGAGTCGACTAACGCCACCTACAGATGCGCTGGGGTATTACTGAAGAAAAACTCATTGGATCCATTCCAGACTGACGCCCGGGGTAAATTCTAAGGTAAGGAATCTACAACTAACATATGTCTCTACCAGATACATCTGAAAGAGACAAGTTTGTGATAGATTCCTTACCTTAGAATATCCCCAGGCGTCAGACTGGATCCGGATTTTTTTTGCATAGCAGTACCCATGCGCGTCGTCCGCGGCTCCGCGTCCGTCGTGGGCGCCGTGATGACGTCGTCGGAGTACTTAGACGCCGCCTCCGCGTGCTGATGTCAGTTCTTCTTTTTTCCACGCCAGCAAGCGCTGATTCGGAAAAAGTGGTACCCTTAGCCTATTTTTGACTAAACTTTTTCGATCATTTTATCTACTTCGAAGTCTGTACGACTCCGACGGTGCCGGTACGAATGCCCGGTTTCAAACCCTGTGCCGACTGATGTCGGTTACCGACCCCCATCGCCAGTGTCTTCATTGCCTAGGCCTCGACCACGACGACAAGGCCTGCTCCAACTGTCGAGCCCTGACGTCTAATGCTAGGCGGGAGCGGTCCCGCAAGCGACTTGAGCTCCGGCAGTCGGCCCCGCGCCGCTCGAGGACCCTGTCCGCGAGGAGGTCGAGGGACCAATCGCGGGGTCGGAGCCACCATGGCTCCGGGAGTCGTCCACGGTCTTCGGGCATCTCAGGTAAGCACAAGCAGTCGAAGAGACGTCATCGCTCTTCTGACTCCCCCCGACGCTCGCGAGATGCGGCAGGGGGTTTGGGCGACACCGCCCACGCGGCTCCGCCGGAGCCGCAGGTGTCGCGGCCTGCTCCATACCCGCTGGTCCCTGGGCAGAACGCGACGCCGGGGGAGATTGATGACTTCCTCATGGCCATGAGGTCGCTCGCTCCTCAGTCGGGTTCCGCGGCGCCTTCGGGCCAAGCGGTCCCAACTGGGTCCCACGCGGGCCGGGTGCTTCGACCCCGGTGCCGTCGGGTGCTCTGGCCCCGGCGCCGTCAGCGACTTCGGTCCCCACGTCGCAGGGCCCCACTGGATCTCGACGCCGATGGGAGATTTCTATTTCTATGACACAGCCCCATCCTTTGAATCTGAGTACCAGGCAATGTGTGACGAGGGGGACTGGGAGAGGTCTTGAGGACCCTCTGGCATGCGAGTGTCAGTATTCTACAGACTGGACAGAAGAGCTTGGGGATGCCAGTGGTCTGGACACTTCGCCCGACACTGGTTTTGTCTCCCCTCATAGCGTGGCTACGGAGGAGGGGGCTGCCTATAGCGTGGTGCTGATGAGGGCTGCCAAGGCCTTGGGACTTGAGCTCCCCGTCGCGGCTCACTGAGGTCCTTAAACCGCAGGCAAGCTCGGCCGAGCCTCTGCTGCTGTTTAATGAGGCCCTATCAGACGTTCTTCTGGGCACTTGGTCCAAGCCCGCCGCAGGTTAGCCTGTGGATAGGAACGTGGCCAGGCACCACCGCCCGGCTCCGGGCGACCCTTGCTTTCTGTCTACCCACCCCACTCCAGAGAGCCTGGTCATCCAGGCCTCTAATTCCCAGACCGCATTCTCGTCGGCTCCCCCGACCAGGAATCCAAGAGGTACGAGCAATACGGAAAGAGAGTATTCTCCTCCCTAAGTTCAGGATTGCGGTCAGTCAATACCGCATGCCTCTTGGGCCGCTACACCCACTCTCTGTGGGATACGGTCGCGGACGTGCTGCCAGAATGCCCGGTGGAGGTCCGGGCTAAACTCGGCCAAGCCCTTGTGGAGGGTCGAGATGCGGCGCGTTATTCCATCCGGTGTGGGCTCGACACTACTGACTCACTGGGCAGAGCGATGGCAACGTCGGTGGCGATTCGTCGCCACGCCTGGTTGAGATGTGCCAACTTCTCGGCTGATGTCCAAAACACACTTCTGGACATGCCATTCGATGGCCGTCGCCTCTTTGGCGACAAGGCAGACCATGCGCTTGAGCGCTTTAAGGACTCCAGGGCTACGGCCAAGTCCTTGGGCCTCTCGGCCCCGCGCCAGCAAACGGCTGCCTTTTGCTCCTTTCGTGGCCAAGGAAGGGGCACCCCCATGCCAGCCATGGGCCGCAGACTACCATCCAGCGCGGTGGCGGACATGTAAACCGCGGTGGCGGCGGTCGGGGACAACGGCGAGGCCAGTCCACACCTACCCCTGCAGCATCTGCCTCAAAACCCTCCTAGTCCGTGCTTTCAGGACCATGTGACGCCAGTGGGGGGCAGGGTTCGCCATCACCACCACCACTGGCGCACTGTCAGTTCGGACAGGTGGGTGCTGCAAATCGTCTGAAGGGGCTACTCCCTCCCTTTCAAGACGTCCCCTCCAGCCATGCCACCGCAGTGCCACCGCGTGTCGGGGGATCACTTGAGACTTCTACAGGATTGAAGTTACGGCCCTCTTGGCCAAGGGGGCCATCCAGCGCGTTCCTGGGCCAGAAGTAGGGTGTGGTTGTTACTCCCACTACTTTCTGGTACCAAAGAAGGGCAAAGGAGGCCTACGCCCTATCTTGGACCTACGGAACATCAACGGCTTCCTCCGGAAAGGAGAAGTTCAAGATGCTGACATTGGCTCAGGTCTTAGCTGCCCTAGACCCTGGGGACTGGATGGTAGCGTTGGACTTGCAGGACGCTTATTTTCACATCCCCGTCCTACCGGCCCACCGGCGTTACCTGCGGTTCACGGTAGGCCACGAGCACTTTCAGTTTACCGTGCTCCCCTTCGGCCTTACCAGCACCCCACGGGTGTTCACGAAAGTGATGGCGGTGGTCGCAGCTCATCTGCGCAGGTTAGGGGTTTCAGTCTTCCCCTACCTCGACGACTGGTTGTTGACGGCGGGCTCGCCCCAGACAGTCGTCAGCCACCTCCAGACTACTGCCGACCTCCTGCACCTGCTGGGGTTCTCCATCAATGTGCCCAAGTCGCACCTGTGTCCCTCTGAGAAGCTCCTCTTCATCGGAGCGGTTCTAGATTTGGCGCAGTTTCGGGTTTATCCTCCCGAACAGCGGGTTCGGGCTATTCAGGCTCTGATTCCGATCTTTCAGCCTTTATCCCGAGTCTCGGTCAGGTTGACGCTGCGGCTTCTGGGGCTGATGGCCTCCTGCATCCTTCTGGTGCATCACGCCCGGTGGCAGATGCGGGCTCTGCAATGGAACCTGAAGTTGCAGTGGGCCCAGCATCAGGGCAACTTGTCCGACCATGTCTTGATCTCGAAGGGCACTGCAAGACAGTTGCAGTGGTGGCTCACGGACCGCGATTGGGTCAGCGGCAGATCCCTCTCCCTACCCCAACCAGAGCACGTAATTGTGACGGACACGTCCCTCCAGGGCTGGGGGGGCCACATGGGAGAGGCGGAGATCCGAGTCCTCTGGTCTCCGGCGGAGTCCCGGCTCCATATCAACCTTCTGGAGCTGCGGGCGATCCGACTTGCACTAAAGGCATTCCTTCCCTCAGTGATGGGAAGTTTAGTGCAGGTGTTCACGGACAACACTACCGCCATGTGGTACTGCAACAAACAGGGCGGGGTGGGGTCGTGGACCCTTTGTCAGGAGGCTCTGCGCCTCTGGCAGTGGCTGGAACACCAGGGCATCACCCTGGTGGTTCAACACGTGGCAGGTTCTCTGAACGCCAGGGCGGACGAACTCAGCCGCCACTGCATGATGGATCACGAATGGCGTCTGAACTTGGACGTGGCGCAAGGCCTCTTTCAGCAGTTGGGAGAGCCTTCGCCACAGAAGAGAACGCGCAATGTCATCAGTTCTCCGCGTTGGAATTTCCAAGGCGGCACTCGCTCGGAGACGGTTTTCGTCACGAGTGGAGTTGCTGTCTATTGTATGCCTTTCCGCCTATACCACTTCTGCCCAGAGTGCTGAAGATCAGGCGCGACCGGGCCCAGGTTATCCTTGTGGCTCCGGACTGGGCACGAAGATACTGGTATCCCGAGCTACTCGGCATGTCAGTCGATCCCCCGATTCGTATGCCTCTTCGGGAGGACCTTCTGTCGCAGCAGCAGGGGACGGTCCTCCACCCGAACCTTTCCAGTCTCCACCTCCATGCTTGGAGATTGAGCGGCGACAGTTGAGGGCATTTGACTTGCCTCCTGAAGTCTTTAATGTCATTCTGGCAGCCAGGCGTCCCTCCACAAAGTCGGTATACGCCTGCAGGTGGAACAGATTTGTGGCATGGTGCACAGCAAAGGCTGTGCATACACTCTCTGCACCTCTTTCTGAGGTTCTCCTCTTCCTTCTTTCTCTTGCCCAGAAGGGCTCTGCTCTGGGCACTATCAAGGGCTACCGTTCTGCCCTTTCCGCCTTCTTAAGGCTATCGATCAACCATCTTTGTTCAAGTCCCCCATTGTTAATAGGTTTTTGAAGGGCATCACACACATGTTCCCTCCTGTTCCATTTGTGATGCCTCAGTGGGACTTGAACCTTGTACTTACTTATCTGATGTGCGCTCCCTTTGAGCCACTTCATAACTGTCCTCTCCGCCTTCTTACTCTGAAGACTGCTTTCCTGGTTGCCATTACCTCTGCCAGGAGAGTGAGTGAGCTCCAGGCTCTTTCTTCCAAACCTCCTTTCCTTTCTGTCCATCCGGACAAGGTTGTGTTGCGGACAAGACCCTCTTTCCTGCCCACCTTCTTTCCGCCTCCGCATCCCTCGAAGGAGGAAGAGAGGCTCCACCGTCTGGACCCAAAACATGCGCTCTCATACTATCTGGATCGCACACGCCAGTTCCGGGTGGATGACCAACTCTTTGTTGGTTACGTGGGCGCTAAGAAGGGACGGGCGGTGCACAAACGGACCATCTCTCGGTGGATCATGTTGTGCATCCAGGCATGCTACTCTTTGGCTAAAAAGGACCCTCCTGTTGGGCTGAGGGCCCATTCCACTCGGGCCACGGCGACTACTACTGCCCAGGGCCGGGGAGTCCCCTTGCAGGACATTTGTCAGGCAGCTACTTGGGCCTCGCTGCACACGTTCGCAAGACATTACTGCCTGGACAGCCAAGTCAGGAGAGATGGCTTCTTTGGCCGTTCCGTCCTGCCGGACTTTCTGGTGTGATTATTTGTTCGCAGACCCACCACCGGGGTTGGTGTTGCTGGGGTATCTATTCTAAGGTAAGGAATCTATCACTAACGTGTCTCTTTCAGATGCACAAATTACTACTTGTGTAACAATATATCTGTAAGAGACATTAGTTAGTGATAGATTCCTTACGGACCCACCCATCCTCCCTGTTCTGCGAACCGATATCTAGGGTTATGGTCATCCCCTTTCAGGGCCCTAGTTTCATTGCACCAGTGTTGGTTTTTATCATGACTCTGCGTTTCTGGCGTGGAAATGCTGTGTATAAGAACTGACGTCAGCACACGGAGGCGGCGTCTAAGTACTCCGACAATGTCATCACGACACCCACGATGCCGACGACTGACGCGGAGCCGCGGACGACGCCTACCGACGCGCATGGGTACTGCTACGCAAAAAATTTCCGGATCCAGTCTGACGCCTGGGGATATTCTAAGGTAAGGAATCTATCACTAACTAATGTCTCTTACAGATATATCGTTACACAAGTAGTAACTTGTGCTTCTGTTAAAGGGAACTGTGAAATGCATCACATACCTACTATTGGAGCACTCCAAGGCCCCAGAAGGTGCTGGTACCAGTACTGGGATGCTTTCTTCTAAGGTTTATGGCATAAATCGATCAGAATTTGCTAAAAAATAGGAACTGACGTCAGCGCGCGAGGGCGGCGTCTAAGTACGCCAGCAACGTCATCCCAGCGCCAACGACACTGACAACGGACGCGGAGCCGCAGACGGCGCCTACCGACGTGCAAGGGTACTGCTACGCAAAAGTTTCCGGATCCAGTCTGACGCCTGGGGATATTCTAAGGTAAGGAATCTAATAGTAACTACTGTTTCTTACAGATATATCGTTACCAAAGGTAAGTAACTTGTGCATTAGGTTTATATTTTCAGATGGATACTTCTAACTTCAGATTCCTCACCTTTAGAATATCGCAGGTGCCAGACTGGAAAATTCTCCAAGCACCAATACTTCCTAGCCGATAGGTGGCTCTTAGTCACTCTAAAACTGCTCCAGAAGTGATGGAGCACAGCCAAATACAGGTGCTACCCCTGTTTGCTGATGTCAGTTCCTGTTTTTTCCTCGCCCTTCGATGCAGATCCTCAGCTCCACTCCCAACTTTGTCAGTACTCCAACATGTGCTAGGGATGATGTCTACCCTTAAGCTGTATTGTGACTGCAGGAAACAGATGTTTGGTTACGATTAATCGACAAATGCCTGTTTCCAGAATCTTCTGAATCCAGTATAGCACCCCAATTGGTCTCTGCATTCCCCACAAATCTGATGTATTGTCGACTCTGCAGCAAATTGTTTCCCTTAGGGGGTTTCTACTAGTGGGCCCTCTCTCGGCTCGAGCTGTCCCCATGGGATACTCTTTTGGGCCCATCTCGACATCAACTCAAACTTCCACTGCAGCTCCTAGGTTTGTGCCATTCTTTTTTGTGCCAGTGCCCGATCTGATCCAGACATCAGTCTCTGACTTCCAACTGATGTCGGCCCACACCAGGCCTTTGTCATAATATGAAATTACCAGGATGCAGCCAGTGGTCATACATCCAGATCCTCCATGATGCCACTATTACCTGAGCCGGCAGGCACTATTTGAGCAAATTCCGATGCAGTTCAGGGACAACAAAACATTCTATACAAGACTGATAACAACGAGGAGGCAGACAATCTGCTCTCCCCTCATTACACCGATGAAGAACTTTACTTAGACCTGCAGAATGCAAGGGGAATAGACCCCCCTCCCCTGAGACAGAGCTTGACACACCACATGGTCTACTAATAGAAGAAAGAGCCTCCTTTGTGATAGTAGTGAACAGAGCAGCTAGATTTACAGCTGTGTAAAATTGAAAACAAAGCCCATTTTCTGACTGAAATACTCTAACCAGGGCATATTTTTAAGGGCCTCTATTACCATTTAACGAGGCACTCACAGACACATGGGCCCACTTAATAAAAACGATGCCTGGCTTCGTCATTCAGTCTACCTGTACCCAGGCGAGACAAACCAGTCTATAACAACCTTGATTTTCTGAAAAAATATCAAACACCTCAAAGCCTTGTGGTGCAGGCAGGGTCGATCCCCGAGCCCCTCTCGTCCCTTTGACAAAGTGATCCTGTCTAAGGCCGAGGTTACGGCGCCGGCAGCTGCTGGCCCTGGCGGCGCCACAGGGGCCTGCTGACCCCCTCGTCCTGTCATGAGTCGAGGCTGGCGGGGGACCCCTCGTCCCTCCACAGGCCCCTCTCGTGTCTCCGCGCAGGCGGCTGCCTCGTCGGAGGTCGAGTCGGCCTTGATGGTGCCACAGTGGTCGGCTGACCCCTCTCGTCCCTTCGTGGGTCGAGGCTGGCGGGGGTCTCCCTGTCACTCCCCAGGTCTCTCTCGTCCCTCCGCGCAGGCGGTTGCCTCGCCGGAGGTAGAGTCGGCCTTAGCACCGCCATGGGAGTCAGCGGGCCTCCCTCGCCCACTAATGGTTTGAGGCTGGCGGGGGGCTCCTTCCCACTTCCCGGGTGCCTCTCGTCCCTCCACGCAGGCGGCTACCTCGTTGGAGGTCGAGCCATTGCCTTTCCGGTGCCGTCCCTTAGCCACCTCAGCTCTAGCCTCGCCCCGGTCTCCGGCGCTGTGTGATGTGGCGGAGGCCTGTCTGGCGTCTCCGGTGGCGCTGGATGACTACAACGCCCTGCTCCAGGTTGCGGATTCTACGGCACTGGACAGGCGTTAGGTCATGGATTCGTCTTCGGACATCCCCTCTTCCCCGGAGGTTGGGCGCCTGCTGTTGTCGACCTCGCCGGAGTCGGGCTGCCACGTCGTGGCTTTTTCCCAGAGGTCATTCAAGGATTGCTCCTCATCGTTACCGTGGCTGCGCTTTTCGCCAGAGTAACCATAGGTCCCCCATTCCTCGGCGCCTCTTTCTCCCTTCCGGACCTGGCCTTTCCCCACTCCGATTGGCTTAGGGTTTGGCCGCCTTAGCTTGCAGCCGTCGCCAACAGAGGAGCTGCTTTCCCCGCTGCGGGCCTCTACGTAGGCGGGTGCTGCCTTCGCTCGCGCGGTTTCCACGGCTGTGGGAATTCTGCGCATGGGTGATCCGGCTGCTCATTTCCCCGCGGATCATCTTTTGGAGGTTCTTCACCAGGGTTCTGCTTCCCTTTGAGGGTTCGCTCTGTTCTTCTCTGATGGGGCCTTGGGGGTGCCCCGCCACGGGGGATCCGGTGCCCCAACACCTTCTGCACCAGCACCTTCCAGGACCGCGTAACCCGGTGTGCCTTTCCCTCCACCCCTCTGACAGTGCGCCCCTTTTGCGGTGTGCCTTTCCCTCGCTGCCATCGCTGTTGTCTCCACCAAAAGGCCCATTGGGTAAAGATGTTCGATTCGAACAGTGCAGCTCTGCGAGCCCTTAACACTTTGTGTGTTGGCTAGGGCCACCTCTTGCTCGTGGGACTCGGCACAGTCCCTTGGGTCTGCAGCTTCTCAGGAGGGTGCTGGTGTTAACTTGCGGCACCACGCGTTAGATGGCCGAGAGCTGGCAGCATTTATTCTTCACTCGGCTTTGGACATCTCGGAGGTGCTTGGTCGTGCCTTGGCATCATCGGTTGCCCTTCACTGCCATGCTTGGCTTTGGGACAGTGTGTTCCCAGAAAATTTTCGGGAACAGCTGGTGGATCTTCCCTTCGATGGCACTCTTTTGTTCCACGCTCCGGCAGACTTGGCCATCCGGAGGTTCTTGGCGGGGCTTCGGCCTCCTCCTCCTCCTCCTCCTTCTCCTCCCCCTCATTGACCTCTAGGTTGCTCTGGTTCTTGGGAGCTGTTCTTTCGTTGGGGCGGGTTGCCCCAGTTGTGTGATCTGTGTGATTCATGTGCCTACGAGTCCTCTTTTATTGGGACTATGGCTGTTTCCTGCTGGCCGGCCCTTTTGGCTGTGTGTTTTTGCTTGAATTATCTGCACCACGTTAGCCCTGAGATTAGGCCTTCTGTCGTATGCTTTTGGCTGCTTGACTAGCCTTCTGTGGGCTTTTTTCCCCGCGGTTTCTTCCTAAGAGGGTTCCCATGTCTTGGGACTAACATACCCCAGGTGGGGTAGTGGTAGCTGTTATATAGCTTGTTCTGTGCTTGGAAGTTGTGGTCGCCTTTGGGTCTTTGCTCTCCCTGGCGTTTAAGTAAGTTGCAGGTGCAATTTCCTTCGAGGTGGTCGGAAGGCCTTTGGTGGTGCCCCAGGGTACCCTTCTCCTTGGTCGCAGCGCTGTTAGCCTGGTCTGCCCTGCCGTTTGCGGCCCGGTGTCATGGCTCTGGTTCCACGTCTTTTTGTGTTGTGTGTGCGGACCCCTTTCTGGGGTGTGTCCGGGTCCTTCTTCGTCTTCTGGCTCTCTGTCTTGGGGGCTGAGATGGATTTCTGTTCCTCCCTCTTTCAGGCGCACCCTGCCCGGTCTTCCTGGGTGTCCTGGGCTGCTCTTTCTGCCTCCGCCTGCTTTTTTGCTGTAGGCGCTGTTTTGTCATGTCTATTGACTTCTACCTGTGGTAGGTTCAGCTGACCTCTTTGCGGGGTGTGTTCCTGGTAAGGGGGGACTTGCCTTCTTTCTGCCTCGTCTCCTTGGTATCTCTGGGTTGTTCTTCTTCCTCTTCCTTGCCTTGGCTCTGGATGGAGGTTTTTGTGGCCTGATGTAGGCGTGGGGTGCTTTGGCCTCCTCTTGCCTTGCCCCTGTTTCCTCTGCGGAGTGTGAACGGGCTTCCTCTTCCTTTCTTCTTTCCACATCCACGTTGGGATCGGTGGTGTTCTGACTGTAAGGGTTCCCCTTGACTGGGGGGACAGGGCTCCTCGCCTTGTCCGTCGGACTCGTCCCCTATGGGACCCTTTTTTATGTCCAGGCTGGTGGGGTCCTCTTCCAGACCCTCCTTCCCCATGGGTATGGCTAGGGTATCTATTCTACGTTAAGGAATCTGTGGCTAGTAGTCTCTATCAGATGTAAAACTTACTTACCTTCGGTAACGATGTATCTGGTAAGACGATTCTAGCTGCATATACCTTCACGACCCAACCATACTCCCGGTTCTGCGAGGGCCTTTAGCTTGCTCTTCTGCACTCACCTGCCTCTAGGTGCTTTGTCTTCTGCGAGTTCCCTCTTTCACTCCTCCCTAGCGGGATGTTTGTTTGGTGGGTTTGCATCCATTCCTCCTTTCGGGTATGTGACTGGTAGGTTCATGGGTGCTCCTGTATCCCTACACTCTGGTGCTTCCAGTGTGAGGCCTTCTCATATTTCCCCTTCCTTTTTTCCTTGTTTGGTGTTTCTGACTCATGTGCAGTCCTCTGAGTTGGGGTCTCTTGGCTGGGCCTCAGCCTTGGCGCCTTTCAGGGGACGCAACTCTCCCTGGTGTTGTCTTGGGGTGAATTGTCGTTGCTCTTCTGTCTTTCACTGTTAATGGGCTGTGGTTGCCGTCTTCTTCCTCTGCTGCACAGTTTTTCATATGCTTTTCCTGTCTCCAGGGAGAATGTTGTATTCGTTTGCGGGGTTGCTTTGCAGTGGCTGTGACTGCTCTTCCCTTCTATGACTTTCGGTGCCACGTGCCTGGCACTTTCCCGAATGGGCTGTTCTCCTCCATTTGCTTCTTTCCTTTCTGTTTGTCTGCTGTTTTGCACACTGTTCCCATAATCTCACAGTTTATGTTTGTGATGGCTCCGCGTTGTGGCGCGGAAAAGTTCTCCGAAGAAAACTGATGTCGGTGCGCCGGTGTGGGGCTTATGTGACCTTGCTGACGTCACGCCCACGGACGATGTCAGGGGGGAGTCCCACGGTACTGCCCCCCGGTGCGCAGAGATGCTAGGAAAAAAAAAATTTGCCGGATCCAGTCTCACGCCTGGGGATAATTCTACGTTAAGGAATCTGCGGCTAGAATCATCTCTACCAGATACATCGTTACCAAAGGTAAGTAACTTGTACTGCAGTCAGCTAGCCTGGCCTTGCACTCCATGAGTAGTGTGTCTTCTGGGCTGATACCCCAGGCTTCATGAGAAATGGCCAACGCAATCTTGCCAAACGTCGTGGAGGACCTTGGGGAACGTCTTGCCCGAACAATGCAAAATGCAGCACAATATGTACTATTTACTGATACGGGCTCCCGAATGTGCTTAAATAACACACTTGGATGCTAGCAACGGGATTTTCTGGCATTGTCCCTTCTGGATATGCTCTTTGACAGATCTAGACTTTCTGGAGACAAGACAGACTCGACACTTGAGCAATTTTAGGATAGGCACACTGCAACAGGGTCCTTGGAGTTGCTATGGCCACCACTACAACTCTATCATCAGTAAAGTAAATGTAGGGGTTATGCCAGATGCCTAGCTTGCTGGCAACGTCAGCCAGCTCAGCTGGTGTAGCAACCGGCAGAACCTTTTTGAGGCAGAGGGCACTGAGCCGGACAAACCGTGCACTCCGGCAGGGGGACATTTCTCTACTGTTAGAAACTGGGTAGCTTGGCGCGGAGCGGGTAGGCTAAACTCCGGAGCAATATGTAAAGCATCTGCGCAGCACCCACACACAACGCCACACCTGGCACACCACAAAGAGACTACACAAGGTTATGTAGAAATAACTTTTGTATTGTGTAAAACACAGGTTAATCACATAAATCTATACACTGCGCCAACTGGCGCCAGGTCAACATTTACAGGGGATTATATACAGGGCAGCGCCAATCGGGTTGCTGCCAGAACCATCACAGAGCACAAGTCGCAAACGTAAGATCAGCAATAAATGTAGAGCAGCCAGTACCTCCTCTCAAGATCATGCGCTTATCATTAGTGTATTAGCATAAGTCCCCTTAGGTCAGGCATAAGCTGGAGCATCACATTAAACATGCACCTTAGGCATCACTAGGCCTAAACCTAGAACATCATCACATTAGTCATTAGTCAGAGTAGGCATAAAACAAGCCGCGTAGGCCCTAGGAAAAAATGCATTATCCGCATCAGTGCATTAGGTATACAAACACTTTAGATTAGGCATAGAATGAAACCATCAGGTCAGGTATAGAAGCGCATGAGGCATAACCATTTTAGAATCTTCTGGGCATAACAACACCTTATGCATAACAGTGGGCATGAAAACCTCATTAGCATAAATGCATTCGGCAAAGAACCAGTAGGCATTAAGTATAAAACATGTGCAGCATAACATTAGGCCTAAACCTCAACAGTGGACCTAGAAGGAAAACATCTTTGCATGGCATAAGGCATAATCACATGAGATTAGGCACAGCCCTAGTAGGTCAGGCATTGAAACACATTATGCAGTATATCAGCTTCAGTCACATTGGGCATAAACACATTAGCATGTGGCATCTTGTTAGCAGTAACACATTATTGGCATAGAGACATTTAACAGTATAGTGCACCCCGCAGGTTATCCCATTAGCATTCTGGGGCCCACCTGGGTACACAACACATGCCTCTCATTACAGATTGGTCCTTGGCACCACTGCGCCTGGGGAGCCCCTACTCGGCGACTCTCAAAGCCAGAATGTGCCACACGTTGCAACTGCCTGCTGTCCGGCGGGCAGTTGAGTAAAGTAAAGTCACCAAGTTACTGGCACCCCTGTTTATGGAGGAGCCCCACTCTGGGACTCTGAAAAGCCAAATTGCCCAACGTGGCACAGCTTGGGGCCCCACTCTGGGGCTACTGAGTCAATACTGCCCGCTCTTGTGCGGCGCAGCTGGGAAAAATGAGGCCCACAAGTCACTGGCCAGTTGGAGTCCCTCTTCTTGGACTCTAGAACTCAGGAATGCCTACCGTTGCAGCGACCCGCAACTGCGGCATCGCTGTGTAGTCCCCGGGGCACTGGGGCCCGGTCTGGGCTGGAGCCCCACGGGGGCTTCAAAAACAAATGTTGCAGCTGCCCCTTGCCAGATGAGGCAGCTGGAAAAACAAGGCCAGCACTGCACTGACGCCGGGGCAGCCCCCTCCTCGAGGGCTTGGGGCCACTGGGGGAAGGCACCGACACCGTGCCTCGACCAATCCCCCCCCAACTCTGCCCCAGGCCCTACACGAAGCCCCCCTCAACTGGCTCCTCTTGCTGGCGGAAGGCAGATCGGCACCCATCACGGCAGTCCCTGGTCTCCTCTCACTGGGCTCTCTGGGTGCTCCCTCTAGTGGGGGGAGGCAACCACCACAAACAAACGCATGCCCCACTCACCGGCAGTCCGGGGCCTCTCCTCCGGTCGCTCCTGACGTGCAGCCGACTCCTCTTGGCCCCGGCCTCTTCAGCAGCATGCGGGGCTCTCCTCTGGCTCCCGTGAGCCCCGCCAACAACAGGCTGCCTCCACTTCACCAGGATTCTTCTCGCCCTAGACTCAGCTCCTCTCCTCAGGAAGGCTCTGGTTTGCAGGCCGTCTTCCTCCTGCTTTTGCTAATGTCGCGGGGCTCTCCTCAGTGCATGGGAGTCCCGCCACATCACCAGCTGCCACTGCTCTCACTCCGCACCTCACTTGGCCTCACCCGGGCCCCCTCCTGGGACCCGGGACTTTGATGCGGAGCCCGCAAGGCTCCGAACGGCTTCCCCCAGGCAGGGGGAGGCGTAGATGGCTTCCGCGAGGCTCTGCCCACAACCAGGCAGACTTCCTGGCTTCCTTAGCTCGGGACGCGGCGGTGATTTATTTTCTCAGCGTCAATGCAGGGTAAGCACCCGCTGTGAAGAATAAAGCATAGATGCTGGGTGGGCACCCGTTTGTTTTGAATAAGCAGGCAAAGCACTGCAATAACGTGGGGTGGGCACCCGCGATACAAATAAACACAAATGCGGCAGAAATGCAGGGTGGGCACCCGCTGTTTAAATATGCAACAATACGGCGATAACATTTTGTTCTTTAACACCGAGTGCATGATTGCGATGCCTCGGCAGTAGCGTTTCTCCCAGAATCTTCATTGTGTTGAGCTGCATGATTAAGATGCTTTTTAAATAGCCACTTTTTTAACATTTTATTTTCCTTATTGTGCACTGTGCGGTGATATCTGTACTCACCTGACGCTCCTCTTGCCCTGTGCCCCGGTCCACCGCGGGTGTTTCCCGTTTGTGTGGAGGGCGCGACGGCATTAAATTGGTGTCCCCGCTCCCATTGGTTACTCTGGGTCACGAGGGGTTTCACCTTTAGGCACAACCCTATTTAGGCGTGATGGCACTCTTCGCGCACAGCGGGCGCGCACCGAAGTTGCGCCAAAGTTAAGCCCGTCCGCGCTGAGGACGCGCTAGGAGCCAGGCGGGCTGCTCTCTATATCCGCCCAATATTATACTTTCCCTCAGACCTCAGTCTAAATCCTGCCACCATACCCTATACCCTATACCCTACTGACAATTATTTCCCACCCTGCATTAGTTGTAGTTCTGTGCTCAAAAAGAGGAAACATCCGGAAAGGCTGCAGGGAGCTACTACAGTCTGTAAGAGTTCCGTCGCGCATAAGGAGCTTGGCTTGCTTATTAATGCCAGGTCACTGTGCAAGAACAATATTGCCTTTCATGATTTTGTTTCACACAGGAACCCGTCCCTGGTCTTTATCACTGAGACCTGGGCTTCGGATTCCTCTGGCCCCGACCTAGTTGTTGCCATTCCAGCAGGCTATGCTCTATCGAGAATGGATAGAACAAGGCGCAGAGGGGGTGGTCTAGGCGTTCTACATAAGACCGCGCTCACCTGCCGGATTGATCCTCTATCTACCCTTTCCGATTCGTACGAAGCAGTATATTTTCAACTTCACTGCTACATCTTCCTTCTCCGGCATCTTATGCTACAGGCCTCCGGGTCCTAGACCCTCTTTCCCAGGACCTAATGAATCTTTTTGAACCATTCCTTGATAGACCTAATTTTACCTTGCTGGGCGATTTTAATTTTCATTTAGAAAATGATGCTTCCAGAGACACTACTTCCCTGGTGGACTCCCTAGCTGCCAGAGGCCTGTCACAGCTTGTGGTCGGTCCCACCCACCTGGCCGGCCATACACTTGATGGTTTTTTCAGCAATGACATCAGGCTCAAAACCGGAACTCCCATCCCTCTGTCCTGGTCTGACCATCTGGCAGTACCTTTTGAGTTGAACATTCCTCATTGTTCTTTGTTCCTGTCTGACTCTAAGAAAGGGGAAACTAGACGCAATTTTAAACAGATTACCAATGAAACCTTGGCCCCCTACCTAACTGGATTGATATCTCGTCCCGATAGCAACGTGGATCTAGCTGCTACTGCCCTGACTAATTCCATTTCTGGAGCTGTTGATACCCTAGCCCTGCCAAACAACACTACTGTGCCCGCAAGAGTCCCTCTATGCCCTGGTTCAATGACCGCCTTAGAACACTGGGAAGGTAATGCAGGAAACATGAAAGGAAATGGTCTGCTCATCCAGACTCTGCTGGAAAGAACCAACACAAACTGCTCCTTAAGGCTTATAAGACGGCAATAATTGAGGCGAAAAAAGCCTATTATAATAATCTCACGGTATCTTTAAAATCTTCGAGAGATCTTTTTAGGATCATCAGTTCGCTTTCTGCCCCTAAAAACATAGATCCCATTGTAGAATCTCAGGAGCTTTGCGACAATATTTCATCCTTTTTTCATACTAAAATCACTGACATCTATTCATCCCTCTAACTTCTCAACTCTGAACTGGATATCAGTTCACCTTTGTCCATCTGCCATAAGCCCGTCACCCCGGCGGCGATTCCAGCATTCAGTCTTCTGGCTTTCCCTCCTCTCACCTATGAGGGCTTAACTCAGCTACTAGATAACATCAAGTCAGGCTCTCCTCTCGATCCATGTCCTCTAAAAACTCCAAAATCATGTAGGGAGGTGATTGTCCCCCCCCCCCCTCCTTGAAGTGATGAACCAGGCCAATACCGAGGGAATCTTTCCCTCTGTATGGAAATCGGCGGTAGTTAAACCGCTCTTGAAAAAGGCCTCCTTGGATCCGGGTGTATTAAACAATTTTCGCCCTATCTCCCTACTGCCGGCCCCCGCAAAGACACTGGAGGCTCATTTAAATCGCCATCTTACCGCCTTTATGGAAGACTCCAATCTTCTAGATATCTCTCAACACGGATTTCGTAGTGCCCATAGCACAGAATCCGCCCTCACTGTCGTGGCCAATAAGATTCGGTCGGAAGTTGACAGAGGCCATACTACTCTTTTGGTCCTCCTCGACCTCACGGCGGCCTTTGATACCCTGTCTCCCGCGGTCTTGGTCGCCAGGCTGGAGGAGATAGAGGTTGGTGGCCCGGCACTTAGTCTCCTCTCTTCCTTCCTTCATGAAAAGGAGCAACAAGTAAAGCAGGGTGATTTTCTGTCAGCCTCTAGGCCTCTGCAATGTGGGGTCCCACAGGGGTCTGCCTTGAGCCCCCTGTTGTTCAACATATATGTGTCCCCCTTGGCCTCAGTTGTAAGATCTTTTGGCTTCGAGGTGTTGTCATACACTGACGAAACCCAAATTCTGGTCTCCCTTTCCCAGCCAGTGGCTGAGTCTGCCTCCAAGTTTAGATCATGTATGGAAGCAATCTCCCAGTGGATGATTCGAAACTTCCTCAAACTAAACGGAGACAAAACGAAAGTCCTGATCTTTGGGGGGAGACAGCACCTCTGGTCTAATGATTGGTGGCCGCCGTCCCTTGGAGACTGTCCGGTCCCTTCCCATTCGGCCAGAAATCTGGGGATCCTGTTTGATACCACTCTCTCCTTTGACCTTCAAGTCAATAGGACCGTATCTACCTGTTGCGGTATCGTCAGGACCCTCCGAAAAATTGCACCTTACCTCTCCCTGGCGGCCCGGATACAAGCAACAGTGGCTCTGGTCTCTTCGAGACTAGACTACTGTAATGCTTTATATGGAGGTATAAATAAATCTGCGGTCCATCGCCTCCAAATGGTCCAGAACGCGGCAGCTAGGATGGTCTTGGACCTCCCCCGGTTCGCCTCAATCTCTCAGGCCCGGAAAGACCTCCACTGGCTTCCTGTCCAGGCCAGAATCTCCTTTAAACTCCTCTGTCTGGCCCACGGGACCTTCCATGGCTACGGCTCTAAAGGTTGTCAGCTCACTTCTTCAGCCTTACCGCCCAAGCAGAGTGCTACGATCTTCCTCTCATAATCTTCTTACGATTCCGAGATTCTCAAGGGCCAGATGGGGAGGCAGAGCCTTTTCTACCCTGGCGCCCCGACTCTGGTACTCCCTTCCTCCTGAACTGGCCTCTCAACCCTTGCCTAGGCTGTTCCGTAAACAACTGAAAACCTGGCTCTGTCGGGATGTTTATTCGTAGACCCTGTTCTTGGTGCTTAAAGACTTCTGTTCTATGTTTGTTCTTGTTGCTGAAAGACTTCTGCGGTATGTCTGTTTTGTCCTCGTTCTGTATGGTGCCTTGATGCCTGGGCTAAGTCGCGCCTTATAAGACCCATTTCATTCATTCATTCAAAGTCGGGTGGGCTCCCGCTGTGCTGCAAAAACGCCCACAATACGGGGGAATTGAAATCTAGCGCTAGGGTCCCACAGAATAAAGCTGTAGCAGTCCCCTTCTGGCAATCAAGAAAATAGGGCCCACGAGGCACTAGACAGCAGGCCAACTAGAATTGCAGCGCTCATGAGGCACTAGGGGCCAGGAGAGCACCGTCCATGCAGGGCGAGATCAGCAGGCAGTAGGGCAGCTCACCAAAGATGAAGCAGCAGTTCCTGGGAGCAGTCATCCTCCATTAACATGGCAATCCTCCCCGCACAGCAGTCTCCACTCCAGCAGAGTCTCTCCTGGTCTTCTAGAAAAGTGGAGGGGCACAGGGGCCAGCACAAAGGGTCCAGTGGCGTTTCCTCCTGGCAGAGTGTCCCCTCTGTGTCAGCACAGCCCACCACATGGAGTCTCAGCTCCTCTATATATAAACCCCTCACCCCACCTACTGGAAAAGGCCAGAAGCTTCTAGAAGGCTCTCTGGGGTAACTGGTCCCAACTGGGTTTGGGGGAGGTGTAGAGCACCCTGTCACTTCAAGAACTAGACCTGCAACCCACCTCAGGCAGGCGACACAAAGCACACAAAAATGGCGACTGTTGAAAGTGACATTTCTAACACAGTGACAATAAACCTGCGTACACCATTGTGCAGCATTTATTGTGTTCAATTCAACCACACCAATCATAACATGTTTATTTGGTTTCCTTTAGGAGTTATCCATAGGGGGGGAAGGTCTCCATGCTAGCCTGTGGAGGGCAGAGAGCACAGGCACCTTACACCAAACTACCGCGCCAAAGCGCCCAGAGTCCGTAAACCACCGCTACCATAGCAGAAAAAAGGCTAGGCGGAAGGCAAAAAGTTCCGGGATGACCCTGGAAGCAGGGCTAAGTCCAACATCTACTTTCTCCTCCTGTGCTGCATCAGCACCCAAGTTGCTTTGACTTGGCCTCGCAGATCCACCTCAGCCTGTTGGCTGCATGATTTGACCTTATCTTCTCAGCTGAAAATCCATCAGATCATACTGATGGGTATTGCAAATATTTCAAAAGGGCTGCTGTAGGAAGCTGGCTCTGCATATACTATACCAAAGTAAGGTATAGTGTGCACAGCGTCCAAGGGATCCCCAGAGGTATAGCAGAGGCTAAATTACATAATCACTAAAAGCTCAATTTGTGGTAGTGTGGTAGAGCAGTTAGGCTTATCAGGAGGGTGAATGCAAGAGGCTGGCTTAGTATATGATGTTCAGTTAAGTAAGTGTAGTACCTTGCACTAATCCAGGCAACCCTTATGGTGATTTTATGGTCTTAAACAACCTTAGAAAGCTCTTTAAGTGGTAGCTGTGGAGAGCAGGCTTAGTCCAGAAGGAGTGTAAAGCAGCTTGTTTAACCAATACTTAATCTTAAGGTATAGGTTACTTGAAAAAGAATCACACAGTGTTGTTATAAAAATAGGTATTTTATTACACACCCTCACTAACACAGTGGTACTATCTCCCACCCAGGGATAGAAACCCAATACACACAATACTTAGGAAATAGAGCACATAAGTAGCACAAATACACAGTGGTCTCTGTCGGAGACCAAACCGTATGCTACAATAGTGGTATGCGAACCACGACTTCAGTCGAGACTAGACCAAGACGGCGTAGAAGTGTTGGGGACCCAACGAACCACCCAAGGTAAGTACCCAGGAGCCCCACGGAGGCAGTAGGCAGAGTGTGAACACAAACTTGTGACCAACACAAGTCAATGGATAATTCGCAATTGCAGTTTTAAAGAAAAATGGCCCTTCCCAGCAGACCCCTGAAGAAACACAGTGGAAGCTGAAAGGTTGGAGAGTCACCCCACTCGTGGATACCCCAGGGACCATGATACCTACACCAGGGAAGCCGGGTGCATAGGTGTCAAGTGGCTTCGGAAACTGCCGTAGACCACAATGGAGGACTTCAGGAAAGATGCCGCTGGAGAAGATGACAAAGAAGTCCGGTGGAACCCAAAGTTGGATTTAAGTTGGGAGGTGCCAGCAGGCAGAGCGGACAGAGTATATGCCACTCAGGAGTGACCAGAAGGCACAGAAGATGAATGCCAACCGATGTTGATAGATGCAGGATAGTTGACGGTGCCAATGGGTTCGAAACTGTGCAGAACAGTCGATGCTGTGGAAGACCAGGAACCGTTAACGAGCTGTTGAACGTCGGGTGTCGAGAGCCAGGGTGTTTGGGAGAGGCACCAACACACCTTGGCAACGGCAACTGGCGTAGAAATCGAAGAAGATGCCATGTCAGGACCAGCAAGGTCCAAATGACTCACCACGTCTAGGTAGGTTAGGGCAGCCCCCGAGCAAGCAGGGGAGCCCACTGGAATCAAAGAAGTCCCTTGAAAGGACCGAAGATCTCTGGAGACAAGAGCCCAGCCTTAGCAACGGCCAGCGGACTCGGTGCACAGTGGCTCAGTTCCAGCGGTGCTGACAAGGGATACTGGCCTCCGACTCAGTCTGAAGACATTGCAGGCCTCGAGGGAGTTGTAGAGCCGTCACTTGTGTTACTGAGCCGGTTGGAGTCAGTCGGAGCCCAGGATCAGCAAACCGGTCAGTTGCGTTGCAGTGTCTGCAGATACAGGGGAGTGACTCCTTCACTCCAAGGGAAAATCCTTTGGGTGTCTTGATGTCCACATGCCCTTTGAGAAACCTGTATGGAGCACGGACACTGACGGTGCAGCGGACTTGCAGGACGATGAGACCTGGAGCAGTCCGAGCCTTCCTGGTTGCAGTCTCTGTTCCCAGAGCAAAATTCGATGGGTCGGTCCGACTCAATCAGTCCAACGAGGTGTCCGGATGAATGAAGTTGATGCGGAGTTGAAGCGAAATCGAATCCCACAATGAATTTAGGAACCCACCTTCAGGTAAGCCCTTAAGTACCTTTAGGAAAGAGTTGGGATTGATTCAGGGTTCCCTCCCAGATGAGGTGCTGGACAGTGGGGAGGATACTCCCATGCCCTTTGCCCAGTTTTGCGCCAGAGTGGGAGCCAACTGGCTCCCTGATCTGGTTTGAACTTGAGTATGCAAGGAGTTCACCATATGTGCCCCTCAAGCACTCTCGGTGGCGCTGGCAAGCACTCCCACCCTGTCCCAATACACTGAATCCTGTTTGGGAGGGATCACACCTCCCTGTGACAGGGATACCTATTGTTCTGGCTTCCCCTGCTCGAACTTGGCTCAGCAGCAGGAGGGCAGAATTGTGCCTCTGGTTGGCAGAAGCCCTAGATTGCTGTCCGGTTCTGGAAGACTGGTACCGGGAGCACTGAGGGCCTCCCAGATTCCAGTGCATGGAATCATACCTTCCACACCCTTCAAGGTGTGGGGTTATGATTCCAACATGCTTAATTCCAAACATGACAGGGTTCTTTACAGCCAGTTTAAAGATGGTCATCTCGTAAAGACGCATGGCCACTCTATATGTCGGAATGGCAGATGCACTTACAATCCGGGAGAATGGACTCCGAAGGTTGTTGGGGCACCCTCACACTTAGGACCCAGCACGCAGCCTTCAGGATTGAAAGGCCTGCCTTATGGGTGACTTATAGGTTTTAAGTATAGTGACCTTCAGATATAGGGGAACCTATATCGGTCGTAAGTGGTGCTAGCACCAGCTTACACAGGCTGCAATGGCAGTCCTTAAGTCACAATTTGAGTGGTTTCTCATGGGTGGGATAATACATGCTGCAGCCCAGTGGAGAACCCTGGCACACCTATGACCTGGGTACCTTAGTACCAACATATTAGGGACTTACAAGGGTACCCCAGTAGTCAATCTGTAGAGTACCCAAGTACTCGCCATGTCCAATTCAGGGAAGAAGCACAGAGACTGGGATCCTGATTTGCAGGGTCCTAGTCTGACTGGTCAGAAAACATAATGACACCAGCAAAAAGTGGGGGTGACCATGAAAGCAGATCCTACTTTCCTACAGTGTGTTAGGTATTTATTGTATTCACTCAATCAAGGCTGATGTCACACGCTCAGAGACAGCATCCAGACGAGTTATGTAAGTATAAAAAAGGTATACTTATTGTTTATTTATAGAACCAATCAGGACTTGGTACCGGCAGATAATAAGTACTTTCAAATGCACGACTGTTCAAGCAAATGCAGTTTTTCTGGTAATTGTAACAGTTACAGGATGATATCACTTTTTAAAATACTTGGCACTACACAGTAAATACTCTCTGATTACTTTAGGCTTACATTACAATAGTGCTCACTTTTCCCCATACATTAGCGCTTCTACATAAACACCTTCTATTCCCAAAATCTGATACTATGAGTCTCTCTGGGAGGAAAAGTGGTTATCAAACTCAGTGGTAAATATTTGACTTACAATGATGAGGTTTTGGGGTTGTGAACAAGGTTGCCCAAGGTCCGGGTCCACACTCTTGTTGCACCACCACCGGCACTGGGGCAGCTGGGTGCAGATTGAAGGGGCCCAACGGTAGCCAGTGTCTAAAAGGAGCCCTTGGTTGGGGTCTGCTAGCAAGCAGGCCACTTGAGTGTGGGTGCAAAGCTTTTAAGGTTGCGGTCGACACAAGAACTGCACCGCCAGCGGCACCGAGGTGGCCGGGTGCAGGAGGCAAAGCAGATGTCACAATCCCTGGGCTTCTCAGTGGAGACCGTTGGTTACTGAAAACTGTAGGCTCGGTTGGGGGGACTTCTTAAAGGCGATCAATGACTGGGAAGGTGACTGACGATCTGGGAGGATGCTTGGACACTGTCGGTTGGGCCACACAAGGCCGGGAAGGCGTTGAGGGCTGGGGTGTCTTCACCGTCGGTTTCCTTAGGCTGCGATTGGTTGCAGCCGGACTTCCTGGACCACTTCTGTCAAGGGAGCAGTTGTCTTACTGCCTTCAGTAGTGGTCAGTGGGACCCTTCAAGTACAGGCTGCAGGCTTAGTTTTGAAGCTTGTTTTCCAGGATGTTAATAAAGCGCCGGGACACTCTTTTGAGTAGCCGTGCGCTATAAAAGTCACAAATAACATAACATAACATAACAACATAACAGGTCAGGGGTCAATGGATCCCAACTTAGGATCACTGGGGGCCTCTTTGGAGTATGAGGCCACTTGACCTCGGGCTGTGGCTTCCAGGTGCAGAGTGGTGCAGAATCATGAAGTCCGGACTCTGACGGTTTAGTCTTTGGATCTGAAAGAGACACGTTAGTGATAGATTCCTTACCTTAGAATATTTCCCCAGGCGTCAGACTGGATCTGGAAGTTTTCTGCTTAGCAGTACCCCTGCGCGCCAGTAGATGGCGTTGTGCGGCTCCGCGTCCGTCACTGGCGCCGGGATGAGGTCACAGAGTCACAGTAGGTGACACCCATGCGCGCTGACGTCAATTCTTTCATTTTCCGCGCCAAAAGCGCAGATCAGGATTGAGCACGTACCTCAGTCAATTTTTGACCACTTTTTTTAGACTTTTGTCTCCTCCTCTCCTGGTACACGTAGGGATGCCCGGCTTTAAGTCTTGTGGGGCGTGCCGCCGTAAAATGTCGGTGGCGGACCTCCATGATTTCTGCCTCTACTGCCTGGAGATCGACCATGACTCCCGGGACTGTCGGGACTGCCGCGCTATGGCCCCGAAGGCCTTGCGGGAGCTGCGCTGGAAGTTGCTGGAGGTCCGGCACTCCTCTCACCGCCGCTCCGGGTCAAGGGGCCATACGCGGGACCGCTCGCTGGACCAGAGTCATCGCTCCTCAGGCTCTAAGTCTTCACCTTCAGATTCTGGAAAGCGACGACATAAGAAGTCGAAGAAGCGTGTTTGCTCTCCGACGTCGCTCCTCGGAGGTGGACGAGGGAGACAGGGGCTCCGCCCCTGCGACTCATCCGGAGCCTGGGAGTCTCTCGGCCTACCCTCTATACCCGGGTCCGTCGGCGACTCCCGAACAAATGCAAAACGTTCTTGCTGCCATGGACCGGTTGTTTAGGCCTCGGGCTCCCGCCGGCGCTCCTGCGGGTCCTGCGGTCCCGTGTCCAGATCCTGTTGGCCCGGCGGCACCGCCTCTGGCGCCAGCCCCTGAGCTACTGGATCCAGCGCCCTCGGCGCCACAAGGTGCAGCACCGCTGGCTCCGGCCCGGGCGCTGCCGTTAGCTCTGGCCCCAGCGCCGCTCCTGGCTACACCACAGGCGCCGCAGTGGGTGCCGTTTATCCCACCCCTGCCCTGGTTCTCAGACCATTTTGTTCCGACCTGGGATCCACATTGGGATGCGGCTCCGATTGGGCCCCGGCCATCGCCGTTCCCTGCGCCACTCCCAGCTTCGCTCCTCCCCCCCTCTCCGGCCCTGCCACCACGGCCGGCTCCTTCTACTCCGGAGCCAGATGAGGACTGGGACGGCTCCGAGGACCTCCTTGCGCGACAGTGTGACTCCGAGCAGGATTGGGTGGATGACCTTCAAGATGAGGGTGAACTTGATGCGTCTTCTGACCCGGGGTTTGCCTCCCCTCCGCCTACTATGGAAGAGGGCGCTTCCTACACTATGGTGCTGCGTTGAACTGCAGAGGCTCTCCAGCTTGACCTCCCTACCGTGACCCTTAAGACCAACCTCCTTACAGAGGTGCTCCAGACGGCGTCTGTGTCGTCGGAACCGCTGCTCCCTTTCAATGAGGCCCTTACCGAACTCCTCTTGGGCACTTGGTTGCGGCCGGCCTCAGGGGCACCGGTGGATAAGAACATCGCGAGCCGTCATTGCCCGGCGCCTGGTGATCCTACCTTCTTGACCACTCACCCCACGCCTGAGAGCCTGGTCATTCAGGCCTCGACCTCTCAGAGTGCCTTCCCCACTGCTCCGCCGGATAAGGACTCTAAGATCCTGGACCAATATGGCAAGAGGTTGTTCTCCTCGGTCAGCTTGGGGCTGCGGTCTATTAATACCGCCTGCTTATTGGGCTGTTACTCCCATGCCATGTGGGATTCGGTGGCAGAGGTCCTGCCTCAGTGTTCTGAGAAGGTCCACACTGTCCTTTCCCAAGCGATTGCGGAGGGTAAGGATGCAGCGAAGTTCGCCATCCGGTGTGTTCTGGACACCGCTGATTCTTTGGGCAGGGCAATTTCCTCGACTGTGGCGTTGCGACGCCATGCCTTGTTGCGTTCGACTAGGTTCTCGCCCGATGTCCAGGGCTCGCTCCTGGACATGCCCTTTGACGGCTCCCGCCTTTTTGGCGACAAGGCTGACAGTGCCCCTTCGCGAGACCTCTGCAACTCTCTCGCCACGTTCTTCCACCGCAAGATCGCAGATATACATGACAGCTTCGGACACCAAACCAGCGACCCCCACCACCACCACCATCAGCTCTTGGACCCCCATCAGCAGCGAAGACACCATCCACGTCATGAACACCATCCACTCCGGCTCCCTCTCCGACCCATGCCCCCATCACATCTTCAACAAAGCCGACACCTCCATCGCACCCCACCTGCGGAACATCATAAACAGCTCCTTCAAGTCAGCAACCTTCCATGAGAGCTGGAAACACACAGAGATCAACGCCCTCCTGAAGAAACCCACAGCGGACCCCACGGACCTCAAGAACTTCCGCCCCATCTCTCTTCTACCCTTCCCGGCTAAAGTCATCGAGAAGACCGTCAACAAACAGCTGACTGCTTTCCTCAAGGCAAAAGACTCGCTCGACCCTTCCCAGTCCGGATTTCGAGCCAACCACAGCACCGAGACCGCCCTAATCGCAGCCACGGACGACATCAGAACCCTGATTGATAACGGAGAAACAGACGCCCTCATCCTCCTAGACCTCTCAGCAGCCTTTCACACCGTCTGCCACTGCACCCTAATACATCACCTCAACAACACTGGAATCCAAGGAAAGGCCCTGGAATGGGTCACTTCGTTCCTCTCCGGCAGAACCCAGAAAGTCCGCCTCCCCCTCTTCCGTTCCGCGGCCACCGAGATCATCTGCGGCGTGCCTCAAGGATCCTCACTCAGTCCTACGCTCTTCAATATCTACATGAGCCCCCTCCACCATCGCACAAAAACACATCAACATCATCTCCTACGCCGACGATATCCAGCTGATACTCTCCCTCACCAAGGACCCAACCACCGCCAAAACCAACCTTCAGGAAGGTATAAGAGAGGCAGCAGAATGGATGAAGCACAGCCGTCTTAAGCTCAACTCGGACAAGAGGGAGGTCCTCATCCTCGGACAATCCCCATCTGCCTGGGACGACTCCTGGTGGCCCTCGGCGCTGGGCACTGCACCGACACCCATGGACCACGCACGCAACCTGGGATTCATCCTAGACTCCTCCCTCACAATGACCAAACAAGTCAATGCCGTCTCATCTCATGCTTCAACACCCTGCGCATGCTTCGAAAGATCTTCAGATGGATCCCCGCAGAGACCAGAAGAACAGTCACCCAGGCCTTCGTCACCAGCCGGCTGGACTACGGGAACGCCCTATACGCAGGAACCACCGCCAAACTTCAGAATCGCCTCCAGCACATACAGAACGCCTCCGCACGACTCATCCTCAACATCCCTCGCCACAGCCATATATCCACCCACCTGAGGAACCTCCACTGGCTCCCCGTCAACAAAAGAATCACGTTCAGACTGCTCACCCACGCACACAAAGCGCTCCACAACATGGGCCCCGAATACCTCAACGGACGCCTCTCGTTCTACACCGCCACCCGCCAGCTTCGCTCCACCAGCCTCGCCATCGTCCCACAGATTCACAGAACCACCACCGGGGGAAGATCATTCTCCTTCCTAGCAGCGAAGACCTGGAACTCCCTACCCATTTACCTACGACTGACCCAGGACCATCTCAGCTTCAGAAAGCACCTCAAAACCTGGCTCTTCGAGCAGTAGCAGCGCCCCCCCCTAGCGCCTTGAGACCCTCACGGGTGAGTACCGCGCTCTATAAATGGAAATGATTGATTGATTGTGTGCTCTGGAGCACTTTAAAGACTCGCGGGCCACGGATAAGTTCTTGGGTCTTTCTACGAAGAGCCCTGCCATGCCTGGGTTTCGTTCCTTTCGTGGCCAGGGTAGAAGTACCCAAGCACGCTCCTCCACGAAGCCTGTGCAGAGCCAGCCTCAGTGCGGCTGCGGACGTGGCTTTCGCAGGGGCGGGTCTGGTAACCAGCGAGCAGGTCCGTCAACCTCCACCCCCGCTGCTTCCACCTCTAAGCCTTTCTAATCCGAGCTTCAGGGTGTAGGGTCCGTCACCACCTCCACCACTGGCGCGTAATCACATCGGACAGATGGGTACTGCAGATAATCTGCCATGGTTACTCGCTCCCCTTTCTGTCCTCCCCACCGGCCATGCCACCTCGGTACCACAGCATGTCGGGGGATCATTTGGCTCTTCTCCGTCAGGAAGTCTCGGCCCTCCTGGCCAAGTGGCCCATCAAGTGCGTTCCAGATCAGGAAGTAGGGAGTGGTTGTTAATCCCACTACTTTCTGGTACCCAAGAAGGAAAAGGGGGGGGCTTGCGCCCCATCTTGGACTTCAGGGACGTCAATCGCTTCCTCCGGAAGGAGAAGTTCAAGATGCTGGCTCTGGCTCAGGTCCTGACTGCCCTGGACCCTGGAGACTGGATGGTAGCGTTGAACTTGCAGGACGCTTATTTTCACATCCCCGTCCTGCCGGCCCACCGGTGTTACCTGCAGTTCATGGTAGGCCATGAGCATTTTCAGTTTGCCGTGCTCCCCTTCGGCCTTACCAGTACCCCTCGGGAGTTTATGAAAGTGATGGCGGTAGTAGCAGCTCATCTGCGCAGGTCAGGGGAGTCAGTCTTCCCCTACCTCGGCGACTGGCTGTTGAAGGCGGTCTCGCCCCAGGCAGTCGTCTCCCACCTCCAGACTACGGCCAACCTCCTGCATTTGCTGGGATTCTCCATCAATGTGCCGAAGTCGCACCTGGGTCCCTCAGAAGCTCCCTTTCATCGGAGTGGTTCTGGATTCAACACTGTTTCGGTTTTATCCTCCCGAGCAGAGAGTCCGGAATATTCAGGCTATGATTCCGCTCTTTCAGCGTCTATCCCAGCTTTCAGTCAGGAAGACCCTCCGGCTTGTGGGCCTGATGGCCTCATGCATCCTGCCGGTGACACATGCCAGATGGCATATGCGTGCTCTGCGGTGAGACCTGAAGTTCCAGTGGGCACAGCATCAGGGCAACCTGTCTGATCACGTCCACATCTCGGAGGGTGCTGCACGACAGTTGCAGTCGTGGCTCACGAACCGCAATTGGGTCAGTGGCAGGTCCCTCTCTCTTTTCCACCCGGAGCACACAGTGATGACAGATGCGTCCCTTCCGGGATGGGGAGGCCACATGGGAGAGGCGGAAATCAGAGGCCTCTGGTCTCCGGTGGAGTCCCGGCTCCATATCAATCTTCTGGAGCTGCGGACGATCCGGCTTGCACTGAAGGCATTCCTTCCCTCTGTCCGAGGAAGTGTAGTACAGGTGTTCACGGACAACACCACCGCCATGTGGTATTGCAACAAACAGGGCGAGGGCGGGGTCGGGTCCTGGACCCTTTGTCAGGAGGCTCTGCGCCTCTGGACATGGCTGGAACATCATGGCATTACCTTGGTGGTTCAACAGGTCAGGCCGCCAGGGCGGACAAACTCAGCCGCCAGTGTATGCTGGATCACAAATGGCGTCTGAACTCGGCGCAAGGTCTCTTTCACCAGTGGGGAGAGCCTTGGTTAGATCTATTCGCCACCGTAGAGAACGCGCAATATCATGAGTTCTGCGTGAATTTCCAAGGTGGCACTCGCTTGGCGACGCTTTTCGTCGGGAGTGGAGTTGCAGTCTGTTATACGTCTTTCCGCCTATACCACTTCTGCCCAGAGTGCTGAAGAAGATCAGGCGCGACCGGGCCCAAGTCATTCTTGTGGCTCTGGACTTGGCTCGAAGAGTATGGTATTCCGAGCTACTCAGTATGAGCATCGATCCCCCGATCCGTCTGCCTCTTCGGGAGGATCTTCTGTCGCAGCAGCAGGGGACGGTTCTCCACCCGAACCTGTCCGGCCTCCATGCGTGGAGATTGAGCGGTGACAGTTGACACCTTTCTATCCACCTCCCGAACTCTGTGATGTCATTCTGGCAGCCAGGCGTCCCTCCACTAAGACGGTATGCGCCTGTAGGTGGAACCAATTTGTGGCATGGTGCGCAGCGAAGACTGTGGATCCCCTTTCTGCCCCTCTTTCTGAGGTTCTTCTGTTCCTTCTCTCTTTGGCCCAGCAGGGCTCTGCTCTGGGCACTAGCAAATGTTATCTTTCGGCCATCTCCGCCTTTCTACGTCTTCCAGATTAGCCTTCTCTTTTTAAGTCCCCGGTTATTAACCGTTTTCTTAAGGGCATTACACATACGTTTCCACCCGTGCCCTTCATAACGCCTCAGTGGGACTTGAATCTTGTCTTGACTTTTCTGATGCGCGCTCCCTTTGAGCCCATTCATAACTGTCCCTTACGTCTTGTCACTCTAAAGATGGACTTCCTGGTTGCTATCACCTCTGCCAGAAGAGTGAGTGAGCTCCAGGCCATTTTCTTCCAAACCTCCTTTCCTTTCTGTTCATCTGGACAAGGTGGTTTTAAGGACCCGTACTGCTTTCTTGCCAAAGGTTGTCATGCCCTTCCACATCAGGCAGACCATCACTTTGCCCACCTTCTTTCTGCCTCCGCATCCTTCCAGGGAAGAGGAGAGGCTCCACCGTCTGGACCCAAAACGTGCGCTTGCTTTCTATCTGCAGCGTACACAACAGTTCCGGGTGGATGATCAGCTCTTTGTTGGCAATGTGGGTGCCAAAAAAGGTCGGGCTGTGCACAAGCACACCATTTCTCGGTGGGTCGTTCTGTGTATCAAAGCATGTTACTGGGGGATCTCAACCTACATTTGGAGTCTTGTGACTCCCCGGCTATACTGAAATTTCTAGGGGATATGGAAGCCTGCCAATTATGTCAGCTGGTTGTGGGGCCTTCCCATTTAGCAGGCCACTTACTGGACCCGGTGTTTTCAAACATCCAGGGAATTTTAGTCTCCACTCCTAGTCCCCTTAGTTGGACGGACCATTTTTTGGTACAGATCTCTGTTAGGACTTCAGCTGGTTCTGGAGGAAAACCTCCTCCCCCTTTTTGGAGACGTGCTTGGCACAAACTTGATGGGGCCCTATTTGAGGCTAGACTAATAAACTCCCGGCCTGTCTGGCCTGTTAACTTGGATGAGGCGGATCTAGCCTATAGAGAATGGATTAATGAGTCCTTGGATCATTTCATACCCAGGAAAATGTCAAGACCCAAACGTAAGCAGTCCCAGTTATGGTACTGTGAGGCGCTTGTAATAAACAAAAGGAGTGTAAGGTACTTGAGCGTATCTGGAGGAGATCGTATGATTCTGCAGCCAAATCCAATTTTAGAATTGCCACAAAAGCCTATCATAGGCTTATAAAAAAGACCAAGGCTAGCTATTATACTGATCTGATCAATGCCAGCACTAATCGTACAAAAACTATCTTCGCGTTAGTAAAGGAGCTTACTACATCACCTGTGGGGACTAACAACATCATAGTGTCTGACTCACAATGCGAAGAGCTGGCTTGCTTCTTTATTAACAAAGTACAAGGTATCTACAACACAATTAACTCTGGTGATCCATCTATGACTTACAGATCTGTTATTGACCCATTAAACCTTCCCTATTCCCTCTTAACTCTTCCACTCATCTCCCTGACAGACATGGAGCCCCTAACTTTAAGAATCAAGTCGGGGTCCCCGGAAGATCCTGTCAAACCAGAGATGTTTAGACTGTTTCAGGATTCCATCTTGATGGAAGGGCGAGAACTGATTAATAAATCTTTGCAGTCAGCTACCATCCCGAAATCTTGGAAACATGCCAAGGTGATCCCCTTGTTGAAAAAATCCACCCTGGACTCTTCCAAGCCAGAAAGTTTCCGGCCTATCTCGTTGCTTCCGTACTTGGCCAAAGTAACAGAGGCACATGTCAATTCCATCTTGACGGGCTTTCTGGAGACTAATGGGATCTTGGAGGAGTCTCAGAACGGATTCCGTGCTAAACATAGCACGGAGTCAGCCTTACTGGCCGTTACAGAACATCTAAGGGTGGCACAGGACAGGGGTGACACCTCAGCTGTGGTGCTGCTGGATTTGAGTGCGGCGTTTGACACCGTCTCCCATGAGATCCTAGTTAGGAGACTATGGGAGATAGGTGTCAGAGATGATGCTCTGGATTGGTTCGTGTCATTTCTATCCGACCGTTCCTTCCAGGTTCATGCTCCCCCGTACTCATCCGGCAGTTTTCCATTAGGCTGTGGTGTCCCTCAAGGCTCTGCCCTCAGCCCCACGCTGTTTAATGTGTATGTCCGCCCCCTGGCCACCCTGGCCAGGGAACGTAACATCAAATTAATATCTTATGCGGACGATACACAACTGATCTTTACCTTTTCTAATAACACCTTGGGAGATCAAGCCAAATTCCAAGAGGATATCCTGGCCATTTCCAGCTGGCTAACGGAGAATTGTCTTCAGCTGAATTCATCCAAGACTGAAGTCCTCCTCGTTGGCTCGGACACTCAAAAGTGGGATGAGCGGTGGTGGCACCCTACATTGGGCTTACCTCCTACGCCTAAGAGGGAAGTTAAGAATTTGGGTGTGATTTTAGATGACGCACTCACCCTGGACTCCCACGCGAAGAGAGTAGCTGGTACTTGCTATGGTCGCCTGCGCTCTTTGAAACCTATTCTCGGCTTCTTTGAACCCTCCATCCGTCAGACAATTGTCCAAGCTATGGTCTTATCCCATCTAGACTACTGTAATGTATTAATGCTTGGGTCCAACCTGACAGTCGTTAATAGACTACAAAGAGCTCAGAACGCTGCAGCCCGCACTTTGTTCGGCCTGCCAAAACGTTGCCACACCTCTCAAGTACTACGGAGGCTCCATTGGCTGCCCGTTAAACAGCGCATTCAATTTAAAACCTTGTGTGTTATTCATAGAATGCTGCATTGTTTAGGTCCTCAAATCTTGCAAGGAATTTGTTCTTTTTATGTTCCGCAGCGTGCACTCCGGTTTGCGGACCTTTCCCTTGCCTGTACTATCAAGATCCGGAGGTGCAGAGCTGGTGGCCGATCTTTTAAGTTCTTGGCCCCAAAACTCTGGAACTCTATTCCTCTAGGTGTGCGTTCCATTTCAAACCACCTACATTTTCGAAAACAAGTTAAAACCTGGCTGTTTTCCTCTATTTAGGGTTCTGAGGTGAATAGATATTCTGCCCCATCCTTCCGGCTGTTATGTAATTGGACCTGTCTGCAAGCGCTGGGACGCCTCGTTGTTGGGGTAGCCATGCGCTATATAAGCGTTCTATAACATAAGCGTTCTATAACATAACTCCTTGGCTAAAGAAGGAGCCTCCTGCGGGACTGCGTTGGCGTTGAGGAACTGTGTGTCGATGCCCTTTGCGGGCTTTAAGCCGTGCCGGTCCTGCTCCCGACAAATGTCAGCAACGGACCCACACCAAATCTGTATGTGGTGCTTGGGGGAGCACCATGACTCCGTGGAGTGAGACGCTTGCGACACCTGCGGCCAAAATCCCTGTGGGAACGCCGCATGAAATTACTGTCCGCCCGATTGTCCCGTACGGATCCCACGCCGAGCAGGTCTCCATCTCCGCCAGAGCCGTCCACGCAGCGCAAGTACACGCAGGAGGACGTTCCTGTTCGGGGCCGGTCCCGGGACCGGCTCCATCCTTCGCGGTCATCGGCTTCGCGTGGACATCATGTTGGCTTCCGTCTTTGCTGGACTCAGGCCCTCAGGAGTCGGGCCCCGCATACCCCTTTTTCCGGGTGCTGGGGCGACTCGGCCTCAGATGGAGGACTACTGCAGGGCCCTGCAGTCTTTTCTGACTGTGCCTCCTCCCTGGCGCTCTTTCGGGCCCCACAGGGGGGGTAGGGACTCAGGTCGGGTCTCCGCTGGGCGGTTTACCCTCGGCACCGACCGAGTGCCTTGACTCCGACTCCGGAGACACGCAAGGTTGGGACACATCCAACGCCGGCTCGACTCGAACGTTCGAGGCCTGTTCGGAGGTCGCCGTCACTCCACTGGTCAAGGCCCTTTCTGAGGTCGTTGACACCGGCTCTTCGACGCCGGTGCCATTTCCGGCTTTATTGGTGGAGGGAGGGTCCCCTTTGGATTCCACACCCTCTGTCATTTCAATGCACTCCGGAGCGGGCACAAGTAGGGCTTTGGGCTGCTCATCCTTTTACTGTGTCTCTGTTAAATGGCCGGCTTAGCTTGCCTCCTTCACCTACTAACTACTTGCTCTCACCGCATCGCAGGGCCACTGAGGCAAGTGGCACGTTCATCAGGGCTGTTTGTAGGGCTGTCGACCTTTTAATGATACAGCCGCCCTCTGTGCCTCTGGAACCCTTGCTGGATCTTCTCCACCAAGGTGCGGGAGACGTGGAGCCACTGTTTCAGTTTGTGGAGTTGTTGTTTGACATCCTTCTCTGAACATGGGGGAGGCCCTCTTCTGGGGACCCTGTGGATCCTGCTGTGGCACATCGCCATCATCCAGCTCCCTGTGACCCCGCCTGTTTGACCCTCCATCCTGGGGCTGGATGTCTTGTGCTTCAGGTAGCTCTCTCTGCCGCTTTGGTTCCAATGCATCCTCCCACTCGGGAGTCTCGGTGGTTGGAGTCTTGTGGCCGCGATGTGTTTGAATCCACAAGCTCTGCACTCAGGTCCCTCAACACTGTGTGTGTGTGTTTGCTCGGGCTACTTTTGCCCTATGGGATACTGTAGAGCTGCTCCTCCCCTTCTTGGCGAGAGCTCTTGTGCCAATCTGGCCTGCTTAATCCGTGATGACCATGATATGGCACAGTTTTCGATTTGTTTGTTTTTTTAAATTAGAATTTTTTTTTTAAAACAACGGACTCTAGAAAGGTTAGAGATGAGAAAACAAGGAATGAATATAGACTCAATCAGTTCTATATTAAGTGGACTTGTCCAGCCGGACAGAGGTCAAATATTTACTTGTAGATAGATAGACAGTATTTTAAACATTAATACATAAAGCGGGACACAAGCCTGTGTCCTATTTAACCAAACAGACACAGTACAAGACAAAACAGAACAGCAGGGAGCTCAGTTTTCGATTAGGGCTGCCTGACTCTGTGGGTAGGGCTATGGCCCGATCGGTGGTCATACGCCGCCATGCGTGGTTGCGGGATGGCGTCTTCCCAGAGCATTTTCAAGAGCAGCTTTGGAATCTACCTTTTGATGGGGTCACTCTTTTTTACGCCCATGCTGATTCGGCAGTCAGGCGCCTCTTGTCTATGTTTGGTTGTCTTCCCAGGGCTTAATCCTCATGAAGGGTTCTTGTTCTTGTGGCGGTACCGTCACTTTCTTTTCTGTTACCCCTTGTGGGTTACAGATGTTCTGGGTTGTGTGGATGTTCAGCTGGTTATTTTCATGTTCTGCTACAGCTAGTTTAGCTGTGTTTACCTTTCTTTTGAGACTCTGCCTACGAGCTTGCTCAAGAGGGACTCTTCTTTTGTAGGGTTGTGCCTTACCCTATGTGGGGTTTTTGTTGACAGTTATTTTGCTACACTTCCTTACCAAGCAGTTTTGCCGCGATGTGTCTATTCCTACGGTTGTAGGATGTCTCCTCTGGTGATATCCATAGGGTTGGTTTCTCTCAGGGTGTTCTTTTCGTGTTCTTTTAGTGGTCTACCGTGTGTCCGTAGTTCCTTCCTGCATCGTAGGGGTTCCCTTCCCCCGCTTTTTCAAAAGGGGTTTGTCACGCCTGTATTTTCCGGGCGTGTTCTTACGGCATTGCTGTGGCCGTCTTGCCTGTCTACCAAATAGACATGTGCCCCTGGCGGGGGCAGGTCCCTCTGTAATCTGAGAATACTCGCTGTATTGGTGCACACGGGTTGTGCCTCACTTCTTTCCTTCAGGCTCAAGCACTGTCTGTTTACTCGCTACTGCTCTGTTCATATTCGTACATCTTCACTGAGTGGCTCTAGTCTATAACATTTTGCCACCGTATCTGTGCTCCACCCCCTATGTTTCCTGGGGTGTGAGTTCTTTTTCACATTTGTACCACTGGTAATGGTTCCCACACCAGCTGCTCTCAATAACAGGTCTCAATCCTTTTCTGCCAGGGTTGCTTCTTTCAGTGGCATTCCTGTGAGTGCATTTTTCATGGCATTCTGTCTATCCTTTACTGCCAGTATTGTGGTCTCTGTCCTTCGCTGCATCACATGAGGTCAGCTTTCTTCCCCTTGGGTTACTGTTGTTGTGTCTGTGTTCTGTGACTGTTATTCCGCTCACCTTATTGAGCGGTTCCCCTGTAAAGGGGTTTCGTCACTTCACGTATATGTGGCAACATTCCTGTTGCCTCTGTGTATGGCGTAGGTTCCACACACCACGGGGTGCTCCATACTAGGTTCCATTTGCCCTAATGTTGGGACTGCTTGCTCACTCTCTCCTTCGGATTAGAGTCTTCTATTTGTTCCTGGCTTTGCCGGTTTTCCCCCCCAGTGGTCCCTTTTGGAATGATTGGCTGCAAGCCTACCTACTGCGCTTTTGCTTGGTGGTACCTCTTCTATCTTGGTTGCACCTATACTCTGGGTCCGGCCCTGCCACTGTTGTCTCATGTCCTAGGGGGGTACACATTTAATGTGTGTTTTCTCATACCCGCACGGCCTCCTATTGCGGCTCCTGTTCTTGGCCGGACAGTCTTCCCACTGTGCCCTATTTCCTTTGCCATCAACTGTGCTCTCTTTTTCGTCTGAAGGTTCTACCGTTGTCATGTTGTTTGGCCCCTGTGGGCCTTCTTCCTCATAGATCATAGGGCCATGTGCAAGGCTCCTTCTTGTGGGGGTCACTCCATTGTTTTTTTACTTTGACACTGACCTTTCCGCGATGTCTGCACAGCACAGGTCTTATCCAGTCCATCGCGGGATTGTGGTGTCTTTGCCATCCCTTATTCTTGTTCCTTACGGAGGTTTCTGGGTCTCGTGTCTGTTGTCTAGGCATTGCGGTTCCCACCGTATTTCATCAGTTTTTTGACAAATCGGTTCTTTTGGAACTTGGTGGTTTGTCTCGCAGACCCTCCTCCTATAGGGTATGGCTTTGGTAGCTATTCTAAGTTAAGAAATCTGCAGCTAGATATGTCTATCAGATGGAAGAGTTACTTACCTTTGGTAACAATATATGGTAGAGACGCAGTCTAGCCGCAGATTACTTAACGCCCACCCATCCTCCCTGCTCTGCGAAGACCTTTGCCGGTGGTGTTTTCTACCTAGCCCCCCACCTTTCCGGTGGTCTTGGGCTTCCGGAGATGTGTTCTAATAATAATAATAATAATAATAAAGTAGTTTATAGAGCGCCTGGCGACGCCATCCCGGCGTGTCCCCGCGCTGTGGAGATAAAGATTAGCAAGCAACAGATAGCACCCCTCCGCCTACATACTACATTGAAGATTGTACAAGTGGGTTTTTAAAAGACTTCTAAACTTGGCCTCAGATTTTTCCAATCTTTCTCACACCTCTCTCTGGGGTAGGGTGTGTTGTTCTGCGTGGGGCCCTTCGGCCTCCCCTCCGTCTTAGTGTTTGGTTGATGGCGTGTTCTCACACTTTACTTGGCGCAGAGAGTGTTGGCCTTCTCAAGTTGCCCCACCTGTTTTCCTCATGCGTGGAGTTCTTATGTTTTTCATTCCCTCCCACCTCCCACGCCTGTGCCTCCTTCCTCTATAGCAGTCGGTTTGGTTGGTTTCTCTTTGGTAATACAGTTCCTCGATCCCAAAAGTGTGGGTGTAGTGTACTTTCTTCTGGTCATTCACTTCTATTCACCTGTCTTGCAACCTGTTACTTCAATGTAGTGTTTCTTTTACCCTACCTACTGTAGTGAAGGGCTAGGAGTGGCTTGTCATATCTTTTGTGCCGCAGCCGGTACCCCTTCCAGATGGGGCACGGCATGGCACATATGCCCTTGTTTGCAGCAAGTGCTCTGTGGGTTCCCTTCAGTTCCTTCATGGTACTGGGTGTTTCTCAATTTATTATTGTTTACCATTCTACATGATTTGACTCTCATTTTTATGTTACTTATCATTTGTTGTTTCAATGATTTTGTTTTTATCTTTTATCACACACTGTTCCTATGTTATCGCAGTTTTTGTCATGGCTCAGCACTGTGGTGCGGAAAAGTTTCCTATAGAAAACTGACGTCAGCACGCCGGGAGGGGCTGATATGGCTCCATTGACGTCACTTCCATAGACGATGTCAGGACCGAGCCGGGCGACGCCGCCTTCCGGCGTTCAGAGGTATTGCTGGGTAAAAAGATTTTCTGGATCCAGTCTGACACCTGGGGAGATATTCTAAGTTAAGGAATCTGCAGCTAGACTGTGTCTCTATCAGATTGTTACCGAAGGTAAGTAACTCTTCCTTGGGTGGCCCTATGGCATTCCTCCTCATTCTAGCCTATTGACTGCCTTTTGCGCCTGTAAGTACATAGATGGTTAAGTAGTAGAGTGGATATGCTGGTGCCACGTGGCCTGCTTATGCTTGTGTTTTTGGGCCTAATTGTGGGAGTAATAGGGCCTGTCAGCCTTCGGGTGAGACCAGGGCCTCTTATACTGTAGTGATTGCTGTATATTTCAACTTTGTTTGCCTGCCCCTGAGCTTGTATCTGCTCATTGATTGCCCCATCTGTAATTTAGCGCCTGGGGCCCACGCCGCCTTCCTTCACCTGGAACGCGGGCGTGCCTCGTCTGCTCGTGTCCCCCTGTCTTGGAGCAGTCCTGCCAAGCGTCACGCAACAGGTGTGACGCTCACGCATTTCAGTGCGGTGATCCGCATCACCGCACTGAAATGCATTGTCACGCATAATTGCCAGGGGTGCCACCAGTGGCGCCAGGCTGTGCCCGGGAAACAAGATGCGGCAAATGGTGCCGGGCGCCAGCGTGACGCGCAGCTCCCGGCTCTCAGACTCGCTCAGTACACTGCAGGAGGGCCGGGCTGCCCTCGATTACTGCAGCGGCCGCAGCAGGGGGCCGCATGCCCCGCCAGGCTGCAGCACCTTGACCTCCTGGAGCCACGTGAGCCGGCGAAAGTCATCTCTGGCCAGCCGCCACCAGGAGAACTACGAGAGCGGGGGGGGGGGGGGGTTTAGGAGTGTCCGACTCGAGTGGACAGCAGCAGCAGCTAGCTGCCTGGATGAAGATAGGCACTGGAGTCGGTGGCAGTGCTGCACATCGTGACTGGGGCAGCAATGTATCTTAAATTTTGTGGCACAGCGGCGCCGCTCTTAGCGAGAGAGCCTGACGTCACGAGCGCCGGGTAGTGCCCAATAGCAACTAGTACCGAGACAGCCTGGGCCCAGATTGGTATATACAATTTAGCCATGGGCGGCCGCCGCGGGGAATTTGTGAAGGCCGGCGTGGTGGCTCGAACAGCGCTGCTATTGCGATTTTATGGCCCATGCAGCGTTCAATTAATTATTTTCGAGCCCGGGCTGGAATAATTACGTGCAGTGTGCGTCGCCGGAGTCATGGCTGACCGACCGCCGTCACACTAACACTGACTGTGCACTCCGGTTGCAGCGGACAGGACTCACAGCAACAGGCATCCTGGACAGGGGGTGGCATTGCAAATTACTCAAATTAACTTTGATTGGCGCAGGAGTGGTTTGCAGCCTTACCCTGGAAGCTGTTTCAGGAGAGTTGCCGCAGTCACGCACCTGGCCGATTCGTACTGGTGTTACATTCTGGCTTTTCTGCATTTAACAAATCGGCTCGGTAAGTTTTTCGTGTTCTTTTTTTAATTGAAACGTGATACATTATAGAAATGTCGCAATTAATTGCCCTTCTCTAAAAAAAAGTGTGGGACACACAGGATTTTCTCACTTACTATATATTGGCGATTGATTCAGGGAGTTTCATTACCGGAGTTGGGGATTTGGTTCAGTGAATTTTAGTGTCACTTGGACTGCGCTCCTGACACTGATTTGTTGACGAATGTAAGTGAGACGGCACTAATCAGCCTTCCTGGAAAGTGACTAGACAAGAGGTTTCCACAACTAGAGAAGAGCTTTTCACGACGTAAAGCATACAACCTAGAACAACTACTCTTGTTCCCAGATTTGTGAATCACAAATGTCCTCCATCTGATATTCGAAATGACAATTGACAGCAACTAGGAGCGAAGGATCAGCATTCAATCAGAAAAAGGTGCGTGCGTGTGAGATATGAAACTTGTAGCACGACAGACATAAATGATCTGGCACAGGTTTAATGACGCACTTAAGAAAAGGACTGTATGGTACCAGCCTAGTACATAGTAAACAAGATGACCAAATCAATATAGATAATCATGATTTATTACAAACTTAGCTATTGCACGTTGTCACGTGCCACAGTGCAAGGTTCAGAAACGTGTTGCAAAAAAGTTGCAGCAGTCAGTCACTCAGCTTGCATAATATGAGGTAGCCAGGAAGGTATGGTATGGTATGGTAGGAAAGGGTGCAGGGCAACTTCACAAAGCACAAGTCAGGTGTGAGTAGTGTATTTAATTCAGGTACTACACTGCACTTACTAATAAAAAGATTTTCGTTTGTACCATACATTTTCTTAAACCACTGCTCCTTATAAAGTATCACTGAAAGTGTTGCATTGGAGATTTGAAAATCACTTATAAGTGACTTGAAAACATAGAAATGTTACTCAGTAATAAAAACTTGGCAGCTATGTTTGGGCCGCGCCGGTGATGGTAGGGTGACACTGGTCAGTGGTGACGGAGATAGTGTCACTCATAGTTATTGTAATGTCACTCATAATTACACTGAAATTATGACAATGTCACACATAGCAATCTGAAACCTTGGCAGCTATGTTGGAGGTGTGTGCGGGGGTGAGGTTGGACCACTGTATGTAGCTGGAGGTCTGATACACGGCACCTCTATGACCTTGGTGTTGTGAGCCACATAGCGTTGATATCTTCTTCTTCTGTGGTGACTAATCCTTTCTACTTTAGGATCGGAAGGTCCGATGGGCAGTTTGAGGTGCAGCTCATCCCCCGGGGATCGGTCTATGGCTCTGAGTCTGTAGACGCATCCAGACACCGACTGGCACAGATGATATGAGGGACCTGCTTCTCGCCATGTAGTCCAGCCTGTTCTCTGTTGGGCTCTTTCTGTGCGCAAATGGACAGCATCACTTGCAAACTAGAAAAACATGATGGCAGACTACAAAAAAAGAGGTGTTGAATTGTTACGCCCACATAAGATCAATGTAAGTTCTTCAAAACACTGTGAGAGTGTGGGCCTATTCTGACCATTATTAAACACCTCCAAAGCACATCACCTAAATAAACACTCAATGACAATTATAATTATTTAGTATATTCAAAGTCCTTCTTCTAAATAATATGCACACATTTTACTTTTTCATATAAGGCTACTCAAAAATATTTTAAATGGTGAGACTTGTTGATAAAGTGACACAGTAAAACAAAATAAGTTTGATACTACATAATATAGACAGAGACTGATCTTTATATGATGTACATAAAGAAATTATTACAAAGATGCCTGTTCTTTTCCCTATCCACAGTTCAACAAACATCCTATATCATTATTAACAGTTCTGTTGGATGGTTGACGAAGATCTTGAAACTATAAAACTGCTGTCGACGTTTCCACCCTATGTGTATGTGTTCGTAGTTAGACATCACGGCGGGTCTTCCTCAGGACGAGAGGGATGTGGTCAGCCTGTATGGCCAGATAATTTGTCACACGAGAGTCATTTGCATTGTATAAAAAGGGAATGATTTAAAAAAAAAAAAGCAGGCCTCCAAGGGGGACTCACGCTAATGATGTATGATTCTAGGAAAAGCAAGCTCTTCCAAGCCCGGATGGAGTCCACAACGTGGATCCACAAGTATCTGTAACCATATATCCGAAATCCAATATAGGGCGACCCTCAATGGGGTTCATTGTGAGATAGAAACAGGATTAGACAATGAGTGGGAGGCTTGAATCTCACATAATGCCTAAAAATGCTCAGACAGGGAACAGATTGCTCACTTTTCTAAATTTTAACACGGGGTCCATATTAAATACAGCCACAATTATGAGGAGTAGTTTCTTCCTGGTCCCCAAGTAATTCTAAAAATCAAGGAATGGAATTAATTTCGTAATCGAAACCTTAAAAGCATTTACAATTATAGTGAGGCCACGATCATAAACTCACCAAGGACAGCTTTCATCAAAAACAAAGTTTCCCTACCGCGGATGAATGCCAAATGCAACCGGGCAGAATCACTTTGTCTTTTAAATAGTAGAGAAAGCATGACGGCCACTGCGCAAGTGTGCACATCTACTCTAGGAACTGTGTGAGTTGCCAACAGCCATCAAACCACTCTTGTGGTGGGAATCCTGATTGGAATGCTGTGACGTCGTGTCAGATGAATTTTGTTGCTGCTTTCAAAAACCTAATCGGATGAACCATGAAGAGGCAAACCTAAACTAAATAGCAATGTCCTACCTCCAGATCAGATAAGTGGAATGTTGTTGGAGATAATCATCTTAATCTTTTCACTAGTTAAAAAAAAAACAGCCATTCTGTGCAAGAGCCTCAAGTCAGCAGTCGTTGTTCTGTCTCAGTGTAGAGTCTCCACATACCTAATCAATTGTGATGAATTATTGCAGACAGAATCAGAAAATATTATCCATAACAGAGCGTGGTGATAATGAAAGTGTGCATCCATAAAAACTTTGCTTTTCATGATAATTGAACAGAGTATTCCAACCCTATTTATATAAATAGTTTATAGCAGAAGTTTTTCTTTTTTGCTGTCACTTTGTAAAGAGCTTCCAGAGAGTGTTCATGCAAAACCGAATCTTAACAAAAAAGTAAGTGGCATATTTTTATGCTACAACATCCACCTAGCATGTCATTGCATTTTACATATTTTTCTATCAGTGAGGGTGTCGGTGACATGTTTGAATGTTAAAAAGACCCCCACATCCATATTTGGTGTTTCATATTCTATTGGACGCATATCTTATCCCATGTTTAACGTACACTAATCAATGAAAAGCTTGTCCCATGTCAATATACGTTAGCTCAAAAATCACATTCAAAAGAATTCTGAATGTGTTGTAGTGTCAGGACGTATGATACATTATCAGTGCCAGATAAAGCAGGATAAATACACCTGCAGATTACATTAATTCAGAAACATTTCATAGAACAGTGAAGCCTCAAGAATTACCCATTGCTAAGCAAACCTGCCTGTATGTTTATTTCCTCAAATTCATTAAGGCCATGGTTTACTGTGTCCAAAATAATCCATTTGCATTCCCTTAGGTTCAAAATGGATGAGATGTCTCCTCCCTTGGGTTACGAGTTACTTTCTTTAGTACCCACCACCTCAAACTTTCCGCCCAGTGTCTCATTGTCTGAAAATGCTCAACAAAGGGGGCCCATTGGACTTTACATCTGATTCTGCTGCAATGTTGAAGGATTCTTGCCTTTACCTTTTGTCTTGTTTGTCCCACATACAGTGTATCGCAGGGGCATTGTATTGTCTGAACTGTTACAGTTAGTGTGGTATTTTTGTGTATATTTTCGATCTGAGTGAGTAAACTCCTTAATCTCCAATGTTGGCTCACAAGCCTTACAATGACCACACTTATAATGTCCCAACAGTGGAGCTAGAGCGAGTTGTGCTCTGAGATCCGGGGCACAGGGGGTCTTCAAGAGGGAACTGACCACGAAGTCCTTCACATTCCTCCCCCTCTTAAAGGCAAAGAGTCATTTTTCAGCCAAGCCCACTTCGTCTGCCACCAAACCCCAATATATGTTTACCACCTTCTTGATCTCATGGCTCCTTGTACAAAAAGTGACAATGCAGACCAATCTGTTCTCATCTGCGCCTGCCCTTTCCTGTACCTCCAACAGTGTGTCATGCGGACAGTACCATGCCTTCTTTCTTGCTCTATGTAGTAAGCCCTTGTGGAACCCTCTCACTCTGCTTTATCAGCACGTCCGTTTCTGTAAAGAAGTCTGCCCTACGTGTGCAATTCCTGCGGAGCCTCAGAAACAGCCCATTTGGCAGGTTATTCCGAAGATCCCTGGGATGGTGGTTGCTATATCTGAGTGGTGCATTGCGTCACTGGGTTTCCTGTACAAATTAGTGGATATCTTCAAGTCCTCTATTTTGAGTGTAAGATCTAAGAATCTGATCTCATTTCTGTTATAAGTCATCGTGAATTTTGTGTCTGGTGAATTCCCATTGAGCCAAGCCAAGAAATCATTAAAGCTGAGTTCACTGCTAGTCCATACCATAAGTACATTGTCAATGTGCCACATTGTGACATTATTCAAAAAAGGTTATATAGATTGTCTATATATGTGTGGAAAACAAACTTTTCTTCTCCACCTTACAAAAAAGGGCAGTAGTCGGAGGTCTGCCAAAGTAACTAATTTTTTATATATTTGACGTGCGGGTGCTCATGATCACAGCGCTAGGATGGGTATGACAAAAGTGGACATTGTACACAGATCTGCGAGGTTATTTATACATGCGACAAGAGCTGAGGATGTGAAAAATATTGGCAGAATGAACAATACCTAACTAGGTAACAAGAAATTAAATGAAAAAACATTTATATAGCGCGATAGCTACCCATAGGCATCCCAGCGCTGTGGACATACGCAGACAGAGGAAAGGAATCAGCGGTTGTTACAAAGTAAAGATTTTAAGAGTTTGCGGAAGGGTAGGAGATTGGGCTCCGTCCACAAACAAAGGGCGAGAGCATTCCAAAGCTTGGCGGAGTTGTAGGAAAAGGAGCGTCCACCGCATCTAGCTCTCTTTGTTCTGGGCAGTAGGGCGAGGGAAGAAGTAGTTGAGCTGAGATGCCTGTTTGGCTGGTAGAGAGTTATCAAGGGCTGGCTGATTAAAGAGCCTGTCTTCCAAAAAGCCTTGTGTGCAATGCACATGGCTTTAAACTGGATTCAAGGTTAGGGTTTGTTTAAGATTCTCAAATACTAACAGACAATCGAACAAACAAGCACAAACATTATCAGTGGACATTGCTGTGTCCTTCACATATTGGCAGATAATGAGACAAACGGGTTATAAACGTTTCAAGCAGTCATTGCTTGTTCCTTCTCATAAAACTGCAGACAATTGAACAATCAAGTATAAACATTGTTAGTTTGGCCTTAAATGGGATAGGAGTAGGTATGTCAACACCAGGTGTGTAGAGACACCTGGCATCAACAAGTTCCTACTCCACAAACTCCAGACAATACAGAACACCGCCGCAGACTCGTCCTCGGCATCCCCCGACACGAACACATCAGCTAACACCAACGAAGTCTCCACTGGCTCCCCGTGGAGAAAAGAGTCACTTTCAAAATCCTCACTCACGCCTTCAAATGCCTACACAACATCGGACCCAAATACCTCAACAACAGAATCAACTTCCCGTACCCAAAAGAAACCTCCGCTCTTCCGACCTCCCACTGACAAAATCCCCACGCATCCACAGCGCCAGATCAGGCGGAAGATTCTTCTCTCTCATTGCAGTTAAGACCTGGAACGAGCTACCGGCAGACATCAGACGCGCTCCCTCCCTGAACAGCTTCAGGAAGACCCTCAAGACCTGGCTCTTCGTCTAAATAAATCTGTGGACCCCCCTTTCAGTGCCTTAAGAGCCTCATGGGTGAGTAGCGCGCTTACCATTCCCTGATTGATTGAACTTGAAACACGTCAGAAAGACACCACAGTTCAATATCTCAGGAGAAGGTAAATGGAAGAACTGATGTTCACAATAACACATAAAAATATGTTTTTCACAATCGATCTATTGGTTCTGAACATTTCAGTATTACTCAACCCAAAACATCAGTGTGCACTTGGTTGCATTGTTCACTATTTTTGGCTGGAGAATAAGTTTTTATCTATTCACATTAACATAAAGACTTCCTCTTGTTGAACCATTGCTGCATTGTCTGTCGCTTAAATGTAGAAGAGGGGTGGCAAAATGTTTCCAGTGTACTACAGCACAATGGCAGGCATTGCAATCATAAACAACACCCCAAGACTATACTCCCTAATATAACCAGTAATATCAATAATTTCCATCCCCAGCTAGTGAAGAATGAGGTAACACGATCCCAAAGGGAGGAAATATCTTCATTGGCAAAGGCTTGTACCTGTTGGGCTATTTTATGCATCTTTTCAATGGCCTGTTGTATATTTTTGGAATTGTCAGGTATAAAACTGCAACATTCGATATGTAAAACCCTACATATTCTTTCGCGTTCTGCCAGTAGCATATTGAGAACCATGCGGTTTTGTAAAACCACAGAACGCATAACAGTAATTTCTATCATTATAATATCTAACACTGACAATTTTTAGTTGTGGCCTCCAATAATCGTTCCAGTCTCCTAATTCAATGAGAATTTATAGCTATTCTAAATATAGGTAGTATTTCTAATCCAAAGTCATAAGTGTCTTGTCCAGCAATATCTCTCTGGTCGATTGAAAACATATTTGAGGTATCCCTTTTGCGATGACCACGAGAATTTTGTAATTTAACAAACTCAAGGTAAGAGTAAATTGCTCAAATGCGGGGAAGATCCAGTCCCAAATAGCAGGATCCCCCCCACCCCCCGGTGGCAACTATGGATAAGCCTTGGAGCCACATAAAAAATATATACCTTCACTTGGTGGGAGGACACAATGAATATGCCAGATACCAGCCATTAAGAAATGTACCTTGCAAACACTATTACCCAGAAACTGGGGACCATTAAATTGTAGACATATTTCCCCAGGTGATATAGCTACCTGGAGAGATGGTGGAGAGGAGATGGCTGAATCAGTGGGTAGTACCGTAGTGTTCATTCAAGTCAGGAATTCAACATATTGATAGGACATAAAGGAGTTATTAAAAAGGGTTTATAAGGTGAGTTATTTCCCCTAATAATACAGGATTAAGGGACCATAATGTAATCCCTAAAATCATGCATAAAATCTATGCCATCTATAATGTACCACTGCGCTACTGTCTGGTAAAGGATAAAGCAGGAATCATTATGAGCTAATGACAGAGATACAAAAGACATACCTGTTGCAATATGTGCTGGGAGTTTCATACATACCCAACATTTTTGTGAGATATTCATTTGTTTGTAATAGGTGTGAGCCATTTGAACAATTACATTGTTATGATATTCAGTAAAATGATGTTGGTGCTCTCTCGGGGTTCTAGTAGGTGCAGAAGTAGAGTTAGCCATTATCACTTGTACAGGGTGGTAAATATCATCGTACCAGGTCAAGGTAAATATCAAAATGCAGATAATAAATACTATGGAAATAATTATCAATTTCCTTTTCTTCTTTATATTTCTATTTACAACAGTTCCTATTATATCGTCTTTTTCCAGGTCTGCTTTAGTGGCGGGTCAGCCAAAGGGATACATCGCCACATGAATCAAAGTTTACAGTGTACATATTTTACTAACTTCACTGCGCAACTTAGTCTCTTGAAGATAGAACTCTTTAGTGACTGGCAGTTGGTGCTTGTTCGGTCCAAAGCACTTTCCTATCAAATCCTTCAGTCTACTTGGGCGCAGATTGTAACAGAGTGCAGTGGGGGTGTTGTCTGTTGTTCCAGGGATGGGCACTTTCTTGAACCTTGCACCACCTCCTTCAAAATGCTGCTCCTGCCAGAATGGTGGTGCCCTTTTAACATGGACATGTGTACCAAGTTTTTGTGTTCCTCGCACGGTACTGGAGTCTTGGTTGTCAGCAAGACCTGGATGGGGCCTTTCCACCGCGGTTGCAAACTGTTCTATCTGAAAGAAACAGGTTAGTGTTAGATTCCTTACCTTAGAATATCCCCAGGCGTCAGACTGGATCCGGAAAGTTTTGCGTAGCAGTACCCCTGCGCGTCGGTAGGCGTCGTCTGCGGCTCCGCGTCCGTCGTCGGCGTCGTGATCGCCGGGATGACGTCGTCGGAGTACTTAGACGCCGCCCTCACGTGCTGACGTCCGTTCTTCTTCTTTTCCACGCCAGCAAGCGCAGATCCGGGAAGAGCAGTACTCCTAGTCAAATTTTGACTAACTTTTTGATCACTTCTCGAGTCGATACCTCGACTCGTGATGCTAGTAGGGATGCCCGGGTTCAAACCCTGCGACAATTGTCATCACTTGATGTTGGTGACAGACCCCCACTGTCGGTGCCTTTACTGTCTCGGGGCCGACCACAATGACAACTCGTGCCCCGACTGCCGGGCTTTGACCTCGTAGGCTAGGCGGGAGCGGTCCCGTAAGCGGCTCGAGCTCCGGCAGTCGGCCTTGCGCCGCTCGAGGTCCCGGTCCAGGAGGAGGTCGAGGGACCAGTCGCGGGGCCGCAGTCATCGCCGCTCAACGAGTCACCACAACTCATCGGGCTCCAAGTCCCCAGGTAAGTTGAGGCACTCTAAAAGAAAGTCGAAGAAGCGACATCGCTCTTTCGACTCCCTCCAACGCTCACACGATGCGGCCAGGGGTTCGGGCGACACCGCCCGCGCGGCTCCGCAAGTGCCGCGTCCAGCTCCATACCCGCCGGTCCCTGGGCTGCACGCGACGCCGGAGGAGATCAGGGCTTTCCTCACGGCCATGACGTCCCGGAAGACTGGATGGTAGCTTTGGACTTGCAGGACGCGTATTTCCACATCCCCGTCCTGCCGGCCTACTGGCGTTACCTGTGGTTCACGGTAGGCCACAAGCACTTTCAGTTTACCGTGCTCACCTTCGGTCTTACCAGCGTCCCACGGGAGTTCACGAAAGTGATGGCGGTGGTCGCAGCTCATCTGTGCAGATTGGGGGCTTCAGTCTTCCGCTATCTCGACGATTGGTTGTTGAAGGCAGGCTCGCCCCAGACAGTCTTCTCCCACCTCCAGACTACGGCCGACCTCCTGCACTCACTGGGGTTCTCCATCAACGTGCCGAAGTCACAACTGTGTCACTCTCAGAAGCTCCTTTTCATTGGAGCGGTTCTGGACTCAGCGCAGTTTCGGGTTTATTTGCCCGAACAGCGGGTTTGGGATATTCAGGCTCTGATTCCGATCTTTCAGCCTTTATCCCGAGTCTCGGTCAGGTTGACGCTGTGGCTCCTGGGGCTGATGGCCTCCTGCATCCTTCTGGTGCATCACGCCAGGTGGCGGATGCGGGCTCTGCAGTGGGATTTGAAGTTTCAGTGGGCACAGTATCAGGGCAACCTGTCCGACCACGTCCTGATCTCAGAGGGCACTGCGAGACAGGTGCCGTGGTGGCTCACGGACTGCGATTGGGTCAACGGCAAATCTCTCTCCCTTCCCTAACTGGAGTACGTGGTGGTGACAAATGCGTCCCTCCTGGGATGGGGAGGCCACATGGGAGAGAGGGAGATCAGAGGCCTCTGGTCTCCGGCGGAGTCCCGGCTCCACATCAACCTTATGGAGCTGCGGGCGATCCGGCTTGCACTGAAAGCATTCCTTCCCTCTGTCTGGGGAAGTGTAGTGCAGGTGTTCACGGACAACACCACCGCCATGTGGTACTGCAACAAACAGGGCAGGGTAGGGTCGTGGACCCTTTGTCAGGAGGCTCTGCGCTTCTGGCAATGGCTGGCACACCAGGGCATTTCCCTGGTGGTTCAACACCTAGCAGGTTCTCTGAACGCCAGGGCGGACAAACTCAGCCGCCGGTGCATGATGGATCACGAATGGCGTCTGAACTCGGACGTGGCGCAAGGCCTCTTTCAGCAGTGGGGAGAGCCTTGGTTAGATCTATTCGACACCGAAGAGAATGCGCAATGTCATCAGTTCTGCGCGTTGGAATTTCCAAAGCGGCTCTCGCTGGGAGACGCTTTTCGTCTCAAGTGGAGCTGCGGTCTGTTGTACGCCTTTCCGCCTATACCACTTCTGCCCCGAGTGCTGAAGAAGATCCGGCGTGACCTGGCCCAAGTCATCCTTGTGGCTCCAGACTGGGCACGAAGATACTGGTATCCCGAGCTACTCAGCATGTCAGTCGATCCCCCGATTCGTCTGCCTCTTCAGGAGAACCTTCTGTCGCAGCAGCAGGGGACGGTCCTCCTGCCGAACCTGTCCAGTCTCCACCTCCATATGTGGAGATTGAGCGGCGACAGTTGAGGCCATTTGACTTGCCTCCTGAAGTCTGTGATGTGATTCTGGAAGGCAGGCGACCCTCCACAAAATCGGTATACGCCTGCAGGTGGAACAAATTTGTGGCATGGTGCACAGCAAAGGCTGTGGATCCTTTCTCTGCCCCCCTTTCGGAGGTTCTCCTCTTTCTTCTTTCTCTTGCCCAGCAGGGCTCTGCTCTGAGCACTATCAAGGGCTACCTCGCGGCCATTTCAGCCTTTTTGAGGCTTCCTGATCAGCCTTCTCTTTTCAAGTCCCCTGTTGTAAATAGATACTTGAAAGGCATCACACACATGTTTCCTCCTGTTCCCTTCGTGATGCCTCAGTGGGACTTGGACGACCAGCCCTTTGTTGGTTACGTGGGAGCTAAGAAGGGACGGACGGTGCACAAATGGACCATCTCTGGGAGGGTCGTTTTGTGCATCAAGGTTTGCTACTCCTGGCTTAAAAGGAGCCTCCAGTTGGGCTGCGTGCCCATTCTACTCGGGCCACGGCGGCTGCTACTGCCCTGGGTCGGGGAGTCTCCTTGCAGGACATCTGTCAGGCAGCTACGTGGGCCTGGTTGCACACGTTTGCTAGACACTACTGCCTGGACAGCCAAGTCCAGAGAGATGGCTTTTTCGGCAGTTTCGTTCTCCAGGACTTTCTGGTGTGATCTTGGTTCGCAGACCCACCACCGGGGTTGGTATTCTAAGGTAAGGAATCTAACACTAACCTGTTTCTTTCAGATTCACAAGTTAACAATATATTTGTAAGAAACCGTAGTTCGTGTTAGATTCCTTACCACCCCGCCCATCCTCCCCGTTCTGCGAACCAATATCTAGGGTGAAGGACATCCCTTTCAGGGCCCTAGTTTCATGGCACCAGTGTCGGTCTCTGGCATGGCTCTGCATTCCTGGCGCGGCTCTGCATTCCTGGCGAGGAAAGCTATGTACAAGAACTGATAGCGCGCGAGGGCGGCGTCTAAGTACTCCGACGTCGTCTAAGTACTCCGACGACGTCATCCCGGAGATCACGATGCCGACGACGGACGCAGAGCCGCAGACGACGCCTGCCGACGCGCAGGGGTACTGCTACACAAAACTTTCCGGATCCAGTCTGACGCCTGGGGATATTCTAAGGTTAGGAATCTAACACTAACTACTGTTTCTTACAGATGTATCATTACCGAAGGTAAGTAACTTGTGCTTCTCAAGAAGTTCCTAGTCAGAACCCAGTTCCCAGGCTTAATGCCATGCACTTGTCCTTCCAGGGGTGGGGACCAGGTGTCTCTAACCTTTTGGTGAGTTTTGGATAGTCTGATAGTTCTTTACAATAATCCAACAATACATGATATGGCATATTGTGCGATCTTGATGGAGATGCAGACCCATAGATATTGGTCGGCCGACCCATCACTAATTTATAAGGCGACAATCTTTTCTTTGCGGGTACAGTTGTTCTCCTGGAGAACAAGGCGAAGGGCAAGGCATCCACTCAACTCAGTTTACTAGATGCACATATTTTTGACAGCTTGTTCTTCAGTGTCCAATTACACCTTTCCACTAATCCTGCAGCTGTAGGGTGATAGACTGAATGGAAATCTTGCCTTATGCCTAGCCCTTCACACACACCAAATCCATAAACTAATTTGAAAAATGTCACTCCAGAGGCTCCGGGGCAAGCCGAAACTTAGAAAATATTCCTTTAATAGTACATTTGCTGTACTCAAAGCTGTGTGGTCTTTCAAAGGGAAGGCCTCAATCCAATTGCTAAAACAACATATTACAACCAGTATGTAAATCTTCCCATTGCTTGGAGACATCTGGATAAAATCCATCTGCAAGCATTCAAAGGGATACTCAGGCATACGAAAATGACCTGTGGGTACTGCAATTTTTCCCCCACATTATTCTGGGCACAAATTATACAGTTTTTACAAAGATTTATAGCCACCTTTCTGACTGTATTATTTTTGAAATTGTGTTTACTATACAATCCGCTCCTATATGAGCTGGTCCATGTATTATTTGGACCATAGGCACAACAAAACTGTCTGGTAGAATCCATCTATTTCTATTTTGACCTTCCATCCATGCCTAGTAGGCTGGTCAAATACATACCCTTTTTTCTGCTCTTCCTCATTTGCCAAATTTTGTACTTCCTTCACCTCTGTATAGGGGTCATACTTCTCTCCTTCATCACTAGTCCTCCTTACCACATACATCAGTGACTGTTCTGCCAAAGCTGTAGTTTATGCTATCTCATCTTCTAAAGCATTTCCTTGCCCCACTACATCTGTTACTTTACTGTGTGCACTGCATTTGATGATAGCTAATCTTTTTGGGAGGGTGATAGCATTGAAAAGCCTAATAATGAGATGTCCATGCTGTATCTCCGCTCCACTAGAGGTAATACATTCTCTTTCAGCCCATAGGCAGAAAAAGTTATGGGCCACCCTAAAGGCGTACTGACTATCAGTGTATATGTTTACCTTTAACCCTTCTGACAATTCACATGCTCTAGTCAGGGCTGTCAACTCTGCAGCCTGCGCTGAGGATTTGTTCTATGCTACATATCTCAACCACATATAATTAGTGGTTTTTGCTAGGCAGCTGAAATAGTCCTGTATCTTTGACAAGAACCAACTACAAATAAAGTACCATCAGCAATTGGCATTGGTACATCCAACAGGTCCATTCGACCCTTTGTCTCAGTTTCAGTAACAATCACACAGTCATGTTGTACTTCATCCTGTTCCAAAGGAAGAGGAATTAGAGTGGGTGGGTTTATTGTGTTACAGCATTCCAGAGTGAAATTTGTAGCCATCAGTGTCAATTCATATTGCGTCAATCTGGCGTTAGTTAAATGTTGCATTTTTGTTTTATTTAATAGTATGTCAACTGAATGAGGTACATATATTGTGACCACGTGTACCAAAATAATAGAATCTGCCTGGTTTAAAGCAGCTGCTGATGCAGCAATATTTCGGAGGCAGCTTGGTAGGTCTCTTGCTACGGGATCCAATGTTGAGGAAAATAGGCACATGGTCTATTCTTCTCTCCTTGTTTTAGTACAGCCAAAGCACAGCCATCCTTTTCATGCAAAAATAAAGAAAAGTGTTTAGCAGAATCAGGGGTACCCAAAGCAGGTGCATTACAAAGTGCTTCTTTCAGGGTGATAAAGCTATGTTGATGGTCGGCATGCCATGGAACTGGGTCAGAAATGTCTTTAGGCGTTAAGGACAGTAAAGGCTAAGCAATCAGGGGAAAATGTGGTACCCATTCTCTGCAGACTTAGACCATGCCTAAAAAGGCACACATGTCTTTTTATGTGGGAGGTTGAGGTATATTTTTAATTACCTTAAGGGCGATCCAGTAACAGTCTCCTCCCCCCTTTCAACAGGAGTGACTTAAATAGGTGACCTTCTGTTGACAATATTGCAATTTCAATAGCGACACTGTATGTCCGTTTGAAACCAAAAAAGAAAGAACTTTGTTAAGCATTCTTTCAATCCTCCCCACATTCTACTATTATTAGTAGGGCATCTACATATTGTAGTAACGTTGTTCCTGCTGCCAGTATGCATTTATCTAGCTGTTTCTTACGTGATTGACTATAAATACTTGGATTTTCTGTATACATTTGTGGTGCACAACACAAGACATATGATTTACCTTGAAAACTGAAGCCAAACAAATATTGGCTATCTTCATGAAGGGGGATACTGAAAAATGCGTTGCTGAGATCTATGATTGTAAACCCTTTTGCATTATCTGGGATAGACGAGAACATCACGGTAATATCGGGGACCACTGAATATTGGGGCTGGACTATTGTGTTCATGGCTCACAAATCAACTACCATAAATTATTTAATTTGCCCTGTAACATCATCTCTTTTGACCACCGGTAAAATATGGCTGTTACATACATTTCCAGACATACCTCGTATTATTCCCTTATCCAATAATTCCAGCATAACCTCTTTTACACCTTCTTAACCTTCCTTTGATATCTTGTATTGAGGCATTTAAGGCAGCACAGCGTTATTGTTCACTTTTATATAAACTGGGTCTATTTGCATATACCCAGTGTCATTTGGTCCTTGGACCCATAATTGTGGATCTGCTGACAGCAATTCTTGAGGCAAACCATTTCTCCCTGCCACCAAATAGTTCTTAGCTAGTTTTCCATGTCCGGTATATGCCATCTGGTGAACAATATATGGTGGCATGCATAATTTTTTTACACTTTCAATCCCAGCAAATTTAGGGAGCATTTGTCGGTTAATATGAGCGGCATTTGTCCTGTCAAAGGACCAATTATAACACCAGTCAACAAAAGGTGGTTCTGTCGGGTTTAAGTCTGTAACTTTTCAGCACACTTAATATCACACGCGCAATCCAATTGTAATTTTTAAATCAGTATTTCAACCGCCAGAATAAATAATTTTTACAAATAATGAAAATGGAACTCAATATCAGTGTCTACTATTTATGTTTTGTCAGAATTAAATCCTTCATATACATTCACATACATAGTAGATATATGAATGATTTAATTCTGTCAATAAAAGCCATCGTTAACAATTCTGCTGGACTTTTTGTTGTCCACGTACACTCATATGTTTTTATACTGTCTCCTGAATTAGTAAATAAATTGTCAGTGAACTGAATGGCAAATATGCGTTGCCCTGCCACCTTTACCACATCCTACCCACTGTGAGCCTTGAACGTTTCTTCAAGTCTCCTAAATAAATCAGTTACTTCCTCGTTCTCCTTTTGTTTACATGCTGTCAATTTATCCCAATCAACCTTTTTTTAAGACAAACTCAATTGCAATCGTCTAATTAGTAGTGGAGGCAACCGTAAAATACTTTGCGGGGGCAAATCTAATTTATGTTTATTTCTAACATCTCGTTCTAAGTTAGCCCAAACTATGTTCAGTTGTGCATGTTCATTCCGTCTCACCTCCTCAAATATTTTCCAAGGCACAACATAGCCAAACAACATATCAATATCTTTAAGAGTCATGGTGGCAATATTAGTGGCTTGTTTTAACCTGTCAATGAATCCTTTGGGGTCTTTCCTAGGATCAGGGAGATCCTTTCTAATTGCCATTCATTCTGTCTTTGTCCATGGGGTATGAACAAACTGTGGGACAGGGTTCACTTTTCAAGCAGAAGGGGGTAAAGGATGTATTTCCCTCATGGGCAACATTATCTCTATATTAATATCTTCCTCTCCACTACTATAATCTACACGTGTAACATTGCTCAAACCAATCTTCATATTTGCGCTCAGACAAAGTGGAAACATCACTATTCCCCCACAACTGTCTTAATTCTTGTGGTAGAATTTCACTTCCTTCAGTTCTTCTTTCTATTTCTCCAAATAACTCAATTAGGCATTGTGCCATACATTGAAGAACATAAGTTCAAGTTCAAGTTCAGTAATTTGTATAGTGCACTACTCACCCAGGGGGTCTCAAGGCGCTTAAGGGAGGGTGGGTGCATTACTTATCGAAAAGCCAGGTTTTGAGTTGCTTTCTGAAGGAGAGGTGGTTCTGTGTAAGGCGGAGGTGATTGGGGAGGGAATTCCAGGTTTTGGCCGCTAAGTAGGAGAATGATCTTCCTCCCATGGTGGATCTATGGATGCGCGGGATTACGGCGAGGGCTTGATTGGCCGATCGTAGTTGGCGGGTGGGTGTGTAGAAGGATAGTCGAGTGTTGAGGCATTCGGGTCCTAGGTCGTAGAGGGCTTTGTGTGCGTGGGTGAGGAGGCGGAATGTTATTCTCTTGTTGACGGGGAGCCAGTGGAGGTCTTTCAGGTGACTGGAGATGTGAGCTTGACGGGGGATGTCCAGTATGAGTCTGGCTGAGGCGTTTTGTATGCGTTGGAGTTTTTTCTGTAGTTTGGCTGTCGTTCCGGCGTAAAGGGAATTTCCATAATCCAGTCGGCTAGTAATCAGTGCGTGGGTGACTGTCTTTCTTGTATCGGTGGGGATCCAACGGAAGATTTTTTTGAGCATGCGAAGGATGTTGAAGCAAGAAGATGAGACGGCGTTGACTTGTCTGGTCATTGAGAGGGAGGAGTCTAGGATGAATCCCAGGTTGCGTGCGTGGTTTGTGGGTAAGGGTGCTGTGCCCAGGGCCGGTGGCCACCAAGAGTCGTCCCAAGCAGAGGGGGATGGTCCTAAGATGAGGACTTCTGTTTTGTCAGAGTTTAGTTTTAGGCGGCTGTTCTTCATCCATTCGGCTACTTCTTTCATTCCTTCGTGTAGGTTTGTTTTGGCGGTGTTTGGGTCTTTGGTGAGGGAGAGGATCAGCTGGGTGTCGTCTGCGTAGGAGATGATGTTGAGGTTGTGTTGTCGCGCGATGGATGCAAGGGGACTCATGTACACGTTGAAGAGGGTGGGGCTGAGTGATGATCCTTGTGGTACGCCGCAGATGACTTTGGTGGCTTCTGATCTAAAAGGGGGGAGGCGGACTCTCTGGGTTCTTCCATCGAGGAACGAGATGATCCAGTCCAAAGCTTTTCCTTGTATTCCGACGTTGCTGAGGCGTTGTATGAGGGTGCTATGGCAGACTGTGTCGAAGGCGGCGGAGAGGTCAAGTAGGATAAGGGCAACTATTTCTCCGTTGTCCAGTAGCATTCTGATGTCGTCTGTAGCAGCGATGAGGGCGGTTTCGGTGCTGTGTTTGGCTCGGAAGCCGGACTGTGAGGGGTCGAGGGATTTGTTGGATTCAAGGATGGTGGCGAGCTGATTATTGACGACTTTCTCAATGACTTTGGCAGGGAATGGGAGGAGTGAGATGGGACGGTAGTTTCTTAAGTTCAGAGGGGTCTGCTGTGGGTTTCTTCAGAAGTGCGCTGAGTTCGGCGTGTTTCCAGATTTCTGGGAAGGTTGCGGAGTTGAAGGAACAGTTGATGACATCGCTGAGATGGGGTGCGATGATGGAATCTGCTTTGTTGAAGATGTGGTGGGGACATGGGTTGGTTGGTGAGCCAGAGTGGATGGAGTTCATCAGGCGGGCGGTTTCTTCGGTTGTTATTGGGTTCCAGGCGCAGAGGTTGTGAGAGTGCTCTTTTGGTTCAGAGGTGGGTGGGGTGGACTGTTCTTCGGAAAGGTTTTCAAAGCTGTTATGTATGTCGGCGATTTTGTTGTGGAAGAAAGAGGCTAAAGAGTCGCAGAGGTCTTGGGAGGGAGTGATGTCGTTGGTGCCGGCGGTGGGGTTGGTAAATTCATTGACGATGTTGAAAAGTTCCTTGCTGTTGTGGGCGTTGTTGTTGAGCCGATCCTTGAATGCTGATTTCTTTGTGGATCGGATCAATTGGTGGTGTTTGCGGGTGGCGTCCTTGAAGGTCTGGACCTTGAAGGTCCTTGAACATAATTCTTAGTCCTTGACAGCATGGGGTGAAACGTATTAAGTGCATTTTCCTTTGTTACTTGCCCTTTTTCTATCCAGTCAAAAGCCTTTGCCCTAATTATTTTCTTTTCGTGTTTGTCTAATTGCGTACATATACTTATTGGTGTGCCTGTATCCAAAGAGGAGCATTGCGAGGGTGTCTTATATTTATTTGATGACCATTGTAAACAGGGTTCGCATTTAGTAAAGTCACCAGACTGGGAGGGGACAGACCCTCCAACTTTTTGTAATAAAGAGGTATTTATAATTTTGGACCCCATCTGTGGACTTACTAATGTCCCAGTATTATGCAAGTTCCGGATAATATTTGGCACTATGGTAATAGGTAGAGGAGGTGCTGTAGGTGCGTTTGGAGCGATCCGCACCAGAGGGGGTATTTGTTGCTGGACAATGGGGGTGCATGTTTTGGGGCCATATTATACGGGAGTGGCTTATTCAAAAGGTCTGTGAGGAAGGGGTCTACTTTATTTTGGCCAGTTTGTTCTGTTTGAGAAACAAAACAGTTTTCTGTCCTCAATTTAAGTTCCCTATCTATTTGTTCTAAATTTCCCTTTATTATCCTTGTATCGTATTTGGAGGATGCAATCTGAAAGAGACACGTTAGTGATAGATTCCTTACCTTAGAATATCCCCAGGCGTCAGACAGGATCCGGAAATTTTTTGCGTAGCAGTACCCTTGCGCGTCGGTAGGCGTCATCTGCGGCTCCGCGTCTGTCGTGGGCGCCGTGATGACGTCGTCGGAGTACTTAGACGCCGCCTCCGCGTGCTGACGTCAGTTCTTCTTTTTTCCGCGCCAGCAGCGCAGATCCGGAAAAAGTGGTACCTTAGTCACTTTTTGACTAACTCTTTTTTGATCTTTTGATCTCCTTTTCGAAGTCTTCGACTCCGAACGGTGCCGGTAGGGATGCCAGGTTTCAAGCCCTGTGAGGAGTGCGACCGACTGATGTCGGTCACCGACCCTCACCGTCGGTGTCTCCACTGCCTCGGCGTCGATCACGACGACAAGACCTGCCCCGACTGTCGGGCCCTGACTTCGAAAGCTAGGCGGGAGTGGTCCCGTAAGCGGCTCGAACTCCGGCAGTCGCCCCGCGCCGAGAACGGTCCCTGTCCGCACGGAGGTCGAGGGACCGGTCGCGGGAGAGGAGCCATCGGAGCTCCGGGAGTCGACATCACTCCTCCGGGTCGAAGTCGTCAGGTAAGCACAAGAAGTCGAAGAGACGTCATCGCTCTTCCTACTCCCCCACGACTCTCGCGCGATGCGGCCGGGGGTTCTGGTGACACCGCCCACGCGGCTCCGTCGGAGTCGCAGGCGCCGCGTCCGGCCAAATACCCTCCGGACGCCGGAGGAGATCGAGCGGTTCCTCATGGCCATGAGGGCCCTCTCTCCTCCGACGGGCTCTGCGGCGCCTTCAGGCCCAGCGGTCCCGTCTGGGGGTCCTAGCGGGTCGGCGGCTCCGGTCCCGACGCCGACGGGTGCTTCGGCTCCAACGCAGCCTGCGCCTTCGGGCCCGGCGCCGCAGGGCCCCACTGGATCCGGTTCCGGATCCGAGTCGCCGCCGGTGGACTTGACGACCTCCCCGGCGCCGACCCCCCAGGTGTCACCCCCGGCGCCGCCCTCGAGCGGAGCCATCCCCGATGCCTCCCTCGACCCGGTTCCGGCACCGAAGCGGCGCCGCTGGGCGCCGCTTCAGACGCCGTTCGGAGAGTTTACTTTCCATGAACTGGCCCCATCATTTTCTGACCCTGAATACCAGGAGATGGGTGATGAGTATTGGGAGGGGTCTGAGGACCCTCTGACATGTGAATGTCAGTCCCAGGAGGACTGGACAGGTGAACTTGGGGATGCCAGTGGTCTGGACACTTCGCCCGACACTGGTTTTGTCTCATTTCCTACCGTGGCTACGGAGGAGGGGGCAACCTATACTGTGGTGTTGATGAGGGCAGCCAAGGCCTTGGGCCTTTAGCTCCCCGTCGCGGCCGTGAGGACTAACCTCCTCACTGAGGTCCCTAAGCCGCAGTCATGCTCAGCTGAGCCTCTGCTGCCGTTTAATGAGCCTTAACCGACGTTCTTTTGGGCACTTGCCACCGCAGTACCACCGAGTATCGGGGGATCATTTGCGGCTTCTGCAGGAGGAAGTTACGGCCCTCTTGGCCAAGGGGGCCATCGAGCGCGTTCCTGGGCCAGAAGTAGGGTGTGGTTGTTACTCCCACTACTTTCTGGTACCCAAGAAGGGCGAAGGGGGCCTACGCCCTATCTTGGACCTAAGGAACGTCAACGGCTTCCTCCGGAATGAGAAGTTTAAAATGCTGACACTGGCTCAGGTCTTAGCTGCCCTGGACCCAGGAGACTGGATGGTAGCGTTGGACTTGCAGGACGCTTATTTCCACATCCCCGTCCTGCCGGCCCACCGGCGCTACCTGCGGTTCACGGTTGGCCACGAGCACTTTCAGTATACCGTGCTCCCCTTCGGCCTTACCAGCGCCCCACGGGTGTTCACAAAGGTGATGGCGGTGGTCGCAGCTCATCTGCGCAGGTTAGGGGTTTCAGTCTACCCCTACCTCGACGACTCGTTTTTGAAGGCGGGCTCGCCCCAAACAGTCGTCAGCCACCTCCAGACAACGGCAGACCTCCTGCACCAGCTGGGGTTCTCCCTCAATGTGCCCCTCTCAGAAGCTCCTCTTCATCTGAGCGGTTCTAGACTCAGCACAGTTTCGGGTTTATCCTCCCGAACAGCGGGTCCAGGATATTCAGGCTCTGATTCCACTATTTCAGCCTTTATCCCGGGTCTCGGTCAGGTTGACGCTGCGGCTTCTGGGGCTGATGGCCTCCTGCATGCTACTGGTGCATCACGCCAGGTGGCGGATGCGGGCTCTGCAGTGGGACCTGAAGTTTCAGTGGGCCCAGCATCAGGGCAACCTGTCCGACCACGTCCTGATCTCGGAGGGCACTGCGGGACAGCTGCAGTGGTGGCTCACGGACTGCGATTGGGTCAGCGGCAGATCCCTCTCCCTTCCCCAACCGGAGCACGTAGTTGTGACGGACGCGTCCCTCCAGGGCTGGGGAGGCCACATGGGAGAGGCGGAGATCAGAGGCCTCTGGTCTCCGGCGGAGTTCCGGCTCCATATCAACATTTTGGAGCTGCGGGCGATTCGTCTAGCACTGAAGGCATTCCTCCCCTCTGTTCGGGGGAGTGTAGTGCAGGTGTTCACGGACAACACCACCGCCATGTGGTACTGCAACAAACAGGGCGGGGTGGGGTCGTGGACTCTTTGCCAGGAAGCTCCGTGCCTCTGGCAGTGGCTGGAACATCAGGGCGTGACCCTGGTGGTTCAACACCTGGCAGGTTCTCTGAACGCCAGGGCGGACGAGCTCAGCCGTCGGTGCATGATGGATCACGAATGGCGTATGAACTCTGATGTGGCGCAAGGCCTCTTTCAGCAGTGGGGAGAGCCTTGGTTAGATCTATTCGCCACAGAAGAGAACGCGCAATGTCATCAGTTCTGCGCGTTGGAATTTCCAAGGCGGCACTCGCTCGGAGACGCTTTTCGTCGCGAGTGGAGTTGCGGTCTATTGTACGCCTTTCCGCCTATACCACTTCTGCCCAGAGTGCTGAAGAAGATCAAGCGCGACCGGGCCCAAGTCATCCTTGTGGCTCCGGACTGGGCACGAAGGTACTGGTATCCAGAGCTATGTCAGTCGAACCCCCGGTTCGTCTGCCTCTTCAGGAGGACCTTCTGTCGCAGCAGCAGGGGACGGTCCTCCACCCGAACCTGTCCAGTCTCCACCTCCATGCTTGGAGATTGAGCGGCGACAGTTGAGGCCATTTGACTTGCCTCCTGAAGTCTGTAACGTCATTCTGGCAGCCAGGCGTCCCTCCACAAAGTCGGTATACGCCTGCAGGTGGAACAGATTTGTGGCATGGTGCACAGCAAAGGCTGTGGATCCTCTTGCTGCCCCTCTCTCCAAGGTTCTTCTCTTCCTTCTTTCTCTTGCCCAGCAGGGCTCTGCTCTGGGCACTATCAAGGGCTACCTTTCTGCCCTTTCAGCCTTTCTGAGGCTGCCTGATCAACCTTCTTTGTTCAAGTCCCCTATTGTAAATAGATTTCTAAAAGGCATCACACACACATTCCCTCCTGTTCCGTTTGTGATGCCTCAGTGGGACTTGAACCTGGTTCTTACGTTTCTGATGTGCGCTCCTTTTGAGCCACTTCACAACTGTCCTCTCCGCCTTCTTACTCTGAAGACTGCTTTCCTGGTTGCCATCACCTCTGCCAGGAGAGTGAGTGAGCTCCAGGCCCTTTCTTGTACTCCACCTTTCCTTTCTGTCCATCCGGACAAAGTGGTGTTGCGTACTAAGCCATCTTTCCTGCCCAAGGTTGTCACAGCCTTCCACATCGGGCAGTCTATCACCTTGCCAACCTTCTTCCCGCCACCGCATCCCTCTAAAGAGGAAGAGCGGCTCCACCGTCTGGACCCAAAACGTGCGCTCTCATTTTACTTGGATCGCACACGCCAGTTCCGGGTGGATGACCAACTCTTTGTTGGTTACGTGGGCGCTAAGAAGGGGAAAGCGGTGCACAAGAGGACCATCTCCCGGTGGATCATCTTGTGTATCCAGGCATGCTACTCCTTGGCTAGAAAGGAGCCCCCTGTTGGATTACAGGCTCATTCCACCCGAGCCACGGCGACTACAACTGCCCTGGGCCGGGGAGTGCCCTTACAAGACATCTGTCAGGCGGCTACGTGGGCATCACTGCACACGTTTGCAAGACACTACTGCCTGGAAAGCCAAGTCCGGAGAGATAGCTTCTTTGGCCATTCCGTCCTCCAGGACTTTCTGGTGTGATTATTGGTTCGCAGACCCACCACCGGGGTTGGTATTGCTGGGGTATCTATTCTAAGGTAAGGAATCTAATACTAACTTGTCTCTTTCAGATGCACAAGTTACTACTTGTGTAACGATATATCTGTAAGAGACATTAGTTAGTATTAGATTCCTTACCGACCCACCCATCCTCCCCGTTCTGCGAACTGATATCTAGGGTTAGGGTTACCCCCTTTCAGGGCCCTAGTTTCAATGGCACCAGTGTTAGTTTTTAACATGGCTCTGCGTTTCTGGCGCGGAAAAGCTGTGTCTAAGAACTGGCGTCAGCACGCGGAGGCGGCGTCTAAATACTCCGACGACGTCATCACGGCGCCCATGACGACGGACGCGGAGCCGCAGATGACGCCTGCCGACGTGCAAGGGAACTGCTACGCAAAAGTTTCCGGATCCAGTCTGACGCCTGGGGATATTCTAAGGTAAGGAATCTAATATTAACTAATGTCTCTTACAGATATATCGTTACACAAGTAGTAACTTGTGCTTTGGGTTGCTTTCTGAGCCACTTCCCACTGATGAATCAGAGAAGGTAGCGAAACTTGAATCTGGGTATCTAATATTAGAATAATGGAGCTTGGTGATAACGAAAGTGTGCACACTTAAAAACTTTGCTTTTCTTGACACTTGTGCAGAGCATTCCAAGACTAATTATGTAAAGAGTTTAACAAAAATCTTTCTTTTTTTGCTCACACTTTGTAAAGAGCTTTGAGACAATATTCATACAAAACAGAATCTTAACAAAAAAATAAGTGACATAGTTCAGTGTTACAACATTCACTTACCATTTAATAGCATTTTATATATTTTTTTGCTGCTGATCAGCACGTCAGTTTCTTTAAAGAAGTCTGTCCTAATTGTGCAATTCCTGCAGAACCACAGAAACTGCCCAAATGGCAGTTTATCCCGACCATTCCCGGGATGGTGGCTGCCTTATCTGAGAAGTGTGTTGCATTCACTGGGTTGCCTGTACAAAGTAGTGCATATCTTCATGTCCTCTATTTTGAGTGTAAGTTCCTTAGGGCCCGATGTATAAAAAAAAAGCAATTGCTATTTGGGAATTGCAAATTGCTAAGCAGGAAAAAACTCGCAAAAAAAGAGCGATTTGGTAACATTCGGATTCACAATTGCAGATTCCCAATTAGCAATTCTGTAATAGCAAATTGGCAAAAATAAAAAATTGAAAAATATCGAATCTACTATTCTGATTCAGTTTGATGACATCGCAATCAGGAAGTGTGTTTCCCCATGCTGTTTCTGAGTGCCTGAGGCTGTTTAAGAGGCTGAGAGCAGGAGCACACCACTCAGGAGATCATCAAGTGTGCAGAGACAGGCACCAATACAAATCATGGCTTCACAGGAGAAAGCAAAGGAAGCTGCAGGACACAAGAGAAAGCAAATGTTTAGTGTAAAAGAAGTGAAAAAGAATTGGAGGTCCTAATTGAGGAAATGGTGGAGAGCCATGAGCAACTGTTTGGAAAAAAATCTCCGAGTCAGAGAAGAGGAAGATCTGGCTGGACATCCAAGCCAAAGTAAATGCCATAGGGGTCACACGGTGCTCCATAGAAGACCTACACAAGCGCTGGTACGACTTGCGCTCAAGGGCAAAAGAGAAGGTGGCAAGCAGGCTTGCGGACACCTAGAAGACCAGAGGAGGACCATCAACACAGCCGGCATACACCCCCCTTGAGGACTTGGGGGAGTCCACCCTACAGCCTGAATCCATCAGTGGCATAGCAGAAATCGACAGCTCAGCCACAACCAACACCAGCCTAGGTAGGATGCATTCTAATATACTCCTGCCCCATTACTCACAACCCCCCCCACTTAGAAATAACGTAATGAAAAAAGTTAGATTGCAACTCCTGTCCACATTTTTGTTATCACCCAGCAGTGTATCATGGGAGATGCAGTTAGACACATAACAGACCCTCCAGGATATCGCGATTTCGCGATTTGCAAAAAAATCGCGAAATTTGCATCTTTGTGCAAATCCTGCGATTTTTGGCAAACCGGCCGCGAAATCCGCCGTTTTCGATTGGACGACACACGGAACGTCCTCATCTTCTCTCCTTATTGCCTGCTGCCCTCCTCACTTCCGATCATCCTTCCAGGATTTCGCGCGACTCGGCAACAATCACAAGGCAGCAAGAGCAGGGACGACGACGAGACCCGAACCCGATCAGCAGGAGGCAGGCATGAGACAGGAGGGAGCACCCAACAACCCGACCGGACGACGACCCCCCGATCAGCCAGGCCAGGTACCTTCATTGACGCTGCTACTGTGCTGTGGGGGCCCACCGGGGGGGGGGGGGGGGGAATTCCATTTTTTTAAAATTTTGCTGCTGTTGGGGCCCGCCGCACACGGGGCACGCGGCGGGCCCCCGGGGGCCATAATTCTTTTTTTGTACGTTGTTGTGGGGGCCCGCCGCACACGGGGCACGCGGCGGGCCCCGGGGCCATAATTCTTTTGTTGTACGTTGTTGTGGGGGCCCGCCGCACACGGGGCACGCGCCGGGGGGGCCATAATTCTTTTTTTGTACGTTGTTGTGGGGGCCTGGCGCACACTGGGCACGCGGCGGGCCCCCGGGGGCCATAATTCTTTTTTTGTACGTTGTTGTGGGGGCCCGCCGCACACGGGGCACGCGGCCGGCCCCCTGGGGCCATAATTCTTTTTTTGTACGTTGTTGTGGGGGCCCGCCGCATATGGGGCACGCGGCAGGCCCCCTGGGGCCATAATTCTTTTTTTTACGTTGTTGTTGGGGCCCGGGGCACGCGGCGGGCCCCCGGGGGCCATAATTCTTTTGTTGTACGTTGTTGTGGGGGCCCGCCGCACACGGGGCACGCGGCGGGCCCCCGGGGCCATAATTCTTTTTTTGTATGATGTTGTGGGGGCCCGCTGCACACGGGGCACGGGCGGGCCCCCTGGGGCCATAATTCTTTTTTTTACGTTGTTGTGGGGGCCCGCCGCACACGGGGCACGCGGCGGGCCACGGGGCCATAATTCTTTTGTTGTACGTTGTTGTGGGGGCCCGCCGCACACGGGGCACGCGCCGGGGGGCCATAATTCTTTTTTTTTATACGTTGTTGTGGGGGCCCGCCGCACACTGGGCAGGTGGCGGACCCCCGGGGGCCATCATTCTCTTTTTGTACGTTGTTGTGGGGGCCCGCCGCACACGGGGCACGCGGCGGGCCCCCCAGGGGTCATAATTCTTTTTTTGTACGTTGTTGTGGGGGCCCGCCGCACACGGGGCATGCGGAAGGCCCCCGGGGGCCATAATTCTTTTTTTGTACGTTGTTGTGGGGGCCCGCCGCACACGGGGCACGCGGCGGGCCCCCGGGGGCCATAATTCTTTTTTTGTACGTTGTTGTGGGGGCCCGCCGCACACGGGGCACGCAGCGGGCCCCCCGGGGCCCATAATTCTTTTTTTTTGTACGTTGTTGTGGGGGCCCGCCGCACACGGGGCACGCGGCGGGCCCAGGGGGCCCACATTGCATTCCTTGGGGCCCAAAGTCCATTTTTCTTTCTTTCCGGTGCTTTTTGTCACAGGGTTGCCCACAGATTAATACATATTTTAGCTGTACAGGTTTTATCAGCATTATTTCTTCACCACTTTCAACTGTAGATGTTAGGTGGATTGATTTTGAAGCACTTGACTTGTATTTACCACATCTTGAAATGTGCTGCATGATCTTGGTATGTTTTCTCTAATTTGTGCAGGTTTTGCAATGTACTCTGGGTGTGCATTCGTTTCTACTGACTAAAAATTTAAATTGATTTGATATATATATTTCAATTGCTGTCCAAAATATCTGGGGCATGCAGTGAAAGGCATGGGAGGCTATCTATAGAAATTGGTGAAAATCTGGAAGTAGCTGTGACTTGATATTCTAGGTCCTGCATAAGAAATTGTATTGTAAACTGATGGGCAAGCTGGGGCAAAATTATTGTTCTGAATTTGGTCTGTCGTGTATTTCTATAGGTTCTGAATCAGGCCCCCTATTCCTGACCCTATTCTGGTTAAACTAACTATCAAGTTAACTAACAGTCAGCCCATGAGGCAAGAAAAGCCCCCATGATGCAGATACCGTTATCTGACGCAGTCACACTACGGCACAGGAACGTGTTATCTGATTAGGTCATAACGCTTGAGATCTAATTAGACAAGCGACATTCCTCCAGCCCCTGATAAGGCATACGACGTTCTCATAACAAATCAAACCTATGACAACCTGGATAATCCGTGCGGCCATTGTTTTGATTTCACAGAGAACTTTAGTAAAGAATGTGCTAACGAGCAAGTCGTATGACATCTTTATTGACGTATCTATGTCCATCCTTACGTCAATCTCGGCACCTTTAAGGTATAAATATTGCCGATCTTGCCCTATGCAAACACACGCGTGGTGACAAGACGGAGCAGCCATACTTGCCGAAGCCGAGAGCAGAAGCAGACCCCGCTGGCAGCAGCCCCGCCTTCCTGACGCGCTGAGAGACGCGCTGCTATCTCAAGCCGAGAGACCCAGCACCGGCGCTTTCGGGCAGCCCTCGCAGGCAGCCTGGAATATCGAGAGCAGAGAAAGAGATACCATTCCTCATTCATCCTAAATTCCAGGTACAGAACTGAATAACCCCTCACAGAGAATTCTTTATTTATTCACTTGGCAAAAACAAACTTAACTTAAACTGTAACTTTCTATTCCCGCCCACGCATTAGACTTAGGTCAGGTACACGGGGTAGGCGTATTTAGAAACACCAGTTGAGTACGTTTAGTCAAATGTATATGTGTATGTAAATATATTTTAATCATTTTTAAACATCATATGGCTCAGAAACCATATCAATGTTTTTACAGTATTATTTTATACTATTGCTTTTAATGTATGCACTTTACTTAACTATAAGTATTGCAATAATATCGATCCATTTCTCTTGTACGAGAAAAGAGACTGATCAATAAATAACATCTTTTATTGAACACGCCCGTCTCTTCCTTTTCTCTACATTCTGATGAGACTAAGAATGCACGTACTGACTGAGTAAAATAATTGCCTTGTGCTCACACGACTCTCGAGATTGACTCTTGATTAGGGGAGAGCAAAGTTGTCATGTTCTATGGTTGTCAGAAACTAAATCCCTTCTTGTCTAATCAGGGGAGTTAATTCCTTCCTTGAACATTCGAGAAAGTTTCTAGCGAACTCTGAGCTTAGCTGGCAAACCCAAAAATTAAGTCTAGTATCGACAGTAGTAGACCTAGTTAACGTCTGGCCTAGGCCTTTACTGCTGTAGGTACTATTCCAATGCGCAGAGCCTATTGGGAAAATAGGAGCTACACTACATGGCGCCCAACGCGTTTGGAAAGGGCGATAAAACTAACGTAAGACATTTAGAGTAACTCAGTCGTGCTTTCTCACTCAGACCCCTTTTCCCAAATACTCCAAAGACGTCTGGAGTGGGTGAAAGGTAATATCCTCCAAAACCTCGCAGGAGGGAACTCCTATGTATGGTTCTTGGTCAAGTCAACGTTGAAGGATAAACAGTTCCAAAATATTGTGCATCTAATCTTTGTTCCATAAAGAAACCTGATCTGCAAATAGACATAATACCATCCTGTCAGTAAAATGTCTGACAATGAGGATGAAAGAGAGGCAGTTAGATTAGCTACTGAACTCGCAGATGCTGATGCTACCATGCAAGCAGCAGACCCGAATATAACACTCATTCCGGTCATTAAAAGGAGATCTATAACCTTAAAACTTATAGAAAATGGACTGACACCTAGAGGTGGCACAGTCATATTCGTAATCGAGGCACACGAATATCGGCAGACAGAGGTATACTATTCATGGATACATTTTCCAGCAGCTAATGCTGTAACAAAGTACTTCCACTATTACAAAGTAGAGGAACCTCCTAATGAGTACACTCCTTTCGAGGAGGTGGAAGTACCACTCAAATTCCAAGAGCATTTGCTCTTATTTGATGGCGCCCTAAAACATAACAATCACATTACCAGGCTCGGTCCTTTAGGTAGACCAGGAGCAACGTGGCCGGTCTTAGCCGGATACACACCGCATCCAGACATCGAAAGAATGCCTGCAGCAGAGCTGTTAATACAGCTAAAACAACTACTAAAAATTCATAGACAATTAGTTCAGTATGTAATGCGGACTTCAACAATTCAGCCAGCGATTAAACTTCCACAGCTGACCCCTCACCAGGGGAACACAAATAAAATTACACCACAGAACATCCAATCCTGCCTAGGTAAAGTTCCAGCTAAACGGGAACAGATACCATTCTGGTTGGCACAGAAAATTACCCAAATAGAGGCGGTGTTTCCTGACACCACCCCATTAGAAAAACACAGGATTCTGACTATATGTCTCCCAATGGGAATCGCACCACACATTGAGGACTGTGACACTTGGGGTACAGTCTTTGCTTCCATCTACACAAAAACGCACGGTGTTCCATCCATTTCGGTAATACCAGATGTGCTAAAACAAATTCAAGATGAATACGGTCCAGAACCTGCTTTAACTCTTGGTATGAAATTACTGAAAGACTTCAAGCAGGTCTCGGCTATATTACTCGCCAACATAAAAGGTGAAGCAGCAAACGTGGCGATCCGCCAGAGGTTAAAAGAGACAGATATAGCAGACCAACCAGCTGAAATTGCCAGAATCTTAGAAAAATCCTATGAAGAACTAGGCAGAGATAGTCTAGGTGGAATACCAGTAAAACCGCAACTGACTACAAGTCCAGAAAAAATATTTTTTAATAATAATAATTCAACAAAAAAGAACTGGGATGGAAACAAACAATCCAATCCTAAAGAAAAGAAATTCCAGTCCCGAGGAAGGTCTCCTAGGCGAAGAGAGAAATCTCCAAACCAAAGACAGAGGTCACCGCAGAGTGACCCCTCGGGGAATAGATATAACCTTAGAAATAGGGATAATATTAAAAAACCTGATAGATATCAAGACATTGATACACGTCCCTCTCAATCTTTTCAGAATTCCTCGCAGAAATCGGAAAGAAGAGGACGATCAGAAGAGCACGCCAAGTCCAAAGACAAGGAACCTGCTCAGCTAAAAAAGAAATTACAATTTCCAAAAAAGAAGGTAGCCAGTATCAAGGTAGTTAACAATGCCGAGAATACTGAGGACACAACTGAAAAACGGAGAGTGGGCTCAGACAATGCTAGACAGCGCAGCAGAGGTGAGCATAGCTCGCAAAGTCCTTATGAATCATCTGGAGACAGTGGACACGAATGAATACCTTCAAGTGGAAACTGCAGACACCAGAGTTAGCAAGCCCCACAAGATATACGAGATAACATTACGTATAGAGGGAGATAAGACTAGGAAAATAAGGGGACTAATTTGGGATAACCTCTCCAAAGGCTATGACATCCTTCTAGCTGAAAAAGACTGTCCACCAGAGTTTGTCAGGGAGTGCCCTCATGGCGAAGAAGTAATTATGCCTGCCTTCTCGAATCAAATACCGATTCATAAAAAATACACACTTGCTAGAAAGTGGGCAGTGGCCTTAGCACCTGCTTTATATAAAAATCATGTAGGATGGGATGAGGATTCTCCTCCTCACAAAATCCAGTTAAAATCACAACCTACTGCACAAAGGCAGTACCCAATTAAGCAAGAAGCTAAAAAACGAGTAAATGAAATACTAGATCAGCTAGAATACCAGGGGGTGATTGAAACTTGCACCTCACAAATGAACAATCCTTTGTTTCCGGTCTCCAAACCAGACAATTCATATTGTCTAGTTTTGGATTACCGACACCTTAACACATGTTGCAAAACCTTTGCAGTGCAAAACTCACACAGTGCTGCACTAATGAATAACATAGTGCGCAAAAAATACAAAACAACCTTGGACATCTCCAATGGATTCTTTTGTCAAAACATAGCACCAGAGAGCAGATCTTTAACTGCATTCTCAGTAAATGGCACTCAAAAACAATTCTGTCGGTTAGCCCAGGGGTACAAGAACAGCCCAGGGGTATTCTCAGCGAGAGTAACAGAATTACTACAACTATATGATGATGAAGCATTATCTTATGTCGATGACATTTACTTAACAGATGATGACTTGGAGACTCACTTGAAAAGGGTGAACACCATAATACTTGGGTTCGCTGCAGAGGGTTACAAATTCAACTTTAAAAAATCCAGAATTGCCCATCTGACGGTCCTATTCTTAGGATATGAGTTATCAAGTGAAGGCAAAAGCCTGGCAGACAATTTCCTAGAGAAATGTGCCGTAATCCAAGCCCCTAAAACACTAAAAAACCTACAGTCAATTCTAGGCTTCCTAAATTTCGGAAGAACATACATTGCAAATTACGCAGAAAGGGTCAAACCCCTTTATGACCTAATTAAACCAGACTTTAAAAGATCCAATTGGACTCAAACACACACAGAAATTTTGAGATCCTTACAAACAGACATGCTAATTAAAACAAAATTAGAAACACGTGATAACACACGCAACCTTGTGATCCGAGTCATCCCAGGGAGATGCGGATTCACATACCTGACCTCTAATGAGGGAGAAAAGGTACCAATTGCATTTAAATCACACTTGTATACAGAAGCTGAACAGAAATTCAGTAATACAGAAAAAATCATTCGTGCAGTTCAAACCGCAATAGCTAGAGAAAAAGAGATAGCTGACGGCAGACATATCACAGTCAGAACAGCAGAATCAGCCTTTGAGGCACTAACAACACCGTGTAATTTACCAACAACAACATTGAATCCGGAATGGATACAATGGGTGAATTCAATCACAACGGACAAAGTATACTACTACTTTGATCCAGAACTAGAAGAATTAAAAAATCTAAAATATGAAAAGACGTATCCTCTGCCAATCGACATTCTTCCTCTACGACATTACGCCTGTGTAATCTATACAGACGGACATGCTCAACCCTCCGTTTGGGGAGAACAAGCATACAACCCCACATGTGAGATTACAAAAGAAGTGTGGCGCGGAGGTAAACTAAGACCTCTATTAACAAAATCACACTCAGTAGAAACTAATTCAGAACTACAAACTGAAATAATAGCTTTGAAAATGGCGCTAGATAATGCGGATCGCGAATTCCCGACACTTATAGTGTCAGATTCATATTACTGCGTCAAAGCATATAACAAGGATTTGCAGACATGGATTCAGAACGGTTACAAAGATGACACAGATGCACCAATAAAGCAGAAACTGCTCTGGGAACAAATAGCTCTTTTACAAAAAGAACTACCAAAGACTCACGTGACTCACTCACTGAGTCATCAGCGTGATGGCGTTCACGTTGTAGGGAATTCATTGGCTGAAACAGCCGCAGCGGCAGCCACTAAACCGGCTCCCGTAGATCGAAAAAAGCGTACATTAAAATACATTGACGGTGAAACATTGCTGGCGGTGAAAACGTCATCAAACGGCGACTGCTCAGCACTACCGATCAACTATCCACTCAATTATACATACATAATCGATGCAAACTCCGTCCCTTTTGCTCGAATCCCTGGAGTGGGGGATAGAGTGATTCCAAACATGGACAGGAGAAACTTGTTAATCGCAGACGCACACATGGGCGAGGGTCTCAGACACCTCAAACTGAAAGATTCTCTGGAAGAATTACAATCACGGTACTGGTGGCCAGGCATGAGCCTGCACTACACCATGTTTGTAAAAAACTGCCCGAACTGCAACAGAGATCGCAGTGGGGAGAGAAACAGTTTAATACCTCGTCGTATCAAGGCGGATAATATTACCAGCAAAAAGAATGGCTTGCGATTAACATATACAGGCTAGTTTCCACTTATAATGTAGATCACCAGCACTCGGCTGACGTCCGGACTATTATACAAGATTTGCGAGTCTAAATGGCATATACGCTAAGAGCATGCTACGTTCGACCATTGTTTTCACTCAGGCAATCCAGCCTGGGGGGGAAACATGGCCAAATGAGCACAGCCCAGCGGGAATCTTCTCACTTCCTTCCTGAGGGTACGGGATGGTGTAAAGAAAAAACCAAGGCAGAAAGCAATCTATAATAGAAAGGATATTAGGTTCGGGAGCTGGGTGGGTCAAACATCTAATAAGTGTCCAACGTAGTCTAAATAACTTGCCAAGAAATTCTCTGAAGGGATTCAGTCCGTACGAATTATTATTCGGAACTAGGATGTTGATCTCTGACCTTGATAGTCAGACTTCAGTGGTAATAGAAAAAACCTTTGATGTCAAAGACCGTTTGGCTATTTTGCAGGACTTAAACAAAACAAGAAAAGACCTGAGCAACATACAGTTGAAACAACAGCCAACGACCACTGAAGAATCACCACCTGTCCCAGCAAGACCTGTCTGGATTCCAAAAGTCGGGGATCTAGTCAGGGAAAAGATCGCGGTAAAGAAGGAATTTGGGCCTTCCTACAGAAAAGCAGTTCCTGTCTTGTCTGTCAACGGGACAAGATCAGTTGTACTACCGCCACTTGCTGGTAAAAAGGAGAACCGAGTTGTATCCATCGACCTGGTAAAACCACAACATGTGGCCGATAACAAACAGTAGGCCAAGTGGACTCCCAATAAGTAGCAGAACACCAAGGTTTGCTACCAGTACAGAGGTCCTATCAAAAAGGCTCATCACATTCGAAACGCCTAAAGAAGAACAAAAAGGACTATGCAACAATGCAATAGAACTCAGACCTCTGAAAACCCAAATAAAGACATTTAGCAGAGACACACCAATCTATACTGAAGTACCAAGTGAAAATGCAAAAAACAGAAATCCTGAACCAATTGGAACAATTGACAGAACTGCATCCGGTTACTTCATCAACTTCGATGATTCCTCTGACGGCTTCAGTGAATCAAAGACACAGCCATCATCAAAATCCTTTAAAGACAAAGCTAAGGAACTTTTGAAACAACTGAAAGAAACATATCTGGTTTCTCCATGGATTGAATTTTGGGTGGGTTTTGGTGCATTTATCCTCATACTTTGGCTCATCATGGTATTTACTTTGGGACGCTTCATTGAGGGAAAATATGCTAAAATGGACACAGCAAGTCAGAACATCAACTTGGTCCTCAAACCACACACATCTTCACACGTCGAGAAAAGAGAACTTTCTACAGAACTTTCTTCAGCCAACTTCACAGCCAATCCTATACCTGGTGGGGTAGCCTGGGACAACACTGACTATGAAATTTATGGTCTGGTCGAGATCCTGAAATATCCACACCAAATCAAGATCTCCTTGAGTGACTTTGCAAAACCAAACTCATTTGCTGATGATTGGGACTTCGAAAGTATTAACAACATGATGTCTGACTTAGTAATGTCTGCTAAATTTACAAAACATGATTATTTGCAAGGTTCTACAAATTATGATAGTATGTATTGCTATAACCATTATGGTAACCATTTTTTACATAAATCTGCACAACCTAGAAATGTTTTAAGTTATAATCAATGGGAACATTGTGCTACACCTCCAAAAGGAAGCTCTAGAACCGTTTACGACAAATATTCATATTTTTCAGGTTTTAACATAAGTAATGCTGAAACATTTTATTTTAAATTGTCAAACAAGACAGGGATGAAAACCATGATAACCAACACAAAATTGATATATTCAGATTCATTCTTTGAAAAAATGAATACTTTTGGATTTGATTATTGGGACAAAAATGTTGATTTGAAAAGTGTTTGGGGTACAAAAGAATGGCAAGTACAGGGTATAGAAGCTTTGTTTAGAGCCTGCATGATCCCAGAACAAATGATATTTTTAAATGACACTGTTCAACAAACCACCTGTCTTGGCTTAGCCAAAATCAAAAATTTAATTAAACCGTCTATTCCAAAGCCAACAATGTTTAGCAATAGCTCTGATACAGATGAAGAGATAGACGTAAACCATATATTAAACCAAAACAGAACACATCCTGATTGGAAACAAAGGTTGATCTGGCCCACAGATACAAATTACTGTCAAGATAGATTCCTGAATAAAACACAGGGTTTCAAAATGACCAGGCCAGACCCGAGATATCCCCAAAGACATCACCCAGGGATAATAACAACCTACAGTGTGGGCAAATTATGCCTTCAATGGCTACAGACTTCCACACTGCCTGAAATTAAGCAACACCTAACTTTACTTACTGATGGTGCTGACTTGCGTGATTTCATACTGGGACCACGCAAACAGCGTCAAAAGCGTTTCATAGCAGCCTCTGTATATGCAGCATACAATGAGGCCTGGAAGGTTACTCAAAATGAGACAGCAAAAAGAATACGGGAAATTGACCGTATTAATTTGGAAAAATCATTATCTGTAGTGGACAATGGGTTAATGACTCTGTCCTCCAGAATTTTTTCATTGGACAGCATTGTGTCTTCAGCAATCGATATATTATCGCAAGACTTACTGTTATTACAACATGGTCAGTCACAATTGCGTTCCATTGTACAGCTTGGCTGGACGTTACAAAATCTGCGTTCAGGCTATGTGCCCTGGCGTTTAATCAACACAACGTCACTATTCCAAATCTTTAACCTTACTGATAGACAAATTGGTATGGTGCAAAAGGGTGCTGATTATACAATCTTGAGCATTGAAAAACTAGAAAGATTACCAATGACAATGTCTGAACGACCTGTCAGTGAATGGATAATCCACGGAATCATAAATATTCCAATCTCAACCTTCAGGTTTCAATACTGCCAAAAATTTATACAGGCTGGCATGTACGAGAAATTGGGAAAGGGGTACCTTAAAACAACATGGAACCTGCCCTATTCACATGCATGTGTCAGTAATAAAGGACAGAAAGTGTTTCTTAGTGGCAACAATTGTGCTATGTCACTAAGCGGCACGCTTCTGTGTAACGGAATTAGTTTGCATGGAGCCTGTGAAGGGAATTCATACAACCTTTCATGTCACCAGCAAGGCGCACCTGCAACTGAAATAGAACCATTCTTTCAAAGACTCTATAATGGGAGTTACATTCTTATTGTAGACCGCAGATGTTGTAGTCTTATGCCCGGGACTCCTTATCTAGTAACTACAACGGCGAAGGTCAAGTGCTGTGGACGTTCTTTATTCCCCAGCTCCTTTCCAGACAGGGAGGCAAGGGCATGGCCCAGTTTGAAAATTACTTCTATTCGAATAGATACTTTAAGCAGAATGAAAACAGTGCTTCTTCAGACGCCTACAAGGCTCACGTCATCAAAAGAAACGTATGATCTACAAGTCGCAAGGACGACTGCAGAGATACATACATTATTATCAACTAATTCCCCCGTACATTTCGCGGAAATCCTGAGCGAAATCTTAAATATTTCTGATACCAATGGGATCTCAGGGGTATTTAAGACAGTATTTTCGATGGCATTAACACCATTCAAAGCCATACTGGGTATTTTTCCAGATTTCGTCCATTCGATTTTTGGCGGACTTCCCCTGATCCTGGGACTAATTGCAGGAATCCTATTCTTAGTCCTTATTTTTCGTTATGGCAACCCATGTCACAGATCAAACTCTCGCGACAATGGAAGATACGATCCTAGCCATTGGATACCGGGACCGGATATCAAAAATCCTGGGACTCTCCCGGCTTAGAGACCTGAACATGACTTGGTTTCTATCATTTCGACCAATGTGGCAAAGGTGTGTTTTACCTGTACTAAGGTGTCTGCTATGCGGAGAAGAATGCGTGTTAGACACCTGTCTGACGCTACAATCGGATGCGCCAGTGGATGCAGATACACTGTTGGTTCCTACCAAGGTTCACGCTTTGTGCTGCCCTCAAAGGCTGCCAATCCTGATGACGGCATTCCTGGAATCTTCACCACTGCGATTGAAGAGTAGTGAAGTTCAAGATGAAAGCAGCATCGAACAGGTACGACCTTCTGTCAGCAATGCGAATCAGAATGTCAATGCAGACAATCATGCGCACGAATGCATGGTTACCCCTATTTCCGACTTAGTGGAACTTTCCCATGAAGCTGTTGACAGTTTTTTCGAAAGCCTGAATGATATGATGTTCTCTCCAGAACAGAAATAGAGACTTTTGAGCAAGCTCGCACACGGCGTTCCCTGAATTCGGCCTTCAACTTTAAAAATAAAGTCACATGAACAATTCTTCCCACCAGTTCACGGACAACAATTTTTTAGCAGCCCCAAATTATTTTTTACAAAAATTTTCGGGACACTTATCTTCTGCTTAAAGTAAGAAACTATTCCTAGAGAACTAAGATTTCTATTTTTAGATACTTTATAAACTTTAGTTGCCCGCTGGGATGTTCACAAACATTTTATTATGTGATGAAATGGTCTCGAACTTCCTTTCTGTATAGCCATATTAAGAGCCATTTCATGTGTATTTCTCATATACCAATAAGCAATAATGCATAAAAATGCGTGTTTACTTTTGCATTTAATTCATAGCTTAAGTGCATACAATATATATGACTGCAATTTTTCAGTATATTTGAAAATTTCAAAATGCATTTATGTATTTTGGGGTGGTAAGGTATACACTATACTCTATAGTATGTTGTACTATGTTATACTATGCATAGATTAGTAGATATGACCATAGTTAGCGTGGAGTGGGTGTCGTGTATTTCTATAGGTTCTGAATCAGTCCCCCTATTCCTGACCCTATTCTGGTTAAACTAACTATCAAGTTAACTAACAGTCAGCCCATGAGGCAAGAAAAGCCCCCATGATGCAGATACCGTTATCTGACGCAGTCACACTACGGCACAGGAACGTGTTATCTGATTAGGTCATAACGCTTGAGATCTAATTAGACAAGCGACATTCCTCCAGCCCCTGATAAGGCATACGACGTTCTCATAACAAATCAAACCTATGACAACCTGGATAATCCGTGCGGCCATTGTTTTGATTTCACAGAGAACTTTAGTAAAGAATGTGCTAACGAGCAAGTCGTATGACATCTTTATTGACGTATCTATGTCCATCCTTACGTCAATCTCGGCACCTTTAAGGTATAAATATTGCCGATCTTGCCCTATGCAAACACACGCGTGGTGACAAGACGGAGCAGCCATACTTGCCGAAGCCGAGAGCAGAAGCAGACCCCGCTGGCAGCAGCCCCGCCTTCCTGACGCGCTGAGAGACGCGCTGCTATCTCAAGCCGAGAGACCCAGCACCGGCGCTTTCGGGCAGCCCTCGCAGGCAGCCTGGAATATCGAGAGCAGAGAAAGAGATACCATTCCTCATTCATCCTAAATTCCAGGTACAGAACTGAATAACCCCTCACAGAGAATTCTTTAGTTATTCACTTGGCAAAAACAAACTTAACTTAAACTGTAACTTTCTATTCCCGCCCACGCATTAGACTTAGGTCAGGTACACGGGGTAGGCGTATTTAGAAACACCAGTTGAGTACGTTTAGTCAAATGTATATGTGTATGTAAATATATTTTAATCATTTTTAAACATCATATGGCTCAGAAACCATATCAATGTTTTTACAGTATTATTTTATACTATTGCTTTTAATGTATGCACTTTACTTAACTATAAGTATTGCAATAATATCGATCCATTTCTCTTGTACGAGAAAAGAGACTGATCAATAAATAACATCTTTTATTGAACACGCCCGTCTCTTCCTTTTCTCTACATTCTGATGAGACTAAGAATGCACGTACTGACTGAGTAAAATAATTGCCTTGTGCTCACACGACTCTCGAGATTGACTCTTGATTAGGGGAGAGCAAAGTTGTCATGTTCTATGGTTGTCAGAAACTAAATCCCTTCTTGTCTAATCAGGGGAGTTAATTCCTTCCTTGAACATTCGAGAAAGTTTCTAGCGAACTCTGAGCTTAGCTGGCAAACCCAAAAATTAAGTCTAGTATCGACAGTAGTAGACCTAGTTAACGTCTGGCCTAGGCCTTTACTGCTGTAGGTACTATTCCAATGCGCAGAGCCTATTGGGAAAATAGGAGCTACACTACAGGTCCTTGTGTACAGAATCTTGACCCTTTGTCATGAATTTTTACTTGCACTGTACTCAGAATTTTTATCCAGAATCTTGACCCTTTGTCATGAATTTTTACTTGCACTGTACTGAATTTTTGTCCTGAATCTTGACCCTTTGTCATGAATTTTTACTTGCACTGTACTGAATTTTTGTCCTGAATCTTGACCCTTTGTCATGAATTTTTACTTGCACTGTACTGAATTTCTGTCCTGAATCTTGACCCTTTGTCATGAATTTTTACTTTCACTGTACTGAGAATTTTTATCCTGAATCTTGACCCTTTGTCCTGAATTTTTACTTGCACTGTACTGAATTTTTTCCTGAATCTTGACCCTTTGTCATTAATTTTTACTTGCACTGTACTGAATTTTTGTCCTGAATCTTGACCCTTTATCATGAATTTTTAATTGCACTGTACTGAATTTTTGTCCTGAATCTTGACCCTTTGTCATGAATTTTTACTTGCACTGTACTGAATTTTTGTCCTGAATCTTGACCCTTTGTCATGAATTTTTACTTGCCATTGGGCCAGCTGCCGCAGCGCACTGGTAAGTTTAGGGTTCTGGGCACCTGGTGAGTTTCCTAACTCTTTATTTTGGTTCTTTTGCAGAGCATCACAGGGAAGAATCTGCTGTTGCAAGAGCCAATTGGGCCAGCTGCCGCAGCGCACTGGTAAGTTTGGGGTTGTGGGCACCTGTGGGGAATTTCATAATTGTTTGTTTTGTTTTGGGGCAATTGTTGTGTTCTCTGTGGGGAAAGGAACTGCAGTTTCAAGAGCCATTGGGCCAGCTGCCGCAGCGCACTGGTAAGTTTGGGGTTCTGAGCACCTGTGGGGAATTTCATAATTGTTTGTTTTGTTTTGGGGCAATTGTTGTGTTCTCTGTGGGGAAAGGAACTGCAGTTTCAAGAGCCATTGGGCCAGCTGCCGCAGCGCACTGGTAAGTTTGGGGTTCTGGGCACCTGGTTAGTTTCCTAACTCTTTATTTTGGTTCTTTTGCAGAGCATCACAGGGAAGAATCTGCTGTTGCAAGAGCCAATTGGGCCAGCTGCCGCAGCGCACTGGTAAGTTTGGGGTTCTGAGCACCTGTGGGGAATTTCATAATTGTTTGTTTTGGTTTGGGGCAATTCTTTCACTTTCTTTGCACGTGGCTGACCGGGCACGTTTTGGTCCAATTTGTCTGTCTGTTTGCTCAACGCTGTTCGGGGACTGGCATTTACCATTGCAGTTATGGCCCAACAAGTTTGTCACTCTACTTGTGCTTCAGGGTTGCATGCATTTCTTATCATTGAGCACCAGCGCTTTCTGAACTTCCCATTCAACAATTGCCTTTCCCCCCTTTGAGATGCATTTAGTAATACCAACTATCTTTGTAGGTGAGTTAACTGACTGCGCCACAACAGCGAGATCTTCTGTATTCTAAGGGAGCAACAAGCCACCACAAGAAAAGCAGAATGGAGAAGTTTCTGCAGCCTGCAAAGGGTGTGAAGCACAGATCACATCTGCCCACCCAGATAACCGCAGCAGATCGGGCCAGAGACTACAGCACCGTGATGCACGCTGACGGTGGGGTGCTGTTTTGCAGTGTGTGCAATGTGGCGGTGGACCACATCCAGAAACACACTGTGGATATGCATGTGCGGTCCCAAAAACACTTGAAGCGCTGTTCAGATGATCCTGACCTTCAATCTTCGCCAAAACGTGCACGCCAGATGACTGTGAACTCGCTATTCACAAAGAGTACTGCTGCCGGTGCCGCAAACCATGAAATGATAAGTGAGTGGGTTAACATCTGCACCGCGTTGAACATTCTGCTGAGCAAAACCGACCACCCTGTGTTGCGCAAGTTCCTACACGACCGAGTACGGAATGATGGAGCGATACCTGGGAGTCATCAGCTGCAAGAACGTTATCTCCCAGAGAGATATATAAGTGCCAGGAACGAGCTGAAAGAGCTATTGAAAGTTCAGAAGATCAGTGTCATCTTTGATGAAACACCAGATGTCGAAGGGCGGTGTGTTTTGAATGTGCTAGTTGCAGTAGTCTCTCCGGAGGGTGCCCGTCAGATCCATACCCACCTGGTGGACACAGTCTTCCTATCACAGTGCAACCATGGGACTGTAGCGCAAGCTGTTGTAAAGGTGCTCACAGAGTACAGCATAGACTACCAGAACATTATTTCCTTTAACACTGACAACGCGGCATACATGCTCAAGGCATACAACACGGTGTTGAGGAATCTGTATACAAACTCCATACACATCACCTGCTTGGCACACATAATGAATCTTGTTGGAGAGTCATTTAGGAAGCCTTTTGTGGAGCTAAATGTTTTCCTTCTGTACTTCTCCTGCATTTTTTACATGGCCGGTAGCAGAAAGAGAAGGTACCTGCACCATCTTGCTGAGAACCATGGGATGAAAGCACGGGTGGCACCTGACCCTTGCAGTACCCGCTGGAATTCTTGGTTTGCAGCTGTCCAGTACCACTGCAAGCACTTTGAGGCCTATGCTGGGTTTGTGGAGTCTGAGATGCAACGCCCCCAGATTCCCTTGAAAATCTACAGTAGATTTTGCACAGCGACCAAAGGGAGTGCATTAAAGTCCAATTGGACATTGTGGCAGAAAAATGCCAAACCATTTTAAACCTGATGGAGTTATTCCAGAGTCAGACACCAGTGACCATGAAGGTATATGATTATTTGGAGGACCTCCACATGAACCTAACCAACAATTCAGTCCTCACTGTGGAGTCACTACAGCCATTTCTACAGACCACTGCAGGGGCAAAATTAAGTCTGGCACAGAAAAAAAGGATAACCGCCCAGCTTAATGACGCTTTTGAACATTCACTAGAAAAGGTGGGCAAATACATGGGGGAGGCCCAGCCAGGCATACAATTCTTGAAACAAGTGCGCCTTTTTAATCCTGCGCGACTCTGCATCCTGCCTAATGAGAAGAGTGCCTATTCAGCCATCCCTGGTTTGAGCGAAGTTCCCGATCAGGTGCTTCGCCTCTACTTTGAAAATGTAGGCCCAGAAGCAGTGCAGGCATCTGTTTCTGGAGTGATTGACACTGACCTCTTTTGGCGTGGGCTGGCTGACCGCATTCCAGCTTTTTCCCAACTTGCAGCTGTGTACAAGGACTGTGTGACCAGTTCTGCAGATGCTGAAAGGAGGAACAGCATCTACAAAATTATTCTCTCATCCAGACGACGGTCCCTTTCAGAGCAATCGATCCGGGCATTATTGTTTTTACATTATAACCAGCAGCACAATACTGGTCTAGATTTGGAGTGCTCAGAAGAACTGAACGTACATGGTCAAGATTAACATGCCTTTTAACCAAAACATGGGCTGAATTGTAAATAAACAAAATGTACATAGCTCCATGTTGTAAAATAACTCAAACAATAAGATATCTGTGTTTGTTGTCGAAAAAACACCAAAATTAAATGCCGCTAAATTTTCATTTTTGTGCCGCTAAATTTTCCTTTTTGTGCCGCTAAATTTGCCAATCCATGCCGCTATATCCTGGGGGGGTCTGACATAAGATAGTAAAACAATGATACTGAGAAACATATCCGCAGTTGAGATCCGCCTGTAAATAACCAATTAAAACACACAATTCAGGTACACCAACTCAAGTACATTTCATTTTCAAATAACTTAAAGCAGGACACACAATAAGTAGTTTTGTTATATTCACAGATGAACCTGCGCCACAGGGTGAAGACACACCAATAGATGAGCCAACGGAGATCCAGGTACAGGCAGGGGAAGAAGTCAGACACTACAACACCACCAACACCTGCACCAAGACCATGCAGGTACACTGGCTCCACTACAGGAGTTGGAAGTAGAAAGGGGAAGACATCCAAGAAGAGCCACAATCAAGGCCAGATGAGCAGGCACAGCCTCAAAGTGATCAGTCTCTTGTGCAGCCTTGCAACACCAATCACAGGAGACGCAGAGCAAGAGCACCTGGTGCTGCTGAGGAAGGAGAGGGATCCTTTATCTTTGCTGGGCTGAAGAGCACTATGGTGAAGGTGCAGCGGCTGCAATTGAAAAGCATACAGTCAATGCAAAGGCTGCCAGTGTATCTGAACCACAACATTGCTGACATTAAGGACAGCATCAGGGAGATGAACACGACAGTGGCACAGGGCCATAGGGCAAATGCAGAAAGTCTAAGGGACATGACAGAAGCGATTAAAGAGCTCTGTACCACCATGCAGAGGGAGCATGCCTCCAAATGCCGCGAAAAGCACCACCTATTTAGCCCTTTGTATGGTTACACAAAGGCAGTTAACAGTCTGTGCAATGCCACAGCTGTCCTGTCCAGACGCACTGTGTCCACTGCATTAATGATGTTGCTAGGGGATTGGCGCAGGTCACCACTTCTGTTGAACAGCTACAGACAGCTACTATAGCTGCAACAGGTATACTGGGTACAAGGGACAGTGAGAAGGCCTCCAGCCTCAGCAGCATTACTCCACCGGTGACTGAGCCCAGACAGCGGAGTGCAAGGCAAGTTACATCATCCAAGGCCTCATCAAGGGTAGCCAGTGTAAACATTGACCGCTCTAGTGCTGTGCGTGGCCATAAGAAGTAGTGAGTGGTGTGACCGAGGCATGCAAATGGGTGACGTAACCGATAGCATAAGAAGAAAAGTGCTGAATGTTGTGCATGGTCTGTATATATGCCATGTTGACCTACAAAAGCCACACACTAGAAAGGAGTTGATGGCTGTGTGCATTCAGTTTACCTGATGTTTCGGTGAATAAAAAAACAGATGATCAAAAGTCATGAGGTGCATTGTCTCATCATTACTCACCTAGAAATAGTTGAATGTTATTTAATCATGTCTCTGTCTGCCATCTGCTGCACCTACACCACCTGCTCCTCTGTGAGGTGGACGTGCTTCATCCTCTTCATCAGGCTCCGATCTGTGATGTCCACTGGTATTAAATTGGTTGTTGCTAGGTTGTGCAGCATGGCACAAGTGGCCACCATTTTGCAACAGATCTCTGGTCTATACTGCAAATGGTCTATAGTGCACCTCCACTTTTGTATAGACAGCGGAATCTACTCTTCAGTAGGCCAAATGAACCCTCGATGATATTGCGCGTCGACTTGTGTGCAGCATTGTATTTCCATTCACTCTGAGTTGCAGTATTAAGGTATGGTGTAAATATGAAGGCGCGCACAGCATATGCACTGTCACCTACAGGATGAAAACCAATAGGTTATTCACTGTCCTATTTCTACTGATCTAAGGAGTCTATCAGAGTGAGTAATATGCATTTACCTTGCAGATATCCTTCGCTAAATTCACCCCCAGTGAGACGTGTGTATATTCCACTGTGTCTGAATATGAACGAATTGTTTGTTCTACCAGGATATATGGCCACAATCTCAGCTATTATGTGTGAGGCATTACATATGACCTGGATGTTGAGTGAATTAAAGGATTTCCTGTTCCTAAACACATACTCATTATCTGAGGGGAGACAGGTGGCTACATGTGTCCCATCAATGTGCTCAATTACATGTGGAAATTGTGCTATCTGGTAGTAATCCAATTTGTCCGGCTGCAATACCTGTTGTGTAGTGGGGAATCTGATGTAATGGTGTATTCTCTGTACCATTGCATCCTAGAAAGCATTCAGGAAGTGTGAAACAAAACTTTTGGGACACCCCTGCTGCTGCAGCTGTCACCCCCTGGTAGCTCCCTGATGCTAGTAGGTGCAGTGAACCTAGGACCTGCACATGTGTGGGAATGGCTTGCGTCCTGTGGGTCCGATGCTCTAGTATTGGATGAAGGTCAGCTATCCGGTCTAGTATTGTTGCTGAGTCTAGTCTATATTTGTCATGGATTTCTTCTCTGTCTGCTGAAATAGGGTTAATGGCACTCTGGAAATGTGTTCCTGTCTCCTCCTCCTTCTCTGTGCTGCTGCTTGAATCCACATCCTCCTCTCTATGACATACAGCACTGCAATTGTGAAAGATTCTGAGGCCCTCTGGCCTGTTTAAATAGTTTGCACCTGATTATCACCTGACTGGAGTTGGTGGTAATTTGCACAAGCAAAATTGTGATTTTTGGGTCATTCGCTATTTGCGAATGTTTCATACATTGGCCTGGGATTCCCAAATTGCAAATTTGCTTTTTGGGATTCGCTAAATTGGGATTTGCAAAATTGGGATTTAAATTTTTTGCGATTCACATTTTTTGCGACTAACAATATTGCAATTGCGAAAGCTTTCATACATTGGATTAGGCCATTTTGCGTTCCCAAACGGATGAATTTTGCGATTCGCACTGTTTGCAAATGCAAAATAGCTTGATTCATCTGGCCCTTAGGCTCTGCAGGAATCGCACACGTGGGAAAGACTTCTTTAAAGAAGCTGACATGCTGATCAGCAGACAGAGAGAGAGGATTCCCCAAGGGCTTACCACATAAAGCAAGAAAGAGGGTATGGTACTGTCCGCATGACACACTGTTGGAGGTACAGGAAAGGGCAGGCGCAGTTGAGAACAGATTGATCTTTATTGCCACTTTTTGTGCAAGGAGCCATGAGATCAAGAAGATGGTGTACAAATATTGGGGTTTGGTGGCAGACGAAGTGGGCTTGGCTGAAAAATGACTCTTTGCCTTTAAGAGGTGGAGGAATGTGAAGGACTACGTGGTCAGTTCCCTCTTGAAGACCCCCTGTGCCCCGGATCTCAGAGCACAACTTGCTCTTCCTCCACTTTTGGGACATAAGTGTGGTCATTGTAAGGCTTGTGAGCTAACATTGGAGATTAAGGAGTTTACTCACTCAGATCGAAAATATACACAAAAATACCACACTAACTATAAAAGTTCCGAGGTAGTCTACACAATACATTGCCACTGCAACAGACTGTATGTGGAACAAACAAGACAAAAGGGGAAGGCAAGAATCCTTCAACATGGCAGCAGAATCAGATGTAAAGTCCAAGGGGCCCCCTTTGTTGAGCATTTTCAGACCATGGAACACTGTGCGGAAAGGTTGAGGTGGTGGGTACTAGAAAAAGTAATCCGTAACCCAAGTGGAGAAGACATCACATCCATTTTGACCTTAAGGGAATGCAAATGGATTCATATTTTGGACACAGTAATCCATGGCCTTAATGAATTTGAGGAAAAAACATCTAGGCAGGTTTGCTTAGCAACAGGTAATTCTTGAGGCTTCATTTTTTAATGAAATGTTTCTGGAATAATGTCACCCACGGGTGTATTTATAATATTTTTTCTGACACTTATCATGCATCATACTTCCTGACACTACAACACATTTAAAATTCCGTTAAATATCATTTTTGAGCTAACGCATATTGACATGGGATAGGCTTTGATTAGAGTATGTTAAACATGGGATAAGCTATGTGTCCGATAGATGGTGGATGTGGGAGTCATCTTCTTCATCCAAAATAACTTTATTTGATCTAGTTAGATGACCTAGATCATAAAAGTATACAAGTTTAAAAACAGTAAAAATAGCTATTTTAAAAATTAATACATGGTGATTAAAAGGATGCAATAATAACTCCCAACAAATTGGCTTCTAGCACCAATAAGCTTAATTTTACAGCAGTCCCTTCCCAGTCTTCATATTGTTGATTAATAAAAACACAGAAAGGCAATTGCACAGATAAAAATTATGTGTCCAGTTTAAAAACAAATCAAAAAGCATCATTATTAAAAAATCAGAACTTTAGGGAAGGGATAAGGAGCAAAAACCTATCAAACTTACAATAGAGAGTCTTTTTAACATTTAACATTCAAACATGTCACCGACACCCACACTGATATAAAAATATGTAAAATGCAACGACATGCTAGGTGGTTGTTGTAACAATGAAAAATGCCACTTACTTTTTTGTTAAGATTCTGTTTTGTATGAGAACTCTCTGGAAGCTCTTTACAAAGTGTCAGCAAAAAAAGAAAGATTTCTGTTTTAAACTCTTTACATAATTACTCTTGGAATGCTCTGTACAAGTGTAATGAAAAGCGAAGGTTTTATGTCTGCACACTTTCGTTATCACCACACTGCATTGTGAATAATTTTGTCTACAATTCTGTCTGCAGTAATTCATCACAATTGATTAGGTATGCGGAGACTCTACATTTACACAGAGCGCAGACTGCTGACAGCAGGCTCTTGCAGAGAACGGCTGTTTTTGTTTTTTTGAACTTTTGGAAACATTAAGATGATTATCTCCAGCAATGTTCCACTTATCTGATCTGGAGGCAGGGCATTGATGTTTAGTTTAAATTTGCCTCTTCTTGAGGCATCCAAATGTTTTTTTAAACCAGCTACAGAATTCATCTGACATGACGTCGCGGTATTCCATTCATGATTGCCACCACAAGTGTTTTGATGGCTGTTGGAAACTCACGGAATTCCTTGAGTAGATGTGCACACTTATGGAGTGGCTTTCATGCTCTCTCTTATTTAAAAGATAAAGTGAGTCTGCTTGGCTGCATTTGCCATTCATGCACCTTGGGGAAACTCTTTTTGATGAAAGCTGTCCTTTGTGAGTTTATGATCATGGCCTCACTCTAGTTTTAAATATTTTTAAGGTTTCGAACACGAAACATCCCTTTGATTAATTCCATTCCTTGATTTATTGATTTTTAGAATCACTTGGGGACCAGGAAGAAAGTACTCTTTATAGTTGTGGCTGTATTACATATGGACCCCATGTTAAAATTTGGAAAGGTGGGCAGTCTGTGCCCTGCCTGAGCATTTTAAGCATTATGCAATATACAGGCCTCCCACTCATTGTATAGTCCTGTTTCTATCTCACAGTGAACCCCATTGGGTGACTCCCCCTATTGGATTTTGGATATATGGTTACGGATACTTGTGGATCTGTATTGTGGTCTCCATCTGGGCTTGGAGGGGTTCGTTTATTCCTAGAATCATACATCTTTTAGGTGAGTCACCCTTGGCGTCCTCCGTTTGTTTTTTAAAACACTCCCCTTTTTATACAACACACACGAATCCAGTGAGGAATTATCTCCCCATACATGCTTTCCACATCCATTTATTCCTGAAAAAGACCCTCTGTGATGTCTAACTACTAACACATACATATAGGGTCGAAAGGTTGATGACAGTCCTATTGTTTCATGTTCTCTGTCAACCATCCTACAGACGTGTTAATAATGAAATAGGTTGTCTGTTGAACTGTGGATAGGAGAAAGAATAGGCATCTTTGTAATAAGTTCTTTATACCATGTCTTTGTCTGTATTATGTCATGTAAAACTTTTTTTTACTGTCACTTTATCACGTCATTAGATATATTTTTGTGGTTTTGACAGCCTTATAATAAAAGGTAAAATTTGTACACATTATTTAGATATGACTTTGAATATACTAAATAAGTATAACTATTGTCTTGTGTTGTTTACTTAGGTGATGTGCTTTAGGGGTTTTGAATAATGGTCAGTATCGACCCACGCTCTCCCAGTTTTTTGAAGAACACACATTGATCATCTAATATAAGTGTGACAATTTAAATGAATTTTGGACACTCTGTCCCATTGCAGTAACTTGTGTATCATTAGCGTGCCTGAGTCCATTAACGCTGGCAAATTGGAAGACTATGTGGAGCGTCTTCTGGACTCCCTCTTTGGTGCTGACTCCTTCACCCGCTTCCTCATTGTGGAATGGGTGCATCATACCTTGGCTGCACCTAACGGGGCAATAGTGCGGCCCATTATTGCTCAACTCATGAATTTTAGTGACCATGACACCGCACTGCAGTTGGCGCTCAGGACACGCTATTTATCCTTTGATGGGAACTCCATATCGATCTTTTCAGAATTCACTATTGCAGTCCAGGAGGCATGCCACAAGTTCCTTCTGATTTAAAAACTTCTTCAACAGGCTGTCATCCTTTATGTTGTGTTGTACCTGGCTCATCTGCGGATCACTGTACAGAAGCACATCATATCTTCAGTACTCTTCAGCAAGCCATTGATTACCTACATAAGTTAACGGCCCGCATACCATGGAGTCTCACTACCCTGCTTCATCTAGTGCGGCTTCGCCACTGTCTGCACTGGACTGATCTGGTCGGAACTACCAATTGATTTGTGGAGGCAGCCCCATCGATCCCTGCTGTTCTTCTTTTCACACAGGATGGCTAAACCCATAATCTTTATTGCCTTTAATTGCCTTACTGTGGCTCAGATATTTTACTAGTTGTATCAGTCGTTCGGTGGGGAATGGATTTCTGTTTTTCCTCTGATGCCCTCACCTGGCCAAGGATGTCTCCACTGTCACTTTGGTCGAACCCTGCAGGTTACCCTTTTGTCTTTTATTGCGAAATGATTGCACTGTTTTACTTTGTTTATGTTGGTTGTTATGTTTATAATGAGGGGCAGGCATGGGGAGGGGGGAATGGGCTTAGATACCTGAGGTATGGGACTTAACGGCATGGGTGTGGGGTGGGAACTTGGGATGTAGATCCGGGTTTGGGTGACACATGTTTCAGCACTGCTGTGCGACTATGACCCTCACCTAATGTTACATACAATCTTTTTCACATTTTACTATGTTCTTCAGAGTTAATCTGTTTTTTTGTCTCTATGCTACCTGAAGTAGCCCAATCCCTTGTAGGCTTCCTCACTCTATGCAAATGTGTTACTTGGCATGTGCGTGGGCTTGGAAGCCCACTTAAACAAAGGCATATTCTGTCATATTTAGACAGTCGTGGGATAGAAATTGCCATGTTACAAGAGACCCATCTGGCCTCAATTTGGGATAACCCCTTCACAACGAAATTATCATCATACTGATGCTTCTCTTACTGCTCCTCCTATGCAAGGAGTATGGTGCTTCTGGTGTAACGGGGGCTTCCATGTACCCCACATGGTTCCTTAACAGACGACCAAGGTAGAAATGTAATCCTCTGGGGTAAGCTACTGTTGCATACTATTAACGTGGTCAATTGTAATTGCCCTAATGTAGACGATCCAGTTTTCTACGATTGTTTATGGGGTTTTATTGCCTCTAGTGGCCCCTATTTATTCCTATGGGGTGGTGATTTCACCGGAGTGCAGCATCTCAACACCTTAGAGACATCATGAGCGATCATAGTCTCCTAGATGTTTAGCAGTTACGCCATCCCCTGGCTCGTGAGGGTACCTTCTATTCGGGAGTCCACAAGAGGCGGTCCTGGCTAGATTATTTGGTGCTTTCCTGCAGGTTGACGTCTTGGGTGCGGGAGGTCAGCCACCTGGCCCACACCCTCTCTGATGACTCCCCTGTGCTCCTTGCACTATCCGTTCCTGTGTCCACACCACTCTGCTCCAATTGGCGCCTCCCACCACTTATACTGCTTGATTCCTGAATTGCTGAAAAAATGTGGCAGGAAATTACTGAGTTTTTCTCTCACAATGCTTACACTATACTACTGGTTAGTATGATTTAGAAAGTTTTTTAAGTGACTGCCACGGGGCTCTGTATGGCCAAGAGTGGCTTTGTCCTTCACTCCCTTCGAGATAATCTTTCTCGATTAGTGCGTGAACTGTCCCGGTTAGAGAAACTTCAGTTTGATACAGCTGACCTCCTCATAGCCTATCAGATTAAGACTTTGACAGAGTATCAGGACGTAGCTTAAAGAGAGTGCTGCTTTTGCCGCAAATATGCTTTTGCCCGTTGCTTACAGGGAGGGTGAACGACTGGTGAAAGACGCTGGCTAATATGATCTGCTGCTCCTGGGCAGCTAATGATGTGATCAGCCCACTATACTACATCAATGCAATCTACGCAGGTATGACCTTTCAACTCCTGAAGAGACTACAGACAATACAGAATTCTGCGAGCAAACTCATCCTCAACTTTCCCAAGCGGACTCACATCAACCGTACCTCAGGAAGCTCCTCTGCTCCCCATTCAGAAGAGATGCCCCTTCAAGATGCTGATTCACAGATACAAAACCCTGCACAGCCGAGGACTAGCATACATCAACAACTTCCTGAGCTTCCACCACCCTGCCAGAGACCCTCTCTCTGCCTCATTTTCCTCGCCCACATCCCTTGCATCTATCAAAGCAACTGCGGAAGATACGCTTCTGTCTCGTGGCCAAGTCCTGGAACAGCCTACCACTTCACCTTCAGACCTTATCCTCCCTACTGGAATTCGGGAAAGCACTCCAGACCTGGCTGTTCAACTCAGCGCTACATATACAGCAGGAATGTCATTGCCCAGATACCCTCGTGGATGATTAGCTGCATTATACAAGTCTGGATTAATTGATTGATTGATCAGTATCTGGGATGTGCATGAACAGCTGCACACGGACACAATATACATACTGCAGACATTTACTGATTTCTACAGCTCTTGGGTGGCTCAATGATACTCAATGTACATTTCTTGAGCAAGATTTTACGCTGGACGAAAAAAGGGAGGTGATTCTGCAATTGCAGTTGGGTAAAGCCCCATGGCACGATGGGCTTCCAGTAGAGTTTTACAAAACCTACCTTGATCTTTTGGCTTCCCAGCTGCTTCCGGTTTACCAAGAAACTAGATAGACAGGATGTCTTCCTGCATTGATGAGGGAGGCACTTATTATCACACTGCTGAAACCTGGCAAAGCACTTGAGCTTTTTGAATCCTATAGGTCACTCTCTTTAATTAAATGTGACGTTACCATTCTAGCTAAATGTCTTGCCAATAGATTGAATCCCTCCCCTCTCCACTCATTTAGTACATCCCGACCAGTACGGATTTATTCCAGGAAGATCTACATCTCATAACCTGAGCACACTGTTTACAGTTCTGCATGATCTTGATCTAGCTCTGGCTACAGTGGCACCCTTCTTAGATACCACAAAAGCTTTTGATTCTCTCAAGTGGGATTGCTTGATTGCCATACTTAACAGGATGGAGTTTCCCTGCACTTTTTGTCTCGGATTCAACTGCTTTATACTGCCCCCCTGGCCAGGGTGTGTGTCAATGGTGCTGTTTCCTCCCCTTTTCCCATTACAAGGGGAACTCAGCACAGGTATCCACTCTCACCCCTGCTGTTTGCCCAGGCAGTTGAAAACCTAGCTGGCAAACTGCCACAGCCACACCGTGGTTATGCTCTACGTTACCACATTAGGCATCTGTTTGTTTCTATATATGCCGATGATATTACGTTATATCTCTGTGATCCTCATGTCAGCCGCAATTCTGTCTTACGGGAGTTCATCTACTTTGGTGAGCTATCCGGTATACATATTAATGGGGTGAAATCCCTTCTGTTTCCGCTCACCCTCAATACTCTATTCTTCTCCCCTGAATTCCTGCTCCAATGGTGTTGCACAGAAATTAAATATTTATGGGTATGGCTATCTCGCGACAGGGAAGACAGTAGTCCATTCCGACTATGGCAGGGCATTAAATACCATCACGGATCAGGTCACGAGTTGAATCTACCTTCCTTTACCACTTGCCGGGCATACATCTTTAATGAAAATGGTAATCCTCCCTAAATTCTTATATTTGGTCTTGAACATCCATGTCCATTTGCCCCGCTCTTTTTTCCACATGCTTTACCGTCAGCCGATAAGTCTTGCTTGGATGGGGGGCCTGGGGAGTGGCGAGCTCCAGGTTCAATGGGATACTCTTACACTACTTTTAGGCGTGTTGCTTGTTGCTGGGGTAGAGGGACATCTACATTTAAGGACTGGCTCAAAGATCTCATCTACTGCAATGCACAATTGACATTATATACAGATCTCCTACCCCTCTCCTCACGCCATAGAGACATTTAGCAACCTTTACATTCCTACTTGCAACTTCAACCTGCGGCTCATAGCCCATGATGTATGTCTCCTTTGTTGTATATTTTCCTGCTGTTGTATTCTTTTGTGTCTGCTGAAATGTGAAGGACGCCATCGTTAAGGTCCTCTATGTTGTTTCCCTCCTTAGTGTCTGTCACTCTCGCCTGAGCATGTCATATTGTTATTGCCATGATGCCTCCAACGTTGTAAATCGTGGAGCCCAGACCTTTGGGTGCAATATCCTAGTGTACTTAGTCATGTCACCTTGTAAACGCAAGGTCTCTGTTCTATCATGGTCACCAATGTTGTGGATTTGCACTGTACGTTACAAATACATAAATAGGAGGAGTCAATTCACAATTGGCCCAGATACCACTCCCCAGTCATCTGGCTCAAAGGTGACATCCTAGCAGATTAAGGCCTTTAGGAAGGCCATGTTCCACGTTTTGGCAATCTTCCAGTTCCTTCTAGCTGAGAGAATTAGCAGAACCCACTAGTCAAGTTACTGTGGGCAGATCTGTCCTTTGCACCACCTGTGCCTCTCGAACCCACCTTTGGGTTCAGCCGTGACAGCCGCCTGCCGACTTCCACTCTGGCTCCACAGCCTGAATCGGTCCCTTTCGATGTTGATACTGGTCCAGGCGCCTGCATCATGAGAGGAGGACCCTTTGCTGATGCTGATGTCTGACCCCAAGCTGAACTCGCCTTGGCCCTTTCTAAGGTCACGTCCCAACTTCATTCTGACACACCAGGTTCCTGTGCGGTCAGATTCACACAAAAAGGCTGCCTCTACCACAGAGCGGCCCTGTGTTTTATTAACAACTCTGATTAATGTTTGCGCCACTAAGTGATGAAAATGGATATTATGATGATTACAATTCACATATGGACTTATAAGACGCTAGTGCGATTGATACTTTCGCTGATACTGGGTTGGTTCCCACATGGGCCACCAGTGTAAGTAAGTGCTTCCTTTGCAGTAATGATTAGACGTGCTGCTGAGGTTCTGGATCTACAATTCCCTTCGGTGGAGCGTATAACTAATGTTCGTACTGACTTTTTACAGCCTGAGCAGTCTTCATCTGAGCCCTTACTGCCATTCAGTGAAGCCCTAACCGGATACCTTGAAGGGCACCTTTTCTAATCCTTGCGCTTGCCTGCCAGTGAACAGGCAGTTAGCCAGATGCCGTAGATCAGTGTCAGGCAACCCTGAATTTTTGACTCAACACCCTAGAGTCTGGTTGTCCAGGATTACACCAGTAAGGTAATTCCAAAATCTTTTCCGACCCACCCCCACCCCAATCCCCAAGGGACAGGGAGTCAAAGCAAATTGAGGCATTCTGGAAAAAAATGAGGCATTCTGGATACAAATGTTTTCTTAAACCAGGCTAGCTTTAAGGTCGGTCAACACTAGTTGCCTACTAATATCATACATACATGCCCTCAGGGACATGGTCGCTGAGGTCTTGCTGACAATTCCAGAAGGCAGCCCTTGATCAAACTATTCAATATTTCTAGGATCCGGCCAAATATGTTATTCGGGCTGGCCTCTAAAATGCAGATTGTTTGGGTCAAGAGTTTGGCACAAGCGTGATACTTCACTACACATGGATGAGATCCACAGGCTTATTGGTGACATGCAGGTATACATTAATGATATGCCATTTGAAGGATCCTGCCTGCTAGTCGAAACAGCACTTTTTAAAGTGAATTAAAAAAAAGTTGACCACGGCACGCTCATTCCTTTTGACACCTGCCAGACAGTTCTCTCATCAGTGTTGGCCCCTCTGAAACTCAACCAGTTGTTTGGCCTGCAGGCAACGCCAGGTGCCCACACCGCCTACTATTCTCTCATCCCTTTCTTGGCCAGGAACTAGGCTTAGGCAGACAACGTACAGATCACCAGGGACAGTGACTTTCTCAGTCCTGTACCTATGTGGAATCAGCCTCCAAGCTGCTTAAGTTTACCCTTAGCGGTGCACATCCACTTTGTGGGAGGCAGAATTAAACATTTTTTCCAGTGAAGCATACTAACATGTCCAACAGGGTGTCCTCCAGTTCATTCAGTGGGGTTATGCCCTTCCGTTGTTTGCTGACTCGCTGCATATTCTGCCCACCCCAGAGCAGCTTTCAGAGGACTACTTGTCCATCTTGTTGCAAGAGTTGCAGGCTGAGCTGTTCAAAGGAGCCATAGAGAGGGTGCCAATTCGGAAATACAAATATGGTGGCTACGCTTGCTTTTTCCCTGTGCCAAAGGAGGATGGCTGCATCTAAAGCTCTCACCATAGTCATTCAACTCGCTGTCATCTGCAAGATGAACATATGGTCATCCCTGCATACGTTTGCTGAATATTCCAGCTCACGGCCCAAGCGCACAGTGACAGAAACTTTGCCAGGTCTGTCCTGCATGACTTTCTTGGTTAGTTAGCACTACTCATTACTGCTTTCCGAAGTGTATTCATTTGGGACTCTTCTTTAAGGTGAGTAATGTGCAAGAAGATGTATCCTTTATGTTACCTTAGGGTGGTCTTCCCTCATATTTCCTTGCCTTACTCCTCCATTTTTGCTAATCTCATGTTTTGTTGTCCTTAGGACAATATGCACTTACCACTGCTAACCAGTGCTACAGTGCGCATGCTCACTCCCTACAATATGGTACCAATACTTACACCCAATTGGCACATTTAATTTACTTATAAGTCCCTAGTAAATTGGTACTACATGCACCCAGGGCCTGTAAAGGAAATGCTACTAGTCTGCCTGTGGCACTAATTGTGCCAACCATTTAAGTAGCCTGTCAAGCATGTCTAAAGCCTACCATTGCATAGGTGTGTGCAGTTTTAAACTTCCAGTTTGTCCAAGCAAAATAAACCTTTTACCAGGCCTAAACCTTCCTTTTTAATACATATCCGTCACCCATCACCCGTCACCCTAAATAGCCCATAGAGCAAGGTACATTCATTCCAACAGCCATACCCACAATCTTCCTCAATAACAACCACACACTACAGATAACACGTATTACAAGGATTTGAAACAAAAATGTGAAACATAAAGACCTAAGGTGAATGAATTTCACAAATAATGCAAGAATTGAGAACAGTTCACACAATTATAATTGTATAATTGTAAAACTGTTTAAAAATTCTAAAGGAAATTTGAAAAAGGTCTGAATGGTAGTGTGAGATAGATGTTGAAATGTGGTGTGTGGAGACAATGTGGTATGTTTAACAAATTTTAAAGATTGTCAATAGTCCATTCAAATGATTTTGTGGATTAATAAACTTTGATTGATTAAAAAACTGAGATGAAAAAGGTCTAGTGGTCACATTGTTTGGTTTCAATGTGATATGTTTTATAAACAAGTTAAATTGGTCATCGGTACTGGCGTTTTGTCCTTATACAGCATGACCAGATAACAACAGTTGTGCTTTTAAGCATAATTTTCCCTTCCCTCAATCTTTAACATTGATTAGCTCTGGGTCTACTGATTGAATTATTGTCGTATTGGTCTCAATTAATTCATTAAATGTTGCTTTATTCTTGTACATTGGTGTGGGTTGTTTCTTGTATCGTGTTTTTACTCTATTACTGTTTGAAGTACTGCATAATGAATAATTTACAAACTGCTTTTAAGTTAAGCCTGACTGCTTTTGTACCAAAGTACTAAAGGGTTCAGCAGAGGTTAATTTGGGGTTTGCTTGTGTTCACCCTGACAGGAGTTGTGGTTGCTGCTTGAGTAGGGTTTCACCCACCTCAACCAGTAACCTATTTTCCTACATTTCAGAACTAAATGTCACGTTCTTTTGGAAATGAAATTGCTGGTGGATACTTAAATTGTTTGCAGATTTCTCACCACACTCTTTTCTCCACTGATAAGTCAGTACTATATCTAATAAGATATTGTGGCATGTGCTGTTAATGTCACTGTCATTAATGCTCTCTCATTTCCTTTGCACTCTCCTTCCTGGTGCAGGGAAAAGGTTTTAGAAACAGATGTCCGCACACAGGTTGGTGACTATTATAGACCAGCGGAGTCACAGCTGAGGCCACATAAAGCCACTTGGCATCTCTGTAGAGCTATTGTTGAGGAAAATGTTTTCAGGAATTTTGGAATCTGCAGCAAGATTATATATCCACCACAAATATCCTTAACAAAGGTAATTAACTTCTCAGTCACGACCAGCATGACTCACAGGTGAAGGTTTAATTTAAAAGTTAGCGCCCTTAGCAGTGGGCGAGCCACTCCTCCCCTGCCCTAGAGCAGCCCCCCACCGGCCCGCCCCCAACCAAATCCTTCTGCTTTCTAGTAGTGCGAGAAGCAGAAAAATAAAGTGGTATTTATAATACCATTTTATGTTTCTGCTTCTCGCACTGCAAGAAAGCAGTGGGGCGACGCTCCTCCGCCCACATGGAGGAGCCGCCCCTGTAACTTCTGCTTTTTTCGACTCTTATCCCAGCATCCTTTGTTCAACGCTTTCTGCTGCACCTTTGCTTAGCCTTTTGTCCAATTTTCAGTAGCTGTGCTTTTGGAGGTCTGGATGTATGCTGTTCGTCCACGCAAGCTCTTAGCGCTCTCTAGGCTTAGTCTTTCTCATAGGTGTTTTTAGGTCTCGCCTTTTCCATTCCGAAGGAATGGGAAATGGCGAGAATTCAAGTGCTCAAAATACTCGTGAAACCACGGGTTTTTTCGTGCGGTTTTCTTCGAGTTCACGTGGCCACAGGCACGTGCTTTTGGGCCATAAACTTTTACGGCCATCTGTTCCCAGCTCCAGCACCTCCCCTCTCTCTCCCTGCGCACACCCTTTACTTGGATTTCTCCTCCCCCTCCCCATCCGGCTTCCCTCCGCGCGCCTTCCACACTTCTCCTCCCCTCGCTCGCATTCCCGCCCCCCCCACCAGGCTCTCCCGCCCCCATCCGTGCTTGTTTCTTTTGGTTGACACACTCTACAGATTGCATCTTTGGTAGCTGGCTCTGTCCTGCCTTTCTCGTCCGTCCATCTGCTCCTTTCCACCCTTCCACTGTTGTGCTTGCAAGCAGGCTTTCACTTCTATTCACTTTGGAAGGAATGATGGCAGAATCTGGGGTGAAACTGAGCAGTCTGCCTGTGTGATAAGGCAAGCAATGGACATCTGTAGTCGTAGAATGCCAGATTCAGCGGCTGCAGGAATGTGTTCCTCTGTTACCGTACTCGATTATTTCGGCTTGGAAGCCTACTCAGCTTTCCTTCGTTCTGTTTTTTTGGCATTTTCTTTTTTATTTGCCTTCAAATATTTTCGCTTTCGTTCTTCGCTTTCTTTTTTTCTTTCTTTGCAGGCAGGTTCTTTACATCTCTCTCACCCCCGCCTTCTTTCGTTAAATTCCCTCCCTCATTCCTTCCCGCCTTACCTCTTTCTTTCCGTTTGTTTTCTTTCCTTTTCCCTCTTGTTCGGGTCTGTTATATTTCTTTTTCTGTTTTCGATATGAACATTGTCGTCATCGCAACAGTTTTATTAACGCTATTTATTCCGCTATCGAAAACGATAACATCAAGAAGCGCAGCAGAATTAATATTAATAAAATTGTTTAATGTACTTGGTGTTCACGTAAAGCGCTCCAATGTCTTCGGACCGAGTTGGCGCTACATAAAAAATAATATTAACACTATTAACAAATATAATGGTGAGAAGAACACGGTTGGGAGATTCCACATGGTTTCGGCCCCCTGATGTCAGCTCAACCGTCTCCCCCTCAACCCTTCTCCCGCAGTCAGGGAAAATAATAACCTTCGCCCACGCTTGCAAAACATTTTCGTTTGAGGTAGCTCAACGGACTAAGTGCCTGCCCTTGTAAAATGATAGATTACATCTTTTATCATTTTGCGGTCGTTAAAAATTGGACCCTCTATTAAGATAATAAAGTCTGCAAATAAAGCGCCACGAGTGAACTGAAGTGTGGTGTGCGCTAGAAAAAGGTTCAAATCACTGTAACTTTCTTTCTGTATCTGTTGGTCCCCTCTCTTTTCTCAACATTTTCTCTCGTATCTAGTTCTCCCCCCTTCCCATTTTCTATCTTCTTTCTGAGCTCAGAACTATTTGATTCTCAGCCTTTTCCATTTTTTTTCTAGTAACTGTCATGTGCTCCTTAGCACCATCTCCCGTTTTTTTTTTTTAATTTTTTTTTACAAATTTCCCATCCATGCCCCTGCTTGGAGTGACCCCTTTTCCCCCCCGATTTCTGGCACACGTGAGCCCGGGCTCTCACACACTTACTGGTCTGCCTCTCACCATCTCAAGCTTTTCTGTAATATATCTGAGCCATTTGTTCACCCTCCCTCTCCTGTTTCTTCCTCAGCTTCGGACCCACGCACGTCTCCTCCCAGCACCCAGCCCTCCCTCTCTTCCCCCCCCCTAATATCTCATCTGTGTGTGCTTTCCTTTATCTTATTTATTTTATTTATTTTATTTATGCATTTTTATATAGCGCGGACTTTACCCGAAGGTGTCAGAGCGCTTTACAATAGAAACAGAACTGATTCATGAGAAAATTCCATGTGAACAAAATACAAAAGCAAGCGTTACATTAAATGAAGCAAAATTGACAATTGTGAGCCAGCAAAATACAAGAGGTAAATGACAATCGTGTGCCAACAAAATACAAGAGGTAGCAAACGGTGCATTACAAAAGTGACAATCGTGAGCCAACAAAATATTATCTGGCCAGGTCTCCCGCCCATTTTAAGAGGTCCTCCGAGCAGGCTCAGAGCTCTTTTGAAGGTTTGTTTTCTCTGGAGGGAAGGTGGGGCTCGGATGAGAGAGAGGAGGCCGCTTTTAATCCTCTTAACAGTTCAAACTTTTCCCTCCGCTTCATCCTGCCTCTCCTTGAATATGTATCCCTTTATCGCTTCAAATGCCCCCCTTCTGCCTCTTTGTTTGCGCCCTGGGGGGCTCTGCATATCACACAGTACTTTGTGTTTACAAAGCTTTCTCTGAGAGGGGATAGAGGTGGGGGCTCGCGGGACTGGGCACCCCCTGCCTCTCCTCTTGCATATGTGTCTCCCCATGCTGTGCCTTTGTCACTGACACCGCAGAGGAAAGCGCGGCTGTGGTGTAGGTGTGACTGCGCTAGCCCCTCAAAACTCGTGGCCCCAAAACCTAACAATCTGTACCACTGTTCTCAATCTTGATAATCTGAACCTGTTTCGACATTTCGCGTTGACATTTAATTAAAAAATACTGCCCTTTGTTGGCCCTCAAAAATGATCACAACATATAGTTTATACCCCGGCGTCTCGTCTCACACCAAAATACAAACCAAAGAATGCGTAAGGTTTGTGACGAGATGTTAGTTGTGGGAACAAGTGACGCCAACATTAATTGGTGGTAAGAGCCTGGACAATGAATGAACAGGGATTATATAGCGCTGCAAACGTCCCGGGTTTACCAGGAGAGCCCCGAATAGTCAACGACTGCACTGGAAAATATTTGGCATTTTTGGTGAAAGTGAAACACACAAAAGGTGATACATATCCTTATGTAGCGGTGCGGGATTGGTATGGAATCCGGACCAGAAAGCAGTTTCAGTAACACAAATGATAATGTGTCAAAGCTGCATTTAATTTCCTCCTAGTGACACATTGCCATGTGTTTTATATGTTGGTGAGTTCTGTCAAGTCAATTCACGGTGTCCCACCGTCGCTACAAAATAATAGTCCTACTTCTATGTTCTTGGCATGTCCCAGTAGGACCTCTAATATGAACAGAACTTGGAAGACTTCTTTCTGTAGCACCCCTCCCCTCTCCTTCTAACTCAGGGTGTATCCTTCTCTTCACTGCTCTCCTTATCTCCCTCTCCCTCTCTCCTTCTCTCCTATTCTCTCTCTCTCTCTCTTTCTCTCTCTCTCCTTCCCTCTATCCCCTTCCCTCTATCCCCTTCTCTCCTGCCTCCCTCTCTGCACTTCTCTCTCATCCTCTTCTCTTCTCTCCTTCTTTCTCTCTTTCTCCCATCCATCCTTTTCCCCTTCTCTCCTCTCTCCCTCGCTCCACTTTTTTCCTTCTCTCTCCCTCTCTCGCTCTCCCTCTCTCTCTGTCTCCTTTGCTTTCTCTATCTCTCTCTCTACTTCTCTCCCCTTCTCTCCGCCCACACTCCTCACTTACATGCTCTCCGATTCTCCATCACTGTGCCTTCCTCTCTGCCTTGCTCTCTATCCTCTCTGCTTCGCTGCATCCCCCGTAGGGTGACCAACTGGCATGGGTGAGAATTCAGGACAGGGAGTGTAAAAATTCAGGACGGAGGGTCAAAATTCAGGACAAAATTCAGGACAGAGGGTCAAAATTCAGGACAAAAATTCGGGACGAAAATTCGTGACAAATGGCAAGTTTTAGTGACACTACAAATTAGGTTGTGCAATAGTATGTAAGTAAATAGACAACAAAAGTAAATACAAGTCAAAATAAGTTTATATTAGGTTAAAAAAATAGTACAGAACACTAAGCAAAATTTGACCACGGAAATAACAGATTTTTGACACAGGTAATATTAGTTTTGGTGCTAGTGTTTGAAATTATATTTTTTCTCTGAACTAGCACACTTCAGAAGTTCTTTGTTCTTAAGAGCCAATTGATAAAAGTCAGCACACGATTGCTTCATGTTCGCCTGGATCTGCAATTCTGCCTTAACAAGATCCACATCACACCTATTTCGTGTGTCAGTCCAGGTGAACTTCAGTTGAGAAAAAATCCTTTCAGTGGGTGCATTACTGCCTGGCAAGCTAAGTATTAATGACATTATATTTTTTTATGTTAGGGACATCACACGGCAACTTTGATAGAACATTCAGCCATTTCTGCGCACATGGCAAGTCTGTGCCTGCCACAGCTCGCATAGCGGGAACAATTACACTGTACTCGTTAAATAAATGTTGCAGTTCCAAATGCTTGGTCAAGTGAACTGCATCTGCAGCTTTGCAGAGCTGCTGGAAAGTGAGAGGTTCTCTTAAGCAGCATGGTTCTATTGCTGCCAAATAATGGCTCTCTGAAAAATCAAACCATTTTTCCAAGTACTTTAAGGAGCGCTCCAAAAATTTCAAAAAATCGCCCTTCATGCTTGAGCTCAACTCTGAATCATGGGACACTAAATAGCTGTGCACTTGGAAACCAAAGAACAGATTCTCCACTCTGTCCTTTAAGTTGTTCCTTAATATTTTGAAGATGCCTGGTACTTCTGGGGCACTCAGCTCTTCCTTCTCCAGCTGCAGGATACAAGTGTTAAAAATTACCAAAATGTCGTGCACAAAAAAAAGATAAACCTCGCCTTGTGACATAGTGGCCTCCCCACTTTCAAGTCCTAGAAAATCCCATATTGCTCTGGGTGTTTTTTCGGGCCCAAGGGAAAGGAAATAAGATTTTAGTGCTTCCCAGCACTTCAACAGTCGCGCAATGGCTGGGAACAACGTGAGCCACCGTGTTGGGACATGCCGACACAAAGGCTGCCACTCTAGGTCCACAAAAGCGAAAAACTCTTTCAACTCCGCTGTCCGCTTTGCAGAAGAAGAGAAATGGCTGTAGACTTTTAGAACAAAGGATTCTACATCCATTGAAAGTCCATTAATAGCATGTTTAGCACAGTTATGCAAAATGTGGGCAGAACAGTTTGCAGGCAGAATGTCTCCATTTGCTCCCTTCAAGAGCTGGTACACCGAATGATGTCGTCCATAGTTGACACTTGCGTTGTCCCCACAGTATGCTGCGACCTGCTCCATTTTCAAACCATGATTATGTAATTTGGTTGTGATCTGCTGTGCAATAGCTGTAGCAGTCTCTGCTGCATCCTCGTAGAAATCCAACAGAGTGTAGGCCACACCGGAGGAGAAATTAAAGTGCCGCAACAAAAGTGGGTAGAGTTTAATGTTACCTTTGTTTGAGGCATCACTGCAAACAGAAAAATACCCATCTTTTAAGTCTTCTTGTGCTTGCTGCAACGATAGAGGAGCAAGCACATTCACAGTGATGCTTGATGCCTTGGTGCGGCCACAGGATGCTTTCATCGCAATGGAGGAGTCGGGATACATGACTTTGCTTAGCTTGATGCCACAATCCAGGGAGCGGTAGGATATGTGATGCTTCACAGCATGGTACACCTGAGTCACCTCTGCAGCTGTGACCTAAAATGTAAAAAAAAAATACACAAAGGTTTAAGTACGCAAAGAAAATCTCCATTGGTGAAGAAAACCGTTACCGCAATGGCGCTTAGCACTGCAAATGTAAACTAACATGTCAGCTGGTAACCCAAAAGCAAGTATGATGTGCTCTTAATATAAACAGAGTGAGAAAAGCAACCTGACTTGGTAAACACTGCTGCACATTAGAGTGTGACAAAGCAAGAAGAGTGTACAAGAATTACATAAAACCTATGTCACATTATGAGGAAGCAAGAAATGACTTACTTTGGCTACTTCTGGCTGGAAGCTTGGTTGCAGGAAAGATGAAATTGTGGCCATCTTCGCCCTGCCTGAGGCATTTTTCTTATGTTGTGCTCCTGCCTCATGCGTTTTGATATCACGTTCTCCTCCATGGGCAATGGAAAAGTCTTTATTGCAGAGGTTGCACCTGGCCTTGAACATATCTTCTAACACCTTGCAGATGTTGCTGTGTGAAAGTTCCCATTCTGGCCTGTACTTCACAAAGCGCTTTTTTGCTCGTTTCTTGGGTGGCTCTTGCATGGAGTTTGCCTGCGATGTAGATGTTGCATCCGAATATTGCTCGCTATCCGATGTGAAGAATACCTCTGCAGCACCTTCGACTGACTCATAATCAGACATTGCGTTTTTCCCTTAAAGTACTCTGTAAAATACCCCACACAGTGTTAAGTTGAAACCTCAAGTGAAAACACACATGAATTAGTATACAATAGGGCCTGCATTAGGGTAAACTATATAATACACCTTTGTATGTATATTTAACACACATTGACTCTTGGAAAAACACTCAGTCAGTGGACAATGTCACCAGTGATGTCACTGACCATAGCATGAGTGATGTAATACGTGAGGTCATAAGCAGTGCAGCGCGGGGGCGCTCACAACATCTATATATACACAAACATATATACACACACACAGATGTATATATAGACAGAGGTATGTATATATAGACAGAGGTATGTATATAGACAGAGGTATGTATATAGACAGAGGTATGTATATAGACAGAGGTATGTATATAGACAGAGGTATGTATATAGACAGAGGTATGTATATAGACAGAGGTATGTATATAGACAGAGGTATGTATATAGACAGAGGTATGTATATAGACAGAGGTATATAGACAGATGTATATAGACAGATGTATATAGACAGATGTATATAGACAGAGATGTATATAGACAGATGTATATAGACAGATGTATATAGACAGATGTATATAGACAGATGTATATAGACAGATGTATATAGACAGATGTATATAGACAGATGTATATAGACAGAGATGTATATAGACAGATATAGAGATATCCATCCATATCCATCTCCATCCATATCCATCTCCATCCATCTCTATCCAGATTTACCCATATCCATCCACATATATCCATATCCATAGATATCTATAGATATATAGATATAAGGGAGTAGGATGATCAGGTGCACATTGTGGTGGTAGTAGATAATTTTGCAAACGGCCTGAGGTGGGTATGCTCCATAAAACTGACTCTTGCAGCATCACTAAAGTCCTCTACAAGAATTTCATAAGGGAGGGCTTACCAAAGTTCATCATAAGCGACAATGGCTCCCAGTTCATGGCGGACAACTTCAAAAAGTATATGGAGAGGGATGGCATAATGCACAAAACCACCACTGTGTTCCGCCCTGCCGGAAATGGTGCAGTGGAACGGTTCAACTGTTATCAAGGGCATAGTGCAGCTGGCAAACAATAATGGTTTAGCCTGGAAAAATGCATTGTTCAAAATGGTGTGGGTGTACAGAGTGACTTCAAATGAATGAATGGCTCAAGTCCCTTTGTCTTAATGAGAGGTAGGACATCCCCTGGGCACCCAACCCATAATGCATGCCAACTGTGTTATGAGGTATCAGCTGGCGTTCTGGAGCGCCTGCTGATAAGCCTGTCAGTTAAGAATTTTCCAGCCCATGTTTACAGCATCTTTAAAATTATTTGCATCAAGCGCGAGCAGTTGTCACTGGTCCAATGTGTATTAAAGTAAAGAGTATGGGCCCTACATAAAGGAGGGACTTTAATCTCTATCCACTGCTAACCAAGGTTACAGGCACTGTGTGGTTTAAAAAATCTTTCTTTAAGAAGCAGCCTTATGTCATACCATTTAGTACCAGTACAGCAGACCAAATGCGCTTTAAAGGGTCCATTAAGTGTAGTTAAAAAAACACACATCACTTTACTCAGTACCTGCAGCTCTAACAGTGATTAACAATAGATATTCCAGAAAGGAATGATGTCTGCTGGGATGTTAAGACTGATTGTGACATCATTCCCCAGCTGGCACAGATATAAATTGCCACTCCTCACAATACATCACACAACGTTACTGTCCATTGAGCTCAGAAAAACATCCCCCTAAGTTACAAATATCTTTTCTGTGGATGGTGTTCATAGCGTTCGCCAATATCACCCTCATTTTAGTCTCGAAATGATGGTTGGTATGTCTTCTAGACCAAAGGTATTGCCACCATGCTAAAAAGAGTTTGAACATTTACACAACGGCAATTCGGTGGTTGCCTCTGGATATTCAGTCACCTCAATGCAAAACGGATGCTAATGTTCTAAATCTGTGCAAGTACTCGCATAATATTGCTTCAACCAAGAACATGAATCAAGGCTTGTCCCAACATATCGGAAAAAAACTCAGTGCCACAATAAGGAACTTTTGGTTCTTGCCGATTTGGAATCCAGAAATTAAATCGGAAACTTTGGAATAAACATCTGTGCATTAATGGAGCTTTTGCCTTGTATGGTGCCAACTTGGCCTTTGTTGATGCTATACACCAACAAATTCAAAGCACCAATACGCAGGATCAGAGCCACAAGAGTTCCAAAGAATGAGGTCTTTAGTACAAATTCAAAAGTCCTTCACGGGCAATATTCGAAGTGAAAGCCATAAAGGTTTATTCAAGTCAAAATCGTTACAAAAGGCAACAAGCATTGGCACAAACAGGCATGCAGTAACTTAACACAGGCCAACATCGCCACTACCCCCGAGCAAGTACAAAATAAAAACGCATCGATTCATGCAGCAAAAGAACACACAGGCCGACATCGCCACTACCCCCGAGCAAGTACAAAATAAAAACACATCACACACAGGCCGACATCGCCACTACCCCCGAGAAAGCACAAAATAAAAACGCATCGATTCATGCAGCAAAAGAACACACAGGCCGACATCGCCACTACCCCCGAGCAAGTACAAAATAAAAACACATCACACACAGGCCGACATCGCCACTACCCCCGAGAAAGCACAAAATAAAAACGCATCGATTCATGCAGCAAAAGAACACACAGGCCGACATCGCCACTACCCCCGAGCAAGTACAAAATAAAAACACATCATTCAGCACTGACTCAACACTTACCGAAGCGTAATGAGAAGGTGTTTGCTCGGCTGGGTATGGTGGGTCCACGGCAGTCGGGTGATTCTGGTCCGGGTCTTCCTCCTCTGGGCTGGCACTCAAACAGGAGCCTAGAGGTCAGGGGTCGAGTCCTGGTCAGGAAATATGCATAAAGGGGAAAGGCTCGAAACGTGCTCTGCACGTCCAGAAATACCGTGGCTGGGCACCCTAAAGCAGTTCTCATTGGCCTGACGCACTCCTGCAGTTACCACCGAGCTCTAGGATTGGCTGATGGCTTTCAAGCCAATCCTAGCTCGCTTTATTTGTTCTCCACAGCAAACTGTTGGCATATGATTGGCTGTCACCCAACAACTGCTGAAATTACGGACAAATGGCGTCCGTTAAGGAAACCTTCACGGACAACGGACAGAGGGCTGCAATTACGGACTGTCCGTGAAATTTACGGACGGTTGGTCACCCTAATCCCCCGTCTTCCATGCTGCCCGCATCTGTCTCCAGACTCCCTTCCTCCCGTTTTTATCTCTCACTAACACACCCTCTCGTCTTTTATATCTTCGTGTCTCGCTCATACTTTTTTGCACTCATCACCTTTCCTCATCACCCTCGCACTTCATTATACTTCTCTCTTGCACTCCTTCCCTATCTCTCTCTCCCGCCCATCTCAGTTTACTTTCTCCCCTTCTAGAAGGGTGTAAAAAGGCTGTTTATTAGGGAGCAAGGTGGGCAATGAAACAAACATCATAGCAGGATGGGCAATAAAACAAACACCCTTCAATAATTAAAAAAATTAAAAGCCATTGTTATTTGTAATATCAATACATCTAAGTCACGTCAATACAAAACGTGGCATTACAAATGCTAAAAGTGTCACATTTGCTAAAGTTAAAAGTATTGGCATTGTAAATCACAAAACATAAATATAAAATGTAATTTACAAAACCAATAGCTCCAACTTTCCTACTGCGAGACCTATTGGCAACGCCAGTGCTTGTTATCTGAAGGTGTGATGACTCAACTACAAGCTTTGGTATGAATTGATTTGTGTATCAGGCATCCACACTCACTTTACCTCATTCCAAATCTTCAAAGCTGTCAGACATGGTCATGTGAGTCGCCTAAATTGGCAAGCCCTTCTCTGAAGCACAAAATCTGCCCTTGAACTGTAAGATTCTGTTGTTGGGCTCATCCACTGTCCGAATTATACCAGCTATGTCTGATGGTGTACCCTTCATTTCCTCTGACATATACATACACAGTCTTAGGCCAGGGACTGAAGTGCATAGATGTTTGAGGATGAGGGAATATCATTCCAATTAGATTCACCTGACTCATTGAGAATGTATCTTCCAATATATCGTTGTTGTTTGGTTTTGCATGTTGTCTGCTGTGACCGATCATCTTTTAAGCAAATTAAGCAGCTCCCAGCATCAAATGGGGCTTTATTTCTTGTATTGTTCAGTCTGGTTTTATTTTCTATTGCGAGCAATAGACCCTTTATGTAGTTAGGAATGCGCTTGCCCCACATCATTTTACTTCTGTTATTAGCTTTGTGAGCTTCTTGTTACTGTAACTCCGGTGTCCTGTTGGTTAGTGCACTTCCTCTTCTGCTGTATATTATTTAATCATACAAGGGCATCTAAGATCGAGAGTCTTCTTAAGGGAGGCACAGACTATATGGATTTGCCTGCCACCTAGGAGCATCTGCATAACAATAGTCCACCTGCCAGAAATTCCGAACTCCGAATTGGGCAAGCTCAGCATTCACCTACCAGAGCACCAACAGTGGGTGTCAAAAGGATGGGGTGCTATCCAAGGTCTTCTCAGTGTGGAGATCTCTATAAATTGATCTATTGGCCACAGAAAACATTTTAAATGCTAAAATTAAGAATCCATTTTGCCAGACAAGCCACAATTCAAGTGGAATACTCTTTTGGTAGTTTGGTCAAAGGAGTTTATGTATGTTTTGATTCTGATCGTACGAATTACCAAAGTGTGCAGAGCTCCTAGCTCTGGACTGGAGTTAGCAGTAGTGGTACCAAGATATCCGCCAACAAGACATCCATCCACACAGGTGGTATTCGTGCAGCCTAAACCTCAACAGGATGTTTGGCAAGATCATCCTTCTCACCATCCAGCACTAAATTTAACTGCTTTGCTTCTGAGTACTTTCAATTTGGCCATTTGTCCTTTCCAAAACATTTATGACATGTTTGAATAAGCCAAGCAGTAATCCACCAGATGTGTTTATGCTATCTAGTTGAAGAAGTTCTGCATTTGGTGACTGGAGAGGCAGGTGTACCGGAGCACTTTCAGGAACACAATAGGTACTACCTAACATTAAATACTCAGCAAAATCTGTTTACTCTTTTCTTTTATTAAGGCACATTGTACTGACATTGCCGCTTAACAGAAATGTTTACGCCACCTTTAAATAAAGATTTCCTAGGAGTTAAAGTGCTTGCTGAGAGTGTACCTGCTGCCATTACTTTATCAGAAATGTCTTTCCCAGGCGTCATTTGTTACAGTACTGTTCTATAATCACGCAGGGCATTATAAATTCTGCTTCATTACTTTATCCCTTTCTTTGAGGATAAGTCTATAATAATAAGGAAGGCTCAGTGAAATGCTAATTGTTAACAATAAGCCTCAAAAACAACAATGCTGGAAAAAGAAGAACTAGAGCCAATTCGGCTGAAGCGTTCTGCCGTGAGTTAAAGAAGATCCCTCTGGCACAGAAGAAATGAGGGAGAGAGAACTCAGCTCCATTTAAAAATAACTGGCTAAATATTAAAGATTAGGGGCCCGATGTAGGTGGCCATTTACCGACCGGTAACGGCCGATTTCGGCCGTTACCGACCGGTAAATGGGTATTTGTGATGTAGGAACCCTATTTTACCGATTCGGTAATTTTACCGAATTGGTAAAATACCGAATCGGTATTTTTACCGATTCGGTAACTTCCTGATGTAGGTGGGACTCTTCTGAGTCCCAAAGGCCTTACAGATTCGGTATTTTACCACCCAATCCAATTGGATGGTAAAATACCGAATCCAGGTGTGCGTGCACATGTGTGCATGCACACCTATGCCATGTGACAGACAGACATGCCCTTAGGGCATGTCTGTGTGCCACATGGCACACATGCCTGTATTTGGGGTGCTAGAGGGTGTCAAAGTGACACCCCCTGCACCCTTGCTGAAATCGGTATTTACCGAATCGGTAAATACCGATTCGGTATTGCCCATTGATTCCTATGGGCTTCAAGGCCCATAGGAATCAATGGGCAATACCGAATCGGTATTTACCGATTCGGTAAATACCGATTTTTACAGATTCGGTAATTCAATTACCGAATCTTCCCAAATCTCCCTCCTTCATATTTACCGATTCATAAATACCGAATCGGTAAAATTCGGTATTTATGAATCGGTAAAAACGATTTCCCTACATCTGGCCCTTTGTTATTTAACCCTTTGAGTCCCTGATGAAAATGTAGGCTTTGTGACACATAAATAGAAGCCACGAAGGCAAAAATGACCACAAGATAATTGTTTTAAATGATATGTCCTGTTGAAGGTGGTGTGAACAATATCTGATCCCACCGAAACGCCGCACCAACAGATTTTTTTTTAGAGAATTGATGTTAATATGGAATGATTTCATGATTTATGTATTTGAATACCATGTGAATAATAGATTGTTTATTTATGTGCTTTTATGCAATTGCTGTGTTTTTAATTGGGAATAATAAATAATATTGTTTTTGACTATAGTGAGACAGAGAATGATTTCATAGTTGATTTGGAAGTTTAATTGGGTTAATTGGAAGGTATGATAAGCACGATGCAAGCAAGGTATTATTGTCAATGCTGAGCACCTGGATATACTCATGGGTGATTAGCCGCGCTCTACAAAATCACATAAAATAACATAACAATGTGTAGTAACGAGCCACTACTTAGTGAAGGTTCCAATGTTCAATTTATTTAGTATTAGGTAAACAGGTGCTCCCAGCTTGGCGGCAGTCTCTCACAACGAACGTTCTATCACGCACTCACGGAGGCAGCGTGGGCAGTACCAAGAGGGGAGAGGGTAGAGGGGTGGGTGAGGGAAAGAGAGAGGTTACAACACACCTTCCCCTCTAGGGAGAACAGACGAGGAAGAGATGCAGAGCCCCAGGCGGGGGAAAAGGAGGGGGGAAAAAACAAGAGTAAGCAGGGGGAGGAGGGTAAGGAGAAGAGAGAGATGAGAGGAGAAGAGGCGTAGAGGTAGGCAAAGAGAAGGGAGGGAAACGAAAAAGGATGGAGCTACATCCAAGGAACCAGTTAAACAGCAAACTACAAAACCATAACATTGAACTCAGTGAAGAAACAGGAGACACGAGGCTCCTTACACATTTCCCTGAAAGACGGGGAAAAATCCAACTAGGCGCCCGTCTAGTAAGATATGAGATACTTGCACTACAAAAGTTAGTTAATTTAGTGACCCAGTCATCCCGGGATAAGGTAACAGCCTCCCAATTCTCTTCTGAATTTGGCTACTTCCGTCATCGATGTGATGATCACCACCGCTTCCGGCGGCGGAGTTGCTGAGAGATGGGGTTGGTAGTTCCCCGTGGTCCCTGGCCACGCTTTATCCCTTCCACGGAGAGGGTGGCTGTTCTGTTTACTAAGATGCTTTTGTTCGAACTGAAAGCACCGCATTTGCCCTCCTTTCTGTTCCCTTTTTTGCTTGTGTCACATCCATGTTTGGTTTAAGTTGAGGGTAGGGAAAGGGAACTGATGCCTGATGGTACTCTGAATTAATGTCCTCAGGAACCGCTCAACCAAAATGTACTCTGCTGACATGCTCAAGTCCTCCGTTACACTTACCACCTCACCCTTCTGGCTAGCATCGATCCCTTGAACAGTTTATTCCTTTATCTATTTATTTATTTATTTATTTATTTTTTCCACTTCGGAAGTTTCCTGGACCATATTTCACTGCTTCTGACCCTGCCCCTGTGACCGGTTTCCTTCTCATTGGTCTCCTTGACGTTGTGTTCCTCATAATTTCTCTTGTGGAACGTCGTGCCTGTGCTTCTCGCACTTCCCCCTGTACAAGCCTCCTCGGGGACTGGACTTCCCTCCAACTTCGTCCCCGGGATAAACCTGGCCTTGTCCTTAGTAAACCCTAACACAACTTCTTCCCAGCCGTCTGGGAGCCAATAGACTCTTCCAACCGGACCTTTAGGGTACTGGCTTGGTCCGTTTTTGAGTGAATTCACACACCCTCCTTGACGATTTCCCCTTCCCGGGCTCGAGTGAGGGTCAGATCTCTTATACGGTCTGAGTTGGTAAACAACCCTAGCGGCATAGCTCCACGCTATCTTAATCCTTTGGCAGATTGGTTTGGACAGTTCGTCCATTCCTCTCGTGGACTGTGTGACCCCGTACGTTTTCTCCGTAACCACCACCTTTTCCCTTTAGAATATCATGTTTCCTGTTCTTTCTCACACAGTTTTTCCTCATCTTGTTTCCAACATCCTTTTCCTCAAACATATTCTGCTTTATTTTGCGCATGACCCTCGCGGTTTCTGTTTTCTTTTTGTTCCTCCAGACTTTTCTTCTTCTTACTTCAAGGCCTAAGAATGGAAACGTGTTGACCTTCAAATTCTCCAATCTGGTAAGTGGGTTACTTTTATTTACAGCCAACCTTATCTTGGACTCAGAACCTTTCGGATTTTTATTTCTACTTAATTTCCCTCGTTCCATCTCTTCTTGTACTGCAATCACCTCTTCTGCATTATCCACTTTGAATTTCATACTTCTCTTCACGTAATACCACTCTGTCTCCTCTTTTCCTTTCAATATCAAGTTTCCTCCTGCGTCTGCTGCTTTCACTTCATTTCCTATTGTTAAAGACAAATCGCTCTCCCTCCTGTATTTGTCCATTACTGTATTTTGCGACTCTGAATCTGCGACAGCTCCCTTAAATTCTCCACTTCTATTGATGGTATGCCTCAGTTTTGCTTCGTTTTTGTTTCTCACCGCTTCGTTATCTCCCCTCTCTCGACATATTTTCCTCCTTTGTACTTTGGCACCTCTTTCTCGCTTATTTTGTACATTAGCATAATTCAAGTCCTTTTGCCAACCTTTTATTTCTGCATCCTTACAGTCTCTCCCTTCACTTTTAATATTCGCTATCCATTCTCCACCTTCCCAACAGTTAGTCCATTCTTCTTCCCCTTTCTCTTTTTCCACGGGTTCCTCCTTCTCCTCAGAAATGGTTATGACGAATGCTATGCGTTTTTTTTTATCCCATCTTACTCTCCTCCTTATCCGCGGTGCCAATCCTTTTTTTTTCTTGGTTAATAGCTTATGATGCGATAATTTTCCCATAGTGCCTCTTCTGATGACTTCTTTATGCTTATGTCCTAATATCCTCCTTATGTTTCGTGCTTTTCTATCGAGGCTCTGGTGGAAAGGTCTAGTTACTTGCACTACACTGAGATCCCTTAGTGTGCTTTGTTCACAAATCCTGTAGCTTGCTGATCCTTGACCCCCAAAAGTTAAGGGTCCTCGAAAGATATAGTATCTCACATGAGATGCTCTTCCATAAATCTGAGTAAGACTTTCCCCTTGGGGTTCACTGCGCACCTTTCCCCTCAGAGATTTCCTCACGCAGCTCCACCACGCTGCCTCCTGGCCAGCACTGGACAAAAAGGTTTGCCACACTCCCTCACACAGCTTAATATAAATTCACACACGGAAATCAAGGTCCCCAACCGACTTTGTTTCACATATGTCACCTCACACAGCTGCTGCACGTTGTTTCAAGGCGCTGCCTCAGTTCCTTATCGCACAGGGATTGAATGCTGTCCTTGACCCTCTCCGTTGCTTCATACGGCTCACGTTGCTGCCTCAGTTTAATTTCAATCACGAAGACAAAGGTTCGCTGCACTCTTTGTTCCTCATATATCACCTCGCACAGCTGATGCACGCTGTTTCAAAAACGCTACCTCAATTCCTTTTCGCGCGTTGCAACAGGGATTGACTGCCTTCCCTGATCTTCACTGTTTCTTCATACAGCTCATGTTGCTGCCTCAATATAATTTCAATCACGGAGACAAAGGTTCGCTGCACTCTTTGTTCCTCATGTGTCACCTCACACAGCTGCTGCACGCTGTTTCAAAGCGCTACCTCAATTCCTTTTCGCGCGTTTCAACAGGGATTGACTGCTTTCCCTGATCTTCACCGTCACTTCATACAGCTCACGTTGCTGCCTCAGTTTAATTTCAATCCCGGAGACAAAGGTTTCGCTGCACTCTTTGTTCCTCAGTTGTCTCCTCGCACAGCTGTGCGCACTGCCACTGTTCAGTCTATTGAGTTTCCTAAAACCCTGTGTTCCACATCACGCTCCTCACCGTGTTTTAAAGGCTCCCTACGCTTCTGCTTCTGCTTCAGCTTGGGTCCCCTTCGGATGATCTTCCTCCCAATAATACATGAAAACTCCCGAATTCTATAATGTTATAATTCTCTCGCCTCGGATAATACTGTGAGTAGGAGATCTCCGCTTCCCCGTGCTGTCATTCATTCCAATCACGATCACCAAGCGCTCTGCCTCGGACCAGCGTCAATTAGCACTTTTTTTTTTTTTTTTTTTTTCACACGCAGATTCTTAAGCTCACCTCATCTGCTTAGATGAATCCCTCGGTTATTGTCTTGAGTCTTGCTTCCCCACTCCGTGACCGTTTCCCGGAGGCATAACAGGGAAACCGAGTTAACTTTCTCCTTTCTTCCTTTTCTCCAACAGGCCACCAGAAAGGGAAATATGCTTCGAAGTCCTCTTTCTTTTTCCAGGATTAAGTAACAGGAACTTCCTGTCGTCGACACAGCAGTACCTCGGGGCAAGATCTGCGACGTCCTCCTTTTATTCTTTTTTAAGTACCCTATCAGTTCAAGGAGATTATTAAATAACTCGCTAAATATCACCTTTATAATACTTAGTTGTCTTATCTCATATGTTCCTCTTGTGAACGACAGACACCACACGATGTCGTACCTCAACTTCTTCCGGGGATAGGTAATACAGCTGACAGCTTCTCTTCTTGGGACGGCTTCTCAGCTTAGCCTTGTCTCCCGATCAGTAACCCTTAAGGTTGAAGACTGCCTCACGCCTGTCACCAAGACAGTAAAAGTAGGGGCACTTCTGCTGTCGGAACTCGTCTTCGACCAAACAGACAACGGAAGAAGTCTGCGCCTGAACCGCGCTGCTCTGACAGTCCGGCTATATTCTTCCACTGTACCAACAGCCGGCGTACCTCCTCATACACTTCCCCTCAGTGTCTCCTTTCACTGTTGCGACCGAACCGTGTCCCGCTACCGGACAACTCCTTCACTTAGCGTCACAACCAGCTGTACCATCCGCTCCTTCCAGAAACGCTACTTCCGACACCGCGGGGTACTCCCATGGGACACTTGTAACTAGATCCACCGTCACCAGTCAGGCCTCAAACGAGGAGGGAACGTTCCTCTTTTCCACACGGCACCCGCTCACCTTCACCGAGGCCTCACACCCGACTTCCTCTTAAATACCAGAATCGGGAATCTCACGTCCCCCCAAGGGAACACCTCGATGATTTCAGCCGGGTTGCCGATATGCCTGCTGTCCAGTGATCTTCAAATATCAACTGGTGAGTCTTTTCAATTCAAAGCTCCGCACAAGCATCAAATATCCAGGGGGGAAAACACCTAACTGACCCTGGCTCAGCTCCTCGTCCTCGTCGCCAGAAATGTAGTAACGAGCCACTACTTAGTGAAGGTTCCAATGTTCAATTTATTTAGTATTAGGTAAACAGGTGCTCCCAGCTTGGCGGCAGTCTCTCACAACGAACGTTCTATCACGCACTCACGGAGGCAGCGTGGGCAGTACCAAGAGGGGAGAGGGTAGAGGGGTGGGTGAGGGAAAGAGAGAGGTTACAACACAATGGCTATGCCAATATCACACATTCAAAATCACTTATGTGCTTCCCAGTCAATACCAGACCACCTGAATTATGTTTTTGTAAACTTTTAAAGGATGGCATTCTGTATGTCCTTTATGGCCCTGTTTAGACAAACTCTGCATTATCCCTTTGGATTTAAAACACTTATTTCTCAAGACCAGATCAACTTTCATGAGACATTTTTAAAAAAAAGAGAGTAATGGGACGGCCAACTGTTGATGGAATGCTAAATGTTTTGCAAATATTTCTTTACCAAATTCAGGTTTTGGATAATTCTCATCTGCTGCTTTCTTTTCCTCTTCCGAAATACTCCACACTGAATCATCCACCGGATCTACATCGTTTTCAACTTGGTTAGAAATTAAAGAAGCAGCAGACGGTAACCTTAATAAACATTCAACAGCATGATTGTGTTAACTTGGAATGATTTCTACTACATATTTATATTTCTGTAGCTTGAATCTTAAACACGTAATGCAAGCAGTAGCATACAGTTACCACCTGGAGACAGATTGCTCACCAGAGGTTAGTGATCTGCCCTCAAAACAACGATGGTGCCCGCAAACTTAATGTCTCAAATGATGCACTGCTTCGGCACAAGCTTGGGGCTTCTTTTCATTGACCGCATACCTACATTATGTCTGTGGCAGTGACCATTCCACATGAAAAGGCCAGAATCCATTCTTGGTCTCCAGTAAGTTGAGACCACGTAGCCCCATAACCTAAGCTCAGGCATCTACTAGATGATGCAAATTGCGTCGCACAAACATAGTTTCAATGCAGGAGCTGAGGGAATGGCCTCTTTTAGCAAAATGACACCTTCAGGTTCACATTCTCTCACCCCCCCCCCCAAAAGAAAATCCTTATATTTACGTATTAAGTCCCTCAAGGGTTGTACATGGTTTTAATGCTCTCTGTACTGTTGTAGATAATGTAATGTCTTCTTTCTATGGCACTTATTTATATAGCCGCCTGCAAAAGCTATTTGGTGGTAATTGGTGCCTGTAGATGTTGAGGGAACATGAGAAGTACTCCTGATCGAAGTAGGTGACATGCGAGTTTGTCACTGCGCACCTAGTGGTCTGACCCATAAATGTTTGGAGTACACATATTTATTTATTTGCCTTGATTTATATTACGCTCACATAGCATAAAACATATCTCTGTAATCTTAACAGCGCATGGTTAACAATCTCAGTTTTGGATCATCCTCAGATAGCCACTGCATGGCTTACTATTTACGAGTGTTTTCGCACTCTTAAGCTTTGCACATCTGACAAACCACCCACTACACACACGGACGGATTTGTCAGCAATCAATATTATGCCACCTGCAAACACATGCATGGATGCAGGGTCCCAATCATGGGGGACCTACTGTTAATTCATAATTACGCTGTGTCTCCTCTTTTTCCTTTACATGTACAGAAGTTCTGACAGTGAAAACCGCAAGTCACGCACCTTACAATCCTATGAACACCTTAGAGTGTGTGCATGGTTTGCGTGAGTTCAGGGTTCACTCTGAGCCACGGGTCCTGAAGAATGCCATTACATTTTACACTTTTGACTGAAACATGTAGATCATCTCACATAAATTCACTCTTCACATATTTTGAGGAGACGTGCAAGACCATTGTCTCATTCACATTCAATTAACTATACATTTTCAACCTACCCCAGGGACCATATCATAAAGAATTGGGTTCCCTGGTGGTAGTTTTAACCTTCCACTCTCATGGTATCCACTATTCACAAAATTCAAACAGAAAAACCAGCTCCACTGTAATCGGGCATCGAAGCACAACTAGGAGGCACTCTGCTTCCTGGGTGGGAACCCGATGATGAAGCATGCCGCCAACTAGGTTGGTGGGTGAGGGTTCTTCTAAAAAATCAACTGCTTTCCCTGTCAAGGAGGCTTAATTTCAATAACCCTGTATTGGGTTTCCTAGAGTGCAGCTATATGCTTGTTCTCTTTGTTTATGTGTAACTATGACCAGGGGTGATGAACGAGCATCCAGGGCAGGACTGGCCGTAGAAGGCACCAGGCAATCCCCTGGTGCGCCGCACGGGTAGGGGCCGGTTTTGGGCCCCTGGGGGGCGTTTTTGTTACAGGGCCGTTTTTGCAGCATAGCTGCAAAATCGTCCCTGTAACAAAATTGGCAGAAAACCGGCCCTGGCAAAGAGCTCGGCAGCACCCCCAACACTGAGCACTTTGCCAGGGCCGGTTTTGGTTCCCATTCCGGCCCTGCGAGCATCTTTGCTTCCTCCTCTTTCTCTCTATTTTTTTTATTTGAGATTGGCCTATAGATGTAGGCCATAGAATTGCTTTCTACGTTGAACGAAGTCATCAAATGCCCTTTTCATTGTTGCATCCCACTCTTGCTTTCCCATCTCATGCAGAAGTCATTTGAGCTGGTGGCCTTGTGTAGCTGGAAGTGGCTCTGTTGGATGACATGCGTAAAGGCTGAAGTTATTTAGCTAAAGCACACCAGCACGCTGCATACACTGTGGAGCTCAGGACCAACTGTGCATGTCTAACTTCAGGACAAAGGGATTTTTTAAATCCTTCCATCTTTTGTACTGTCAGAAGAAGAACATGTTCACACTGTTAAGTGAATCATTGCATACATTTTATTCTGTCTAATAGAGTGGGAAAGACGTGACCTGGTACAGTCATTTTCATATCCTCATTTCGATACAGATGTTTTGTTCATGTGTTTTTGAGCTCCCAATTTACAATCTCTGTTTGGCTCAAAGTCTCTGTCCTGGGCTTGAGAACTTTTCTAATGGCCTTTGGCGAAGAGAGCATGCCAGAGCCTGAGGTGTAGAAGAGCATCTTTCAGAAACTTAGAGAATTGATTAAGCATTATCCAGGTTGGTTAAGTCTCCCTAGAATCTGGGAAATAACTCTTGCCAGTGAGCTGTAAGTACACCCTCCCCCCATCCCTTTATTTTTATATGTAATATTTTTTAGGATCCACAACAAACAAGCGGTGCAATGTGCGTAGATCTGCATACAGTGCATCTAGCATTCAGGTTGGTAATGATCATCAGCAACAAGATATCACACATAGTGTCATCTGTCACCCCTCTTTTTATATAGTACGTGTTACGTGATCTTCTGTACCCCCATCATATCTCATAACCCCTCGTGCATGTTTCAGTTTATTAAAATTAATTTGGTTGAGGATACATACAGTAATATAAAATGCAATTTAAAAAAAAGCTCATTTGCCATATCAGTGAACAGAGCACACCAAAACACTTAAAAATATATTAAAACTGAGAAGAACCTAAAATGCGAGACCGGTTAGCCTGCAGATTACAAAAACCAAAGAGCCCACAGAACATATACCAATAATAAAATATTAATAAGAACAGGTTTGTTTAAAAAGCCATTAAGCTTCGTGAGTGAACAGCTGCACAGAGAAAAAGGCTTACACAAGTATGTCTCTCCATCCAACAGCTGTTGCAAATAATGGTAAGCTGGGGTACAATGCCTATGGTTTCTCAATGTCATAAAATGCACTAAAAATGTTTATGTAGAATTTGTAAAAATTACAAAAGAATAAAAAGTGCAACGTAGATTGTTTGGACGACCCTTTACAAGGGCATAGACTCTCCAAGATTATGCTGGTACCCAAGAAGTAAGCACAACAAAAACTTGAATGTATCAGTTCTGAAAAGAAGTAACGGGGAGGGCTCCCAATTCCCCCATTTCCGCCACAGATAACTGGTAGCCACAGTTCTAAGGCTCAAGTAGGCTACAACTGTGGACTTCAAGGATTTAGCCTTTAGCCTGTCTTGTGACTGGGATAAAAGTAGAGCGTGCACATATTTAATATTTACAGCGCACATAAGCTGGTATCGGAAAAAGCTGACCAAAACCAATCCCTTCCAGTGATCCTTTGACATTTGCCAACCATGGGATTGATAAGCCCTTGTCGCAAGCTAAGCAGTCAGTGATTGTATCTCTCGTTAGTGTTGGTTCCTCTGCCCCCCAAATGGAAAGAAGCAGGAATAGCGGTCAGCACGGATATAATCACCCAAGTAAGTGAGGTCCACCTCTTTATGGCAAATGTAGTGGGGAGTCGATATGGGGCAGCCAAAATATTGCTGCACATCGATTTTCTTCTCTTTGCAAGGTCGGGCAATGTGATATACCCCAGATTTCCATATTGGGTGGTATATATTTGTCTCTCTTGCCTGAAAGAGTGAAAGGTACTTCTTTTTTCATAAAGCTGCTGGTACATCCTATCAACCATCCTGGGTCTAACCTAGGTTGTGGTTTCGATACCTTGCCTGCTCTTCTTCCCTGGAACTTTGCCCTGCTAGGATATGCTTCGGTGGGACGCATGCTCTGTTGTGTATTCACCCGTGATGGGTAGAGTACATTGAAGAGACTGGTCCCCCAGCACTGCCTGTGTCTCATCTCTTGATTTCACTCAGCTAAACCTGTTACCTTCATCACCTGTGTTATTGATGACCACAGGCATTTTGATGGAGTGTATCTTGGTAGTATCATCTGATTTCTTTACTGGTCTTTTTCCCAGAAATCTCCATGGAGAAGAAGAAGGTTCTTGAGCTGATATCACCTCGCCACCGGCATGCAGTGTAGCTGTGTAGAGACAGATGCTTTAACCTCTTCTGTCTGAATGCTGCCATAACCATTCTCTTTAACCCTGCTGGAGCTTCTTGATGTGATATGCAAGCAAGTCAACCGACAAGGGCTTGGTTTAATCTAACGCCAATAAAATGCTGACTATTCAATTTAGACCTGTGCTGATATGCAGATTAGGGATGATATTAAACCTTCTAGTCTTAATGACCTGTTGACTTATTTTCTTTGGTGATCAGTTTTGTAGTAATAGCAGTGTTTGAAATTCCCTGAGCGCACCGGGGAAAAGATTGGTCAATTGAATGAGGGTGATAACTTCCCTGTACAGGATTTTAAATGTTAATTTAAATGAAAAGGCAATTTTATTTGAATCCTTTCCTGGTCTGCTGGCACAGTTCCATTGCAATGGACACACCTATACCCACCACTTCAAGTGAATTAGGTTACCAGCCTTCTTTTGCTTCCAAAATGCACTTGCACTGTTCACCCTGTACCTTACCCTGCAGTCAAATGAGCACACTACTCACCCTGCACTCATGAGACACTTCACTCACCTGTCCCTCTCACTGCTCACTCTGCAATCTAAATCAGACAGGCCCATCACTAACCATACATTCAATTCAGTCAAATCTGCACTTACATCCGCACCCAAATTCATATGGTCACCTCACTCACACTGCAATCACTCCCCTCCCCCTCTCTCACACTGTTGCATCGCTCACCGTGCACTCACATGTCCACAACACCTCCTTCTAGGTTCTCTATATCAACTACAGGCCAGACCATGGCACCAGACCATCCTTCATTCAAGAGAAACTTCAGCTATACACGCAAAACCATTACTCCATGCTCAAACCTGGCGGCCCTTCGATACATTTTGCCATTAAATAAAATACGCATTGATGGCACATCTTTCTCTCTTCAGGCAGCCAAACTGTGGAACCCACTGCCAGTAAAGATAAGGACCTCCAGAATTACCTGGAATTTAGAAAGGTGATGAAGACCAGCCTGTTTACAGATACATGACTCCTCTACAGTCAGCATCCCTGAACCAACTCCAAACATCTATGGCCCACACAGTGGAATAATTAGCTACTCACACCAAGATTGTATGCAGATTGCATTGTAGATAGTGCTTACTACTCCTATGTGGGGCTCTCAAGCACTTGCCTACATGTATGCATGCTTCAACATGTACAGGGTGTAGCTGAACATGTGTTGTCTTTGTTTTGATCCTGTGTGGGAAGTGTTTCCATGCCGTGCATGAGGACCTCCGAGATGTAGTTATTGTGTTATGGATGTGATGGAGCGAGGTGGCAAACGCAACATTTTGTGTACCCCTCGTGAACTTAATGTCCCATAAAAATAACATTGACTGATTGCATGTTTTGTGGAAATTAACCAACCATAGAGTAAAGTGCACACATTATTTTTATTTTACACATGGGGAGAACTAATTTGCTTGTATGGTGCGAATAAAACTTAGCTAATATGTATTGTTATCGTATTGTGAACTAATGTGCAGCTTATTCATAAACAAACGCAATTTAAATGTGCCTATTGTATTCATTTATGTGATGGAGAGGTCGAAATGGAAGTATAAAACGCATTTATGTGGCTTATTTGCTAGGTAACAATTAACTGGGAAACATTAGTAAGGTGGGAGGTAAACAGAACGGGTTTAAATTCACAATTTAACATATATCTGTGTTTGTTTTTGCAATAGTTCCAAAAGTGGCCTCTGAGGCCTAGTCAGAAAATGGAAGACTGGGCAACTGTGAGCAAGAGCTAAACTGCGCAGGCGAGCAAACCTGCAAGTCAGAGTTAACTGCCTGTGCTAGAGGAGGTTCAAGGCTGATGCAGCCCGGAACCTAGGATGGGTGCCAAGCAGGGATGATGTCGTGCTCAGAGCCTGGGAAGATGTATGGATGTTGCCACTGAAGGAAATGCCTAGGCCAAAGACTGTCCTAAAACAAAGCCCCTTTCTTTTTTCGCTGACACGTTGTGAAATGAATGCTGTAATGGTGAGATGATGCTCACCCACCCCGAAATTGTCCAATGCAATTCTGAATAAGAGATGTTAGATACTTTTTAGATAGATTAAGTTAGGGATTTAGGGTATAAAAACCCCTGGGTTTGTCTAGTTGGGGTTGCTTTTTCCATTTCCATCGGAGATGCTGCCCGATTGCTGACCGATTCCTGGATGTAAGACTCTTATGAATTTTCTTGTTTGCTTTGCAGGATTTGTAGGATAAGATGAGGGTGTTAGTTAGGGATGTTAGGAGAGAATGACTTTGGAACTATTTGTTCTTTGCTAATTCTAAACTGTCTTCTAAAATAAAGCGATTTTTTTTCTTGCGCTCTAATAAAATGATCATTTGAAATAAAGTTTAAGTTTTACTGAATAAAGATTTACTGATGCATAAATGTCAGACATAAATTGCAGTTTGGTTTTGAATAAAAATTAGAGAAATGGAGAAGTAATTGCCATTATGGTGGTGTGTCTGAATAATTAAGTCTGAATAAAGCATGGTAAAATGTCTTTAAATCTGCAGGTGTAAATAATAGATAATTAAGTTTAGACGCTCCACCTAAAATGCAACAGCGTTTCTCCAGTGTGATTCACCAGAGCCTTGAAGCCGAGTGTAAGTGATCATGGTAAATGCGCAGTGTTATGGGCCCCACTGATGCATGAGTTGTGTGTTTTAAGGTTTCAGGGAAATGGTGAGTATTGATTAGAAATTATTTCTGGAGCCGCGCTGGAGCAGTAAATCGCTTGGTAGCAGAGTAGTGGTTGTTAAGGAAATTAGCTAGGGTTATGGTAAAGTACTATATAGATTTTTGATGTACAGAATTATGACTAACATTTGTTGAGTTTGTATTACGTTATATGTAGAACTGGAAAGGCTTCATAGAGTAGGGTGAAGCTAGTGCCTCCGTCTGCAGGTGGAGGAAGTGTGGCAAGGTAGTCGCACAGTGAATTAGTCTGTTTAAAAAAAGGGGTATTGTCAAATACCGCTGTGGTATCGGCGTATATCACTGTTTAGGGACCTTAGGTGTGAAAGGATAAATGTATAGTGAGGACAGTCTATGAAATTTCAGCCTTCAAGTATAGGGATCATTCCGTGCTTCCCGACTAAAACTTACTGCTGGGAGAGTAATAGATCTTAACCCGAGCTTGTTTGAAGGGTAAAGGGAGTGGCGTCTCTCTTTTGCTAACAAAAGAGGAATTCTGTGGTGGGTTAGTGGACGCGCTGCCTACTGGTAACACAGAGTTCATGTATATATGAATAGGGTTTTCCGTATGAATGTGTGTAAATGATATTGCAATACGCGTTCAAGCGAAACTCTGGGACTGACACTATTGTATGTGCTTTCCTAGAGAAGCGAGATCGTTATTGCCTGATAGAAGGGTAAAGCCAGTAGTGTTGCTTTATCGGCGAGTCTAAAAATTCTGAGGAGATGAGCGTCGTCTACTCCAGCTACAGAATACTTATGTGAATGAAAATTCTATCACTTTATAAGCGAAACAGATTAGTGGATTTGTTTTGTGTAAGTTACTAACTGATTTTGCAAAATATCTTGTAAATACGGCTTCTTGAAAAAGTCTTGTAAAGGAGGGGTCAGTCGGCGCTGTAGAAGCCGGAGCGCTGGTGACGTCGAAAGTGTCGCGCTGGGTTTGGTCCACGTGACCAAGACAGAGTAGGAGTTGATTGGTTCATCACAGAAGCAGCAAAGGCTATTGGTTAAGCACTATAGTAACGTATCGTGTTCTAACTGGTACATTAGTGCGAACCACGCTGTGATAGGTTGATGTTACGGAATCAACAACAGAATAGTACGAGATCTTTTGAAAGCAGGAAAGTTTACCGAAAATGGCATACTACTATTATGGTGATGACAGGAAGAAATCTTCATGGTTTAAAAAGCTAAAAAATGTGTTTGTAAAAGACAAAGAGATAGTTACGAGAGAGGGAAAAATACTTCCGTCACCGAAAACGCCTGCTTCCTATATGTTGACGAAATATGGTTACCATACGTGTGTTTGGTTGGAAAATTGGCTACAGTATACTAAGGATGATGGTGTGTTAGCTTTCCCGAAAGGAGGATCATTTGATGTAGCAATTCTAAGAAATTTGAGAGACAAGATGCTGAAGCTTGAACCAAGACCTAGACCAACTCAATTTGAAGCGCTTGTTGAATGGGAAGATGAGATGCATCAAATGGAAAGTGAGAGGTTGAGTAGGCACCGTAGACCGAGAGGGAAAGGCAGAGATTTGTGGAGAGAAACACATGAGTCTAGAATGCGAAGATGGAGGGATGCAAGTATGTGCGATGGCATGTACCCGGTCAGATTGGCAGATGAGTATGAGGGACGAAAAAGTACAGAAAAGAAAAAGAATATAGAATTGGCAAATCAAAGCTATGGTGAAAGTGAATCAGAGGATGCTGTTCTAGAAGAAATATTTAATAGGAGACCGCCCCCATATCAGCCAAGTTCTTTATGGACTACCCCAAATGCCCCGATGGTAGAAGAAAGAGTTAATGAATCGCCAAGACAACCATCAAATTTTAGAGATTTTCCTGAAAGAGTAAAAACAAGATATGTCCCAAGTACACCGATAGGAGAAGCTAGAATTACGGGAACTCCTGTGCAAAGTAATGATTCACACAGAATTGTGTTAAGTGCAGAAAGACAAAGTAATGAACAGCCAAATATGTCTGATTATGAGCGTTCTGCACATGAATTGATTCAAAATCTTACCAGGAATATGGAAGCTCTAACTGTACCTGTAATACCGGTATTCGAAGATCAGAAAATAAAAGAGCCAAGATTAACCATTCCATTACAGCAAAGTTTACAAAAAGCCAGAGAGAGTACTTGCCCTGATTTATCAGAAATAGGACAGAATGTAAGCGTAAATCTACCAGAGATAACTCTTAATAAAAATGTGACATGCGGATTCCCGACAGGAGCAGAATCTGGTTCTGCAACTCCAGAGAGGAGTGCGGACAAAATAGATTTAACAGAAACACCCATGGGTCCATCAGACAGAGAATTAAGTGAATGGATAAAAACGCTAAAATTAAAAGAACAGGAAACAAAAATACTGGATGTGGCCAAATTGAAAATAGACATGGAGGAATTGATAATTGGAACAATTGGGACAGACAGATTGAAAACTTACCAGGATGATGAGCTCATGTTTTTATGTAAAAGTATAACATGGAGAGCAAAAACAATGTATGATCAATTGGAAGAAGTGGCAAGTGAAAATGGAATAGATTTTTCCAAAATAAAGTCATTACAGAAATCTTATCGAGTAGATTTTGCAGAAAGAGACATTGAGAATATGAACAATGCAGGGAGACAAGTTCAGATAAAAGACTTGATTGTGTTGTTGCGCAAGTGGGGTGATGTAGGCAAATGGAGGAACAAGTGGGCAAAGAAGAAAGAAGAAAATAGTGATAAGTCTACTTTAGCTTTCCCCATTAGAGCGAAGGGAAAAGTGCCTTGGAGCAGACAAGATATATTGTCATTTACGAATGATTTCCCCAGATTGAGAGAGAAACCAGTAGAATGGTATCGACAAGTTGACAGATTTGTAAAAGTGTCAAAGGTACTGTGGATTGATTTGGATGGATTGTTTGACATAGTAGTGCCAACCGATTTATGGACAGAATGTAAAATATCTGTGGATTGGCCAAGGGAGGACTATCCCAGAAACGAGGAAACAGGAGCCCCATCACCAGATGTAATGAGGAAATATGAGCAATCAATCAATCAATCATAGCATTTGTATAGCGCGCTACTCACCCGGAGGGGTCTCAAGGCGCTTGGGGGGGGGGGTGTCTGCTACTGCTCGAAGAGCCAGGTCTTGAGTTGTTTCCTGAAGGAAAGGTGGTCCTGGGTCAGTCGGAGGTGGGTGGGGAGGGAGTTCCACGTCTTGGCTGCCAGGTAGGAGAAGGATCTTCCTCCGGTGGTGACTCTGCGGATGCGTGGGATGGTGGCGAGGGCGAGGCTGGTGGAGCGTAGCTGACATGTGGGAGTGTAGAAGGTCAGGCGGTTGTTGAGGTACCTGGGGCCCAGGTCATGGAGAGCCTTGTGCGCGTGGGTGAGGAGTCTGAACGTGATCCTCTTACTGACGGGAAGCCAGTGCAGGTCTCTCAGGTGTCCAGAGATGTGGCTGTGTCGGGGGATGTCCAGGATGAGTCGTGCGGAGGCATTCTGGATTCGTTGGAGCCTTTTCTGAAGTTTGGCTGTGGTTCCGGCGTAGAGGGTGTTCCCGTTGTCCAGACGGCTGGTGACGAGTGCCTGGGTGACCGTCTTCCTGGTATCGGTGGGGATCCACCGGAAGATCTTTCGAAGCATACGCAGGGTGCTGAAACATGACGACGAGACGGCGTTGACTTGTCTGGTCATCGAGAGGGAGGAGTCCAAGATGAAGCCCAGGTTGCGTGCGTGGTCCGTTGGCTTGGGAGCGGTGCCCAGGGCAGGGGGCCACCAGGAGTCGTCCCAGGTGGAGGGTGATGATCCCAGGATGAGGACTTCCGTCTTGTCTGAGTTCAGTTTCAGGCGGCTGTTCTTCAACCATTCGGCGACGTCTTTCATCCCTTCGTGTAGGTTGTTTCTGGCGGTGGCTGGGTCGTTTGTGAGGGAGAGGATCAGCTGGGTGTCGTCGGCGTAGGAGATGATGTTGAGGTTGTGTTGGCGTGCGATGGCTGCGAGGGGGCTCATGTAGACATTTAAGAGGGTGGGGCTGAGTTATGATCCTTGTGGTACGTTGCAGATGACTTCGGTGGCCTCGGATCTGAACGGGGGCAGGCGGACCCTCTGGGTTCTTCCGGTGAGGAACGAGATGATCCATTCCAGTGCCTTCTCTTGGATTCCGATGTTGTTGAGACGCTGCACCAGGGTGCGCTGGCAGACCGTGTCGAAGGCTGCGGAGAGGTCCAGGAGGATGAGGGCCGCTGTTTCCCTGTTGTCGAGCAGGGATCTGATGTCATCTGTGGCTGCGATGAGGGCGGTCTCGGTGCTGTGGTTGGCACAGAAGCCTGACTGCGAGTGGTCGAGGGATCCGTTCGTCTCAAGGAAGGTGGCCAGTTGACTGTTGACGCTCTTCTCGATGACCTTGGCCGGGAAAGGGAGGAGCGAGATGGGACGGTAGTTCTTCAGGTCGGTGGGGTCCGCCGTTTCTTCAGGAGGGCGCTGAGTTTGGCGTGTTTCCAGCTCTCCGGGAAGGTGGCGGTGTTGAAGGAGGTGTTGATGATGTCCCGAAGTTGGGGTGCGATGATGGAGTCAGCTTTGTTGAAGACGTGGTGGGGGCAGGGGTCGGTTGGCGATCCGGAGTGGATGGTGTTCATCATGCGGGTGGTGTCCTCGGTGCTGACCGGAGTCCAGGTGCGGAGGGTGGTGGTGGGGGGCTTTGGCCCGGTGTTAGGGAGCGTGGTCTGTGCGTCGAAGCTGTTGTGTATGTCAGTGATCTTGCTGTGAAAGAACGAGGAGAGGGAGTCGCAGAGGTCTTGCAAGGGAGTGATGTTGTTGTGTCCGGCGCTGGGGTTGGAGAGCTCTTAGACGATGTTGAAGAGTTCCTTGCTGTTGTGGGCGTTGTTGTCCAGTCGGTCCTTGAATGCTGTCTTCTTGGTGGTGTGGATCAGGTGGTGGTGTTTGCGGGTGGCGTGCTTGAGGGCAGTCATGTTGTCTGTGGTCTGGTTGTTGCTCCAGGCTTTCTCGAGGGTGTGGCAGTTCTTCTTGGAGTTCTTGAGTTCCTCGGTGAACCAGAAGGTTTTCTTGCTGCCGGGTCTGCTGGGAGGGGTCTTCAGTGGTGCGAGGTAGTCTGCGCAGATGGTGATCCACTGTGTGAGGTTGCGGGCTGCTTCGTTGGGGTCCGTTGTGCTGGCGGGAGGGTTCTGGCTGAGGCAGGTGGTGAGCTGGTCGTCGGTGATCTTGCTCCTGCGAGGAACCTGTTGCGGGTGGTGGTGGGTCGTGGTTCTTCTGAAGCTGAAGTGGATGCAGCTGTGGTCAGTCCAGTGGAGTCCGGTGGAGTGGCTGAAGGAGATGTGCTTGCTGGAGGAGAAGACTGGATCAAGTGTGTGGCCGGCATATTGGGTGGGGGTGTTGGGTGGGGGTGTTCACCAGTTGCTTGAGTCCGAGGTTGTTGAGGTTGTCCAGCAGGATGGTGGTGTTGGTGTCGTTGTTGTTCTCCAAGTGGAAGTTGAAGTCCCCTAGGAGGTTGTAGTCAGCGGAGGGGAGGGCGTGCGGGCTGATGAAGTCTGCGATGTCTTCGCTGAATCGTGTGCGTGGTCCCGGGGGTCTGTAGATGAGGGTTCCTCTGAGGGTCGTCTTGGGGTCGGTGTGTATCTGGAAGTGGAGGTGTTCAGCGGTGGTGAGGGTGTCGTCGGAGTTGGTCGTGATGCGGATGGTGTTCTTGTGTATGATGGTGATGCCTCCTCCGATCTGGTTGACGCGGTCCCTCCTGATGATCTTGTACCCGTCCGGGATGGCGATGGCGATGTCGGGGGCCGAGGAGGCGTTCATCCAGGTTTCCGTGAGGAAGGCGACGTCTGGTGATGTTGTGTCGAGGAGGTTCCACGGCGTGTCTGTGGACGGAGCGGGTGTTGAGCAGGATGCACTTGAGGTGGTTCTTGTTGGTGCTGGGCTTGGCGGGTGCGGTGCAGGTTCGGAGGCAGGTGAAGCGGCAGGCTTGGCAGGTGAAGGGTCCGTGGGTGCGTTTCAGGGTGGCTCGGTAGCAGGCGGGGTTCCGGCCGGTATTGAGTGCGTTGAGGGTGGCGGCGTCGTAGGTCTGTCGGGTGGTCTTGCATCGGCGGGGGCCAGGGGTCCTGGCGCTGGGCGCGGGACAGGCGCGGACGGGCGCAGACGGGCTTGCCTTTGGTGCGCCTTCGGCGCACAATCGGCGCGCCTGCTGCGCGTTCGCGTGGGCGTCATAAGTAAGGAGCCGGGAGGGAGGAGCAGCTGGGTGGCGGGAGCGGGGCGACGAATGGGCAGGAGGGGGGCGGGGCCGCAGGGAGGTAGCGGCGGGAAAAAGGTCAGAGGGCGGCTCAGCGGCGGCTGGGTCGTCCGGTGAAAAAAAACGAAGGCAAAACGTGGCAGAAGCAGCGGCAAAACGAGGCAGGAGCAGCGGTGAGTGGGGGCAACCTCGCCTGGTTACAGGCTCAGCGGTCGCTCCCTGTAGCTCTGCGCAGTCCCCTTAAGTAAGGAGCCGGGAGGGAGGAGCAGCTGGGTGGCTGGAGCGGGGCGGCGAATGGGCAGGAGGGGGGCGGGGCCACAGGGAGGCAGCGGCGGGAAAAAGGTCAGAGGGCGGCTCAGCGGCGGCTGGGTCGTCCGGTGAAAAAAAAATGAAGGCAAAACGTGGCAGAAGCAGCGGCAAAACGAGGCAGGAGCAGCGGTGAGTGGGGGCGACCTCGCCTGGTTACAGGCTCAGCAAGTGATAGGATGGTTGAAAAACAAAATACCTCCAAAGGAAACTGATTGGGTGAAGATAGACAGGACAAAACAGGAGCCTAAAGATACTGTGCATTAATTTTACGAAAGGTTGTTGTTAGTTTTCAAACAGTACAGTGGTTATGAGGAGTTAAATGAGAAGGATATGAGTCATTTTGTTTATAGATTTGTATATGGATTGAGACCAGAAATTTCAGACACGATTAGATATAGCATGATGGATTGGCAGTCAAGTTCAGTAGATAAGGTTCTGAGGCAAGCGAAATATTGTAGTGAGGAGATAGATGCAAAACAAAAGAAGCTAAAAGCGAAAGCCATGTGGGCACAAGTGAAAGTAGCTGAACAACAAGTAGCACAACTGGAGAATAAAAATGCAGGGAATCACGGTGGGTTTAAAGGTAAACCTAAAATAGTGGTAAATATTGACGAAATGAAAAAGAAAATGCATGTTTCAATTGCGTCCAGATAGGGCATTGGAAACGCGAGTGTAAGTGTCCACCTAGAGTTAATGGGGCCCATACATCATTGAATCCGCAGGTGCAGTTTGAGGTAAATCAGCAGCAGCCACAGCAAGAGCAGATAGCAAATCAGCAAAGTCAGGTGCCGCAACCGCCACTGCCATACAGTGGGAATCAGCAAAGATACAGTGCAGAGACAGGATTCAGCGGGGGTGAACAGGTAAAAAGACCACAGAGAGCAAGTGCGTGTTCTCAATATTGGTTGCAAGAAGAGAATGGCAGTGAGCCGGATGAAAGTTTCTGACGGTGCCTGAGGGAGGAAGAAGAGTGTGTGCTTGGAGCCACTCTTGAGGTAGATCAGTCAGGTCTATTTGTGAGTGGAAAGGTGAATGATGTGGAAATAACTTTCCTAGTGAACACTGGTGCTACCCGTTCTACTGTTAGATCAGTGGAAATTCAAAATCGTCCTCTCTCGGGTGAGACAATCCAGGTTGTAGGTGTAGCTAATAGACAGATGAATACTCCCTTGACAAAACCAGTTGAAATAGAGATTGGAACGTATAAAGATATGCATCAGTTTGTGGTATGTAACAGCAGTCCTGTTAATTTGTTAGGCAGGGATATATTATGTAAAATGAACTGTGCCATATACTGTTCACCAGATGGCATAGAATTGCAGACTCCAGATGAAGATAGTTTGTACAAATTGACAATGCTCATGATTGAGGCAGAACAGGACAAACTGTTTCCTGTTTTTGATAAAGAGAAAAATCCTGTTGAATTGAAAGAGACAGTAAAAGAAAGTGTGTGGGATTTTACTAGAAAAGATATAGGTTTGATGAAAGGAGTTGATCCTGTGAAAGTGACTATAAAAGAAGGTGCAAGTTATCCGAATATACCTCAGTATAAAATGACTGCAGAAGTAATTGAAGGAATGACTCCAGTAATTGATAAGATGATTGAGCAGGGAATTTTGCGAGAAATTGAGAACAGCCCTTGTAATTCAGCAATTATGGGATTGAAGAAGCCAAATGGAACATTTAGAATTGTGCAGGATTTGAGAAAAGTTAATAAAATTGTTGTACCATGTTGCCCAATCGTTCCTAATCCAGCAGTGATTCTGTACCAAACACCACATGATGCAGAGTGGTATACTGTGATTGATAAATGCAATGAGTTCTTTACTGTTCCATTGCATCCAGAAAGCCAACAAATGTTTGCGTTTCGTTTCCAAAATCGTATTCTAGCATGGTGTAGAATTCCGCAAGGGTATACTGAGAGTCCATCGATTTTCAATCAACTGCTAAAGAAATCATTGGAAAATTTGAGCATGCCTGGAGAATCTGTGTTGGTACAGTATATTGATGATCTTTTGGTTGCATCGAAAACAAAGGATGCCTGTGTGACTGACACTGTGGCATTATTGAATCATTTGGCAGAGGAGGGACATAAAGTGTCTCCATCAAAATTGCAGTTTTGTCAGAAAGAAGTACAGTATTTAGGTCACAAGATTGCCAAAGGGATCAGGCAAGTCACGATTGAAAGAATTAAAATGATACAAGGAATGCAGCCCCCTAAAACTCAAAGACAGGTAAGATGTTCCTAGGAATGGTAGGTTACTGTAGACAGTGGATAAGTGGATTTTCTTTGATTGCAAAACCATTGCAGAGATTGACAAAAGCAGATATCAGAGACCCTATTGTACTGACCAAAACAGAGATGGAAGCATTCGAACAGCTTAAAACTAAATTGTGAGAAGCACCAGCTTTGGGAATGCCTGATTATGAAAAGGAATTTGAACTGTACTGCAGTGAGCGAGAAGGATGTGCTCTGTCAGTATTAATTCAGAGGCATGGAAAAATGAGAAAACCAATTGCGTATTTCTCAGCTGTTTTGGACCCTGTTGCAAAGGCTTTGCCAGTTTGTCTGAAAGCAGTAGCAGCGACTAGTGTAAGTCTGGAGCAAAGTGAAGGAATTGTGATGGGATTTCCTTTGAGGGTGTATGTACCTGATTCAGTGGAGATTCTCCTCACAAGAGCAAAGACCCAACACATGACTAACAGCAGAATGACACGTTATGAGAAAATAATTCTGGGAGCTGAGAATGTGACGATTGCCAGATGTGTGAATGTCAACTCATCAACACTGTTACCTGATACAGTTGAAGCAGAAGTGAAAGGTGAGCTTGATCACAAGTGTTTGGATGTTCTGGAATATTGCACAAAGCCTTGTCCAGACATTAAAGATGAACCTTTGCTTGAATCAGATTTTGTCATTTCTGTGGATGGATCATGCTTGAGAACAGAGAGTGGTGTTCTAAGTGCTGCATATGCTGTTTGTACAGTAGCAGATAGCGGAGTTAATTGCCTTGATACAAGCATGTGAGTTGGGTAAAGAGGTGAAAGTAATCATAGTGACCGATAGTCAATATGGTTATGGAGTTGTGCATGATTATGGGCTACTTTGGTCCCAAAGAGGCTATTTGACCTCTGCAGGAACACCCATTCGGAATGCTGAATTTGTGAAAACATTGATCGATGTGATACAGCTGCCTGAAAAATTAGCTGTGGTAAAATGTGCAGCCCACAAGAAAGGTGATGATTATTTCACCAGAGCAGAGGAAACAGTTATGCTGATGCAATTGCAAAGCATTGCGCCAATAATCAAATTTTAATCAATCGGGAGAAAACTGAAGAACATGTTCCAAGTCCTTTAATGCTAATAACTGTAGTAGAAACTTGGCAGGAAGTGAAGCAGATGCAGGAAGAGGCAGGGACAGAGGAAAAAGATATTTGGTTAACATCAGGTTGCAGACAAAGGGAGGAAGTTGAAATTTGGGTTTACAAAGATGAAAGACCAGTAATGCCTGATAGCATGATTTCAGATATGGCCCGAATGTACCATGGTCAAGCACATATTGGCAGAGACGCCATGATCCGTCTCTTTAGGCAGACTTGGTATAATCCAAAATTCAGAATGATTGCTGAAAGTTTGTGTCAAAGGTGCTTGGTCTGCCAGCAATTTAATCCAAACAGAAAAACTGTTGTAAGTTTGGGAACCATAGGACGGGAGGGTGGCCCATTTACAAGAGTCCAGATGGATTTTATTGAATTACCTCCATGTAACAGGCTTAGATATGTTCTTGTGATAATCTGTTTGTTCTCTTGATGGGTAGAAGCTTTCCCCACGAGAAGAAATGATGGAATAACTGTTGCTAAACTGTTCTTACGTGAGATAATACCACGTTTCGGGTTCCCGGTCACGATTGAATCGGACAGAGGCCCGCATTTCCAAAATGATTTATTGCAGATGATATGTGAAGCTCTGGACATTCGCCAGAGACTACATTGTGCATATAGACCTGAGGCTTCTGGAGTAGTTGAACAGGTAAATGGAACGATTAAAAACAGAATTGGAAAAATGTGTTTGGCAACAGGAATGAAGTGGCTTGACGCCTTGCCACTTGTGTTGATGACATTGAGAAGCATACCTGACAGAAAAACTGGATTAAGCCCTCACGAAAGTTTGATGGGTAGAGTGATGAGGCAGGCTTTTGTACCAGTTAATAGGTTGCTAGCTATAAATGATGACATCATACTGGATTACTGCAAAAACCTGTCTGATGTGGTAACTTCTGTGCTCCACCAGGTGGGAACTGAATCAAATCCCAAAGAGAAAACTCCAGCTCATGATCTAGTCCCCGGGGATTGGGTGAGAGTGAAAGTTCATCGCAGAAAAAATTGTTTGGTACCAAGGTGGCAAAGACCACGACAGGTGATCTTGATCAGCAATACTGCAGTTAAGTGTGCTGGACTAAAAAGGTGGGTTCATGCTAGTCACACCATCCGTGTGCGTGATCCTGAATACCCATACGACGGTGAAAGTACAACTGACTCTGATTCTGAAGGTGAACCAGAAAAGGATCCAGATACTGAAGATCGACAAGAACGTCGACATCTGGAAGTATCAGAAGCCAGTTCTGCGTCTGAAGGTGAAGGTGAAAGGGAGATTATTGAAATACCAGATTCAGAAGATCAACTTGAAGATCGAGAATCGGTAAAGGCAAGCGCCAGTAAAGACGCGAAAGAAAGTGAAGAGAAAGCTGTAGAAAAGGAGAAAGCTGAAACGCAAACTGAAAACTCTGGAAGTAGGAACGGAGATCCTGAAACTGGGGAAGAGGAAGTAACTCACGATAAGGATGAGATTCCAGGTACCAGTTATGAAAGAGTTCCTGACAGAGTGGCAGTAGAGAAAACTAAGACTGATGAAGACAAAAATATTGTGAAAATCATAATAAATGATACAGTAGAAGACAGCGAGAGTGAAACTGATGACAGTGCAGATGAGACTCCATTAATGAAAAGCACAAGAAAAAGAGCTTGGAGAGTGGAGCATAACACTGTAGAACCAAAGACTAAGAAAGTCTGTAAAGGAGACAATTGGCCTAAAGGAGCAGGAGAATTGAAATTCAAAATAGTTAATACAACAAAGGAACAAGAAGAGCAAGTAAATGAAATTACCAGCCTGAAAGAGACACTGGGCAAGAAAATAGAGACAATACAAAGGCCAAAAAGAGTAAGACGTCCAAATCAGAGGTACAAGTCACCTGCGTTGACCTATTTAGTTCTTCCTCCTATTGTTGAAATCAATAGTAGTCAAGAAAACCTATATGACCCAAAGCCAATTGGGTAAACTGAGTAAAGAAGTCAATTAAGAAATGGAAAGTTAGGTGCTCAAAGTATATGATATTAAAGTAAAAAGTCCAGAAGTCCTGTGAGACGGTTTTGTAAATATAAAAGAGGTCGGAGCTGACACAAGGTTGAAGAAAACTTGTTAGAAAATTAATCATAGCAATATTTAGAATAGAAATCGACACAAGGTCAAAGAAAATTTGTTAGGGTGTTGTGTGAGTTGAAAATCATAAGTGACACAAGGTCGAAGAAACGATGTTAGAGAAAATGGCAATGAATAATCACAAGACAAAATGTTCTATTTTTAGAAAATGGTGTAGGTGTTGCTCTATATGTATGGGGTTATTGACCATGTTATGGATAATTGTAGCTATTGTGATTCCTTTCCAAACCCATTTAACAAAATTTAACCCGAATGTGAGTACCAGTAAGCCAAATGAGAAAGAAAATGTGCATGAAACGTATATGTATAAGCCTGAGTTGCATCAAGATAAGTCAATTAGTGACTTTACCAAGAATACTTTTTCAAAGTTATTGCTTCAGTACATTAAGACTATGAATGTTGATGACTGTTATGTTTGTGTAAAGTTGCCAGCATCAGTGTCAGAAGGGGTGACCTATCACCACCTTCCTCTTACCTATGAAGTTACTTGTAGCGTAATCTCAAGTTTGTTTTACTAGACTGGTAAATTGGAGTATCAATATTCTAATGTGGATGAGATATTTGCAAAGTTGAAGATTGATGCAAAACTAAATAAAAGAAGACATGCAGAAGTGATGGGAGAATATTTTATAGAAGTAGATGAGTTAACACATAGGTATGCATTTAATAATAATTTGACCTGTAAAATGAGAATTGAAGAGAAAACGTTTTTGAATATGGTTGAGGAAAGGAGAGTTGATTATAAAAGGAAAGAAAAGATGAAGCATGCAAAGTCAAAATATTATACATTTGATGATGAGAATATTGAAGATAAAAATGTGAATGTGGCATTAAACATAGATGCACCAATGTTGGGAAAATTGTGTATCAGGAGAGATAATTCAATGTATGATAATTATTTTGTGGGTGCAAGTCAATGTGAAGACACTTATAGAATTTTAGGAGGTTGGGGATTCACAGGGGGAAATGATCCTGTTTTCCCTGGAATTTATTTCATATGTGGGAATAAAGCTTATTATAGGCTGCCTGACCACTGGTATGGGACATGTTATGTAGGTTTGGTCTTTCCTAAAATTTTCCATGTAGATAGAGGTACTAATGGAAAGCATGAGATAGGTAAAGTCCTAAGTAGAAAAAGAAGTGAAACTGTGTTAGAAATAATAGGTGATGTATTTGGAGCACTGATACCAGCAGTGGGAATGTCGTTCAATGCAAATAGAATCAGAAAATTGTCCACAATTGTTGATAAATTGTCAACATACACCGCAGGAGGATTCCTAATGGTAGACACTGAAATGATTGCTATGAGAGCTATGGTTATGTAAAATCGACTTGCCCTTGATATAAATTTAGCAAAAGAGGGAGGAGTCTGTGGAATTTTGAAAGTTCAACATTGTTGTGCTTATATTCCAGACAAAAGTCAGAATATTGAAAGGTATAATATAAATATTACAGATTTGCTTAAGGAAATTGAAACACTGGAGGTTGAAGGTGTCCTTGTAAGGCTGGGTAAAAGTTTCTCAGCAATTAAACATTGGTTTCAAGAGATAGGTAGTTCAATTATAGGTAAGATACTAATTCCAATAACAGTTATAGTGATAGTGATTTTCCTTATAAGGTTATGTTGTATATACAAAGGTAGAAGAGATTTCAGAAACGTGATGAAGAAAAGGAATGAAGAAAGATTGGCAAGGATAAGAGAAAAGAACGAGATAGAAATGGAAGAAATTAAAGATAAGGTTTTCAAAGATTCAAGAGAAAAAGAGACAAAAGTATAGATGTCATTAATAAAAAGAAGTTGAAACATGTTCTGTTAAGTTTTCCAAAATTTTGAGGGTTATTTGGTGATAAATCACCAGATGAGGGAATTGATGGAGCGAGGTGGCAAACGCAAAATTTTGTGTACCCCTCGTGAACTTAATGTCCCATAACAATAACATTGACTGATTGCATGTTTTGTGGAAATTAACCAACCATAGAGTAAAGTGCACACATTATTTTTATTTTACACATGGGGAGAACTAATTTGCTTGCATGGTGCAAATAAAACTTAGCTAATATGTATTGTTATCGTATTGTGAACTAATGTGCAGCTTATGTGCAGCTTATTCATAAACAAACGCAATTTAAATGTGCTTATTGTATTCATTTATGTGATGGAGAGGTCGAAATGTAAGTATAAAACGCATTTATGTGGCTTATTTGCTAGGTAACAATTAACTGGGAAACATTAGTAAGGTGGGAGGTAAACAGAACGGGTTAAAATTCACAATTTAACATAAATCTGTGTTTGTTTTTGCAATAGTTCCAAAAGTGGCCTCTGAGGCCTAGTCAGAAAATGGAAGACTGGTCAACTGTGAGCAAGAGCTAAACTGCGCAGGCGTGCCAAAACCTGCAAGTCAGAGTGAACTGCCTGTGCTCGAGGAGGTTCAAGGCTGATGCAGCCCGGAACCTAGGATGGGTGCCAAGCAGGGCTGATGTCATGCTCAGAGCCTGGGAAGATGTATGGATGTTGCCTAGGCCAAAGACTGTCCTAAAACAAAGCCCCTTTCTTTTTTCGCTGACACGTTGTGAAATTAATGCTGTAATGGTGAGAGGATGCTCACCCACCCCGAAATTGTCCAATGAAATTCTGAATAAGAGATGTTAGATACTTTTTAGATAGATTAAGTTAGGGATTTAGGGTATAAAAACCCCTGGGTTTGTCTAGTTGGGGTCGCTTTTTCCATTTCCATCCGAGATGCTGACCGATTCCTGGATGTAAGACTCTTATGAATTTTCTTGTTTGCTTTGCAGGATTTGTAGGATAAGATGAGGGTGTTAGTTAGGATGTTAGGAGAGAATGACTTTGGAACTATTTGTTCTTTGCTAATTCTAAACTGTCTTCTAAAATAAAGCGATTTTTTTCTTGAGCTCTAATAAAATGATCGTTTGAAATAAAGTTTAAGTTTTACTGAATAAAGATTTACTAATGCATAAATGTCAGGCATAAATTGCAGTTTGGTTTTGAATAAAAATTTTAGAAATGAAGAAGTAAGAGCTGGTCTTTGAATTCTACCTATGCCTAATTTTCATTCTAAAAGATCCATTGCCATTATGGTGGTGTGTCTGAATAATTAAGTCTGAATAAAGCATGGTAAAATGTCTTTAAATCTGCAGGTGTAAATAATAGATAATTAAGTTTAGACGCTCCACCTAAAATGCAACAGCGTTTCTCCAGAGTGATTCACCAGAGCCTTGAAGCCGAGTGTAAGTGATCAAGGTAAATGCGCAGTGTTATGGGCCCCACTGATGCATGAGTTGTGTGTTTTAAGGTTTCAGGGAAATGGTGAGTATTGATTAGAAATGATTTCTGAAGCCGCGCTGGAGCAGATGCAGTGCTTAGCAGTGTGATGGCCAAAGAAGTATGAGACACAGAAGTGCAGTTTATGGTTTCCAGTAAGTTAGCTGCTTTGAGCAGCTCTGCAGATCCCGTTCATTGTATTTCTTATGTTCCCAGACTACTTAGCTGGCTACTGCACTGAGTTTTCCATTCTGGAATTTTTGGTTTACAGTTTAGGGTCCTGAGCAGGTTTATGATAAAGGGAGACATGATGTAGAGATATGCTGGGATGGACTTAGCAATATCATCCCATATCTGATTGTCATTGAAAGATGTCAAACGTGACCATAGCTAGGTAGGACTTGCAGTAGTGCACTAAAATAAAGTCCTCTGTTGGCTAGCAGCATGTTGCAAAACTCATGAGTTATTCCATGTCTGATCGGATGGTAATGAGTGGTTTATTGCTGCAGACTGGTACAGTACTGGGCAAGAGACAATACAGCCTGTATTAACTACAATCGTTTGACTGCTGAGTGTTATGATATTAGTTTTAGTGTGGGATATACATTGTTTTATAGTTGCATTTCTTTAGCACCCCTGATGAGGCATTGTAGCACTTTACTCTGGGCTGCACGGTGCTCTGGAACCCAGGGTTAGTGTTTTTTTCCGATATTGTTGCACTCTAAAGGAAATTATTCCATGCTATGTGGTAAATTAAATGAATAAGAGTTAGGTGTGGACTTTAGTGTGGTGTGCGTATGTGAATTATTGTATTGGTTGGCAAAAATAAAAGTTGTGCTTCTAGAAATTAGGTATTGTTAGGTTGCAGGTGTGTGATTTAAGGAGAGGTTGCTATATTTAAAATGAGATGTGGACAATTTGCAGAGGTTGCAATATTTAAAATGAGATGTGGACAATTTGCAGAGATAAAATAATAGGAATCAAGCAAACTTGTATGTGACAGAGTAGTGGTCAGAGACAGGAAGTATGTAGAGGATGGAAAAGAAAGGAGAGATTCATTAGAAAGAAAAAGGTGAGTTGACAATCAGAAGTATTAAGTCCAGGTCAGTTTTCATGCACAGTTTTTAGGAATATTATTTATGAGGTGACATGAAAAACTGTGGAAGGAAACAACATTATTTGCACCTTCCTCACCTGAGCAATAGAAGCTGCAGTCCCACCCCTTACACTCACCATGTACCAAATCTGCAGTTCTCAGGAAGAACAATAATCAGCTGCCCCTTCCTAACGAGGTCTCTTTGAATTTCTAAGGGGAGCCCTGTCTCCATTGTTCCCCACTTCATCGTCTGGTCTTCACCCCCAGTCATAGGCATGCAGGTAACACACTTCCACTGGCCGGGTAGGCTCTCCCCTTCCTGTTCCACTCTGGGGAGTTTTAAGAGATTCCCCAGCCCAATGTGAGTATTATTGCATGTATGGGTAAAATAACCAACTGTATTTCTTACTCATCTTCTTTCACACTATCCATAAGATCTGCTACAAGAATGCCATTACATGAAAGAAGTATCCCTGTGGCACTCACAAGCAACACCAGAAAACTTCCTGATAGGCAACATCTTTTTGGATTCAAATTTATTTTATTAAAACCAACCAGCCCAGACGGGCCCAGGACAGTACTGCATCCACAGATTAAATACCCCTGTTTATTCCAAACAGTCTATTCCACTCCAGGATACCTTCAAAACTGACAACTCTTGTAAGGATCAGACATGTACAAAGGCAGTGCTTAATTTGAGCCAGTCGTTACTGGTAGGGCCCACCGGCACATCTTCGTGGAGTGTAACCTATTTTTCCATTACGAGACCTTGACCTAGAACAAGAGAGAAATGCAGAAAAGGGTAAAGGAATAGGATGATGGATAAAGGCAGCAGGCAAAGATGAAAAAGAACCTGCAAGAGAGAGGGAGACAGAGATAGAGGTAGAGGGAATGGACGCTGGTGGATGAAAAGAGGCGACCTCAACATTTGGCAGTGCTGGTTGCAGGCTTCTGAGAAAAAGGTTGAGCGCCAGCACCTATTATTTTACAAATTGAGCACTGTAAGAATAGATAAATTTTCCAATAGTGTCTCAGAACTAGGACAGACAGAGCATAGTGTGAAGGAGAGCAGCAGGACAACGCAAGCAAATGCAGTCCTCAATATGAAATGCAGTCAATGTACTTCCACTGTCTGAGGAAGCTGTATCTACCCTCCATCTTTTGCCATACTCAATCAGGGACCATCGAAAATGGATCCTGCTGGTTCCATTACTCGGACTCTCTTGAAAACAGAATCTTACTACCATAAATGTGTCACACATTTAGGCTGTCCTGTTTTTAGAGTTTATTTTTTGTGGATTTCGGTGGTGTTTTCTAAGTGTTTTACAGATCTTTTGAAATCAGTGCATATCAGTGTTTATTACGCTGCTTTACCCCCAGAAGAGAAAATAACTGTTTTTCCAAGTTTTTACAAAATATGGTTGGCTTGATCAAAAAGGTTAACTTACACTTTTGAGTAAGTTTATGATTGATTGCTATTCAAAAAGGTATTTTACTAGTAGTATATTTACGACTGCAGAGTCTCTGCACATAAACAGATAGGACAGTCCTATGGTTTTATGTGCGGAGACTCCACAGTCGTAAATATACTACTAGTAAAATACCTTTGTGAAAAGCAAATAATTGTAAACTTACACAAAATGTAAGTTTACCATTATGAATCAGGCCCTTTGTTTTTGCAGTGATTGTTATGAAGCACATATTTAAATTAAAGGAGATGAAATGCAGGGTATGTTGTGACTTCCCATTGGCAGTATGTCCAATAGACGTATGGTAGGCTGTTTTAAGCATAGAAAGATTGTGTATTGGACTGTCACTCACACTTAAATCTCATTACCCTCTCTCACATCTCATTACCTCTCACAGTCATTCTGTGAGGACTCTTTCTGGTTTACAGGACTATAAATGGATGAAAAAATTAAGAGTGCTATATTCAAATGTTTGAATAAATCAATTCCAGTACACATTTGTGGGCCATTCATCTACTCTTTACTGAATAATATGACATTGTAGGGGTGGTCAACCTTGCCAACAGCATAATACCTTGTGAACCCTTTACAATTTTGGATTATATAAACTTAATTTATAGCCTACATTAAGCTGCTACTGCTGTTTTGTGAATATTCATAGCTGCCAAGTTTCCCCATGGCAGATGTCTCACTTTAAGTCAGTCCTTACCTTATAACAAAATTCACATTGTATTTTGGGACTTTTCATTTTGCTGTTAACATTGTAACTATGGGCACAAAAACCCCAGCAATAAAGTGCACATGGGTAAAAAGCCATAATTATCTGAAGTTAGTGCACATAACAATGGTCCTCCTTGCAGCTTTGGATTTTGTTGGTATGTGAACAGTCTTGTCATGTTCTCACCACTATTCCATGTGCATGGTGACAGCGCTGTTTTCACAGGTATCTGTCACTGCACCTTGCATTGAGTGTTTAAAGCCTTGGGTTGTTTGGCAGTTAACCCTATGAATACTGACTTGCTAGAAAAGGGGCTGATGCATCAAAGGGTTTTACTCACTCTGTGTCTATGGGTAAATGTTATAGTATATATTGACCAAGATTATTATGAGACATCCATTTCACCAATCAGTGAAATAATTAAACACTGTCAAAAGATCAAACGTAATGTTACTTTTCTCAGAATCTCTACAGTGTACATAATAATTAGATAAGACTTAAAACATGCTTCTGAACTTGCACCTTTTTTCCAAGCATTCAAACACTGGAGGAAACAAAAGGAAGAAGAAAAAATATTTTAATGACATACTTAAACACCAAAACTCAAGCAGAATAATATTAAACCAGTCTTTCTTGCTGCTCGCTAGCTTGTATAGCAAAGTTACATTGTGTTGGCCTGGTTGAGTAAGAAATCAAAAGAATTAATTCTCTCTCACTTTCCTTTCTTTGAATGGCATTTTAGTTTGTGGTTGTACTGGTGCTTATCAGTGTTTATCATCATCATCATCATCAATCATAACTTGTAAAGCATGGCTAATCACCCGTGAGGGTATCCAGGCGCTGAGGATCTTGTTGCTGAGGCTCAGTCTAACAGCCAGGTCTTGTGTCCCTTCCTGAATTCCAGTAGCGACGAAGTCCGGAGGTGGAGATGGAGGTAATTCAATCAATCAGTCAGGGAATTGTAAGCGCGCTACCCACCCGTGAGGGTCTCAAGGCGCTGAGGGGGGGAGGGGGGTTGCGCGATCCGTTCAGCCAAAGAGCCTGGTCTTGAGGGTCTTCCTGAAGCATTCCAGGTCTTGGCTGCAATGTGGGAGAATGATCTTCCGCCTGCTCTGGCTCTGTGGATGTGCGGGGTTTCTGCCAGTGCGAGTGTGGCAGATCAGAGGTTTCTTTTGGGTTCAAGTATTTGGGTCCGTTGTTGTGTAGGCATTTGTAGGCGTGAGTGAGGATTTTGAAGATGACTCCCTTCTCCACGGGGAGCCCGTGGAGTCTCCGCAGGTGTTGGCTGATGTGTTTGTGCCGGGGGATGCTGAGGACCAGTCTGGCCGTGGTGTACTGTATAATCTGGAGTTTGCGGAGTAGGGACTTGTTGATGCCAGCGTAGAGAGTGTAAAAATTTAGAAAGACGCTGGCGGAAAAATTATGAGCCAGCACAAAAATCCACATATAAGTTAGCTTTAAATAGCTATCTCTCAATGTGCAATGCTGCTCGGGCTGAGCACGCCAAATTCACTATTTTACATTCACAAAACTGCCCTAAAGTTTTGTTTAAAGTAGTGAAGGAACTGTTGGGTGCCTCTTGTCAAACTGAGCCTCCGGGTCTTGACTCTAAACATTGTGATGATTTGGCGGAATTTTTTGTGGATAAAATTGATAAAATCATAAATTTGCAATTCTACACCACAATGCTCCTCACAGGAAGTCCTTCAAGATAATCGTGACATCCTGCTCGACAAATGGACTCCACTTGATATTTCTTCCTTCTGTAGTATTCTTACTAGCATCAAATCTGGGTCTCCCAAGGATCCGGTTCCCTCTTCCGTGTTTCAAAAACTGGACCTCCCTATACTTACTATCATCATGGAACTCCTCAACGCATCGCTATGTGAAGCAAGGGTTCCTGCTGCCTGGAAACATGCTATGGTCCTCCCTTTGCTTAAAAAAGCTAACTCTGACCCAGAAGTCCTATCAAACGTTCGCCCTATCTCCCTGCTTCCTGTTTTCTCCAAAGTTCTGGAAAAACACATTAACCTTCAGTTGACGAAGTTTGTTGAGTCACAAAACATTCTGCACCCGTCTCAATCAGGTTTTAGAGCAGGTTTCTCCACAGAATCCACACTTCTGGGAGTCACTGAAACTATTCATCAACATGTCGACAAAGGAGACACTGTGGCACTCATTTTATTGGACTTGAGTGCCGCGTTCAACACTGTTTCCCATACGTCTCTTTTAAAAATCCTACAATCGAGGGGCATTGGCGGCCCAGCACTCAAGTGGCTGTCTAGCTTTCTGTCTACGAGGACCTTTCAGGTCTTCTCCTCAATTGCTCACTCCAAAGACTCAGGTTTCCCCGTATGGAGTCCCTCAGGGCTCCGTACTCAGTCCATTGCTTTTCAACATCTATGTCATCCCTTTGGCTACGATAGCAGAGGAAGCAAGGTTAACAATATAATATTACGCGGATGACACCCAGCTCATCTTTTCTCTTGCCTCCAAAGAGACCACAAAGGTATCATCTCTAGTCGGGGCTAAAAAAAGATAGCTGACTGGATGCACGCAAATAAACTGAAACTAAATGGTGGAGAAACTGAACTCCTCATCTTTGGTGGAAACAAAACTCTCTGGGGGCCCCCAACATTGGCCTCCACAAATGGGCGATCTTCCTCTCCCGTCACAATCGGCCCACAACCTTGGTGTTATTGACGACCAAATGTCTATGAAGCAGCAAGTGGTTAAAGTTGCCTCTGCTTGTTTTGTTATTCTAAAGTGGCTCAGAAGAATTCTCTGGATACTTCCATCCTCTACACAAAAAACTGTCTTCCAGGCCTTGATTGTGTCCAGATTAGATTATGGAAACATGCTTTATCTGGGTGCTAGTAAGGAAGTGCTTTGCAAGCTGCAAGTAGTCCAGAACTCTGCAGCCAGACTACTTTGCCAACTTCCCAGAATGGCCTCCACTACAGGTTCACTCCGTGAACTATATTGGCTGAGGATTGACAATCGTGCTAAATTTAAAGCCCTCTGCTATATTCACAGGATAAACATGGGCTCAGCTCCCTATTATCTAGGTGCTTTGGTGCACCACTACCGCCCCTCACGCCTACTACGATCCTCTAATCAATTAAAATTCCAGGTTCCCAGGATCAAACGAGCCAGAATGGGCGGACGCTCTTTTGCCTATCTGGCTCCTTCCCTGTGGAACTCTCTTCCACTTCATTTACGACTCGTAACGAACTAATTTAAATTTTGCAAAGATCTGAAAAGTTGGCTTTTTAATCAGTAGAGCTTTTAATCAGTAGAGCTTTGGGCCCTTGTCTCCGTGTACGGTGTGTCCGTAGGCACCGGGAAACCTCTGGGTAGCTGTGCGCCATATAAATTTAATAATAACATATACATTTAATAATAATATCATAGTCTAGTCTGCTGGTGATGAGTGCATGGGTGACTGTCTTCCTTGACTTAGGGGGGTTCCAGGACTTGTTGCAAGCTAGGAGAAGAAACAACCTCTGCTGCGGCTTCAACTGATGCAGCGGGTGTGAGCGAGGTGGAGGTAGGTAGAGCAAAGTTGTCTGATGTGTTGGTGGAGGTTGAGGCGATGGTTGATATATGCTGGTCCTTTGTTGAGCAGTTCTCTGTGTGTGTGGGTCAGTATCTTGAAGTGGCATCCCTTCTGAATGGGGAACTAGTACAATTTCCTGAGGTGGGGGTCCTGTGGGTAGGCTTTGGGATTGTGCATTGCCTAGTCCAGCTCGTGTATACTGGTGAGGGCTGGTTCCCTATCAGGGGTGTTTTATCAATTATTTTAGATTTAAACCTAAAGCAGGGTAGCTTGCACAATTTCTAGGCACATACATGCGCTCGACACACACAGAGAATGTCAGCACAGGGATGTGTGGTTGTCATAACAGCAGACCTTTGAGAGGCGTCAGTAGGCCTCACTCTACTTGGCACTGTAAAAAAAGTTTGCTCACACTAATTTACAAAACTTGGTACGCTGCCACCATATTTGCTGATTATGGGATTTTGCTTGGCGCACCCTTCCAGGTCACCAAACAAAATGTGGACCTTGCAATACCAGTGGTAGGCCTAGGCTTCTGTGGCCTTTCTAGATAAGCGTGATGGCCAGGAATAAGGTCAGAATGCTAGTTTCACATATAGTCGTGCACTCAGAAATGTGCGTTGTATGCCCGTTTGCCATGCTGGGCACATTTCTGTCCCAAAAATCTTCATGCCTATTTCTTTCAACACTTCACACTTCCTCTATATATCATTTTTAAGGTTCGTTTTTATCTCTAATGTCTCCCTTTGTCAATGTATTCCTATCTTCCTCTGTCATATCTTTCCATCTCCTGCTCTGGGTGAAAGTCTGATGATAATCTAAAACAAGTTCTAGTCACCAACAGTGAGTGCCAGTGCCCACTACCTGAAGCCATCTGAACAAATGTACCACAGGTACCACACAGACCTTGATTTCTCATATGCTACAACAGCACTCTTCCATCTTAGGGGACTTTTTTTAACCCCAACCTATACCAACCAAACACAACAAAAAAATAGTATGTCACCTTATTTGTCCACTAAGAAGCGATTCAGGTTTTGTCAAAGGTATGAGGCGCTCAAAAATGCTATTACATTGCACTATAATCACTGAATAATCACTTTGGTTTTTCATTTAGATGATGAAGGCTGGACAGACCAACATAATTGCTCTCAGATTTTCCTGGTTGCCCCTGGCACGAGCAGATGCCATCTTTGTGTTTCTGAGTGGTAGGGTGCTGTCAGGGGCGGATTGGCACTGCGGGCACTCGGGCATTGGCCGAAGGGCCGGTGTCCCAGTGCCCTCTGTGGGCCGTTTTTGTTTTCTCTGTGGACTGGGAAAGGGGAGAAAGAAAACAGCCCACAGAGGGCACTGGGACAAAGACAGTGAAAGGAAAGCAGCTTCGCTGGGCGGCCGTACAGAGATGATCAGCTGTGGCCTCTCCTTCACCCCCTGCCCTGCACAGCAATCACGCAGAAGGTGGGCTGGGGAGGGGTGATTGTGTGCCAGAATCGGGCTCCCTGGGGGCCAGGTGTTGCTCAGTCCTTTGAGCCATTTTCACATCGGCCCCCCTGGGGCCCACGCAGCCCAGAAACAGTGTTTGTCTTAACACCTCGCCCACAGCCCTTCACATGCAGGGCATAGTGGGCGAGGAAGAGAGGAAGAATGGGTCTCCTTGTGGGGGCCAGGTGATGTTTGGAACTCGCATATCTTCACCTCAGCCTCCCCCTGGCTACCATGGATGACCCAGCAGCTTTTTTGTGCTACGTGACAGGACATTGCCCTGAGGGCCTGGAGGGCTGGGGAGGGCTGAATAATTTACTAATAGCAGGTGCCTCGCTGCTGTTCATGTGCTCATGCGCTGGAGGGCTGAATGGGTTAGTAATAGCAGGGGCCTCGCTGCTTTTCAGGTGCTCCTGCGCTGGAGGGCTGGGGAGGGCTGAGTAGGTTAGCAATAGCAGGGTCCTCGCTGCTTTTCAGGTGCTCCTGCACTGGAGGGCTAGAATAATTTTGCAACAGAAAGGGACCTTGCTGTTTTATTAGTTTCTCAGCTTTTAGGCCATTGTCACATTGGCCCTGTGTCCTTCGCAAGAACAGTATCCTCCCACTTACATTCCTTGTGTGTGCGCATAGGCATATATGGCCTGATGCCAGAGTTGCAGAGATGGGGAATCATGTTTGAGTCCCAGCGTCTGCTCAACACCCTGTGATTCTGGGCAGATCACTTCATCACCAAGGCCCTTAAATAAAAAATCGGATCTTGAGTACTGTAATTGGTGCTCATGAATAGAACTCAGGTCTGGTTTTCTTATGTTGGTGATTTCTTATTTATGTGATGATTAGAGTCTAGGACATAGCTGCTTGGGAAAGAGTATCTAACGACATTGTGCAGGGTGTTAAGACTGCAAGTAAGTATTCGGTTTTCAGAACTGCAGTGCTCCTAGTCTTTACCAATGTTACTGGCTCTGTAAGTTTTAAAATGCTTAATTTACTAAATATTTCTCTACAAATTAGACCTCAAAGAGTAACCAAATGATATTTCATGAAAGGGCACGCCCCTTTAATGTGGGCCACATCCTGCGAATGTGGGACACGCCCTGCGAATGTGGGCCACACCCCACAAATGTGGGCCACGCCCCACAAATGTGGGCCACTTTTTTCATCTGTGCCCGGGCCAAATTGTGATCCCAATCCGACCCTGGGTGCTGTACAGGGCTGGCTATGGAGTGGTTCAATCGGTGCCACCTCACCGGGTGCTGACTTGGGATGGGGGCTCCATGTTCATCGTTTTAAAAGCACCTGATGCCGCGAACATTATCCCAGCAATTTTCAAGCATCAATAAAAATGACAACTCCGGTGATTAATGTTCTTCCTGGAAAGAGACCGGAGCTTTGTCTAGTGAAAGTTTTGAATCATCATAACGCAGAGGGTTAATATGCCTGTTGCAAAGAACATGTTCCATTCACATTACAAAGTGCATATAATATAAATAAATAGGTCAACGGGTTACCGCTTTTTGTCAGAGATTCTTTTGTTACTGGCAGTTTATAAGTTAAAATCCTAATATAGAGCAGTGAGCTATTAACTGCCACCAAAGAGCTGCATGCAAACTGCAAGGAAAATATTAGAGCTATAGATTTTTTGCCCAGTCTTTTGTTGTCCTAATATTGCAAACGTGGTTTATTTGGGTAGAAATCAATTCCTATTAGTAAAGAGAACCCCTAACAATGGTGTTACATTTTAAATTCAGAATTTTTGCTTTTCCAGTCTAAGGACTCTTAAACTATACTGCCTACCAGTATGGATGAAATGTGACTCCTACCCCTTGTAGACCTCTGTCTTATGTAACATTTCTATATACTGATTTACACACCGATGATTGACTCTGAGCAATGCATATGTGATGTAAAGTGTTCTGACATCTTAAACTGGTATGAGTGGTGCTATAAAACTAAATGAATCTAAGAGACAGTGGTTATGGAGACTTGAGGGGCACTGTTAAAGGGCGGTGGTGAGGGTATCCGTGGCAGAGCTGGTCATTGATGGGTGAGGGGGCGAATAAACATTGTGGCACAGAGCGCCACCAGTGCTAAATACGGCCCTGGTGCTGTATTTCACATTGTGAATGCCTCCACTTGAAAGAGAATCTTTGCGCCATTCTTGAGCCTAGTTCTCTTCTTCTTCATGAGAAGATTATGTTCCAGTGCGTCAATCTTAGAGCCTGAGGTCTATTTTTTGATTGCGGATTTTCTTCACTCATTCAGCTGCGGTAGAGAAATCAAGATTAACTTGCAGCATTTCATTCGGTATTCCTCCAATTCAAAACGGGAATTATTTCTGTCCATGTTTGCTTTTCAAACTTTTCAGTCTGACTAATTGTTTTCTTCCAAGTCCACCTTTCTCCCTGCTTTGCATTGACTGCCTTATCCAGAACGTATCCAGATATCCAGCCCAGATGCCTAGGAGATGTAAAAAAAAAAAGCCGGTAGCCTCGTCCATAGGCCACTGGCTGCAGCTTGCATACCAAATGTCTCTGCCCGCGCTGCCAGTGACAGTACCAACACAACCCCTCATCATCACACTCCGACTATTCAGACTATTCCAGACCTCCAAGGCTATAAGAATTAATTAGGTGGAAGTTATTACATATTTTTCAAGTACATTAAATCAATAACCAACTATTGTTGTACTTGTTGTATTCTACATATTAGTTTAATATGTACTCTAGCCCTGCTGCCTCTAGTTGCTCAGCCAGAGTGTGTCTTGGTATTAGAATGTTGCTGTGCCTTTGTTGCGTGGAATGCCTGGGTGACTGAGTGGGGGTGAATGTGGCAGATGGAGATGGGCTGAGCAGCTAGGGAGGCTGCTCCTGGTGGGGCTGGTACCACACTAGGCTGGCTGGAGTCATAGCTGTTGTAACTTGATCTGAAGACTGAATAAACAAGTCTTGAATATACAACCTGGCTCCTGGTGTCTTTCCACTAAGGACACAACATAATTTTGGCGATGAGGACAATCTTGAACCCCAGTGACTCTTGGTACAGGAATGCAACTAAGTAACTAAGAAACTAAACAACTAAGAGAGTAACCAAGAGATCCTACAAGTAACTACAAGAAAAAAAAGAAGATATTTCCAGGCAAGCCAGCGCCAGCCCCACCAGTGTCCTTTCTTTGGACAGCCCCAACGAGCAGTGTCACCACCAACTGACACTTCAGCCTGGGAATACAACAGTAACTGTGAGTTGGAGGAGTAGTACAACTACAACCGATTTTGGGTGTTCCAGCCACAGTGGTCAACAGTGAGTTGGTGGAGTAGTTCTACTACAAACTCATCTGGAGTTCCAGCCACTTGGTAATGTACAAAAATGACTGTGAGTTGGATGGGTAGCGTCTGTACAACCAGATGTTGGTGTACCAGCCACATTACTCTAATGTGAGAAGAGTGCCTTTGAAGTAAAGTGACAGTTTAAAGGTCAAGGCATACCAGGTGTTGGTGTACCAGCCACTACACGCAACGTGTGAAGAGTGCCTTTAAAGGAAAACAGAATAATAGTCAAGGCACAATTTTGGGATTTGTAGTCAAAAAGGTCCAGTTGTTGGTGTTCCATCCACTTTATGCTACTTTGTCTACTGTCTACAGTGTCTGTTGAGTTATTGGCACAATTTGGGATTCCTCGTCAAAAGAGGTCAGCACGAATAGCGCATTGTTCCTGTACAATTTGTGTTCGCTGCACAGAAGAAGATTGCAGCAGAAGAAGGGTTAATGATACGGAGTATCTGCCCTTAATTATCTACCACTGCTTAGGTGTTTTAGTGGTGATGTGCCCCCTCAAAGTCTTTGGCACCATTTGGTTCTTACAGCACAGAGATCTGGGTGCTCAAGAGAAAGCGCTAATTCAGTCGCATGTGTTCCCTTTGCACAGGGAGGATCAGACAATATGAAAGCATGACAGCAATTTATCTTGAATTCGTGCTGCTTTGAGAGTTTTCTAGTGTGTACAAGTTAAATTGGAACATTTCTTGCTTACCTCCTCCAGCGGCTGTCGTTTCTCCAATGGGAAGTCGGTCGACTTCTCCTGCGGCTGAGCGGGAGGCTTTCCTTATTGCGTGGTGTGTGGATAAGCGGGAGAGTCGTGGCCAGTAAGTTCGTTGGTGAAGAGCTCCTTTCTTCTCTTCTGCCTGCCTGGTGTGATGACGCAGTCGAATCCTGCAGGGGGTTACGGCGAAAGGCACGCGTCACAATACCCGTCACTACCTGCTGCAGAGAAAGCTTGTGGAACGTCAGCACGGCAGCGTGTCTCCGCAGTGTGCCGTTTTCGATTTCTGTTTCCCTTCGGCGCACACTGTTTGCAAGTCACCTCTGGTTGTGCTTATGGTCCAGCACCTCAGCCGTCAGCTAACGCAGGTACTCAAGGAAACTGACCGCACTCAGGCAGCTGTCTCCGCTCTGTGTGAACTTATGTTTCCGGAACCGACAGGTTCTGTTGTGTAGTTCTCCGTGTGATCACTTCAATGCTGGAGTTGGGTGGTGTTTCTGGTAACTTTCTTCTGCATAAAAGACTCGTATCTGCATACATCGGTGTTTCATTTGTGAATTTCGATATGGCACTTACACTTTCATTTGTTCTGTAACTGCTGTCTTTTACTGACTTTGGGGTTTGGCTATTTGTGTAGCGTTATACTGTCAGTTTTTCAGGAAGTTATTGGCCTTCGCTTTATGCAAAGTGTTCTGTTCTTTCATTGCTGTTCCTTTTATTGTGTCAGTACACCGTCGTCTGGGCATTGCCTGAGGGGAACCCTCGGTTTCTTGAATGTCGGAAGTGATTTCTCATTGCTGTTTTCGTTATTTTCTCATGTTTTGGGTTATGCATTTATTTCAGGCTACTCGGGTGAGAAGTTGCTCATCGGTGTATTCCAGTGTGCTTTTTGTATGGTGTTTAAATGCTCTCGTATAAATATCGTGATACCACAGGTTAAAGTTTGTCTAAGGATGGGTTTACTTAGTTTCTATGGGTGGTTTTCGCTATTCCCTTTCATGAGGGTTGGTTGTAGGTTTATTTACCTCTTTAGTCTGTTTTGTCAGATACTCCTTCTTAGGTGTGTCTAACCTCTACAAGGGGTTTGGTACGTGGGTTACTTCCCATTTTGGGTCTTTAGTCAGTTCCCATTCTAGTTCCAGGTTTATTAGTCCTATGGGATTATGTGTTACTCCTACTCTGGAGTAGGTAACTTCCACGCGGGGGTTGGGACATGGGTTAGTTCCCATTAGTTTGTACCTACGTGAACTCCTACTTGGGGTTGGTTGTGGGTTTTACTCCCTGTTATAGCTGTGCACATTACTTTTGTATGTACCTTAATGATTGGTCATATAGGTGACAACCCATTTGTTTTTGATTTCCCTACTCTTGGGATTGAGTCGTAGGTTATTCTACCTGTAGCACCATTCTTTGTTTTGCTTTTGGGTCATAGTGCTTTACGTTACAGTGTTAATGGAATATAATGCTATGTTTTTATATATTAAAAAATTCTCTTTTTAAGGGGGATGGGGGATCTTACATTTATTTGTATTTATCTTAACCATCCTTCCTTTTCAGAATGTTTTCCTCTTGTGATGTTTTGTTGTCACTGCTGCGTCCAAGAGATTTGAGATTGATACTAGTATTGTTTTTCTCCTGCATTAATGATTCCATCTTCTTTGATGCTTTGTTCATTCGCTGTTTCTTTGTGTTTTGAAATGTAAATCTAATTTGACATTGTCCTCTACTTTCCTTTTGTTTTGTTTAAGGAAAAAGGGATAATGTTGTATTCTACATTTTAGTTTAATATGTACTCTAGCCCTGCTGCCTCTAGCTGCTCAACCAGAGTGTGTCTTGGTATTAGAATGTTGGTGTGCCTGTGATGCGTGGAATGCCTGGGTGACTGAGTGGGGTGAATGTGGCAGTTGGAGATGGGCTGAGCAGCTAGGGAGGCTGCTCCTGGTGGGGCTGGTACCACACTAGGCTGGCTGGAGTCATAGCTGTTGTAACTTGATCTGAAGACTGAATAAACAAGTCTTGAATATACAACCTGGCTCCTGGTGTCTTTCCACTAAGGACACAACAGTACTCCTCTCTAAGTTAAACAGCACCACCATGTGGCAGACTGTCATAAGTGCCGAAGTGCCAGTTTTTTCAATTAAGTGCCGGCACCGTGCACCGGAAACCATGGCACCTTTCTTCCGCCACTTTGCCCCTGTGCTGAATGGGTAGGGTGACCAGACGTCCCGGATTTTCCCGGACTACCCGGGTTTCATTGGACGAGTTTGTTAATTTTAAATAAATGTCCCGGTGTTTGGGAGAAACGTCAGGTCATCATGCAAAGCTAAACGAAACGAATGCTCTCCTTTCCACAAGAGCCTCTAAAATCTGAATTAATGTAAGTAATGTATCTGTGTCTGCCAGGCAGCACAGGAGGGTCCTTCTCCCAGCTGAGAGACAGAGCGGGGAGGAGTGGCAGGGGGAGTGCATGGTGGAGGTCCTGGCATGTCTAATGTTATGGTAACGTAGTCTTGTAAGTGTGTGTGTATGTATACATGCACACATTTACAAGATTTACAAACCCTAGCAAATTAATACATATATTTATACACACATGCACAAACGCATATATAAATATTTATCTTATATATAAATATATATATTGAGGGCCCCATTTACAAAAAAGTGCCGCAGCGCATCACCGGAAGCGCCTTGGCTGCGCCCCGCTGTAGCACTTTCAAAGCACAAGGATGCATCATATCTACAAGGATATGACGGATCCCTTTGCTCTCCCCTGCGCCGGCCATTTCTAGAGATTCTTCTCTTCTGTGTCTCTCCTTATATTCAGCCCATACCTAATCTTACTACTACGATCTCCCAATAACTTCTTTCTAGACTCTGCCCTCTTCTATCCCCCATTATCCTTTTAATCCAATTAACAGACTCGCATGTCCACCACTCAAATTAACTTAAATTTCACTATACTAATCAACCACTAATCCTTTTTGGGTTCCGGGTTACATGCTTGTCACCAAAATGCGCTTCGGCGCTTTGTCAGGGGTAGGAAGCGCTAGATAAATACAATTTTAATAATGTGAAGTTGCATTTTACCTCTTGCTTTGTAGACTTGCTATTAAAACGTTCTAAACCATGAATGCGGTTTTCCATTCTTATTGGAATCAATGGTCTTATATTGCCACCTTGTGGCAGATCCAAAATTAACATTTAAGGCACTAATATCTTCATATAAAACGAGGATTCCCAATATTGTAGTTGCTGAAAAATCTGCAGGAGGGATCTTCAATCCAGTGTATCTGAATTAGAAAGCTGCAAAATGAGCATCTGGTAGAAGCTCGAAATGTCTCAGAAGGGACTACTGAAGTTTAGAAACCAGCTAAGTGGACTGTGATCCTGAGAAATACCACAGAGTGAACTGTAGAGCTGTTCAAAGAAGCAACCTTATGGAAAACCATAAACTACATGCCTCTCTCTCACACTTCTTCATCCATCACACTGATAAGCGCTACGTCCCCTCACTGGATGACCACACCTCCGTGGTCATCAATTACAACATGGGAATACTTCCTACATAGGATCAAAACAAAACCAACACACTGAACCATACACCGGACATGGTTTAGCATGCTACTCATAGGCGAGTACTTCAGCATCCCACATAGAGGTAATAGGCACTATATAAATGTTACAATACAATATAATCTTGTGTTTAAAAGTTTCTGCCCCAAATGTTATGGATGGTAAATAAATACATGAAATAAAAAAACAGCTAGGCCAACTCTGGTCTGTTCCTAACAAGGTACTAAGAGTGAGTTTTCAGGAAGAAATGAAAAATGAAGTATTTGGACCACCAACATATTTGCTGTCAGTTATAGCTAGTTTTGAATTTCCATAGGAAATCCATTTTTTGTTTTAACAGCTTTGGGGCTGTTCGACGAATCTGAACTTTCCAAAAAAACCTTTAATCCTGTTTGGGTCCTTCATGGTACATTTTGCACAGATCCGTTGATCAGAATTCAGGAAAATGGAGCGGTCCCATAAGTTCCATTTTCCATTTTAATTGCCATAAGGTTCTTTGCTCTTCAGTACAGCAAAAAAAGCTGAACGGAATTGCATCAAACTTGTCACAAAGTTAGAATTTTACTCAAGGATTGTGCTTTTGTTGGTTTGGTGTAAATCTGATAAGTAGCTTTTGAGAAATAAGCATTTAAACAGATGTTTGAGTTGGTCTTGAAGAGGTTAGAGATAGAAATACGTTTGTCAATTGGAAAGTAGAATTTTCATTTTCCTATAACCTTTACGTTGTTTGACATATTTACACAAAATTTGCCATCCTTAGCTTGCTGTTTATATTTTTATGTTTGTGCAGATTTCTCAAGGAGGCAATTTTGAAAGTGGTTGGGGTCAAAAACAGATTAATTTGCTAATAACTAAGACTTACAAGGGTTGGTTGGCACGGCGCACTGCTTGATGGTGGGAGTTGAAGGTATCTGGAGTTTCTAGAGTTTTGTGGAAATATCTAGGTGCACCAGCAGGTAGAGTTACTGTCCTGGAACGCTGGTGATAGAATATGGGGTCATGTGCATTACCTCTCGTGTAAATGCATCCCTGCTATCTGGGCACATTAATGGTGGTTCAAGGTTGAATTAACAACCGACTCCGAATGTTGTATAACAGTTAATTCATTGTTTAATAAACAAAAAGTTTCATATTTGATAATGTCTCAAAGTTTTTTTGGATTTCCAAAGGAATACATTCAATCAGATGAAGTTTCTATAGATCAATAAGAGCTCCGATGCATTTCGGGCTGGGATCGCCCTTTCTCAAGGAGCGCTGTGGAAAGAATGCAAAATACGGGCACATCAATGTTTTAAGCGAAAAACGCATATATGAATTCAATTACGAGGTGTTAGGCAGGTGTGGGGCTGTTGGTGAACTCGGTGAGGGTGTCTAACAAGCAAGCATACATGCCGGTTTGTGGGTCTCAAACAGGGGTTGTGAGGGGTCAGGGTGGGAAAAGGCTACGGAGAGTGAAGGATTAACAATATCATGCTGTGTGTGAGTCCGCTTAGCGGAACGCGGAATGACCCGTTTATGTGACTGGGGTGCGTTAGTTAGCGCGATTAAGTCAATCTTGCGTGATTCAATGTGAGATAAAAGTGAAGTCGGAATCGGAAAAAATTGTACCCCGTGTGGAAACGGGACTTACGTATTAAGTTGAAGTCCCAGTATGCAGGAACCTAAATACAGAATGGCGACCGTTAGCGGTATAGCCTTAAAGGTGTGATGGGGATATGTGAGGAAGTGGTGGCAAACTTACGTTTGTGGAGATTAGTCTCTCATAAACACGGGCGTGTTCATATTGAAGGCTAGGGAGCAGCGGAGTCTGCGACCTTCGTGCAGGATCAACCGGAGTGCTGCAGTGAAGCTGACTTACACAAACAAAGTGTAGGTTAAAAGAAGGACTATGGGATCATGCATTAGCGTGGCGGCCATATTGGAGTGGGGTGTAGTGAATATTAAACCATAGGGGAGTGGTGCTAATAAAAGGGTTACAGCGGGGAAACATACGTTGGTCCGAACTACTTATTGGCAATGCGTATAATAAGTACCACACAGGGTACTATAAATAACAATTAAATTCGAGGCGGTCATTAAGACCGTACGGCTTCATGGCCTGAAGTCTGTAAATCCATGATGTTTCTTTTTGTAGGAGTGTCTTATTCGGATCTTTACCTTCCAGTTTGGGTACCATCTCTAGGACTAAAAACTTCAGTTGCGCAATTTTGTGGGCCGCTTCGATGAAGTGGTTAGCAATGTTCGATTTGGTGTTCTTGGTTCTGATATTGGACTTGTGTTCCGTGATGCGGGTTTTAATTTTCCTGGATGTTTTGCCTACATAAATCATGCCACATGGGCATTTCAACAGGTAGATTAGGTTGCACGAGTCGCATGTGGCGTTCACTTTTAATTTTATGTCAAAGCCCTTCATTGGGTGATTGATGGTGTTCCCTTTTATAATGTTATTGCAGTTACTGCAATGATGACACGGGCGGGTGCCAGTGTATGTCGCGTCTTCCAAGATTTTTTTAGATAAAGTTTCTTTGATGTTTTGTGCTCGGGTGTAAGCAAAAATCGGGGTTTCTTTGAATAAATCTCCAAAATCAGGTTCTGAGGCTAAGATGCGCCAATGCTTCTTGATGATTTTTTTGTATGTTTGACTTGAAGTAGAGTATTTACTGACAATTACCGTTCTGGTATGTGTTGTCTTTGGGACGCTTTGAAGAGCTTGGGAACGTGAAATTGCAGATGCCTTTGTAAGTGCCTCATCAATAATTTCTTTGGGATAACCTCTTTCGGAGAATCTGGTGGACATAGTTTCCATTTGTGTTTTGCTTGTAGCTGGGTCTGACACGATGCGTTTTATTCTCAGCATTTGGCTGTAGGGCAGATGTTTTTTCAGGGAGTTTTGGTGGAAGCTCGTGAAGTGCAAAGTATTGTTGCGGTCGGTGTTTTTCCGATACAAGTCTGTTTGCAGGCCTCGGTTGGTGGATTTGATGAGTACATCTAGGAAAGTTATTTCATCACTGCTGATGTTCCATGTGAGTTCGATACGGTTATCTTTGGAATTCAATGATTTTAATGATGTTTCTAGGTTTTCTCGTGTGTCCTTCCATACAAAGAATAGGTCATCTATGTATCGGGCATAGAATTTGAGGTTGTCCGTCCAATTGCTGTCAGAGTAGATGTAGTTGGTTTCGAATTCACCCATATAGTTGTTCGCGTAGGTGGGTGCTGCGCAATTTCCCATAGCCATCCCTGACAATTGTAGGTACCAGCTTTGTTCGTGTGAGAAGTAGCTATGGTAAAGGGTAAAAACCATAAGTTCCATGAGGAGAGTTTGGAGTGGTTCCGCGATGTCGCTGTTGAGCAAAGCTTTCTCAATGGCTTCGATGCCGCCTCCATGGGGAATGGAGGTGTAGAGACTCTTGACGTCGGCTGTGCACATAATGATGTGTTCATCTTGGTCTATGGGTGTTTGAGACAATTTGATGAGGAAGTCAGTCGTGTCTTTAATATAACTTTTCATATTAGTGACACTAGGTTGAAGATACCGATCAATAAATTTGCCAATCGGTTCATGGATTGAACCTCTGGTGGAGATGATTGGGCGGAATGGTGGGTTTGTGAGATCCTTATGTATTTTTGGTAACATCGTTATGGTGGGACATTTGGGATGTTCCACTGTCAGAAATCTTTTGGTTCTTTCATCAATGGTTTCTTCGTTGAGTGCCTTGTTGATGATGGTCATAAGGTCTGTCTTGAATTGGTTAGTGGGGTTCCACTTAACGGCATGTAGGTGTCTGGGTCATTTATGTGTTCCATGACTCTTTGGTTGTATAGGTCCGTGTTTAAAATCACAAGGGCCCCGCCTTTGTCTGCTTTCAGGCATTTAATAGAGTTGTTGTTGGCGATTTTTTTCAGGGTGGCTTTGTCCTTGGTGCTTAGGTTTTGACGACTTCTTTTACGGAAATTTATTTTGGAGATGTCTTGTTTCACCAGAGTTTCGAACGTGTCAATACTTTTGTGGCTGCATGGGGGCATGTAGGTGCTAGATGGTCGTAAGCCCATTAATAAATCTGGTTTGACTTCAGTGGATGGTTCCCACAAACAACACCAATCTTCTAGAGCTGGAAGTTAGCACATTTAAGTTAACACGCAAATTGCGTCTGAGACATTTTTTTTAAAAGGTTGTGGAACCATCCACTGAAGTCAAACCAGATTTATTAATGGGCTTACGACCATCTAGCACCTACATGCCCCCATGCAGCCACAAAAGTATTGACACGTTCGAAACTCTGGTGAAACAAGACATCTCCAAAATAAATTTCCGTAAAAGAAGTCGTCAAAACCTAAGCACCAAGGACAAAGCCACCCTGAAAAAAATCGCCAACAACAACTCTATTAAATGCCTGAAAGCAGACAAAGGCGGGGCCCTTGTGATTTTAAACACGGACCTATACAACCAAAGAGTCATGGAACACATAAATGACCCAGACACCTACATGCCGTTAAGTGGAACCCCACTAACCAATTCAAGACAGACCTTATGACCATCATCAACAAGGCACTCAACGAAGAAACCATTGATGAAAGAACCAAAAGATTTCTGACAGTGGAACATCCCAAATGTCCCACCATAACGATGTTACCAAAAATACATAAGGATCTCACAAACCCACCATTCCGCCCAATCATCTCCACCAGAGGTTCAATCCATGAACCGATTGGCAAATTTATTGATCGGTATCTTCAACCTAGTGTCACTAATATGAAAAGTTATATTAAATACACGACTGACTTCCTCATCAAATTGTCTCAAACACCCATAGACCAAGATGAACACATCATTATGTGCACAGCCGACGTCAAGAGTCTCTACACCTCCATTCCCCATGGAGGCGGCATCGAAGCCATTGAGAAAGCTTTGCTCAACAGCGACATCGCGGAACCACTCCAAACTCTCCTCATGGAACTTATGGTTTTTACCCTTTACCATAGCTACTTCTCACACGAACAAAGCTGGTACCTACAATTGTCAGGGATGGCTATGGGAAATTGCGCAGCACCCACCTACGCGAACAACTATATGGGTGAATTCGAAACCAACTACATCTACTCTGACAGCAATTGGACGGACAACCTCAAATTCTATGCCCGATACATAGATGACCTATTCTTTGTATGGAAGGACACACGAGAAAACCTAGAAACATCATTAAAATCATTGAATTCCAAAGATAACCGTATCGAACTCACATGGAACATCAGCAGTGATGAAATAACTTTCCTAGATGTACTCATCAAATCCACCAACCGAGGCCTGCAAACAGACTTGTATCGGAAAAACACCGACCGCAACAATACTTTGCACTTCACGAGCTTCCACCAAAACTCCCTGAAAAAACATCTGCCCTACAGCCAAATGCTGAGAATAAAACGCATCGTGTCAGACCCAGCTACAAGCAAAACACAAATGGAAACTATGTCCACCAGATTCTCCGAAAGAGGTTATCCCAAAGAAATTATTGATGAGGCACTTACAAAGGCATCTGCAATTTCACGTTCCCAAGCTCTTCAAAGCGTCCCAAAGACAACACATACCAGAACGGTAATTGTCAGTAAATACTCTACTTCAAGTCAAACATACAAAAAAATCATCAAGAAGCATTGGCGCATCTTAGCCTCAGAACCTGATTTTGGAGATTTATTCAAAGAAACCCCGATTTTTGCTTACACCCGAGCACAAAACATCAAAGAAACTTTATCTAAAAAAATCTTGGAAGACGCGACATACACTGGCACCCGCCCGTGTCATCATTGCAGTAACTGCAATAACATTATAAAAGGGAACACCATCAATCACCCAATGAAGGGCTTTGACATAAAATTAAAAGTGAACGCCACATGCGACTCGTGCAACCTAATCTACCTGTTGAAATGCCCATGTGGCATGATTTATGTAGGCAAAACATCCAGGAAAATTAAAACCCGCATCACGGAACACAAGTCCAATATCAGAACCAAGAACACCAAATCGAACATTGCTAACCACTTCATCGAAGCGGCCCACAAAATTGCGCAACTGAAGTTTTTAGTCCTAGAGATGGTACCCAAACTGGAAGGTAAAGATCCGAATAAGACACTCCTACAAAAAGAAACATCATGGATTTACAGACTTCAGGCCATGAAGCCGTACGGTCTTAATGACCGCCTCGAATTTAATTGTTATTTATAGTACCCTGTGTGGTACTTATTATACGCATTGCCAATAAGTAGTTCGGACCAACGTATGTTTCCCCGCTGTAACCCTTTTATTAGCACCACTCCCCTATGGTTTAATATTCACTACACCCCACTCCAATATGGCCGCCACGCTAATGCATGATCCCATAGTCCTTCTTTTAACCTACACTTTGTTTGTGTAAGTCAGCTTCACTGCAGCACTCCGGTTGATCCTGCACGAAGGTCGCAGACTCCGCTGCTCCCTAGCCTTCAATATGAACACGCCCGTGTTTATGAGAGACTAATCTCCACAAACGTAAGTTTGCCACCACTTCCTCACATATCCCCATCACACCTTTAAGGCTATACCGCTAACGGTCGCCATTCTGTATTTAGGTTCCTGCATACTGGGACTTCAACTTAATACGTAAGTCCCGTTTCCACACGGGGTACAATTTTTTCCGATTCCGACTTCACTTTTATCTCACATTGAATCACGCAAGATTGACTTAATCGCGCTAACTAACGCACCCCAGTCACATAAACGGGTCATTCCGCGTTCCGCTAAGCGGACTCACACACAGCATGATATTGTTAATCCTTCACTCTCCGTAGCCTTTTCCCACCCTGACCCCTCACAACCCCTGTTTGAGACCCACAAACCGGCATGTATGCTTGCTTGTTAGACACCCTCACCGAGTTCACCACCAGCCCCACACCTGCCTAACACCTCGTAATTGAATTCATATATGTGTTTTTCGCTTAAAACATTGATGTGCCCGTATTTTGCATTCTTTCCACAGCGCTCCTTGAGAAAGGGCGATCCCAGCCCGAAATGCATCGGAGCTCTTATTGATCTATAGAAACTTCATCTGATTGAATGTATTCCTTTGGAAATCCAAAAAAACTTTGAGACATTATCAAATATGAAACTTTTTGTTTATTAAACAATGAATTAACTGTTATACAACATTCGGAGTCGGTTGTTCATTCAACCTTGAACCACCATTAGTGTGCCCAGATAGCAGGGATGCATTTACACGAGAGGTAATGCACATGACCCCATATTCTATCACCAGCGTTCCAGGACAGTAACGCTACCTGCTGGTGCACCTAGATATTTCCACAAAACTCTAGAAACTCCAGATACCTTCAACTCCCACCATCAAGCAGTGCGCCGTGCCAACCAACCCTTGTAAGCCTACTTTCACTGCCCAATTGGCAGGCAGCACGCACCTCGAACATGCAGTACGAGGAAATATCCAAGTCCACTGAAGCACACGCCAGTGTACTAGCATTCGATAAAGATGAGACAGAACGCATCTACGCGCTCATCAATGAAGACTTAACCCAAGCCACGTCAAGCCGAACGAAAGAACAATGCGTTAAACAGCTACTTTACCTTTCTAAAAGACGTATAAACCAAAAACTTCATGCCAACACACTCATTAAATATCACAAGGTCCTGCGCATTCCCAGAGGACTAAGGATTGCATTAAAACCTTCTTTATGTAAGAATTCTTCAGCTTTTCAAGAAAGATGGAATGCCATCTTAAATAAATGCAGCTTGGACCTCATTCTTCTTATTGTGGAAGAACTGTCTGGAATTCTCTCGGAACTGTCTAAAGAAATCACAGATATTGAACACGAAATGGAAGAAGCTATTGATCCCGAAGAACTGAAACAGATTCTCGAAGACGTTAACAAGCAATTAGATAAACATGCGAAAGACATCAACGACCGGAAGATCCGCAAGTTCCGCCGGGACACCCTGGATTACAAGTTAAGAGAAGTCTATACTTGGGCGGACATCTACGCCCAACGCAGACGTAATAGACCCTTTAACCAGAACACTGACACCTCATCTTCAGGGAGTGACACCACCAATCGTCCACCAAGACGCACCACAGCGGAGAAACCTACGTCTTCGGATTTACATGATCAACCATCCAATCGCTCTACAAGCGACCCTTCCACCTCGGTGCCTTTTTTAGAATCAGGCCAAAACTCAACAAACGACCCAGGCGGGGTAAGAGAGCAGGCAAAAGATACAGAAGAGGCCCAATCATCCACAAAGACGAGACAAAAGACGAAGAAACATCGCTAGTCATCAACATCTCAGACACCCAACTAAACGACCAAGAAACAAAGGTACTTCAAAGAGGAATGTCATTTGTTCCCACAAACAACACCAATCTTCTAGAGCTGGAAGTTAGCACATTTAAGTTAACACGCAAATTGCGTCTGAGACATTTTTTTGAAAAGGTTGTGGAACCATCCACTGAAGTCAAACCAGATTTATTAATGGGCTTACGACCATCTAGCACCTACATGCCCCCATGCAGCCACAAAAGTATTGACACGTTCGAAACTCTGGTGAAACAAGACATCTCCAAAATAAATTTCCGTAAAAGAAGTCGTCAAAACCTAAGCACCAAGGACAAAGCCACCCTGAAAAAAATCGCCAACAACAACTCTATTAAATGCCTGAAAGCAGACAAAGGCGGGGCCCTTGTGATTTTAAACACGGACCTATACAACCAAAGAGTCATGGAACACATAAATGACCCAGACACCTACATGCCGTTAAGTGGAACCCCACTAACCAATTCAAGACAGACCTTATGACCATCATCAACAAGGCACTCAACGAAGAAACCATTGATGAAAGAACCAAAAGATTTCTGACAGTGGAACATCCCAAATGTCCCACCATAACGATGTTACCAAAAATACATAAGGATCTCACAAACCCACCATTCCGCCCAATCATCTCCACCAGAGGTTCAATCCATGAACCGATTGGCAAATTTATTGATCGGTATCTTCAACCTAGTGTCACTAATATGAAAAGTTATATTAAAGACACGACTGACTTCCTCATCAAATTGTCTCAAACACCCATAGACCAAGATGAACACATCATTATGTGCACAGCGGACGTCAAGAGTCTCTACACCTCCATTCCCCATGGAGGCGGCATCGAAGCCATTGAGAAAGCTTTGCTCAACAGCGACATCGCGGAACCACTCCAAACTCTCCTCATGGAACTTATGGTTTTTACCCTTTACCATAGCTACTTCTCACACGAACAAAGCTGGTACCTACAATTGTCAGGGATGGCTATGGGAAATTGCGCAGCACCCACCTACGCGAACAACTATATGGGTGAATTCGAAACCAACTACATCTACTCTGACAGCAATTGGACGGACAACCTCAAATTCTATGCCCGATACATAGATGACCTATTCTTTGTATGGAAGGACACACGAGAAAACCTAGAAACATCATTAAAATCATTGAATTCCAAAGATAACCGTATCGAACTCACATGGAACATCAGCAGTGATGAAATAACTTTCCTAGATGTACTCATCAAATCCACCAACCGAGGCCTGCAAACAGACTTGTATCGGAAAAACACCGACCGCAACAATACTTTGCACTTCACGAGCTTCCACCAAAACTCCCTGAAAAAACATCTGCCCTACAGCCAAATGCTGAGAATAAAACGCATCGTGTCAGACCCAGCTACAAGCAAAACACAAATGGAAACTATGTCCACCAGATTCTCCGAAAGAGGTTATCCCAAAGAAATTATTGATGAGGCACTTACAAAGGCATCTGCAATTTCACGTTCCCAAGCTCTTCAAAGCGTCCCAAAGACAACACATACCAGAACGGTAATTGTCAGTAAATACTCTACTTCAAGTCAAACATACAAAAAAATCATCAAGAAGCATTGGCGCATCTTAGCCTCAGAACCTGATTTTGGAGATTTATTCAAAGAAACCCCGATTTTTGCTTACACCCGAGCACAAAACATCAAAGAAACTTTATCTAAAAAAATCTTGGAAGACGCGACATACACTGGCACCCGCCCGTGTCATCATTGCAGTAACTGCAATAACATTATAAAAGGGAACACCATCAATCACCCAATGAAGGGCTTTGACATAAAATTAAAAGTGAACGCCACATGCGACTCGTGCAACCTAATCTACCTGTTGAAATGCCCATGTGGCATGATTTATGTAGGCAAAACATCCAGGAAAATTAAAACCCGCATCACGGAACACAAGTCCAATATCAGAACCAAGAACACCAAATCGAACATTGCTAACCACTTCATCGAAGCGGCCCACAAAATTGCGCAACTGAAGTTTTTAGTCCTAGAGATGGTACCCAAACTGGAAGGTAAAGATCCGAATAAGACACTCCTACAAAAAGAAACATCATGGATTTACAGACTTCAGGCCATGAAGCCGTACGGTCTTAATGACCGCCTCGAATTTAATTGTTATTTATAGTACCCTGTGTGGTACTTATTATACGCATTGCCAATAAGTAGTTCGGACCAACGTATGTTTCCCCGCTGTAACCCTTTTATTAGCACCACTCCCCTATGGTTTAATATTCACTACACCCCACTCCAATATGGCCGCCACGCTAATGCATGATCCCATAGTCCTTCTTTTAACCTACACTTTGTTTGTGTAAGTCAGCTTCACTGCAGCACTCCGGTTGATCCTGCACGAAGGTCGCAGACTCCGCTGCTCCCTAGCCTTCAATATGAACACGCCCGTGTTTATGAGAGACTAATCTCCACAAACGTAAGTTTGCCACCACTTCCTCACATATCCCCATCACACCTTTAAGGCTATACCGCTAACGGTCGCCATTCTGTATTTAGGTTCCTGCATACTGGGACTTCAACTTAATACGTAAGTCCCGTTTCCACACGGGGTACAATTTTTTCCGATTCCGACTTCACTTTTATCTCACATTGAATCACGCAAGATTGACTTAATCGCGCTAACTAACGCACCCCAGTCACATAAACGGGTCATTCCGCGTTCCGCTAAGCGGACTCACACACAGCATGATATTGTTAATCCTTCACTCTCCGTAGCCTTTTCCCACCCTGACCCCTCACAACCCCTGTTTGAGACCCACAAACCGGCATGTATGCTTGCTTGTTAGACACCCTCACCGAGTTCACCACCAGCCCCACACCTGCCTAACACCTCGTAATTGAATTCATATATGTGTTTTTCGCTTAAAACATTGATGTGCCCGTATTTTGCATTCTTTCCACAGCGCTCCTTGAGAAAGGGCGATCCCAGCCCGAAATGCATCGGAGCTCTTATTGATCTATAGAAACTTCATCTGATTGAATGTATTCCTTTGGAAATCCAAAAAAACTTTGAGACATTATCAAATATGAAACTTTTTGTTTATTAAACAATGAATTAACTGTTATACAACATTCGGAGTCGGTTGTTCATTCAACCTTGAACCACCATTAGTGTGCCCAGATAGCAGGGATGCATTTACACGAGAGGTAATGCACATGACCCCATATTCTATCACCAGCGTTCCAGGACAGTAACGCTACCTGCTGGTGCACCTAGATATTTCCACAAAACTCTAGAAACTCCAGATACCTTCAACTCCCACCATCAAGCAGTGCGCCGTGCCAACCAACCCTTGTAAGCCTACTTTCACTGCCCAATTGGCAGGCAGCACGCACCTCGAACATGCAGTACGAGGAAATATCCAAGTCCACTGAAGCACACGCCAGTGTACTAGCATTCGATAAAGATGAGACAGAACGCATCTACGCGCTCATCAATGAAGACTTAACCCAAGCCACGTCAAGCCGAACGAAAGAACAATGCGTTAAACAGCTACTTTACCTTTCTAAAAGACGTATAAACCAAAAACTTCATGCCAACACACTCATTAAATATCACAAGGTCCTGCGCATTCCCAGAGGACTAAGGATTGCATTAAAACCTTCTTTATGTAAGAATTCTTCAGCTTTTCAAGAAAGATGGAATGCCATCTTAAATAAATGCAGCTTGGACCTCATTCTTCTTATTGTGGAAGAACTGTCTGGAATTCTCTCGGAACTGTCTAAAGAAATCACAGATATTGAACACGAAATGGAAGAAGCTATTGATCCCGAAGAACTGAAACAGATTCTCGAAGACGTTAACAAGCAATTAGATAAACATGCGAAAGACATCAACGACCGGAAGATCCGCAAGTTCCGCCGGGACACCCTGGATTACAAGTTAGGAGAAGTCTATACTTGGGCGGACATCTACGCCCAACGCAGACGTAATAGACCCTTTAACCAGAACACTGACACCTCATCTTCAGGGAGTGACACCACCAATCGTCCACCAAGACGCACCACAGCGGAGAAACCTACGTCTTCGGATTTACATGATCAACCATCCAATCGCTCTACAAGCGACCCTTCCACCTCGGTGCCTTTTTTAGAATCAGGCCAAAACTCAACAAACGACCCAGGCGGGGTAAGAGAGCAGGCAAAAGATACAGAAGAGGCCCAATCATCCACAAAGACGAGACAAAAGACGAAGAAACATCGCTAGTCATCAACATCTCAGACACCCAACTAAACGACCAAGAAACAAAGGTACTTCAAAGAGGAATGTCATTTGTTCCCACAAACAACACCAATCTTCTAGAGCTGGAAGTTAGCACATTTAAGTTAACACGCAAATTGCGTCTGAGACATTTTTTTGAAAAGGTTGTGGAACCATCCACTGAAGTCAAACCAGATTTATTAATGGGCTTACGACCATCTAGCACCTACATGCCCCCATGCAGCCACAAAAGTATTGACACGTTCGAAACTCTGGTGAAACAAGACATCTCCAAAATAAATTTCCGTAAAAGAAGTCGTCAAAACCTAAGCACCAAGGACAAAGCCACCCTGAAAAAAATCGCCAACAACAACTCTATTAAATGCCTGAAAGCAGACAAAGGCGGGGCCCTTGTGATTTTAAACACGGACCTATACAACCAAAGAGTCATGGAACACATAAATGACCCAGACACCTACATGCCGTTAAGTGGGAACCCCACTAACCAATTCAAGACAGACCTTATGACCATCATCAACAAGGCACTCAACGAAGAAACCATTGATGAAAGAACCAAAAGATTTCTGACAGTGGAACATCCCAAATGTCCCACCATAACGATGTTACCAAAAATACATAAGGATCTCACAAACCCACCATTCCGCCCAATCATCTCCACCAGAGGTTCAATCCATGAACCGATTGGCAAATTTATTGATCGGTATCTTCAACCTAGTGTCACTAATATGAAAAGTTATATTAAAGACACGACTGACTTCCTCATCAAATTGTCTCAAACACCCATAGACCAAGATGAACACATCATTATGTGCACAGCCGACGTCAAGAGTCTCTACACCTCCATTCCCCATGGAGGCGGCATCGAAGCCATTGAGAAAGCTTTGCTCAACAGCGACATCGCGGAACCACTCCAAACTCTCCTCATGGAACTTATGGTTTTTACCCTTTACCATAGCTACTTCTCACACGAACAAAGCTGGTACCTACAATTGTCAGGGATGGCTATGGGAAATTGCGCAGCACCCACCTACGCGAACAACTATATGGGTGAATTCGAAACCAACTACATCTACTCTGACAGCAATTGGACGGACAACCTCAAATTCTATGCCCGATACATAGATGACCTATTCTTTGTATGGAAGGACACACGAGAAAACCTAGAAACATCATTAAAATCATTGAATTCCAAAGATAACCGTATCGAACTCACATGGAACATCAGCAGTGATGAAATAACTTTCCTAGATGTACTCATCAAATCCACCAACCGAGGCCTGCAAACAGACTTGTATCGGAAAAACACCGACCGCAACAATACTTTGCACTTCACGAGCTTCCACCAAAACTCCCTGAAAAAACATCTGCCCTACAGCCAAATGCTGAGAATAAAACGCATCGTGTCAGACCCAGCTACAAGCAAAACACAAATGGAAACTATGTCCACCAGATTCTCCGAAAGAGGTTATCCCAAAGAAATTATTGATGAGGCACTTACAAAGGCATCTGCAATTTCACGTTCCCAAGCTCTTCAAAGCGTCCCAAAGACAACACATACCAGAACGGTAATTGTCAGTAAATACTCTACTTCAAGTCAAACATACAAAAAAATCATCAAGAAGCATTGGCGCATCTTAGCCTCAGAACCTGATTTTGGAGATTTATTCAAAGAAACCACGATTTTTGCTTACACCCGAGCACAAAACATCAAAGAAACTTTATCTAAAAAAATCTTGGAAGACGCGACATACACTGGCACCCGCCCGTGTCATCATTGCAGTAACTGCAATAACATTATAAAAGGGAACACCATCAATCACCCAATGAAGGGCTTTGACATAAAATTAAAAGTGAACGCCACATGCGACTCGTGCAACCTAATCTACCTGTTGAAATGCCCATGTGGCATGATTTATGTAGGCAAAACATCCAGGAAAATTAAAACCCGCATCACGGAACACAAGTCCAATATCAGAACCAAGAACACCAAATCGAACATTGCTAACCACTTCATCGAAGCGGCCCACAAAATTGCGCAACTGAAGTTTTTAGTCCTAGAGATGGTACCCAAACTGGAAGGTAAAGATCCGAATAAGACACTCCTACAAAAAGAAACATCATGAATTTACAGACTTCAGGCCATGAAGCCGTACGGTCTTAATGACCGCCTCGAATTTAATTGTTATTTATAGTACCCTGTGTGGTACTTATTATACGCATTGCCAATAAGTAGTTCGGACCAACGTATGTTTCCCCACTGTAACCCTTTTATTAGCACCACTCCCCTATGGTTTAATATCCACTACACCCCACTCCAATATGGCCGCCACGCTAATGCATGATCCCATAGTCCTTCTTTTAACCTACACTTTGTTTGTGTAAGTCAGCTTCACTGCAGCACTCCGGTTGATCCTGCACGAAGGTCGCAGACTCCGCTGCTCCCTAGCCTTCAATATGAACACGCCCGTGTTTATGAGAGACTAATCTCCACAAACGTAAGTTTGCCACCACTTCCTCACATATCCCCATCACACCTTTAAGGCTATACCGCTAACGGTCGCCATTCTGTATTTAGGTTCCTGCATACTGGGACTTCAACTTAATACGTAAGTCCCGTTTCCACACGGGGTACAATTTTTTCCGATTCCGACTTCACTTTTATCTCACATTGAATCACGCAAGATTGACTTAATCGCGCTAACTAACGCACCCCAGTCACATAAACGGGTCATTCCGCGTTCCGCTAAGCGGACTGACACACAGCATGATATTGTTAATCCTTCACTCTCCGTAGCCTTTTCCCACCCTGACCCCTCACAACCCCTGTTTGAGACCCACAAACCGGCATGTATGCTTGCTTGTTAGACACCCTCACCGAGTTCACCACCAGCCCCACACCTGCCTAACACCTCGTAATTGAATTCATATATGCGTTTTTCGCTTAAAACATTGATGTGCCCGTATTTTGCATTCTTTCCACAGCGCTCCTTGAGAAAGGGCGATCCCAGCCCGAAATGCATCGGAGCTCTTATTGATCTATAGAAACTTCATCTGATTGAATGTATTCCTTTGGAAATCCCAAAAAACTTTGAGACATTATCAAATATGAAACTTTTTGTTTATTAAACAATGAATTAACTGTTATACAACATTCGGAGTCGGTTGTTCATTCAACCTTGAACCACCATTAGTGTGCCCAGATAGCAGGGATGCATTTACACGAGAGGTAATGCACATGACCCCATATTCTAATAACTAAGACAACATTAGTTTTGCATGAAATTTGGCAGGCTCTTAGAATACTTAAACACAAGGCAGGAATCCCAGGTTTCATGCAGATCTGAGAAGGGGCATGGGTTAAAAAATAATTTGCTAATAACTTTGGCATGGTTTTACAGATATGCACAATATTTGGAAGACAGCATGTTTAGCTTACTTGTGGTATTTAGAGTTTAATGGAAAACCGTCGGGGTGGGCGGGTAACACTTAAAGAAGTGGTAAAAAAAACAGTATTTTCCATAGGAATCTTTACTCTCTGACACACCAAGAAACCTGGAAGAGAGTTATAATCAACTTACCATAAAACTAAAACTTAACTTGGGTCAGAGCTGTTGCTCGGTTTAGGGTAAAGTAGTCTTGAAAATATTAGCATTGCAACAATGTTTCAGTGGGCTTCAAAGGGTTAAAAGTTAGAAATATCTGAGCCATTAGTATGCAGCTTCTCCTCAAACCCAGGTTTACAGACGGTCCATGGACCTACGTTGGAAAATAAAAGTCCCCATTGAACAAGAAGCCTTTAGCTCCTAATGTCTGTTTAAAATCCGCAGGATTAAAGTTTGGTCTGGTGTTCACAAATAAAATACCGTGCCATGCTACAAGCCGGAACCTATGGAAAACCTGCGCTTCGTGTTTGAAGCCCATACACAGTGGGGGGTTGGCACTCTGCGATAGGTAAGCAAATTAGAAAATGAACACTTTTTTCCCTCTAAACCCTGGAATTCTGCCCGTCTTGGCAGATTTGCAAGAAATTCCATTTACCAAGGGTAAGCTACACGTGCCAAGGTTCTGCCGAATTGCATACTGCTCCATAACACAACACAAAAGATATTAGCAAATAAAGGAATTTTTTATCCCTGCTTTAACTTTTCACCCGTTGTTGGATTTGCCGAGAACTTGAGATTCCTGCATTGGGCTCAACTTGCTAACAGTCTATCAAATAACATGCTGATTAATTTAATACTGCTAATGCTGTTTGCAAATGAAACATATTTTGAACCCCTAGTTAACACAGCCCTTCCTTGATGAATTTACATGCAACTCAGTATATCAAGGCTAAGCTAAACATTGTTTTTATACCAATTTTTATTGACACGTGAACAACCCGACATGATACAATAATAATTAGAATGACGTATGTAGACCGCAAATAGCAGGGCAAGTCCACACTCCATTGAGGCAGGGGTGAGCCGTGTGCCTTGCATTCGCCTGGGTAGCTAGGTGTCCACTTTAGCGTGTCTTTTAGACTATTGAAAATTAACTGTACACTAAAAGAAATGAAAACAACACCCCTCTACCCTCCACTCCTAGGAAACTTTCTAGGGCAACAGTTGTAAGGATTATTGCCAAGTAGAAAGAGTGTACGCAAACAGCTTTGCGGTTGAACAAAAGAAGATGGTGACAGGGTATGGGAGTCATCTCTCAGCCAGAGCAGGATATCGCAGAGGGTTGGGCCCCAGTGATCTGCTGTGATCTGTGGACTTTTTGAATTTCTGCGCGCCAGTGTAGGAAGAATTGGGGAGTGGCCGACTTCCACCATACCACTAAGGCTCTATTGGTCAGGAAGAGCGCCAGGTCTGGGAAGTGTGCCGTGGCCCTCCTGGTCTTGGGTGCGGGTATAGTCCCATTAGGCAATGTTGGGCTGTAGTCAGACGCCCCCCACCCATGGGCCTCGCTATGTAGGCAAGAGCCGTGCCCCAAAGTTGTCATAAGGGTCCATAGCACAGAACATATGTACCACACATGCCGGTTCAATTTTATATCTGAGGCATTCAGCGGTGACTGGAGGGTAAATGGTATGGAGCCAGTGTGTGGGGGTGGGTGAGGTAGACCCTGTGAAGAAAAAAAAACTACATATATTTGAGCCGAGGGTTAGGGGGGATTTTGCTAAGGTATTCTAGCACTCTCAGCCAGTCTGAATCATGGAACGGCTGTCTCTGCGAGGCTTCCCACCCAGAGTGTAAGCGTGTGTGTACTGTCATGGTGGTCTGCCTCCGGGAGAGTGTGGGTTGTATAAGCTGTCCAGTCTAGTCTTCGGTGGTGCTATAGCAGGGCAGCATGTGACTTTCTCACCTAGGCCAGCAACCCCTCGGATCCTCCCCGCCTCCAATTTATGGGGGCCCAGACTGGCAGCTAAGTGCCCGACAGGCACCCAACCAGTCTTGATACACACCCCATGGAGCACGGCCTCAAACGCGTCCCACTCCACTAGCGGAGGGAGGTTGAACCTGCATTGTGTACTAAATAGGAGGCAATAGTATCTGAAAGAAACAGGTTAGTTTTAGATTCCTTACCTTAGAATATCCCCAGGCGTCAGACTGGATCCGGAAAGTTTTGCGTAGCAGTACCCCTGCGCGTCGGTAGGTGTTGTCTGCGGCTCCGCGTCCGTCGTCTGCGTCGTTGGCGCCGGGAAGACGTCGTCGGAGTACTTAGATGCCGCCCACGCGCACTGACGTCAGTTTTTCTTTTTTCCACGCCAGCAAGCGCAGGTCCGGAAAAAGCAGTACTTCTTAGTCAATTTTTGACTAACTTTTTCGATCCTTTTTGGCTCCTTTTTCGAGTCGGTAGACTCTCGGTGCCGATAGGGATGCCAGAGCTCAGACCCTGTGCCGATTGTAACCGCCTGATGTCGGTTACCGACCCCCACCGTCGGTGCCTTTATTGCCTTGGGGCCGACCACGATGACAAGTCGTGCTGCGACTGCCGGGCCTTGACGTAGAAGGCTAGGCGGGAGTGGTCCCGTAAGTGCCTCGAGCTCCGGCAGTCGGCCCCGCGCCGTTCACGGTCCCGGTCGAGGAGGAGGTTGAAGGACCGGTCGCAGGGCCACAGTCATCACAGCTCAGCGAGTCGACACCATTCGTCGGGCTCCAAGTCCTCAGGTAAGAGGCACAAGAAGTCGAAGAGACGACATTGCTCTTCCGACTCCCCCCAACGCTCGCGCGATGCGGCCGGGGGTTCGGGCAACACCGCCCATGCGGCTCCGCCGGAGGCGCAGGGGCCGCGGTCAGCTCCATACCCGCCGGTCCCTGGGCTGAACGCGACGCCGGAGGAGATCGATGCCTTCCTCATGGCCATTAGGTCGATCTCTCCTCCGTCGGGTCTCGCTGTGGTGCCTTCGGCCCCGTCAGATCCGGCGGCGGACCAGCATCGCTCGACGCCGCATTCGACGCTGAGAGAAGAGCAATTCTTCTACGATCCGGCCCCATCCTTTGCACCTGAATATGAGGAGATGGGAGGCGAGGAGGATTGGGAGGGGTCTGAGGACCCTCTGGCACAGCAGTGCCAGTCATATCAGGACTGGGCAGTTGAGCTAGGGGAGGCCAGTGGTCTGGAGACTTCGCCCGACACCTGATTTATCTCCCCTCCTACCGTGGCTATGGAGGAGGGGGCTGCTTACAGCGTGGTGTTGACGAGGGCAGCCAAGGCCTTGTCTCTTGAGCTCTCCGTCGCGGCCATGAGGACTAACCTCCTCACCGAGGCCCTCAAACCGCAGGCATGCTCTTCAGAGCCTCTACTGCCGTTTAATGATGCCCTTACTGATGTTCTGTTGGGCACCTGGTCCAAGCCCGCTACAGGCCCCCCTGTAGATCGGAACGTGGTCAGACGCCACTGCCCGGCCCCGGGCGACCCAGCTTCCTGTCCACCCACCCCACCCCGAGAGCCTGGTTATCCAGGCCTCTAACTCCCAGACCGCATTCCCGACTGCCCCTCCTGATCGGGAATCCAAAAGGTATGACCAATTTGGTAAGAAGCTGTTCTCACTTAGTTTGGGGTTGCGGTCGGTCAACACCGCTTGCCTTTTGGGCCGTTACACCCACTCTCTGTGGGACACGGTTGCAGACGTGCTGCCAGACTGCCCAGAGGAGGCCCGGGCAAAACTCGCTCAAGCCCTTGCGGAAAGGCGAGATGCAGCACGGTACTCTATTCGATGTGGGCTGGATACCACGGACTCGCTAGGCCGGGCGATTTCCACGACGGTGGCGGTTCGCCGCCACACCTGGCTAAGGTCCACCAACTTCTCGGCTGATGTCCAGAACACACTCATGGACTTGCCGTTTGATGGCCGTCGCCTTTTTGGCGACAAGGCAGACAGTGCGCTTGAGCATTTCAAGGACTCCAGGGCTACGGCCAAGTCCTTGGGCCTGTCGGGCTAGCACCAGCAAACTTCTGCCTTTCGCTCCTTTTGTGGCCAAGGAAGGTACGCCCCCTCACGTCCTACCATCCAGCCCGGCGGCATACGTGGTAACCGCCGTGGCGGTGCCAGGGGACAGAAGCGAGGCCAGTCCACATCCACCCCCGCAGCATCCGCCTCAAAGCCTTCCTAGTCCGAGCTTTCAGGCCCATTTGACGCCAGTGGGGGGCAGGGTTCGCCATCACCTCCTCCACTTGCGCACAATCACATCGGACAGGTGGGTGCTGCAAATTGTCTGAAGGGGCTACTCCCTCCCCTTCGAGGCGACCCCTCCAGCCATGCCACAGCAGTATCACCGTGTGTCGGGGGATCACTTGCATCTTCTGCAAGAGGAAGTTATGGCCCTCTTGGCCAAGGGGGCCATCAAGCAGGTTCCTGGGCCAGAAGTAGGGTGTGGTTGTTACTCCCACTACTTTCTGGCTCCCAAGAAGGGCAAAAGGGGGCCTGCGCCCTATCTTGGACCTGCGGAACTTCAACGGCTTCCTCCAGAAGGAGAAGTTCAAAATGCTGACTTTGGCTCAGGTCTTAGCTACCCTAGACCCCGGAGACTGGATGGTAGAGTTGGACTTGCAGGACGCATATTTTTACATCCCCGTCCTGCCGGCCCACCGGCGTTACCTGCGGTTCACGGTAGGCCAAGAGCACTTTCAGTTTACCGTGCTCCCCTTCGGCCTTGCCAGCGCCCCGTGGGTGTTCACAAAAGTGAGGGCGGTGGTCGCAGCTCATCTGCGCAGATTAGGGGTTTCAGTCTTCCCCTATCTCGACGACTGGTGGTTGAAGGCGGGCTCGCCACAGACAGTCGTCAGCCACCTCCAGACTATGGCCAACCTCCTGCACCTGCTGGGGTTCTCCATTAATGTGCCGAAGTCACACCTGTGTCCCTCTCAGAAGCTCCTCTTCATCGGAGCGGTTTTGAATTCAGCGCAGTTTCGGGTTTATCCTCCCGAACAGCGAGTTCTGGATATTCAGGCTCTGATTACGATCTTTCAGCCTTTATCCCAAGTCTCGGTCAGGTCGACCCTGCGGCTTCTGGGGCTGATGGCCTCCTGCATCCTTCTGGTGCATCACGCCATGCGGATGCGGGCTCTGCAGTGGGACCTGAAGTTTCAGTGGGCCCAGCATCAGGGCAACCTGTCCGACCACTTCCTGATCTCGGAGGGCACTGCGAGACAGTTGCAGAGGTGGCTCACGGACCGTGATTGGGTCAGCGGTAGATCTCTCTCCCTACCCCAACCAGAGCACGTAGTGGTCACGGATGCATCCCTCTTGGGATGGGGGGCCACATGGGAGAGAGGGAGATCAGAGGCCTCTGGTCTCCGGTGGAGTCTCTGCTCCATATCAACCTTCTGGTGCTGCGGGCGATCCGGCTTACACTGAAAGCCTTCCTTCCCTTTGTCAGGGGATGTATAGTGCAGGTGTTCACGGACAACACCACCACCATGTGGTACTGCAACAAACAGGGCGGGGTGGGGTAGTGGACCCTTTGTCAGGAGGCTCTGCACCTCTGGCAATGGCGGGATCACCAGGGCTTGTCCCTGGTGGTTCAACACCTGGCAGGTTCCCTGAACGCCAGGGCGGAGAAACTCAGCCATCGGTGCATGATGGCTTACAAATGGCGTATCAACTCGGTCGTGGGGCAAGGTCTCTTTCAGCAGTGGGGAGAGCCTTGGTTATATCTATTCGCCACAGAAAAGAGCGCACAATGTCCTCAGTTCTGCGCATTGGAATTTCCAAGGCGGCACTCGCTCGGAGACGCTTTTCGTCTCGAGTGAGGCTGCGGTCTGTTGTACGCCTTTCTGCCTATACCACTTTTGCCCAGAGTGCTGAAGAAGATCAGGCACGACCGGGCCCAAGTCATCCTTGTGGCTCTGGACTGGGCACGATGATACTGGTATCCTGAGCTACTCAGCATGTCAGTCGATCCCCCGATTCGTCTGCCCCTTCAGGAGGACCTTCTGTTGTAGCAGCAGGGGACAGTCCTCCACCCGAACCTGTCCAGTCGTCACCTCCATGCATGGAGATTGAGCGGCGACAGTTGAGGCCATTTGACTTGCCTCCTGAAGTCTGTGATGTCATTCTGGCAGCCAGGCGTCCCTCCACAAAATCGGTATACGCCTGCAGGTGGAACAAATTTGTGGCATGGTGAACAGCAAAGGCTGTGGATCCCCTTTCTGCCCTCCTTTCAGAGGTTCTCCTCTTTCTTCTTTCTCTTGCTCAGCAGGGCTCTGCTCTGGGCACTATCAAAGGCTACCTCTCTGCCATTTCAGCTTTCTTAAGGCTCCCTGATCAGCCTTCTCTTTTTAAGTCCCCTGTTGTAAATAGATTCTTGAAGGGCATCACTCACATGTTTCCTCCTGTTCCTTTCCTGATGCCTCAGGGGGACTTGAACCTTGTTCCGACTTATTTGATGTGTGCTCCCTTCGAGACACTTAACAATTTACCTCTTCGTCTTCTTACTCTTAAGACTGCATTCCTGGTTGCCATCACCTCTGCCAGGAGAGTGAGTGAGCTCCAGGCTCTATCTTCTAAGCCTCCTTTTCTTTCTGTCCATCTGGACAAAGTTGTTTTAAGAACGCGTTCTTCTTTCCTGCCCAAGGTGGTTACAGCCTTTCACATCGGGCAGTCCATCACCTTGCCCACCTTCTTTCCGCCTCCGCATCCCTCGAAAGAGGAAGAGAGGCTCCACCGTCTGTACCCAAAACATGCGCTCTCATTCTATCTGGACCACACACGCCAGTTTCGGGTGGACGACCAGCTCTTTGTTGGTTACGTGGGCGCTAAGAAGGGAAGGGCGTTGCACAAATGAACCATTTCTCGATGGGTAGTTTTGTGCATAAAGGCATGTTATTCACTGGCTAAAAAGGAGCCTCCTGTGGGGCTGCGTGCCCATTCCACTCGAGCCACAGCGGCTACTACTGTCCTGGGTTGGGGAGTCCCCTTGCAGGACATCTGTCAGGCAGCTACGTGGGCCTTGCTGCACACTTTCGCTAGACACTACTGCCAGGACAGCCAAGTCCAGAGAGATGGCTTTTTCGGCCGTTCTGTTCTCCAGGACTTTCTGGTGTGATCATTGGTTCGCAGACCCACCACTGGGGTTGGTATTGCTGGGGTATCTATTCTAAGGTGAGGAATCTAACACTAACCTGTTTCTTTCAGATGCACAACCGCCCCACCCATCCTCCCCGTTCTGCGAACCGATATCTAGGGTTAAGGTTCTCCCCTTTGAGGGCCCTAGTTTCATGGCACCAGTGTCAGTTTTCATGGCTCTGCATTTCTGGCGCGGAAAGGCTGTGTATAAGAACTGATGTCAGCGCTCGAGGGCAGCGTCTAAGTACTCCGACGTCATCCCGGCGCCAACGACGGACGCGGAACCGCAGACGATGCCTACCGACGCGCAGGGGTACTGCTACACAAAACTTTCCGGATCCAGTCTGATGCCTGGGGATATTCTAAGGTAAGGAATCTCACACTAACTACTGTTTCTTACAGGTATATTGTTACCAAAGGTAAGTAACTTGTGCTTCATGGATGGTGGATTTAAATATTGAGTCTTCTAACAAGTGAGGTTGCAGCCTCAATGTGGGGACGGGGCTAGGCACTTCTACATAACTGGATTTATGATCAGAGGAGGTCTTGCTGCGGTAAGTCATATTTGTGATGTTTGTAGCAATGTCCATGAGGCAGAGTATATTATCGAGGTGAGCATGCAGGCATTGGGGGGAGGGATGAATACTCTCTGTCGAGTCGGTGATGTGCCCACCAGACATCCGAGGGAGTACAATGGGTCAGCCATTTGGATAGCGCCACACCAATGCGAGTAACCGGGGCATCCAGGAGGGGGATGGGACTGGTCAAGGGCAGTATTCATCACACAGTTGAAGTCTCCAACCAGAGTCAACCCATGGCGCTAGGTATGAGGAGAGGAAAGCAAGGTACTGGGGTTTATATAAGTGAGTTTACTTGAGGAATACTATATGTCCTGCAGTGTGTCTAATTTGTGAATAGAGATTATATCTTTTGGCCGCAATGCCCAGGCCCCTGCCATTCATTACATGTCTGGAGCCTGTAGGTCTCAGTCTGTGTTCATGGCGTTGTCCCTCTGTCAGGCATGTTCACTCATTAGGGAAGGTGGCAGAACCACTTCGGTATCCTTGGCTGTGACAGCATGGATAGTAAACTCCAGGCGTTTCCAACAATGGAACCATAACTTCGAGTTAACTCCAAACCAAACGGGACAGAGGCCAAAACACACTAATGAGAGCACAGGGCCACCAATTGAAGATTGCCAGAGAGGTGAGGCAAGGCCGACGAGGGGCCCTCACTAAGAGTGACTGTTGGGGGGTAAAAAGAAGGAGAAAATGAGAGTCCACTTCCTAGGGTGGATATGCTTCTTATAATAAAAGGGACAAACATTTTCAGGCCTGGGCATCGCTAGGACGTCCGGCTCCAGGTGCATCTAGTCAAGTTCATCAGCTGTCTGCAGAGTAACCTGTTGACCCTCTGGATGTAAAGACTAGAGTCCAAAAGAAAGTCTGAGGAATCACCCCCATGTGCGGAGGCGGGGCTGAGTGATGTTATCCGCCATCACTTGCAGCCGTGAGGGAAAGAGGAGGGCATATTGGAGGTCGAGCTTGCGCAGTGCACTCTTGGCCTCCCTTTAGGATGTTCTGGAGTTTTGGACTGCTAAAGTAAAATCTGGGAAAAGCATCACTCTTGAGGAGCTTACCATAATGGGTTCCACTTTTCGAGACTGACGGAGGCTGCAGCCTCGATCCCTGTAGTTGAGAATCCTGGCAACCATCAGGCGGCGCCCCCCCCTTCATATGCCGGGGCCCGGGCCAGGAACCTGCTTATCCACTCTACTTCATACATAGTTGGGTCAATCAGCCCCCAAAGCCAAGATTCTACATAGATCATAGCATCTCAGCCCTCCACTCCTTCTGAAAGTCCCACAAGACGAATGTTGTTACGGCAGGATTAGCCTTCAGCGTCTTCAGCTGGTATTCCAGGAGCTGCACACATTCCATCAGGCGGGCGAGTTGGGTCGAATTGTCATCCGAATTTAGGGTAGTGTCTTGAAGGCGGAAATATGTTGGAGGAGCTTGTCCCATAGTTTACGTTGATCTTCTCAAAGAACCCCTGGATTAAGTGGTAAGGTGTTGATTTTGTGCTCCATTGTGGAATGGGAGTAATGGATCTCGGCAGTATCAGATCAAGCTTAATGGGCGTGGAGCTGGAGGAAGAGGCAGCAGATGTAGGGGTCAGTAAAGTCTTGGGGGAGTCCTCCATCGCCATGATCTCCATGGCCGTACGGTGCTGCGTCCCGTCATGTGACGGCTTGGTCCGACAGTTTGTGAATGGCACATCACAGGTGCAGACTCCTTTTTCGTGCAGCTCTCCTCACCTATGTTCATCTCAAGGGCAGCTAGGAGGCCCACCATGCACCCCCCAGCACGGTCAGCACAAGAAGCCCCTGATCCGGATCCTCCCCTTGTCTGGGGCTCTGTCTGGGTCGTCGGAAGCCACTGCCGGACAGGGCCAGATGGAAAGGTCTATTGTCCGCTCAAGGCTCCTGTTGGGTCACTGCATGTCTTGGGGCCAGAACTTTGTCTCCACTGAAGGCAGCGCTCCCCCACACTCATGCCGCCCAAGATGTAGATATGCTGCCTGCCAGGCGGGCCTCAGGCCGGGCCGGCATGAGCAGCCTCTGGTCCCAGCACCACACTCCATTATCTGGGGTCCCTGTATGAGTCAATCAGGGCTGCCGCTGGTTGGGATCAAAGAAGGGACTACAATCCACTCGGCCCCCCTATGCAGTCAACAAATGTCTCTGTGCTGATGTTCAGGCTTCTTCGGAAGCCCAAGGAAGGTCCCCCATGTGAGTGCCCCTCTGCAGTTCTCCCCGCCAGCTCTGATGGACCTTACGTGGCATGACCCAGCTGTGGAGGCCCTCCAGCATGCCACTGTGTAGGGCCCCAGCCACAGTAGCCAAGGAGGAAGGGAGGGACCTCCCTCCACCGCGCTGCAACTTCAGGGCCTCGTGCAAGGCCACTCACTGACATGTGGCTTGGGCCCCAGCCCCTGTTCCGCAGGCAGTCCTGCCACCCCTAACAGCCTTCAGCCCTTCAATCTGGTGCAGCGAGGGAGAGGAGCAGGCTCAGTATCACCCAGTTTCAACAGCGCCCAGAAGGCCGGGGGTCACGCCCGGCTGCCACAGCCATCCCAGTCTCCCGACCCAATGAGGGCAGATCTCCTTCTTTGGGTCTCTCTGTACACGGCATCTGCCCCGGGGTTCAAGGTGGCAGGCACTGGGAAAGGTTGATGATGCAGTCCCCCTGGGTGTGTCTGGTCTATCCTGGCCCCAGGTAGGGGCCGGTTCCAGACAGAAGTTTGTTTTTCCCTAGGCCGGCAGCAGAGCTCTCCTAAGGTGCTTCAACCATCCTGCACGGCTCGCAATGCCCTCCCCAAGACTAAGCCAAACACAAGGACTTGACAAATTTCATGCAGTTCTGTCATAAGGCGCCAAAGTTATTAGCATGATCTGCTTCAAACTTGGCATACCAAGGAGAAAATAAACATGCTAAAGGATTGCCAAGTTTTACTCTGAATCGTGAAACGGTTTCTCAGTTATTATTAAATTAACCTTTTTTGTTCCCCTCTCCCCCCTGGAAATGTCCCCGCTGATGAATCAGCACAAATTTGAAAACATATTAGTGAGCTGAGCCTGCTAAATGTCTGCCACATTTTGTACAGATTCGTCAAATGGTATAATCTTGTAAGCTAGAAAAGGGGGGATTCAAAAGTGGAATTTACCATTTTAATTCCCCCAGGACAGTTTGCTATCGATATAGAAAAACTGTTGAATGGAATTAAACCAAATTTAGCATGAAGTTAGAACTTTACTCAGAGAGGGGACTTTTTTATTTGGTGTAAACACGCCCTCTAGTTTGAGAAATTAGCATTTTAAAAGGTGCCATGTGAGATTAACCTTGAGAAAAAGTTAGACATCCGGACCGTTAATTTGTGGAGGATCCACTGTACCAGTACTGTGGATCCTCCACAAATCTAAAATTGAGAAAATACTCAGGAGCTTTTTCTTCTGTCTACCATTTTGGTACAACAAATCCAAAGAAGGATCCGTAGTACCGGAGAGATCTGATTGGCTGGCCACAACATCGGGAGAAAATGTTGCAGCCACCATTACAGAGCTCGGGAACTTGCTCTGAGTCCAGAAGAAAATTGAGAAACTGTCCACAAAGTGGCAGGGTAAGCATAACCTGGCATATGTGGGCGGTGGGGTATTATTTTGTTGCTAGATTTGTGGTACTACAGCGGAACCCATTGAGGCCCCTATGTGCTCCACAAAAACTACTGCAGTACTGCTGGAGCAAGCTTCACTGCCATGGTGTTGCGGTTCTATGCAAGCTTCCATACCATAGTACTGGATCCGTCGACCCAGTTCTTGTACCACGGATATAGCACCAATGAAGGAAGCTTGCTCTAAGATCTGTAGATCCAAAAAAATGCAAAAGCCGTATTTGTTTTATTCAGCCTTGAGCAGCGGGGTTTGGCTGCCTGCAGAGCATGGTCTGTGCAGAGGCCAGACCCTCAGGCCAACCTCCACTGCAGCCAAATGCCTTGCACAGCAGGGGTGGGCATAAGGCATAGCCAGAGGTTATCCCCTGTGGTCAACCATTGATGCGCATAGCCAAAGGCTGTATACAGCAGGTGTTAGCAGCATGTGGAGTTTTGGGAGCAAGGCATTACAGGAGGCCAGGCCCTGCCACCAATAACCACTGCATACAGCCAATAACCATATACAGCAAGAATTTACCACATTTGGAGGTTTGGGAAAAGGGCCTGGTTGGAGGCCAGGCCCTGCCGCCAATCTTCAGTGCCAACGACTGAAGGCCATCCACAGTGGAGGAGGCCCTGCTGCCAATCTTCAGTGTCAATGACTGAAGGCCATCCACAGTGGAGGCTGGGCGCACCACTAACAGACATGAGGTGTAAAATAAATTCACCTTAAAATATAATCAGAAAAATAGACCCCACGACCAATCCACACTGTGCATGTTATTTTGCTGTGTGCAGTGGCGTGGGGGTTCAGAGCCTGGCCTTTTGCCTGACCAGGCCCTACAGCCAAATGCCTGCAAGCTGCCAATCACTACTGCACCTAGCCTTTTGCTGTACACAATCAGGTTTAGCTGCACAGCCTGTCCTACAACCAGGTACTGTGCCCAACCCTCCATGGGCCGTCAACCCCTAAGACATGCTACCCTTTAGCCAAGCACCGCAAGGGTTGGCCAGAGGACCTGGCTTAGCCAAACCTTCAATGGTGACCAACCCCTACTGTCCTACTATGTACAGCCTTTGGCCATGTGCTGTAGTGTAGTTCCTATATTCCCAATAGGCTCTGCGCATTGGAATAATATACCCTGTAGATTTGACGTAGGACTTATATCTACTAGGTCTCTATCGAATATATTAGACTTAATTGTGAGTGCCAGCTAGCTCAGAGGTCACTAGAAACTTTCTCAAGTTCACAAGAAGGGATTTAGTTTCTGACAACCGCATAAACATGACAACTTTGTTTCCCCATGATAAAACTGATCTTCAGAGTCGTGGAAAGAATAGATAGATATTTCACTCAGTCAATTGTGCATGCTTCGTTTCATCAGAGGTGCAGCGAAATAGAGAGACGGGCGTTTTCAATAAAAGTATTTATTGAACAGTCTTCTTTCTCAAGCATAAGAAATGAACTGTTACAATCGTAAGACTGGTTGCAAAATATAATGCATACAGTAAAAAGAGTAGAATAAAATAATACTGTAAGAGCATTGTATGGTTCCTAAACCATAGATAAATACATACATAAATAACAATGGCTAAAAAGTACTCAACTGGTGCTTCTAACATATGCCTATCCCGATGTACCTAAACTAAGCTTAGTATGAGGGAAGAAGTAAGTGAGGTGTAGCATAAATTTAGTAATCTTTACCAATAATCTCTCCAAGATTTCTCTTAGGGTCTAATTAGCTCCGTACCTTGATTTGGAATGAAGGTCAGGCTCACGACTCGATTTCCCAACAACCCGCAAGGGTAGCTTGGAAACACTGGAGCTGGATTTCTCGGCAGGAGAAAAGACAGCGTCTCTCTCAGTGCGTCTACTGGAGGGTCGGCTTCCTTCGGCACTTGCAGTAGCAGGGCGTGTCGGGCAAGTAGATAGTCGAACTGCTCCAAACCACTGTGTGTTTGCTATGGCAAGTGTGGGCATATTTATACCTTGAAGCTACCGAGTTTGACGTAAAGGTGGACTGAATAACGTCATCAAGGAGTCTCAATTCTTTGAAAACTCCATGAGTTCTTGGACAAGTCAGTTTTCGAGCAAGGGAAATCCCTAGCTGCTGAAGCTGAGTTTTCCAAGAAATCGTTGTAGATTTTCAGAACTAGTGGAAATAGCCCTGCCGTATTTGGACTGCATGAGCTATGTCTAAATATGGTTATGATTCTTATGCCTATATAAGGATATGGTGATTTATACCTATATAAGGGCATGAATCGGGAAAATTACAATAGGGTCCTAAAATGTTATACAACAGTGCTAAGGGGTGGGCCGCAGGGTCTGACCTATGCAATACCCGCTGTGCACAACCTTCGGTTGTGTGCAGTTCTGGTTGGTCACAGGGCCTGCCCTTCTGCCAGGACCTGCATTGGAATGTTTGTGAGTGGCCAATCTGTGCTGCACATGTCCTTCAGCCCTGCACAGCAGGTAAGTTGAAGAGCTTCACCAATGGGCCAACCCTTAGCCAGCTAACCCCTGTTGTACATGGTCTTTTGATGTGTACAGCAGAGTTTGTCCACAGGTACTGGCCATAAGCCAAGTCTTGCAGAAGCCCGTTCTTAAGGGAGGAGAGGCTAAGCCCCCCACCACCACCTTTTGGCCGACATGAAGAGTGTCTGTCAGGCTGAGCAAAGATCAGCCTGACAGATATTCTTAATGTTCAAGTCAGGCAGCCAGGTGCTAGACATGCTCTAAATGCGCAGACGCCTGACTTCCTGAGCTGAACTTTGCCAGGCTGAAGATGTCACAGCGCTATGGGCGTGACCTCTTAAGCCTGGGAAGGTGCTTTGAAGACCTCCCGCTCATGACGAGGAGGAGCGTCAGTGATAGCCTCAGACACGGGCGCTTCAGTGTTAAGCCCTGCAGTGCTCAGGGCCAAGTATGTATAATTGACACCTCTCACAGAGGAGGGTGGAGTCACCAAGTCTGTGACAACATCCCACTTTGTGATGAGGTAGAGACTTCCGCCTGCTCGTTGGCTGATCGAAGGTCAGCCAATGAGAGGAGGTGGCAGTCTGTCCCAATCTTGCAGGAACCTCGAGGCCTAGATCTCTGATGGTGCTGGTAAGTTATTTTTAGGTCGCGCCTGGGCAGCGCATGCGCTGCTCTGCAAGGCATGTGGTATTCATGTATGGAGATGAAGCTCCGCTCCCTCTCCACTCATATTTTTCATTGGTTTGTGTCATTGTCTGTTGTAAACTGTGGCTTTTTTTAATTTTTATTTTTTAAAGTTTTTATTGAAAAGAAACAGACATACAGATAAACAAACCAAACCTCACAAGGCAGAGACATAATAATACATTGTCATGGGACCGTGCAGGCAAAGCTCAAAGGCTAGATGAATACAATGCAATCAGATAGAACGGGGGTAGGGGCGGACAAGGAAACAAGCGGAACCATTAACCATAGATGACGAGTGAATGCCAATTAGGGGGACGAAAACACATCAATGGTCACATCCTGTGGGGGGGTACATATATTACCACGATAAGCATTCCACTAGGACCAGATTCTACCCCATTTCCTGGGCCGTCCCCGGGAAAGGTACACAGTCTTCTCCCGGAACATGCACCAGTCCATGTTTTCTTTCCACTTGGATAGGGTAGGTGGTCCATGTGAACCCCAGAGCTGGTCAATGTCCCTCTTCGCGACCATATTTCCAAGGGTCGCCCATATAATCTGTGCTGAGCTGTAGTCATTAGGCTCCCAAACATTCAACAAACAACGCCTGGCCTCGGGCAGCAGGGACACACCCGTGACACTTTTCATGACATCATGCACTCGGGACCAGAACCTGACCATCTCCGGGCATTCCCACAATATGTGGAGAAAGGAACCAGACATCCCACAGCCACGCTTACATAACCCATCCAAGGAAAAACCCATTCGAACCAGACAAGGCCCAGTGACATACACTCGATGGAGAATCTGAAGTTGGATGAACCTCAAGCGAGCAGGAATGGTGACCTCCCTGGGCGAGGACAAAGCAGATTGCCAGTCCTCATCGTCCAATTCAAGTCCGTCTGCACACCACGCAGCCCGGAGGCGGACCAGGAAGTCAGCTCTGTTATTGATGAGTTTCTTATAAATCAAGGAGATCGTGCTGTCGGGCACATGGCCATCCAAAATGCGGTCTCCAGAGGGGAAGACTCAGGAATATCAGCACCCGCAGCAAACACAGACAACAGAGCGTGACGGATCTGGGCGTACCTAAAGAATTCATTGTCACTAAGCTCATACTCCACTCGCAGCACATCAAAGAACTTGACAGTACCCTTCGACCACAAATCGCCCACTCTGCTGATACCAATCATGCCCCATTTATCAAAGCCTTTCGTTTTCCACAGATGGCCCAAGCATTCCGAATCGATAATTGAAAAAGCTTTATTCGAATTATGCACTCATAAAAGCACACACATATAAAATTGCACATTTGAACAACACTACACATACATTAACACTAGATTTCTAATTAAAATACACAGTATAAACACATAAAATATTCACCAAAAAGTTAATATAAGCTTTCTCATAGGGTACATGAGCTAAATGCAAAGTAAAAAGCCGAATCGCCCACAATGTGGATCAAAACCAAAATTGAACAATCAAAACTTGTTACGTACATTTAGCAACATATTATAGCTAAAAATCATAGTTATCTCACACAAATACTTAGCATTGCTATTCATACGAGCATATAGGCAAGAAAACAAAATAACAAGATTCAAAACCTATTCAGGGATAGGAACCTCCGCCTTATGGACCAGGCCCACCCCAGGTATTTTGCCGTTCCTATTACTATAGGCAATTCGGTTGAGGAACAAATAATTCTCAGCCCCTCAACACCACTAAAGACACCAAGGTTCCTACAAACAGGTGCCAGCCACATTTTCCTTGGATTTACATAAGCCTCACACAGGAATAGAAAATGTGCTATACTTTCATTGGGGGCGCCACATGTCGGGCAACAAGAACTACTATTAGATCCCCAGTTAGACATCAATGACCTCAAGGGGAGTGAACCTGCCCTTAGCTGGAAAAATAATTTCCTGTCTAGTGGTACAGTTAAAGTGTCCCAATACAATTCTAGTACAGGTCTTGTTTTAATTTCCATAAACCTACCCGCCATAGATTCTGGGGTCGCATTCCTCCACAACTTCTGGTCAATGTGATCCCAATATATAGCTTTTATAGTTGTTTTACTAGGGAATACTTCCCCAGAGGGATTTTCCCACAGTTTGGATAGACCAAGCTCGGCAAGAACGTTCCTGAGCTTTTTTAGCCATGCAATTTTATGGAAAACATCAGATTTAGCTAGGGCAGAAAACCCCTCGGCATAGTGTCTAATTTCTGGGGTCGTCCACAGCCGTCTCCAGTAAAGGATGGGCCTTAGGCGGGCACGATCGCTGAGCGATCTTCTTCCTAAATCCAGGCCAAGTGGTATTAACGGGGTACTTTGAGGGAGACTAGTTATCCCTCTCAAAAACCTGTTCTCCGATCTTTGAAGCGTATCAAACCTCTCAAAGCCCCAGACCTCAGCTCCATAAAGGGCTGCGCCTAAGGCTTTGGCGTCGTATACCATGAGAACAGGTTTAATGGGCCTGATTTTAGATTTTGATTGTTCCACTCGAAGCGCTCCCGAGATCTGCTGATGTTTCAGAACTGCCTTCTCAATGTGTCTTGTCCAACCAAGTTTACTTGATATCTCCACCCCTAGGTAAGTAAAGACATTTACTACCTCTAGTCTGATACCGTTCAGAGATACCCTGGGTCGGACTTGGCGCTTTTGCCCAAAGACCATCAGCTTAGTTTTGTTTACATTGACTTCGAGACCCCGTTCCTTACAAAACATATCGAATATATTCAAGGCTCTCTGCAGTCCTACCGGGGTTTTGGACACAATCAGGGTATCGTCGGCGAACATCAGGATCGGAACCCTGATGCCCGCCAGCGAAGGTGCGTCGACCCTCGCATCCAACATCCTATCGACAATGCCATTGATGAACAAGGAGAACAACAGGGGTGCCATGGCACAACCCTGCCGTACCCCCCGCTCAACGGGGAAATTGATGGAAGATTCCCCGTTCCGAATCATACAAAGGGGTGGCCCGAGTAAACCTGCCACACCAACCCAAGGCCGCATTCGCATCACGCCACACTCTCACTGCAATCTTAGTGGGACCGGTCAGTGTTCCACGGAGACTATAAGAATACAACGCTCTGCTGAAGGTCCCCCCAGGCAAAATAAATCTCTCCATGGAGAACGCCGGGGCAGGGCCCGGTGCGTAGGTCGCATGATTAATCGCACTTAACTGGGAAGCCCAATAGTAACGTCTGATGTCCGGGAGGGCTATACCGCCATCATACCATGGAAGCGTGAGTTTAGAAAGAGCAATACGGGCACGCCCATCCCTGACCAGTTGTCTCTGTAGGCTCTCCACTTCACGAAAATAGCCCGAGGCAATCATCTTGAAAAGCGCCGCTCTACCGAGGGGTGACAGCGGCAACCTACGCCAGCGAGCCACATCAAGCTTGAGCCGCTGAAGAGGGGGCAATAAATTAAGCTCATAACGCCTGGAGGGGTCCAAGGAAACATAAATCCCCAAGTACTTAAACCCGGTCTCCGTCACGTGAATCGGAAATCTACGCGGCAGTGGAGGGAGATCTCCAGCCAAAACGTAGACGCAGGATTTAGCCCAATTGATAACAAGACCAGAGTTCTTACCGAAAGAAGTAAGAACATCGAAAAGCACATTAAGGGACTTTTTAGGGGAGGTGAGATATAGGAGGATATCGTCCGCGTATAACGAGACTCGATCCTCAAAATCAGGAGACCATCGGATAACCCGCATAGAAGATTCCCAACGGAGCCACTCCGCCAGAGGTTCGAGAGCGAGAGCAAAAAGCAAAGGGGACAGCGGACAGCCCTGTCGGGTACCCCGTCCAAGCGTAAAAACGCAAGACACTCTTCGATTATCAACTACCTGGGCCAGGGGATTTTCATAAAGAAGTTTCACCCAGGCTATGAAGCCCGGCCCAAACCCGAATTTCGAGAGGGCCGCCTAAAGGTAGGGCCATTCGATAGTGTCGAAGGCCATGGTGGCGTCAAGAGAAGCCAAAATGGCCGGTTCAGTAAGCGTCTCGGCTCTCGCGAGAACCCCGTGGAGTCTGCGCAGATTCAAAGCAGTGTTGCGGTGCGGGATAAAACCGGATTGATCTGGATGGATCAAGTCCCCGATCACAGTTACTAAGCGATTGGCCAACAGTTTAGCCAAAATTTTGGGTTCGGCATTGAGTAAAGAGATGGGTCTGTATGAAGTACAACAATCCCAAGGCTTACCCTCCTTGGGAATGACGACGATGGTAGCGAGTCGTTGGTCCAAGGGGAGGGAGCCAGACTCCAGGGCCTCGAGGAACATGTCTCGTAAATAGGGCGCCATTTTGTCGGGTCGCAGCTTGTACAATTCAATGGGCAAACCATTGGGGTCCATCGCCTTACCCGAGCGGAGGGAACGAATAGCAACCGCGATTTCATCTACTGTAAGCGGAGCATCCATGAGGTCTCTGTCAGAGTCAGAGAGGCGAGGCAAAGCAATGTCCCGCAACAGCAAACGGGAGTCTTCCTCATCCCTGTCACAAACGGAGGTGTACACTGTCTCAAAGTGATCCGCGAAACACTAAACGATCCCAGCAGGGTCAGTGACACACTCACCATCAAGCCTCGCAATCACGGGGACCACACGATTCACTCTCTCCGTCTTGTCCAACCACGCTAGCAATTTACCCGCTTTATCGAATGTATGACGTTACAACGCATACTATTACAACGCATACTTTTACAACACATTTTTAACAACGCAAGTACCATTACAACGAATGTTTTTACAACGCACACCATTATAACGCAAGTGTATTAAATTATAAGAAAGTGCTATTACAACGCATTACATTACTCCGCATACCATTACAACGCATATATATATATATAAAATTATATAAATATAATTATTTTGTAACCTAAAACCTGGCACGGGATGCAGGGAAAATAGGGGTTTTGGGTGGGGAAGTGTATTAAAACGGTAAAATGATTTTAACGTTATTTTTGTAATATAACAACGCTATTTCTATAAAATAAATACTCGAGTACTCAAATTAATACTCGAGTATTAAAATTAATACTCGGGTATATATATATATAATTTTTTTCTCTATTAAACCTATTCCAATTTTTCGGAACATTTGGATATTCACAACAAAAATACCGAAAACAATTCCATTCAGAGTAAACAAACGTGAATAAAGGTAGCCACCATTTTAGAAACTTAACAATACCACAGTCCTACAACAGTTTCCATTACACTACATGGAAATCAAAGCAAACAAAATGGATGCGAATTGTCGAACCAAAACAGATTAAACACATATTTTAAAACAATAAATTAAAATATACATCGACACATCTATTAAAACTAAATAAAATTGTCAAACAAACGATTATTTTATAACATTTTATAATGAGACACAATAAAAACTATAAATACAGGTGACCCACCATTTTGAACTCAGTGGTCGGATGACTACGAGCGAGAGCAGACGCATTTTACGCTACTGCTAACGTGACTGACACAGAAGTTCTATCAGAGCAGTTACAGTACAATTTAAAGTAAGTAAGATATTAATTATTTAAAGTATAAGGTATTAAAATCTGCTTATAAAAAATATTAATATAAAGGTATAATTTTTACAGTTTGAAATTGTCATCAAAACGAATTACTTGGAAGAAAAATGAGTATACATCAAACCATTAAAACCAGTAAGCAGGAATTATTATTAAAATGTCTTCTAAATAGTAATAATGTGCAAAAATACCGTATTAATATGTGATAGAAATAAATGTGTTCAATATTTAATATTTATATTAATTTGAAGCCTACATTTCCAATTAAAATAATTTGTGTTAAAAATACTGTCATACAGTAATCTATTTTTAAATAATGTGTAGAAATGTACAAGTAATAGATATCTTATTTCACATATAAATTAAAGGTCCAAACTTAATGCTTCAAAAGAAGACTTAAAGAACTGCTTCCCAAAAAATCACAAACTACTGAAAAACATCGATAAGTTAAATTAGTCGGTAAGTCCAATTTTAATTATTTCTAAATTTTTTTATCAAACTGATTTTTTCACAGAGATAACTATTATCTTCGAAATGTGTTTTTTAAATAATATGAAAGTATTCATGTGGCTGTATAGTGAAAATCTGTATTAAATGAAAATAATAAAGCAAACTAACTTTTCTAACATGTTTATGTTCAAAATACATAGGGAAACTAAAATGTAGAAATAAACATCTCTTTTTTTTTTACTCAGAATGAGAAAACTGCTCTAATCTTCAAACAGAACACCTAAAGAAGAATATCTCATTTTCGACAACAAAAATTATTACTACAAAGGGTAAGTTACCACATAAAACCATATATTTATTAAATTGTCAAATCAAATCATTGTATATATTTAGCGATTTATAGGTTGTAATGTCATACATTCATCACAATGAATTCCTAGACTAGCTAAATATTTTTATTTAAAAATTTCATTGCAAATAACCTATTAAAAATAATATTTCAATCCCATTAAAATAGGGTATTGTAAATCAAATTTTTAACAACATATATTTTTGGATTTCATTCTACAGAACAACTTTTGAGAAATAAAAAGCCAAACCAGACAAAGAACAGGACTTACAGACCAAACCCAATCGAATCAATTCGAAAACAACACACTTCAAAAAGACAACTAACCACAAACAAGGTAAATTTCTTCAAAAAGTTTTTTCTGATGCTAAATGTACGCTAAAAAGAGCTAGTAAATAAACATAAACCACAAACATTTTCAACAATTTTTGTTTACATTTTTTTCGTTTCAGATCATGTCTCAAGATAAAGCAGCAAAATATATTCAAAGCACAAAAGGAAACAGCCTACTACAATATTCAGGTTATATTTACTGCAAGGAAAGAATAAGTGAACCAAGGAGACATTGGAGGTGCGTGGAATATTACTCATCCCATTGCAAAGGCAGAGCGGTTACTCTTGGAGACATCGTTGAAAAAACAACTGAGCATAATCACTCTGCCTCTGCAATGGAGATTGAAGTAAGAGAAACCATCAATGAATTAAAAAATATTGTAAGCACCTCCAATGACTCCTCTGGTTCAATTTTAAGGGAGGTAGCTCAACATGTTCCAGATCACATTGCTAGTAGTATGCCTATAATACCTAATTTGAGACGTATAATTCAACGTAAAAAACAGGCAAGTAACCCTCAAAGAGTTACACCCCAAACATTCAGTGACATTGTAATTCCACCTGAAATCTCTCTTTCTATTTCTAATGAAACATTTATCCTGCATGATAACCAAAACACTCAAAAACAAATAATTATTTTTAGCACACCCCGTAACCTTGTTAAGTTGGAAAATAGTGATATTTGGATGATGGATGGGACGTTTAAAAGCACACCCCATCCTTTCACCCAAATATACACTATACATGCTAAAATTAATCATACAGTAGTACCCTTAGTATACAGTTTGCTGCCTGATAAACAATCCACAACATACACTGAATTGTTAACAGTGGTTAAATCTAAAACATCCAATAAAAGTCCTAGGAAGATTATAATTGATTTTGAATTTGCCATGATAAATGTTATTTCCAAAATGTACACGGATACCCAAATTCAGGGATGTTTTTTCCATTTCTCCCAGGCATTTTGGCGTAAAATACAAAAATCATCCCTAGTTGTGGATTACATATCAGACAGCAAACTGCAATTTGAACTAAAAAAAACTAACTGCACTTTGTTTTGTCCCTCCTACAAGTGTAGACGAGTACTACACCGCAATTACCGAATCTGAGTTTTTTACTACAAACGAAGACAAATTGGCACCCCTGCTAAATTATTTTGAAGACACATGGATTGGTCATCTAAGCAGGTCGGGTCGCAGGAGGAAGCCACGTTTCCATGTGGAGTGGTGGAACTGCTACACGACCTGCTTAGGAGAGCCAAAAACAAACAATGCCATTGAGGGATGGCACAACTCCTTCAACCACACAATTGGCAAAGCTCACCCAAATTTCTATCATTTCTTGGAAATTTTGAGGAAGGAGCAAAGTTTTCAAGAAATGAGAATGTCACAATCATTAACAGGTAGCCTGAATCCACGCATCTCTAAAAGAACAAAAGAAATGTCTGAACGACTATTGGCAGTTTTACAACAATTTTCGTTGTGTGGGGCTTCAGACTACCTAGATAATGTTGCACATATACTACACTACTAATAATTCCTTCTCTTTTACTTTCCTGTTTTGCCCTAAATTACAATATAACAGATTTAATTTGTTTTTTTAATTGGCTTTTTAAAAAAAAAAATTGAAACAAATTTAAAGTCGGGTCACCTTACCTTTGAAGTCTTCTTTTTTCTATTTTCTTTGCCTTTAATGCAATCCAAAATAATCCAAATCCATGCTTGTTTTTTATTCTATTTTTCCAAACCCATAATAAATTCCAATTTTGAAGATCGATTTACAACACAATTGTAAATTTCAAAACGTTCTTTTCTCCAATTAAAAGAAATCTCCAACGCCAAAACAATCGAAAATATATCCATCTTCTTTCGGTTGTTGAAATCCAAACTCTTTAAAACCCCAAAGATAGATCCATCTTCTTGCTTTTCTCCAAAGAAGCTCTTCTTCAAATCCCTTTTCCAGAAAATGTATATCCATCGAAATTCAAACCCAAAAAAAAAAATCCAATGATGTGTACCATAACTCCTTAAATCCCACGCGATTATCGATCCATTTTCTCCACTGGAAATCTAAACTTCGTAAATCGATCTTCTTCCGATGGAATCTCAAACGAAAAAAAAGCACAAAGATATAGTTAAATACTTTGTTTAACTACTTTATTTAATTGTTACTGCATACATTGCAAAAAAGTTAAACACACACATGACCCGACATAGGCTTACTCTTTCAAAACGATCTTGAACATGCTGATTAGAACCTAAACATCTTTTTGAAATATTCTACACCTCCCTATTCTTTCCTTGCAATAAATATAATCCGCTACATTATAAAATATAAATAAATTGTTTAATAAGTTTCCTACCTGAGCGCAGATCTCCATACATCAGCTCTCTCCAGCGACGCTCCACAATATGGCTACCTGCGCATTTGACGTTAATGCGTATACGTCATCAAAAACTGTAAAAAAAGAAAAAGGACTATTTTTTTATTTCACTTCATTTAATAATAAACATTTTTTTATTACATTACTTCCTTGTAATAAAGTTTAAAAAATTTGAAAAAATGTCTTGAAATTTACTCTTTTTGAAAATAAATAAATATTTATTTTTTCAAAAAATAAATTGCTCTTTACATAATTTTGTCTTATTTATTTTAAACATAAACATTTTGTAATTACTTCTATTGAATATGTATAAAAATATTATATTACTCTTACCTTATCCACGCACTCCATTCAAAGTTTTACGAACCCAGTCACTCTTCAGCCTGCTTCACAATCAAGGTACGCGATGTCTACAAAGAGACCTATGGAAATAAATGTAGGACAATTCCTTCCATTGCAATCAATGATAAAGCGTGTGAACTTTTTTTTAAATAGATGTAGCATCCTTTATCTTTTTTTATTAAATCATTTTTATGTCATTAAATAAAAAATAAAATATTTTAATATTAAAATTTAATATTTTTAATTTGACAAATTACAAATATTAATAAAAATATGTATTTAAATATTTCCAACTTCTTAGTGTATGAGTTAATAATACTATTCTAACTTCAGTTAAAATTACTATACTAACTCCAGGGGAGTGTAATACTAGGGTAAGTGCTGGATAGTGTTCAGGTTAAAATTACTATTCTAACTCCAGGAGGTTGTAAAACTAGGGTAAGTGCAGGATAGTGTTCGGGTTTAAATTACTATTCTAACTCCAGGGGGGTGTAATACTAGGGTAAGTGCTGAATATTGTACAGGTTAAAATTACTATTCTAACTCCAGAAGGGGTGTAATACTAGGGTAAGTGCTGGATAGTGTTCAGGTTTAAATTACTATTCTAACTCCAGGGGGGTGTAATACTAGGGTAAGTGCTGGATAGTGTACAGTTTAAATTACTATTCTAACTCCAAGGGGGTGTAATACTAAAGTAAATGCTGGATAGTCTACAGGTTAAAATTACTATTCTAACTCCAAGGGGGTGTAATACTAGGGAAAGGGCTGGATAGTGTACAGGTTAAAATTACTATTCTAACTCCAGGGGGGTGTAATACTAGAGTAAGTGCTGGATAGTGTTCAGATTTAAATTACTATTCTAACTCCATGGGTGTGTAATACTAGAGTAAGTGCTGGATAGTGTACAGGTTAAAATAACTATTCTAACTCCAGGGGGGTGTAATACTACAGTAAGTGCTGGATAGTGTACAGGTTAAAATAACTATTCTAACTCCAGGGGGGTGTAATACTAGAGTAATTGCTGGATAGTGTTCAGGTTTAAATTACTATTCTAACTCCAAGGGTGTGTAATACTAGGGAAAGTGCTGGATAGTGTACATGTTAAAATTACTATTCTAACTCCAGGGGGGTGTAATACTAGAGTAAGTGCTGGATAGTGTACAGGTTAAAATAACTATTCTAACTCCAGGGGGGTGTAATACTAGAGTAATTGCTTGATAGTGTTAAGGTTTAAATTACTATTCTAACTCCAAGGGTGTGTAATACTAGGGTAAGTGCTGGATAGTGTACAGGTTAAAATTACTATTCTAACTCCAAGGGGGTGTAATACTAGGGAAAGTGCTGGATAGTGTACATGTTAAAATTATTATTCTAACTCCAGGGGGGTGTAATACTAGAGTAAGTGCTGGATAGTGTACAGGTTAAAATAACTATTCTAACTCCAGGGGGTTGTAATACTAGAGTAATTGCTGGATAGTGTTCAGGTTAAAATTACTATTCTAACTCCAGGGGGGTGTAATACTAAAGTAAGTGCTGGATAGTGTACAGGTTAAATTTACTATTCTAACTCCGGGGGGGTGTAATACTAGGGTAAGTGCTGGATAGTGTACAGGTTAAAATTACTATTCTAACTCCAGGGGGGTGTAATACTAGGGTAATTGCAGGATAGTGTACAGGTTAAAATTACTATTCTAACTCCAGGAGGGTGTAAAACTAGGGTTAGTGCAGGATAGTTTACAGTTTAAAATTACTATTCTAACTCCAGGAGGGTGTAAAACTAGGGTAAGTGCAGGATACTATACAGGTTAAAATTACTATTCTAACTCCAATGGGGTATAATACTAGGGTAAGTGCAGGATACTGTATAGGTTAAAATTAATTAATCAATTTAAGTGTCAAAGTAGAAACAATACTAGAGTATATTTTTAATACTACAGTATTATACTTTTTTAACTAGGGTAATAATTTTTATAATAAATAAATGTTACTATAAGATAATATATTAATAATTATTTATAATATTTTTATACTGTAAGGTATCATAGTAAAAAAAATTACTAGAGTATTTTTTTCCACACTACAGTATAATTTTTTATATTATATTTTTAAACTAGAGTAATAATTTTTATAATAAATAAATGTTACTATAATATAATATATTAATAATTATTTATAATATTTTTATACTGTAAAGTATCATAGTAAAAAAATACTAGAGTATTTTTTTCACACTACAGTATAATTTTTTATATTATATTTTTAAACTAGAGTAATAATTTTTATAATAAATAAATGTTACTATAATATAATATATTAATAATTATTTATAATATTTTTATACTGTAAGGTATCATAGTAAAAAAAATACTAGTCTTTTTTTCACACTACAGTATAATTTTTTATACTATAGTAATATTTTAAAAAATTCACAATAAAACATAAATATATTATATTAATAAATAAATTATATTTTTTATACTTACCCAAACATGCGTTGTATAAGTATGCGTTGTAATGGCATCTGCGTTGTATAAGTATGCGTTGTAATGACATGCGTTGTAAAAGATCCTGCGTTGTAAAAGTTGCGTTGTAAAAGAATTGCTGTTGTAATGGTTGTAAACCGCTTTATCACCCACATCATACAGTCGTCCCTGCTGCTCCCTATACATCACTTTCGCAGCATCCGTTACAAGAGCCTTGTAGTCAGCTTGTTTCAAAGCAAGGGAGTGCAACTTGGTACTGGAGACGCCCAACCGAAGATCATCTTCCAAAGCGGCTATCTCGGATTCGATGCGCACAACCTCCACATTTGCAGCCTTTTTAGCAGCGACAATCAAGGATAAAGACTGACCACGTATAACAGTTTTAAATGCTTCCCATAACGAAACAGCAGAAAAAACAGACCCCACATTGTCTTCAAAATAATGCTCAATAGCTTTCACAAGGTCCGGGCGGGTCTTGGGGTTATGAAAGTACCACGGGTTAATAGGAGCTACTCTACCCTCATCGCCTGCCCCTACCTCATATTGGAGCCACAAGGGGGAGTGATCGGAAATACCCCTAGGGAGCTGACGAATTTCTCTGATGGAGGAGGACTGGACCGCCGGCATTAAGAAATAGTCCAATCTAGAAAGGCTGCTGTGTGCCCCAAAGTGGAAAGTGTACTGCAACTGTGTAGGGTGTAGTAGCCTCCAGGCGTCTACAAGCCTGAAGGTCTCTAGCAAATCACTCAACCACCTTTGCGCCCGGGGTAGATCCCTGGGAGGATGACGATCAGAGGTGCCAGAGACAACCGATTTTAAATCTCCACCCAGGATCAGAAGCCCTCAGGAAGGTCCAAAAGGACTCGACACAGATCAGCATAGGTTAAAGCCTGCAGACCCGGGGGACATAGACTGACAGTATGGACAATGTCTTCCCCTCCCACCTGCCAGTGAGCACAGCATAGCGCCCCCTGTCGTCAAGTCTCACCTCGTCAACTGCGAAAGGGAGAGAGGACCGAATGAGAATACCAGCCCCCCTGGACCCAGAAGTAAACCCCGAGTGGGCCACCAACCGATAACCGCGCCTATTCATTGCCTGACAAGCGTTGCCTATTAAATGCGTGTCCTCTAGGAGGACAATATCGGGGGAATGACGCCTAAGGAATCGCAAAACAATACTTCGCTTACTTCTGTCCCCTAATCCATTGACATTCCAGGATAACAGTCTCAACTCGCCGCCCCCATCCCCAAAAAGTAGAAAGAGCAGGACCCACAAAGAACCCCACGATCAATACAGATGAGAAAAACAATACGATGCCTTGCGAGTAAACAGAAACACACACACACACCCCCACCACCCCCCAACTTGACCCCGTTACTCCCCCCACCCTGCACCCCTGCGTAAGACTAATAAGCCACCCCAACTTGCAGTGTGCCTGTCGCCCCATTACTAAACTAAGCTACGCAAAGAACCCAGGAGGAGGAAGAGTCCCCATTTACCCCCGCCATCCCCAGGCTGATCTAGGCCTAACAAAAGACCCAAGTCCAGACTCAGCTGAAACAGCATAAAAGTTCAGACGCCGGGATCCACAGGTGAAGTCCTCATTCAGCCACACCTCCGTCGGCGCCTCCGGGGTACCCAGTATGTTCACTTCTTATAGGCAGGGAGTCGAGCCAGTCACTGACATTTTCAGGGCGATCAAAAAAGAATACACGTTCCCGATATTCAATCCGGAGCCTGGTAGGGAACAATAAGGAGTACTTGAGACCCAAGTCTCGCAATCGCTTCTTAACTCCCTAAAATCCAAGTCGTTGTTTTTGGACAAGCGGCGAAAAGTCAGGATAAAAGGAAACGGAGGCATCTTCAAAGTTCACTGGGCCCTTGTCCCGTGAGGCCTGTAGAACAGCGTCCCGGTCTCTGAAGTGAAACAACCGGGCAATAATGGGCCTCGGGTGTGCGCCCGGCTTAGCCTTCCCGCCGGGAACACGATGAGCGCGCTCAACCGCAAAGAACTTGCTGAGTCCAGCGGGAGAAAGATAGTTGGCAATCAAGTCCTCCACCAAGAGGTCGACCCCCATAATCTCGGGATTCTCCGGGACACCAATAAGGCGCACATTGTTACGACGGGCCCTATATTTGTAGTCCTCGAGACGACGAGCCATTTGGTCATGTGAGGAACGCAGATTGCCGATCTCAGCCTGGGCGTCTGTGACATCCGCAGTAAGACTAGAAGTCTTCAAGCCCAATGACTAAACTGTGGCTTTTCATTGGTCAGTAGGCTTAGTAGTCCCACCTTAGTACGGCCTATTCCCATTTTGTAACCTTCCATGGGACACCCCCTGTTACGTGTGTTGTTGCTCGCTAGGCTTTAATTACAGCCTCTAAGCACTATTTTCTCAAAGGAAAAAACAGGACACTCTCCCTCTCAACGCATTTGCAATGCCATAGGTCTCGCATTTGCTAAGGTTTAAGCTATTGGCATTGTAAATGGCAATGCTTTTCATGTAACTATTTTAAAAAATCACATAAATAAAAGGCATTGTCATTTACAATGCCATTAGCTCAAACTCACGTAAATGCGAGACCTATTGCATTGCAAATGCTTGTTATTTTACTGTTTGATGTGTGCATGCATATGTATTTGCATGAGTATATGTGTATTTGTGAGTGTGTGATGTGAAATGGGTGTATGTGCATTTGGATCAATGTATGCACGCTTGTGAGTGTGTGTGTGTGTGTGTGTGTGTGTGTGTGTGTGTCTCTGTGTCTGTGTCTCGCCCTCCTGCATGAAATACGGGGAAAATCGTTTACAACGCAGGAATTACAACGAAAGTCGTTGCAACGACTTTCGCTGGAGGGCGCTGTTGGATAGGGAATAGTTTAATTTTCTATCCAACACTTTCCCTACTATCCACGGGGGCTGGAGTTGGAATAGAAAATTTAACTATTCCACTATCCAGCGCCCCCCAACGCAAGTCGTTGTAACGACTTGCGTTGTAAAGGCATGCATGGTAAAAGCATGTGTTGAAACGTCATACATCCTGAAATACTGGCCACCACAGTCTTGCACCCATTCCTCCACAGTCAACTCCTGCAGCATATGGCCATAGGCCTATTTTTTAGGTCTCGCCAGTTATATCCCGCAGGGATAAATAGGCGAGATTATAGTAAGCGGAAAATAAAAGTCTACCTAGCCTGGGGATCGCGTACAGTTCATGTGAGCTATACGCGCGCACAGAGCCAGCCACATCACACACCACCATTTGTCTGTGCCTCGGCATCAGATTTCAAAGAGTGCCGCTCCCCCGCCCCCCACTTGCACATCGCACACCACCATTTGTCTGAGCCTTGGCATCAGACTTCAAAGGAATGCGCTCCCCCGCCCCTCCCCGCCACAGCAATGCTGAGAGCTTGGGGTTTTTTTGCATCCATTTTGCGGGGAAGCCGTGTTTTGTTCGGCGTTCTCTGCACCTTTCTCGTTTTTTTTTTCTGGACAAAAGTGAAAGCCTACCGTGCTTGTTTACAGTAGCCTTGCTCCTCAAATGCTGTTGCTGTGTTGCCATCTCTCTAGGGACACTCAGCTTGAAAACATTCGACTTGCTAGCTGCAATGCTACATCCGCTATGCTTTGCCTCTAGACTCGGTGATCCCTCGCAGACTATGCTGACTCTGCCCCTCCTGATTCTGAAACTGACCAATGCAGTCACCACGCAGTCTCTTCTCTCTGTCTTATGATGTCTGCCCTGCCACCATTTACTTCAGACCCTCACCCTCACACCTCCTCACCCTCACACACCCTCACACACCCTCACTCACCCTCACACACCCTCACACACCCTCACACACCCTCACTCACCCTCACACAACCTCACTCACCCTCACTCTCACCCCCTCACACCCCCTCACCCCCTCACACCCTTTCACCCCACCTCACCCTCACCCCCTCACACCCCCACACCCCCTCACCTTCACACACACCCCCTCACTCTCACACCCCCTCACTCTCACCCTCACACACCCTCACCCACACTCACCCTCTCACCCTCACACATCCTCTCACCCTCACACATCCTCTCACCCTCACACACCCTTTCACACTCACACCCCCTCACCCTCACACCCCTCACCCTCACACCCACACACCCTCACTCACCCTCTCACCCTGACACACCCTCTCACCCTGACACACCCTCTCACCCTCACACACCCTCTCACCCTCACACACCCTCTCACCCTCACACACCCTCTCACCATCACACACCCTCACACTCACACCCCCTCACCCTCACACACCCTCTAACCCTCACACACGGTCACCCTCACACCCCCTCACCCTCACACCCGCTCACCCTCACATACCCCCACCCCGACACCTTCACCCCTTAACCCTCACCCCCTCACCTTCAAACCCTCATCCTCACAATCCCACACCCTCACCCTCACAACTACACACCCTCACCTTCACACCCCTCACCCTCACACCCCCACACCCTCGCACCCCTCACCCTCACACACCCCCTCACCCTCACACACCCTCACACAACCTCACAACCCCTCACCCTCACACACCTTCACCCTCACACACCCTCACCTCACACACCCTCACCCTCACACCCCCTCACCCCCTCAACCCCCTCTCCCTCACACACCCTCACCCTCACTCACCCTCACACACCCTCACACACCCTCACTCACACCCCCTCACCCTCTCACCCTCACACCCCCTCACCCTCACACACCCTCACCCCCTCACCTTCACACACCCTCACCCCCTCACCCTCACACCCTCACACCCCCTCACCCTCACACCCTCTCACCTTCACACCCCCTCACACCCCCACACCCACCCTCACTCACACACCCTCACCCCCACACCCCCTCACCCTCTCACCCTCACACCCCCTCACCCTCACACACCCTCACCCCCTCACCTTCACACACCCTCACCCCCTCTCACCCTCTCACCCTCACACCCTCACACCCCCTCACCCTCACACCCTCTCACCTTCACACCCCCTCACACCCACCCTCACTCACACACCCTCACCCTCACACCCCCTCACCCTCATACACCCTCACCCTCATACCCCCTCACTCACCCTCACACACACTCACACCCCCTCACCAGCATAGCATAACAAAACATAGCATAGCATAACAAAACAAAGCATAGGATAGCAAACCAAAACATAGCATAACAAAACAAAACATAGCATAGCATAACACAACAAAGCATAGCATAGCATAACAAAACAAAACATAGCATAGCATAACAAAATATAGCATAACAAAACAAAGCATAGCATAACATAACAAAGCATAGCAAAACAAAACATAGCATATTAGAACAAAACATAGCATAGCATAATAAAACACAACAAAACATAGCATAACAAAACATAGCATAACATAAAATAAAACAAAGCATAGCATAACAAAACATCGCATAACAAAACATAGTAAAACACAACAAAACATAGCATAGCATAACAAAACACAACAAAACATAGCGTACATAACAAAACATAGCATTGCAAAGCATAGCAAAACATAGAGCATAACAAAACGCAAAACAATATAGCATAGCATAACAAAACAAAGTTTAGCATAGCATAACAAAATATAGAATAACAAAGCATAGCATAGCATAACAAAACATAGCATAACAAAACATAGCATAGCATAACAAAGCATAGCATAGCAAAACACAACAAAACATAGCATAGCATAACAAAACACAACAAAACATAGCATAGCATAACAAAAAGCATTGGATAGCAAAACTAAAAATAGCATAGCATAACAAAACAAAGCATAGGATAGCAAAACAAAACGTAGCATAGCATAACAAAACATAGCATAACATAACAAAACATAGCATAACAAAACACAACACATAGCATAACAAAACATAGCAAAACACAACAAAACATAGCACAGCTTAACAAAACACAACAAAACATAGCATAGCAAAACAAAACATATAATAGCATATCAAAACATAGCATACCAAACACAACAAAACATAGCATAGCAAAACAAAGAATAGCATAATAAAACACACCAAAACATAGCATACCATAACAAGGCATAGCATAGCATAACAAAGCATAGCATAGCAAAACATAGCATAGCATAACAAAACATAGCATAGCATAACAAAACACAGCATAGCATAACATAACAAACCAAAGAATAGGATAGCAAAGCATAGCATAACAAAACAAAACGTAGGATAGCAAAACAAAACATAGCATAGCATACAGCATCACTCCGCACTACCACAGCATCACTCAGGGCCACCACAACATCACAATGTGCTACCACAGCATCACTGGATGCCACAGCATCACTCGTTCGCCATCACAGCATCACTCAGCGCCACCACAGCATCAATCTGTGCAACCATTCAACAACACATGGTTCAAATATGTTCTCTCAATGTTTCAAGCTTGATTACAAATGTAACAAAAAGAAGTTAATATTTCACTTCTGTTCTTGGATTTACGTCACAATAAAATACACTGAACATAATCTTCACAAAAGTGATTTACAAAACTTTAAGCTATTCCCATTATAAATTACAATAACTTTTATTTAAGTATTCATTATTGAAATTTTTTTTAAAAGCCATTGTTTTTTTGTTTTTTTATATATATTTTTATTAATTATAACACAAGAGTAGAAATGTACACTTCGGGTATCATTGGTATAACATATTACAGTGGCGAACGGGCAGATGAAATAAAGAAATACAATCCAATTGTAGGCCTCTGGAAAGCATCAATACCAGCCGAAGCTGGGTCAAAACAATACAAGACAAATAATCATAAGCAAACATTATCAGAATCTGCCCACCAAGGATACAGGATATAAAATTAGACACTCGACACCCGAATATGCATAACAACAGGCTCAGGAGAATATGCCACATCTCTTGTGGAGAGGGGAAAAGGGAAAAGATAGGTCATAGAACAAAAGAAAGGAAAAAAAAAAAAAAAACACAACCCCCCACCCTGCACCCCTGCGGATGGCTACGACCTAACCCCACTAGCAGTGTGCCTGTCGCCCCCTAAACTACACCCCAAGGAAGGGAAAAGACGGAGGAGGAATATCTTACGACCCAATGCGGGCTCCCGGACTCCCCTCCCCCCGCCGCGAACAGATGTTCCCCACCATGGTACTAAGAGAGGTAAAGCAGACTTATAAGCAAACTGATGGAGAAATCACCAGGAGAGAAAATACCATCCCGCCCAGCCCCAGACATAACAGAGGCAGCAAATCCCATTGTCGAACACAGTCAGTACACCAAAGCCAAAAAAGAAGAATCCCATATGGCCCTCACTCCCACCGATACCACCCAGCAGTGTCAAAGGAAGTCTCTGTACAGAATTAAAACAGTCAAGTTCAACCCTGGCCTCTACGATCCATCACACAAACCCTCTCCAATAGGACCAGCACAATAGCAAAGGAGTCAGAACGTTGTAGAAAGGGGAGAAGATCTATATAGCATGAAAGGGTCAGAAGAGTCAATTCTCGAAGTCTATCAGGGATACGAAAGTCAATCCAATGAATATCGATGGAGGTCCCCAGAAACGAAGAAAGAAAAAAGTCCTGTGAGGGCGATGACTTTGCCGAGTTTGCTGGCTGGTTAGGGGCTCCAGTCGCGGGCCGCTGTAGTTGCGCAGATATAATAGGCGTCAGATTAGAACGATGCTCGGGGTTCTCCTCCCGGATAAAATCAAACTTTGCGGGGGTCACCATATGGTGCGGGTCTGACTCTGGGCTAGGGTCCGGTCTCGAACAAACAGTCTCGATGCGTACGGTTAGGTTGTGGAGAGCAGCCTCCATTTGCCAGTGAAGAGCCCCGATGGCGGCCATGACGGTCCCCAGCGTCGGTCTACACGCCGTCCGATCCATCTCCGCTTAATCGATGACAAAGCAGGTCATCAACCCCGGAGGTCGGCTACTCCGGGGAAACCAACTGGAGTGGGGTGGGCGAAGTCGACTGGCGACTGTCAGGCTGTGCGCTCGTTACACCGCCGCCAAGAGCGGGGGGCCCCCCCGCGGACCCCGAGGGCTGCAGCAGGGTCCCAGGAACCGGACCCCCACTCACCACGGCATCCACGTCTCGTCGCTGTCTAGCGAATATACGCAGGGACTCGAGACAACCACCAGGATCGAGAATTTGTGTCACTCCAATGAGACCGGACCCTGCCAGGTACCCGCGGCCGATGTTGTTCAACTGAAACCCGGCTGGGTCAGTACTCGAGGCCCCGGCTTACAGTCTGGAGAAGGCCCGAAAATGACAGACGGTGTAACTTCGTCAAAAAAGGTGATAAAGACTCCGGGATTGCGTTCCTGGACTCAGTGACGATTCGGACACACGGGAGTCTGGCGGGAGGTCAGGATTAAGTTCAGGATATATCCACCAGCGACGGAGGTCGACGGAGCCGGGAGCTTATGCGGCCATCTTGGTTGCTAGCGTAGCTCCTCCCCCTTAAAAGCCATTGTTATTTGTAATATCAATACATGTAAGTCACGTAAATACAACACATATTGCATTACAAATGCTATAGGTGTCACATTTGCGAAAGTTATAACTATTGGCATTGTAAATGACAATGCTATTAATTTCGCTATTTTAAAGAACAAAACATAAATAAAAAATGTGTCATTTACAATACCAATAGCTCAAACTTTCCTAATGCGAGACCTATTGCATTGCAAATGCTTGTCCTATTTACTCCTGGTTGGAACCGTTGGCAGCCAATCAGATTGCAGGCACGAGATCGGGAAGGTTCGTGGATCCTCTGCGGCCATATTTGTATATTTGAGAAATGTTTAAATTTCTCAGGAACTACTGAACGGATGTACACGGTTTAACAAAATGAGTGCTTTCTGGACCAAGAGCTACCTTTTTACAAATTTGGTGTAATTCCGTTCAGCAGTTCGTGCTTATGCCGTGTCTAGAGTTTCAAATGGAAATTAACATGGGGAAAATGCGATTTGGGACCCCCCCTTTTTCTCAGCCCCGCTCGATTAATCACCCCGAAATTTTCAAAACAGGAGCTGACCTGACCTTCCCATTAGTTTTGAAAATGTTACGAAGATTCGTCACACGGCGCCAAAGATATTGGCAAAAGAAAAAACGTTTTTTGAATAGAAACAAGGTACTAACTATAACTACCTACTGGCAACCTCCAGTAGGTAAAACAAATATTGACATAGCGACACCGCCACCATTGTCTCTAGTAACATCTTAGCAGCAAATTGTCATCCGGTGCAGCAGTACTTGTGCAGTAATGTGATGACACGGCTGTCCTCACCTGCACTGTCATGTTGCCTCATGCTTTGCTCTGCAACGAAGATAGTGCATTGAGTCTTCACTGCCACTGTGTGACTAGCCATCTGTGCAGACCAGAAACTCATATCCGAATATTAATGCTGTCTTCCTGTGGAATGTTGTAGCACAGAAAAAACGCTGAGGTGGTTAAGGTAGAATCTGAACATCTTATCATTATGGTTCAAAACTTGGAAGGAATCTATGTTACATGTATGGAATATATCTGCTTTAAACTCCTATTAACTTTGGGAGCTACCTACTTTTTTACATCTTTGAAAAAAAAAATGCATCTCCAATGGGGTTTAAGTAGACCCATCTGTGAGTATTTGGGATTAGGAGCCGTTTTCACTTCCAACTATTACTCCAGGGTCACTTATTGAGAGTATAGTCACTACTTCTGTTTTAGTTTGTTGTGATACTTTTTTGACATTTAAAGGATCATACCGCGACACATGTCATTCGTCATTACTTTACATTATGTCTAGCACACTCTGTATCCCATTCTTCATACTTACACCAGGTCAACCACCAATAGAGTGGAATGTATTGTATGAAGTGCTCCTAATTTATGTGGAAGTTTTAGAGGGAGACCAGGGCACACACCAGAGAAATCATTCCCTAATAAAGAACTGCTTGTGTGTGAGGCCGCACAAGATTCTGAACTGCTGCTTGCCTCAGAAAAGGCCTCACACTTGAATGCCTGTGAGACCGTGCCGTCAGAGAGCTCCTCAAAGATAAGACTGGAAAGTGACACCCTTATGGAATGCTTTAAGTTCTGTTCTAGGAAGCAAGGTTGCTATGAGTCAATCATAACATATGTTGCTACTCCAAGAACGTCACCAGATTATTGTGGCTTCAAGAATAATAATAAGCAAGTTCTTCGGGAGCAAATACCTATGAAAACTCACAGCAAAAAATATATTGAAAAGACATGGCAGGGTCTGACTTCATTATAAAAACAGGAATTGCATTGCCAAACAGTAGTGTTCAAGTGGAAATTTTTGGGGAGGAATGTAGAGGCTCTCGGAAAACTAAAGTTAAGGGAATTGGTAAGAGAAATAGTGGGCAAAGGTTTAGGAAGAAACATGATACTAACCCGAACCCTGAGCGACAGAACGATTTAACAGGCTATAGATGTGAGAGCACCAGCTGGTAACTCATACACGTGTCCCGCCTTTGAAGGATACCGCAAGAAATGTAGGAAGAACTTGTTAGCAGCGAGTGTACTGGCCGAAAAGGCAACATGATTTCTGACGTTTCTGAGGGAAATAAGGAAGATAACAGAGGCTTGAATCTCAGCGTTGTCAGTGTGGATATGGGAGGAAATTGCAAGGGTTTACCGAGATGGAAGTTTCTGATTAATGAGGCTGTTAGGCTGAGGGTCACCTTAGGTGGGCTCCTGTGCATGTTTTATGGAAAAATAAGAATCTGTTGCTCACTGATATGTGCCCAGAAGGGTACACTGGGAATAAAATAAGATCTTTGGAAATATTTAAAGACATGATCTTTGAGAAGTAAAGACTTATGGCAAAATATATATGTTGGAAAAGGGGTACCCCATCTCAGGCTGGCCACATCTGAAGGACATGAGAAGCAGATTAGATCATAGGACAAAACCTTCTGTGTAAGTTATTGACTCTAAGAATATTTGTGATCACACTGATAATGATAAGTATATTACTAGAGGAATAACTGGATCATATTTGATGGATCACTGTGAAATATCAAATGCAGAATATCCCATTATCGTACAGAAGCAAACATAATGCGATCCTAAATGATCTTTGAGCTAAAACATTATTAATAGGAAACAAAAGAATGGGTCCCTAGCTCCCATGTTACAGAGAAATAAATGTGTGCGAGCTGAACCCCAATATTCATCTGAACCTCAAAATGTAATCACCCCAATATTTTACCAAAATATTTAGTCTCCAGTTTCTCTAGCTGATCTAGAGGTAAGAAACTACATTCATCAGGAATGCACGATTTAGCAGAGTTAAACAGAATAAACTGTAGTACGCATAAATGACTGAGTTCTAGATTTAAAAAAAAAGCGACAAATGAATTTATTACAGAATAGTCAAAATGTGGTAGAGAGAAAATGCATGAAATGCCATGAAGGCTCAATTACAGAAGTATAGATAATGCAAAATCATAAAACTTAAAAATCCCTAGTTAGGCAGAACTTAATCAAAAATTCTATGTGTCACACTCATAAAGAGCATTGACAGTATCCCAATAGAAAGTTTAACCCCTTTGGTGCTCGGGACGGCCCCCAGCCATCATGCGTCACGGTGGGCATGTGCACACTACGGCTGGGGGCCGTCCGAATCCCGTCCTCTGTTTAAAACTCCTGCACAGCGTGAAAATTTGTGCCGCCTGCAAGGGGTTAAATCAAAGAGGAGCAGGGTAAGTCACTCATGAAACGAAAAAGAGTCCCAAAAGACAAAACCGAAAGGTTTTATAGACAAATCACAAAAGCTATTGATAGATTCTGCAAATTCAGCATGGTATGATCATGTTTAGAGTTGCACTGGTAAATCAGAAACAATAACTTAATTTTCTAAATCATTAGCAATAACCCATTTCTTAAGGTAAGACAAGTCTTCCATTTGCTTCAGCATCAATTGTATAGCACAAATTAAAATATTTTTTAAACAATGGCTCATAGAATTAGCATTACTACACTAACACTTCCAGCGGAAGTCTTAAAAATTATACTTTGAGCCCACGATGGAATCTCCATTCGCAATACATGTTTTCATACAATGTTGTATATCACTATTACATTGATGTAATTCACTTGATGCGCCGCAGAAACAAGGGGAGAGATGGTTTTCAATGGGACACTGATTGGGAGGGGGAATGAGCAGTAATAGGTTGAGTAGAACACCAGAAACTACATCTATTAAATAAATATTTGCAGATTACATGAGAATGTGTCATAACTATCCATAGCATTATTCACACTTCTAATTTACCATGGTAACGTGCTTCAATTACAATATCATTAGTGCATCCGTTATGAATCTATGCATCATTAAAAACACTAATTATCAAAAATAATTTCCACACGGCATTTGCAAATTTTTGCATATTTCGAAAAGTCTTCAGTACTTTTATAGTGAATATTCAAAGTTATCACAATATCCATAAAAGCACTCATGAATAAAGGCATTCGTCTTTCTTAACTATAACTTTTTTAGAGAACAAACGTACATTTTAAACATGCATATCTTGAAAAAGACTGATTTTCTATTTGTGAACAAAGAACCACCACCTTTGAAACGCTTGTGAATGCTTGGTGTGAAGTGTGGTTTATATATAGAGTAAGCTATAATGATTCTATTAAATTAGTCTTCCACCTGGCCACAGGTTGACATGTTTTTTTGCGCATGACAAGAGGGCAAGGAGGAGAAATATTGCTTTGTTGCTCAGTTCTTAATGCTCCCTTATTGTGACGTGTCATCCAGAGGAGGAGGAAGAAGAGGTGGTAAATCCGTGTGCCATATAGGTGGATTCTTCTAGCGTTATATATAGCACCCGTTGTGTCTTAATATTTCTTGGACCAATTGAAATCTGCCATTGATGCGATCTGGCCCATATTATTGGTGGGTGGGTCTCCTCAAGATGGGGGTATGGTATGGACTTTCATGCTGTGGTTGTCCTATGTAAGCAAAAGAAAGAAACAGGGGTTTTTGCTACACCGTCAATGTAGTGCTTTATTATGTGGCAACCACAGGCAAGTCTGTACCTTAAATGTGGAGAAATTGAACATGGACATGGTCAGGAATTAATGGGTAAACAGGGAATGAGACATGTTGCATTAATAATGTTGGTAGCTCTGAAAAAGATGTTTTGTGATTTTATGTTAAGTTCATGAAATCCTTTTACTTGGGAAGTATGAATGGTAAACAATCTGAAAAGGGATCCTGTGGAACACAATTTAAGGAAACAGAGAAGCATAAATGTCAGCCAGCATTTCAATATAAGGGCGTTTTTGGTTGGATGGTGCACCTGGATAATTCCTGAAGGAGCCACGTCCTATCCTTTTTTATTGACGAGAGCGAGAAGTGGGCACACACCATTGAATCGGCGTGTGCTTGACCGGCAGCATAGCTTCCTGCTGTTGCCTGTCATGGAGGCATGGATAGTCAGCCTGTATTACCATCTCAGTGTGTCGGATTCATTCTTTGTCCTTTCAGTGTGCCATTTAGAGCTCTCAGTCGATGCACATGGGAGTGGTCATGTGTCTACCTCTGCCAGATATGTTGGTACGGTGCACAAGGGAATTGTAGTCATTCTGGCAATAAGATGTTGAAGTTGCTTAGTGTGACCTATTTAAAAAAAAAATAGATTTTTGGTTTCAAGGAGTAGTTACATGAATATCTCCGCCGCTAGTGGTGGCACCGTGCTCATAGGGATTGAAACAAGGATTGAGAATTATGAGGAGAGGTGACATCACTGATTCTGCCGAATATAGCATTACAGTGCTCATAGGAACTGTAGTCAATCTATAAAAATGGAGTCTCATTTACCAAATGTGACCTGATTAGAAAATGTGTGTTGTGGAAGAAATGGTTTTGAAGGAATCTCTGCAGAATGTTGCATTTTTATCATAATGTGTTAAGATCTATTGGGAAGTGTGATCGTTAAATCTGTTTGCATGTTGCCACTGGAGTGCTTCTTGTCTTATGGGGCATGATGTTCAGGTAGTGTTATTTACTTAGTGGGAGGCTAAAATGTAAGAAATATGGTAACGCAAAATGAATCATGATATTATTGCATGTTACAATCAAGGTCTCCCTAAAACCTCAGGGTAATGTGAATCAGCAGGTCAGGTATGCAAGTGCTGAAATGGCTCACATCATATTCGTAAATGTAAGAAGACTGCACAAGCATCAGTAGATATTAAATTCAATCCAATATGGAGGCATGTGTTTGTGGTACAGGTGGAGGAGCAGAGGTAGAAACATCAACCTTAATGATTCAAATATTTTGTCTTTTTTTTTTTAAAAATTGGTCATGTTTCATTTAAAGGATCACCTCACTTTTAAGTGACAGGTCATCCAGATTTTCTCCTCTTGGTCCTGTCTTAACGTCTTCAAGAACCTTCCAGTTTAGTTGCTCCTCAAGGTGTTTTTCTTGTAGACAGTGTTTGACTAACGGAGCTGTCATCATCTTACACCGGATTCTAGACTTGTGTTGGCTGATCCCTTTTCAGACCTCTGGACTAGTTGTTCCAATGTAGAGTCTTTGTCATGGGCATATGTTCCTGTACATAACATTCTTATATTTACACTTCTAAATGTGTTATGTATGGCCTATTTATTTTTTGTTTTAGCAGAACCTGTTACCCTCATGGTTTGTTGTCAAACAGAGCAGCTTCTGCATGGCAGGAAACTCACGTAAAGTTCTCTGATGAACAGGTTCTGGTCCTCTGTATGCTCGAACTGGAAGATTATTCAAGCTGCTCTTTTTGTAAAGCCAAAAGTCGATGTTTCAGGTGCATTTCAATGTAGGTTGGAAATGCCAATTTTGAGTGATCTTCTAGAATATATTCATACTGGGACTGTATGTATGTAGTTGTGCATGTCAATGTTAGCTTTGTCTTTATTTTTCTTCTTCAAAAGAACCTCCCTTGGAGTGAATCATGCCTCTGCAAAAGTGTTGTATCAGATTTTTTCGTAACCTCGATCCATACTTTTTTTGGATAGATCGTCTGAATGTTTGAAATAGCTTTATTTGTTATACCAATCTGCCTGATTTTCAGGCATTACACATATGGAAGGGTGCCCCCTTAGGCTTCTTTGAAGGAAGCGGTCATATCTTAAAAGACTGTTCCTTTTAGTGTATTTGTATACAGGGAGGTTATCAACAACTTGTATTGTTTTTTCATCCAAAACGTCTAAAAAACACAAATTCATGTGAATTATGTGCTATAAAGAATCTCTCCTGAGGCGGAAGCCGGGAGAAGGAGCTATCATGCTGCACTTTTTAAAATTGAACTGTCACCTGTTTATTTGTGTTTTTAAAACTGAGCACACCGCCTGAAGCACTTTTGGGGCAGATGCCCGAACTCCACTCTGACGCACAGTCGATATAAACGCTGTTGCAAATCCGAAGGAAAACAAACCCGAGCTGCCGCCATCGCAGGCGTGCACCCTGGCCACGCCCCTTCGAGGCCACGCCCCCTACCCTTTTCAATAAAATGTGCATCGGCCGGAAGCGCAGCGGGAGCGCCGTTTGCGCGCCGAAGGCGCGCCTAAGGCAAGCCCGTCTGCACCCGTCTGCGCCTGCCCCTCGCCTAGCACCTGTCCCCCTGCCCCTTGCTCCCAACCCATCACCTGGACCAGGAACAAACTTCTTACTCTTAGACAAGGCGCTTGCACACCCACGGTCTGCTGCTGCACTTTGGATTTGGAAAAATCCTCTTTTAACTGCGCTCAGTGTAACTATTCTATTCCCATGATGCGGAAACGGGATCCGCAAGCTCGGTTACCTGCTAAACCGAGGCCTTCGTCTAGTCTAAAGGCAGCTCTAGTAAATTGTCGCTCCCTACCCGCGCACTCAGCGGACATATGGCTCTTGCTAGATACACATAAATGGGACGTACTTTTTCTTACAGAAACGTGGCTTAAAGATTCCTCAAAACCAGATATATACTTGGCCATCCCCACTGGCTATCACCTATTGGGAGTTAATCGTGCCAATTCCAAACCTGGAGGAGGCCTTGCTGTTATTGCTAAATCCCACTTTACCATTAATATAAAAAAATACCTAACCTGGGGCTCATTGAAGCTATGTATCTCACAATAATGGACTCCGCCTCCACAATCTTTGCTGGCATCCTGGTTTACAACCCTCCCTCCGCTTCTTCCGCATCCCTTAGCGCCCTGCTACATTCAATTGCAGATTTTTCCCTTAAGCACTCGTATTTTACAGTGCTGGGAGACTTCAATCTTCACGTTGACAATCCCGCCTGTACCCAAGCCTCATTTCTGCTCGAAACTTTACAGGGCTTGACCCTGTCTCAGCTTATTAAGGGTCCGACCCATAAAGCAGGTCACACGCTTGATCTTATTTTTTCCAACCACCCTGGCATCTCTTCTTCCCCCCCCTTACCCCTCACGTGGTCAGACCACTTCCTCCTCCCTTTTGAATTCAGCACCCCCTCCATGCCCCCCCCTCCTCCATGAACAGAGATATAGGACGCAAATGGTCCAAAGTTACCAGTGAGGCCATTAAGCCCTGTTTGGATTATCATTTTAATCCTTTGGAAGACCTGGACAAGGAAACAGCGAGATTTAACTCTGCCCTCTCTTCTGCACTAGATATTATTTCCCCCCTGGCCCCTATGACTTCCTTCAGATCTCGCCCATCTGCTCCTTGGTTCTCCCCCACACTGAGAGAAGAAAAAAGCAGATGCAAACAGCTGGAACGAAAGTGGCGCAAGTCTTACGACCCTACCAGCAAATCAGCCTACAAAACGGCATTAAATAAATTTCAAAAACTTAAGAGGTCCATAATGAGAGCTTACTTCTCAAAACTTATCCAACAGGCGGAGAATTCCTCAAAAACTCTCTTCACAATCGTTAAGGATTTTGTGAAACCGACTGCATTGAAAGCCCATTGTATTCCCACTCAAGGTCTCTGTAACGGACTATCCGATTTTTTTCCAGGAAAAAATCATCAAACTCTCGTCTTCCTTTGAGCCCGTACCTTCCAGTCTCCAGCCAGGGCCATCAGACACCCAGCTCTGTTCATTTAATTCCTTTGCTGAGCTGACCTCTGATTCAGCCCTGTCACTTTTAAACCAGGTGAAGACTGGATCTCCTCTGGACCCAGTTCCGGCGAAAATGATGGTCAATCTGGCCCCTGTTTTAATCAACCCTCTCCTCGCTATATGGAACTCTTCTCTGAATCATGGCCATTTCCCTTCAGTTTGGAAACATGCCAGGCTGCTCCCTGTCTTAAAAAAACCAGATGCAGAACCCCTCCCAATTCAACAATTACCGTCCCATCTCCCTTCTGCCTAAACCTGCCAAAATTCTGGAGAAAGTGGTCCAGAAACAACTGGCCCTCTATCTAGAAACTAACCAGCTGCTGCATGATTCACAGTCCGGTTTTAGAACTGGATACAGTACTGAGACTGCTCTGCTAGAGGTATCGGAGACGATTAGGGAATCGGTGGACAGGGGCGAGGAGGCCATGCTGGTCCTCCTAGACCTGTCCGCTGCATTCGATACTGTGTCTCATGATATCCTGGTGACTAGGTTGCAGCAGTTGGGGATTGGAGGCACAGCCCTGGCCTGGATCAAGTCATTTCTCTCAGGGAGATCTCAAAGGGTACTCCTCCGTCCTTTTGAGTCAGAAGACAAACCCCTTCTTTGTGGGGTGCCTCAGGGCTCTGCCTTGAGCCCTCTTTTGTTTAACGCGTATGTGGGCCCTCTTGCCAGGGTAGTCGAATCGTGGGGAGTCAAGGTGGTCTCTTATGCTGATGATACCCAGCTCGTTTTTTCTTTTAGAGACCATTCTGACTCACATTTTTCCAACTTTCGTAACTGCCTTGGCAACATCTGCACCTGGATGGCTTCTAGTCATCTGGCCCTAAATACAGACAAAACCGAGGTGCTTTTCTTTAGTCAGAAACCCACCCCCCCAGCCAACCTGTGGTGGCCTACTGTGCTGAACCCCCCTCCCAATCCAGTAGAGTCAGCCCGTAATCTCGGCTTCCTTTTTGATAACACCTTGTCCTGCAAAGCCCAGGTTAACAAAGTCACCGCAGCTTGCTTTGGCAAAATGCGCATGATCAGGAAGATCTTCCCTTACCTTCCCCAGACTTCCCGCAAAACAATCGTCCACGCTCTCATTACGGCACATCTGGACTACGCCAACAGCCTATATGCTGGAGCCCCCCTCTATCTCATTGACCGATTGCAAATCGTTCAAAATGCGGCTGCTAGGCTTATTGGAAACATCCCTGCCCGCAACTCAGTCAAAGCTTATCGTAAAGATTTACACTGGCTCCCTATTGCTCGCAGAGTTCAGTATAAAATCCTTACCCTTGCCTTTCGAGCCATTCATGGAATTGGCCCATCCTACCTGAGCCAAAGACTCAAACTATCTAAGTTTGAAAGAAACCTAAGGTCCAATAACCTACGCTTACTGGTTGTTCCCAGATTCAGGCTAGCCCGGAGTGGTGGCAGAACGTTCGGTGTGACGGCGGCTAAATTCTGGAACGACCTCCCTTTGAACCTTAGGCTCATCGAGTCTGAGCAGATTTTCAGACGCAAATTAAAAACCTGGCTGTTCACCCAACCTTGAGTGGGAGGGCTTCTGCTACAATGGGCTGGAAGGCAGGACCCTGGTATACTCCTCTGGTGATATTCTTGCTCTCTCAGCGCCGGGACACCCCCGACGGGGGTAGCTGCGCGCTTTATAATCTTCTTAAATAAATAATAATAATATATTGAACTTGATGTCTGGATATTTTGTGTTTAACCAAAATAAAAATTGGTTCAGTTCTTTAATAGTTGCATAGCGGATGCAAAAAACATAGTCAATTCTCAACAATATGAAGATCATTTCAAAGTATGGGTTATTATTGAAGATGCATTTCTCTATTTGCTTTCGGACATTAAAAGAATAGCTACTTCTGGGGTGAATGAGCCGCCCTTTGCAATTTCTTTCGTTTACAAGAAGAATTCACCATTTGCGAGAAACTGAGTTGTTGGTTGATTGGGGTATGAGCCCTGGTCAAGCAACAGCCACAATCCTTTGCAGTGTGAACCACAAACAGTCACTAAATTAACCAATGCTTAAAACTGGGTAGCTTGGCACACAAGCAGTCAGGCTTAACTTAGAGGCAATGTGTAAAGTATTTATGCAGCACCCAAACAGTAATAAAGTGACAACACATGCAAGAAAAATCCCAAACCAAGGGGCCGATTATGATGACGGACGGACCTGAGTCCGTCCGCCACCATAGAGTAGGAGGGACCATCCGCAGGGGCTGCGGCGGTCCCTCCGTGCAGATTAGGATGTGACTGCCAGGGTGGCGGTCACATCCTCAATCTTTAACATTGCGGCGGGTGCAGCTTCAAGCTGCACCCGCCGCAATGTTAAAAATGCATACATTGCATTTGTATGCAGCAAGCGGCAGGCACCGCGCGGTGCCTGCCGATTACTGCATACAAATGCAGGGTGGTACCATAGGTACCCCCCATGTGCACCCCCCACCCCCCTTCACCCAGGGGGCCCGCAACGGGCCCCCGCAGTGAAGCTCCGTATGCTTTTCCATGGCGTAAAACCCGCCGTGGAAAAGCATTTCTTTTCGGGCATCCTAATTTGGTTGACGGTGTCCAAGAGACACCGTCACCATATTAGTGCTTTTCCGCCGCGGTTGTAAGCCAACCGCGGCGGAAAAGCTGCGGACGGAAACCAGGACCCACCAGCCATCCTAATGTGGCGGTGGGTCTTTGGTGGGTCCGCAGAGGATTTTCCGCATCCTCCGGGCCGGCGGTGGCTTCCGCCGGCCCGGAGGATGCGGAAAATCCTCCATCATAATCGGCCCCCAAGTTAGAAAAATAGGTTACAAATTTAATAAAGTATTTGAGACCAAAATGACAAAAATCCAATCAGTAAAACAGAGGTATTTATTTTTAAGTTATCAAAGAAAAATAGCTCCAAAAAGCAATACTTACCAACAAAAGCTATCTGGTCGCGTTGGTCTGGTAGAAAGTCAAAGTTCAAACTGACTGCGATGCAGCGCCGGCCAGCTGCAGTGACCAGACTGGGCCCGCTGTGTAAATGTACCTTAGTCCGGGTTGCATCGAGGATCCTGTTGATGAGGATGATGTGAAGCAAAGAGAGGGCGATGTAATGGTCCTGATCATGGAGTAGTGGCGATGCGTCAGCTTCGGCTGAGGGTGTTGATGCGATGTGTAGTTTTAATGTCATCGTCGAGCATATCATCGACGGAGATGTGAAGACTTTGTTTAGTAGAGCATTGTGCAGTGGTTGTTGCGAAGGTGGAGCGGTGTCTATAAGTCATGCAGCAGCAGCAATGCACTGGTTCTGGTCAACGCAACTGGGGAAATGCAACGGTTTCGGTTTGCGCATTGATGGCGATGTGTAAGGTGCTGACCCACACAGTGATGACGATGCAGAGGTTCTGTTCTCCTCATTGGTGGTAATGCATTGGTTCTGCTGAGTAAGCACCATAGGCCCATTTTCAAGGGTCCAGGACTGGGGTGGCACGACTTGGCAGGGTAGACTTACAGATGGCAGAGTCCAGGTGCAGAATCAGGGTAGTTGGATGTCTTTTATGTCCTTGAGACTTAAAATCAGGAGGCCAGTCCACTAGCCCTTGGAGTCAGTATGAGTTCTGTGGGTCAAGTGATGCTGGTACAAACCTTCTCACCCTGTCTAGGAGGGCTGCAGGTCAACACAGTAAAAAAAGCAGTTCTTCCAATAGTTCACTCGGGCCCTGGCATACCCGCAGCACAACCCTTTGTATACCAACCAATAGAAATGGGATGGCGACATCGGACGGGCCCTAACGCAAAAGGAATGGGAAAGGGTCTTAGCGTATCCATGCAAACTCTCCCGGAATGCCAAATTCCAATACACTCAGCATAACATTCTACATAGGGCATATCTCACTCTGGCGCGCTTACATTGCATCTATGGTACTACCTCAAACTGCCCAAGATGTGGAACACATGACACTGATATGGCTCATGTTCTGGAACTGCCAGGTGGTGGCGACGGTGTGGCGGGACGTCACAGACACATTGACAGATATTATGAGGTGGGAGGGGATGTGCTCTATAAAAAGTGGAATACTGGGACTTTTCAAACATAGAGCATTGGGAAGCCAACCAATCATTTTCTAGACTTAGCTCTGCTGCTCGTATGGAGATTTATTGCGATGCATTGGAAGACTAGCAGTCTACCAGGGTTGCAGTACTGGCGTGCAGCCACTTTCAAATGGGGAAAGGCTGAATTTGTGGCCCTCCAGGGAGAGAAAGCCTGTGGCTTTTGCAGAATCGTCTTTGCAATTGAATGAGACACAATTCTACACTGTTTGCAAATACTTGCTGAAGAGTCACAGTCAGAATAACCCCTCGGCTGTCTAGTCAATTATTGTGCGCACTTGCTATTCCGCCTGTATCCAGAACTACCTCCCCCTATACATGAATTGATACACGTGGTACATCAAGACTGAAAGTAAATCTGTTGTACATCTCCATTCTGTAAAATGTATTTCAGGGTTTGGGGTTCACCCCATTTGCCTACAAAGTAATTGCATCCTAGTAGCTTCTTTTATGACCTGGCAGTTCATGTAGTTCTTTTACTTACACACTGTTTGAACGAATGCCTCCTGTTGTACCAAGCAGCAGCCCAGCAGAGTGGCAGTCCTTCAGCAGGACAGCAGTCCGTCTTCCTGGCAGAGTACCCACAGGTCCAGAAGTGTACTGATGTGGTAGGATCTGAGGTCCAGTTCTTATACCCAATGGTGCCTTTGAAGTGGGGGAGACCTTTAAGAAGGGAATGTGACGTGCACAGTGGTCCTCCCTTTCTGCCCTGGGTCTAGACTCACAACAGGGGGGTATGCAGTCCTTTATGTGGGGGCAGGACACAGCCTATTCAGGTGTAAGAGTGAGGCAGTGACCAGCTCCTCCCTCCCATTTTCCCAGGATGGCACTCCAGGCCAAGCTCCTATTGTATGTGTCTGTCTAGGGGGACAGCACAAAGTCCATCTGTCACTCTCTCAAAACGTGTATCAGAGACAGGCTGCAGGTACACAGGGCTAAGAGCAGGAAAATGCCAACTTTCTAAAAGTACATAAAGACCATGTTCCTGGAGGAGTTATTTAAAGAATACTTATCAGTTCGTAGGTCAATGTATCACAGTACTGTAATTAAAATCAAAAGTACAATTTTCAACGTGCAACCAAACAATACCTGCATTAACAATAATTGAAACTTCAGGCGTGCTAGCAAGAAAAGTTGTATTTTCTTATATTCTTATTTTACAGTATCATAAACAATCACTTTACAATGTACAGTGTAAAGCATACAGCTTGGACACATCAATATAACAACACTGTCCCTCTCCACGTGGTCTGATAACACACTTTATAAACATATTCTCAAAAAGATCATAGGGGAGTGATATATCCTTCTAACTATGTATGTTCACAGATCTAAAGTCCAGTTGGAGTTATTCCTTTCTATTTAAAATTTTCAAAAGGACTAGTATCCATAACAGCACTATAAATGGCGTTAGAGTGGAGGGATTGTCGACGTTTCAGTCTCTTATGGCCAACAGGTGCCAGACTCTTATGGCCAACAGGTGCCAGAGATCATCATCAGGGCACAGTATTGAACTACCCAACAGCGGGACACACCCCTGAACAACCTCTTGTTAGAAAATCAATGCCAATTACACCATTGAGCTTCGTAATATCAAACCAATATCTCGAGCCGTATAACTTAATCAAGAACTTGTTTCAAAATGCATTTGCCATAGTCCAAATCGCGGCACACATTCATTCCAATTCTACGGTGTAATTGGGGTTCGCCATAGAGACCAAAATGTCAAAGATCCCTCCTCTCTAATACCCTTTGTGCCTTTTCTCTTTTTCAGAACTAGAGATTGGTAACTTATAATGCTTTGTCTTGGGGTAAGTTTGTATAGAGCGAAACAACACCTAATGAAACAAGCATTTATGTAGACAAGTCCAAACGGGTGCTTTCAATCTTCTTGATAAAGCCAAAAGATTGAGCCAGTTGTATCATTTCCTTGGGTCACCGTATTGGTTATTTCTCTACAGATCTCAGGAAATGTACATCTCGCTATTGACCTATAAAAAAGAATCCCATTTGGATATCCACTTCCAACTATGCATGAAATGTTGTCAACTTTGCTAGAAGTAGCAGTGTTCTCTAAACTGAACCTCATGAGTGCCTAAGATCAAAGTTTACTGGAGGATGAATCAAAACATAGTAGAGCATTTGTACTGCAGCTTGCCATTACAAGGGCATGCTTCTTGAGTTTGCAAGCACTGCGTCTGTCTTTCAGCAGTAATGGAGGAAATACTAGAGGGAGTGGATAGCGCTGCTGCCTTCCCAAATGATGTTTCCATGTGTAGCTTCCGACCTCCTCTCCCTGGTAGCATGTAAATGAATCACGCCACACACGGAGCTTGGTATTACACGTCTTTATTCTCTAGAGTGTAACTGTTAACTGCCACATTCTGCATCATTAATGTTATTGACCACACCCACTCACTTCTGTCACTAAACTACGTAGTACGTTAGGAAGCAGAGGGGTCCCAGGCTCTATAATGCACAAGGCACTACACCGTGTTTGGCAAGGATTGAGGATAACTTTGAAATAGTACTACCGACTCTGTCAGACATGGTCTAGCACTGAAACTTGAGAAGTGTTAATTTGAATATGATACGGTTGAATATTTGGACCATGCTATCTCCAAAGATGGGAGAAGGCATAGGAGGAGCCACGTAGAAGCAATTATTGATACTTAAAGCAGTGTATCCACAGAACGGTTAATTTCCTTTTTTGGGGATTCACAGAGATTTAATCTAAGTTTATCCCGTCCTTCTGCTAACATTGAACACTTGATGCTGCTCTTACACAGATGTTAAATTTGAGCAGGAGATGGGGCAAGGGAAAGCTTTCAGATTACAAAAAGAAGAAATTGTAAGTGCATCCTGTTTCAAAGCATTTGTTATGGATAGGCAATGTATTGTGGCGGTCAGTGCCAGCAACTGTGTTTTTTGTGTCCATTTTACAACAACGTGATAGAGAGAGTGGACTGTGGCATATGGAACAAGAATAAAATGGGCAGGGCTGGACTAAGGAGCCATCGGTAGGCCTGGCAAAAATACTCCAACCAGCCCCACGTCCTTCCTCTCCTCAGGCAACCTCTCTATTCCCATCACTCCATTCTCTTCCTTCTTCTCTCCTCTCTGATTGCTTTCTCTCTGCCTTCCCCTCCCTCTCTTTCTTGAATCCTCCCCATGTCTACTGTAATTAACATCAGAGAGCTGTGGAAAGTAACAGAGGCCCCAGGAAGCAGCCCTCGTCTTTCAAAAACTGCCTTCAAGGAAGGGCTCCAGCCCACCAGGGAATGCCCAGTGGAATAAAGACAATACTCTGTAATCTTCATGAGCAATTGAACATTTACAGTTGTTTTTCTCTAGGAAAATGTATACTTAGTTAGGATTAGTGATTTAGGGTTGCCTGGTGGATGTTTGGTGGGGATGTCATTAATGATCAGGACTGGGATCGTGCTTGGAATGGAAATCCTGTTTTTCGAAGAGTCAAAGAGCACACTACTATGGAGTGACCAAAGAAAATGAATCTGCAGGATGAACTAAATTCCTCAGTCAAGATTCAAGAAGAATTGGTATTGGGATAGTGTACTCTTACGAGGAGGTAGAAGGTAGTTGTGCTAACATTTCTAAGAAATTACATCATTAAAATGAGGAATGCAGCACATCTATGCATGGTATTAAATGGGAAATATGTGAATACATGTTTTAGGGTTGGACCACATGGTCAATAAGTGGGTAAAATAGTACAGACTTTGTGACAGAAGCTATACGTCTGCCAAAGTTTGTGTAGTACATGCCAAGCCTCTGTGTATTTTGGTGAGGCCATGGAAGAAATTGGAATTGGACGTATGTGACCCATTCCACATTCCCTTAAGGAGAAGTTCTTATGTCATGGTCCTGTTGAACTCATATTCCGAGTGGGCAGAATGAAAAATTCTGAAGAAATTGACCTCTGAGTTAGCCATCGTTTCATGATGTCAAGCTTTTGTGCAGAGGGACTTCCAAAATACTTGGTATCTTGTAATGGGCCACAGTTTAACAGTGCTACCTTTGTTTTAAGTGTTAAGCCAGAACAGGTATTCAGCACAAAATAATAGTTTGGTGCCACCCATAAGTAAATGAGCAGGTGGAATGATTGAATCAAATGATCAAGGAAGCAATTTAATTAGCGGTTAATGGAGGAATCAATTGGAGTAAGGTGCTAAAAGCAACGCTACTTTGTTGTAGAATCTCACCAATCTTGGTTCAACCCATTTGAGCTTTTCAGGTGACACAACTCTCGATCCTTACTGCTCCCTGGTGGTTGAAAGACTAGTTTGGAATTTTGCTGTATCTGTGTGACTCTAAGGCAGAGGTCTTCAAACTTTATTGCTTTGAGCCCGCTTACGCAAGATGTTTTGAAGTCGGGCCCCCCTACAAACTTTTATGAGAAGGATTGGGGGAGCAGTAGAACAGGGCTGAGCACAGGGGGCAAGACGTATGAAATCCTTTCAGTGGTACTTTTTCTGTAGCTCATAGTCCTCAATGAATATGAGCTTTATAAAACAGTAAATACATTGAACAAAACCAGCAAATGACCCAAAAATACTGCTCCCTATAATTGGGGTGTTGTGAGCCCCTCGCACTCCTGGGCCGCAGTTCAAAGGCACCTGCTGCACCAATGATAACTGAGGCCCTGAGTAGCAGGCTATCACCTCTGCCGCTTTCACATCTTCCCCACATTGCGTGACCATCATGCCAACCTTGCAACAGGCTCTCAGTCCATTTCAAGAAAAAAAGGAGCTCCCACATGATATTCCTCTTTTTTCTGCAAGGGTGCCCTAATTCTAAATATGACAATAAGTCCTCATGACCCCTTTTCAAAGTGTCAGCACCGTGGACTGCTGCACCTGCTTCACTAATGATAGCCCGCTTTTCATGGCTGAAGCTATATCTGTTGACATTTGGTAAAACATGGCTCCCATCTTTCCACATACCCTCCCTGCCATCTCTCTGATGGTAAACTAAGGTGCCTCCTCTGTTTCAATTTCCCCCTCCCTTGAGCCATTGCTCAGAGGCTGAAAGCAGCACTGACATAGCAAGTGTGCATTGGACCTTAATGCACCCCAAGAAGGGTGGTAAAACTGCCATGATTGGGGTTTACTTGGTTCCTAATGCCAGAGGGCCCTCGTGCCTCTCTACCTGCAGCTCCAATAATACTTTCTGCCCTCGAGTGTTAATAAAAGCAGGAAGGGTGACTCTGGCTCTAATGCTTGCAAGGACCATGGGCCCCACAGCACCTTTTTTTATTTTTTTATTTTATTTATTGGTGTAAGATGTTCTTTGCACTTTTCATCACACACAGAAGAAGGAGAAGCATAAACAGTGCATCCGCCTACATCCGCAAAGGGCCGGCTACATGCATACAAAATTAAGACCATCAGTATTAGTAGTACACGGCCCATCAGCCGACATCCAGCGGACCGGCGGCGTGTTGTCTGATAGCACCCATTTATATATCAGTGCTGTACTCGCTCACTTACACAGCAGTAATCTTACATTTTCAATTTTTTGCTTAACCGAAACAAACTGAACAGTATATTCCCCAACTTATAGTTCTCCCCCTGCTATAGTCTCTCTGCATCACAGCATCCTCCCTCCTCAGTACCATCATTACATAAATTGTTCGCTCCGAGTAGTCAGCGTCAGACGTACATGTCACTCAATCTCCGCCTCTGATTCAGACTCACCATGTGCTAGTAAATACTCCAGTAAGTACCCCCAATAGTCTTTGGATCTAGAGCTGCCTGGCAGCTCTTCCTCATATGTGGTGAGCGTGTCTCGACAATAGACCATATCCTGTATCCAGCTCTTTACATCAGGGGCCCTCCTGCTGTTCCAGTGCATAGACACCCTTCTCTTAGCCAACAGTAGCGCAATAGCACAAAATTTGCGTTTCAATGCTCTAAGTTGCGGAACAATGCCCAACAGACAGATCTTCGCGTCGCACAGCATGGTAGTCCCAAGCATAGTGTACAATATTTGTACGACTTGTTCCCAATATCCCGCCACCTTACGACAGTGCCGCGTTAGATGCATGAAGTCCGCATCTTCTTGTTTACACCTGCAACATTTTGAATCTTCCCTCAAGCCATATTTATACAATCTCTGAGGCGTGTGATACACCTGATGCAAATACTTATAATGTATGATTTTCAAGTTCCCGTTTGATGTCAGCATACCCGTGAGCACACAGGAGGAATCCCATTCTACATCTGTGAGGGGTTCTGCCAGCCCAGCGCTCCATTTGTCCCTAGCCTTGTGTGTATCCGCCCCCACTGCCTCTTGTACATTCGCATATAGTTTGGAGACTAGGTGAGACGCTGTGGGTGTAGTGAGGAGTAGTTGAAGGGGTGCAAGGGTAGGAGGTTCCTCCGGATGTGTCGGGTAGTGTTCCCGAAGTGCTCTTTGTAGCCTATAGTAGTTGAAACTGAAAAGTGGAGACGGGTTCGTGATGTATTGTAGCTTGTCTAGCGTCAGGAATACCCCACCATCGTACAGGTCCCCAAGCGTGTCTATTCCCGCTCGTTTGAACAGATCCATGCCGACCTGCTCCTGCGTTACCGAAAGAGCCGGGTGATGTGCCAGTGGAAGTGATGGTGCATATAGCGGTAGGCTGTTTGTTGCTTTGCCTATCAGCCGCCATGCCTCCGAAGTAGTATTAACTGGATTAATGTCACGGACATGTTGTTTAGTGCGTTTGTGTGTCAGTATATTGGCCAGTGGGATTGGGTCTGTGTCGGCTGCTTCCACGGCCACATGTGTCAAGAAGGGCACCTCGTGGTACCAGAAATGTGCGTACTGCGCTTGCGCGCATAAGTAATATAAGTAGAAGTCTGGCACCCTGAAGCCCCCCCTAGCATACGGCAGTGTCATGGTGCGTAATTCCATCCTCGCCTGCTTCCCCGCCCACAGCAAATTAAGGACCAGCGTTTTTATATTACGGAATACAACTGCCGGCGGTTTTATAGGGATATTGTTAAATAGGTACAGAAACTTCGGCAGAAGCACCATTTTTACAATCGCCGCTCTGTCCGCTAACGACAGTGGAAGTCTGTTCCATCTCTTTATCTTGTCTTCTAGGGATGATATGGTCCGCCCGTAATTCGTTCTTATCACCAATTCCGGGTCTCTGTGGAACCATATGCCCAGATATTTCGTGGGTTCCTCCTGCCACTCTAGTGGATAGTCTAATTTGGTCGGGCCAGTACTGTCTGTTAGGGATAGGACAAGGGATTTATCCCAGTTGATCTGCAACCCGGATTGTTGGCCAAATTTTATGTACTCTCGTAGGAGTGGATTGAGGTGTTGTTCAGGATTTTATACATATAGCACCATGTCATCCGCGTATAACGAGATATGTATGGGTCTGGAGGGCATTTGAATCGCCGAATAGTGGTGATGCTGTCGGATTTTACATGCTAGCGGCTCAAGCACCAACGCGAAAAGCATCGGCGAGAGCGGGCACCCTTGTCGAGTGCCTCTGCATATTTGAATAGGTTCTGATATGTACCTGTTTACTCTGATGCGTGCCGTCAAGTTTGAGTATAGCATCGCTATCCACCCCAGAAATATCAGCGGAAAGCCCATACGCACCAGTACTGCTTGGATAAAGGGCCAGCCGATTGTGTCAAATGCTTTAGCTGCGTCTAGCAGCACTGCCACAGCTTTTGTCTCCGGTGCCAGGTAGTGAGCTAAACCAAACAGTGTACGGGTGTTATGTGTGGTGGCCCTGTCGGGGATAAATCCAGACTGATCCGGCCTGATCAACAACGTCATAAGTGGTTTTAACCTGTCCGCTAGCAGACTGGCTATGATTTTAGTGTCCACATTTAGTAATGAAAGGGGGCGGTATGAATCGCATTTATCTACCTCTTTACCCGGTTTCAATAACGTGATGAGAAGTGCTTCCCTCAGAGATGCTGGCAGCATCTGGGCTTCATGCGCCGCCCCGTATAGCCGTACCAAATGTGGAGCGAGTAGGTCGGCGTACTTTTTATAGAATTCCGTTGCGAAGCCGTCCGGCCCCGGTGCTTTGTTATTAGGTCTAATGGTGTCGGTAACCTCTTCCACTGTAACCGGGCGTTCTAAATATTTCCTGTGCCCTTCAGCCAGCCACGCCATTTCTATATCCTCCATATATTGCAGTAATTCTTCCTGTGTTGGTGTTGGGCGTGCCTTATAAAGTGTGCCGTATGTATTCATAAATTCTTGCAATATCCCCTTGGTGTCTGTGATCACCTCCCCAGTGTTTGTACAGATGGATGCTATATGTTGAGGCGCTCTACCTGCGCATATCTTCGCGGCCAGTTCCCTTCCCGGCCTACCTCCTTCCCCATATCTCCTCGCTGTAGCACGCTTTGTCACATAGTTAAGTTCAGCCGTCGCGAACTCATTGTATTCTGTTAATAGTGCTTGAATTTCCCCCAATACAGCAGTGTCTCCTGTCTGGGTGTATGCCTGCTCCAATGTTTGAATGGCCTTCTCTCGTGTGTGTATTTGTTGTCGGATATCTTTGAGGATGCCCGAGGTTGTACTGATACAGACCCCCCCGAATCGTGGCCTTAAAGGCCTCCCATAATAAACCAGGGTCCTCAGTGGTCGGGCCGTTGAGATCAAAGTAATCTACTATTGCCCTATGAATTGTGTCAACATATATGGGGTCCTGCAGTGCAGTTGCGTTGAAGCGCCAAGTGAAGGGTGGTGGGACGTAATATGGTATGGCAATGTCCAACATTACGGGACCGTGATCCGATAGTGTCCGTGGTAAGTGTTTGATATCCTGAACCCATGGGAGTACCTCCTGTGTGCCCAGCCAGTAGTCTAGCCTAGACCAACTGTTGTTCGCCGCATTTATGTGTGTCGCTATTGTCAACCCTGGGTTGCGTGTCCTCCAGAGATCTAACCCCACAGCACCTTTTTCATAGTAAGGGAGACATAATTGTGGGACAGTGGCCACTTAGTCCCTTGCCTCAGTACCTGTGCACTAAGGATTGTGATGGTCCTTTTAAAAATAAATTAAAAAGCCCCTATTACCACAACCTTCCTAGGGGGCATCTCTGTGAGGAAGTTGTCTCTGTACATTTGTCAATTTTAAAAAATGAGCCCCCACATAGTGCCTCCTCTTCTGGGCCATATCTTGGACACTACCCACAGATCTTGTTCCTTTTGTGTTTCTCCTCTGCCATTACTAATTCATTATGACGTGCATATTGACAGTGCTTTCTGTCACAGGCTGGGACTCCATAGCACTATAAATTCACTATCAAGTCAAATGTCTGTGCCTATCTGTGGAGGGGGGGAAGGATGGGGGAGGAAACAGAAAGACAACAACCCCCCCCCTCCAACAGTGATCACATTAACTGACTGGGATGTCAAATTTGACACAATAAGATTATTTATGTTTTTTTGGTAGTTTTATATAGCACAAATTTGACCCAAGACATCACAGCACTTTACATGAGCACAAATTACATCGTACAAGGTCGCATTCGTTTGTAGGTATGGGAGATTAAGTGATTTGCCCAGAATAACAGGATGTTTAACTTGCATTTATTTTTTATTTCATTGTGTGTGGGCTACTTTATTGCCTTGTACGTGCATATAAAATCCTTACAGAATAGTTTGCTCTTCTTAGCCACCTTTTTGACCCTGCCACCCAGCTCAGTGACCCAAGTCCCCATAGCACAGTTTCTATACTTTACACCTCAAGTCTGTATGTAAATGAAAGCGGCCTGGAAATGAGTCAAATAAAGAAGGCCACACTTCCAGGTGATCTTCATTTACCCTTCTTTGCTGAGGCATTTTGCCCTTGGGAAAGCAGTCAGGGACCCGCAGGGGGGCGCACGCCTCAGTTTGAAGACCTCTGCTCTAAGGGGAAATTATAAGAGTAAGAGATGTGGTAAAATGGGATGTATTTGTCCTAAAAAAAAAAAAAGTGAAGCGATCTCTCAAGATTCCACATGATGATTTACCAAATTGCCCAATTAGCGCATGCAATATTGTCCTGTTTGGGTCATAAAATGTTTCAATTGTGCTGTAAAGGTAGCTGATGGTGGAATGTGAGTACAGTGTTGCTTTATAAAAGGGGACATTGTGGCAGTGTCTTCAGATATTCGGAGACTTCAGCAATGATATTATGGTGTAGAAGTCCCTGGAGGTGTGAGTGATCTCAGGGCAGGCCCAGCACCACTACTACCTCTTGTTTTCAGGGAATCAATCCATCTACACCATTGGGAAATGTGCCACTTTTTTAGGTCTCGCTGAAGCAATGCGTAAGCATTGTTTTCGGCGAGATTATAGTAAGCTGATTTCAAAACTCTACCCACTGCGTATCACATACAGTTCATGTGAGAGCCAGGCGCGTGCACAGCAATTTGCTCCCCCGACCCCTCCCACAAAGCAAGACAAGAACATCAAAACCATTTGCCAGCAGCCACTTCACGTGCTCCGCAGGTCATAAACAGGCCGCTCCCCCGTCATACTTCAAAGCTGCCGCTCCTCCGCCCGCCGCATCAGACTTCAAAGGAATGCCCCTCGCTCCCTATACAGTGTCTTACCCTGCTCTCGCGTTGGTCTGGCCGTGTTTTGCATCTCCAGCCCCCTCCTCCCACACCGTGTCTAGGCCCTCCCCAGCCACCCCTCCCCAGCCCCCTCGGCATCGCTGGTTCACCCTTATCTCCCTCCCCCTGTCTCTTGTTACCACGCAGGCTGAGCTATGCTGCACACAAGGGGTCTCTCTCCGCTCGAGACTACTGCCCAACGCATACAGGGTTCCCATTTGTGGCATATGTTGTCGGGCTCAACCTGCCCATTATGCATATTTTGTGCCGTATACCTTCAGGCACAACCCGCCTGAATTATATATGTATATATCCCCCGCTCCGCTTGGTTTCAAACTGTCGGTTTATCTACTTTCAAGCCGGCAACCATTACTTCCTCGTCCTCTCACGCTTGACCGATCTGGACTGTGGTTCTCACTCTTCCTTGCCCTGGCCTATTAAACCTATATTTTCCGCATGTGCCTTACCTCTTTAGGCACACCCCGCTCCATATTTTATATACTCCTCCATGCAGCCTGGGCTGGACAAGCATGTGACACAGCGATTCCTCCTGTTCTGTTAAGCAACGTTGCTTCTCACACGCCCAGTCCTTTCTCTCCCGCCGTCCAACGAAACCACGAACGGTATGCACAGTTTTCATCCTCTTACACATTGCTTTGTAATTTGTAATTTGTAACTGTGTTTTGTATCGCGCCAACTCACCTACAGGTCTCAAAGCGCTACTGAACAAGTACAACAACAAAGAAGGAAAAGAATATAGAAGTGTCTGATCTGGTAGCCGACTATCGAGATGGGAATGCGTCTTTGAAGAGTAAGGTTTTCAGGGACTTCCTAAAAAGGAGGAGATTAGGTTCTCTACGAAGTGCCTCCGGTAGCTTATTCCAGATGGTCGGAGCCTGAACTGAAAAAGATCTGCCTCCTTTTGTTGTTAACCTGAAACGTGGACAGGATAGCAGAAAAGATCCGGATGATCGCAGGGCGCGCTTAGGTTCGTATATCTCAAGCCTTTCTTTTATGTAGGCTGGCGCCTGTCCGTGGATTGCTTTGTGGCAGATACACATGCTTTTAAATTCTACTCTCTGCGTCATGGGCAACCAATGTAGCCTATAGAGCAGGGGGGAGGCATGAGTCCTCCTCGGCAGTCCAAAGATCAAACGTGCTGCGTCGTTCAGAATAACCTGAAGACGATTGATGGAATTTTTTGGAAGGCCGAGGTACAGCGCATTGCCGTAGTCTATTCGAGACACTATAGTGGCGGAGACAATAGTTCGCAGCATGTTTCTCGAGAGCAGGGGGGCGAGTTTGCGTAGTTGCCTGATCAGGTTGGTACAGGAACCAACTACAGCAGATACTTGGTTGACCATCGAGAGTTCCTGGTCAATTTTCATCCCAAGACTCTTGACACTACGGCACGGTTTTGGGGTGGGTCCTAGTTCTTGTGGCCAAAATAAATCATTCCAGGGGGAAGTAGAGGTTGAAACTACAAGCACTTCCGTTTTATCTGGATTGATTTTCAGCAAATTGGAAGACATCCAATTCACAGTAAATCGTAGTATGTCTTGGGCCAAAGACTGAGCCGATGATGTATTATCGATACTCAGCAACAGCTGCGTATCGTCAGCATAGTTAAAGACTTTACAATTCATATTTGCCAGGGACTCTATCAATGGTTGTAAGTACAGGTTGAATAAGAGCGGAGAGAGTGCTGATCCCTGCGGGACTCCACAGGCTAAAATGCCCACATCTGAGACCTGGTCTGCCAGCTGGATCTTCTGTGTCCTTCCTGTCAGGAAAGCTGTTAACCATTTGAGGGCTTGCTCTCCTATCCCAAACCTAGCCAGTCTGTCCAGGAGCAGTGCATGGCTGACGGTATCAAACGCCGCTGAAAGATCTAATAAAATCAGGGCGCTTGGCTTTTTACCGTCAGCCATGCATCTTAACTCATCTAGTACTGACAGCATTACTAGTTCCGTGCTATGGTGGGCACGGAAACCAGCTTGCCGCTCCTGGAGGAGGTGGTGAGATTCCAGGAGGGATGACAGAGATTTTAATACATGCTGTTCTAGTACCTTTGACAGAAATGGCAGCTGGGAGATTGGCCTGTAGTTCTTTAAGCTAGTTGGATCTGCTCCAGGCTTTTTTATCAGGGGTCTGATGCGTGCCTCTTTGAAGGTAGATGGTAGTGTTCCAGTGGCTAATGAAGTGTTAAAAAGATCTAAGATTTGGTCTTCTAGAATCGGCATTGCTAGCCGAAGGATGTCGGGCGAGCAGGGATCAGCGGGGGAGCCTGATTTAGTGGATGATACAAGTTGTCTCAGAATGGTGGAGTCAATTTCAGGAAAGCTGGTGAAGACAGGGATTGAAGAACATGGAGGAGGCGGTTGGTCGATATAAGAGACTGGGTTGTCCTTCTTGATATCAGACAAGATGGTCGCTACTTTTTCGAGGAAGTAACCTTGAAAGGTATCGCAATCGATCTGGATATCTGCCTTTTCCTCCTTCTTACTCAGCTCTTTCAGGATTTGAAAGGTCTCTCTCTGGATGTTAGTAGCATTATTAATGCGTGTCTCGTAGTAATCCTTTTTAGCTGATGTAATGAGCTTTTTATATGATTGAAACAATGATCTATATGATTCCCTGTCAATATCCATTTTAGATTTCCTCCAGCATCTTTCGAGGTAGCGAAGTTTTCTTTTTTGTTCACGTAAACCTTCGGTGAACCAGGGGGCTCCTTTCTCTACACCTTTTACTTTTTGTACTTTTTCAGGAGCTAGCTCATCGATTGATTGCCTAAGGGTGGTTGTTATCGCGTCATACTTTGAGTCTAGGTCTATGCTATCAGAGAAGGTAGTGAAATCCTGTTTGTATTTAGGCAAGACTTTGGTTAGGGTTTCTGAATTCACTTTCTTCCATTGGCGCACTTTTTTTGTTTTTAGCGGTAATTTGGCCTGGTAGATATTTTGCGGTAGGTCGTATAAAATAAGGTGGTGATCCGACCAGATACAAGGTGAGATACTTGTAATGACCGTTTTTGGTGTCGAGGACCAAATGAGATCTAAGATATGGCCTTTTATATGAGTTAGAACTTCCACGAGTTGTGTCAGTCCAAGGGCGGTCATGATAGTCTGTAAAGTCTGGACGGATGAGTTTTGATCACTTTTATCCCAATGGACATTAAAGTCACCCGTTACCAGAATGTTTTTATAACGTGTACATAGATCTGATATAATGGGAATGAAGAGATCATTGAACATGGGGGTACTTTGAGGTGGGCAGTATACTGTTAAGATAATAAGACAGGAGTTGTTCGAGGTAATTTTTATCCCCAGTAGGTCAACGGTGTTTATGGTCTCTGCTAAGATTTTGGTTACCATAAGTTGCCTTTTAAAGATCGTTGCTACACCCCCACCTCGGGCCCCCTCTGGTCGATTATGCCAGATCATATCATACCCGCTGGGAAGGGCGGCAATGATATCCGGGGAAGAAGCATCACTCAACCATGTTTCGGTGAGTGTTAGGATATCGATAGTCTCGTCCTGTAAGAGGGTGAAAATTTCCAAATGGTGTTTCTGCAATGACCTGGTGTTGAGGGTGGCTAGCTTTGTGGGGGTTGAGCGGCTTAAGTTCTTACGGCTAGGGGTGTGCAAGATATGATTTTCCTTAAGAGTGGCACATATAGCAGGAGATAGAGTATACCTATCAGATTTCAGAGTTAGGAGATCTGCTGAGGAGTAACAGGTGCGCGTGCCAGAGTCCCTAAGCCCTAGGCCCGGTCGTGCGCGGACGGGCGCAGACGGGCAGGACTCGGGCACGACTCCGGCGCAGATCCGGCGCGTCCGCTGGTCGCGTCCGCTGCGCGGAGCCATTATTGCCTGTTTTTATAGCGCTTGTCTATGGCCTCCCCAACCCAGCCCGACCCAAGATGGCCGCCAAAAACCGGCGCCCAGCCCTCGGCGTCAATACTCAGCCGAGGGTGGGCCCGGAGCTACAGGGAGGGGGTGAAAGAAGATTTTTAAAGCACTGCTAAGCGCTGGGGGGTCTCTACACTCTGCTTTAACCTGGATAATAAAATTAGGAAACACAAGTGTCCAGCGAGTAAAATCACGAAAATACAAATAAAATTCCAGAAAAGGCAAGAGACCTCCCGGCTTCCGCCTCAGGAGGGGAAAGGTGTGTGCAAATGTCAGAATTACCGCTTTCCTGGTAACTGGCGCCTTTTATAGCGCTTGTCTATGGCCTCCCCAACCCAGCCCGACCCAAGATGGCCGCCAAAAAACCGGCGCCCAGCCCTCGGCGTCAATACTCAGCCGAGGGTGGGACCAGAGCTACAGGGAGGGGGTGAAAGAAGATTTTTAAAGCACTGCTAAGCGCTGGGGGGGTCTCTACACTCTGCTTTAACCTGGATAATAAAATTAGGAAACACAAGTGTCCAGCGAGTAAAATCACGAAAATACAAATAAAATTCCAGAAAAGGCAAGAGACCTCCCGGCTTCCGCCTCAGGAGGGGAAAGGTGTGTGCAAATGTCAGAATTACCGCTTTCCTGGTAACTGGCGCCTTTTATAGCGCTTATCTATGGCCTCCCCAACCCAGCCCGACCCAAGATGGCCGCCAAAAACCGGCGCCCAGCCCTCGGCGTCAATACTCAGCCGAGGGTGGGCCCGGAGCTACAGGGAGGGGGTGAAAGAAGATTTTTAAAGCACTGCTAAGCGCTGGGGGGTCTCTACACTCTGCTTTAACCTGGATAATAAAATTAGGAAACACAAGTGTCCAGCGAGTAAAATCACGAAAATACAAATAAAATTCCAGAAAAGGCAAGAGACCTCCCGGCTTCCGCCTCAGGAGGGGAAAGGTGTGTGCAAATGTTAGTCACCATCTCTGTTATCTCCCCTCTTTTTCTCTCCCTTTACCACCCCATGATCACGCCCTGTTTTGCCCTTAATGCCGCACCCCTAGACTCATGTCGCCAGCACACCAACATAGTAGGCCACATGAGACGCTACATTACTACTACAGTTCCACTGTTCAGTCTTCAATACACCTATCCTATCCTTATGTTTATTTACAGGCATGCCTTAGCGATGTTAGCTCTAACTTATATCTTGTCAGCACGCGCGTGCGCACAACTCGCGTCACCACTTGCGTTTTTTTGTTTTATTATTATTTAATTTGGCAGACGAGACAGTGCCTTTTAACTTGGCCTTTAAAGCCTTTTGTAGGGCCGCGTTCTGTGCTCTCAGCCGCCCACACCCGGTACTCCCTTGCTTTGCTGACACAGTCTTTTCCGACCGTATTTTCTGTTGTACAGTCCCCCCTCCCCTACGCCCTCGAGGCCACGAGAACAGGATGGGATGGGATTGAAGCTGGCATGAACAGGAAGTTCACAATAATATCAGTGAGCCAGTAACAATTTCTCTTCAACTTTTGACAATGCAGACGTAAAAAGGGACACCTTAGGACAAACTCTTTAGTTTCTAACTATTGGAATGGCAGCCAATCTTCCATCTCAACCAGTGCTGGAAGAAACTTCGCTTCGGAAATACATACATTGGGGGTCAAGGTGTGGCAACAAAAAGGGGGTGGAGTTATGAAGGGCGGGGTAATAATTGTAACATAACTGGTGATTACTGCATATACTGGAGAGATCTGTGTTTTGTCTAGTCATAGATTTGACACATGGTGTAACAGGCAGATCTAGATTTTTATTTTATGTGGTCAGGTAATTGGGCAATGGCTTTTGCCAGCGAGATCCTTTTATCAATACAGACAACCCCAAGCATTACATTACATTTGACATCCTGAGTTTGTGTTTCTCCCAGCCATGAACTATTGACATATAGGGCCTTTTTTATGAGGCCTTGTGACACACATCAATCAAAAAAGGAACACAAGGGGGGCGTGGCCGGGCAAGATGGCCGAGCAGACATGACCTGCATCGGCTCCCGGTCCGCGCGCTGTCTAGCGTGAATTATTGGCGGCTTTCCCTTACGGAATCATCCCCTCGGCATATCCGCGGGTGGCGGAATATGTGAGGCACCGGCTGCGGCGTTCCAGCGGCTCTCCGAGGGCTCGGGGAGCCCCGTGCGCCTGTTCTGAAGTCGGAGGGGACCACGAGGACAAAATGGCGGCCAGGGATCGGCACTGAGCGGCGGTAGTCTAATGCTGCTCTGCGGCAGAGGTGACGGCCGCGGAGGACTGCTGAAGGCTTTGGAGCAGCAGGGGTGAGGGCGGTGAGCTCCGATATTACTGCGGCAACATAGGTACTTGCCAGACACTTAGAGGTGGCAGGCTCTCACGTTGCCTGTCCTCATAATGGAGGCAGCGGCGACCTCTCGAGAAGCGCTGCCCCCGGCCTGAAGGTGACGATTTAGGAGCGCTGAAGTGGGGCTGGGATGAGCTACCCCCAGGGGCACTACCACTGCTGTGATTTGCGGTACGAAGTGATATTTGCGGAGACGTCCCTCTCAAGACAGCCCATATCGCTTAGAAGGGGCGCAGTGACGGACGGGTGGTCTCGAGGTTTGCGCTACTGATTCCGGGGCATCACCATTTGCCGTTGCTCTGTTCTGGAGGGCCCCGGTCACTCTGGGCAGATTGGGATCTAGGGCTGTGGCTTCTTAGCGGTGCCAGCTATCTAGTGTAAGGCGCATAGCCCCAGCGCAGATGCCCACCCGGACAGCCTGTTCCCCGGTGGATAGAGTGGTGACCTCCGCTGAGTCCTGAAGTCGAGCCGGGCGCTGGAGTAAGCTGTCGCTCTATCTTCCCCTGTGTCTACGTTAAGTACAGGATGGGTGACCCTGCGAGGACTGGTGGGGCCCCCTCCTTATGCCGCCAAAGAAGGGCACGAACAAGGGGACCGGCAAGGTGTCGGATTTCTTCACCTCCGCTGACAATCGCCCAGCCCTCAAGGGAGACACTAACAAGGCGACCATGGCCCTCACGAAAGCTGACTTGCTGTCCATGTTTAAAGATTTCAAATCCCAGCTTCGAACTTAACTCAGTCAAGACATCAAGTCCTCTATGGATCAACTATGAGCAGATTTATCGGAGCGACTGGCCTCTCTGCAGCAGGACGTTGACTCGGTGGGCACCAGAGTCCTGGACTTGGAGACGCAACACCAGGAACACAAGCATCTAGCTGGGGAATACCGCGACGATATCCAAACCCTTAAGGAACAACTACAGCAGACGCAACTCTAGGCCGAAGATCATGAAAACCGTGCACGGTGGGAGAACATCTGGATTAAAGACCTTGAAGAAGGCGCAGAAGGGCCGGACATAGAAGCATTCCTGAGCCCCTAGAAACGTAAAATAAAATTGGACAGAGTGCACAGAGTAGGTCCTCCGCAGAAGGGTGATCGAAGACGGCCTCGCGACGTGCTGGCAAAGTTCCATTCCTATAAAATCAAAGAGGCGGTTCTGCAGGCGGCCTGGGCGAAGGATTCTATCTCCTTCCAGAACTTTTCATGCGCTGTCTTCCAGGATGTCACCCCCTCCACGTTGGCTCGCAGGCAGACGCTGCGCCCTATCACTACCAAGCTCCAAGCGGATGGTATCAGATACCGTTGGACATAACCTTTTGGTCTTAGTTTCGAAATCTGCAACAAGAGGCGACATATCACCGACTTGAAGGATGGTCTGAGTCTTTTGGACCTCCCATCGGAGGAGGGGGGTCCTTCTTCTTAGACGTCTGGTGATTCTTCACAGGGGGCTACATCCAATTCGACATGGGTGCCGAGCTCGAGAAGAGGGAGACGCTGACAACGATCAAAAGAGCTTCCGCTGCTGTGAGTCTACTGGGCCCCATGGGAGGGCTCCGCTTTGCCTCGAGCCCTCGCACCCAGGGCTAGGAGATTCCGAGGGTTCCAGGGCTTCGGCAAAGGTGAGACTGTATACTTCCCATGACAGATGTAGCGTTCCCCTCTGACTGACTTTCTCTTTTTAGGATCTAATATGAGGGGACAGGACCTTTTGTTGTGCATTTCAGGCTGTTGATTGATAAGTGTACTTTCACTAGAGGCCTTAGGTTTTACCCTTGCCCCTATCGGGGGCGAGAGAATGGCCTACACCTCGAGATGGCATGCTTGTTAGAGGTCATAGACTCATTGAATGTTGATCCGCAGTATATCTGAAATTTGTTGGATGCAATCGAGCTGCCTTATTGCCACAATGATTCTCTCATGAGATCACGCCGAGATGGGGCGCGGACTGGGCCCCAGAACCCATTGTCCCCCCTGGTCCATGTGGAGGTGTATTCGCCCTGCAATGCGACCGAGCACTAGTTTTTGTTTACTGGTTTGGTTCCTTCTTTTTTGGGTTTCTGTGTGGTTTGAGGGGGGGGATGAGTGGGGAAGTGGTGGCGGTGTTTCTTTGGTTTTTTTGCAGAGTGTTTTCATTCTGGTGGTCTATGATTGTGATGAAGATGCAAGGTGGGAGGGGGAGGAGCAGTGAAGGTGCCTATTCACTTTGGGAGAGGGGGGAGACATATGGGCGTCTTCAGGGTCCAGTGGGACACTCAGGGAGGGGTGATATCATTGTAGGTAGCCCCTCAGTAGATTCTGGGGAGTGGAGAGATTCTGAGCCTCTCAGGGCGCAGCGACTTAGTCCCAAACTCTGATGCCGATCACTATTGGGATGTGGAACATCAAAGGGCTGAATTCTCCCCAGAAGCGCCAAAAACTTTGAAAATAGGTCATAGACCACCAGCTGGACATATTTGCCCTCCAAGAGACCCACTTGGTCAAGACGGAGGACTCACGTCTCAGGCACAAACAGTTTCCAGTCATTTATCGGTCCTCTGCCTCCACGAAACAGAAGGGGGTGGCCCTTATGTTTTGTTCGGATTTACAATTTCAACCTTTGGGGGTCCAGAGCGATAAAGAAGGACGCTGGGTCATGGTTAAGGGCTGACAGAGGGGAAGAGTGTGTACCTTCATAGTGGTGTATGCTCCTAATACTGGTCAGACTGGGTTCCTCCACACTCTCCTGGGGAAAATTACAGTCTTTGCTGAGGGGCCATTATTTCTTCTGGGTGACTTTAATCTGGTGTGGCAGAAGGACCTTGACAGCACTCACTCACAAAGACCAGACATGAGCTCATTTTCCCAGGACACACAACAGAAGATTCGAGTCATAGGTCTTGTAGATTCTTGGCGGGTTCTGTAATCCCAATCCCGGGATTACACATTCTTCTCCCACGTCCATCGGTCCTATTCACGCTTGGACTACAATTTTCTTAGCCAGTCACTTCAGGGTGATCTCCGCGAGGCCAAGATCTTTCCGCTGTCAAGCTCAGATCATAGCCTGTTCTCGATCTGTCTTGACTGAGGTGTGGGGGGCCGGACTACACCTTGGTGGTACTTCCCGGCATCATTGGTTCATGACAAAACCTCTCTCGATAAGCTGAGGGGGGCCATCACTGACTTCTTTTCTCTTAATGACCCAGAGGACACATCTGTATACAACACGTGGGACGCCTTTAAGGCGTTCTTTAGAGGACAGTGTCTAGCCCTCAATGCCGCTCTTAATAAGCAGCGGGGCTGGGAGAGGGAGCAACTGGAGGAGGAGCTATCCACTCTGGAGAAAGCCCACAAGACGAACCCCACTAGACAGATACAATGCAACCTGACAGCGGTTAGGAGTAAACTCCGGGCGCTCTATAACAATAGGGCGGAATACACCTTGCTGAAATTGAGGCATTTATCCTACTAGCAAGGTAATAAAGTGGGTAAACATCTGGCTAGGCAGCTAGGGGACAAAAGAGAGCGAGAATATATAGGGGGCATTCAGGATACTTTGGGTGAAATTACGCACAGGGAAGAAGTCAAGGCAGAGCTCTTTGGTGCATTTTATGAGCACCTGTATTCAGGGGATTCTCTGGATCCGGCCTGCAATCTGAGTACCTTAGGACCCTGCCACTGCCCCAGGTCTCTGCGGAATGGAACAAAACGCTCTCGGCTCCTATCATTAGGGAGGAGGTGATGGCTGCCATTAAGGCTCTGAAACCTCACAAGGCCCCTGGGACTGATGGGTATACAGCTATATTCTATAAGACTTTCTCCTCTGACCTCAGCCCGTATTTGGTGGTCTTGTTTAATCGTATGGCCGACGATGGTGAGACCTCTGGGACTATGGCGGAGGCCATGATTTCAGTTATACCTAAACCAGGGAAGGACCTTAGTAGATGTGCCTCCTACAGGCCTATTGCCCTCCTGAATCTGGATGCGAAGCTATACTCCTCCATAATCGCGAAAAGGCTTAACGACAAAATGCCAGCGCTCATTCATCCAGACCAATCTGGATTTATTAAAGGACGTCAGACCCATGACAACACTCGGCGTGTAGTGCATCTGATTGAGAAGGCCAATAAGTTTAAAATCCCGGCAGTACTGGTGTGGCTCGATGCCGACAAGGCATTCAATAGGGTGGATTGGGGCTTTTTATTTCAGACCTTGACAGCATTCGGCTTCTCCCCTAAATTCTTATCCATGATCTGTGCTAACTATCTATCCCCTCGAACTAGGGTCGCGGTGAACGGGTGCCAATCCTCCATTTTTAATCACTCGAGGGGCACTAGGCAGGGGTGCCCCCTTTCGCCACTACTTTTCGCCTTAAGCATAGAGCCTCTGGCGCTGGAGATCAGAGCTAACTCTGATATCCGGGGCCTGCCCTTTACAGGAGAGTCACACACAATCACCCTATTTGCGGACGATATCCTTCTATCCCTCTCTGAGCCGGCCCACTCCCTCCCGGCGGTGCAGTTGGAATTAGAGCTATTTGAAGCAGTGGCAGGCTTTAAAATCAACTTAGATAAGTCATACATACTCAATCTCACTCTACCCCACTCCGAGGTATTTAGGCTTGGGGCACTCACACCTCTTCCATGGGCGGGGACCTCTATTCAATACTTGGGGGTACATCTGACACCTACGCTGGGGAAACTGTACTCTGACAATTTCCCCCCTATACTGACACGGATCCAAGCTGATCTTGCTCGATGGAAGCCTATGTTCATATCATGGATGGGTCGGATCCACGCTATCAAGATGTCCCTTCTGCCTAAGCTGTTGTACCTGTTCCAAGCCCTACCCATTGAACTAGACGGGGAGTTTTTTTGGTGAGTGAAGACCATGATTCTACGCTTTATCTGGCAAGGGGGACGGGCGCGCTTTCTTTTTCTATTCTGCGCCGTCCAAAGAAGGAGGGAGGGGTGGGGCTCCCAGATATCCGCTTATAATATAAGGCAGCTCAACTTCGGGTGTTGGTAGAGTGGGCGCAGTTAGAATCGGAAAAACAGTGGCTTTATATGGATCGTAGTGTTGCAGGGAGGACCATCTGGGATCTGGTCTGGAGGCCCAAATGCGACAGACCTAGCAATGTGTATATCAGCACACCCACTTGCACAACCTTGAGAGTATGGGACTCGGTGTCCAGGGACGACAGGTGGAGTACCTTCCCCTCCCCATTCACACCAATCCACTTCAACCCTGCTTTCCCCTGGCATTGGGGGAGGACCCCTTTGTGGCTTGGAGGGAGGGAGGGTGCCTTGCATTAACACACCTCTTCCACAACTTCGACCCACTCACTTTCGATAACTGTAAGCGGGACTATGGGGTGTGAGACACAGAGAGGTACCACCATGCACAACTACTCCACTGGGCACTCACCCCTCAGGTGCGGGATGCGCCTACATGCCCCCTCACGAAATTCAAGGCCTTTCTCACTAGGACCTCCTCGATGAAGGGTGTCATCTCATTCATCTACGGGTTCTTGCTCTCCACGGCAATCACACCCCGGCCACGATACATGTCTATGTGGGAGGGGATTCTCCAGCAAGATATCACTGACGAGGAGTGGTTGCACTTATGGGCAGACATCTCAAAGGTTTCAAGCCAGTGGGCTGGAGGTCGACACACGGGACGCCGATTTTGTCAATAATCTGATGGTATCCGAAGTACATGAATTACGGAACCACCTTGGCTTAGTAGCAGACTCCTACATTAGCAAATACCTTTTTACATCTACCGTGTGCCTTTTTGAAGATATTTTAACAGTACATAAACTTCTATTGCATATTTACTTGTGTGCCCAGCAGTTGTATCGCTGAGACTGTTCTGGTTCACCTCATCATATGGTGTCACCTAGTATTCAGCAAGATTGCAGTTCCTGAGAAGTTTTTTAACTCGCTGGACGAGAGATGTTTTTTTAGCATAAGAGGTACCTACCCTATGCGGTTACGCTTTGATAGAAACCTCTGAGAATTGTTGGGAAGACATTTCATGTAACCCTGATGAAGGTGGTTTAATCCTATGATCCACCGAAACGCGTCGCACTAACAAAAAGGAGGATTGTGTTTCAACTATTTAGAAAATAATTGACACTTTTGTCGAAATTAATTTTCTGTTTCTACCTCCTTTTTTACTAATAGGAATTTATTGTTTCCTTACTTCTAATGTTCTTCCTTCTTTTTAATTATTGTTGAATTATTATTTTTAAACATTGCATTGTGTAATAAATTGTCCAGATCTTTTCATAATTTCATTTGTGTTTTGCCTCATAAGTACAGTATTTTTTTAATCTATGTGTTTTTGGTTTAAACTATGTATTGAACGTTTGTCACTTGAATAAGGTGTCCCAAAGGGAATTTTTGCTTGACTAAATAGTCTTCTTGGTACCCTATCCCTTTGGCTGTGGGGTCCCTCTCTCTTTTATTAGAGCCCACATGAAGACCATGATGGACTGGTACCTACATCCGGCCAGGCTCCGACAGATTTTTCCCGGTACCTCCGATAGGTGTTGGAGGGGTTGTGGGTTCTTAGGGGACTTTCAGCATATCTGGTGGGACTGCCCCATTATTCGCCCCTTCTGGGAGGAAATTGTAGCCCACATTAAAGAGATGCTAGGTTACCCCATCCCCACATCTATGGCCACTACCCTTTTGGGACTATGAGACTCGGCCTTGGAACACCAGACTAAAGCGGATAACAAGATTATGTGGCTCAGTATTGAGGCGGCCAAGCTCACCTTAGCGGCGGCGTGGAAGAAGAAAGAGGCTCCGGCCATCTCCCTTTGGCACTCCCACTTATGGAAACTGTTGAGTTTAGAGCGCATGGCTGATATTTTTAGGGATGACTTTAAGAACTTTGAGTTTCGGTGGGGTCCTCTGGTATCTTTCCTTTCAAGAGGCCTTCCATCAGCAGTTTTCCCTGCTAGTGTTAGGGCCCTTCACCTCTTCCAGCTCTGAGACCTCGGGGCTATAGAAGTTCGATCCTTAGACCTATGCATTGCCGCCACCACTGGGGTGGGGTTTGGGAAGGGGGGTTTGTTTTTTGATCTTTGCCGTTTTGTTTTTCTATTTTCTCTTTCTTTAATGACAATGCCCATAGGGAGCATTACACGGGGAGGCGCTCTGACCTCACGCTTCAGACTGAGGCGGATGTCGCCTACTCTTGGAAAGTGCAGGACATTCTACCTAACGACTAGAGCATGGACGTCCTAAGGTACTGATACTTACCTTCTCCATATAGAAGGCTACAGAGCAAGCCCCGTTCTTGTTAGAAGCTGTAACCCTTAGAGAGCTGCATTGTGGTCTTTGTTTAGGTGGCGTTCTTGGCCTGTTCTGGTCTATTGTTCTATGGCTTTGTTATGATTGCCCCCCCCCTGCGTGGGATGATGCGCGGGATTGTCGCATCTTACTTGTTAAAACAATAAACATACTTTTGACAAAAAAAAAGGAACACAAAAGCAAAAAAAAACTAGACCGCAACACTAACTAACGTAACTATCGTTAGGGGACATTGGCACATCCACCATTTTCATTTACATTACAAGGATATACACACACACAACAACACACACACACTACAAACAGCACACACAATGAGATAAAAACATACACACCCAACACACACACACAAACACCGAACACTACAACTCCACATACACAAACATACACACTCACACCACCACACACACACAAGACCCCCACACACATCTGCAACACACACTAACACACACACAGACAACACCACACACACACCCAGCACCATAAAAAACTACAACGCAAAAGCACACAACACACTGCAAACACACACATACAACAAACACACACCCACAACAACACACTCACAACCACACACTAACACCACACACACAAATCCCCACACACAACCCACACACACAACACTACACACGCACACACACCACACACACACACCACACACACACACCACACACAAACTCCCACACACAAACCCAAACACACAATGCCACACACATACAACACACACATACAATCCCACACACATACAACACCACACACACAACCACCCTTAAACACACCCACCCACACACACCATCCACGCCCACACACACACAAACCACACACGCACACTGACACACACACACTACAAACAGCACACAATGAAATAAAAACACACACACAACACACACACACACAGACACTGAACACTACAACTCCACACACACAAACATACACACACACCACCACACACACAACACCCCCACAAACATCTGCAACACACACTAACACCCACAACAAACACACACACACACAGACAACATCACACACACACGAGCTCCCACAAAACACTACAACACACCGCAAACACAAAGAAAAACAATACACATACAACAAACACACACCCACAACAACACACACACAACAAACAAAAACACACATCACACAAAACAAAACACATACAACCACAACACACAAACACAACACTACACACACACAACACCACACACACACCACACACAAACTCCTACACACACACACTATCCCAAACACACAACGTCACACACATACAACACACACATACAATCCCACACACATACAACATACACACAACCACCCTTAAACACACCCACCCACACACACATCCACACACCCACAAACACACACCATCCACACACGCACACCGACACACACACACAAACAGCACACACACCACGCACACACACGCACACACACCACACACATACCCACCCCCCACACAAACACACGCCCCCAAAAAAATACCACACACAAAACACACACACAAACCCCCCACACACAAAACACAACACCCACACACCACCACAACACACACAACAATCTATCTAACTCTCTATCGATCTATCTAAGGCACTCACTCTATATATCGCCCTCACTCTATCTGTCGAGCAAGCGCAATAGCTACATCTGTCTATTTATCTATCGCACTCACTCTATCGCCATAACTCTATCTATCAACAACACTCTATCTAGCGCACTCATTCTATCTATCGGCCGGACACTAACTATCTATCGCACTCGCTCTATCTATCTATTGCACTTACTCTATCTATCACCATCACTCTATCGACCGTTCGCAGTCAATCAATCTATCGCCATCCCTCTATCTAACTATCGCCCTCACTCTATCTCTTCTCTCGTGCTGATCTGCTGTTCTCTTCCACCCCACCGCCTTCTCTACCTCCCTGTTCTCTACTCCTATGCTGATCTGCTGCTCTCTTCCACCCCACCTCCTTCTTTAACTCCCTCTTATCTTCTCCTGTGCTGATCTGCTGATCTCTTCCACCTGCCTCCATATTTAACTCCATGTTCTCTTCTGCTGTGCTGAGTTGTTCCTCTCTTCCACCCACCTCCTTCTCAAAATCACTGTTCTCTTCTCTTCTGTCGTGCTGATCTGCTACACTCTTCCACCCTGCCTCCTTCTCTAACTCCATGTTCTCTTCTTTTCTCCTCTGCTGATCTGCTGCTCTCTTCAACACCACCTCCTTCTTTAACTCCCTGTTCTCTTTAGCTGTGCCGGTCTGCTGCTCTCTTCCACCCGAATCCTTCTTTAACTCACTATTATATTCTCCTGTACTAATCTGCTGTTCTCTTCCACCCGCATCTTTCTATAAATCCCCCTTATCTTCTACTGTGCAGATCTGCTGCTCTCTTCCACCACGCCTCCTTCTTTAACTCCCTGTTCTCTTATCCTGTGCTGATCTGCTGCTCTCTTCCACCACGCCTCCTTCTTTAACTCCCTGTTCTCTTTTGCTGTGCTGATCTGCTGCTCTCTTCCACCCATCTCCTTCTCTAATTCCCTGTTCTCTTATCTTCTACCGTACTAATCTGCTACACTCTTCCACCACCTCCTTCTCTAGCTCCCTGTTCTCTTCTCCTGTGCCAATCAGCTGTTCTCTTCCACCCGACTCCTACTTTAACTCCCTGCTCTCTTCTCCTGTGCTGGTCTGCTGCTCTCTGCCACCCGCCTCCTTCTTTAACTCCCTGTTCTCTTCTCCTGTGCTGCTCTGCTCTTCTCTTCCACCCGCCTACTTCTTTAGCTACTTGTTCTCTTCTCCTGTGCTGATCTGCTGCTCACTTCCACCCGCATCCTTCTTTAACTCCCTATTCTTTTCTACCGTGCTCTATCTATTGCCCTCACTCTAGCTATACATCGCATTCACTCTGTATCTATCTATCTATCTATCTATCTATCTATCTATCTATCTATCTATCTATCTATCTATCTATCTATCTACCTAACTATATCTATCTAGATATCTATCTATCTATCTATCTATCTATCTATCTATCTATCTATCTATCTATCTATCTATCGCCCTCACTCTACCTATCTATCGCCCTCACTCTATCTATGTATCTATGTATCTATCGCCCTCACTCGATCTATCTATCTATCTATCTATCTATCTATCTATCTATCTATCTATCTATCTATCTATCTATCTATCGATCTATTGCCCGCACTCTATCTATCTATCTATCTATCTACCTATCTATCGCCCTATATCTATCAATCGCCCTCACTCCATTGATTGCCCTCACTCTATCTATCTATCGCCCTCACTCTATCTGTCTATCGCCCTCCCTCACTCACTCTACCTACCGCCATCATTCTATCTATCTGTCTATCTATCGCCCTCACTCACTCTATCTATCGCCCTCACTCACTCTATTGCCCTAACTCTATCTATCTGTCTATCTATCGCCCTCACTCACTCTATCTATCGCCATCATTCTATCTATCGATCACCCTCACTCTGTCTAGCTATCTATCGCCGTCACTCTATTTATCTATCTATCTATCGCCCTCAAACAAACTATCTATCTATCGCCCTCACTGTATTTAACTAACTATCGCCCACACTCTATTTATTTATCTATCGCACTCTATCTATCTATCGCATCACCACAGCATCACTCAGGGACAACACAGCACCACTCAGGGGCAACACAACAGCACTATGCGCTACCACAGCATCACTGCACACAACAGCATCCCTCGTCGCCACCTAAACATCACTCCGCACAACAGCATCAATCTGTGCAACAATTCAACGACTGATTCAAATAAGTTCTCTTAATGTTTCAAACTTTATTACAAATGTCACAAAAAGATTTTAATATTTCCCTTCTGTTCTTGCATTTTCTTAACAATAAAATACACTGAACATAATCTTCACAAAAGTTAATTACAAAAGTATAAACTATTTCCATTATCAATTACAATAAATGTAATTTAAGTATTAACACTGAACATAATCTTCACAAAAGTTATTTACAAAAGTATAAACTATTGCCATTAAAAATTACAATAAATGTAAGTATTAATTATTTTAAATAATTTAAAAAAATGGTGATTTGTAATATCAATACATCTAAGTCAAGTAAATACAATACATGTTGCATTACAAATGCAATAGGTGTCACATTAGCAATAATTATAAGTATTGCCATTGTAAATGACAAAGTTATTATTTTCAATATTTTCTAAACTAACACAAAAAAAATACCATTTACAAGACCTATAACTTAAACTTTACTAATGCGAGACCTATTGCATTGCAAATGCTTGTCCTTTGAGTGATGCACTGCCTATCTCTCATTGTGATGCATCCCCACGCTCTCCTTGTGGGATTGGGATCAGGCGTGGCACCAGGACTAGAGTATTTCCTAGTAAACAGAAGGAATATTTTTTGTCTTGGGAGTTCAGTTTACCCACTTGTTCTTTATTTTTTATTTTTTTATGTATTTAAATTTTATTTGCAGAACAAGAAAAAGATAAAATAAGAAACAATTTAAAAGAAATACCATCTGTCCAGGATATCATTGCATTTGAATACAGAATAGGAGGGTGCAGCATATTTTAACAGTGCATTAAGTTGCGGCCATTTGCAAACACATTTCACTGCAAGCTATGTGGACACCAAGGAGGCTGAAAAAAGCCTCACTTATGACAGCCCGTGGACCCCAACAGGGAACATTTCCCAGTCGGTCTGCCTCCTCCTATGCCCTAGGCCCTCACGAATCAACAACTCGGAGCATCCTCCGCCCTGCCTCCCCCGCCGACATCAGCTGCTCAACATACAGTAACCCAACCATCATCTATACCGGGGCCTCAGTGCACCCACCCACTTGTTCTTTTTTATTACACTCTTTTCCTTCCTCCTTCCAATTTCTACTCTTGTCGCCGCACTCCTGCTCCTTATAGATTCTGTGGTTGGAGGGTGTGTGGTGTTCTGACCACCTTACCTCCTCGGTTGACCGAATGCTCTAGTGAGCATAATGGAAACCATCTGTATGCAACTATTAGAGCATGGGAATAGAAAGTGGACCTCTCGTTATGGTGTTGCCTCCTGGCAGCTGATGAGAGCCACCAGTCCTGGATGTGCCTTCCCTCCATTGCTTGTTATGCTGATCTTCTCTATGCTGAAAGGACATAAACGTCCATTCGCACAAGCGTACCTGTGCAGCTTTGCTTCATGAAGACCAAACTGGAGAAACTTTGATGGCATTATAATCCTCACCAAAGAAGATATTTTCGATTTCTGCTCTTATGGACCTAGCGAGTTAAGAAATCTGGAGGGAATCGCCAGGGTAAAAGTGGAAGTGACTGCCTGTGTAGGCACTGAAACCTGCGCAAACTTAGATCATAACAAGAAAGTCTTTTGCAGGAGCAATATTCTGCCTCCCCCACTCCCGGAGATATTCATTATATATCTATCGGGCTTTATATGTAATCTTATCCGGAAACGAACAGAAGACTATATATCGACTGTGACAGAGGGGAAGAACACAAAGGAAGGGAGTGAGAGTGGATTTAGAGACAGGGTGAGAGGAATGACCAGCTCCACTTCATCTGGCTGAGGTGCTGCTTGAAGAGGTGAGTTTCACGTCCCTCCCGAAGAGCAGCAGTCTAGGGTCGTCCCTGATCTGGGTGTGTGTGTGGTGTTAGAGTTTGTGATCTTTGGAGCAAAGCAAGAGGTTTGTGTCTTGTCTTCTCCTTGCAGCATGTTTTTGTCTCAAGACAGATGAGGTTGCTGCATTATGTAGCCTTCTGCAATCTTGCCAGATCTAACGAAGTGCTTGAGTTTACCAGTTTGTAGGTGATACAGCCGACAGTCAATAGGAGATGCCTGCGGAGTTTCTTTTCAGGTGGTTGAGATACTATCAGACTTCTTGAGACCAAGCTAAGGATGGTGTTGTGGTGTTTTGGAGTGAAGCGGTTATGCTTATTTCTGAGCACATATTGGTTGTCACTGGATTTTAGTCTTGATGGGGTGAAGCTTCCAATACAACTTACACATCCAGGCCTGGGTGATTGTCAAGGCACTCCTTGAGATGTGTGATGTTGTGGTAAATAAATAAATAATACCTCTATTTTTGAATGGATAAATGAATAACAGATAGCTCAATAAATAAGAGTCAAGATTCGAGGTATTAGGAGTTTGCAGGTTTAATACAGCATAAAGGACAGGAACAGGACAACCTGCACAGGAATAGGATGGCAGAGCCCGGCAGGGGGGCCCCGACAGCTGCCGGGCAGGATCTGGGATGAGCGCGCTAACATTTAATAACAATACACGATCATATATACTAAAACAGTTGCATTACAATACATACGATAGGCGGAGCAGTGGGTGTGGTCAATAGCAGTCGCGAAAGATAAGGGTGAAAGTAGGTGTAACAGAGGCGTATACATAGACATGTGATGCAAACGTAACAGAATATGTCATGAATGGGGTGGAGACATGGAGGGGGCTACCTAAGGAGCCGGGACCTCTAACCTGGTGGTGCGCGCAAACTTGGCAATGACGTGTTACTAGGAGAAGCTGGGGGCTATGAACTCTGTGCTAGGAGCAGAGACTGAAGTCTGGAGAGTCTGGAGAGTCAGGGCGACATGTACCTAAGCAGTATCTAGTATCTGATGTTTAGAGAACATGTTGATAGAATCCAAAAGTTATCAGGGTAAAGGCTAACAGACTCTAAGACTGGAGCATGCATTATTCTACATGTAGTGCGTGATGAAGAATATTAAATGACCATTAATACAGTATTTCCCTTACATGGAGACGTAAAGGCTAGACAATGACGGAAACTATTGATGCAGTTCAGTAGCTTAGGAATGCAGAGAAGGAGGACTGAACTGATAACTGGAATCATAACATACTCTTGGCAGACTCAGAGGCAGAGCCAGGCTGAACCGGGCACTGTGAGGCAGGAAGTAAGTGAAGGGTCAGGAACACAGGTGGGGGCTGTATCGCTCTTCAGCGAGGGCTCAGGAGACAGAAGCTGAAATCTGGTGTCCGGGCCCTTTTGGGGCCTAGGAACGGGGACTTTATAATGAAATAACGTGCACACTGAGAAACGTGGCAACGTAGCTTTACATAGGCCTGATATTCGTAGCTTTCACGAGAACTGGAAATAGACATACTAGAGATGGACACAACTAAAATTGCGTCTTTAATCGAACATGGGGAATACATATGCATATTTAATCATGCACACATAACATATGATGGAGGACGTGTAGGGACACAGAACATGGCAGAATTTACTTTTCCACATTCCCTCCTTGTCACTACGTTTCCATCAGGAAACATCAATATTCATGATACCATCTATCATTTCATACAGTATCATTTGCTCGTCTCGAATTTTCTTGGAACGGGATTTAGAACGGGGCTTGGGACTAGGAATACAAGAGGTAGCACAAATGCCGCAAATCGCAGGGCCACATTGTATACAGAGGCAGCAGCTGAATATGATCGCTACTGCAATACCTAGAAAGGACAAGACTTTCCATCCCCAGGCGGAAATTATATTCCAGAACCAACCGGACCATGTCCAGGTGCCTGGATCTTGGTGTAACAGATGGGCAATTTTATGGAGTCTGGTTATAGCTGAATAAACAGACGGCGCGTTATTTGGAATGAAAATGCAGCAACTAGATCCGATGACTCTACAGGCCCCGCCCCTATCGGCCAGTATGACGTCAAGGACGAGACGATTTTGCAAAACGACAAATCTCATAGCAGATTGCTCTTCAGTTAAGTTACCTAGAGCAGAGGCAGTCTCATTAACTACTGCTTCAAGGGTTCTGGTTAACCTACGGATTAGCTTACTATTCTGGATAGGTCCTATAAAGAAGAAGAAACCTCTATTGAAATCTGTATACTGTTCTAGAGCAGTTTCAGTATAATCGACAATCGGGGACTCGATCTCTCTTTTATGTCTAATGTGTACTAGATGTGTGTTTCTGTGATAATCAGATGGAGCTAGGAAAACAGGTGGCAGTAGGAAGGCAATGTAACAGGTTCCCTCCCAATCGAGGGGCAGACGAACATATGCAGTTTGACCACAAATAAAATAAGAATGACGTGAAGCTTTGAAAATAGATTTCCTACTGTCACTATACTTGACAATAGTAGTACAATCACTATGTCCTACATGTACGGAACCATAATTTCGGACACATAATTCGCCTTTGACTGGTAGTACTGAAATAGCAGGTAAGTCTGGAGTGGACTCAGACTGAACATTCAGGACCATGAAATTCGAAGAATAATTACCTAAATTGTAAACTTCATTCTCTAGATCTAACCCTGTTCTGTGGGGAAGACCTTGCTTGTCTGGGAAACATGTACTGTTAAGAAAAGACATATCTGTTGAGGATGACATTAACGTGGACCATGCTCCACACGAACCATTATGTGAAAATGGATAAGGAAAGAGTGGCAGAACTCCCTTCGGGGTCTGGAAAGGGGGGAGTCGACCACACACCCAACAATTAGTGGCATTGCTGGTCTGGTGTGAATAATGTAACATGCGGATAAAAGAATTGTTACGCATAGCGAGGCGGTAAGAGAGTTCATGAGGAGGCAGATCACTAAACGAGTGCTCTACTGTAACATTAGAAGACTTATTTACATGAGAAACTGGAAAATACAGGTAAAATGCATAACTGGTGCAGGAAATCATAATGCTGAGAAACAATATGAAACTTAGAAAAACGATACATCGAATTGAGTTTTGACTAACTCTCTCACTATGGGGGTCTATTTTATACATGTCAGAAACCGGTCTAACCGTTTCACCTAGGGGAGGACTTAGACAATCAAACTGGCTGACTTATTTTACTAGACCTTAACTTCAATTTATACTCCTGTTGCGGAGTTTTCTCTAACAGGGAGGGTGCAGTATCATTGTTCTTTGCGGGACAGTCCTTAAGAATAGTACTTTGGCAGTCTTTAGAATCCTCGGAAATGTTCTTTGAGACAGGTTTCAGTCCATAAAACTTTTTAATATGCGAAAGATGCACCCAGCCTTTGCGTCCCTCCAACTTCACGGCTGTACGGGTGGCGAGGAGGACCTGTCGGGGCTCCTTCCAGCGAGGCTCCAGTGGACTTGAGCGATCGAAATTTCGCACTAGGACCATGGATCCGGGAACGATTTCATGCGGTGCCACCTCGGTATTGTCTGGAAATGCGGCGGCAACCTGTGAACGACAAGAGTTGAGGGCAGACATCAAGGAAGCTAGGTAATCTGTCAGCATATTACTTGAAACATCGGTAATACTTCGGGGTCTAGGTGTACCCCACATGTTAGGGGGGCGGCCGAATACGACCTCGTACGGGGACAGACCTGATCTGGAATGTGCGACCATGCGCATGTAGAACAGAGCAACTGGCAGAGCTACTAGCCAGTCTACACCTTTCTCTTGACAAACTTTTGCAATACGGATTTTCAAAGTCTGGTTATGTCTCTCTACGAGACCGGCTGCTTCAGGATGGCGTACACAATGGAACTTCCACTGGTACCCTAACAAAAGGGAAACGTGCTTCATGAGTTCAGATGAGAATGGCTGGCCGTTGTCAGAATATACGACTCTAGGGAGTCCGTAACGGGGGAAGAATTCACGAACCAACTGCTTGGCAGTGGTCGCGGCTGTGTAATCTGGGACTGGATATGCCTCTGTCCACCTGGACAAAGCGCATACAACTACAAGGACATACTTGAAACCTCGACATCGCTCCATCTGAATATAATCCATTTGGAGGACTTCAAAAGGGTGGTCAGGGGGCTGGAATCCACCTTGTTCCACCGGGACACTTTTACCTGGATTGAACTGACAACATATCATACAGGTACGGACTTTCTGCTTGGCTGCGGCTCGTAAATGCTTGTTGAACCAAATATTCTGGATACTGTCTAACATAGCTTTTTCTCCTAAATGTGCTGGACTATGTGCGGTATTAATAATGACTTGAACCATGGAGTCGGGGAGAAACCATGTGGCTCTACCCTTTGTTACCCATCCCTGATCTGTCTGGACCCCTCCTTGTTCGGACCATTTCTTGATTTCATCGGGAGTAGCATGTAACTGGATATCTATGACATCTTGTGTAGGGTCTTTAACTGTCATACATGTAGTCAGATCTGGAGTATGTGTCTGTGTCGTAAGCTTGGCTGTGCGATCTGCTAGATCATTACCCTGGGAAATAGTGTCAGTAACTTTCGTATGTGCTTTGCACTTCATGATAGCAATAGATGTCGGTAAATGTATTGCATCTAACAGAGCTTGAATAAGGAGACCATGCTGAATCTTGGTTCCATGAGAAGTCATGAAACCTCTCTCCTGCCAGAGCACTCCGAAGTCGTGTACGACTCCAAATGCATAACGTGAATCTGTGTAAACATTAACTTTCAGGTTCTTGGCGTGTATGCAGGCTTGTGTCAGAGCAACTAGCTCTGCTGCTTGAGCAGATAGGGTGTCAATACGGTGTGTCTCTATAACTTCAGTGTCAGTAGTCACTGCATACGCGGCTACTAGTTCTCCTGTACTAGTTCTCATGCAGGAACCATCCACATAAAGTGTCAGGTCGGGATCTGGTAATGGAGTATCTGTCAGATCTTGTCTTGGTTTTGTCATAATGTTGACTACTTCCACACAATCGTGTGTGGCAGAATTCGAAGTAACTGATGGTAACAGTGTAGCAGGATTTAAAACATTGCAGCGTCTGATTTCTATGTGTGGCTGGAACAGTGTCAATTCATAACCTGTTAAACGTGCAATTGTCAAGTGCTGAGTTTGTGTTCGGTTTAAAAGAACTTCCACGGAGTGTGGAACCTGTACTGTCAGGGAGTGTCCTAATACTATGGAATCACTTTGTCTGATAGCTAGTGCTGTGGCTGCAACTGACTTGAGGCACGCAGGCAGAGCCTGGGCTACAGGATCTAATGTGCTCGAAAAATAAGCACAGGGCTTGTATTGTCCTGCTTGATCTTGTGTGAGGACAGATAATGCTGTACCTTCGCGTTCAGTGACGAAAAGTGTAAAAGGTTTACTGTAGTTCGGTGTTGCTAGAACTGGAGCTTGACATAAAGCTTTCTTTAACTCATTGAAACTAAGTGTATGTTCAGATGTCCAAGGGAGGACAGTCGATACGGCTGCCTCCTGTGTCGTTAACTGTATCAGTGGCTTAGCTAGAAATGCATACTGAGGAATCCATTGTCTGCAATAAGAAGTAAGGCCGATAAAAGCACGTACCTCCTTCTGGGTCTTGGGCTGAGGAAGACTCGCTATTAGCTGGATACGGTCTGGTGTCAACTGCCTACCCCTCTTGGACAGTAAGTGTCCTAAGTAGACCACTTGCTGGACACAGAATTGAAGCTTCGAAGGGGACACCTTGTGCCCCATCTCGGCTAGGAAATACAAGACTGTAAGGGATGCTCGCTCGCAAGCACGTTCAGAACGGGCTGTGATCAGTAGATCATCGACATACTGGAGCAGGGCAGTGTCAGTTGGCATGTGAATGTTGTCTAGTTGCCTCTTGAGTGCTTGACTGTAAATACTAGGACTTTCTGTGAAACCTTGAGGAGCTCGTGTGAACATATAGCTCCTTCCATTTAAACAAAATCCGAAAAGAAACTGGCTGTCTGGATGAATGGGGACACTGAAAAACGCATTCTTGAGGTCGATGACTGAAAAAAATGAAGCTTCGGAATCAATGGCTGTCAATAGGGAAGAGATATCTGGGACAACTGGGTACTGCGGAATAATACATTTATTAAGCTCTCGAAGGTCAATCACTAATCGATATACTGGAGGTGCATTCGGATCAGTACGTTTCATGACTGGAATGATCGGAGAATTACATACATTGGAGTCAGTTTCTACAACTACTCCTTGAGCCATGAGCTCGTCAATAATTTTGGATAAGGCTGCTACAGCCTCAGGTGGCAATCTGTACTGTCTGATACGTGGCAGGACTACACCTGGCTTGAGAGTCACACGATGGGGTGTGATTTGCATAAAGCCAACATCAGTTGGACCTTGCGCCCATAGATGCTGCGGAACATTAGACAATCTCGGATCAAAATCTCGTAATACATAGTGACCCTTGAAGTCACGTAGGAACAATCGTATTCCCTCGGGGGAACAGCATATAACTGCACCTAACTCTTTCAGTGTCTTAATGCCTAATAGGTTTTCTGGACATGACTTAGTAAGTAACAGATCAGTAGTGCGGGACAATGGACCTACTTCTAGAGTAACTGGCTTTGATATTTCATTTACAATAGGCTTTCCTGAAAATCCAAGGGAAACATTTCTAGAGCCTGAGAGCGGAGCCCCTGGAACTTCGGCGTGGCTTATAGTGGTCCTACTTGCCCCTGTATCAATCAGAAACTTTCTGTCTTTCCCTAATACTTGACTGTGAACATAGGGACCCTCTTGATCTACAGGTATCTCGATGAGAGGCAAGCCTACCTCCCTCTCTAGGCTGTTTCATGAATATGGCTGATACTCTGGATACTCGGACTGAGCATACTGGTACATCTGCTGTGTAACATGCTGTGTTGCAGCAATAGGCTGCGGTGCTGTAACTGTCTGTTGTGCATTCTGTGGCTGAGGAGTCTGTGAAGCTTGCTCTTGTCTAGGCGGACGTGGTCTTTCTTTAGTCTTACCGGTAGCTATGTTGTGTTTCAGAACTGCACACTCGTTTATAAAATGACCTGGCTGTTTACAATAATTGCAGTTTCCTTTAACGGGAGCTGCAGGATGACTGGCTTGATTCGGACCCCTCTTCTGACTGTCTTGAGGAACGGATTGTGCAACTAGCACTTTCATTTTCGTGTCTTTCATACGTTTCCTTTCATGTTCTTGTTCTTCTCTGATTCTATTCTGGTGATATTGGAGCATCTGTAACATTTGGGACGGGGTATTAGCTTGCCAGGTACTTTCGACTTTCAAAACTCGGTTTTTAATTTGTGGGCTTGAATTCTCGACTAATTTAGTAACAAAAAGATGAGGGTATGACTCACTACTTGTCTTGAGGCCACTGTTGATGCTAAAACATTTCTCAAATCTAGAATAATAATCACTAATATCTTCGTCTTGTTTCTGTTTACAGGCTGAGATTGCATCCCAGTCTTCTTTTCTAGTTGTCAATAATCTGGGTAAAACTTGTATTAACAATTCTGGTAATTCTTTACATTTATCTCCAAGACCGGTACCTGGTACTCGTGCCTTATCTTCGGCTTCTAGAACTGCCCAATCGATCTTTTTCTCTCCCACCTCCCATTCTTTTTCCTTGAGTTTCTCATATACCCCTGCGGGTAACAAGACTTTTAACATTTTAATAACGTCTGGATACGTGTATTCTCCCATACGGAGCATGTCTTTTAATTCTCGGTGGAACCCTGCTGGATCTTTATCATGACAGGGAATTAACTTCTTCATCTCTAAGAGTTCCATCTTTGTGATCGGGGTGTAAACAAACACTCGTTGCATTTCACCACCTGCTGTCTTAACTGGATGTACTTCTCGTAACGGATTCTGTCTATCTATGTGAAAGGGTTTACCTTCTGGGGGTGAGATATGAACAAAATGCGGGTTCAAGAACGTTCTATATTTGTGGCGCTGTTCTAGAATGACACTAATTAAATCAGTACCTAAACCTCTCCATTTATACTGAAGCAACTCGTTCAGGACATCGTGTAACGGACCTGGATCAGAATGTTGACCCTCATACAATGTAATGAGGTGCTGGATCATATACATACCCAAACTAAACTGGTAGCACCTCTATGAGCCCATAGGTGTGTCTCCCATGGCACCAGTGTCACTATTTGCTGTACTCATTAACAGCTCAGTTCGTGAGAAAAAACGAGTTTACAACATAAAGTTCTTTGTTTTCAAATGAATTGTATTTGTATATTCCATCCAATATTCATGACGTGTAACAACTCTTATTGGTTCCAATGCATTTCGGTGTTTATATCCACCTTCGTCAGGGAACGTCTGTTAATTGAACAAAAATATATACAATGTAACGGTTCATCTTATCTACATATTAATTCATATGCTTTACTCAACATTCATACCTGTTGTTTTAATTTTAAATCCTATTAACTCCTTTTAAATGCGCTTTAAATAATGCGGGAGAAGCTCAGGTGATTCGTGTTTATAAAGCGGCGCGCCCCTTTAAAACAAACGGTCATGAGATTGAATATGTACCGGTTCCTTTCATACAGTTGCTTAAAGTCGCGTTTATGCTAGTTGCTCGAGGGTGAGCGACTTTAAGCAACTGTATGAAAGGAACCGGTACATATTCAATCTCATGACCGTTTGTTTTAAAGGGGCGCGCCGCTTTATAAACACGAATCACCTGAGCTTCTCCCGCATTATTTAAAGCGCATTTAAAAGGAGTTAATAGGATTTAAAATTAAAACAACAGGTATGAATGTTGAGTAAAGCATATGAATTAATATGTAGATAAGATGAACCGTTACATTGTATATATTTTTGTTCAATTAACAGACGTTCCCTGACGAAGGTGGATATAAACACCGAAATGCATTGGAACCAATAAGAGTTGTTACACGTCATGAATATTGGATGGAATATACAAATACAATTCATTTGAAAACAAAGAACTTTATGTTGTAAACTCGTTTTTTCTCACGAACTGAGCTGTTAATGAGTACAGCAAATAGTGACACTGGTGCCATGGGAGACACACCTATGGGCTCATAGAGGTGCTACCAGTTTAGTTTGGGTATGTATATGATCCAGCACCTCATTACATTGTATGAGGGTCAACATTCTGATCCAGGTCCGTTACACGATGTCCTGAACGAGTTGCTTCAGTATAAATGGAGAGGTTTAGGTACTGATTTAATTAGTGTCATTCTAGAACAGCGCCACAAATATAGAACGTTCTTGAACCCGCATTTTGTTCATATCTCACCCCCAGAAGGTAAACCCTTTCACATAGATAGACAGAATCCGTTACGAGAAGTACATCCAGTTAAGACAGCAGGTGGTGAAATGCAACGAGTGTTTGTTTACACCCCGATCACAAAGATGGAACTCTTAGAGATGAAGAAGTTAATTCCCTGTCATGATAAAGATCCAGCAGGGTTCCACCGAGAATTAAAAGACATGCTCCGTATGGGAGAATACACGTATCCAGACGTTATTAAAATGTTAAAAGTCTTGTTACCCGCAGGGGTATATGAGAAACTCAAGGAAAAAGAATGGGAGGTGGGAGAGAAAAAGATCGATTGGGCAGTTCTAGAAGCCGAAGATAAGGCACGAGTACCAGGTACCGGTCTTGGAGATAAATGTAAAGAATTACCAGAATTGTTAATACAAGTTTTACCCAGATTATTGACAACTAGAAAAGAAGACTGGGATGCAATCTCAGCCTGTAAACAGAAACAAGACGAAGATATTAGTGATTATTATTCTAGATTTGAGAAATGTTTTAGCATCAACAGTGGCCTCAAGACAAGTAGTGAGTCATACCCTCATCTTTTTGTTACTAAATTAGTCGAGAATTCAAGCCCACAAATTAAAAACCGAGTTTTGAAAGTCGAAAGTACCTGGCAAGCTAATACCCCGTCCCAAATGTTACAGATGCTCCAATATCACCAGAATAGAATCAGAGAAGAACAAGAACATGAAAGGAAACGTATGAAAGACACGAAAATGAAAGTGCTAGTTGCACAATCCGTTCCTCAAGACAGTCAGAAGAGGGGTCCGAATCAAGCCAGTCATCCTGCAGCTCCCGTTAAAGGAAACTGCAATTATTGTAAACAGCCAGGTCATTTTATAAACGAGTGTGCAGTTCTGAAACACAACATAGCTACCGGTAAGACTAAAGAAAGACCACGTCCGCCTAGACAAGAGCAAGCTTCACAGACTCCTCAGCCACAGAATGCACAACAGACAGTTACAGCACCGCAGCCTATTGCTGCAACACAGCATGTTACACAGCAGATGTACCAGTATGCTCAGTCCGAGTATCCAGAGTATCAGCCATATTCATGAAACAGCCTAGAGAGGGAGGTAGGCTTGCCTCTCATCGAGATACCTGTAGATCAAGAGGGTCCCTATGTTCACAGTCAAGTATTAGGGAAAGACAGAAAGTTTCTGATTGATACAGGGGCAAGTAGGACCACTATAAGCCACGCCGAAGTTCCAGGGGCTCCGCTCTCAGGCTCTAGAAATGTTTCCCTTGGATTTTCAGGAAAGCCTATTGTAAATGAAATATCAAAGCCAGTTACTCTAGAAGTAGGTCCATTGTCCCGCACTACTGATCTGTTACTTACTAAGTCATGTCCAGAAAACCTATTAGGCATTAAGACACTGAAAGAGTTAGGTGCAGTTATATGCTGTTCCCCCGAGGGAATACAATTGTTCCTACGTGACTTCAAGGGTCACTATGTATTACGAGATTTTGATCCGAGATTGTCTAATGTTCCGCAGCATCTATGGGCGCAAGGTCCAACTGATGTTGGCTTTATGCAAATCACACCCCATCGTGTGACTCTCAAGCCAGGTGTAGTCCTGCCACGTATCAGACAGTACAGATTGCCACCTGAGGCTGTAGCAGCCTTATCCAAAATTATTGACGAGCTCATGGCTCAAGGAGTAGTTGTAGAAACTGACTCCAATGTATGTAATTCTCCGATCATTCCAGTCATGAAACGTACTGATCCGAATGCACCTCCAGTATATCGATTAGTGATTGACCTTCGAGAGCTTAATAAATGTATTATTCCGCAGTACCCAGTTGTCCCAGATATCTCTTCCCTATTGACAGCCATTGATTCCGAAGCTTCATTTTTTTCAGTCATCGACCTCAAGAATGCGTTTTTCAGTGTCCCCATTCATCCAGACAGCCAGTTTCTTTTCGGATTTTGTTTAAATGGAAGGAGCTATATGTTCACACGAGCTCCTCAAGGTTTCACAGAAAGTCCTAGTATTTACAGTCAAGCACTCAAGAGGCAACTAGACAACATTCACATGCCAACTGACAGTGCCCTGCTCCAGTATGTCGATGATCTACTGATCACAGCCCGTTCTGAACGTGCTTGCGAGCGAGCATCCCTTACAGTCTTGTATTTCCTAGCCGAGATGGGGCACAAGGTGTCCCCTTCGAAGCTTCAATTCTGTGTCCAGCAAGTGGTCTACTTAGGACACTTACTGTCCAAGAGGGGTAGGCAGTTGACACCAGACCGTATCCAGCTAATAGCGAGTCTTCCTCAGCCCAAGACCCAGAAGGAGGTACGTGCTTTTATCGGCCTTACTTCTTATTGCAGACAATGGATTCCTCAGTATGCATTTCTAGCTAAGCCACTGATACAGTTAACGACACAGGAGGCAGCCGTATCGACTGTCCTCCCTTGGACATCTGAACATACACTTAGTTTCAATGAGTTAAAGAAAGCTTTATGTCAAGCTCCAGTTCTAGCAACACCGAACTACAGTAAACCTTTTACACTTTTCGTCACTGAACGCGAAGGTACAGCATTATCTGTCCTCACACAAGATCAAGCAGGACAATACAAGCCCTGTGCTTATTTTTCGAGCACATTAGATCCTGTAGCCCAGGCTCTGCCTGCGTGCCTCAAGTCAGTTGCAGCCACAGCACTAGCTATCAGACAAAGTGATTCCATAGTATTAGGACACTCCCTGACAGTACAGGTTCCACACTCCGTGGAAGTTCTTTTAAACCGAACACAAACTCAGCACTTGACAATTGCACGTTTAACAGGTTATGAATTGACACTGTTCCAGCCACACATAGAAATCAGACGCTGCAATGTTTTAAATCCTGCTACACTGTTACCATCAGTTACTTCGAATTCTGCCACACACGATTGTGTGGAAGTAGTCAACATTATGACAAAACCAAGACAAGATCTGACAGATACTCCATTACCAGATCCCGACCTGACACTTTATGTGGATGGTTCCTGCATGAGAACTAGTACAGGAGAACTAGTAGCCGCGTATGCAGTGACTACTGACACTGAAGTTATAGAGACACACCGTATTGACACCCTATCTGCTCAAGCAGCAGAGCTAGTTGCTCTGACACAAGCCTGCATACACGCCAAGAACCTGAAAGTTAATGTTTACACAGATTCACGTTATGCATTTGGAGTCGTACACGACTTCGGAGTGCTCTGGCAGGAGAGAGGTTTCATGACTTCTCATGGAACCAAGATTCAGCATGGTCTCCTTATTCAAGCTCTGTTAGATGCAATACATTTACCGACATCTATTGCTATCATGAAGTGCAAAGCACATACGAAAGTTACTGACACTATTTCCCAGGGTAATGATCTAGCAGATCGCACAGCCAAGCTTACGACACAGACACATACTCCAGATCTGACTACATGTATGACAGTTAAAGACCCTACACAAGATGTCATAGATATCCAGTTACATGCTACTCCCGATGAAATCAAGAAATGGTCCGAACAAGGAGGGGTCCAGACAGATCAGGGATGGGTAACAAAGGGTAGAGCCACATGGTTTCTCCCCGACTCCATGGTTCAAGTCATTATTAATACCGCACATAGTCCAGCACATTTAGGAGAAAAAGCTATGTTAGACAGTATCCAGAATATTTGGTTCAACAAGCATTTACGAGCCGCAGCCAAGCAGAAAGTCCGTACCTGTATGATATGTTGTCAGTTCAATCCAGGTAAAAGTGTCCCGGTGGAACAAGGTGGATTCCAGCCCCCTGACCACCCTTTTGAAGTCCTCCAAATGGATTATATTCAGATGGAGCGATGTCGAGGTTTCAAGTATGTCCTTGTAGTTGTATGCGCTTTGTCCAGGTGGACAGAGGCATATCCAGTCCCAGATTACACAGCCGCGACCACTGCCAAGCAGTTGGTTCGTGAATTCTTCCCCCGTTACGGACTCCCTAGAGTCGTATATTCTGACAACGGCCAGCCATTCTCATCTGAACTCATGAAGCACGTTTCCCTTTTGTTAGGGTACCAGTGGAAGTTCCATTGTGTACGCCATCCTGAAGCAGCCGGTCTCGTAGAGAGACATAACCAGACTTTGAAAATCCGTATTGCAAAAGTTTGTCAAGAGAAAGGTGTAGACTGGCTAGTAGCTCTGCCAGTTGCTCTGTTCTACATGCGCATGGTCGCACATTCCAGATCAGGTCTGTCCCCGTACGAGGTCGTATTCGGCCGCCCCCCTAACATGTGGGGTACACCTAGACCCCGAAGTATTACCGATGTTTCAAGTAATATGCTGACAGATTACCTAGCTTCCTTGATGTCTGCCCTCAACTCTTGTCGTTCACAGGTTGCCGCCGCATTTCCAGACAATACCGAGGTGGCACCGCATGAAATCGTTCCCGGATCCATGGTCCTAGTGCGAAATTTCGATCGCTCAAGTCCACTGGAGCCTCGCTGGAAGGAGCCCCGACAGGTCCTCCTCGCCACCCGTACAGCCGTGAAGTTGGAGGGACGCAAAGGCTGGGTGCATCTTTCGCATATTAAAAAGTTTTATGGACTGAAACCTGTCTCAAAGAACATTTCCGAGGATTCTAAAGACTGCCAAAGTACTATTCTTAAGGACTGTCCCGCAAAGAACAATGATACTGCACCCTCCCTGTTAGAGAAAACTCCGCAACAGGAGTATAAATTGAAGTTAAGGTCTAGTAAAATAAGTCAGCCAGTTTGATTGTCTAAGTCCTCCCCTAGGTGAAACGGTTAGACCGGTTTCTGACATGTATAAAATAGACCCCCATAGTGAGAGAGTTAGTCAAAACTCAATTCGATGTATCGTTTTTCTAAGTTTCATATTGTTTCTCAGCATTATGATTTCCTGCACCAGTTATGCATTTTACCTGTATTTTCCAGTTTCTCATGTAAATAAGTCTTCTAATGTTACAGTAGAGCACACGTTTAGTGATCTGCCTCCTCATGAACTCTCTTACCGCCTCGCTATGCGTAACAATTCTTTTATCCGCATGTTACATTATTCACACCAGACCAGCAATGCCACTAATTGTTGGGTGTGTGGTCGACTCCCCCCTTTCCAGACCCCGAAGGGAGTTCTGCCACTCTTTCCTTATCCATTTTCACATAATGGTTCGTGTGGAGCATGGTCCACGTTAATGTCATCCTCAACAGATATGTCTTTTCTTAACAGTACATGTTTCCCAGACAAGCAAGGTCTTCCCCACAGAACAGGGTTAGATCTAGAGAATGAAGTTTACAATTTAGGTAATTATTCTTCGAATTTCATGGTCCTGACTGTTCAGTCTGAGTCCACTCCAGACTTACCTGCTATTTCAGTACTACCAGTCAAAGGCGAATTATGTGTCCGAAATTATGGTTCCGTACATGTAGGACATAGTGATTGTACTACTATTGTCAAGTATAGTGACAGTAGGAAATCTATTTTCAAAGCTTCACGTCATTCTTATTTTATTTGTGGTCAAACTGCATATGTTCGTCTGCCCCTCGATTGGGAGGGAACCTGTTACATTGCCTTCCTACTGCCACCTGTTTTCCTAGCTCCATCTGATTATCACAGAAACACACATCTAGTACACATTAGACATAAAAGGGAGATCGAGTCCCCGATTGTCGATTATACTGAAACTGCTCTAGAACAGTATACAGATTTCAATAGAGGTTTCTTCTTCTTTATAGGACCTATCCAGAATAGTAAGCTAATCCGTAGGTTAACCAGAACCCTTGAAGCAGTAGTTAATGAGACTGCCTCTGCTCTAGGTAACTTAACTGAAGAGCAATCTGCTATGAGATTTGTCGTTTTGCAAAATCGTCTCGTCCTTGACGTCATACTGGCCGGTAGGGGCGGGGCCTGTAGAGTCATCGGATCTAGTTGCTGCATTTTCATTCCAAATAACGCGCCGTCTGTTTATTCAGCTATAACCAGACTCCATAAAATTGCCCATCTGTTACACCAAGATCCAGGCACCTGGACATGGTCCGGTTGGTTCTGGAATATAATTTCCGCCTGGGGATGGAAAGTCTTGTCCTTTCTAGGTATTGCAGTAGCGATCATATTCAGCTGCTGCCTCTGTATACAATGTGGCCCTGCGATTTGCGGCATTTGTGCTACCTCTTGTATTCCTAGTCCCAAGCCCCGTTCTAAATCCCGTTCCAAGAAAATTCGAGACGAGCAAATGATACTGTATGAAATGATAGATGGTATCATGAATATTGATGTTTCCTGATGGAAACGTAGTGACAAGGAGGGAATGTGGAAAAGTAAATTCTGCCATGTTCTGTGTCCCTACGCGTCCTCCATCATATGTTATGTGTGCATGATTAAATATGCATATGTATTCCCCATGTTCGATTAAAGACGCAATTTTAGTTGTGTCCATCTCTAGTATGTCTATTTCCAGTTCTCGTGAAAGCTACGAATATCAGGCCTATGTAAAGCTACGTTGCCACGTTTCTCAGTGTGCACGTTATTTCATTATAAAGTCCCCGTTCCTAGGCCCCAAAAGGGCCCGGACACCAGATTTCAGCTTCTGTCTCCTGAGCCCTCGCTGAAGAGCGATACAGCCCCCACCTGTGTTCCTGACCCTTCACTTACTTCCTGCCTCACAGTGCCCGGTTCAGCCTGGCTCTGCCTCTGAGTCTGCCAAGAGTATGTTATGATTCCAGTTATCAGTTCAGTCCTCCTTCTCTGCATTCCTAAGCTACTGAACTGCATCAATAGTTTCCGTCATTGTCTAGCCTTTACGTCTCCATGTAAGGGAAATACTGTATTAATGGTCATTTAATATTCTTCATCACGCACTACATGTAGAATAATGCATGCTCCAGTCTTAGAGTCTGTTAGCCTTTACCCTGATAACTTTTGGATTCTATCAACATGTTCTCTAAACATCAGATACTAGATACTGCTTAGGTACATGTCGCCCTGACTCTCCAGACTCTCCAGACTTCAGTCTCTGCTCCTAGCACAGAGTTCATAGCCCCCAGCTTCTCCTAGTAACACGTCATTGCCAAGTTTGCGCGCACCACCAGGTTAGAGGTCCCGGCTCCTTAGGTAGCCCCCTCCATGTCTCCACCCCATTCATGACATATTCTGTTACGTTTGCATCACATGTCTATGTATACGCCTCTGTTACACCTACTTTCACCCTTATCTTTCGCGACTGCTATTGACCACACCCACTGCTCCGCCTATCGTATGTATTGTAATGCAACTGTTTTAGTATATATGATCGTGTATTGTTATTAAATGTTAGCGCGCTCATCCCAGATCCTGCCCGGCAGCTGTCGGGGCCCCCCTGCCGGGCTCTGCCATCCTATTCCTGTGCAGGTTGTCCTGTTCCTGTCCTTTATGCTGTATTAAACCTGCAAACTCCTACTACCTCGAATCTTGACTCTTATTTATTGAGCTATCTGTTATTCATTTATCCATTCAAAAATAGAGGTATTATTTATTTATTTACCACAACATCACACATCTCAAGGAGTGCCTTGACAATCACCCAGGCCTGGATGTGTAAGTTGTATTGGAAGCTTCACCCCTTCAAGACTAAAATCCAGTGACAACCAATATGTGCTCAGAAATAAGCATAACCGCTTCACTCCAAAACACCACAACACCATCCTTAGCTTGGTCTCAAGAAGTCTGATAGTATCTCAACCACCTGAAAAGAAACTCCGCAGGCATCTCCTATTGACTGTCGGCTGTATCACCTACAAACTGGTAAACTCAAGCACTTCGTTAGATCTGGCAAGATTGCAGAAGGCTACATAATGCAGCAACCTCATCTGTCTTGAGACAAAAACATGCTGCAAGGAGAAGACAAGACACAAACCTCTTGCTTTGCTCCAAAGATCACGAACTCTAACACCACACACACACCCAGATCAGGGACGACCCTAGACTGCTGCTCTTCGGGAGGGACGTGAAACTCACCTCTTCAAGCAGCACCTCAGCCAGATGAAGTGGAGCTGGTCATTCCTCTCACCCTGTCTCTAAATCCACTCTCACTCCCTTCCTTTGTGTTCTTCCCCTCTGTCACAGTCGATATATAGTCTTCTGTTCGTTTCCGGATAAGATTACATATAAAGCCCGATAGATATATAATGAATATCTCCGGGAGTGGGGGAGGCAGAATATTGCTCCTGCAAAAGACTTTCTTGTTATGATCTAAGTTTGCGCAGGTTTCAGTGCCTACACAGGCAGTCACTTCCACTTTTACCCTGGCGATTCCCTCCAGATTTCTTAACTCGCTAGGTCCATAAGAGCAGAAATCGAAAATATCTTCTTTGGTGAGGATTATGATGCCATCAAAGTTTCTCCAGTTTGGTCTTCATGAAGCAAAGCTGCACAGGTACGCTTGTGCGAATGGACGTTTATGTCCTTTCAGCATAGAGAAGATCAGCATAACAAGCAATGGAGGGAAGGCACATCCAGGACTGGTGGCTCTCATCAGCTGCCAGGAGGCAACACCATAACGAGAGGTCCACTTTCTATTCCCATGCTCTAATAGTTGCATACAGATGGTTTCCATTATGCTCACTAGAGCATTCGGTCAACCGAGGAGGTAAGGTGGTCAGAACACCACACACCCTCCAACCACAGAATCTATAAGGAGCAGGAGTGCGGCGACAAGAGTAGAAATTGGAAGGAGGAAGGAAAAGAGTGTAATAAAAAAGAACAAGTGGGTGGGTGCACTGAGGCCCCGGTATAGATGATGGTTGGGTTACTGTATGTTGAGCAGCTGATGTCGGCGGGGGAGGCAGGGCGGAGGATGCTCCGAGTTGTTGATTCGTGAGGGCCTAGGGCATAGGAGGAGGCAGACCGACTGGGAAATGTTCCCTGTTGGGGTCCACGGGCTGTCATAAGTGAGGCTTTTTTCAGCCTCCTTGGTGTCCACATAGCTTGCAGTGAAATGTGTTTGCAAATGGCCGCAACTTAATGCACTGTTAAAATATGCTGCACCCTCCTATTCTGTATTCAAATGCAATGATATCCTGGACAGATGGTATTTCTTTTAAATTGTTTCTTATTTTATCTTTTTCTTGTTCTGCAAATAAAATTTAAATACATAAAAAAATAAAAAATAAAGAACAAGTGGGTAAACTGAACTCCCAAGACAAAAAATATTCCTTCTGTTTACTAGGAAATACTCTAGTCCTGGTGCCACGCCTGATCCCTATCCCACAAGGAGAGCGTGGGGATGCATCACAATGAGAGATAGGCAGTGCATCACTCAAAGGACAAGCATTTGCAATGCAATAGGTCTCGCATTAGTAAAGTTTAAGTTATAGGTCTTGTAAATGGTATTTTTTTTGTGTTAGTTTAGAAAATATTGAAAATAATAACTTTGTCATTTACAATGGCAATACTTATAATTATTGCTAATGTGACACCTATTGCATTTGTAATGCAACATGTATTGTATTTACTTGACTTAGATGTATTGATATTACAAATCACCATTTTTTTAAATTATTTAAAATAATTAATACTTACATTTATTGTAATTTTTAATGGCAATAGTTTATACTTTTGTAAATAACTTTTGTGAAGATTATGTTCAGTGTTAATACTTAAATTACATTTATTGTAATTGATAATGGAAATAGTTTATACTTTTGTAATTAACTTTTGTGAAGATTATGTTCAGTGTATTTTATTGTTAAGAAAATGCAAGAACAGAAGGGAAATATTAAAATCTTTTTGTGACATTTGTAATAAAGTTTGAAACATTAAGAGAACTTATTTGAATCAGTCGTTGAATTGTTGCACAGATTGATGCTGTTGTGCGGAGTGATGTTTAGGTGGCGACGAGGGATGCTGTTGTGTGCAGTGATGCTGTGGTAGCGCATAGTGCTGTTGTGTTGCCCCTGAGTGGTGCTGTGTTGTCCCTGAGTGATGCTGTGGTGATGCGATAGATAGATAGAGTGCGATAGATAAATAAATAGAGTGTGGGCGATAGTTAGTTAAATACAGTGAGGGCGATAGATAGATAGTTTGTTTGAGGGCGATAGATAGATAGATAAATAGAGTGACGGCGTTAGATAGCTAGACAGAGTGAGGGTGATCGATAGATAGAATGATGGCGATAGATAGAGTGAGTGAGGGCGATAGATAGACAGATAGATAGAGTTAGGGCAATAGAGTGAGTGAGGGCGATAGATAGAGTGAGTGAGGGCGATAGATAGACAGATAGATAGAATGATGGCGGTAGGTAGAGTGAGTGAGGGAGGGCGATAGACAGATAGAGTGAGGGCGATAGATAGATAGAGTGAGGGCAATCAATGGAGTGAGGGCGATTGATAGATATAGGGCGATAGATAGGTAGATAGATAGATAGATAGATAGAGTGCGGGCAATAGATCGATAGATAGATAGATAGATAGATAGATAGATAGAGTGAGGGCGATAGATCGATAGATACATAGATAGAGTGAGGGCGATAGATAGGTAGAGTGAGGGCGATAGATAGATAGATAGATAGATAGATAGATAGATAGATAGATAGATAGATAGATATCTAGATAGATATAGTTAGGTAGATAGATAGATAGATAGATAGATAGATACAGAGTGAATGCGATGTATAGCTAGAGTGAGGGCAATAGATAGAGCACGGTAGAAAAGAATAGGGAGTTAAAGAAGGATGCGGGTGGAAGTGAGCAGCAGATCAGCACAGGAGAAGAGAACAAGTAGCTAAAGAAGTAGGCGGGTGGAAGAGAAGAGCAGAGCAGCACAGGAGAAGAGAACAGGGAGTTAAAGAAGGAGGCGGGTGGCAGAGAGCAGCAGACCAGCACAGGAGAAGAGAGCAGGGAGTTAAAGTAGGAGTCGGGTGGAAGAGAACAGCTGATTGGCACAGGAGAAGAGAACAGGGAGCTAGAGAAGGAGGTGGTGGAAGAGTGTAGCAGATTAGTACGGTAGAAGATAAGAGAACAGGGAATTAGAGAAGGAGATGGGTGGAAGAGAGCAGCAGATCAGCACAGCAAAAGAGAACAGGGAGTTAAAGAAGGAGGCGTGGTGGAAGAGAGCAGCAGATCAGCACAGGATAAGAGAACAGGGAGTTAAAGAAGGAGGCGTGGTGGAAGAGAGCAGCAGATCTGCACAGTAGAAGATAAGGGGGATTTATAGAAAGATGCGGGTGGAAGAGAACAGCAGATTAGTACAGGAGAATATAATAGTGAGTTAAAGAAGGATTCGGGTGGAAGAGAGCAGCAGACCGGCACAGCTAAAGAGAACAGGGAGTTAAAGAAGGAGGTGGTGTTGAAGAGAGCAGCAGATCAGCAGAGGAGAAAAGAAGAGAACATGGAGTTAGAGAGGAGGCAGGGTGGAAGAGTGTAGCAGATCAGCACGACAGAAGAGAAGAGAACAGTGATTTTGAGAAGGAGGTGGGTGGAAGAGAGGAACAACTCAGCACAGCAGAAGAGAACATGGAGTTAAATATGGAGGCAGGTGGAAGAGATCAGCAGATCAGCACAGGAGAAGATAAGAGGGAGTTAAAGAAGGAGGTGGGGTGGAAGAGAGCAGCAGATCAGCATAGGAGTAGAGAACAGGGAGGTAGAGAAGGCGGTGGGGTGGAAGAGAACAGCAGATCAGCACGAGAGAAGAGATAGAGTGAGGGCGATAGTTAGATAGAGGGATGGCGATAGATTGATTGACTGCGAACGGTCGATAGAGTGATGGTGATAGATAGAGTAAGTGCAATAGATAGATAGAGCGAGTGCGATAGATAGTTAGTGTCCGGCCGATAGATAGAATGAGTGCGCTAGATAGAGTGTTGTTGATAGATAGAGTTATGGCGATAGAGTGAGTGCGATAGATAAATAGACAGATGTAGCTATTGCGCTTGCTCGACAGATAGAGTGAGGGCGATATATAGAGTGAGTGCCTTAGATAGATCGATAGAGAGTTAGATAGATTGTTGTGTGTGTTGTGGTGGTGTGTGGGTGTTGTGTTTTGTGTGTGGGGGGTTTGTGTGTGTGTTTTGTGTGTGGTATTTTTTTGGGGGCGTGTGTTTGTGTGGGGGGTGGGTATGTGTGTGGTGTGTGTGCGTGTGTGTGCGTGGTGTGTGTGCTGTTTGTGTGTGTGTGTCGGTGTGCGTGTGTGGATGGTGTGTGTTTGTGGGTGTGTGGATGTGTGTGTGGGTGGGTGTGTTTAAGGGTGGTTGTGTGTATGTTGTATGTGTGTGGGATTGTATGTGTGTGTTGTATGTGTGTGGCGTTGTGTGTTTGGGATAGTGTGTGTGTGTAGGAGTTTGTGTGTGGTGTGTGTGTGGTGTTGTGTGTGTGTAGTGTTGTGTTTGTGTGTTGTGGTTGTATGTGTTTTGTTTTGTGTGATGTGTGTTTTTGTTTGTTGTGTGTGTGTTGTTGTGGGTGTGTGTTTGTTGTATGTGTATTGTTTTTCTTTGTGTTTGCGGTGTGTTGTAGTGTTTTTTGGGAGCTCGGTGTGTGTGTGATGTTGTCTGTGTGTGTGTGTGTTTGTTGTGGGTGTTAGTGTGTGTTGCAGATGTTTGTGGGGGTGTTGTGTGTGTGGTGGTGTGTGTGTATGTTTGTGTGTGTGGAGTTGTAGTGTTCAGTGTCTGTGTGTGTGTGTGTTGTGTGTGTGTTTTTATTTCATTGTGTGCTGTTTGTAGTGTGTGTGTGTCAGTGTGCGTGTGTGGTTTGTGTGTGTGTGGGCGTGGATGGTGTGTGTGGGTGGGTGTGTTTAAGGGTGGTTGTGTGTGTGGTGTTGTATGTGTGTGGGATTGTATGTGTGTGTTGTATGTGTGTGGCATTGTGTGTTTGGGTTTGTGTGTGGGAGTTTGTGTGTGGTGTGTGTGTGTGGTGTGTGTGTGTGGTGTGTGTGCGTGTGTAGTGTTGTGTGTGTGGGTTGTGTGTGGGGATTTGTGTGTGTGGTGTTAGTGTGTGGTTGTGAGTGTGTTGTTGTGGGTGTGTGTTTGTTGTATGTGTGTGTTTGCAGTGTGTTGTGTGCTTTTGCGTTGTAGTTTTTTATGGTGCTGGGTGTGTGTGTGGTGTTGTCTGTGTGTGTGTTAGTGTGTGTTGCAGATGTGTGTGGGGGTCTTGTGTGTGTGTGGTGGTGTGAGTGTGTATGTTTGTGTATGTGGAGTTGTAGTGTTCGGTGTTTGTGTGTGTGTGTTGGGTGTGTATGTTTTTATCTCATTGTGTGTGCTGTTTGTAGTGTGTGTGTGTTGTTGTGTGTGTGTATATCCTTGTAATGTAAATGAAAATGGTGGATGTGCCAATGTCCCCTAACGATAGTTACGTTAGTTAGTGTTGCGGTCTAGTTTTTTTTTGCTTTTGTGTTCCTTTTTTTTTGTCAAAAGTATGTTTATTGTTTTAACAAGTAAGATGCGACAATCCCGCGCATCATCCCACGCAGGGGGGGGGCAATCATAACAAAGCCATAGAACAATAGACCAGAACAGGCCAAGAACGCCACCTAAACAAAGACCACAATGCAGCTCTCTAAGGGTTACAGCTTCTAACAAGAACGGGGCTTGCTCTGTAGCCTTCTATATGGAGAAGGTAAGTATCAGTACCTTAGGACGTCCATGCTCTAGTCGTTAGGTAGAATGTCCTGCACTTTCCAAGAGTAGGCGACATCCGCCTCAGTCTGAAGCGTGAGGTCAGAGCGCCTCCCCGTGTAATGCTCCCTATGGGCATTGTCATTAAAGAAAGAGAAAATAGAAAAACAAAACGGCAAAGATCAAAAAACAAACCCCCCTTCCCAAACCCCACCCCAGTGGTGGCGGCAATGCATAGGTCTAAGGATCGAACTTCTATAGCCCCGAGGTCTCAGAGCTGGAAGAGGTGAAGGGCCCTAACACTAGCAGGGAAAACTGCTGATGGAAGGCCTCTTGAAAGGAAAGATACCAGAGGACCCCACCGAAACTCAAAGTTCTTAAAGTCATCCCTAAAAATATCAGCCATGCGCTCTAAACTCAACAGTTTCCATAAGTGGGAGTGCCAAAGGAAGATGGCCGGAGCCTCTTTCTTCTTCCACGCCGCCGCTAAGGTGAGCTTGGCCGCCTCAATACTGAGCCACATAATCTTGTTATCCGCTTTAGTCTGGTGTTCCAAGGCCGAGTCTCATAGTCCCAAAAGGGTAGTGGCCATAGATGTGGGGATGGGGTAACCTAGCATCTCTTTAATGTGGGCTACAATTTCCTCCCAGAAGGGGCGAATAATGGGGCAGTCCCACCAGATATGCTGAAAGTCCCCTAAGAACCCACAACCCCTCCAACACCTATCGGAGGTACCGGGAAAAATCTGTCGGAGCCTGGCCGGATGTAGGTACCAGTCCATCATGGTCTTCATGTGGGCTCTAATAAAAGAGAGAGGGACCCCACAGCCAAAGGGATAGGGTACCAAGAAGACTATTTAGTCAAGCAAAAATTCCCTTTGGGACACCTTATTCAAGTGACAAACGTTCAATACATAGTTTAAACCAAAAACACATAGATTAAAAAAATACTGTACTTATGAGGCAAAACACAAATGAAATTATGAAAAGATCTGGACAATTTATTACACAATGCAATGTTTAAAAATAATAATTAAACAATAATTAAAAAGAAGGAAGAACATTAGAAGTAAGGAAACAATAAATTCCTATTAGTAAAAAAGGAGGTAGAAACAGAAAATTAATTTCGACAAAAGTGTCAATTATTTTCTAAATAGTTGAAACACAATCCTCCTTTTTGTTAGTGCGACGCGTTTCGGTGGATCATAGGATTAAACCACCTTCATCAGGGTTACATGAAATGTCTTCCCAACAATTCTCAGAGGTTTCTATCAAAGCGTAACCGCATAGGGTAGGTACCTCTTATGCTAAAAAAACATCTCTCGTCCAGCGAGTTAAAAAACTTCTCAGGAACTGCAATCTTGCTGAATACTAGGTGACACCATATGATGAGGTGAACCAGAACAGTCTCGGCGATACAACTGCTGGGCACACAAGTAAATATGCAATAGAAGTTTATGTACTGTTAAAATATCTTCAAAAAGGCACACGGTAGATGTAAAAAGGTATTTGCTAATGTAGGAGTCTGCTACTAAGCCAAGGTGGTTCCGTAATTCATGTACTTCGGATACCATCAGATTATTGACAAAATCGGCGTCCCGTGTGTCGACCTCCAGCCCACTGGCTTGAAACCTTTGAGATGTCTGCCCATAAGTGCAACCACTCCTCGTCAGTGATATCTTGCTGGAGAATCCCCTCCCACATAGACATGTATCGTGGCCGGGGTGTGATTGCCGTGGAGAGCAAGAACCCGTAGATGAATGAGATGACACCCTTCATCGAGGAGGTCCTAGTGAGAAAGGCCTTGAATTTCGTGAGGGGGCATGTAGGCGCATCCCGCACCTGAGGGGTGAGTGCCCAGTGGAGTAGTTGTGCATGGTGGTACCTCTCTGTGTCTCACACCCCATAGTCCCGCTTACAGTTATCGAAAGTGAGTGGGTCGAAGTTGTGGAAGAGGTGTGTTAATGCAAGGCACCCTCCCTCCCTCCAAGCCACAAAGGGGTCCTCCCCCAATGCCAGGGGAAAGCAGGGTTGAAGTGGATTGGTGTGAATGGGGAGGGGAAGGTACTCCACCTGTCGTCCCTGGACACCGAGTCCCATACTCTCAAGGTTGTGCAAGTGGGTGTGCTGATATACACATTGCTAGGTCTGTCGCATTTGGGCCTCCAGACCAGATCCCAGATGGTCCTCCCTGCAACACTACGATCCATATAAAGCCACTGTTTTTCCGATTCTAACTGCGCCCACTCTACCAACACCCGAAGTTGAGCTGCCTCATATTATAAGCGGATATCTGGGAGCCCCACCCCTCCCTCCTTCTTTGGACGGCGCAGAATAGAAAAAGAAAGCGCGCCCGTCCCCCTTGCCAGATAAAGCGTAGAATCATGGTCTTCACTCACCAAAAAAACTCCCCGTCTAGTTCAATGGGTAGGGCTTGGAACAGGTACAACAGCTTAGGCAGAAGGGACATCTTGATAGCGTGGATCCGACCCATCCATGATATGAACATAGGCTTCCATCGAGCAAGATCAGCTTGGATCCGTGTCAGTATAGGGGGGAAATTGTCAGAGTACAGTTTCCCCAGCGTAGGTGTCAGATGTACCCCCAAGTATTGAATAGAGGTCCCCGCCCATGGAAGAGGTGTGAGTGCCCCAAGCCTAAATACCTCGGAGTGGGGTAGAGTGAGATTGAGTATGTATGACTTATCTAAGTTGATTTTAAAGCCTGCCACTGCTTCAAATAGCTCTAATTCCAACTGCACCGCCGGGAGGGAGTGGGCCGGCTCAGAGAGGGATAGAAGGATATCGTCCGCAAATAGGGTGATTGTGTGTGACTCTCCTGTAAAGGGCAGGCCCCGGATATCAGAGTTAGCTCTGATCTCCAGCGCCAGAGGCTCTATGCTTAAGGCGAAAAGTAGTGGCGAAAGGGGGCACCCCTGCCTAGTGCCCCTCGAGTGATTAAAAATGGAGGATTGGCACCCGTTCACCGCGACCCTAGTTCGAGGGGATAGATAGTTAGCACAGATCATGGATAAGAATTTAGGGGAGAAGCCGAATGCTGTCAAGGTCTGAAATAAAAAGCCCCAATCCACCCTATTGAATGCCTTGTCGGCATCGAGCCACACCAGTACTGCCGGGATTTTAAACTTATTGGCCTTCTCAATCAGATGCACTACACGCCGAGTGTTGTCATGGGTCTGACGTCCTTTAATAAATCCAGATTGGTCTGGATGAATGAGCGCTGGCATTAGGTCGTTAAGCCTTTTCGCGATTATGGAGGAGTATAGCTTCGCATCCAGATTCAGGAGGGCAATAGGCCTGTAGGAGGCACATCTACTAAGGTCCTTCCCTGGTTTAGGTATAACTGAAATCATGGCCTCCGCCATAGTCCCAGAGGTCTCACCATCGTCGGCCATACGATTAAACAAGACCACCAAATACGGGCTGAGGTCAGAGGAGAAAGTCTTATAGAATATAGCTGTATACCCATCAGTCCCAGGGGCCTTGTGAGGTTTCAGAGCCTTAATGGCAGCCATCACCTCCTCCCTAATGATAGGAGCCGAGAGCGTTTTGTTCCATTCCGCAGAGACCTGGGGCAGTGGCAGGGTCCTAAGGTACTCAGATTGCAGGCCGGATCCAGAGAATCCCCTGAATACAGGTGCTCATAAAATGCACCAAAGAGCTCTGCCTTGACTTCTTCCCTGTGCGTAATTTCACCCAAAGTATCCTGAATGCCCCCTATATATTCTCGCTCTCTTTTGTCCCCTAGCTGCCTAGCCAGATGTTTACCCACTTTATTACCTTGCTAGTAGGATAAATGCCTCAATTTCAGCAAGGTGTATTCCGCCCTATTGTTATAGAGCGCCCGGAGTTTACTCCTAACCGCTGTCAGGTTGCATTGTATCTGTCTAGTGGGGTTCGTCTTGTGGGCTTTCTCCAGAGTGGATAGCTCCTCCTCCAGTTGCTCCCTCTCCCAGCCCCGCTGCTTATTAAGAGCGGCATTGAGGGCTAGACACTGTCCTCTAAAGAACGCCTTAAAGGCGTCCCACGTGTTGTATACAGATGTGTCCTCTGGGTCATTAAGAGAAAAGAAGTCAGTGATGGCCCCCCTCAGCTTATCGAGAGAGGTTTTGTCATGAACCAATGATGCCGGGAAGTACCACCAAGGTGTAGTCCGGCCCCCCACACCTCAGTCAAGACAGATCGAGAACAGGCTATGATCTGAGCTTGACAGCGGAAAGATCTTGGCCTCGCGGAGATCACCCTGAAGTGACTGGCTAAGAAAATTGTAGTCCAAGCGTGAATAGGACCGATGGACGTGGGAGAAGAATGTGTAATCCCGGGATTGGGATTACAGAACCCGCCAAGAATCTACAAGACCTATGACTCGAATCTTCTGTTGTGTGTCCTGGGAAAATGAGCTCATGTCTGGTCTTTGTGAGTGAGTGCTGTCAAGGTCCTTCTGCCACACCAGATTAAAGTCACCCAGAAGAAATAATGGCCCCTCAGCAAAGACTGTAATTTTCCCCAGGAGAGTGTGGAGGAACCCAGTCTGACCAGTATTAGGAGCATACACCACTATGAAGGTACACACTCTTCCCCTCTGTCAGCCCTTAACCATGACCCAGCGTCCTTCTTTATCGCTCTGGACCCCCAAAGGTTGAAATTGTAAATCCGAACAAAACATAAGGGCCACCCCCTTCTGTTTCGTGGAGGCAGAGGACCGATAAATGACTGGAAACTGTTTGTGCCTGAGACGTGAGTCCTCCGTCTTGACCAAGTGGGTCTCTTGGAGGGCAAATATGTCCAGCTGGTGGTCTATGACCTATTTTCAAAGTTTTTGGCGCTTCTGGGGAGAATTCAGCCCTTTGATGTTCCACATCCCAATAGTGATCGGCATCAGAGTTTGGGACTAAGTCGCTGCGCCCTGAGAGGCTCAGAATCTCTCCACTCCCCAGAATCTACTGAGGGGCTACCTACAATGATATCACCCCTCCCTGAGTGTCCCACTGGACCCTGAGGACGCCCATATGTCTCCCCCCTCTCCCAAAGTGAATAGGCACCTTCACTGCTCCTCCCCCTCCCACCTTGCATCTTCATCACAATCATAGACCACCAGAATGAAAACACTCTGCAAAAAAACCAAAGAAACACCGCCACCACTTCCCCACTCATCCCCCCCCTCAAACCACACAGAAACCCAAAAAAGAAGGAACCAAACCAGTAAACAAAAACTAGTGCTCGGTCGCATTGCAGGGCGAATACACCTCCACATGGACCAGGGGGGACAATGGGTTCTGGGGCCCAGTCCGCGCCCCATCTCGGCGTGATCTCATGAGAGAATCATTGTGGCAATAAGGCAGCTCGATTGCATCCAACAAATTTCAGATATACTGCGGATCAACATTCAATGAGTCTATGACCTCTAACAAGCATGCCATCTCGAGGTGTAGGCCATTCTCTCGCCCCCGATAGGGGCAAGGGTAAAACCTAAGGCCTCTAGCGAAAGTACACTTATCAATCAACAGCCTGAAATGCACAACAAAAGGTCCTGTCCCCTCATATTAGATCCTAAAAAGAGAAAGTCAGTCAGAGGGGAACGCTGCATCTGTCATGGGAAGTATACAGTCTCACCTTTGCCGAAGCCCTGGAACCCTCGGAATCTCCTAGCCCTGGGTGCGAGGGCTCGAGGCAAAGCGGAGCCCTCCCATGGGGCCCAGTAGACTCACAGCAGCGGAAGCTCTTTTGATCGTTGTCAGCGTCTCCCTCTTCTCGAGCTCGGCACCCATGTCGAATTGGATGTAGCCCCCTGTGAAGAATCACCAGACGTCTAAGAAGAAGGACCCCCCTCCTCCGATGGGAGGCCCAAAAGACTCAGACCATCCTTCAAGTCGGTGATATGTCGCCTCTTGTTGCAGATTTCGAAACTAAGACCAAAAGGTTATGTCCAACGGTATCTGATACCATCCGCTTGGAGCTTGGTAGTGATAGGGCGCAGCGTCTGCCTGCGAGCCAACGTGGAGGGGGTGACATCCTGGAAGACAGCGCATGAAAAGTTCTGGAAGGAGATAGAATCCTTCGCCCAGGCCGCCTGCAGAACCGCCTCTTTGATTTTATAGGAATGGAACTTTGCCAGCACGTCGCGAGGCCGTCTTCGATCACCCTTCTGCGGAGGACCTACTCTGTGCACTCTGTCCAATTTTATTTTACGTTTCTAGGGGCTCAGGAATGCTTCTATGTCCGGCCCTTCTGCGCCTTCTTCAAGGTCTTTAATCCAGATGTTCTCCCACCGTGCACGGTTTTCATGATCTTCGGCCTAGAGTTGCGTCTGCTGTAGTTGTTCCTTAAGGGTTTGGATATCGTCGCGGTATTCCCCAGCTAGATGCTTGTGTTCCTGGTGTTGCGTCTCCAAGTCCAGGACTCTGGTGCCCACCGAGTCAACGTCCTGCTGCAGAGAGGCCAGTCGCTCCGATAAATCTGCTCATAGTTGATCCATAGAGGACTTGATGTCTTGACTGAGTTAAGTTCGAAGCTGGGATTTGAAATCTTTAAACATGGACAGCAAGTCAGCTTTCGTGAGGGCCATGGTCGCCTTGTTAGTGTCTCCCTTGAGGGCTGGGCGATTGTCAGCGGAGGTGAAGAAATCCGACACCTTGCCGGTCCCCTTGTTCGTGCCCTTCTTTGGCGGCATAAGGAGGGGGCCCCACCAGTCCTCGCAGGGTCACCCATCCTGTACTTAACGTAGACACAGGGGAAGATAGAGCGACAGCTTACTCCAGCGCCCGGCTCGACTTCAGGACTCAGCGGAGGTCACCACTCTATCCACCGGGGAACAGGCTGTCCGGGTGGGCATCTGCGCTGGGGCTATGCGCCTTACACTAGATAGCTGGCACCGCTAAGAAGCCACAGCCCTAGATCCCAATCTGCCCAGAGTGACCGGGGCCCTCCAGAACAGAGCAACGGCAAATGGTGATGCCCCGGAATCAGTAGCGCAAACCTCGAGACCACCCGTCCGTCACTGCGCCCCTTCTAAGCGATATGGGCTGTCTTGAGAGGGACGTCTCCGCAAATATCACTTCGTACCGCAAATCACAGCAGTGGTAGTGCCCCTGGGGGTAGCTCATCCCAGCCCCACTTCAGCGCTCCTAAATCGTCACCTTCAGGCCGGGGGCAGCGCTTCTCGAGAGGTCGCCGCTGCCTCCATTATGAGGACAGGCAACGTGAGAGCCTGCCACCTCTAAGTGTCTGGCAAGTACCTATGTTGCCGCAGTAATATCGGAGCTCACCGCCCTCACCCCTGCTGCTCCAAAGCCTTCAGCAGTCCTCCGCGGCCGTCACCTCTGCCGCAGAGCAGCATTAGACTACCGCCGCTCAGTGCCGATCCCTGGCCGCCATTTTGTCCTCGTGGTCCCCTCCGACTTCAGAACAGGCGCACGGGGCTCCCCGAGCCCTCGGAGAGCCGCTGGAACGCCGCAGCCGGTGCCTCACATATTCCGCCACCCGCGGATATGCCGAGGGGATGATTCCGTAAGGGAAAGCCGCCAATAATTCACGCTAGACAGCGCGCGGACCGGGAGCCGATGCAGGTCATGTCTGCTCGGCCATCTTGCCCGGCCACGCCCCCCTTGTGTTCCTTTTTTGATTGATGTGTGTCACAAGGCCTCATAAAAAAGGCCCTATATGTCAATAGTTCATGGCTGGGAGAAACACAAACTCAGGATGTCAAATGTAATGTAATGCTTGGGGTTGTCTGTATTGATAAAAGGATCTCGCTGGCAAAAGCCATTGCCCAATTACCTGACCACATAAAATAAAAATCTAGATCTGCCTGTTACACCATGTGTCAAATCTATGACTAGACAAAACACAGATCTCTCCAGTATATGCAGTAATCACCAGTTATGTTACAATTATTACCCCGCCCTTCATAACTCCACCCCCTTTTTGTTGCCACACCTTGACCCCCAATGTATGTATTTCCGAAGCGAAGTTTCTTCCAGCACTGGTTGAGATGGAAGATTGGCTGCCATTCCAATAGTTAGAAACTAAAGAGTTTGTCCTAAGGTGTCCCTTTTTACGTCTGCATTGTCAAAAGTTGAAGAGAAATTGTTACTGGCTCACTGATATTATTGTGAACTTCCTGTTCATGCCAGCTTCAATCCCATCCCATCCTGTTCTCGTGGCCTCGAGGGCGTAGGGGAGGGGGGACTGTACAACAGAAAATACGGTCGGAAAAGACTGTGTCAGCAAAGCAAGGGAGTACCGGGTGTGGGCGGCTGAGAGCACAGAACGCGGCCCTACAAAAGGCTTTAAAGGCCAAGTTAAAAGGCACTGTCTCGTCTGCCAAATTAAATAATAATAAAACAAAAAAACGCAAGTGGTGACGCGAGTTGTGCGCACGCGCGTGCTGACAAGATATAAGTTAGAGCTAACATCGCTAAGGCATGCCTGTAAATAAACATAAGGATAGGATAGGTGTATTGAAGACTGAACAGTGGAACTGTAGTAGTAATGTAGCGTCTCATGTGGCCTACTATGTTGGTGTGCTGGCGACATGAGTCTAGGGGTGCGGCATTAAGGGCAAAAAAGAGGGGAGATAACAGAGATGGTGACTAACATTTGCACACACCTTTCCCCTCCTGAGGCGGAAGCCGGGAGGTCTCTTGCCTTTTCTGGAATTTTATTTGTATTTTCGTGATTTTACTCGCTGGACACTTGTGTTTCCTAATTTTATTATCCAGGTTAAAGCAGAGTGTAGAGACCCCCCAGCGCTTAGCAGTGCTTTAAAAATCTTCTTTCACCCCCTCCCTGTAGCTCCGGGCCCACCCTCGGCTGAGTATTGACGCCGAGGGCTGGGCGCCGGTTTTTGGCGGCCATCTTGGGTCGGGCTGGGTTGGGGAGGCCATAGATAAGCGCTATAAAAGGCGCCAGTTACCAGGAAAGCGGTAATTCTGACATTTGCACACACCTTTCCCCTCCTGAGGCGGAAGCCGGGAGGTCTCTTGCCTTTTCTGGAATTTTATTTGTATTTTCGTGATTTTACTCGCTGGACACTTGTGTTTCCTAATTTTATTATCCAGGTTAAAGCAGAGTGTAGAGACCCCCCCAGCGCTTAGCAGTGCTTTAAAAATCTTCTTTCACCCCCTCCCTGTAGCTCTGGTCCCACCCTCGGCTGAGTATTGACGCCGAGGGCTGGGCGCCGGTTTTTTGGCGGCCATCTTGGGTCGGGCTGGGTTGGGGAGGCCATAGACAAGCGCTATAAAAGGCGCCAGTTACCAGGAAAGCGGTAATTCTGACATTTGCACACACCTTTCCCCTCCTGAGGCGGAAGCCGGGAGGTCTCTTGCCTTTTCTGGAATTTTATTTGTATTTTCGTGATTTTACTCGCTGGACACTTGTGTTTCCTAATTTTATTATCCAGGTTAAAGCAGAGTGTAGAGACCCCCCAGCGCTTAGCAGTGCTTTAAAAATCTTCTTTCACCCCCTCCCTGTAGCTCCGGGCCCACCCTCGGCTGAGTATTGACGCCGAGGGCTGGGCGCCGGTTTTTGGCGGCCATCTTGGGTCGGGCTGGGTTGGGGAGGCCATAGACAAGCGCTATAAAAACAGGCAATAATGGCTCCGCGCAGCGGACGCGACCAGCGGACGCGCCGGATCTGCGCCGGAGTCGTGCCCGAGTCCTGCCCGTCTGCGCCCGTCTGCGCCCGTCCGCGCACGACCGGGCCTAGGGCTTAGGGACTCTGGCACGCGCACCTGTTACTCCTCAGCAGATCTCCTAACTCTGAAATCTGATAGGTATACTCTATCTCCTGCTATATGTGCCACTCTTAAGGAAAATCATATCTTGCACACCCCTAGCCGTAAGAACTTAAGCCGCTCAACCCCCACAAAGCTAGCCACCCTCAACACCAGGTCATTGCAGAAACACCATTTGGAAATTTTCACCCTCTTACAGGACGAGACTATCGATATCCTAACACTCACCGAAACATGGTTGAGTGATGCTTCTTCCCCGGATATCATTGCCGCCCTTCCCAGCGGGTATGATATGATCTGGCATAATCGACCAGAGGGGGCCCGAGGTGGGGGTGTAGCAACGATCTTTAAAAGGCAACTTATGGTAACCAAAATCTTAGCAGAGACCATAAACACCGTTGACCTACTGGGGATAAAAATTACCTCGAACAACTCCTGTCTTATTATCTTAACAGTATACTGCCCACCTCAAAGTACCCCCATGTTCAATGATCTCTTCATTCCCATTATATCAGATCTATGTACACGTTATAAAAACATTCTGGTAACGGGTGACTTTAATGTCCATTGGGATAAAAGTGATCAAAACTCATCCGTCCAGACTTTACAGACTATCATGACCGCCCTTGGACTGACACAACTCGTGGAAGTTCCAACTCATATAAAAGGCCATATCTTAGATCTCATTTGGTCCTCGACACCAAAAACGGTCATTACAAGTATCTCACCTTGTATCTGGTCGGATCACCACCTTATTTTATACGACCTACCGCAAAATATCTACCAGGCCAAATTACCGCTAAAAACAAAAAAAGTGCGCCAATGGAAGAAAGTGAATTCAGAAACCCTAACCAAAGTCTTGCCTAAATACAAACAGGATTTCACTACCTTCTCTGATAGCATAGACCTAGACTCAAAGTATGACGCGATAACAACCACCCTTAGGCAATCAATCGATGAGCTAGCTCCTGAAAAAGTACAAAAAGTAAAAGGTGTAGAGAAAGGAGCCCCCTGGTTCACCGAAGGTTTACGTGAACAAAAAAGAAAACTTCGCTACCTCGAAAGATGCTGGAGGAAATCTAAAATGGATATTGACAGGGAATCATATAGATCATTGTTTCAATCATATAAAAAGCTCATTACATCAGCTAAAAAGGATTACTACGAGACACGCATTAATAATGCTACTAACATCCAGAGAGAGACCTTTCAAATCCTGAAAGAGCTGAGTAAGAAGGAGGAAAAGGCAGATATCCAGATCGATTGCGATACCTTTCAAGGTTACTTCCTCGAAAAAGTAGCGACCATCTTGTCTGATATCAAGAAGGACAACCCAGTCTCTTATATCGACCAACCGCCTCCTCCATGTTCTTCAATCCCTGTCTTCACCAGCTTTCCTGAAATTGACTCCACCATTCTGAGACAACTTGTATCATCCACTAAATCAGGCTCCCCCGCTGATCCCTGCTCGCCCGACATCCTTCGGCTAGCAATGCCGATTCTAGAAGACCAAATCTTAGATCTTTTAAACACTTCATTAGCCACTGGAACACTACCATCTACCTTCAAAGAGGCACGCGTCAGACCCCTGATAAAAAAGCCTGGAGCAGATCCAACTAGCTTAAAGAACTACAGGCCAATCTCCCAGCTGCCATTTCTGTCAAAGGTACTAGAACAGCATGTATTAAAATCTCTGTCATCCCTCCTGGAATCTCACCACCTCCTCCAGGAGCGGCAAGCTGGTTTCCGTGCCCACCATAGCACGGAACTAGTAATGCTGTCAGTACTAGATGAGTTAAGATGCATGGCTGACGGTAAAAAGCCAAGCACCCTGATTTTATTAGATCTTTCAGCGGCGTTTGATACCGTCAGCCATGCACTGCTCCTGGACAGACTGGCTAGGTTTGGGATAGGAGAGCAAGCCCTCAAATGGTTAACAGCTTTCCTGACAGGAAGGACACAGAAGATCCAGCTGGCAGACCAGGTCTCAGATGTGGGCATTTTAGCCTGTGGAGTCCCGCAGGGATCAGCACTCTCTCCGCTCTTATTCAACCTGTACTTACAACCATTGATAGAGTCCCTGGCAAATATGAATTGTAAAGTCTTTAACTATGCTGACGATACGCAGCTGTTGCTGAGTATCGATAATACATCATCGGCTCAGTCTTTGGCCCAAGACATACTACGATTTACTGTGAATTGGATGTCGTCCAATTTGCTGAAAATCAATCCAGATAAAACGGAAGTGCTTGTAGTTTCAACCTCTACTTCCCCCTGGAATGATTTATTTTGGCCACAAGAACTAGGACCCACCCCAAAACCGTGCCGTAGTGTCAAGAGTCTTGGGATGAAAATTGACCAGGAACTCTCGATGGTCAACCAAGTATCTGCTGTAGTTGGTTCCTGTACCAACCTGATCAGGCAACTACGCAAACTCGCCCCCCTGCTCTCGAGAAACATGCTGCGAACTATTGTCTCCGCCACTATAGTGTCTCGAATAGACTACGGCAATGCGCTGTACCTCGGCCTTCCAAAAAATTCCATCAATCGTCTTCAGGTTATTCTGAACGACGCAGCACGTTTGATCTTTGGACTGCCGAGGAGGACTCATGCCTCCCCCCTGCTCTATAGGCTACATTGGTTGCCCATGACGCAGAGAGTAGAATTTAAAAGCATGTGTATCTGCCACAAAGCAATCCACGGACAGGCGCCAGCCTACATAAAAGAAAGGCTTGAGATATACGAACCTAAGCGCGCCCTGCGATCATCCGGATCTTTTCTGCTATCCTGTCCACGTTTCAGGTTAACAACAAAAGGAGGCAGATCTTTTTCAGTTCAGGCTCCGACCATCTGGAATAAGCTACCGGAGGCACTTCGTAGAGAACCTAATCTCCTCCTTTTTAGGAAATCCCTGAAAACCTTACTCTTCAAAGACGCATTCCCATCTCGATAGTCGGCTACCAGATCAGACACTTCTATATTCTTTTCCTTCTTTGTTGTTGTACTTGTTCAGTAGCGCTTTGAGACCTGTAGGTGAGTTGGCGCGATACAAAACACAGTTACAAATTACAAATTACAAAGCAATGTGTAAGAGGATGAAAACTGTGCATACCGTTCGTGGTTTCGTTGGACGGCGGGAGAGAAAGGACTGGGCGTGTGAGAAGCAACGTTGCTTAACAGAACAGGAGGAATCGCTGTGTCACATGCTTGTCCAGCCCAGGCTGCATGGAGGAGTATATAAAATATGGAGCGGGGTGTGCCTAAAGAGGTAAGGCACATGCGGAAAATATAGGTTTAATAGGCCAGGGCAAGGAAGAGTGAGAACCACAGTCCAGATCGGTCAAGCGTGAGAGGACGAGGAAGTAATGGTTGCCGGCTTGAAAGTAGATAAACCGACAGTTTGAAACCAAGCGGAGCGGGGGATATATACATATATAATTCAGGCGGGTTGTGCCTGAAGGTATACAGCACAAAATATGCATAATGGGCAGGTTGAGCCCGACAACATATGCCACAAATGGGAACCCTGTATGCGTTGGGCAGTAGTCTCGAGCGGAGAGAGACCCCTTGTGTGCAGCATAGCTCAGCCTGCGTGGTAACAAGAGACAGGGGGAGGGAGATAAGGGTGAACCAGCGATGCCGAGGGGGCTGGGGAGGGGTGGCTGGGGAGGGCCTAGACACGGTGTGGGAGGAGGGGGCTGGAGATGCAAAACACGGCCAGACCAACGCGAGAGCAGGGTAAGACACTGTATAGGGAGCGAGGGGCATTCCTTTGAAGTCTGATGCGGCGGGCGGAGGAGCGGCAGCTTTGAAGTATGACGGGGGAGCGGCCTGTTTATGACCTGCGGAGCACGTGAAGTGGCTGCTGGCAAATGGTTTTGATGTTCTTGTCTTGCTTTGTGGGAGGGGTCGGGGGAGCAAATTGCTGTGCACGCGCCTGGCTCTCACATGAACTGTATGTGATACGCAGTGGGTAGAGTTTTGAAATCAGCTTACTATAATCTCGCCGAAAACAATGCTTACGCATTGCTTCAGCGAGACCTAAAAAAGTGGCACATTTCCCAATGGTGTAGATGGATTGATTCCCTGAAAACAAGAGGTAGTAGTGGTGCTGGGCCTGCCCTGAGATCACTCACACCTCCAGGGACTTCTACACCATAATATCATTGCTGAAGTCTCCGAATATCTGAAGACACTGCCACAATGTCCCCTTTTATAAAGCAACACTGTACTCACATTCCACCATCAGCTACCTTTACAGCACAATTGAAACATTTTATGACCCAAACAGGACAATATTGCATGCGCTAATTGGGCAATTTGGTAAATCATCATGTGGAATCTTGAGAGATCGCTTCACTTTTTTTTTTTTAGGACAAATACATCCCATTTTACCACATCTCTTACTCTTATAATTTCCCCTTAGAGCAGAGGTCTTCAAACTGAGGCGTGCGCCCCCCTGCGGGTCCCTGACTGCTTTCCCAAGGGCAAAATGCCTCAGCAAAGAAGGGTAAATGAAGATCACCTGGAAGTGTGGCCTTCTTTATTTGACTCATTTCCAGGCCGCTTTCATTTACATACAGACTTGAGGTGTAAAGTATAGAAACTGTGCTATGGGGACTTGGGTCACTGAGCTGGTTGGCAGGGTCAAAAAGGTGGCTAAGAAGAGCAAACTATTCTGTAAGGATTTTATATGCACGTACAAGGCAATAAAGTAGCCCACACACAATGAAATAAAAAATAAATGCAAGTTAAACATCCTGTTATTCTGGGCAAATCACTTAATCTCCCATACCTACAAACGAATGCGACCTTGTACGATGTAATTTGTGCTCATGTAAAGTGCTGTGATGTCTTGGGTCAAATTTGTGCTATATAAAACTACCAAAAAAACATAAATAATCTTATTGTGTCAAATTTGACATCCCAGTCAGTTAATGTGATCACTGTTGGAGGGGGGGGGGGTTGTTGTCTTTCTGTTTCCTCCCCCATCCTTCCCCCCCTCCACAGATAGGCACAGACATTTGACTTGATAGTGAATTTATAGTGCTATGGAGTCCCAGCCTGTGACAGAAAGCACTGTCAATATGCACGTCATAATGAATTAGTAATGGCAGAGGAGAAACACAAAAGGAACAAGATCTGTGGGTAGTGTCCAAGATATGGCCCAGAAGAGGAGGCACTATGTGGGGGCTCATTTTTTAAAATTGACAAATGTACAGAGACAACTTCCTCACAGAGATGCCCCCTAGGAAGGTTGTGGTAATAGGGGCTTTTTAATTTATTTTTAAAAGGACCATCACAATCCTTAGTGCACAGGTACTGAGGCAAGGGACTAAGTGGCCACTGTCCCACAATTATGTCTCCCTTACTATGAAAAAGGTGCTGTGGGGTTAGATCTCTGGAGGACACGCAACCCAGGGTTGACAATAGCGACACACATAAATGCGGCGAACAACAGTTGGTCTAGGCTAGACTACTGGCTGGGCACACAGGAGGTACTCCCATGGGTTCAGGATATCAAACACTTACCACGGACACTATCGGATCACGGTCCCGTAATGTTGGACATTGCCATACCATATTACGTCCCACCACCCTTCACTTGGCGCTTCAACGCAACTGCACTGCAGGACCCCATATATGTTGACACAATTCATAGGGCAATAGTAGATTACTTTGATCTCAACGGCCCGACCACTGAGGACCCTGGTTTATTATGGGAGGCCTTTAAGGCCACGATTCGGGGGTGTCTGTATCAGTACAACCTCGGGCATCCTCAAAGATATCCGACAACAAATACACACACGAGAGAAGGCCATTCAAACATTGGAGCAGGCATACACCCAGACAGGAGACACTGCTGTATTGGGGGAAATTCAAGCACTATTAACAGAATACAATGAGTTCGCGACGGCTGAACTTAACTATGTGACAAAGCGTGCTACAGCGAGGAGATATGGGGAAGGAGGTAGGCCGGGAAGGGAACTGGCCGCGAAGATATGCGCAGGTAGAGCGCCTCAACATATAGCATCCATCTGTACAAACACTGGGGAGGTGATCACAGACACCAAGGGGATATTGCAAGAATTTATGAATACATACGGCACACTTTATAAGGCACGCCCAACACCAACACAGGAAGAATTACTGCAATATATGGAGGATATAGAAATGGCGTGGCTGGCTGAAGGGCACAGGAAATATTTAGAACGCCCGGTTACAGTGGAAGAGGTTACCGACACCATTAGACCTAATAACAAAGCACCGGGGCCGGACGGCTTCGCAACGGAATTCTATAAAAAGTACGCCGACCTACTCGCTCCACATTTGGTACGGCTATACGGGGCGGCGCATGAAGCCCAGATGCTGCCAGCATCTCTGAGGGAAGCACTTCTCATCACGTTATTGAAACCGGGTAAAGAGGTAGATAAATGCGATTCATACCGCCCCCTTTCATTACTAAATGTGGACACTAAAATCATAGCCAGTCTGCTAGCGGACAGGTTAAAACCACTTATGCCGTTGTTGATCAGGCCGGATCAGTCTGGATTTATCCCCGACAGGGCCACCACACATAACACCCGTACACTGTTTGGTTTAGCTCACTACCTGGCACCGGAGACAAAAGCTGTGGCAGTGCTGCTAGACGCAGCTAAAGCATTTGACACAATCGGCTGGCCCTTTATCCAAGCAGTACTGGTGCGTATGGGCTTTCCGCTGATATTTCTGGGGTGGATAGCGATGCTATACTCAAACTTGACGGCACGCATCAGAGTAAACAGGTACATATCAGAACCTATTCAAATATGCAGAGGCACTCGACAAGGGTGCCCGCTCTCGCCGATGCTTTTCGCGTTGGTGCTTGAGCCGCTAGCATGTAAAATCCGACAGCATCACCACTATTCGGCGATTCAAATGCCCTCCAGACCCATACATATCTCGTTATACGCGGATGACATGGTGCTATATGTAAAAAATCCTGAACAACACCTCAATCCACTCCTACGAGAGTACATAAAATTTGGCCAACAATCCGGGTTGCAGATCAACTGGGATAAATCCCTTGTCCTATCCCTAACAGACAGTACTGGCCCGACCAAATTAGACTATCCACTAGAGTGGCAGGAGGAACCCACGAAATATCTGGGCATATGGTTCCACAGAGACCCGGAATTGGTGATAAGAACGAATTACGGGCGGACCATATCATCCCTAGAAGACAAGATAAAGAGATGGAACAGACTTCCACTGTCGTTAGCGGACAGAGCGGCGATTGTAAAAATGGTGCTTCTGCCGAAGTTTCTGTACCTATTTAACAATATCCCTATAAAACCGCCGGCAGTTGTATTCCGTAATATAAAAACGCTGGTCCTTAATTTGCTGTGGGCGGGGAAGCAGGCGAGGATGGAATTACGCACCATGACACTGCCGTATGCTAGGGGGGGCTTCAGGGTGCCAGACTTCTACTTATATTACTTATGCGCGCAAGCGCAGTACGCACATTTCTGGTACCACGAGGTGCCCTTCTTGACACATGTGGCCGTGGAAGCAGGCGACACAGACCCAATCCCACTGGCCAATATACTGACACACAAACGCACTAAACAACATGTCCGTGACATTAATCCAGTTAATACTACTTCGGAGGCATGGCGGCTGATAGGCAAAGCAACAAACAGCCTACCGCTATATGCACCATCACTTCCACTGGCACATCACCCGGCTCTTTCGGTAACGCAGGAGCAGGTCGGCATGGATCTGTTCAAACGAGCGGGAATAGACACGCTTGGGGACCTGTACGATGGTGGGGTATTCCTGACGCTAGACAAGCTACAATACATCACGAACCCGTCTCCACTTTTCAGTTTCAACTACTATAGGCTACAAAGAGCACTTTGGGAACACTACCCGACACATCCGGAGGAACCTCCTACCCTTGCACCCCTTCAACTACTCCTCACTACACCCACAGCGTCTCACCTAGTCTCCAAACTATATGCGAATGTACAAGAGGCAGTGGGGGCGGATACACACAAGGCTAGGGACAAATGGAGCGCTGGGCTGGCAGAACCCCTCACAGATGTAGAATGGGATTCCTCCTGTGTGCTCACGGGTATGCTGACATCAAACGGGAACTTGAAAATCATACATTATAAGTATTTGCATCAGGTGTATCACACGCCTCAGAGATTGTATAAATATGGCTTGAGGGAAGATTCAAAATGTTGCAGGTGTAAACAAGAAGATGCGGACTTCATGCATCTAACGCGGCACTGTCGTAAGGTGGCGGGATATTGGGAACAAGTCGTACAAATATTGTACACTATGCTTGGGACTACCATGCTGTGCGAAGCGAAGATCTGTCTGTTGGGCATTGTTCCGCAACTTAGAGCATTGATACGCAAATTTTGTGCTATTGCGCTACTGTTGGCTAAGAGAAGGGTGTCTATGCACTGGAACAGCAGGAGGGCCCCTGATGTAAAGAGCTGGATACAGGATATGGTCTATTGTCGAGACACGCTCACCACATATGAGGAAGAGCTGCCAGGCAGCTCTAGATCCAAAGACTATTGGGGGTACTTACTGGAGTATTTACTAGCACATGGTGAGTCTGAATCAGAGGCGGAGATTGAGTGACATGTACGTCTGACGCTGACTACTCGGAGCGAACAATTTATGTAATGATGGTACTGAGGAGGGAGGATGCTGTGATGCAGAGAGACTATAGCAGGGGGAGAACTATAAGTTGGGGAATATACTGTTCAGTTTGTTTCGGTTAAGCAAAAAATTGAAAATGTAAGATTACTGCTGTGTAAGTGAGCGAGTACAGCACTGATATATAAATGGGTGCTATCAGACAACACGCCGCCGGTCCGCTGGATGTCGGCTGATGGGCCGTGTACTACTAATACTGATGGTCTTAATTTTGTATGCATGTAGCCGGCCCTTTGCGGATGTAGGCGGATGCACTGTTTATGCTTCTCCTTCTTCTGTGTGTGATGAAAAGTGCAAAGAACATCTTACACCAATAAATAAAATAAAAAAATAAAATAAGGTGCTGTGGGGCCCATGGTCCTTGCAAGCATTAGAGCCAGAGTCACCCTTCCTGCTTTTATTAACACTCGAGGGCAGAAAGTATTATTGGAGCTGCAGGTAGAGAGGCACGAGGGCCCTCTGGCATTAGGAACCAAGTAAACCCCAATCATGGCAGTTTTACCACCCTTCTTGGGGTGCATTAAGGTCCAATGCACACTTGCTATGTCAGTGCTGCTTTCAGCCTCTGAGCAATGGCTCAAGGGAGGGGGAAATTGAAACAGAGGAGGCACCTTAGTTTACCATCAGAGAGATGGCAGGGAGGGTATGTGGAAAGATGGGAGCCATGTTTTACCAAATGTCAACAGATATAGCTTCAGCCATGAAAAGCGGGCTATCATTAGTGAAGCAGGTGCAGCAGTCCACGGTGCTGACACTTTGAAAAGGGGTCATGAGGACTTATTGTCATATTTAGAATTAGGGCACCCTTGCAGAAAAAAGAGGAATATCATGTGGGAGCTCCTTTTTTTCTTGAAATGGACTGAGAGCCTGTTGCAAGGTTGGCATGATGGTCACGCAATGTGGGGAAGATGTGAAAGCGGCAGAGGTGATAGCCTGCTACTCAGGGCCTCAGTTATCATTGGTGCAGCAGGTGCCTTTGAACTGCGGCCCAGGAGTGCGAGGGGCTCACAACACCCCAATTATAGGGAGCAGTATTTTTGGGTCATTTGCTGGTTTTGTTCAATGTATTTACTGTTTTATAAAGCTCATATTCATTGAGGACTATGAGCTACAGAAAAAGTACCACTGAAAGGATTTCATACGTCTTGCCCCCTGTGCTCAGCCCTGTTCTACTGCTCCCCCAATCCTTCTCATAAAAGTTTGTAGGGGGGCCCGACTTCAAAACATCTTGCGTAAGCGGGCTCAAAGCAATAAAGTTTGAAGACCTCTGCCTTAGAGTCACACAGATACAGCAAAATTCCAAACTAGTCTTTCAACCACCAGGGAGCAGTAAGGATCGAGAGTTGTGTCACCTGAAAAGCTCAAATGGGTTGAACCAAGATTGGTGAGATTCTACAACAAAGTAGCGTTGCTTTTAGCACCTTACTCCAATTGATTCCTCCATTAACCGCTAATTAAATTGCTTCCTTGATCATTTGATTCAATCATTCCACCTGCTCATTTACTTATGGGTGGCACCAAACTATTATTTTGTGCTGAATACCTGTTCTGGCTTAACACTTAAAACAAAGGTAGCACTGTTAAACTGTGGCCCATTACAAGATACCAAGTATTTTGGAAGTCCCTCTGCACAAAAGCTTGACATCATGAAACGATGGCTAACTCAGAGGTCAATTTCTTCAGAATTTTTCATTCTGCCCACTCGGAATATGAGTTCAACAGGACCATGACATAAGAACTTCTCCTTAAGGGAATGTGGAATGGGTCACATACGTCCAATTCCAATTTCTTCCATGGCCTCACCAAAATACACAGAGGCTTGGCATGTACTACACAAACTTTGGCAGACGTATAGCTTCTGTCACAAAGTCTGTACTATTTTACCCACTTATTGACCATGTGGTCCAACCCTAAACCATGTATTCACATATTTCCCATTTAATACCATGCATAGATGTGCTGCATTCCTCATTTTAATGATGTAATTTCTTAGAAATGTTAGCACAACTACCTTCTACCTCCTCGTAAGAGTACACTATCCCAATACCAATTCTTCTTGAATCTTGACTGAGGAATTTAGTTCATCCTGCAGATTCATTTTCTTTGGTCACTCCATAGTAGTGTGCTCTTTGACTCTTCGAAAAACAGGATTTCCATTCCAAGCACGATCCCAGTCCTGATCATTAATGACATCCCCACCAAACATCCACCAGGCAACCCTAAATCACTAATCCTAACTAAGTATACATTTTCCTAGAGAAAAACAACTGTAAATGTTCAATTGCTCATGAAGATTACAGAGTATTGTCTTTATTCCACTGGGCATTCCCTGGTGGGCTGGAGCCCTTCCTTGAAGGCAGTTTTTGAAAGACGAGGGCTGCTTCCTGGGGCCTCTGTTACTTTCCACAGCTCTCTGATGTTAATTACAGTAGACATGGGGAGGATTCAAGAAAGAGAGGGAGGGGAAGGCAGAGAGAAAGCAATCAGAGAGGAGAGAAGAAGGAAGAGAATGGAGTGATGGGAATAGAGAGGTTGCCTGAGGAGAGGAAGGACGTGGGGCTGGTTGGAGTATTTTTGCCAGGCCTACCGATGGCTCCTTAGTCCAGCCCTGCCCATTTTATTCTTGTTCCATATGCCACAGTCCACTCTCTCTATCACGTTGTTGTAAAATGGACACAAAAAACACAGTTGCTGGCACTGACCGCCACAATACATTGCCTATCCATAACAAATGCTTTGAAACAGGATGCACTTACAATTTCTTCTTTTTGTAATCTGAAAGCTTTCCCTTGCCCCATCTCCTGCTCAAATTTAACATCTGTGTAAGAGCAGCATCAAGTGTTCAATGTTAGCAGAAGGACGGGATAAACTTAGATTAAATCTCTGTGAATCCCCAAAAAAGGAAATTAACCGTTCTGTGGATACACTGCTTTAAGTATCAATAATTGCTTCTACGTGGCTCCTCCTATGCCTTCTCCCATCTTTGGAGATAGCATGGTCCAAATATTCAACCGTATCATATTCAAATTAACACTTCTCAAGTTTCAGTGCTAGACCATGTCTGACAGAGTCGGTAGTACTATTTCAAAGTTATCCTCAATCCTTGCCAAACACGGTGTAGTGCCTTGTGCATTATAGAGCCTGGGACCCCTCTGCTTCCTAACGTACTACGTAGTTTAGTGACAGAAGTGAGTGGGTGTGGTCAATAACATTAATGATGCAGAATGTGGCAGTTAACAGTTACACTCTAGAGAATAAAGACGTGTAATACCAAGCTCCGTGTGTGGCGTGATTCATTTACATGCTACCAGGGAGAGGAGGTCGGAAGCTACACATGGAAACATCATTTGGGAAGGCAGCAGCGCTATCCACTCCCTCTAGTATTTCCTCCATTACTGCTGAAAGACAGACGCAGTGCTTGCAAACTCAAGAAGCATGCCCTTGTAATGGCAAGCTGCAGTACAAATGCTCTACTATGTTTTGATTCATCCTCCAGTAAACTTTGATCTTAGGCACTCATGAGGTTCAGTTTAGAGAACACTGCTACTTCTAGCAAAGTTGACAACATTTCATGCATAGTTGGAAGTGGATATCCAAATGGGATTCTTTTTTATAGGTCAATAGCGAGATGTACATTTCCTGAGATCTGTAGAGAAATAACCAATACGGTGACCCAAGGAAATGATACAACTGGCTCAATCTTTTGGCTTTATCAAGAAGATTGAAAGCACCCGTTTGGACTTGTCTACATAAATGCTTGTTTCATTAGGTGTTGTTTCGCTCTATACAAACTTACCCCAAGACAAAGCATTATAAGTTACCAATCTCTAGTTCTGAAAAAGAGAAAAGGCACAAAGGGTATTAGAGAGGAGGGATCTTTGACATTTTGGTCTCTATGGCGAACCCCAATTACACCGTAGAATTGGAATGAATGTGTGCCGCGATTTGGACTATGGCAAATGCATTTTGAAACAAGTTCTTGATTAAGTTATACGGCTCGAGATATTGGTTTGATATTACGAAGCTCAATGGTGTAATTGGCATTGATTTTCTAACAAGAGGTTGTTCAGGGGTGTGTCCCGCTGTTGGGTAGTTCAATACTGTGCCCTGATGATGATCTCTGGCACCTGTTGGCCATAAGAGTCTGGCACCTGTTGGCCATAAGAGACTGAAACGTCGACAATCCCTCCACTCTAACGCCATTTATAGTGCTGTTATGGATACTAGTCCTTTTGAAAATTTTAAATAGAAAGGAATAACTCCAACTGGACTTTAGATCTGTGAACATACATAGTTAGAAGGATATATCACTCCCCTATGATCTTTTTGAGAATATGTTTATAAAGTGTGTTATCAGACCACGTGGAGAGGGACAGTGTTGTTATATTGATGTGTCCAAGCTGTATGCTTTACACTGTACATTGTAAAGTGATTGTTTATGATACTGTAAAATAAGAATATAAGAAAATACAACTTTTCTTGCTAGCACGCCTGAAGTTTCAATTATTGTTAATGCAGGTATTGTTTGGTTGCACGTTGAAAATTGTACTTTTGATTTTAATTACAGTACTGTGATACATTGACCTACGAACTGATAAGTATTCTTTAAATAACTCCTCCAGGAACATGGTCTTTATGTACTTTTAGAAAGTTGGCATTTTCCTGCTCTTAGCCCTGTGTACCTGCAGCCTGTCTCTGATACACGTTTTGAGAGAGTGACAGATGGACTTTGTGCTGTCCCCCTAGACAGACACATACAATAGGAGCTTGGCCTGGAGTGCCATCCTGGGAAAATGGGAGGGAGGAGCTGGTCACTGCCTCACTCTTACACCTGAATAGGCTGTGTCCTGCCCCCACATAAAGGACTGCATACCCCCCTGTTGTGAGTCTAGACCCAGGGCAGAAAGGGAGGACCACTGTGCACGTCACATTCCCTTCTTAAAGGTCTCCCCCACTTCAAAGGCACCATTGGGTATAAGAACTGGACCTCAGATCCTACCACATCAGTACACTTCTGGACCTGTGGGTACTCTGCCAGGAAGACGGACTGCTGTCCTGCTGAAGGACTGCCACTCTGCTGGGCTGCTGCTTGGTACAACACGAGGCATTCGTTCAAACAGTGTGTAAGTAAAAGAACTACATGAACTGCCAGGTCATAAAAGAAGCTACTAGGATGCAATTACTTTGTAGGCAAATGGGGTGAACCCCAAACCCTGAAATACATTTTACAGAATGGAGATGTACAACAGATTTACTTTCAGTCTTGATGTACCACGTGTATCAATTCATGTATAGGGGGAGGTAGTTCTGGATACAGGCGGAATAGCAAGTGCGCACAATAATTGACTAGACAGCCGAGGGGTTATTCTGACTGTGACTCTTCAGCAAGTATTTGCAAACAGTGTAGAATTGTGTCTCATTCAATTGCAAAGACGATTCTGCAAAAGCCACAGGCTTTCTCTCCCTGGAGGGCCACAAATTCAGCCTTTCCCCATTTGAAAGTGGCTGCACGCCAGTACTGCAACCCTGGTAGACTGCTAGTCTTCCAATGCATCGCAATAAATCTCCATACGAGCAGCAGAGCTAAGTCTAGAAAATGATTGGTTGGCTTCCCAATGCTCTATGTTTGAAAAGTCCCAGTATTCCACTTTTTATAGAGCACATCCCCTCCCACCTCATAATATCTGTCAATGTGTCTGTGACGTCCCGCCACACCGTCGCCACCACCTGGCAGTTCCAGAACATGAGCCATATCAGTGTCATGTGTTCCACATCTTGGGCAGTTTGAGGTAGTACCATAGATGCAATGTAAGCGCGCCAGAGTGAGATATGCCCTATGTAGAATGTTATGCTGAGTGTATTGGAATTTGGCATTCCGGGAGAGTTTGCATGGATACGCTAAGACCCTTTCCCATTCCTTTTGCGTTAGGGCCCGTCCGATGTCGCCATCCCATTTCTATTGGTTGGTATACAAAGGGTTGTGCTGCGGGTATGCCAGGGCCCGAGTGAACTATTGGAAGAACTGCTTTTTTTACTGTGTTGACCTGCAGCCCTCCTAGACAGGGTGAGAAGGTTTGTACCAGCATCACTTGACCCACAGAACTCATACTGACTCCAAGGGCTAGTGGACTGGCCTCCTGATTTTAAGTCTCAAGGACATAAAAGACATCCAACTACCCTGATTCTGCACCTGGACTCTGCCATCTGTAAGTCTACCCTGCCAAGTCGTGCCACCCCAGTCCTGGACCCTTGAAAATGGGCCTATGGTGCTTACTCAGCAGAACCAATGCATTACCACCAATGAGGAGAACAGAACCTCTGCATCGTCATCACTGTGTGGGTCAGCACCTTACACATCGCCATCAATGCGCAAACCGAAACCGTTGCATTTCCCCAGTTGCGTTGACCAGAACCAGTGCATTGCTGCTGCTGCATGACTTATAGACACCGCTCCACCTTCGCAACAACCACTGCACAATGCTCTACTAAACAAAGTCTTCACATCTCCGTCGATGATATGCTCGACGATGACATTAAAACTACACATCGCATCAACACCCTCAGCCGAAGCTGACGCATCGCCACTACTCCATGATCAGGACCATTACATCGCCCTCTCTTTGCTTCACATCATCCTCATCAACAGGATCCTCGATGCAACCCGGACTAAGGTACATTTACACAGCGGGCCCAGTCTGGTCACTGCAGCTGGCCGGCGCTGCATCGCAGTCAGTTTGAACTTTGACTTTCTACCAGACCAGCGCGACCAGATAGCTTTTGTTGGTAAGTATTGCTTTTTGGAGCTATTTTTCTTTGATAACTTAAAAATAAATACCTCTGTTTTACTGATTGGATTTTTGTCATTTTGGTCTCAAATACTTTATTAAATTTGTAACCTATTTTTCTAACTTGGGGGCCGATTATGATGGAGGATTTTCCGCATCCTCCGGGCCGGCGGAAGCCACCGCCGGCCCGGAGGATGCGGAAAATCCTCTGCGGACCCACCAAAGACCCACCGCCACATTAGGATGGCTGGTGGGTCCTGGTTTCCGTCCGCAGCTTTTCCGCCGCGGTTGGCTTACAACCGCGGCGGAAAAGCACTAATATGGTGACGGTGTCTCTTAGACACCGTCAGCCAAATTAGGATGCCCGAAAAGAAATGCTTTTCCACGGCGGGTTTTACGCCATGGAAAAGCATACGGAGCTTCACTGCGGGGGCCCGTTGCGGGCCCCCTGGGTGAAGGGGGGTGGGGGGTGCACATGGGGGGTACCTATGGTACCACCCTGCATTTGTATGCAGTAATCGGCAGGCACCGCGCGGTGCCTGCCGCTTGCTGCATACAAATGCAATGTATGCATTTTTAACATTGCGGCGGGTGCAGCTTGAAGCTGCACCCGCCGCAATGTTAAAGATTGAGGATGTGACCGCCACCCTGGCAGTCACATCCTAATCTGCACGGAGGGACCGCCGCAGCCCCTGCGGATGGTCCCTCCTACTCTATGGTGGCGGACGGACTCAGGTCCGTCCGTCATCATAATCGGCCCCTTGGTTTGGGATTTTTCTTGCATGTGTTGTCACTTTATTACTGTTTGGGTGCTGCATAAATACTTTACACATTGCCTCTAAGTTAAGCCTGACTGCTTGTGTGCCAAGCTACCCAGTTTTAAGCATTGGTTAATTTAGTGACTGTTTGTGGTTCACACTGCAAAGGATTGTGGCTGTTGCTTGACCAGGGCTCATACCCCAATCAACCAACAACTCAGTTTCTCGCAAATGGTGAATTCTTCTTGTAAACGAAAGAAATTGCAAAGGGCGGCTCATTCACCCCAGAAGTAGCTATTCTTTTAATGTCCGAAAGCAAATAGAGAAATGCATCTTCAATAATAACCCATACTTTGAAATGATCTTCATATTGTTGAGAATTGACTATGTTTTTTGCATCCGCTATGCAACTATTAAAGAACTGAACCAATTTTTATTTTGGTTAAACACAAAATATCCAGACATCAAGTTCAATATATTATTATTATTTATTTAAGAAGCTTATAAAGCGCGCAGCTACCCCCGTCGGGGGTGTCCCGGCGCTGAGAGAGCAAGAATATCACCAGAGGAGTATACCAGGGTCCTGCCTTCCAGCCCATTGTAGCAGAAGCCCTCCCACTCAAGGTTGGGTGAACAGCCAGGTTTTTAATTTGCGTCTGAAAATCTGCTCAGACTCGATGAGCCTAAGGTTCAAAGGGAGGTCGTTCCAGAATTTAGCCGCCGTCACACCGAACGTTCTGCCACCACTCCGGGCTAGCCTGAATCTGGGAACAACCAGTAAGCGTAGGTTATTGGACCTTAGGTTTCTTTCAAACTTAGATAGTTTGAGTCTTTGGCTCAGGTAGGATGGGCCAATTCCATGAATGGCTCGAAAGGCAAGGGTAAGGATTTTATACTGAACTCTGCGAGCAATAGGGAGCCAGTGTAAATCTTTACGATAAGCTTTGACTGAGTTGCGGGCAGGGATGTTTCCAATAAGCCTAGCAGCCGCATTTTGAACGATTTGCAATCGGTCAATGAGATAGAGGGGGGCTCCAGCATATAGGCTGTTGGCGTAGTCCAGATGTGCCGTAATGAGAGCGTGGACGATTGTTTTGCGGGAAGTCTGGGGAAGGTAAGGGAAGATCTTCCTGATCATGCGCATTTTGCCAAAGCAAGCTGCGGTGACTTTGTTAACCTGGGCTTTGCAGGACAAGGTGTTATCAAAAAGGAAGCCGAGATTACTGGCTGACTCTACTGGATTGGGAGGGGGGTTCAGCACAGTAGGCCACCACAGGTTGGCTGGGGGGGTGGGTTTCTGACTAAAGAAAAGCACCTCGGTTTTGTCTGTATTTAGGGCCAGATGACTAGAAGCCATCCAGGTGCAGATGTTGCCAAGGCAGTTACGAAAGTTGGAAAAATGTGAGTCAGAATGGTCTCTAAAAGAAAAAACGAGCTGGGTATCATCAGCATAAGAGACCACCTTGACTCCCCACGATTCGACTACCCTGGCAAGAGGGCCCACATACGCGTTAAACAAAAGAGGGCTCAAGGCAGAGCCCTGAGGCACCCCACAAAGAAGGGGTTTGTCTTCTGACTCAAAAGGACGGAGGAGTACCCTTTGAGATCTCCCTGAGAGAAATGACTTGATCCAGGCCAGGGCTGTGCCTCCAATCCCCAACTGCTGCAACCTAGTCACCAGGATATCATGAGACACAGTATCGAATGCAGCGGACAGGTCTAGGAGGACCAGCATGGCCTCCTCGCCCCTGTCCACCGATTCCCTAATCGTCTCCGATACCTCTAGCAGAGCAGTCTCAGTACTGTATCCAGTTCTAAAACCGGACTGTGAATCATGCAGCAGCTGGTTAGTTTCTAGATAGAGGGCCAGTTGTTTCTGGACCACTTTCTCCAGAATTTTGGCAGGTTTAGGCAGAAGGGAGATGGGACGGTAATTGTTGAATTGGGAGGGGTTCTGCATCTGGTTTTTTTAAGACAGGGAGCAGCCTGGCATGTTTCCAAACTGAAGGGAAATGGCCATGATTCAGAGAAGAGTTCCATATAGCGAGGAGAGGGTTGATTAAAACAGGGGCCAGATTGACCATCATTTTCGCCGGAACTGGGTCCAGAGGAGATCCAGTCTTCACCTGGTTTAAAAGTGACAGGGCTGAATCAGAGGTCAGCTCAGCAAAGGAATTAAATGAACAGAGCTGGGTGTCTGATGGCCCTGGCTGGAGACTGGAAGGTACGGGCTCAAAGGAAGACGAGAGTTTGATGATTTTTTCCTGGAAAAAAATCGGATAGTCCGTTACAGAGACCTTGAGTGGGAATACAATGGGCTTTCAATGCAGTCGGTTTCACAAAATCCTTAACGATTGTGAAGAGAGTTTTTGAGGAATTCTCCGCCTGTTGGATAAGTTTTGAGAAGTAAGCTCTCATTATGGACCTCTTAAGTTTTTGAAATTTATTTAATGCCGTTTTGTAGGCTGATTTGCTGGTAGGGTCGTAAGACTTGCGCCACTTTCATTCCAGCTGTTTGCATCTGCTTTTTTCTTCTCTCAGTGTGGGGGAGAACCAAGGAGCAGATGGGCGAGATCTGAAGGAAGTCATAGGGGCCAGGGGGGAAATAATATCTAGTGCAGAAGAGAGGGCAGAGTTAAATCTCGCTGTTTCCTTGTCCAGGTCTTCCAAAGGATTAAAATGATAATCCAAACAGGGCTTAATGGCCTCACTGGTAACTTTGGACCATTTGCGTCCTATATCTCTGTTCATGGAGGAGGGGGGGGGCATGGAGGGGGTGCTGAATTCAAAAGGGAGGAGGAAGTGGTCTGACCACGTGAGGGGTAAGGGGGGGGAAGAAGAGATGCCAGGGTGGTTGGAAAAAATAAGATCAAGCGTGTGACCTGCTTTATGGGTCGGACCCTTAATAAGCTGAGACAGGGTCAAGCCCTGTAAAGTTTCGAGCAGAAATGAGGCTTGGGTACAGGCGGGATTGTCAACGTGAAGATTGAAGTCTCCCAGCACTGTAAAATACGAGTGCTTAAGGGAAAAATCTGCAATTGAATGTAGCAGGGCGCTAAGGGATGCGGAAGAAGCGGAGGGAGGGTTGTAAACCAGGATGCCAGCAAAGATTGTGGAGGCGGAGTCCATTATTGTGAGATACATAGCTTCAATGAGCCCCAGGTTAGGTATTTTTTTATATTAATGGTAAAGTGGGATTTAGCAATAACAGCAAGGCCTCCTCCAGGTTTGGAATTGGCACGATTAACTCCCAATAGGTGATAGCCAGTGGGGATGGCCAAGTATATATCTGGTTTTGAGGAATCTTTAAGCCACGTTTCTGTAAGAAAAAGTACGTCCCATTTATGTGTATCTAGCAAGAGCCATATGTCCGCTGAGTGCGCGGGTAGGGAGCGACAATTTACTAGAGCTGCCTTTAGACTAGACGAAGGCCTCGGTTTAGCAGGTAACCGAGCTTGCGGATCCCGTTTCCGCATCATGGGAATAGAATAGTTACACTGAGCGCAGTTAAAAGAGGATTTTTCCAAATCCAAAGTGCAGCAGCAGACCGTGGGTGTGCAAGCGCCTTGTCTAAGAGTAAGAAGTTTGTTCCTGGTCCAGGTGATGGGTTGGGAGCAAGGGGCAGGGGGACAGGTGCTAGGCGATGGGCAGGCGCAGACGGGCGCAGACGGGCTTGCCTTAGGCGCGCCTTCGGCGCGCAAACGGCGCTCCCGCTGCGCTCGTCCGCTGCGCTTCCGGCCGATGCACATTTTATTGAAAAGGGTAGGGGGCGTGGCCTCGAAGGGGCGTGGCCAGGGTGCACGCCTGCGATGGCGGCAGCTCGGGTTTGTTTTCCTTCGGATTTGCAACAGCGTTTATATCGACTGTGCGTCAGAGTGGAGTTCGGGCATCTGCCCCAAAAGTGCTTCAGGCGGTGTGCTCAGTTTTAAAAACACAAATAAACAGGTGACAGTTCAATTTTAAAAAGTGCAGCGTGATAGCTCCTTCTCCCGGCTTCCGCCTCAGGAGAGATTCTTTACCTGATTAGGCGTTCGTAAGCAGCAGCCTTTTAACTGAGCGGGAGGGGGCGTGGCCTCGAAGGGGCGTGGCCAGGGTGCACGCCTGCGATGGCGGCAGCTCGGGTTTGTTTTCCTTCGGATTTGCAACAGCGTTTATATCGACTGTGCGTCAGAGTGGAGTTCGGGCATCTGCCCCAAAAGTGCTTCAGGCGGTGTGCTCAGTTTTAAAAACACAAATAAACAGGTGACAGTTCAATTTTAAAAAGTGCAGCATGATAGCTCCTTCTCCCGGCTTCCGCCTCAGGAGAGATTCTTTATAGCACATAATTCACATGAATTTGTGTTTTTTAGACGTTTTGGATGAAAAAACAATACAAGTTGTTGATAACCTCCCTGTATACAAATACACTAAAAGGAACAGTCTTTTAAGATATGACCGCTTCCTTCAAAGAAGCCTAAGGGGGCACCCTTCCATATGTGTAATGCCTGAAAATCAGGCAGATTGGTATAACAAATAAAGCTATTTCAAACATTCAGACGATCTATCCAAAAAAAGTATGGATCGAGGTTACGAAAAAATCTGATACAACACTTTTGCAGAGGCATGATTCACTCCAAGGGAGGTTCTTTTGAAGAAGAAAAATAAAGACAAAGCTAACATTGACATGCACAACTACATACATACAGTCCCAGTATGAATATATTCTAGAAGATCACTCAAAATTGGCATTTCCAACCTACATTGAAATGCACCTGAAACATCGACTTTTGGCTTTACAAAAAGAGCAGCTTGAATAATCTTCCAGTTCGAGCATACAGAGGACCAGAACCTGTTCATCAGAGAACTTTACGTGAGTTTCCTGCCATGCAGAAGCTGCTCTGTTTGACAACAAACCATGAGGGTAACAGGTTCTGCTAAAACAAAAAATAAATAGGCCATACATAACACATTTAGAAGTGTAAATATAAGAATGTTATGTACAGGAACATATGCCCATGACAAAGACTCTACATTGGAACAACTAGTCCAGAGGTCTGAAAAGGGATCAGCCAACACAAGTCTAGAATCCGGTGTAAGATGATGACAGCTCCGTTAGTCAAACACTGTCTACAAGAAAAACACCTTGAGGAGCAACTAAACTGGAAGGTTCTTGAAGACGTTAAGACAGGACCAAGAGGAGAAAATCTGGATGACCTGTCACTTAAAAGTGAGGTGATCCTTTAAATGAAACATGACCAATTTTTTTAAAAAAAAGACAAAATATTTGAATCATTAAGGTTGATGTTTCTACCTCTGCTCCTCCACCTGTACCACAAACACATGCCTCCATATTGGATTGAATTTAATATCTACTGATGCTTGTGCAGTCTTCTTACATTTACGAATATGATGTGAGCCATTTCAGCACTTGCATACCTGACCTGCTGATTCACATTACCCTGAGGTTTTAGGGAGACCTTGATTGTAACATGCAATAATATCATGATTCATTTTGCGTTACCATATTTCTTACATTTTAGCCTCCCACTAAGTAAATAACACTACCTGAACATCATGCCCCATAAGACAAGAAGCACTCCAGTGGCAACATGCAAACAGATTTAACGATCACACTTCCCAATAGATCTTAACACATTATGATAAAAATGCAACATTCTGCAGAGATTCCTTCAAAACCATTTCTTCCACAACACACATTTTCTAATCAGGTCACATTTGGTAAATGAGACTCCATTTTTATAGATTGACTACAGTTCCTATGAGCACTGTAATGCTATATTCGGCAGAATCAGTGATGTCACCTCTCCTCATAATTCTCAATCCTTGTTTCAATCCCTATGAGCACGGTGCCACCACTAGCGGCGGAGATATTCATGTAACTACTCCTTGAAACCAAAAATCTTTTTTTTTTTTTAAATAGGTCACACTAAGCAACTTCAACATCTTATTGCCAGAATGACTACAATTCCCTTGTGCACCGTACCAACATATCTGGCAGAGGTAGACACATGACCACTCCCATGTGCATCGACTGAGAGCTCTAAATGGCACACTGAAAGGACAAAGAATGAATCCGACACACTGAGATGGTAATACAGGCTGACTATCCCTGCCTCCATGACAGGCAACAGCAGGAAGCTATGCTGCCGGTCAAGCACACGCCGATTCAATGGTGTGTGCCCACTTCTCGCTCTCGTCAATAAAAAAGGATAGGACGTGGCTCCTTCAGGAATTATCCAGGTGCACCATCCAACCAAAAACGCCCTTATATTGAAATGCTGGCTGACATTTATGCTTCTCTGTTTCCTTAAATTGTGTTCCACAGGATCCCTTTTCAGATTGTTTACCATTCATACTTCCCAAGTAAAAGGATTTCATGAACTTAACATAAAATCACAAAACATCTTTTTCAGAGCTACCAACATTATTAATGCAACATGTCTCATTCCCTGTTTACCCATTAATTCCTGACCATGTTCAATTTCTCCACATTTAAGGTACAGACTTGCCTGTGGTTGCCACATAATAAAGCACTACATTGACGGTGTAGCAAAAACCCCTGTTTCTTTCTTTTGCTTACATAGGACAACCACAGCATGAAAGTCCATACCATACCCCCATCTTGAGGAGACCCACCCACCAATAATATGGGCCAGATCGCATCAATGGCAGATTTCAATTGGTCCAAGAAATATTAAGACACAACGGGTGCTATATATAACGCTAGAAGAATCCACCTATATGGCACACGGATTTACCACCTCTTCTTCCTCCTCCTCTGGATGACACGTCACAATAAGGGAGCATTAAGAACTGAGCAACAAAGCAATATTTCTCCTCCTTGCCCTCTTGTCATGCGCAAAAAAACATGTCAACCTGTGGCCAGGTGGAAGACTAATTTAATAGAATCATTATAGCTTACTCTATATATAAACCACACTTCACACCAAGCATTCACAAGCGTTTCAAAGGTGGTGGTTCTTTGTTCACAAATAGAAAATCAGTCTTTTTCAAGATATGCATGTTTAAAATGTACGTTTGTTCTCTAAAAAAGTTATAGTTAAGAAAGACGAATGCCTTTATTCATGAGTGCTTTTATGGATATTGTGATAACTTTGAATATTCACTATAAAAGTACTGAAGACTTTTCGAAATATGCAAAAATTTGCAAATGCCGTGTGGAAATTATTTTTGATAATTAGTGTTTTTAATGATGCATAGATTCATAACGGATGCACTAATGATATTGTAATTGAAGCACGTTACCATGGTAAATTAGAAGTGTGAATAATGCTATGGATAGTTATGACACATTCTCATGTAATCTGCAAATATTTATTTAATAGATGTAGTTTCTGGTGTTCTACTCAACCTACTACTGCTCATTCCCCCTCCCAATCAGTGTCCCATTGAAAACCATCTCTCCCCTTGTTTCTGCGGCGCATCAAGTGAATTACATCAATGTAATAGTGATATACAACATTGTATGAAAACATGTATTGCGAATGGAGATTCCATCGTGGGCTCAAAGTATAATTTTTAAGACTTCCGCTGGAAGTGTTAGTGTAGTAATGCTAATTCTATGAGCCATTGTTTAAAAAATATTTTAATTTGTGCTATACAATTGATGCTGAAGCAAATGGAAGACTTGTCTTACCTTAAGAAATGGGTTATTGCTAATGATTTAGAAAATTAAGTTATTGTTTCTGATTTACCAGTGCAACTCTAAACATGATCATACCATGCTGAATTTGCAGAATCTATCAATAGCTTTTGTGATTTGTCTATAAAACCTTTCGGTTTTGTCTTTTGGGAGAATTTGGGGCTCTTTTTCGTTTCATGAGTGACTTACCCTGCTCCTCTTTGATTTAACCCCTTGCAGGCGGCACAAATTTTCACGCTGTGCAGGAGTTTTAAACAGAGGACGGGATTCGGACGGCCCCCAGCCGTAGTGTGCACATGCCCACCGTGACGCATGATGGCTGGGGGCCGTCCCGAGCACCAAAGGGGTTAAACTTTCTATTGGGATACTGTCAATGCTCTTTATGAGTGTGACACATAGAATTTTTGATTAAGTTCTGCCTAACTAGGGATTTTTAAGTTTTATGATTTTGCATTATCTATACTTCTGTAATTGAGCCTTCATGGCATTTCATGCATTTTCTCTCTACCACATTTTGACTATTCTGTAATAAATTCATTTGTCGCTTTTTTTTTAAATCTAGAACTCAGTCATTTATGCGTACTACAGTTTATTCTGTTTAACTCTGCTAAATCGTGCATTCCTGATGAATGTAGTTTCTTACCTCTAGATCAGCTAGAGAAACTGGAGACTAAATATTTTGGTAAAATATTGGGGTGATTACATTTTGAGGTTCAGATGAATATTGGGGTTCAGCTCGCACACATTTATTTCTCTGTAACATGGGAGCTAGGGACCCATTCTTTTGTTTCCTATTAATAATGTTTTAGCTCAAAGATCATTTAGGATCGCATTATGTTTGCTTCTGTACGATAATGGGATATTCTGCATTTGATATTTCACAGTGATCCATCAAATATGATCCAGTTATTCCTCTAGTAATATACTTATCATTATCAGTGTGATCACAAATATTCTTAGAGTCAATAACTTACACAGAAGGTTTTGTCCTATGATCTAATCTGCTTCTCATGTCCTTCAGATGTGGCCAGCCTGAGATGGGGTACCCCTTTTCCAACATATATATTTTGCCATAAGTCTTTACTTCTCAAAGATCATGTCTTTAAATATTTCCAAAGATCTTATTTTATTCCCAGTGTACCCTTCTGGGCACATATCAGTGAGCAACAGATTCTTATTTTTCCATAAAACATGCACAGGAGCCCACCTAAGGTGACCCTCAGCCTAACAGCCTCATTAATCAGAAACTTCCATCTCGGTAAACCCTTGCAATTTCCTCCCATATCCACACTGACAACGCTGAGATTCAAGCCTCTGTTATCTTCCTTATTTCCCTCAGAAACGTCAGAAATCATGTTGCCTTTTCGGCCAGTACACTCGCTGCTAACAAGTTCTTCCTACATTTCTTGCGGTATCCTTCAAAGGCGGGACACGTGTATGAGTTACCAGCTGGTGCTCTCACATCTATAGCCTGTTAAATCGTTCTGTCGCTCAGGGTTCGGGTTAGTATCATGTTTCTTCCTAAACCTTTGCCCACTATTTCTCTTACCAATTCCCTTAACTTTAGTTTTCCGAGAGCCTCTACATTCCTCCCCAAAAATTTCCACTTGAACACTACTGTTTGGCAATGCAATTCCTGTTTTTATAATGAAGTCAGACCCTGCCATGTCTTTTCAATATATTTTTTGCTGTGAGTTTTCATAGGTATTTGCTCCCGAAGAACTTGCTTATTATTATTCTTGAAGCCACAATAATCTGGTGACGTTCTTGGAGTAGCAACATATGTTATGATTGACTCATAGCAACCTTGCTTCCTAGAACAGAACTTAAAGCATTCCATAAGGGTGTCACTTTCCAGTCTTATCTTTGAGGAGCTCTCTGACGGCACGGTCTCACAGGCATTCAAGTGTGAGGCCTTTTCTGAGGCAAGCAGCAGTTCAGAATCTTGTGCGGCCTCACACACAAGCAGTTCTTTATTAGGGAATGATTTCTCTGGTGTGTGCCCTGGTCTCCCTCTAAAACTTCCACATAAATTAGGAGCACTTCATACAATACATTCCACTCTATTGGTGGTTGACCTGGTGTAAGTATGAAGAATGGGATACAGAGTGTGCTAGACATAATGTAAAGTAATGACGAATGACATGTGTCGCGGTATGATCCTTTAAATGTCAAAAAAGTATCACAACAAACTAAAACAGAAGTAGTGACTGTACTCTCAATAAGTGACCCTGGAGTAAAAGTTGGAAGTGAAAACGGCTCCTAATCCCAAATACTCACAGATGGGTCTACTTAAACCCCATTGGAGATGCATTTTTTTTTCAAAGATGTAAAAAAGTAGGTAGCTCCCAAAGTTAATAGGAGTTTAAAGCAGATATATTCCATACATGTAACATAGATTCCTTCCAAGTTTTGAACCATAATGATAAGATGTTCAGATTCTACCTTAACCACCTCAGCGTTTTTTCTGTGCTACAACATTCCACAGGAAGACAGCATTAATATTCGGATATGAGTTTCTGGTCTGCACAGATGGCTAGTCACACAGTGGCAGTGAAGACTCAATGCACTATCTTCGTTGCAGAGCAAAGCATGAGGCAACATGACAGTGCAGGTGAGGACAGCCGTGTCATCACATTACTGCACAAGTACTGCTGCACCGGATGACAATTTGCTGCTAAGATGTTACTAGAGACAATGGTGGCGGTGTCGCTATGTCAATATTTGTTTTACCTACTGGAGGTTGCCAGTAGGTAGTTATAGTTAGTACCTTGTTTCTATTCAAAAAACGTTTTTTCTTTTGCCAATATCTTTGGCGCCGTGTGACGAATCTTCGTAACATTTTCAAAACTAATGGGAAGGTCAGGTCAGCTCCTGTTTTGAAAATTTCGGGGTGATTAATCGAGCGGGGCTGAGAAAAAGGGGGTGTCCCAAATCGCATTTTCCCCATGTTAATTTCCATTTGAAACTCTAGACACGGCATAAGCACGAACTGCTGAACGGAATTACACCAAATTTGTAAAAAGGTAGCTCTTGGTCCAGAAAGCACTCATTTTGTTAAACCGTGTACATCCGTTCAGTAGTTCCTGAGAAATTTAAACATTTCTCAAATATACAAATATGGCCGCAGAGGATCCACGAACCTTCCCGATCTCGTGCCTGCAATCTGATTGGCTGCCAACGGTTCCAACCAGGAGTAAATAGGACAAGCATTTGCAATGCAATAGGTCTCGCATTAGGAAAGTTTGAGCTATTGGTATTGTAAATGACAAATTTTTTATTTATGTTTTGTTCTTTAAAATAGCGAAATTAATAGCATTGTCATTTACAATGCCAATAGTTATAACTTTCGCAAATGTGACACCTATAGCATTTGTAATGCAATATGTGTTGTATTTACGTGACTTACATGTATTGATATTACAAATAACAATGGCTTTTAAGGGGGAGGAGCTACGCTAGCAACCAAGATGGCCGCATAAGCTCCCGGCTCCGTCGACCTCCGTCGCTGGTGGATATATCCTGAACTTAATCCTGACCTCCCGCCAGACTCCCGTGTGTCCGAATCGTCACTGAGTCCAGGAACGCAATCCCGGAGTCTTTATCACCTTTTTTGACGAAGTTACACCGTCTGTCATTTTCGGGCCTTCTCCAGACTGTAAGCCGGGGCCTCGAGTACTGACCCAGCCGGGTTTCAGTTGAACAACATCGGCCGCGGGTACCTGGCAGGGTCCGGTCTCATTGGAGTGACACAAATTCTCGATCCTGGTGGTTGTCTCGAGTCCCTGCGTATATTCGCTAGACAGCGACGAGACGTGGATGCCGTGGTGAGTGGGGGTCCGGTTCCTGGGACCCTGCTGCAGCCCTCGGGGTCCGCGGGGGGGCCCCCCGCTCTTGGCGGTGGTGTAACGAGCGCACAGCCTGACAGTCGCCAGTCGACTTCGCCCACCCCACTCCAGTTGGTTTCCCCGGAGTAGCCGACCTCCGGGGTTGATGACCTGCTTTGTCATCGATTAAGCGGAGATGGATCGGACGGCGTGTAGACCGACGCTGGGGACCGTCATGGCCGCCATCGGGGCTCTTCACTGGCAAATGGAGGCTGCTCTCCACAACCTAACCGTACGCATCGAGACTGTTTGTTCGAGACCGGACCCTAGCCCAGAGTCAGACCCGCACCATGTGGTGACCCCCGCAAAGTTTGATTTTATCCGGGAGGAGAACCCCGAGCATCGTTCTAATCTGACGCCTATTATATCTGCGCAACTACAGCGGCCCGCGACTGGAGCCCCTAACCAGCCAGCAAACTCGGCAAAGTCATCGCCCTCACAGGACTTTTTTCTTTCTTCGTTTCTGGGGACCTCCATCGATATTCATTGGATTGACTTTCGTATCCCTGATAGACTTCGAGAATTGACTCTTCTGACCCTTTCATGCTATATAGATCTTCTCCCCTTTCTACAACGTTCTGACTCCTTTGCTATTGTGCTGGTCCTATTGGAGAGGGTTTGTGTGATGGATCGTAGAGGCCAGGGTTGAACTTGACTGTTTTAATTCTGTACAGAGACTTCCTTTGACACTGCTGGGTGGTATCGGTGGGAGTGAGGGCCATATGGGATTCTTCTTTTTTGGCTTTGGTGTACTGACTGTGTTCGACAATGGGATTTGCTGCCTCTGTTATGTCTGGGGCTGGGCGGGATGGTATTTTCTCTCCTGGTGATTTCTCCATCAGTTTGCTTATAAGTCTGCTTTACCTCTCTTAGTACCATGGTGGGGAACATCTGTTCGCGGCGGGGGGAGGGGAGTCCGGGAGCCCGCATTGGGTCGTAAGATATTCCTCCTCCGTCTTTTCCCTTCCTTGGGGTGTAGTTTAGGGGGCGACAGGCACACTGCTAGTGGGGTTAGGTCGTAGCCATCCGCAGGGGTGCAGGGTGGGGGGTTGTGTTTTTTTTTTTTTTCCTTTCTTTTGTTCTATGACCTATCTTTTCCCTTTTCCCCTCTCCACAAGAGATGTGGCATATTCTCCTGAGCCTGTTGTTATGCATATTCGGGTGTCGAGTGTCTAATTTTATATCCTGTATCCTTGGTGGGCAGATTCTGATAATGTTTGCTTATGATTATTTGTCTTGTATTGTTTTGACCCAGCTTCGGCTGGTATTGATGCTTTCCAGAGGCCTACAATTGGATTGTATTTCTTTATTTCATCTGCCCGTTCGCCACTGTAATATGTTATACCAATGATACCCGAAGTGTACATTTCTACTCTTGTGTTATAATTAATAAAAATATATATAAAAAAACAAAAAAACAATGGCTTTTAAAAAAAATTTCAATAATGAATACTTAAATAAAAGTTATTGTAATTTATAATGGGAATAGCTTAAAGTTTTGTAAATCACTTTTGTGAAGATTATGTTCAGTGTATTTTATTGTGACGTAAATCCAAGAACAGAAGTGAAATATTAACTTCTTTTTGTTACATTTGTAATCAAGCTTGAAACATTGAGAGAACATATTTGAACCATGTGTTGTTGAATGGTTGCACAGATTGATGCTGTGGTGGCGCTGAGTGATGCTGTGATGGCGAACGAGTGATGCTGTGGCATCCAGTGATGCTGTGGTAGCACATAGTGATGTTGTGGTGGCCCTGAGTGATGCTGTGGTAGTGCGGAGTGATGCTGTATGCTATGCTATGTTTTGTTTTGCTATCCTACGTTTTGTTTTGTTATGCTATGCTTTGCTATCCTATTCTTTGGTTTGTTATGTTATGCTATGCTGTGTTTTGTTATGCTATGCTATGTTTTGTTATGCTATGCTATGTTTTGCTATGCTATGCTTTGTTATGCTATGCTATGCCTTGTTATGGTATGCTATGTTTTGGTGTGTTTTATTATGCTATTCTTTGTTTTGCTATGCTATGTTTTGTTGTGTTTGGTATGCTATGTTTTGATATGCTATTATATGTTTTGTTTTGCTATGCTATGTTTTGTTGTGTTTTGTTAAGCTGTGCTATGTTTTGTTGTGTTTTGCTATGTTTTGTTATGCTATGTGTTGTGTTTTGTTATGCTATGTTTTGTTATGTTATGCTATGTTTTGTTATGCTATGCTACGTTTTGTTTTGCTATCCTATGCTTTGTTTTGTTATGCTATGCTATTTTTAGTTTTGCTATCCAATGCTTTTTGTTATGCTATGCTATGTTTTGTTGTGTTTTGTTATGCTATGCTATGTTTTGTTGTGTTTTGCTATGCTATGCTTTGTTATGCTATGCTATGTTTTGTTATGCTATGTTTTGTTATGCTATGCTATGCTTTGTTATTCTATATTTTGTTATGCTATGCTAAACTTTGTTTTGTTATGCTATGCTATATTGTGTTGCGTTTTGTTATGCTCTGCTATGTTTTGCTATGCTTTGCAATGCTATGTTTTGTTATGTACGCTATGTTTTGTTGTGTTTTGTTATGCTATGCTATGTTTTGTTGTGTTTTACTATGTTTTGTTATGCGATGTTTTGTTATGCTATGCTTTGTTTTATTTTATGTTATGCTATGTTTTGTTATGCTATGTTTTGTTGTGTTTTATTATGCTATGCTATGTTTTGTTCTAATATGCTATGTTTTGTTTTGCTATGCTTTGTTATGTTATGCTATGCTTTGTTTTGTTATGCTATATTTTGTTATGCTATGCTATGTTTTGTTTTGTTATGCTATGCTATGCTTTGTTGTGTTATGCTATGCTATGTTTTGTTTTGTTATGCTATGTTTTGGTTTGCTATCCTATGCTTTGTTTTGTTATGCTATGCTATGTTTTGTTATGCTATGCTGGTGAGGGGGTGTGAGTGTGTGTGAGGGTGAGTGAGGGGGTATGAGGGTGAGGGTGTATGAGGGTGAGGGTGTGTGAGGGTGAGGGTGTGTTAGGGTGAGGGGGTGTGTGGGTGAGGGTGTGTTAGGGTGAGGGGGTGTGAGGGTGAGGGTGTGTGAGTGAGGGTGGGTGTGAGGGGGGGTGAAGGTGAGAGGGTGTGAGGGTGAGGGGGTGTGAGGGTGAGAGGGGGTGAGGGTGTGTGAAGGTGAGGGGGTGAGGGTGTGTGAGGGTGAGGGGGTGTGAGGGTGAGAGGGTGAGGGGGTGTGAGGGTGAGGGTGTGTGAGTGAGGGTGGGTGTGAGGGGGTGTGAAGGTGAGAGGGTGTGAGGGTGAGGGGGTGTGAGGGTGTGAGGGTGAGAGGGGGTGAGGGTGTGTGAAGGTGAGGGGGTGAGGGGGTGTGAGGGTGAGGGGGTGTGAGTGAGGGTGTGTGAGGGTGAGTGAGGGTGTGTGAGGGTGAGTGAGGGTGAGGGTGTGTGAGGGAGAGGGGGTTGAGGGGGTGAGGGGGTGTGAGGGTGAGGGTGTGTGAGGTGAGGGTGTGTGAGGGTGAAGGTGTGTGAGGGTGAGGGGTTGTGAGGTTGTGTGAGGGTGTGGGAGGGTGAGGGGGTGTGTGAGGGTGAGGGGTGCGAGGGTGTGGGGGTGTGAGGGTGAGGGGTGTGAAGGTGAGGGTGTGTAGTTGTGAGGGTGAGGGTGTGGGATTGTGAGGATGAGGGTTTGAAGGTGAGGGGGTGAGGGTTAAGGGGTGAAGGTGTCGGGGTGGGGGTATGTGAGGGTGAGCGGGTGTGAGGGTGAGGGGGTGTGAGGGTGACCGTGTGTGAGGGTTAGAGGGTGTGTGAGGGGGTGTGTGAGGGTGAGGGGGTGTGAGTGTGAGGGTGTGTGATGGTGAGAGGGTGTGTGAGGGTGAGAGGGTGTGTGAGGGTGAGAGGGTGTGTGAGGGTGAGAGGGTGTGTCAGGGTGAGAGGGTGAGTGAGGGTGTGTGGGTGTGAGGGTGAGGGGTGTGAGGGTGAGGGGGTGTGAGTGTGAAAGGGTGTGTGAGGGTGAGAGGATGTGTGAGGGTGAGAGGATGTGTGAGGGTGAGAGGGTGAGTGTGGGTGAGGGTGTGTGAGGGTGAGAGTGAGGGGGTGTGAGAGTGAGGGGGTGTGTGTGAAGGTGAGGGGGTGTGGGGGTGTGAGGGGGTGAGGGTGAGGTGCGGTGAAAGGGTGTGAGGGGGTGAGGGGGTGTGAGGGGGTGAGAGTGAGGGTGAGTGAGGTTGTGTGAGGGTGAGTGAGGGTGTGTGAGGGTGTGTGAGGGTGTGTGAGGGTGAGTGAGGGTGTGTGAGGGTGTGTGAGGGTGAGGAGGTGTGAGGGTGAGGGTCTGAAGTAAATGGTGGCAGGGCAGACATCATAAGACAGAGAGAAGAGACTGCGTGGTGACTGCATTGGTCAGTTTCAGAATCAGGAGGGGCAGAGTCAGCATAGTCTGCGAGGGATCACCGAGTCTAGAGGCAAAGCATAGCGGATGTAGCATTGCAGCTAGCAAGTCGAATGTTTTCAAGCTGAGTGTCCCTAGAGAGATGGCAACACAGCAACAGCATTTGAGGAGCAAGGCTACTGTAAACAAGCACGGTAGGCTTTCACTTTTGTCCAGAAAAAAAAACGAGAAAGGTGCAGAGAACGCCGAACAAAACACGGCTTCCCCGCAAAATGGATGCAAAAAAACCCCAAGCTCTCAGCATTGCTGTGGCGGGGAGGGGCGGGGGAGCGCATTCCTTTGAAGTCTGATGCCAAGGCTCAGACAAATGGTGGTGTGCGATGTGCAAGTGGGGGGCGGGGGAGCGGCACTCTTTGAAATCTGATGCCGAGGCACAGACAAATGGTGGTGTGTGATGTGGCTGGCTCTGTGCGCGCGTATAGCTCACATGAACTGTACGCGATCCCCAGGCTAGGTAGACTTTTATTTTCCGCTTACTATAATCTCGCCTATTTATCCCTGCGGGATATAACTGGCGAGACCTAAAAAATAGGCCTATGGCCATATGCTGCAGGAGTTGACTGTGGAGGAATGGGTGCAAGACTGTGGTGGCCAGTATTTCAGGATGTATGACGTTTCAACACATGCTTTTACCATGCATGCCTTTACAACGCAAGTCGTTACAACGACTTGCGTTGGGGGGCGCTGGATAGTGGAATAGTTAAATTTTCTATTCCAACTCCAGCCCCCGTGGATAGTAGGGAAAGTGTTGGATAGAAAATTAAACTATTCCCTATCCAACAGCGCCCTCCAGCGAAAGTCGTTGCAACGACTTTCGTTGTAATTCCTGCGTTGTAAACGATGTTCCCCGTATTTCATGCAGGAGGGCGAGACACAGACACAGAGACACACACACACACTCACAAGCGTGCATACATTGATCCAAATGCACATACACCCATTTCACATCACACACTCACAAATACACATATACTCATGCAAATACATATGCATGCACACATCAAACAGTAAAATAACAAGCATTTGCAATGCAATAGGTCTCGCATTTACGTGAGTTTGAGCTAATGGCATTGTAAATGACAATGCCTTTTATTTATGTGCTTTTTTAAAATAGTTACATGAAAAGCATTGCCATTTACAATGCCAATAGCTTAAACCTTAGCAAATGCGAGACCTATGGCATTGCAAATGCGTTGAGAGGGAGAGTGTCCTGTTTTTTCCTTTGAGAAAATAGTGCTTAGAGGCTGTAATTAAAGCCTAGCGAGCAACAACACACGTAACAGGGGGTGTCCCATGGAAGGTTACAAAATGGGAATAGGCCGTACTAAGGTGGGACTACTAAGCCTACTGACCAATGAAAAGCCACAGTTTAGTCATTGGGCTTGAAGACTTCTAGTCTTACTGCGGATGTCACAGACGCCCAGGCTGAGATCGGCAATCTGCGTTCCTCACATGACCAAATGGCTCGTCGTCTCGAGGACTACAAATATAGGGCCCGTCGTAACAATGTGCGCCTTATTGGTGTCCCGGAGAATCCCGAGATTATGGGGGTCGACCTCTTGGTGGAGGACTTGATTGCCAACTATCTTTCTCCCGCTGGACTCAGCAAGTTCTTTGCGGTTGAGCGCGCTCATCGTGTTCCCGGCGGGAAGGCTAAGCCGGGCGCACACCCGAGGCCCATTATTGCCCGGTTGTTTCACTTCAGAGACCGGGACGCTGTTCTACAGGCCTCACGGGACAAGGGCCCAGTGAACTTTGAAGATGCCTCCGTTTCCTTTTATCCTGACTTTTCGCCGCTTGTCCAAAAACAACGACTTGGATTTTAGGGAGTTAAGAAGCGATTGCGAGACTTGGGTCTCAAGTACTCCTTATTGTTCCCTACCAGGCTCCGGATTGAATATCGGGAACGTGTATTCTTTTTTGATCGCCCTGAAAATGTCAGTGACTGGCTCGACTCCCTGCCTATAAGAAGTGAACATACTGGGTACCCCGGAGGCGCCGACGGAGGTGTGGCTGAATGAGGACTTCACCTGTGGATCCCGGCGTCTGAACTTTTATGCTGTTTCAGCTGAGTCTGGACTTGGGTCTTTTGTTAGGCCTAGATCAGCCTGGGGATGGCGGGGGTAAATGGGGACTCTTCCTCCTCCTGGGTTCTTTGCGTAGCTTAGTTTAGTAATGGGGCGACAGGCACACTGCAAGTTGGGGTGGCTTATTAGTCTTACGCAGGGGTGCAGGGTGGGGGGAGTAACGGGGTCAAGTTGGGGGGTGGTGGGGGTGTGTGTGTGTGTTTCTGTTTACTCGCAAGGCATCGTATTGTTTTTCTCATCTGTATTGATCGTGGGGTTCTTTGTGGGTCCTGCTCTTTCTACTTTTTGGGGATGGGGGCGGCGAGTTGAGACTGTTATCCTGGAATGTCAATGGATTAGGGGACAGAAGTAAGCGAAGTATTGTTTTGCGATTCCTTAGGCGTCATTCCCCCGATATTGTCCTCCTAGAGGACACGCATTTAATAGGCAACGCTTGTCAGGCAATGAATAGGCGCGGTTATCGGTTGGTGGCCCACTCGGGGTTTACTTCTGGGTCCAGGGGGGCTGGTATTCTCATTCGGTCCTCTCTCCCTTTCGCAGTTGACGAGGTGAGACTTGACGACAGGGGGCGCTATGCTGTGCTCACTGGCAGGTGGGAGGGGAAGACATTGTCCATACTGTCAGTCTATGTCCCCCGGGTCTGCAGGCTTTAACCTATGCTGATCTGTGTCGAGTCCTTTTGGACCTTCCCGAGGGCTTCTGATCCTGGGTGGAGATTTAAAATCGGTTGTCTCTGGCACCTCTGATCGTCATCCTCCCAGGGATCTACCCCGGGCGCAAAGGTGGTTGAGTGATTTGCTAGAGAACTTCAGGCTTGTAGACGCCTGGAGGCTACTACACCCTACACAGTTGCAGTACACTTTCCACTTTGGGGCACACAGCAGCCTTTCTAGATTGGACTATTTCTTAATGCCGGCGGTCCAGTCCTCCTCCATCAGAGAAATTCGTCAGCTCCCTAGGGGTATTTCCGATCACTCCCCCTTGTGGCTCCAATATGAGGTAGGGGCAGGCGATGAGGGTAGAGTAGCTCCTATTAACCCGTGGTACTTTCATAACCCCAAGACCCGCCCGGACCTTGTGAAAGCTATTGAGCATTATTTTGAAGACAATGTGGGGTCTGTTTTTTCTGCTGTTTCGTTATGGGAAGCATTTAAAACTGTTATACGTGGTCAGTCTTTATCCTTGATTGTCGCTGCTAAAAAGGCTGCAAATGTGGAGGTTGTGCGCATCGAATCCGAGATAGCCGCTTTGAAAGATGATCTTCGGTTGGGCGTCTCCAGTACCAAGTTGCACTCCCTTGCTTTGAAACAAGCTGACTACAAGGCTCTTGTAACGGATGCTGCGAAAGTGATGTATAGGGAGCAGCAGGGACGACTGTATGATGTGGGTGATAAAGCGGTTTACAACCATTACAACAGCAATTCTTTTACAACGCAACTTTTACAACGCAGGATCTTTTACAACGCATGTCATTACAACGCATACTTATACAACGCAGATGCCATTACAACGCATACTTATACAACGCATGTTTGGGTAAGTATAAAAAATATAATTTATTTATTAATATAATATATTTATGTTTTATTGTGAATTTTTTAAAATATTACTATAGTATAAAAAAATTATACTGTAGTGTGAAAAAAAGACTAGTATTTTTTTTACTATGATACCTTACAGTATAAAAATATTATAAATAATTATTAATATATTATATTATAGTAACATTTATTTATTATAAAAATTATTACTCTAGTTTAAAAATATAATATAAAAAATTATACTGTAGTGTGAAAAAAATACTCTAGTATTTTTTTACTATGATACTTTACAGTATAAAAATATTATAAATAATTATTAATATATTATATTATAGTAACATTTATTTATTATAAAAATTATTACTCTAGTTTAAAAATATAATATAAAAAATTATACTGTAGTGTGGAAAAAAATACTCTAGTAATTTTTTTTACTATGATACCTTACAGTATAAAAATATTATAAATAATTATTAATATATTATCTTATAGTAACATTTATTTATTATAAAAATTATTACCCTAGTTAAAAAATATAATACTGTAGTATTAAAAATATACTCTAGTATTGTTTCTACTTTGACACTTAAATTGATTAATTAATTTTAACCTATAGAGTATCCTGCACTTACCCTAGTATTATACCCCATTGGAGTTAGAATAGTAATTTTAACCTGTATAGTATCCTGCACTTACCCTAGTTTTACACCCTCCTGGAGTTAGAATAGTAATTTTAAACTGTAAACTATCCTGCACTAACCCTAGTTTTACACCCTCCTGGAGTTAGAATAGTAATTTTAACCTGTACACTATCCTGCAATTACCCTAGTATTACACCCCCCTGGAGTTAGAATAGTAATTTTAACCTGTACACTATCCAGCACTTACCCTAGTATTACACCCCCCCGGAGTTAGAATAGTAAATTTAACCTGTACACTATCCAGCACTTACTTTAGTATTACACCCCCCTGGAGTTAGAATAGTAATTTTAACCTGAACACTATCCAGCAATTACTCTAGTATTACAACCCCCTGGAGTTAGAATAGTTATTTTAACCTGTACACTATCCAGCACTTACTCTAGTATTACACCCCCCTGGAGTTAGAATAATAATTTTAACATGTACACTATCCAGCACTTTCCCTAGTATTACACCCCCTTGGAGTTAGAATAGTAATTTTAACCTGTACACTATCCAGCACTTACCCTAGTATTACACACCCTTGGAGTTAGAATAGTAATTTAAACCTTAACACTATCAAGCAATTACTCTAGTATTACACCCCCCTGGAGTTAGAATAGTTATTTTAACCTGTACACTATCCAGCACTTACTCTAGTATTACACCCCCCTGGAGTTAGAATAGTAATTTTAACATGTACACTATCCAGCACTTTCCCTAGTATTACACCCCCTTGGAGTTAGAATAGTAATTTTAACCTGTACACTATCCAGCACTTACCCTAGTATTACATACCATTGGAGTTAGAATAGTAATTTAAACCTGAACACTATCCAGCAATTACTCTAGTATTACACCCCCCCTGGAGTTAGAATAGTTATTTTAACCTGTACACTATCCAGCACTTACTGTAGTATTACACCCCCCTGGAGTTAGAATAGTTATTTTAACCTGTACACTATCCAGCACTTACTCTAGTATTACACACCCATGGAGTTAGAATAGTAATTTAAATCTGAACACTATCCAGCACTTACTCTAGTATTACACCCCCCTGGAGTTAGAATAGTAATTTAAACCTGAACACTATCCAGCACTTACCCTAGTATTACACCCCTTCTGGAGTTAGAATAGTAATTTTAACCTGTACAATATTCAGCACTTACCCTAGTATTACACCCCCCTGGAGTTAGAATAGTAATTTAAACCCGAACACTATCCTGCACTTACCCTAGTTTTACAACCTCCTGGAGTTAGAATAGTAATTTTAACCTGAACACTATCCAGCACTTACCCTAGTATTACACTCCCCTGGAGTTAGTATAGTAATTTTAACTGAAGTTAGAATAGTATTATTAACTCATACACTAAGAAGTTGGAAATATTTAAATACATATTTTTATTAATATTTGTAATTTGTCAAATTAAAAATATTAAATTTTAATATTAAAATATTTTATTTTTTATTTTTTATTTAATGACATAAAAATGATTTAATAAAAAAAGATAAAGGATGCTACATCTATTTAAAAAAAAGTTCACACGCTTTATCATTGATTGCAATGGAAGGAATTGTCCTACATTTATTTCCATAGGTCTCTTTGTAGACATCGCGTACCTTGATTGTGAAGCAGGCTGAAGAGTGACTGGGTTCGTAAAACTTTGAATGGAGTGCGTGGATAAGGTAAGAGTAATATAATATTTTTATACATATTCAATAGAAGTAATTACAAAATGTTTATGTTTAAAATAAATAAGACAAAATTATGTAAAGAGCAATTTATTTTTTGAAAAAATAAATATTTATTTATTTTCAAAAAGAGTAAATTTCAAGACATTTTTTCAAATTTTTTAAACTTTATTACAAGGAAGTAATGTAATAAAAAAATGTTTATTATTAAATGAAGTGAAATAAAAAAATAGTCCTTTTTCTTTTTTTACAGTTTTTGATGACGTATACGCATTAACGTCAAATGCGCAGGTAGCCATATTGTGGAGCGTCGCTGGAGAGAGCTGATGTATGGAGATCTGCGCTCAGGTAGGAAACTTATTAAACAATTTATTTATATTTTATAATGTAGCGGATTATATTTATTGCAAGGAAAGAATAGGGAGGTGTAGAATATTTCAAAAAGATGTTTAGGTTCTAATCAGCATGTTCAAGATCGTTTTGAAAGAGTAAGCCTATGTCGGGTCATGTGTGTGTTTAACTTTTTTGCAATGTATGCAGTAACAATTAAATAAAGTAGTTAAACAAAGTATTTAACTATATCTTTGTGCTTTTTTTTCGTTTGAGATTCCATCGGAAGAAGATCGATTTACGAAGTTTAGATTTCCAGTGGAGAAAATGGATCGATAATCGCGTGGGATTTAAGGAGTTATGGTACACATCATTGGATTTTTTTTTTTGGGTTTGAATTTCGATGGATATACATTTTCTGGAAAAGGGATTTGAAGAAGAGCTTCTTTGGAGAAAAGCAAGAAGATGGATCTATCTTTGGGGTTTTAAAGAGTTTGGATTTCAACAACCGAAAGAAGATGGATATATTTTCGATTGTTTTGGCGTTGGAGATTTCTTTTAATTGGAGAAAAGAACGTTTTGAAATTTACAATTGTGTTGTAAATCGATCTTCAAAATTGGAATTTATTATGGGTTTGGAAAAATAGAATAAAAAACAAGCATGGATTTGGATTATTTTGGATTGCATTAAAGGCAAAGAAAATAGAAAAAAGAAGACTTCAAAGGTAAGGTGACCCGACTTTAAATTTGTTTCAATTTTTTTTTTTAAAAAGCCAATTAAAAAAACAAATTAAGGGGTCGATTAGGATGGCGGACGGAAACGTGTACCGTCCGCCGCGGAAGGTGGCAAGCTACTCCGGACCTGTCCGCGGAAAATCCGCAACAGCAATTAGGATAAAACATACAAAAAACGCCGACCGCGGCGTACGGAGCACTCCAATCCCCGTCCGCGGCGGTCGGAGTACACCTGAGTCCGCGGCAGGCGGACGGAACAGTAAAAACACCGACCGCCGCGTACGCACATGACCGCGAATACATCCACCACCCCCGCTATACCTGCGCAATGTCCGTGTCCGCAATTAGGATAACTCCGCAAGTACCCCGGTAGTCACCGCCATCCACGTCCGCAGCGGAACCAATGCACCGAGAATCCGTGCACCACAGCGGAACGACAACACAAACAACATCCCTACTGTCAAACCAATGCCATACATTGGCACGGAAGTTTATCACCAAACACACGAAAAAAAACGCCCACCCACCGAAAATATCCAAACCAATCACAACACACAATGATCCACCGCCAAGCACCACACAATCCACACCTGCCAACACTCCCACCTAGCACCTGACTGCCAATAACCATTCAGACACGGTCTAGACACACACCATAAAAGAACTCCCACCCACTCCACAACTCCTCTGCATCACAGCATAGCTGCTAGCAGGACACACCACTGAACTGAGCCCAAAGAGAAATAGCATTCACACAACCCACACCCAAACACACCCACCACACAAACACCCACCACACCATTCTTACACACCACACACCTGCACCACCCCATCCACGCAAACCCACACCCCGAGCACCACACACCATGGCACCAAAAAAAACCCCCAAATTCACTGACACCGAGTTGAAGGTTATGGTCGATGAGATCATCCGTGTGGAACCCCACTTATTCGGGGCCCTAGTGCAGCAGACCAGCATAGCCAGGAGAAACAGCATGTGGGACCGGATAGTCACCAGGGTGAATGCCTCCGGGAGCGTCCCGAGGACGAAGCAGGACATCCAGAGGCGGTGGCACGATCTAAAGACCCGAGTCAAAGCCATACGAGCCAAGAACTATCTCCGGGCTAATCATACAGGCGGTGGAACCCCTCCGGAGCCCTTACCCTACACCGAGTGGGAGGAGAAGGTGATGACCATCATCCACCCTGAGAGCCTTGATGGACTTCCTGAGGGAGAAGAGGCTGGTAAGTACAAACCAAGCACCACGAGCACTACTACATGGTGTGCCTCACACAACTGTGAAGACACATCTCCCAGAGCCCAACCCATGCATGCAGTCCACATACTCACCAACGTCGAAATCACTCCAACAGGCCCCCATGTCCATAGGGATGGCGGTGGCGGTGGGTGGTGGTGGGTGTGAGGGGATGGAACTACAACTCCCAACAGGCCCCCATGTCCATAGGGATGGCGGTGGCGGTGGTGGTGGGTGGTGGTGGGTGTGAGGGGATGGAACTACAACTCCCAACAGGCCCCCATGTCCATAGGGATGGCGGTGGCGGTGGTGGTGGGTGGTGGTGGGTGTGAGGGGATGGAACTACAACTCCCAACAGGCCCCCATGTCCATAGGGATGGCGGTGGCGGTGGTGGTGGGTGTGAGGGGATGGAACCACAACTCCCAACAGGCCCCCATGTCCATAGGGATGGCGGTGGCGGTGGTGGTGGGTGTGAGGGGATGTAACCACAACTCCCAACAGGCCCCCATGTCCATAGGGATGGCGGTGGCGGTGGTGGTGGGTGGTGGTGGGTGTGAGGGGATGGAACTACAACTCCCAACAGGCCCCCATGTCCATAGGGATGGCGGTGGCGGTGGTGGTGGGTGTGAGGGGATGGAACCACAACTCCCAACAGGCCCCCATGTCCATAGGGATGGCGGTGGCGGTGGTGGTGGGTGTGAGGGGATGTAACCACAACTCCCAACAGGCCCCCATGTCCATAGGGATGGCGGTGGCGGTGGTGGTGGGTGGTGGTGGGTGTGAGGGGATGGAACTACAACTCCCAACAGGCCCCCATGTCCATAGGGATGGCGGTGGTGGTGGGTGTGAGGGGATGTAACCACAACTCCCAACAGGCCCCCATGTCCATAGGGATGGCGGTGGCGGTGGTGGTGGGTGGTGGTGGGTGTGAGGGGATGGAACTACAACTCCCAACAGGCCCCCATGTCCATAGGGATGGCGGTGGCGGTGGTGGTGGGTGTGAGGGGATGGAACCACAACTCCCAACAGGCCCCCATGTCCATAGGGATGGCGGTGGCGGTGGTGGTGGGTGTGAGGGGATGGAACCACAACTCCCAACAGGCCCCCATGTCCATAGGGATGGCGGTGGTGGTGGGTGTGAGGGGATGTAACCACAACTCCCAACAGGCCCCCATGTCCATAGGGATGGCGGTGGTGGTGGGTGGGGTGAGTACCAGTGCAGACAGAATCGGCCAAAAAAGTGAAAACAACCTGTCAAGTCCACATTACTCATCATCACATTTTGGTTTTGCAGGTCATCCTCATCTGACAGCTGGAAGCAACACCCGCCCTCCAGACTCGCCAATCACAGACGTCTCAGGGGACGATTGGCCAGCCACCTCCGGGGCAGAGGATGATCCCGGCACAAGCAGCCAGCCAGGGCCATCTGGCTCCCAGGTCACCCCTGCACCAACAACTACGGCCTCTGCCATTGTGACAACACCGGCCACTGTGACCTGCACAGCCACCACCAGCACCACCTCCACCACCACCACCACTGCTACCACCACTCCTGCCACCCTGCCCAACCCAACGGCCAACGCCGTGCCAGCGCCATCCCAGCCACGCAGGGAGAGTGTGAGGCAAGGCAGAGATGCAAGGCCAGAACCGGCAGGCAGGAGCATACGTCAAAGAACACGGGAGGATACCAACACACCCAATCCAGTGCAACAGTCATTGGAGGCACTGGGCAGGGTGGAGGTGAGCTACCAACGTGGTCAGGCACAGGCAGACCGGGCCCACCAGGACTTTGTAGATAACACTGCAATGTTGGGGGCCATTGAGAGGCGGCTTGGCCAACTAGTGGACATCTTCACCAGGACAATCAGGCCACAAACACCGCCACCGCCACCGCCACCGCCACCGCCACCGCCACCGCCACCTGCGGCGGATGTGGTACCCGATGCCCCTGCGCAACCAGCTGACACCGTACCGGCAGTAAGACGGAGGGGCCGACCGAGGCTGGAAGTGGGCGACAGCAGTGTGGAAGCACCTGCCACACGCTCCAAGAGGAACAGAAAATGACTGTCCCAGTACCTGCGCATGCCATTCACCCTGCCAACTATCCGGTCCCACCTGCCACAGGCCTGCTGTACTAGGCAGACACCACCCTATGTGGTGTCCGCACGGACATTTCATCTGCCATAACCTTCAACTCTCACTCCCCCACCCCTTCACTCATTTGTAAATATGCACCTACACCCATGCACATTTTGTAAATAAAAGCCACTTACTCACTCAATCATGTGTTGTCTCCATGTTTATTCACATGAATGCATCAGAAACAGATGTTACTAGGTACAGGTATCCAACTGGTACAGAATCATGGCGCTGCGGGAGTGACCTAGGGAAAATAGAAACCGCAAAGACACGTCAGGAAACAAGATCACACACATCAGAACACACTGCAGTGCAACATTTAACTACCCACACGCATCACAACAGTAATGGATGAGACGACACACATCATGGAGACGTGCATTGGCCACAATTTAGCACACACACACACATGCATGCATCACATAGCAGAACACAGAGATGAAGCACACCACTATGCCACAACACCAGCACACATTCACAGGGCATACCCAAGCAGCACAAGAGGAGCACACTCACAATCAAGGGAAGTAGCGATCAATGATCTGGCGCCTCTGGTCCACACCTTCCTCCTCACCACTATCCTCATCAGTTGACATGGCTGGGTCGGGAGGGCGAGGAACTTGCAGTTCATCAGGGTCCAAGAGCAGTTCAATGTTATAGCGCACAGCCAGGTTGTGAAGCATGCAGCACGCTATCACGATCTTGCATACTTTGCCTGGTGAGTAAGGCAGGGCCCCTCCAGTCTTATCCAGGCACCGAAACCTTGACTTGAGCAGGCCAAATGTCCGTTCTACCACTCGACGTGTCCTACCATGGGCATCATTGTATCTCATTTCTCCTGGTGTAGTGGGATTGCGTAAGGGACTGAGCAGCCAAGGCCTGTTTGGGTAAGCCGAGTCGCCTGTGTTGGTGGAAGAGAGAGAGAGAGAAACATCACAACCTGCATTGTGGGGCACACCATGCCACACAGATATCACTCCTGTCACCACAGCATACTCACCAACAAGCCACGCTTGTGCTGGACGAAGATTAGCCATCAGTTGGGGGACCATGCTGCTCCGCATGATGTGGGCGTCATGTGCAGAGCCAGGGAATCTTGCACACACATGTGAGATGATGTTGTCGGCCTGGCACACCACCTGCACGTTCAGGGAATGGAAGTGTTTCCGATTCCTATACACCTGCTCACGTGCCCGTGGTGCAATGATCGCGATATGCGTGCCATCAATGGAACCCACAACGTGTGGTATACGACCCAGGGCATAGAAGCCAGCTTTGACCGCTGGCAAGTCCGCCGCCTGAGGGAAATGTATATAGTCATGCTTGTACAGCATCATGGCTGTCAGTACATCCCGGAGTACCGTGCTGAACATGGCCTGTGACATTCCCCCGGCATCTCCAACTGTGTACTGGAATGTGCCTGTTGCGAAGAAATGGAGTGCCGCCATCACCTTTTGCGTGGGTGTCATGGAACCTGGATAGGTTCTTCGCGGCTGCAGATGAGGAGACAATAGGGTCACAAGTTGCAACAATCGACGGCGATCCAGCCTGAATTTCCGGATCACCTCCTCGTCCACCATATCCTCCAGCACAGTGTATGGGCGAAGGACATTTGGAGCCCTCCTGTGTGGGAGTAGATGGAATGGAAGTCAATTAACATACAACGCACGTGTGTGCACCTCAATCACATGTCAACGCCCTCTACCAACATGTAGTATCCAGTGTATGCTTGTCATATGTGTGACTCCTCTGATTGTCAGGACAACATGGACCGACGTAGCTACAATGTGCATCCACTAGCAACATGATGTTTAGCAACATGTGCAATGCACAGTGTCTCACCTCAACATCACTGCCAACCAGACATGTGACATGACCCACATGTGTAGGCCCAACATCACATGCACACATGCAAGTACATGCACACATACTAAATTAAACACCCCCCCACCCCCCCATATCATGATGCCCCAATGGCAACACCAGGAATGGTGGGCATACGGACATCACATGCATGGGGACACAATAGGCAACACACATGTACAGTACACAACAGAACCCCCACCATAGTCATCATCTGACACATACCACTCACTCACAACTGATTCACAGGTGCCCATTCATACGGGATCTACTGTGTACATGTGAGGTACGACTGAATTGTGTAGGGTACTACCCGATGTGGACATGCACACGTGATGGACACTTGTGGCTCACCGATGGCCATGGTATGGACACACATGGGATGGAGCATGACATGTGTAGCCACGCAATCACGCACACAACCGTGAGCAGGCAGCTGCAGACAATGGTACAAGGTGCATCATCGGCTAAGATGCTAACATTGATCACGCCATGGCGGTGCACTGCATCCGCTGTTTACGTCTGGGCATACGCGGGCCGCCTTCGACATTCACACTGTCTGCACGTGCACAGACCGTCACGCCCACACACCGGCAAGTGCATGTGTAAGGTTCCGGGACGGATGGTCGATTTGCAACAATGTTGTATCACTGGCGCCTCCATGGCGGTGCACGTACACAGCGGGGGAGGTGCAGGCCTATACACCCTGTAGATGTACTCAATGGACATGCCAGTTCATGACCCCCCTTACAGTCACCTTGCATCATCCACCGTACACCGGCCGGAGCGGCCGGCCCATGAACAACCGCCGTGCCAGGCCCTGCCCAGGACCGCCGTGCCGGCCATGGCAACAACCGCCATTGCACGGACCGCCAGGGAACGGCGGTAGTGGAAGGGCCGTGCAATGGCGGTTGTTGCCATGGCCGGCACGGCGGTCCTGGGCAGGGCCTGGCACGGCGGTAGTGGAAGGGCCGTGCAATGGCGGTTGTTGCCATGGCCGGCACGGCGGTCCTGGGCAGGGCCTGGCACGGCGGTAGTGGAAGGGCCGTGCAATGGCGGTTGTTGCCATGGCCGGCACGGCGGTCCTGGGCAGGGCCTGGCACGGCGGTTGTTCATGGGCCGGCCGCTCCGGCCGGTGTACGGTGGATGATGCAAGGTGACTGTAAGGGGGGTCATGAACTGGCATGTCCATTGAGTACATCTACAGGGTGTATAGGCCTGCACCTCCCCCGCTGTGTACGTGCACCGCCATGGAGGCGCCAGTGATACAACATTGTTGCAACTGAAGCTTCCTTCCGTGAGGCTTGCACGTGCGGTTGCCGATGTGTGCCCGTGACGGTCCCTGCACATGCAGCCAATGGGAAGAGGGACGCTGGCCGCATACGGCCAATCGCAAGTAGAGGAAGCTGTGCACCGCAACAACAGGGCCAGTCATTGGGCCATTTCACGATCACGCTTCCAGGGCTGACCAATTGCTGGCGACGTATGCCACTGACACGTGCTGAGGGCCCTATATATGTGTGTTGGCCAAAATGAAACTTTCTACCCTGGGGACCATTGCTGCCTGTGACCATCACCTCGACCTGCTGCTGCTGCTGAGCTGACCACCGACTGCTGCCTGTGACCATCACCTCGACCTGCTGCTGCTGCTGAGCTGACCACCGACTGCTGCCTGTGACCATCACCTCGACCTGCTGCTGCTGCTGAGCTGACCACCGACTGCTGCCTGTGACCATCACCTCGACCTGCTGCTGCTGCTGAGCTGACCACCGACTGCTGCTCTAGTGCCATACTCCGTGATCTTGCCATGTCGTCAGGCAAAGAGATCCGGTCTCGACCCTTCACCGCCGCGGAGCTTGATGTCCTCGTGGACGGTGTACTCCGCAACTATGGACGCCTCTACGGCGCACCGGGACGGGTGGTAAGTGCAGTGTGGGACATGTTGGTGTGCATGAGGGGGCCAAATGATCAGGCCTATTTCTATCTTAGCTGTGTAGTGTGGGCTAGACATATGTTCCTGATTGTGCATGGCTGCTGACAGTAACGTCTTGCCCCTATGTGTGTGACAGGCCACCTGTCCACTGACTTACACCCTTTTGTCTCCCATCATGGTAGGTCAAGCTGCACCTTCGCAAGGACCTGTGGAGGAGCATAGCAAGGGAAGTACGGGCATTGGGGGTGTGCAACAGACGACATACACACTGCCACAAACGCTGGGACGACATTTCCAGGCTGAGCAAGAATGTAGCGGAAGTAACACTGGGCCTGATTCCAAGGACGCCCCGTCTGGCCCGACGCTCCATGACCCCTCTCATGCAACGTATCATTGCAGTGACGCATCCTGAACTGGCCGAACGTCTGAGTGCCGATCGACAGCAAACTAGCGGTGAGCATACTGTCTGTGTAGGAAACCTGTGAGTGCTATGCATGTATTGGTGCACAGACACACTATTGAGTTCCGTGTTGCGTATGTATGCCTGTGATGCCTTTTTGGTCCCATTGGGCGGTACTCATTTGACATCCAGGTCCGCCATGTTGACACGCCACTTGCTTAGTAGTTGAGTGTAAAAGCACATCCCCTAGTGGTCCATGGCCCCATGGCAGAAAATGTGAGGATGACTGGTAGGGGTGGGCCATGTGCAGGATGAGGGCTCCTAAACCTTTGTCTGCTATGTGATTTGGCTATCCTGTTCCTTCTGTACGTGAGTGTGCCCATGACTCACACATCTTTTCTGTGCATTTCAGCTTTGACAGAGGACACTCAGCCACAGACGGTGGAGAGTAGCCGAGGAAATGAGTCCGGCTCAGACTTCGCACACACGCAGACTGACACGGAGGAGGCCAGCGCCGGAGAGGGGGACAGGACCGTCCCTGAGGACTCGCATGTGGAGACGCCATCGTCCTCCTCGTCGGACACTCTGGGTGAGCCTGCACTGTTGTCACAGACTGGGAGTGGGCACTCACCACCTTCTGTCGTAAGACAGCACACAGGGCCCACACTTCCGCCAACTGCACCATGTACTGTTCGTGGCCGGAGGAGTAGGGGGAGCAGAGTGGCGTTCGGTGCAGGCACCGCTGCCCCTGCCACGGTGAGCCAAAATGCACTGTGTGCTGAGGCCGTTGATCTGCTCAGACAGCTGTGTGTGGGGCAGACCAATATGACAAATGCTTTCCAGGACCATGATAGGAAGTTGGGGCAGGTGGTGGCATTCATGGAAGGGATGCATGGCGATCTTGCAGGTCTACACAGGACAGTGCAGTCATTGGCAAGCAGTGTGTCGTCTGCAATAGTACAGTCGAACGAACAGGGTGCTACTTGTGTTTCACCATCTACACCGCTGGATGTCTCAGGGGGTAGTGATTATTCTGAGCAGGACTCAAATACAGCTTATTGCACTAGAAGCAGCGTCAGACAGCACGTCAGGGCACGCAGGGCACAGACCCCATCCCCTAGATCAGCTAAATCTGTTCACGTAGACGACGTCAGATGCACTGGAGTACACACACAGGATCCACAAGTGTTGTTGGGGGACATGCCTTCCGGAGCTACACAGCCATTCAACACGAAAGGTACTCCCAAGGCAAGGGATAGTCACATGTCCATGGACTGTTCCTTGGACAAGGCCAGTCAGAAGACAAAGGCACCTACTAAGAGCAGGGAGACTCCCAAGAGCAGGCCCACAGCAGAGGTAAGGGACTCTCCCAAGGACAGTGAGAAGACTAAGGCACCTACTAAGAGCAGGGAGACTCCCAAGAGCAGGCCCACAGCAGAGGTAAGGGACACTCCCAAGGACAGTGAGAAGACTAAGGCACCTACTAAGAGCAGGGAGACTCCCAAGAGCAGGCCCACAGCAGAGGTAAGGGACACTCCCAAGGACAGTGAGAAGACTAAGGCACCTACTAAGAGCAGGGAGACTCCCAAGAGCAGGCCCACAGCAGAGGTAAGGGACTCTCCCAAGGACAGTGAGAAGACTAAGGCACCTACTAAGAGCAGGGAGACTCCCAAGAGCAGGCCCACAGCAGAGGTAAGGGACTCTCCCAAGGACAGTGAGAAGACTAAGGCACCTACTAAGAGCAGGGAGACTCCCAAGAGCAGGCCCACAGCAGAGGTAAGGGACTCTCCCAAGGACAGTGAGAAGACTAAGGCACCTACTAAGAGCAGGGAGACTCCCAAGAGCAGGCCCACAGCAGAGGTAAGGGACTCTCCCAAGGACAGGGACACACACAGACAGCAGGTGTCTGCTGGAGACAGGTGCACCACAGACGACAAGTCTGCTGGCAGGAACAGGGCGGCGAGCAGGGCACAGGCTACATCCAGAGACAACACTCCACCTAAGGATAAGGCACATCCTACGGACAAGGCATCTGGCATGGACAATGGCGCTATCAAGGACAGGCATACTTCACCCCTGGCTGCACTGAGGCTGATGTTTTCTACTAAACGTAACACTGATGTCTCCGCGGCGGAGTCCCCCCATACCTCCACTCCCATCCAGGCCAGTCAGAAGCAGAGGAGGGTGTCCCCTGTTGTTGCATCCCCCATTACACATCATTCCGAGTCCAGGCGGCAGGCACAGAGCAAACGACAAGCAGGCTCCAGCACGTCCCCCGAAACCAGATCCCCCGCAGCAGTTGCTCCACCTATGCTGGGTGGTGATTCTTTGGAGTCCCCACCACTTGGCAGTCCTGTCCTGTCCAGGGTGCACTCACACCACCCTAAGAAACGCAGACACACACCATTGACACCTGCCAACCCCGATTTGGCTCTAGGTGAGCTATCCCCAGCTCCCAGGCCCACCCTGCCTCCTGGCCCATACAGCCCTGTGGCTCATCATTTCAGTTGTCCCAGTGGCGCTGGTGCAGTTGACTCTCGTGTATCAGATGGTGGCACAGTGTCAGTTGTGCCCTCTCCTGTTGCAGATCCTGGCAGGGTATGTGGGTCTATGGCTCACGTGTCAGTTAGGAGATCTGTGGCTGTGTTGCACACTCCTGTTTCTGGTGCTGGCAGTCTGTCTGGGTCAGTGGCTCACGTGTCAGTGACTACATCTGTGGCTGTGTCTCACACTCCTGTTGCTGGTGCTGCCAGTGTGTCTGGGTCCGTGGCCCATGTGTGTGTCACTCGGGCTGTGGCTGTGTCTCACACTCCTGTTGCTGGTGCTGCCAGTGTGTCTGGGTCCGTGGCCCATGTGTGTGTCACTCGGGCTGTGGCTGTGTCTCACACTCCTGTTGCTGGTGCTGCCAGTGTGTCTGGGTCCGTGGCCCATGTGTGTGTCACTCGGGCAGTGGCTGTATCTCACACTCCTGTTGCTGGTGCTGCCAGTGTGTCTGGGTCCGTGGCCCATGTGTGTGTCACTCGGGCTGTGTCTGTGTCTCACACTCCTGTTGCTGGTGCTGCCAGTGTGTCCGAGGCAGGTAGTTCACGCAGTCCCCCTGATTCTGTGATGTGAGGTGCTGTACACTTCACTCAAATGTTAGTTCACATGGTGTGTCCATTGAGAACTGCGTGGCACTCTTGTGGTCCCTGTGACGGTTTGGTAGGGACACGTAGTTGTGCTGCCTCTGATGTACCTGTTCTGTACTGCACATTGCCCTGTTGATGCTCTGATACTGCATTCTGCCCTCTCGTTTACTGCCTCTGATGTACCTGTTCTGTACTGCACATTGCCCTGTTGATGCTCTGATACTGCATTCTGCCCTCTCGTTTACTGCCTCTGATGTACCTGTTCTGTACTGCACATTGCCCTGTTGATGCTCTGATACTGCATTCTGCCCCTCTCATGTGCTGCCAATGATGGACCTGTTCTGTGCAATGGACTGTTGATGCACTTAGCCCCTCTCATGTGCTGCCTCTGATGGACCTGTTCAGTGCAATGGACTGTTGATGCACTTAGCCCCTCTCATGTGTGCCTCTGATGGACCTGTTCTGTGCAATGGACTGTTGATGCACTTAGCCCCTCTCATGTGCTGCCTGTGATGGACCTGTTCTGTGCAATGGACTGTTGATGCACTTAGCCCCTCTCATGTGCTGCCTGTGATGGACCTGTTCTGTGCAATGGACTGTTGATGCACTTAGCCCCTCTCATGTGCTGCCTGTGATGGACCTGTTCTGTGCAATGGACTGTTGATGCACTTAGCCCCTCTCATGTGCTGCCTCTGGACCTGTTCTGTGCAATGGACTGTTGATGCACTTAGCCCCTCTCATGTGCTGCCTGTGATGGACCTGTTCTGTGCAATGGACTGTTGATGCACTTAGCCCCTCTCATGTGCTGCCTCTGGACCTGTTCTGTGCAATGGACTGTTGATGCACTTAGCCCCTCTCATGTGCTGCCTCTGGGCCTGTTCTGTGCAATGGACTGTTGATGCACTTAGCCCCTCTCATGTGCTGCCTGTGATGGACCTGTTCTGTGCAATGGACTGTTGATGCACTTAGCCCCTCTCATGTGCTGCCAATGATGTACCTGCTCTGTACAGCACAATGCCCTGTTGATGCTCTGATACTGCATTCTGCCCTCTCGTTGACTGCCAATGATGTACCTGCTCTGTACTGCACAATGCCCTGTTGATGCTCTGATACTGTATTCTGCCCTCTCGTTGACTGCCTCTGATGTAGCTGCTCTGTACTGCACAATGCCCTGTTGATGCTCTGATACTGCATTCTGCCCTCTCGTTGACTGCCTCTGATGTAGCTGCTCTGTACTGCACAATGCCCTGTTGATGCTCTGATACTGCATTCTGCCCTCTCGTTGACTGCCTCTGATGTAGCTGCTCTGTACTGCACAATGCCCTGTTGATGCTCTGATACTGCATTCTGCCCTCTCGTTTACTGCCTCTGATGTACCTGTTCTGTACTGCACAATGCCCTGTTGATGCTCTGATACTGCATTCTGCCCTCTCGTTGACTGCCAATGATGTACCTGCTCTGTACTGCACAATGCCCTGTTGATGCTCTGATACTGTATTCTGCCCTCTCGTTGACTGCCTCTGATGTAGCTGCTCTGTACTGCACAATGCCCTGTTGATGCTCTGATACTGCATTCTGCCCTCTCGTTGACTGCCAATGATGTACCTGCTCTGTACTGCACAATGCCCTGTTGATGCTCTGATACTGTATTCTGCCCTCTCGTTGACTGCCAATGATGTACCTGCTCTGTACTGCACAATGCCCTGTTGATGCTCTGATACTGTATTCTGCCCTCTCGTTGACTGCCTCTGATGTAGCTGCTCTGTACTGCACAATGCCCTGTTGATGCTCTGATACTGCATTCTGCCCTCTCGTTGACTGCCAATGATGTACCTGCTCTGTACTGCACAATGCCCTGTTGATGCTCTGATACTGCATTCTGCCCTCTCGTTGACTGCCAATGATGTAGCTGCTGTGGTGCCCACTTTGCCCATGCTCACGCATACACTGTGATTTTACCCCTATTTTGTACAATAAAGGTTGTCTATCAGGTCTCGTGGTCTGTCGTTGTCATTCCTGCTTGCGTACTACTAATGTGTATTTGTATATGCTTCTCATCAGTGGTTTCGGTAACATGACACTCCCCCTCCCTACGTCACGTCCCTTACTGGTATTCCCCTGCAGACAGCCAATGGTTTGTGCCTTACCTGCGTCGTCGTCCGTGGTGGGCCATGACTAGGACGTGGTGGATCGCGAAGAGCATCGGGAAAGCGTGTAGCGCTGGGTCCATGGTGTTGGTCAGCTTGCGGTGGGTATCTCTGCTATGTCACCTGTCTTCGCAGTGGGGATTCCGCCGTGTTCAGACAGGTTGTTTTTCCGCTGCGGTTTTATGTGTATTTTCCGCCATCTTGATTTGGAGGACGGTCTTCGACGTCAGTCCGTACGGCGTGGCCTCCGGATGTGTTCCGTCCGCCACGCTCTCGTGTGTAGTTCGGCGGCGGAGCGTGCTTTCCCGTCGCGGACGGGAATTTGACACGTTTTCCTATCCTGATATGGCGGACGGAGTATCCGCGGCAGGCGGACACGGAAAAGGCTTTTTCCGCCTACTACAGGGCCGCGGTGGCTCTTCCGTCCGCCATCCTAATGAGCCCCTTAATCTGTTATATTGTAATTTAGGGCAAAACAGGAAAGTAAAAGAGAAGGAATTATTAGTAGTGTAGTATATGTGCAACATTATCTAGGTAGTCTGAAGCCCCACACAACGAAAATTGTTGTAAAACTGCCAATAGTCGTTCAGACATTCCTTTTGTTCTTTTAGAGATGCGTGGATTCAGGCTACCTGTTAATGATTGTGACATTCTCATTTCTTGAAAACTTTGCTCCTTCCTCAAAATTTCCAAGAAATGATAGAAATTTGGGTGAGCTTTGCCAATTGTGTGGTTGAAGGAGTTGTGCCATCCCTCAATGGCATTGTTTGTTTTTGGCTCTCCTAAGCAGGTCGTGTAGCAGTTCCACCACTCCACATGGAAACGTGGCTTCCTCCTGCGACCCGACCTGCTTAGATGACCAATCCATGTGTCTTCAAAATAATTTAGCAGGGGTGCCAATTTGTCTTCGTTTGTAGTAAAAAACTCAGATTCGGTAATTGCGGTGTAGTACTCGTCTACACTTGTAGGAGGGACAAAACAAAGTGCAGTTAGTTTTTTTAGTTGAAATTGCAGTTTGCTGTCTGATATGTAATCCACAACTAGGGATGATTTTTGTATTTTACGCCAAAATGCCTGGGAGAAATGGAAAAAACATCCCTGAATTTGGGTATCCGTGTACATTTTGGAAATAACATTTATCATGGCAAATTCAAAATCAATTATAATCTTCCTAGGACTTTTATTGGATGTTTTAGATTTAACCACTGTTAACAATTCAGTGTATGTTGTGGATTGTTTATCAGGCAGCAAACTGTATACTAAGGGTACTACTGTATGATTAATTTTAGCATGTATAGTGTATATTTGGGTGAAAGGATGGGGTGTGCTTTTAAACGTCCCATCCATCATCCAAATATCACTATTTTCCAACTTAACAAGGTTACGGGGTGTGCTAAAAATAATTATTTGTTTTTGAGTGTTTTGGTTATCATGCAGGATAAATGTTTCATTAGAAATAGAAAGAGAGATTTCAGGTGGAATTACAATGTCACTGAATGTTTGGGGTGTAACTCTTTGAGGGTTACTTGCCTGTTTTTTACGTTGAATTATACGTCTCAAATTAGGTATTATAGGCATACTACTAGCAATGTGATCTGGAACATGTTGAGCTACCTCCCTTAAAATTGAACCAGAGGAGTCATTGGAGGTGCTTACAATATTTTTTAATTCATTGATGGTTTCTCTTACTTCAATCTCCATTGCAGAGGCAGAGTGATTATGCTCAGTTGTTTTTTCAACGATGTCTCCAAGAGTAACCGCTCTGCCTTTGCAATGGGATGAGTAATATTCCACGCACCTCCAATGTCTCCTTGGTTCACTTATTCTTTCCTTGCAGTAAATATAACCTGAATATTGTAGTAGGCTGTTTCCTTTTGTGCTTTGAATATATTTTGCTGCTTTATCTTGAGACATGATCTGAAACGAAAAAAATGTAAACAAAAATTGTTGAAAATGTTTGTGGTTTATGTTTATTTACTAGCTCTTTTTAGCGTACATTTAGCATCAGAAAAAACTTTTTGAAGAAATTTACCTTGTTTGTGGTTAGTTGTCTTTTTGAAGTGTGTTGTTTTCGAATTGATTCGATTGGGTTTGGTCTGTAAGTCCTGTTCTTTGTCTGGTTTGGCTTTTTATTTCTCAAAAGTTGTTCTGTAGAATGAAATCCAAAAATATATGTTGTTAAAAATTTGATTTACAATACCCTATTTTAATGGGATTGAAATATTATTTTTAATAGGTTATTTGCAATGAAATTTTTAAATAAAAATATTTAGCTAGTCTAGGAATTCATTGTGATGAATGTATGACATTACAACCTATAAATCGCTAAATATATACAATGATTTGATTTGACAATTTAATAAATATATGGTTTTATGTGGTAACTTACCCTTTGTAGTAATAATTTTTGTTGTCGAAAATGAGATATTCTTCTTTAGGTGTTCTGTTTGAAGATTAGAGCAGTTTTCTCATTCTGAGTAAAAAAAAAAGAGATGTTTATTTCTACATTTTAGTTTCCCTATGTATTTTGAACATAAACATGTTAGAAAAGTTAGTTTGCTTTATTATTTTCATTTAATACAGATTTTCACTATACAGCCACATGAATACTTTCATATTATTTAAAAAACACATTTCGAAGATAATAGTTATCTCTGTGAAAAAATCAGTTTGATAAAAAATTTAGAAATAATTAAAATTGGACTTACCGACTAATTTAACTTATCGATGTTTTTCAGTAGTTTGTGATTTTTTGGGAAGCAGTTCTTTAAGTCTTCTTTTGAAGCATTAAGTTTGGACCTTTAATTTATATGTGAAATAAGATATCTATTACTTGTACATTTCTACACATTATTTAAAAATAGATTACTGTATGACAGTATTTTTAACACAAATTATTTTAATTGGAAATGTAGGCTTCAAATTAATATAAATATTAAATATTGAACACATTTATTTCTATCACATATTAATACGGTATTTTTGCACATTATTACTATTTAGAAGACATTTTAATAATAATTCCTGCTTACTGGTTTTAATGGTTTGATGTATACTCATTTTTCTTCCAAGTAATTCGTTTTGATGACAATTTCAAACTGTAAAAATTATACCTTTATATTAATATTTTTTATAAGCAGATTTTAATACCTTATACTTTAAATAATTAATATCTTACTTACTTTAAATTGTACTGTAACTGCTCTGATAGAACTTCTGTGTCAGTCACGTTAGCAGTAGCGTAAAATGCGTCTGCTCTCGCTCGTAGTCATCCGACCACTGAGTTCAAAATGGTGGGTCACCTGTATTTATAGTTTTTATTGTGTCTCATTATAAAATGTTATAAAATAATCGTTTGTTTGACAATTTTATTTAGTTTTAATAGATGTGTCGATGTATATTTTAATTTATTGTTTTAAAATATGTGTTTAATCTGTTTTGGTTCGACAATTCGCATCCATTTTGTTTGCTTTGATTTCCATGTAGTGTAATGGAAACTGTTGTAGGACTGTGGTATTGTTAAGTTTCTAAAATGGTGGCTACCTTTATTCACGTTTGTTTACTCTGAATGGAATTGTTTTCGGTATTTTTGTTGTGAATATCCAAATGTTCCGAAAAATTGGAATAGGTTTAATAGAGAAAAAAATTATATATATATATACCCGAGTATTAATTTTAATACTCGAGTATTAATTTGAGTACTCGAGTATTTATTTTATAGAAATAGCGTTGTTATATTACAAAAATAACGTTAAAATCATTTTACCGTTTTAATACACTTCCCCACCCAAAACCCCTATTTTCCCTGCATCCCGTGCCAGGTTTTAGGTTACAAAATAATTATATTTATATAATTTTATATATATATATATGCGTTGTAATGGTATGCGGAGTAATGTAATGCGTTGTAATAGCACTTTCTTATAATTTAATACACTTGCGTTATAATGGTGTGCGTTGTAAAAACATTCGTTGTAATGGTACTTGCGTTGTTAAAAATGTGTTGTAAAAGTATGCGTTGTAATAGTATGCGTTGTAACGTCATACATTCGATAAAGCGGGTAAATTGCTAGCGTGGTTGGACAAGACGGAGAGAGTGAATCGTGTGGTCCCCGTGATTGCGAGGCTTGATGGTGAGTGTGTCACTGACCCTGCTGGGATCGTTTAGTGTTTCGCGGATCACTTTGAGACAGTGTACACCTCCGTTTGTGACAGGGATGAGGAAGACTCCCGTTTGCTGTTGCGGGACATTGCTTTGCCTCGCCTCTCTGACTCTGACAGAGACCTCATGGATGCTCCGCTTACAGTAGATGAAATCGCGGTTGCTATTCGTTCCCTCCGCTCGGGTAAGGCGATGGACCCCAATGGTTTGCCCATTGAATTGTACAAGCTGCGACCCGACAAAATGGCGCCCTATTTACGAGACATGTTCCTCGAGGCCCTGGAGTCTGGCTCCCTCCCCTTGGACCAACGACTCGCTACCATCGTCGTCATTCCCAAGGAGGGTAAGCCTTGGGATTGTTGTACTTCATACAGACCCATCTCTTTACTCAATGCCGAACCCAAAATTTTGGCTAAACTGTTGGCCAATCGCTTAGTAACTGTGATCGGGGACTTGATCCATCCAGATCAATCCGGTTTTATCCCGCACCGCAACACTGCTTTGAATCTGCGCAGACTCCACGGGGTTCTCGCGAGAGCCGAGACGCTTACTGAACCGGCCATTTTGGCTTCTCTTGACGCCACCATGGCCTTCGACACTATCGAATGGCCCTACCTTTAGGCGGCCCTCTCGAAATTCGGGTTTGGGCCGGGCTTCATAGCCTGGGTGAAACTTCTTTATGAAAATCCCCTGGCCCAGGTAGTTGATAATCGAAGAGTGTCTTGCGTTTTTACGCTTGGACGGGGTACCCGACAGGGCTGTCCGCTGTCCCCTTTGCTTTTTGCTCTCGCTCTCGAACCTCTGGCGGAGTGGCTCCGTTGGGAATCTTCTATGCGGGTTATCCGATGGTCTCCTGATTTTGAGGATCGAGTCTCGTTATACGCGGACGATATCCTCCTATATCTCACCTCCCCTAAAAAGTCCCTTAATGTGCTTTTCGATGTTCTTACTTCTTTCGGTAAGAACTCTGGTCTTGTTATCAATTGGGCTAAATCCTGCGTCTACGTTTTGGCTGGAGATCTCCCTCCACTGCCGCGTAGATTTCCGATTCACGTGACGGAGACCGGGTTTAAGTACTTGGGGATTTATGTTTCCTTGGACCCCTCCAGGCGTTATGAGCTTAATTTATTGCCCCCTCTTCAGCGGCTCAAGCTTGATGTGGCTCGCTGGCGTAGGTTGCCGCTGTCACCCCTCGGTAGAGCGGCGCTTTTCAAGATGATTGCCTCGGGCTATTTTCGTGAAGTGGAGAGCCTACAGAGACAACTGGTCAGGGATGGGCGTGCCCGTATTGCTCTTTCTAAACTCACGCTTCCATGGTATGATGGCGGTATAGCCCTCCCGGACATCAGACGTTACTATTGGGCTTCCCAGTTAAGTGCGATTAATCATGCGACCTACGCACCGGGCCCTGCCCCGGCGTTCTCCATGGAGAGATTTATTTTGCCTGGGGGGACCTTCAGCAGAGCGTTGTATTCTTATAGTCTCCGTGGAACACTGACCGGTCCCACTAAGATTGCAGTGAGAGTGTGGCGTGATGCGAATGCGGCCTTGGGTTGGTGTGGCAGGTTTACTCGGGCCACCCCTTTGTATGATTCGGAACGGGGAATCTTCCATCAATTTCCCCGTTGAGCGGGGGGTACGGCAGGGTTGTGCCATGGCACCCCTGTTGTTCTCCTTGTTCATCAATGGCATTGTCGATAGGATGTTGGATGCGAGGGTCGACGCACCTTCGCTGGCGGGCATCAGGGTTCCGATCCTGATGTTCGCCGACGATACCCTGATTGTGTCCAAAACCCCGGTAGGACTGCAGAGAGCCTTGAATATATTCGATATGTTTTGTAAGGAACGGGGTCTCGAAGTCAATGTAAACAAAACTAAGCTGATGGTCTTTGGGCAAAAGCGCCAAGTCCGACCCAGGGTATCTCTGAACGGTATCAGACTAGAGGTAGTAAATGTCTTTACTTACCTAGGGGTGGAGATATCAAGTAAACTTGGTTGGACAAGACACATTGAGAAGGCAGTTCTGAAACATCAGCAGATCTCGGGAGCGCTTCGAGTGGAACAATCAAAATCTAAAATCAGGCCCATTAAACCTGTTCTCATGGTATACGACGCCAAAGCCTTAGGCGCAGCCCTTTATGGAGCTGAGGTCTGGGGCTTTGAGAGGTTTGATACGCTTCAAAGATCGGAGAACAGGTTTTTGAGAGGGATAACTAGTCTCCCTCAAAGTACCCCGTTAATACCACTTGGCCTGGATTTAGGAAGAAGATCGCTCAGCGATCGTGCCCGCCTAAGGCCCATCCTTTACTGGAGACGGCTGTGGACGACCCCAGAAATTAGACACTATGCCGAGGGGTTTTCTGCCCTAGCTAAATCTGATGTTTTCCATAAAATTGCATGGCTAAAAAAGCTCAGGAACGTTCTTGCCGAGCTTGGTCTATCCAAACTGTGGGAAAATCCCTCTGGGGAAGTATTCCCTAGTAAAACAACTATAAAAGCTATATATTGGGATCACATTGACCAGAAGTTGTGGAGGAATGCGACCCCAGAATCTATGGCGGGTAGGTTTATGGAAATTAAAACAAGACCTGTACTAGAATTGTATTGGGACACTTTAACTGTACCACTAGACAGGAAATTATTTTTCCAGCTAAGGGCAGGTTCACTCCCCTTGAGGTCATTGATGTCTAACTGGGGATCTAATAGTAGTTCTTGTTGCCCGACATGTGGCGCCCCCAATGAAAGTATAGCACATTTTCTATTCCTGTGTGAGGCTTATGTAAATCCAAGGAAAATGTGGCTGGCACCTGTTTGTAGGAACCTTGGTGTCTTTAGTGGTGTTGAGGGGCTGAGAATTATTTGTTCCTCAACCGAATTGCCTATAGTAATAGGAACGGCAAAATACCTGGGGTGGGCCTGGTCCATAAGGCGGAGGTTCCTATCCCTGAATAGGTTTTGAATCTTGTTATTTTGTTTTCTTGCCTATATGCTCGTATGAATAGCAATGCTAAGTATTTGTGTGAGATAACTATGATTTTTAGCTATAATATGTTGCTAAATGTACGTAACAAGTTTTGATTGTTCAATTTTGGTTTTGATCCACATTGTGGGCGATTCGGCTTTTTACTTTGCATTTAGCTCATGTACCCTATGAGAAAGCTTATATTAACTTTTTGGTGAATATTTTATGTGTTTATACTGTGTATTTTAATTAGAAATCTAGTGTTAATGTATGTGTAGTGTTGTTCAAATGTGCAATTTTATATGTGTGTGCTTTTATGAGTGCATAACTCGAATAAAGCTTTTTCAATTATCGATTCGGAATGCTTGGGCCATCTGTGGAAAACGAAAGGCTTTGATAAATGGGGCATGATTGGTATCAGCAGAGTGGGCGATTTGTGGTCGAAGGGTACTGTCAAGTTCTTTGATGTGCTGCGAGTGGAGTATGAGCTTAGTGACAATGAATTCTTTAGGTACGCCCAGATCCGTCACGCTCTGTTGTCTGTGTTTGCTGCGGGTGCTGATATTCCTGAGTCTTCCCCTCTGGAGACCGCATTTTGGATGGCCATGTGCCCGACAGCACGATCTCCTTGATTTATAAGAAACTCATCAATAACAGAGCTGACTTCCTGGTCCGCCTCCGGGCTGCGTGGTGTGCAGACGGACTTGAATTGGACGATGAGGACTGGCAATCTGCTTTGTCCTCGCCCAGGGAGGTCACCATTCCTGCTCGCTTGAGGTTCATCCAACTTCAGATTCTCCATCGAGTGTATGTCACTGGGCCTTGTCTGGTTCGAATGGGTTTTTCCTTGGATGGGTTATGTAAGCGTGGCTGTGGGATGTCTGGTTCCTTTCTCCACATATTGTGGGAATGCCCGGAGATGGTCAGGTTCTGGTCCCGAGTGCATGATGTCATGAAAAGTGTCACGGGTGTGTCCCTGCTGCCCGAGGCCAGGCGTTGTTTGTTGAATGTTTGGGAGCCTAATGACTACAGCTCAGCACAGATTATATGGGCGACCCTTGGAAATATGGTCGCGAAGAGGGACATTGACCAGCTCTGGGGTTCACATGGACCACCTACCCTATCCAAGTGGAAAGAAAACATGGACTGGTGCATGTTCCGGGAGAAGACTGTGTACCTTTCCCGGGGACGGCCCAGGAAATGGGGTAGAATCTGGTCCTAGTGGAATGCTTATCGTGGTAATATATGTACCCCCCCACAGGATGTGACCATTGATGTGTTTTCGTCCCCCTAATTGGCATTCACTCGTCATCTATGGTTAATGGTTCCGCTTGTTTCCTTGTCCGCCCCTACCCCCGTTCTATCTGATTGCATTGTATTCATCTAGCCTTTGAGCTTTGCCTGCACGGTCCCATGACAATGTATTATTATGTCTCTGCCTTGTGAGGTTTGGTTTGTTTATCTGTATGTCTGTTTCTTTTCAATAAAAACTTTAAAAAATAAAAATTAAAAAAAGCCACAGTTTACAACAGACAATGACACAAACCAATGAAAAATATGAGTGGAGAGGGAGCGGAGCTTCATCTCCATACATGAATACCACATGCCTTGCAGAGCAGCGCATGCGCTGCCCAGGCGCGACCTAAAAATAACTTACCAGCACCATCAGAGATCTAGGCCTCGAGGTTCCTGCAAGATTGGGACAGACTGCCACCTCCTCTCATTGGCTGACCTTCGATCAGCCAACGAGCAGGCGGAAGTCTCTACCTCATCACAAAGTGGGATGTTGTCACAGACTTGGTGACTCCACCCTCCTCTGTGAGAGGTGTCAATTATACATACTTGGCCCTGAGCACTGCAGGGCTTAACACTGAAGCGCCCGTGTCTGAGGCTATCACTGACGCTCCTCCTCGTCATGAGCGGGAGGTCTTCAAAGCACCTTCCCAGGCTTAAGAGGTCACGCCCATAGCGCTGTGACATCTTCAGCCTGGCAAAGTTCAGCTCAGGAAGTCAGGCGTCTGCGCATTTAGAGCATGTCTAGCACCTGGCTGCCTGACTTGAACATTAAGAATATCTGTCAGGCTGATCTTTGCTCAGCCTGACAGACACTCTTCATGTCGGCCAAAAGGTGGTGGTGGGGGGCTTAGCCTCTCCTCCCTTAAGAACGGGCTTCTGCAAGACTTGGCTTATGGCCAGTACCTGTGGACAAACCCTGCTGTACACATCAAAAGACCATGTACAACAGGGGTTAGCTGGCTAAGGGTTGGCCCATTGGTGAAGCTCTTCAACTTACCTGCTGTGCAGGGCTGAAGGACATGTGCAGCACAGATTGGCCACTCACAAACATTCCAATGCAGGTCCTGGCAGAAGGGCAGGCCCTGTGACCAACCAGAACTGCACACAACCGAAGGTTGTGCACAGCGGGTATTGCATAGGTCAGACCCTGCGGCCCACCCCTTAGCACTGTTGTATAACATTTTAGGACCCTATTGTAATTTTCCCGATTCATGCCCTTATATAGGTATAAATCACCATATCCTTATATAGGCATAAGAATCATAACCATATTTAGACATAGCTCATGCAGTCCAAATACGGCAGGGCTATTTCCACTAGTTCTGAAAATCTACAACGATTTCTTGGAAAACTCAGCTTCAGCAGCTAGGGATTTCCCTTGCTCGAAAACTGACTTGTCCAAGAACTCATGGAGTTTTCAAAGAATTGAGACTCCTTGATGACGTTATTCAGTCCACCTTTACGTCAAACTCGGTAGCTTCAAGGTATAAATATGCCCACACTTGCCATAGCAAACACACAGTGGTTTGGAGCAGTTCGACTATCTACTTGCCCGACACGCCCTGCTACTGCAAGTGCCGAAGGAAGCCGACCCTCCAGTAGACGCACTGAGAGAGACGCTGTCTTTTCTCCTGCCGAGAAATCCAGCTCCAGTGTTTCCAAGCTACCCTTGAGGGTTGTTGGGAAATCGAGTCGTGAGCCTGACCTTCATTCCAAATCAAGGTACGGAGCTAATTAGACCCTAAGAGAAATCTTGGAGAGATTATTGGTAAAGATTACTAAATTTATGCTACACCTCACTTACTTCTTCCCTCATACTAAGCTTAGTTTAGGTACATCGGGATAGGCATATTTTAGAAGCACCAGTTGAGTACTTTTTAGCCATTGTTATTTATGTATGTATTTATCTATGGTTTAGGAACCATACAATGCTCTTACAGTATTATTTTATTCTACTCTTTTTACTGTATGCATTATATTTTGCAACCAGTCTTACGATTGTAACAGTTCATTTCTTATGCTTGAGAAAGAAGACTGTTCAATAAATACTTTTATTGAGAACGCCCGTCTCTCTATTTCGCTGCACCTCTGATGAAACGAAGCATGCACAATTGACTGAGTGAAATATCTATCTATTCTTTCCACGACTCTGAAGATCAGTTTTATCATGGGGAAACAAAGTTGTCATGTTTATGCGGTTGTCAGAAACTAAATCCCTTCTTGTGAACTTGAGAAAGTTTCTAGTGACCTCTGAGCTAGCTGGCACTCACAATTAAGTCTAATATATTCGATAGAGACCTAGTAGATATAAGTCCTACGTCAAATCTACAGGGTATATTATTCCAATGCGCAGAGCCTATTGGGAATATAGGAACTACACTACAGCACATGGCCAAAGGCTGTACATAGTAGGACAGTAGGGGTTGGTCACCATTGAAGGTTTGGCTAAGCCAGGTCCTCTGGCCAACCCTTGCGGTGCTTGGCTAAAGGGTAGCATGTCTTAGGGGTTGACGGCCCATGGAGGGTTGGGCACAGTACCTGGTTGTAGGACAGGCTGTGCAGCTAAACCTGATTGTGTACAGCAAAAGGCTAGGTGCAGTAGTGATTGGCAGCTTGCAGGCATTTGGCTGTAGGGCCTGGTCAGGCAAAAGGCCAGGCTCTGAACCCCCACGCCACTGCACACAGCAAAATAACATGCACAGTGTGGATTGGTCGTGGGGTCTATTTTTCTGATTATATTTTAAGGTGAATTTATTTTACACCTCATGTCTGTTAGTGGTGCGCCCAGCCTCCACTGTGGATGGCCTTCAGTCATTGACACTGAAGATTGGCAGCAGGGCCTCCTCCACTGTGGATGGCCTTCAGTCGTTGGCACTGAAGATTGGCGGCAGGGCCTGGCCTCCAACCAGGCCCTTTTCCCAAACCTCCAAATGTGGTAAATTCTTGCTGTATATGGTTATTGGCTGTATGCAGTGGTTATTGGTGGCAGGGCCTGGCCTCCTGTAATGCCTTGCTCCCAAAACTCCACATGCTGCTAACACCTGCTGTATACAGCCTTTGGCTATGCGCATCAATGGTTGACCACAGGGGATAACCTCTGGCTATGCCTTATGCCCACCCCTGCTGTGCAAGGCATTTGGCTGCAGTGGAGGTTGGCCTGAGGGTCTGGCCTCTGCACAGACCATGCTCTGCAGGCAGCCAAACCCCGCTGCTCAAGGCTGAATAAAACAAATACGGCTTTTGCATTTTTTGGGATCTACAGATCTTAGAGCAAGCTTCCTTCATTGGTGCTATATCCGTGGTACAAGAACTGGGTCGACGGATCCAGTACTATGGTATGGAAGCTTGCATAGAACCGCAACACCATGGCAGTGAAGCTTGCTCCAGCAGTACTGCAGTAGTTTTTGTGGAGCACATAGGGGCCTCAATGGGTTCCGCTGTAGTACCACAAATCTAGCAACAAAATAATACCCCACCGCCCACATATGCCAGGTTATGCTTACCCTGCCACTTTGTGGACAGTTTCTCAATTTTCTTCTGGACTCAGAGCAAGTTCCCGAGCTCTGTAATGGTGGCTGCAACATTTTCTCCCGATGTTGTGGCCAGCCAATCAGATCTCTCCGGTACTACGGATCCTTCTTTGGATTTGTTGTACCAAAATGGTAGACAGAAGAAAAAGCTCCTGAGTATTTTCTCAATTTTAGATTTGTGGAGGATCCACAGTACTGGTACAGTGGATCCTCCACAAATTAACGGTCCGGATGTCTAACTTTTTCTCAAGGTTAATCTCACATGGCACCTTTTAAAATGCTAATTTCTCAAACTAGAGGGCGTGTTTACACCAAATAAAAAAGTCCCCTCTCTGAGTAAAGTTCTAACTTCATGCTAAATTTGGTTTAATTCCATTCAACAGTTTTTCTATATCGATAGCAAACTGTCCTGGGGGAATTAAAATGGTAAATTCCACTTTTGAATCCCCCCTTTTCTAGCTTACAAGATTATACCATTTGACGAATCTGTACAAAATGTGGCAGACATTTAGCAGGCTCAGCTCACTAATATGTTTTCAAATTTGTGCTGATTCATCAGCGGGGACATTTCCAGGGGGGAGAGGGGAACAAAAAAGGTTAATTTAATAATAACTGAGAAACCGTTTCACGATTCAGAGTAAAACTTGGCAATCCTTTAGCATGTTTATTTTCTCCTTGGTATGCCAAGTTTGAAGCAGATCATGCTAATAACTTTGGCGCCTTATGACAGAACTGCATGAAATTTGTCAAGTCCTTGTGTTTGGCTTAGTCTTGGGGAGGGCATTGCGAGCCGTGCAGGATGGTTGAAGCACCTTAGGAGAGCTCTGCTGCCGGCCTAGGGAAAAACAAACTTCTGTCTGGAACCGGCCCCTACCTGGGGCCAGGATAGACCAGACACACCCAGGGGGACTGCATCATCAACCTTTCCCAGTGCCTGCCACCTTGAACCCCGGGGCAGATGCCGTGTACAGAGAGACCCAAAGAAGGAGATCTGCCCTCATTGGGTCGGGAGACTGGGATGGCTGTGGCAGCCGGGCGTGACCCCCGGCCTTCTGGGCGCTGTTGAAACTGGGTGATACTGAGCCTGCTCCTCTCCCTCGCTGCACCAGATTGAAGGGCTGAAGGCTGTTAGGGGTGGCAGGACTGCCTGCGGAACAGGGGCTGGGGCCCAAGCCACATGTCAGTGAGTGGCCTTGCACGAGGCCCTGAAGTTGCAGCGCGGTGGAGGGAGGTCCCTCCCTTCCTCCTTGGCTACTGTGGCTGGGGCCCTACACAGTGGCATGCTGGAGGGCCTCCACAGCTGGGTCATGCCACGTAAGGTCCATCAGAGCTGGCGGGGAGAACTGCAGAGGGGCACTCACATGGGGGACCTTCCTTGGGCTTCCGAAGAAGCCTGAACATCAGCACAGAGACATTTGTTGACTGCATAGGGGGGCCGAGTGGATTGTAGTCCCTTCTTTGATCCCAACCAGCGGCAGCCCTGATTGACTCATACAGGGACCCCAGATAATGGAGTGTGGTGCTGGGACCAGAGGCTGCTCATGCCGGCCCGGCCTGAGGCCCGCCTGGCAGGCAGCATATCTACATCTTGGGCGGCATGAGTGTGGGGGAGCGCTGCCTTCAGTGGAGACAAAGTTCTGGCCCCAAGACATGCAGTGACCCAACAGGAGCCTTGAGCGGACAATAGACCTTTCCATCTGGCCCTGTCCGGCAGTGGCTTCCGACGACCCAGACAGAGCCCCAGACAAGGGGAGGATCCGGATCAGGGGCTTCTTGTGCTGACCGTGCTGGGGGGTGCATGGTGGGCCTCCTAGCTGCCCTTGAGATGAACATAGGTGAGGAGAGCTGCACGAAAAAGGAGTCTGCACCTGTGATGTGCCATTCACAATCTGTCGGACCAAGCCGTCACATGACGGGACGCAGCACCGTACGGCCATGGAGATCATGGCGATGGAGGACTCCCCCAAGACTTTACTGACCCCTACATCTGCTGCCTCTTCCTCCAGCTCCACGCCCATTAAGCTTGATCTGATACTGCCGAGATCCATTACTCCCATTCCACAATGGAGCACAAAATCAACACCTTACCACTTAATCCAGGGGTTCTTTGAGAAGATCAACGTAAACTATGGGACAAGCTCCTCCAACATATTTCCGCCTTCAAGACACTACCCTAAATTCGGATGACAATTCGACCCAACTCGCCCGCCTGATGGAATGTGTGCAGCTCCTGGAATACCAGCTGAAGACGCTGAAGGCTAATCCTGCCGTAACAACATTCGTCTTGTGGGACTTTCAGAAGGAGTGGAGGGCTGAGATGCTATGATCTATGTAGAATCTTGGCTTTGGGGGCTGATTGACCCAACTATGTATGAAGTAGAGTGGATAAGCAGGTTCCTGGCCCGGGCCCCGGCATATGAAGGGGGGGCGCCGCCTGATGGTTGCCAGGATTCTCAACTACAGGGATCGAGGCTGCAGCCTCCGTCAGTCTCGAAAAGTGGAACCCATTATGGTAAGCTCCTCAAGAGTGATGCTTTTCCCAGATTTTACTTTAGCAGTCCAAAACTCCAGAACATCCTAAAGGGAGGCCAAGAGTGCACTGCGCAAGCTCGACCTCCAATATGCCCTCCTCTTTCCCTCACGGCTGCAAGTGATGGCGGATAACATCACTCAGCCCCGCCTCCGCACATGGGGGTGATTCCTCAGACTTTCTTTTGGACTCTAGTCTTTACATCCAGAGGGTCAACAGGTTACTCTGCAGACAGCTGATGAACTTGACTAGATGCACCTGGAGCCGGACGTCCTAGCGATGCCCAGGCCTGAAAATGTTTGTCCCTTTTATTATAAGAAGCATATCCACCCTAGGAAGTGGACTCTCATTTTCTCCTTCTTTTTACCCCCCAACAGTCACTCTTAGTGAGGGCCCCTCGTCGGCCTTGCCTCACCTCTCTGGCAATCTTCAATTGGTGGCCCTGTGCTCTCATTAGTGTGTTTTGGCCTCTGTCCCGTTTGGTTTGGAGTTAACTCGAAGTTATGGTTCCATTGTTGGAAACGCCTGGAGTTTACTATCCATGCTGTCACAGCCAAGGATACCGAAGTGGTTCTGCCACCTTCCCTAATGAGTGAACATGCCTGATAGAGGGACAACGCCATGAACACAGACTGAGACCTACAGGCTCCAGACATGTAATGAATGGCAGGGGCCTGGGCATTGCGGCCAAAAGATATAATCTCTATTCACAAATTAGACACACTGCAGGACATATAGTATTCCTCAAGTAAACTCACTTATATAAACCCCAGTACCTTGCTTTCCTCTCCTCATACCTAGCGCCATGGGTTGACTCTGGTTGGAGACTTCAACTGTGTGATGAATACTGCCCTTGACCAGTCCCATCCCCCTCCTGGATGCCCCGGTTACTCTCATTGGTGTGGCGCTATCCAAATGGCTGACCCATTGTACTCCCTCGGATGTCTGGTGGGCACATCACCGACTCGACAGAGAGTATTCATCCCTCCCCCCAATGCCTGCATGCTCACCTCGATAATATACTCTGCCTCATGGACATTGCTACAAACATCACAAATATGACTTACCGCAGCAAGACCTCCTCTGATCATAAATCCAGTTATGTAGAAGTGCCTAGCCCCGTCCCCACATTGAGGCTGCAACCTCACTTGTTAGAAGACTCAATATTTAAATCCACCATCCATGAAGCACAAGTTACTTACCTTTGGTAACAATATACCTGTAAGAAACAGTAGTTAGTGTGAGATTCCTTACCTTAGAATATCCCCAGGCATCAGACTGGATCCGGAAAGTTTTGTGTAGCAGTACCCCTGCGCGTCGGTAGGCATCGTCTGCGGTTCCGCGTCCGTCGTTGGCGCCGGGATGACGTCGGAGTACTTAGACGCTGCCCTCGAGCGCTGACATCAGTTCTTATACACAGCCTTTCCGTGCCAGAAATGCAGAGCCATGAAAACTGACACTGGTGCCATGAAACTAGGGCCCTCAAAGGGGAGAACCTTAACCCTAGATATCGGTTCGCAGAACGGGGAGGATGGGTGGGGCGGTTGTGCATCTGAAAGAAACAGGTTAGTGTTAGATTCCTTACCTTAGAATAGATACCCCAGCAATACCAACCCCAGTGGTGGGTCTGCGAACCAATGATCACACCAGAAAGTCCTGGAGAACAGAACGGCCGAAAAAGCCATCTCTCTGGACTTGGCTGTCCTGGCAGTAGTGTCTAGCGAAAGTGTGCAGCAAGGCCCACGTAGCTGCCTGACAGATGTCCTGCAAGGGGACTCCCCAACCCAGGACAGTAGTAGCCGCTGTGGCTCGAGTGGAATGGGCACGCAGCCCCACAGGAGGCTCCTTTTTAGCCAGTGAATAACATGCCTTTATGCACAAAACTACCCATCGAGAAATGGTTCATTTGTGCAACGCCCTTCCCTTCTTAGCGCCCACGTAACCAACAAAGAGCTGGTCGTCCACCCGAAACTGGCGTGTGTGGTCCAGATAGAATGAGAGCGCATGTTTTGGGTACAGACGGTGGAGCCTCTCTTCCTCTTTCGAGGGATGCGGAGGCGGAAAGAAGGTGGGCAAGGTGATGGACTGCCCGATGTGAAAGGCTGTAACCACCTTGGGCAGGAAAGAAGAACGCGTTCTTAAAACAACTTTGTCCAGATGGACAGAAAGAAAAGGAGGCTTAGAAGATAGAGCCTGGAGCTCACTCACTCTCCTGGCAGAGGTGATGGCAACCAGGAATGCAGTCTTAAGAGTAAGAAGACGAAGAGGTAAATTGTTAAGTGTCTCGAAGGGAGCACACATCAAATAAGTCGGAACAAGGTTCAAGTCCCCCTGAGGCATCAGGAAAGGAACAGGAGGAAACATGTGAGTGATGCCCTTCAAGAATCTATTTACAACAGGGGACTTAAAAAGAGAAGGCTGATCAGGGAGCCTTAAGAAAGCTGAAATGGCAGAGAGGTAGCCTTTGATAGTGCCCAGAGCAGAGCCCTGCTGAGCAAGAGAAAGAAGAAAGAGGAGAACCTCTGAAAGGAGGGCAGAAAGGGGATCCACAGCCTTTGCTGTTCACCATGCCACAAATTTGTTCCACCTGCAGGCGTATACCGATTTTGTGGAGGGACGCCTGGCTGCCAGAATGACATCACAGACTTCAGGAGGCAAGTCAAATGGCCTCAACTGTCGCCGCTCAATCTCCATGCATGGAGGTGACGACTGGACAGGTTCGGGTGGAGGACTGTCCCCTGCTGCTACAACAGAAGGTCCTCCTGAAGGGGCAGACGAATCGGGGGATCGACTGACGTGCTGAGTAGCTGAGGATACCAGTATCATCGTGCCCAGTCCAGAGCCACAAGGATGACTTGGGCCCGGTCGTGCCTGATCTTCTTCAGCACTCTGGGCAAAAGTGGTATAGGCAGAAAGGCGTACAACAGACCGCAGCCTCACTCGAGACGAAAAGCGTCTCCGAGCGAGTGCCGCCTTGGAAATTCCAATGCGCAGAACTGAGGACATTGTGCGCTCTTTTCTGTGGCGAATAGATATAACCAAGGCTCTCCCCACTGCTGAAAGAGACCTTGCCCCACGACCGAGTTGATACGCCATTTGTAAGCCATCATGCACCGATGGCTGAGTTTCTCCGCCCTGGCGTTCAGGGAACCTGCCAGGTGTTGAACCACCAGGGACAAGCCCTGGTGATCCCGCCATTGCCAGAGGTGCAGAGCCTCCTGACAAAGGGTCCACTACCCCACCCCGCCCTGTTTGTTGCAGTACCACATGGTGGTGGTGTTGTCCGTGAACACCTGCACTATACATCCCCTGACAAAGGGAAGGAAGGCTTTCAGTGTAAGCCGGATCTCCCGCAGCACCAGAAGGTTGATATGGAGCAGAGACTCCACCGGAGACCAGAGGCCTCTGATCTCCCTCTCTCCCATGTGGCCCCCCATCCCAAGAGGGATGCATCCGTGACCACTACGTGCTCTGGTTGGGGTAGGGAGAGAGATCTACCGCTGACCCAATCACGGTCCGTGAGCCACCTCTGCAACTGTCTCGCAGTGCCCTCCGAGATCAGGAAGTGGTCGGACAGGTTGCCCTGATGCTGGGCCCACTGAAACTTCAGGTCCCACTGCAGAGCCCGCATCCGCATGGCGTGATGCACCAGAAGGATGCAGGAGGCCATCAGCCCCAGAAGCCGCAGGGTCGACCTGACCGAGACTTGGGATAAAGGCTGAAAGATCGTAATCAGAGCCTGAATATCCAGAACTCGCTGTTCGGGAGGATAAACCCGAAACTGCGCTGAATTCAAAACCGCTCCGATGAAGAGGAGCTTCTGAGAGGGACACAGGTGTGACTTCGGCACATTAATGGAGAACCCCAGCAGGTGCAGGAGGTTGGCCATAGTCTGGAGGTGGCTGACGACTGTCTGTGGCGAGCCCGCCTTCAACCACCAGTCGTCGAGATAGGGGAAGACTGAAACCCCTAATCTGCGCAGATGAGCTGCGACCACCGCCCTCACTTTTGTGAACACCCACGGGGCGCTGGCAAGGCCGAAGGGGAGCACGGTAAACTGAAAGTGCTCTTGGCCTACCGTGAACCGCAGGTAACGCCGGTGGGCCGGCAGGACGGGGATGTAAAAATATGCGTCCTGCAAGTCCAACTCTACCATCCAGTCTCCGGGGTCTAGGGTAGCTAAGACCTGAGCCAAAGTCAGCATTTTGAACTTCTCCTTCTGGAGGAAGCCGTTGAAGTTCCGCAGGTCCAAGATAGGGCGCAGGCCCCCTTTTGCCCTTCTTGGGAGCCAGAAAGTAGTGGGAGTAACAACCACACCCTACTTCTGGCCCAGGAACCTGCTTGATGGCCCCCTTGGCCAAGAGGGCCATAACTTCCTCTTGCAGAAGATGCAAGTGATCCCCCGACACACGGTGATACTGCTGTGGCATGGCTGGAGGGGTCGCCTCGAAGGGGAGGGAGTAGCCCCTTCAGACAATTTGCAGCACCCACCTGTCCGATGTGATTGTGCGCAAGTGGAGGAGGTGATGGCGAACCCTGCCCCCCACTGGCGTCAAATGGGCCTGAAAGCTCGGACTAGGAAGGCTTTGAGGCGGATGCTGCGGGGGTGGATGTGGACTGGCCTCGCTTCTGTCCCCTGGCACCGCCACGGCGGTTACCACGTATGCCGCCGGGCTGGATGGTAGGACGTGAGGGGGCGTACCTTCCTTGGCCACAAAAGGAGCGAAAGGCAGAAGTTTGCTGGTGCTAGCCCGACAGGCCCAAGGACTTGGCCGTAGCCCTGGAGTCCTTGAAATGCTCAAGCGCACTGTCTGCCTTGTCGCCAAAAAGGCGACGGCCATCAAACGGCAAGTCCATGAGTGTGTTCTGGACATCAGCCGAGAAGTTGGTGGACCTTAGCCAGGTGTGGCGGCGAACCGCCACCGTCGTGGAAATCGCCCGGCCTAGCGAGTCCGTGGTATCCAGCCCACATCGAATAGAGTACCGTGCTGCATCTCGCCTTTCCGCAAGGGCTTGAGCGAGTTTTGCCCGGGCCTCCTCTGGGCAGTCTGGCAGCACGTCTGCAACCGTGTCCCACAGAGAGTGGGTGTAACGGCCCAAAAGGCAAGCGGTGTTGACCGACCGCAACCCCAAACTAAGTGAGAACAGCTTCTTACCAAATTGGTCATACCTTTTGGATTCCCGATCAGGAGGGGCAGTCGGGAATGCGGTCTGGGAGTTAGAGGCCTGGATAACCAGGCTCTCGGGGTGGGGTGGGTGGACAGGAAGCTGGGTCGCCCGGGGCCGGGCAGTGGCGTCTGACCACGTTCCGATCTACAGGGGGGCCTGTAGCGGGCTTGGACCAGGTGCCCAACAGAACATCAGTAAGGGCATCATTAAACGGCAGTAGAGGCTCTGAAGAGCATGCCTGCGGTTTGAGGGCCTCGGTGAGGAGGTTAGTCCTCATGGCCGCGACGGAGAGCTCAAGAGACAAGGCCTTGGCTGCCCTCGTCAACACCACGCTGTAAGCAGCCCCCTCCTCCATAGCCACGGTAGGAGGGGAGATAAATCAGGTGTCGGGCGAAGTCTCCAGACCACTGGCCTCCCCTAGCTCAACTGCCCAGTCCTGATATGACTGGCACTGCTGTGCCAGAGGGTCCTCAGACCCCTCCCAATCCTCCTCGCCTCCCATCTCCTCATATTCAGGTGCAAAGGATGGGGCCGGATCGTAGAAGAATTGCTCTTCTCTCAGCGTTGAATGCGGCGTCGAGCGATGCTGGTCCGCCGCCGGATCTGACGGGGCCGAAGGCACCACAGCGAGACCCGACGGAGGAGAGATCGACCTAATGGCCATGAGGAAGGCATCGATCTCCTCCGGCGTCGCGTTCAGCCCAGGGACCGGCGGGTATGGAGCTGACCGCGGCCCCTGCGCCTCCGGCGGAGCCGCATGGGCGGTGTTGCCCGAACCCCCGGCCGCATCGCGCGAGCGTTGGGGGGAGTCGGAAGAGCAATGTCGTCTCTTCGACTTCTTGTGCCTCTTACCTGAGGACTTGGAGCCCGACGAATGGTGTCAACTCGCTGAGCTGTGATGACTGTGGCCCTGCGACCGGTCCTTCAACCTCCTCCTCGACCGGGACCGTGAACGGCGCGGGGCCGACTGCCGGAGCTCGAGGCACTTACGGGACCACTCCCGCCTAGCCTTCTACGTCAAGGCCCGGCAGTCGCAGCACGACTTGTCATCGTGGTCGGCCCCAAGGCAATAAAGGCACCGACGGTGGGGGTCGGTAACCGACATCAGGCGGTTACAATCGGCACAGGGTCTGAGCTCTGGCATCCCTATCGGCACCGAGAGTCTACCGACTCGAAAAAGGAGCCAAAAAGGATCGAAAAAGTTAGTCAAAAATTGACTAAGAAGTACTGCTTTTTCCGGACCTGCGCTTGCTGGCGTGGAAAAAAGAAAAACTGACGTCAGTGCGCGTGGGCGGCATCTAAGTACTCCGACGACGTCTTCCCGGCGCCAACGACGCAGACGACGGACGCGGAGCCGCAGACAACACCTACCGACGCGCAGGGGTACTGCTACGCAAAACTTTCCGGATCCAGTCTGACGCCTGGGGATATTCTAAGGTAAGGAATCTAAAACTAACCTGTTTCTTTCAGATACTATTGCCTCCTATTTAGTACACAATGCAGGTTCAACCTCCCTCCGCTAGTGGAGTGGGACGCGTTTGAGGCCGTGCTCCATGGGGTGTGTATCAAGACTGGTTGGGTGCCTGTCGGGCACTTAGCTGCCAGTCTGGGCCCCCATAAATTGGAGGCGGGGAGGATCCGAGGGGTTGCTGGCCTAGGTGAGAAAGTCACATGCTGCCCTGCTATAGCACCACCGAAGACTAGACTGGACAGCTTATACAACCCACACTCTCCCGGAGGCAGACCACCATGACAGTACACACACGCTTACACTCTGGGTGGGAAGCCTCGCAGAGACAGCCGTTCCATGATTCAGACTGGCTGAGAGTGCTAGAATACCTTAGCAAAATCCCCCCTAACCCTCGGCTCAAATATATGTAGTTTTCTTTTCTTCACAGGGTCTACCTCACCCACCCCCACACACTGGCTCCATACCATTTACCCTCCAGTCACCGCTGAATGCCTCAGATATAAAATTGAACCGGCATGTGTGGTACATATGTTCTGTGCTATGGACCCTTATGACAACTTTGGGGCACGGCTCTTGCCTACATAGCGAGGCCCATGGGTGGGGGGCGTCTGACTACAGCCCAACATTGCCTAATGGGACTATACCCGCACCCAAGACCAGGAGGGCCACGGCACACTTCCCAGACCTGGCGCTCTTCCTGACCAATAGAGCCTTAGTGGTATGGTGGAAGTCGGCCACTCCCCAATTCTTCCTACACTGGCGCGCAGAAATTCAAAAAGTCCACAGATCACAGCAGATCACTGGGGCCCAACCCTCTGCGATATCCTGCTCTGGCTGAGAGATGACTCCCATACCCTGTCACCATCTTCTTTTGTTCAACCGCAAAGCTGTTTGCGTACACTCTTTCTACTTGGCAATAATCCTTACAACTGTTGCCCTAGAAAGTTTCCTAGGAGTGGAGGGTAGAGGGGTGTTGTTTTCATTTCTTTTAGTGTACAGTTAATTTTCAATAGTCTAAAAGACACGCTAAAGTGGACACCAAGCTACCCAGGCGAATGCAAGGCACACGGCTCACCCCTGCCTCAATGGAGTGTGGACTTGCCCTGCTATTTGCGGTCTACATACGTCATTCTAATTATTATTGTATCATGTCGGGTTGTTCACGTGTCAATAAAAATTGGTATAAAAACAATGTTTAGCTTAGCCTTGATATACTGAGTTGCATGTAAATTCATCAAGGAAGGGCTGTGTTAACTAGGGGTTCAAAATATGTTTCATTTGCAAACAGCATTAGCAGTATTAAATTAATCAGCATGTTATTTGATAGACTGTTAGCAAGTTGAGCCCAATGCAGGAATCTCAAGTTCTCGGCAAATCCAACAACGGGTGAAAAGTTAAAGCAGGGATAAAAAATTCCTTTATTTGCTAATATCTTTTGTGTTGTGTTATGGAGCAGTATGCAATTCGGCAGAACCTTGGCACGTGTAGCTTACCCTTGGTAAATGGAATTTCTTGCAAATCTGCCAAGACGGGCAGAATTCCAGGGTTTAGAGGGAAAAAAGTGTTCATTTTCTAATTTGCTTACCTATCGCAGAGTGCCAACCCCCCACTGTGTATGGGCTTCAAACACGAAGCGCAGGTTTTCCATAGGTTCCGGCTTGTAGCATGGCACGGTATTTTATTTGTGAACACCAGACCAAACTTTAATCCTGCGGATTTTAAACAGACAATAGGAGCTAAAGGCTTCTTGTTCAATGGGGACTTTTATTTTCCAACGTAGGTCCATGGACCGTCTGTAAACCTGGGTTTGAGGAGAAGCTGCATACTAATGGCTCAGATATTTCTAACTTTTAACCCTTTGAAGCCCACTGAAACATTGTTGCAATGCTAATATTTTCAAGACTACTTTACCCTAAACCGAGCAACAGCTCTGACCCAAGTTAAGTTTTAGTTTTATGGTAAGTTGATTATAACTCTCTTCCAGGTTTCTTGGTGTGTCAGAGAGTAAAGATTCCTATGGAAAATACTGTTTTTTTTACCACTTCTTTAAGTGTTACCCGCCCACCCCGACGGTTTTCCATTAAACTCTAAATACCACAAGTAAGCTAAACATGGTGTCTTCCAAATATTGTGCATATCTGTAAAACCATGCCAAAGTTATTAGCAAATTATTTTTTAACCCATGCCCCTTCTCAGATCTGCATGAAACCTGGGATTCCTGCCTTGTGTTTAAGTATTCTAAGAGCCTGCCAAATTTCATGCAAAACTAATGTTGTCTTAGTTATTAGAATATGGGGTCATGTGCATTACCTCTCGTGTAAATGCATCCCTGCTATCTGGGCACACTAATGGTGGTTCAAGGTTGAATGAACAACCGACTCCGAATGTTGTATAACAGTTAATTCATTGTTTAATAAACAAAAAGTTTCATATTTGATAATGTCTCAAAGTTTTTTTGGATTTCCAAAGGAATACATTCAATCAGATGAAGTTTCTATAGATCAATAAGAGCTCCGATGCATTTCGGGCTGGGATCGCCCTTTCTCAAGGAGCGCTGTGGAAAGAATGCAAAATACGGGCACATCAATGTTTTAAGCGAAAAACGCATATATGAATTCAATTACGAGGTGTTAGGCAGGTGTGGGGCTGGTGGTGAACTCGGTGAGGGTGTCTAACAAGCAAGCATACATGCCGGTTTGTGGGTCTCAAACAGGGGTTGTGAGGGGTCAGGGTGGGAAAAGGCTACGGAGAGTGAAGGATTAACAATATCATGCTGTGTGTGAGTCCGCTTAGCGGAACGCGGAATGACCCGTTTATGTGACTGGGGTGCGTTAGTTAGCGCGATTAAGTCAATCTTGCGTGATTCAATGTGAGATAAAAGTGAAGTCGGAATCGGAAAAAATTGTACCCCGTGTGGAAACGGGACTTACGTATTAAGTTGAAGTCCCAGTATGCAGGAACCTAAATACAGAATGGCGACCGTTAGCGGTATAGCCTTAAAGGTGTGATGGGGATATGTGAGGAAGTGGTGGCAAACTTACGTTTGTGGAGATTAGTCTCTCATAAACACGGGCGTGTTCATATTGAAGGCTAGGGCGCAGCGGAGTCTGCGACCTTCGTGCAGGATCAACCGGAGTGCTGCAGTGAAGCTGACTTACACAAACAAAGTGTAGGTTAAAAGAAGGACTATGGGATCATGCATTAGCGTGGCGGCCATATTGGAGTGGGGTGTAGTGAATATTAAACCATAGGGGAGTGGTGCTAATAAAAGGGTTACAGCGGGGAAACATACGTTGGTCCGAACTACTTATTGGCAATGCGTATAATAAGTACCACACAGGGTACTATAAATAACAATTAAATTCGAGGCGGTCATTAAGACCGTACGGCTTCATGGCCTGAAGTCTGTAAATCCATGATGTTTCTTTTTGTAGGAGTGTCTTATTCGGATCTTTACCTTCCAGTTTGGGTACCATCTCTAGGACTAAAAACTTCAGTTGCGCAATTTTGTGGGCCGCTTCGATGAAGTGGTTAGCAATGTTCGATTTGGTGTTCTTGGTTCTGATATTGGACTTGTGTTCCGTGATGCGGGTTTTAATTTTCCTGGATGTTTTGCCTACATAAATCATGCCACATGGGCATTTCAACAGGTAGATTAGGTTGCACGAGTCGCATGTGGCGTTCACTTTTAATTTTATGTCAAAGCCCTTCATTGGGTGATTGATGGTGTTCCCTTTTATAATGTTATTGCAGTTACTGCAATGATGACACGGGCGGGTGCCAGTGTATGTCGCGTCTTCCAAGATTTTTTTAGATAAAGTTTCTTTGATGTTTTGTGCTCGGGTGTAAGCAAAAATCGGGGTTTCTTTGAATAAATCTCCAAAATCAGGTTCTGAGGCTAAGATGCGCCAATGCTTCTTGATGATTTTTTTGTATGTTTGACTTGAAGTAGAGTATTTACTGACAATTACCGTTCTGGTATGTGTTGTCTTTGGGACGCTTTGAAGAGCTTGGGAACGTGAAATTGCAGATGCCTTTGTAAGTGCCTCATCAATAATTTCTTTGGGATAACCTCTTTCGGAGAATCTGGTGGACATAGTTTCCATTTGTGTTTTGCTTGTAGCTGGGTCTGACACGATGCGTTTTATTCTCAGCATTTGGCTGTAGGGCAGATGTTTTTTCAGGGAGTTTTGGTGGAAGCTCGTGAAGTGCAAAGTATTGTTGCGGTCGGTGTTTTTCCGATACAAGTCTGTTTGCAGGCCTCGGTTGGTGGATTTGATGAGTACATCTAGGAAAGTTATTTCATCACTGCTGATGTTCCATGTGAGTTCGATACGGTTATCTTTGGAATTCAATGATTTTAATGATGTTTCTAGGTTTTCTCGTGTGTCCTTCCATACAAAGAATAGGTCATCTATGTATCGGGCATAGAATTTGAGGTTGTCCGTCCAATTGCTGTCAGAGTAGATGTAGTTGGTTTCGAATTCACCCATATAGTTGTTCGCGTAGGTGGGTGCTGCGCAATTTCCCATAGCCATCCCTGACAATTGTAGGTACCAGCTTTGTTCGTGTGAGAAGTAGCTATGGTAAAGGGTAAAAACCATAAGTTCCATGAGGAGAGTTTGGAGTGGTTCCGCGATGTCGCTGTTGAGCAAAGCTTTCTCAATGGCTTCGATGCCGCCTCCATGGGGAATGGAGGTGTAGAGACTCTTGACGTCGGCTGTGCACATAATGATGTGTTCATCTTGGTCTATGGGTGTTTGAGACAATTTGATGAGGAAGTCAGTCGTGTCTTTAATATAACTTTTCATATTAGTGACACTAGGTTGAAGATACCGATCAATAAATTTGCCAATCGGTTCATGGATTGAACCTCTGGTGGAGATGATTGGGCGGAATGGTGGGTTTGTGAGATCCTTATGTATTTTTGGTAACATCGTTATGGTGGGACATTTGGGATGTTCCACTGTCAGAAATCTTTTGGTTCTTTCATCAATGGTTTCTTCGTTGAGTGCCTTGTTGATGATGGTCATAAGGTCTGTCTTGAATTGGTTAGTGGGGTTCCCACTTAACGGCATGTAGGTGTCTGGGTCATTTATGTGTTCCATGACTCTTTGGTTGTATAGGTCCGTGTTTAAAATCACAAGGGCCCCGCCTTTGTCTGCTTTCAGGCATTTAATAGAGTTGTTGTTGGAGATTTTTTTCAGGGTGGCTTTGTCCTTGGTGCTTAGGTTTTGACGACTTCTTTTACGGAAATTTATTTTGGAGATGTCTTGTTTCACCAGAGTTTCGAACGTGTCAATACTTTTGTGGCTGCATGGGGGCATGTAGGTGCTAGATGGTCGTAAGCCCATTAATAAATCTGGTTTGACTTCAGTGGATGGTTCCACAACCTTTTCAAAAAAATGTCTCAGACGCAATTTGCGTGTTAACTTAAATGTGCTAACTTCCAGCTCTAGAAGATTGGTGTTGTTTGTGGGAACAAATGACATTCCTCTTTGAAGTACCTTTGTTTCTTGGTCGTTTAGTTGGGTGTCTGAGATGTTGATGACTAGCGATGTTTCTTCGTCTTTTGTCTCGTCTTTGTGGATGATTGGGCCTCTTCTGTATCTTTTGCCTGCTCTCTTACCCTGCCTGGGTCGTTTGTTGAGTTTTGGCCTGATTCTAAAAAAGGCACCGAGGTGGAAGGGTCGCTTGTAGAGCGATTGGATGGTTGATCATGTGAATCCGAAGACGTAGGTTTCTCCGCTGTGGTGCGTCTTGGTGGACGATTGGTGGTGTCACTCCCTGAAGATGAGGTGTCAGTGTTCTGGTTAAAGGGTCTATTACGTCTGCGTTGGGCGTAGATGTCCGCCCAAGTATAGACTTCTCCTAACTTGTAATCCAGGGTGTCCCGGCGGAACTTGCGGATCTTCCGGTCGTTGATGTCTTTCGCATGTTTATCTAATTGCTTGTTAACGTCTTCGAGAATCTGTTTCAGTTCTTCGGGATCAATAGCTTCTTCCATTTCGTGTTCAATATCTGTGATTTCTTTAGACAGTTCCGAGAGAATTCCAGACAGTTCTTCCACAATAAGAAGAATGAGGTCCAAGCTGCATTTATTTAAGATGGCATTCCATCTTTCTTGAAAAGCTGAAGAATTCTTACATAAAGAAGGTTTTAATGCAATCCTTAGTCCTCTGGGAATGCGCAGGACCTTGTGATATTTAATGAGTGTGTTGGCATGAAGTTTTTGGTTTATACGTCTTTTAGAAAGGTAAAGTAGCTGTTTAACGCATTGTTCTTTCGTTCGGCTTGACGTGGCTTGGGTTAAGTCTTCATTGATGAGCGCGTAGATGCGTTCTGTCTCATCTTTATCGAATGCTAGTACACTGGCGTGTGCTTCAGTGGACTTGGATATTTCCTCGTACTGCATGTTCGAGGTGCATGCTGCCTGCCAATTGGGCAGTGAAAGTAGGCTTACAAGGGTTGGTTGGCACGGCGCACTGCTTGATGGTGGGAGTTGAAGGTATCTGGAGTTTCTAGAGTTTTGTGGAAATATCTAGGTGCACCAGCAGGTAGCGTTACTGTCCTGGAACGCTGGTGATAGAATATGGGGTCATGTGCATTACCTCTCGTGTAAATGCATCCCTGCTATCTGGGCACACTAATGGTGGTTCAAGGTTGAATGAACAACCGACTCCGAATGTTGTATAACAGTTAATTCATTGTTTAATAAACAAAAAGTTTCATATTTGATAATGTCTCAAAGTTTTTTTGGATTTCCAAAGGAATACATTCAATCAGATGAAGTTTCTATAGATCAATAAGAGCTCCGATGCATTTCGGGCTGGGATCGCCCTTTCTCAAGGAGCGCTGTGGAAAGAATGCAAAATACGGGCACATCAATGTTTTAAGCAAAAAACGCATATATGAATTCAATTACGAGGTGTTAGGCAGGTGTGGGGCTGGTGGTGAACTCGGTGAGGGTGTCTAACAAGCAAGCATACATGCCGGTTTGTGGGTCTCAAACAGGGGTTGTGAGGGGTCAGGGTGGGAAAAGGCTACGGAGAGTGAAGGATTAACAATATCATGCTGTGTGTGAGTCCGCTTAGCGGAACGCGGAATGACCCGTTTATGTGACTGGGGTGCGTTAGTTAGCGCGATTAAGTCAATCTTGCGTGATTCAATGTGAGATAAAAGTGAAGTCGGAATCGGAAAAAATTGTACCCCGTGTGGAAACGGGACTTACGTATTAAGTTGAAGTCCCAGTATGCAGGAACCTAAATACAGAATGGCGACCGTTAGCGGTATAGCCTTAAAGGTGTGATGGGGATATGTGAGGAAGTGGTGGCAAACTTACGTTTGTGGAGATTAGTCTCTCATAAACACGGGCGTGTTCATATTGAAGGCTAGGGAGCAGCGGAGTCTGCGACCTTCGTGCAGGATCAACCGGAGTGCTGCAGTGAAGCTGACTTACACAAACAAAGTGTAGGTTAAAAGAAGGACTATGGGATCATGCATTAGCGTGGCGGCCATATTGGAGTGGGGTGTAGTGAATATTAAACCATAGGGGAGTGGTGCTAATAAAAGGGTTACAGCGGGGAAACATACGTTGGTCCGAACTACTTATTGGCAATGCGTATAATAAGTACCACACAGGGTACTATAAATAACAATTAAATTCGAGGCGGTCATTAAGACCGTACGGCTTCATGGCCTGAAGTCTGTAAATCCATGATGTTTCTTTTTGTAGGAGTGTCTTATTCGGATCTTTACCTTCCAGTTTGGGTACCATCTCTAGGACTAAAAACTTCAGTTGCGCAATTTTGTGGGCCGCTTCGATGAAGTGGTTAGCAATGTTCGATTTGGTGTTCTTGGTTCTGATATTGGACTTGTGTTCCGTGATGCGGGTTTTAATTTTCCTGGATGTTTTGCCTACATAAATCATGCCACATGGGCATTTCAACAGGTAGATTAGGTTGCACGAGTCGCATGTGGCGTTCACTTTTAATTTTATGTCAAAGCCCTTCATTGGGTGATTGATGGTGTTCCCTTTTATAATGTTATTGCAGTTACTGCAATGATGACACGGGCGGGTGCCAGTGTATGTCGCGTCTTCCAAGATTTTTTTAGATAAAGTTTCTTTGATGTTTTGTGCTCGGGTGTAAGCAAAAATCGGGGTTTCTTTGAATAAATCTCCAAAATCAGGTTCTGAGGCTAAGATGCGCCAATGCTTCTTGATGATTTTTTTGTATGTTTGACTTGAAGTAGAGTATTTACTGACAATTACCGTTCTGGTATGTGTTGTCTTTGGGACGCTTTGAAGAGCTTGGGAACGTGAAATTGCAGATGCCTTTGTAAGTGCCTCATCAATAATTTCTTTGGGATAACCTCTTTCGGAGAATCTGGTGGACATAGTTTCCATTTGTGTTTTGCTTGTAGCTGGGTCTGACACGATGCGTTTTATTCTCAGCATTTGGCTGTAGGGCAGATGTTTTTTCAGGGAGTTTTGGTGGAAGCTCGTGAAGTGCAAAGTATTGTTGCGGTCGGTGTTTTTCCGATACAAGTCTGTTTGCAGGCCTCGGTTGGTGGATTTGATGAGTACATCTAGGAAAGTTATTTCATCACTGCTGATGTTCCATGTGAGTTCGATACGGTTATCTTTGGAATTCAATGATTTTAATGATGTTTCTAGGTTTTCTCGTGTGTCCTTCCATACAAAGAATAGGTCATCTATGTATCGGGCATAGAATTTGAGGTTGTCCGTCCAATTGCTGTCAGAGTAGATGTAGTTGGTTTCGAATTCACCCATATAGTTGTTCGCGTAGGTGGGTGCTGCGCAATTTCCCATAGCCATCCCTGACAATTGTAGGTACCAGCTTTGTTCGTGTGAGAAGTAGCTATGGTAAAGGGTAAAAACCATAAGTTCCATGAGGAGAGTTTGGAGTGGTTCCGCGATGTCGCTGTTGAGCAAAGCTTTCTCAATGGCTTCGATGCCGCCTCCATGGGGAATGGAGGTGTAGAGACTCTTGACGTCGGCTGTGCACATAATGATGTGTTCATCTTGGTCTATGGGTGTTTGAGACAATTTGATGAGGAAGTCAGTCGTGTCTTTAATATAACTTTTCATATTAGTGACACTAGGTTGAAGATACCGATCAATAAATTTGCCAATCGGTTCATGGATTGAACCTCTGGTGGAGATGATTGGGCGGAATGGTGGGTTTGTGAGATCCTTATGTATTTTTGGTAACATCGTTATGGTGGGACATTTGGGATGTTCCACTGTCAGAAATCTTTTGGTTCTTTCATCAATGGTTTCTTCGTTGAGTGCCTTGTTGATGATGGTCATAAGGTCTGTCTTGAATTGGTTAGTGGGGTTCCACTTAACGGCATGTAGGTGTCTGGGTCATTTATGTGTTCCATGACTCTTTGGTTGTATAGGTCCGTGTTTAAAATCACAAGGGCCCCGCCTTTGTCTGCTTTCAGGCATTTAATAGAGTTGTTGTTGGCGATTTTTTTCAGGGTGGCTTTGTCCTTGGTGCTTAGGTTTTGACGACTTCTTTTACGGAAATTTATTTTGGAGATGTCTTGTTTCACCAGAGTTTCGAACGTGTCAATACTTTTGTGGCTGCATGGGGGCATGTAGGTGCTAGATGGTCGTAAGCCCATTAATAAATCTGGTTTGACTTCAGTGGATGGTTCCACAACCTTTTCAAAAAAATGTCTCAGACGCAATTCGCGTGTTAACTTAAATGTGCTAACTTCCAGCTCTAGAAGATTGGTGTTGTTTGTGGGAACAAATGACATTCCTCTTTGAAGTACCTTTGTTTCTTGGTCGTTTAGTTGGGTGTCTGAGATGTTGATGACTAGCGATGTTTCTTCGTCTTTTGTCTCGTCTTTGTGGATGATTGGGCCTCTTCTGTATCTTTTGCCTGCTCTCTTACCCCGCCTGGGTCGTTTGTTGAGTTTTGGCCTGATTCTAAAAAAGGCACCGAGGTGGAAGGGTCGCTTGTAGAGCGATTGGATGGTTGATCATGTAAATCCGAAGACGTAGGTTTCTCCGCTGTGGTGCGTCTTGGTGGACGATTGGTGGTGTCACTCCCTGAAGATGAGGTGTCAGTGTTCTGGTTAAAGGGTCTATTACGTCTGCGTTGGGCGTAGATGTCCGCCCAAGTATAGACTTCTCCTAACTTGTAATCCAGGGTGTCCCGGCGGAACTTGCGGATCTTCCGGTCGTTGATGTCTTTCGCATGTTTATCTAATTGCTTGTTAACGTCTTCGAGAATCTGTTTCAGTTCTTCGGGATCAATAGCTTCTTCCATTTCGTGTTCAATATCTGTGATTTCTTTAGACAGTTCCGAGAGAATTCCAGACAGTTCTTCCACAATAAGAAGAATGAGGTCCAAGCTGCATTTATTTAAGATGGCATTCCATCTTTCTTGAAAAGCTGAAGAATTCTTACATAAAGAAGGTTTTAATGCAATCCTTAGTCCTCTGGGAATGCGCAGGACCTTGTGATATTTAATGAGTGTGTTGGCATGAAGTTTTTGGTTTATACGTCTTTTAGAAAGGTAAAGTAGCTGTTTAACGCATTGTTCTTTCGTTCGGCTTGACGTGGCTTGGGTTAAGTCTTCATTGATGAGCGCGTAGATGCGTTCTGTCTCATCTTTATCGAATGCTAGTACACTGGCGTGTGCTTCAGTGGACTTGGATATTTCCTCGTACTGCATGTTCGAGGTGCGTGCTGCCTGCCAATTGGGCAGTGAAAGTAGGCTTACAAGGGTTGGTTGGCACGGCGCACTGCTTGATGGTGGGAGTTGAAGGTATCTGGAGTTTCTAGAGTTTTGTGGAAATATCTAGGTGCACCAGCAGGTAGCGTTACTGTCCTGGAACGCTGGTGATAGAATATGGGGTCATGTGCATTACCTCTCGTGTAAATGCATCCCTGCTATCTGGGCACACTAATGGTGGTTCAAGGTTGAATGAACAACCGACTCCGAATGTTGTATAACAGTTAATTCATTGTTTAATAAACAAAAAGTTTCATATTTGATAATGTCTCAAAGTTTTTTTGGATTTCCAAAGGAATACATTCAATCAGATGAAGTTTCTATAGATCAATAAGAGCTCCGATGCATTTCGGGCTGGGATCGCCCTTTCTCAAGGAGCGCTGTGGAAAGAATGCAAAATACAGGCACATCAATGTTTTAAGCGAAAAACACATATATGAATTCAATTACGAGGTGTTAGGCAGGTGTGGGGCTGGTGGTGAACTCGGTGAGGGTGTCTAACAAGCAAGCATACATGCCGGTTTGTGGGTCTCAAACAGGGGTTGTGAGGGGTCAGGGTGGGAAAAGGCTACGGAGAGTGAAGGATTAACAATATCATGCTGTGTGTGAGTCCGCTTAGCAGAACGCGGAATGACCCGTTTATGTGACTGGGGTGCGTTAGTTAGCGCGATTAAGTCAATCTTGCGTGATTCAATGTGAGATAAAAGTGAAGTCGGAATCGGAAAAAATTGGACCCCGTGTGGAAACGGGACTTACGTATTAAGTTGAAGTCCCAGTATGCAGGAACCTAAATACAGAATGGCGACCGTTAGCGGTATAGCCTTAAAGGTGTGATGGGGATATGTGAGGAAGTGGTGGCAAACTTACGTTTGTGGAGATTAGTCTCTCATAAACACGGGCGTGTTCATATTGAAGGCTAGGGAGCAGCGGAGTCTGCGACCTTCGTGCAGGATCAACCGGAGTGCTGCAGTGAAGCTGACTTACACAAACAAAGTGTAGGTTAAAAGAAGGACTATGGGATCATGCATTAGCGTGGCGGCCATATTGGAGTGGGGTGTAGTGAATATTAAACCATAGGGGAGTGGTGCTAATAAAAGGGTTACAGCGGGGAAACATACGTTGGTCCGAACTACTTATTGGCAATGCGTATAATAAGTACCACACAGGGTACTATAAATAACAATTAAATTCGAGGCGGTCATTAAGACCGTACGGCTTCATGGCCTGAAGTCTGTAAATCCATGATGTTTCTTTTTGTAGGAGTGTCTTATTCGGATCTTTACCTTCCAGTTTGGGTACCATCTCTAGGACTAAAAACTTCAGTTGCGCAATTTTGTGGGCCGCTTCGATGAAGTGGTTAGCAATGTTCGATTTGGTGTTCTTGGTTCTGATATTGGACTTGTGTTCCGTGATGCGGGTTTTAATTTTCCTGGATGTTTTGCCTACATAAATCATGCCACATGGGCATTTCAACAGGTAGATTAGGTTGCACGAGTCACATGTGGCGTTCACTTTTAATTTTATGTCAAAGCCCTTCATTGGGTGATTGATGGTGTTCCCTTTTATAATGTTATTGCAGTTACTGCAATGATGACACGGGCGGGTGCCAGTGTATGTCGCGTCTTCCAAGATTTTTTTAGATAAAGTTTCTTTGATGTTTTGTGCTCGGGTGTAAGCAAAAATCGGGGTTTCTTTGAATAAATCTCCAAAATCAGGTTCTGAGGCTAAGATGCGCCAATGCTTCTTGATGATTTTTTTGTATGTTTGACTTGAAGTAGAGTATTTACTGACAATTACCGTTCTGGTATGTGTTGTCTTTGGGACGCTTTGAAGAGCTTGGGAACGTGAAATTGCAGATGCCTTTGTAAGTGCCTCATCAATAATTTCTTTGGGATAACCTCTTTCGGAGAATCTGGTGGACATAGTTTCCATTTGTGTTTTGCTTGTAGCTGGGTCTGACACGATGCGTTTTATTCTCAGCATTTGGCTGTAGGGCAGATGTTTTTTCAGGGAGTTTTGGTGGAAGCTCGTGAAGTGCAAAGTATTGTTGCGGTCGGTGTTTTTCCGATACAAGTCTGTTTGCAGGCCTCGGTTGGTGGATTTGATGAGTACATCTAGGAAAGTTATTTCATCACTGCTGATGTTCCATGTGAGTTCGATACGGTTATCTTTGGAATTCAATGATTTTAATGATGTTTCTAGGTTTTCTCGTGTGTCCTTCCATACAAAGAATAGGTCATCTATGTATCGGGCATAGAATTTGAGGTTGTCCGTCCAATTGCTGTCAGAGTAGATGTAGTTGGTTTCGAATTCACCCATATAGATGTTCGCGTAGGTGGGTGCTGCGCAATTTCCCATAGCCATCCCTGACAATTGTAGGTACCAGCTTTGTTCGTGTGAGAAGTAGCTATGGTAAAGGGTAAAAACCATAAGTTCCATGAGGAGAGTTTGGAGTGGTTCCGCGATGTCGCTGTTGAGCAAAGCTTTCTCAATGGCTTCGATGCCGCCTCCATGGGGAATGGAGGTGTAGAGACTCTTGACGTCGGCTGTGCACATAATGATGTGTTCATCTTGGTCTATGGGTGTTTGAGACAATTTGATGAGGAAGTCAGTCGTGTCTTTAATATAACTTTTCATATTAGTGACACTAGGTTGAAGATACCGATCAATAAATTTGCCAATCGGTTCATGGATTGAACCTCTGGTGGAGATGATTGGGCGGAATGGTGGGTTTGTGAGATCCTTATGTATTTTTGGTAACATCGTTATGGTGGGACATTTGGGATGTTCCACTGTCAGAAATCTTTTGGTTCTTTCATCAATGGTTTCTTCGTTGAGTGCCTTGTTGATGATGGTCATAAGGTCTGTCTTGAATTGGTTAGTGGGGTTCCACTTAACGGCATGTAGGTGTCTGGGTCATTTATGTGTTCCATGACTCTTTGGTTGTATAGGTCCGTGTTTAAAATCACAAGGGCCCCGCCTTTGTCTGCTTTCAGGCATTTAATAGAGTTGTTGTTGGCGATTTTTTTCAGGGTGGCTTTGTCCTTGGTGCTTAGGTTTTGACGACTTCTTTTACGGAAATTTATTTTGGAGATGTCTTGTTTCACCAGAGTTTCGAACGTGTCAATACTTTTGTGGCTGCATGGGGGCATGTAGGTGCTAGATGGTCGTAAGCCCATTAATAAATCTGGTTTGACTTCAGTGGATGGTTCCACAACCTTTTAAAAAAAATGTCTCAGACGCAATTTGCGTGTTAACTTAAATGTGCTAACTTCCAGCTCTAGAAGATTGGTGTTGTTTGTGGGAACCATCCACTGAAGTCAAACCAGATTTATTAATGGGCTTACGACCATCTAGCACCTACATGCCCCCATGCAGCCACAAAAGTATTGACACGTTCGAAACTCTGGTGAAACAAGACATCTCCAAAATAAATTTCCGTAAAAGAAGTCGTCAAAACCTAAGCACCAAGGACAAAGCCACCCTGAAAAAAATCGCCAACAACAACTCTATTAAATGCCTGAAAGCAGACAAAGGCGGGGCCCTTGTGATTTTAAACACGGACCTATACAACCAAAGAGTCATGGAACACATAAATGACCCAGACACCTACATGCCGTTAAGTGGGAACCCCACTAACCAATTCAAGACAGACCTTATGACCATCATCAACAAGGCACTCAACGAAGAAACCATTGATGAAAGAACCAAAAGATTTCTGACAGTGGAACATCCCAAATGTCCCACAATAACGATGTTACCAAAAATACATAAGGATCTCACAAACCCACCATTCCGCCCAATCATCTCCACCAGAGGTTCAATCCATGAACCGATTGGCAAATTTATTGATCGGTATCTTCAACCTAGTGTCACTAATATGAAAAGTTATATTAAAGACACGACTGACTTCCTCATCAAATTGTCTCAAACACCCATAGACCAAGATGAACACATCATTATGTGCACAGCCGACGTCAAGAGTCTCTACACCTCCATTCCCCATGGAGGCGGCATCGAAGCCATTGAGAAAGCTTTGCTCAACAGCGACATCGCGGAACCACTCCAAACTCTCCTCATGGAACTTATGGTTTTTACCCTTTACCATAGCTACTTCTCACACGAACAAAGCTGGTACCTACAATTGTCAGGGATGGCTATGGGAAATTGCGCAGCACCCACCTACGCGAACAACTATATGGGTGAATTCGCAACCAACTACATCTACTCTGACAGCAATTGGACGGACAACCTCAAATTCTATGCCCGATACATAGATGACCTATTCTTTGTATGGAAGGACACACGAGAAAACCTAGAAACATCATTAAAATCATTGAATTCCAAAGATAACCGTATCGAACTCACATGGAACATCAGCAGTGATGAAATAACTTTCCTAGATGTACTCATCAAATCCACCAACCGAGGCCTGCAAACAGACTTGTATCGGAAAAACACCGACCGCAACAATACTTTGCACTTCACGAGCTTCCACCAAAACTCCCTGAAAAAACATCTGCCCTACAGCCAAATGCTGAGAATAAAACGCATCGTGTCAGACCCAGCTACAAGCAAAACACAAATGGAAACTATGTCCACCAGATTCTCCGAAAGAGGTTATCCCAAAGAAATTATTGATGAGGCACTTACAAAGGCATCTGCAATTTCACGTTCCCAAGCTCTTCAAAGCGTCCCAAAGACAACACATACCAGAACGGTAATTGTCAGTAAATACTCTACTTCAAGTCAAACATACAAAAAAATCATCAAGAAGCATTGGCGCATCTTAGCCTCAGAACCTGATTTTGGAGATTTATTCAAAGAAACCCCGATTTTTGCTTACACCCGAGCACAAAACATCAAAGAAACTTTATCTAAAAAAATCTTGGAAGACGCGACATACACTGGCACCCGCCCGTGTCATCATTGCAGTAACTGCAATAACATTATAAAAGGGAACACCATCAATCACCCAATGAAGGGCTTTGACATAAAATTAAAAGTGAACGCCACATGCGACTCGTGCAACCTAATCTACCTGTTGAAATGCCCATGTGGCATGATTTATGTAGGCAAAACATCCAGGAAAATTAAAACCCGCATCACGGAACACAAGTCCAATATCAGAACCAAGAACACCAAATCGAACATTGCTAACCACTTCATCGAAGCGGCCCACAAAATTGCGCAACTGAAGTTTTTAGTCCTAGAGATGGTACCCAAACTGGAAGGTAAAGATCCGAATAAGACACTCCTACAAAAAGAAACATCATGGATTTACAGACTTCAGGCCATGAAGCCGTACGGTCTTAATGACCGCCTCGAATTTAATTGTTATTTATAGTACCCTGTGTGGTACTTATTATACGCATTGCCAATAAGTAGTTCGGACCAACGTATGTTTCCCCGCTGTAACCCTTTTATTAGCACCACTCCCCTATGGTTTAATATTCACTACACCCCACTCCAATATGGCCGCCACGCTAATGCATGATCCCATAGTCCTTCTTTTAACCTACACTTTGTTTGTGTAAGTCAGCTTCACTGCAGCACTCCGGTTGATCCTGCACGAAGGTCGCAGACTCCGCTGCTCCCTAGCCTTCAATATGAACACGCCCGTGTTTATGAGAGACTAATCTCCACAAACGTAAGTTTGCCACCACTTCCTCACATATCCCCATCACACCTTTAAGGCTATACCGCTAACGGTCGCCATTCTGTATTTAGGTTCCTGCATACTGGGACTTCAACTTAATACGTAAGTCCCGTTTCCACACGGGGTACAATTTTTTCCGATTCCGACTTCACTTTTATCTCACATTGAATCACGCAAGATTGACTTAATCGCGCTAACTAACGCACCCCAGTCACATAAACGGGTCATTCCGCGTTCCGCTAAGCGGACTCACACACAGCATGATATTGTTAATCCTTCACTCTCCGTAGCCTTTTCCCACCCTGACCCCTCACAACCCCTGTTTGAGACCCACAAACCGGCATGTATGCTTGCTTGTTAGACACCCTCACCGAGTTCACCACCAGCCCCACACCTGCCTAACACCTCGTAATTGAATTCATATATGCGTTTTTCCCTTAAAACATTGATGTGCCCGTATTTTGCATTCTTTCCACAGCGCTCCTTGAGAAAGGGCGATCCCAGCCCGAAATGCATCGGAGCTCTTATTGATCTATAGAAACTTCATCTGATTGAATGTATTCCTTTGGAAATCCAAAAAAACTTTGAGACATTATCAAATATGAAACTTTTTGTTTATTAAACAATGAATTAACTGTTATACAACATTCGGAGTCGGTTGTTCATTCAACCTTGAACCACCATTAGTGTGCCCAGATAGCAGGGATGCATTTACACGAGAGGTAATGCACATGACCCCATATTCTAATAACTAAGACAACATTAGTTTTGCATGAAATTTGGCAGGCTCTTAGAATACTTAAACACAAGGCAGGAATCCCAGGTTTCATGCAGATCTGAGAAGGGGCATGGGTTAAAAAATAATTTGCTAATAACTTTGGCATGGTTTTACAGATATGCACAATATTTGGAAGACACCATGTTTAGCTTACTTGTGGTATTTAGAGTTTAATGGAAAACCGTCGGGGTGGGCGGGTAACACTTAAAGAAGTGGTAAAAAAAACAGTATTTTCCATAGGAATCTTTACTCTCTGACACACCAAGAAACCTGGAAGAGAGTTATAATCAACTTACCATAAAACTAAAACTTAACTTGGGTCAGAGCTGTTGCTCGGTTTAGGGTAAAGTAGTCTTGAAAATATTAGCATTGCAACAATGTTTCAGTGGGCTTCAAAGGGTTAAAAGTTAGAAATATCTGAGCCATTAGTATGCAGCTTCTCCTCAAACCCAGGTTTACAGACGGTCCATGGACCTACGTTGGAAAATAAAAGTCCCCATTGAACAAGAAGCCTTTAGCTCCTATTGTCTGTTTAAAATCCGCAGGATTAAAGTTTGGTCTGGTGTTCACAAATAAAATACCGTGCCATGCTACAAGCCGGAACCTATGGAAAACCTGCGCTTCGTGTTTGAAGCCCATACACAGTGGGGGGTTGGCACTCTGCGATAGGTAAGCAAATTAGAAAATGAACACTTTTTTCCCTCTAAACCCTGGAATTCTGCCCGTCTTGGCAGATTTGCAAGAAATTCCATTTACCAAGGGTAAGCTACACGTGCCAAGGTTCTGCCGAATTGCATACTGCTCCATAACACAACACAAAAGATATTAGCAAATAAAGGAATTTTTTATCCCTGCTTTAACTTTTCACCCGTTGTTGGATTTGCCGAGAACTTGAGATTCCTGCATTGGGCTCAACTTGCTAACAGTCTATCAAATAACATGCTGATTAATTTAATACTGCTAATGCTGTTTGCAAATGAAACATATTTTGAACCCCTAGTTAACACAGCCCTTCCTTGATGAATTTACATGCAACTCAGTATATCAAGGCTAAGCTAAACATTGTTTTTATACCAATTTTTATTGACACGTGAACAACCCGACATGATACAATAATAATTAGAATGACGTATGTAGACCGCAAATAGCAGGGCAAGTCCACACTCCATTGAGGCAGGGGTGAGCCGTGTGCCTTGCATTCTCCTGGGTAGCTTGGTGTCCACTTTAGCGTGTCTTTTAGACTATTGAAAATTAACTGTACACTAAAAGAAATGAAAACAACACCCCTCTACCCTCCACTCCTAGGAAACTTTCTAGGGCAACAGTTGTAAGGATTATTGCCAAGTAGAAAGAGTGTACGCAAACAGCTTTGCGGTTGAACAAAAGAAGATGGTGACAGGGTATGGGAGTCATCTCTCAGCCAGAGCAGGATATCGCAGAGGGTTGGGCCCCAGTGATCTGCTGTGATCTGTGGACTTTTTGAATTTCTGCGCGCCAGTGTAGGAAGAATTGGGGAGTGGCCGACTTCCACCATACCACTAAGGCTCTATTGGTCAGGAAGAGCGCCAGGTCTGGGAAGTGTGCCGTGGCCCTCCTGGTCTTGGGTGCGGGTATAGTCCCATTAGGCAATGTTGGGCTGTAGTCAGACGCCCCCCACCCATGGGCCTCGCTATGTAGGCAAGAGCCGTGCCCCAAAGTTGTCATAAGGGTCCATAGCACAGAACATATGTACCACACATGCCGGTTCAATTTTATATCTGAGGCATTCAGCGGTGACTGGAGGGTAAATGGTATGGAGCCAGTGTGTGGGGGTGGGTGAGGTAGACCCTGTGAAGAAAAAAAAACTACATATATTTGAGCCGAGGGTTAGGGGGGATTTTGCTAAGGTATTCTAGCACTCTCAGCCAGTCTGAATCATGGAACGGCTGTCTCTGCGAGGCTTCCCACCCAGAGTGTAAGCGTGTGTGTACTGTCATGGTGGTCTGCCTCCGGGAGAGTGTGGGTTGTATAAGCTGTCCAGTCTAGTCTTCGGTGGTGCTATAGCAGGGCAGCATGTGACTTTCTCACCTAGGCCAGCAACCCCTCGGATCCTCCCCGCCTCCAATTTATGGGGGCCCAGACTGGCAGCTAAGTGCCCGACAGGCACCCAACCAGTCTTGATACACACCCCATGGAGCACGGCCTCAAACGCGTCCCACTCCACTAGCGGAGGGAGGTTGAACCTGCATTGTGTACTAAATAGGAGGCAATAGTATCTGAAAGAAACAGGTTAGTTTTAGATTCCTTACCTTAGAATATCCCCAGGCGTCAGACTGGATCCGGAAAGTTTTGCGTAGCAGTACCCCTGCGCGTCGGTAGGTGTTGTCTGCGGCTCCGCGTCCGTCGTCTGCGTCGTTGGCGCCGGGAAGACGTCGTCGGAGTACTTAGATGCCGCCCACGCGCACTGACGTCAGTTTTTCTTTTTTCCACGCCAGCAAGCGCAGGTCCGGAAAAAGCAGTACTTCTTAGTCAATTTTTGACTAACTTTTTCGATCCTTTTTGGCTCCTTTTTCGAGTCGGTAGACTCTCGGTGCCGATAGGGATGCCAGAGCTCAGACCCTGTGCCGATTGTAACCGCCTGATGTCGGTTACCGACCCCCACCGTCGGTGCCTTTATTGCCTTGGGGCCGACCACGATGACAAGTCGTGCTGCGACTGCCGGGCCTTGACGTAGAAGGCTAGGCGGGAGTGGTCCCGTAAGTGCCTCGAGCTCCGGCAGTCGGCCCCGCGCCGTTCACGGTCCCGGTCGAGGAGGAGGTTGAAGGACCGGTCGCAGGGCCACAGTCATCACAGCTCAGCGAGTCGACACCATTCGTCGGGCTCCAAGTCCTCAGGTAAGAGGCACAAGAAGTCGAAGAGACGACATTGCTCTTCCGACTCCCCCCAACGCTCGCGCGATGCGGCCGGGGGTTCGGGCAACACCGCCCATGCGGCTCCGCCGGAGGCGCAGGGGCCGCGGTCAGCTCCATACCCGCCGGTCCCTGGGCTGAACGCGACGCCGGAGGAGATCGATGCCTTCCTCATGGCCATTAGGTCGATCTCTCCTCCGTCGGGTCTCGCTGTGGTGCCTTCGGCCCCGTCAGATCCGGCGGCGGACCAGCATCGCTCGACGCCGCATTCGACGCTGAGAGAAGAGCAATTCTTCTACGATCCGGCCCCATCCTTTGCACCTGAATATGAGGAGATGGGAGGCGAGGAGGATTGGGAGGGGTCTGAGGACCCTCTGGCACAGCAGTGCCAGTCATATCAGGACTGGGCAGTTGAGCTAGGGGAGGCCAGTGGTCTGGAGACTTCGCCCGACACCTGATTTATCTCCCCTCCTACCGTGGCTATGGAGGAGGGGGCTGCTTACAGCGTGGTGTTGACGAGGGCAGCCAAGGCCTTGTCTCTTGAGCTCTCCGTCGCGGCCATGAGGACTAACCTCCTCACCGAGGCCCTCAAACCGCAGGCATGCTCTTCAGAGCCTCTACTGCCGTTTAATGATGCCCTTACTGATGTTCTGTTGGGCACCTGGTCCAAGCCCGCTACAGGCCCCCCTGTAGATCGGAACGTGGTCAGACGCCACTGCCCGGCCCCGGGCGACCCAGCTTCCTGTCCACCCACCCCACCCCGAGAGCCTGGTTATCCAGGCCTCTAACTCCCAGACCGCATTCCCGACTGCCCCTCCTGATCGGGAATCCAAAAGGTATGACCAATTTGGTAAGAAGCTGTTCTCACTTAGTTTGGGGTTGCGGTCGGTCAACACCGCTTGCCTTTTGGGCCGTTACACCCACTCTCTGTGGGACACGGTTGCAGACGTGCTGCCAGACTGCCCAGAGGAGGCCCGGGCAAAACTCGCTCAAGCCCTTGCGGAAAGGCGAGATGCAGCACGGTACTCTATTCGATGTGGGCTGGATACCACGGACTCGCTAGGCCGGGCGATTTCCACGACGGTGGCGGTTCGCCGCCACACCTGGCTAAGGTCCACCAACTTCTCGGCTGATGTCCAGAACACACTCATGGACTTGCCGTTTGATGGCCGTCGCCTTTTTGGCGACAAGGCAGACAGTGCGCTTGAGCATTTCAAGGACTCCAGGGCTACGGCCAAGTCCTTGGGCCTGTCGGGCTAGCACCAGCAAACTTCTGCCTTTCGCTCCTTTTGTGGCCAAGGAAGGTACGCCCCCTCACGTCCTACCATCCAGCCCGGCGGCATACGTGGTAACCGCCGTGGCGGTGCCAGGGGACAGAAGCGAGGCCAGTCCACATCCACCCCCGCAGCATCCGCCTCAAAGCCTTCCTAGTCCGAGCTTTCAGGCCCATTTGACGCCAGTGGGGGGCAGGGTTCGCCATCACCTCCTCCACTTGCGCACAATCACATCGGACAGGTGGGTGCTGCAAATTGTCTGAAGGGGCTACTCCCTCCCCTTCGAGGCGACCCCTCCAGCCATGCCACAGCAGTATCACCGTGTGTCGGGGGATCACTTGCATCTTCTGCAAGAGGAAGTTATGGCCCTCTTGGCCAAGGGGGCCATCAAGCAGGTTCCTGGGCCAGAAGTAGGGTGTGGTTGTTACTCCCACTACTTTCTGGCTCCCAAGAAGGGCAAAAGGGGGCCTGCGCCCTATCTTGGACCTGCGGAACTTCAACGGCTTCCTCCAGAAGGAGAAGTTCAAAATGCTGACTTTGGCTCAGGTCTTAGCTACCCTAGACCCCGGAGACTGGATGGTAGAGTTGGACTTGCAGGACGCATATTTTTACATCCCCGTCCTGCCGGCCCACCGGCGTTACCTGCGGTTCACGGTAGGCCAAGAGCACTTTCAGTTTACCGTGCTCCCCTTCGGCCTTGCCAGCGCCCCGTGGGTGTTCACAAAAGTGAGGGCGGTGGTCGCAGCTCATCTGCGCAGATTAGGGGTTTCAGTCTTCCCCTATCTCGACGACTGGTGGTTGAAGGCGGGCTCGCCACAGACAGTCGTCAGCCACCTCCAGACTATGGCCAACCTCCTGCACCTGCTGGGGTTCTCCATTAATGTGCCGAAGTCACACCTGTGTCCCTCTCAGAAGCTCCTCTTCATCGGAGCGGTTTTGAATTCAGCGCAGTTTCGGGTTTATCCTCCCGAACAGCGAGTTCTGGATATTCAGGCTCTGATTACGATCTTTCAGCCTTTATCCCAAGTCTCGGTCAGGTCGACCCTGCGGCTTCTGGGGCTGATGGCCTCCTGCATCCTTCTGGTGCATCACGCCATGCGGATGCGGGCTCTGCAGTGGGACCTGAAGTTTCAGTGGGCCCAGCATCAGGGCAACCTGTCCGACCACTTCCTGATCTCGGAGGGCACTGCGAGACAGTTGCAGAGGTGGCTCACGGACCGTGATTGGGTCAGCGGTAGATCTCTCTCCCTACCCCAACCAGAGCACGTAGTGGTCACGGATGCATCCCTCTTGGGATGGGGGGCCACATGGGAGAGAGGGAGATCAGAGGCCTCTGGTCTCCGGTGGAGTCTCTGCTCCATATCAACCTTCTGGTGCTGCGGGCGATCCGGCTTACACTGAAAGCCTTCCTTCCCTTTGTCAGGGGATGTATAGTGCAGGTGTTCACGGACAACACCACCACCATGTGGTACTGCAACAAACAGGGCGGGGTGGGGTAGTGGACCCTTTGTCAGGAGGCTCTGCACCTCTGGCAATGGCGGGATCACCAGGGCTTGTCCCTGGTGGTTCAACACCTGGCAGGTTCCCTGAACGCCAGGGCGGAGAAACTCAGCCATCGGTGCATGATGGCTTACAAATGGCGTATCAACTCGGTCGTGGGGCAAGGTCTCTTTCAGCAGTGGGGAGAGCCTTGGTTATATCTATTCGCCACAGAAAAGAGCGCACAATGTCCTCAGTTCTGCGCATTGGAATTTCCAAGGCGGCACTCGCTCGGAGACGCTTTTCGTCTCGAGTGAGGCTGCGGTCTGTTGTACGCCTTTCTGCCTATACCACTTTTGCCCAGAGTGCTGAAGAAGATCAGGCACGACCGGGCCCAAGTCATCCTTGTGGCTCTGGACTGGGCACGATGATACTGGTATCCTGAGCTACTCAGCATGTCAGTCGATCCCCCGATTCGTCTGCCCCTTCAGGAGGACCTTCTGTTGTAGCAGCAGGGGACAGTCCTCCACCCGAACCTGTCCAGTCGTCACCTCCATGCATGGAGATTGAGCGGCGACAGTTGAGGCCATTTGACTTGCCTCCTGAAGTCTGTGATGTCATTCTGGCAGCCAGGCGTCCCTCCACAAAATCGGTATACGCCTGCAGGTGGAACAAATTTGTGGCATGGTGAACAGCAAAGGCTGTGGATCCCCTTTCTGCCCTCCTTTCAGAGGTTCTCCTCTTTCTTCTTTCTCTTGCTCAGCAGGGCTCTGCTCTGGGCACTATCAAAGGCTACCTCTCTGCCATTTCAGCTTTCTTAAGGCTCCCTGATCAGCCTTCTCTTTTTAAGTCCCCTGTTGTAAATAGATTCTTGAAGGGCATCACTCACATGTTTCCTCCTGTTCCTTTCCTGATGCCTCAGGGGGACTTGAACCTTGTTCCGACTTATTTGATGTGTGCTCCCTTCGAGACACTTAACAATTTACCTCTTCGTCTTCTTACTCTTAAGACTGCATTCCTGGTTGCCATCACCTCTGCCAGGAGAGTGAGTGAGCTCCAGGCTCTATCTTCTAAGCCTCCTTTTCTTTCTGTCCATCTGGACAAAGTTGTTTTAAGAACGCGTTCTTCTTTCCTGCCTAAGGTGGTTACAGCCTTTCACATCGGGCAGTCCATCACCTTGCCCACCTTCTTTCCGCCTCCGCATCCCTCGAAAGAGGAAGAGAGGCTCCACCGTCTGTACCCAAAACATGCGCTCTCATTCTATCTGGACCACACACGCCAGTTTCGGGTGGACGACCAGCTCTTTGTTGGTTACGTGGGCGCTAAGAAGGGAAGGGCGTTGCACAAATGAACCATTTCTCGATGGGTAGTTTTGTGCATAAAGGCATGTTATTCACTGGCTAAAAAGGAGCCTCCTGTGGGGCTGCGTGCCCATTCCACTCGAGCCACAGCGGCTACTACTGTCCTGGGTTGGGGAGTCCCCTTGCAGGACATCTGTCAGGCAGCTACGTGGGCCTTGCTGCACACTTTCGCTAGACACTACTGCCAGGACAGCCAAGTCCAGAGAGATGGCTTTTTCGGCCGTTCTGTTCTCCAGGACTTTCTGGTGTGATCATTGGTTCGCAGACCCACCACTGGGGTTGGTATTGCTGGGGTATCTATTCTAAGGTAAGGAATCTAACACTAACCTGTTTCTTTCAGATGCACAACCGCCCCACCCATCCTCCCCGTTCTGCGAACCGATATCTAGGGTTAAGGTTCTCCCCTTTGAGGGCCCTAGTTTCATGGCACCAGTGTCAGTTTTCATGGCTCTGCATTTCTGGCGCGGAAAGGCTGTGTATAAGAACTGATGTCAGCGCTCGAGGGCAGCGTCTAAGTACTCCGACGTCATCCCGGCGCCAACGACGGACGCGGAACCGCAGACGATGCCTACCGACGCGCAGGGGTACTGCTACACAAAACTTTCCGGATCCAGTCTGATGCCTGGGGATATTCTAAGGTAAGGAATCTCACACTAACTACTGTTTCTTACAGGTATATTGTTACCAAAGGTAAGTAACTTGTGCTTCATGGATGGTGGATTTAAATATTGAGTCTTCTAACAAGTGAGGTTGCAGCCTCAATGTGGGGACGGGGCTAGGCACTTCTACATAACTGGATTTATGATCAGAGGAGGTCTTGCTGCGGTAAGTCATATTTGTGATGTTTGTAGCAATGTCCATGAGGCAGAGTATATTATCGAGGTGAGCATGCAGGCATTGGGGGGAGGGATGAATACTCTCTGTCGAGTCGGTGATGTGCCCACCAGACATCCGAGGGAGTACAATGGGTCAGCCATTTGGATAGCGCCACACCAATGCGAGTAACCGGGGCATCCAGGAGGGGGATGCGACTGGTCAAGGGCAGTATTCATCACACAGTTGAAGTCTCCAACCAGAGTCAACCCATGGTGCTAGGTATGAGGAGAGGAAAGCAAGGTACTGGGGTTTATATAAGTGAGTTTACTTGAGGAATACTATATGTCCTGCAGTGTGTCTAATTTGTGAATAGAGATTATATCTTTTGGCCGCAATGCCCAGGCCCCTGCCATTCATTACATGTCTGGAGCCTGTAGGTCTCAGTCTGTGTTCATGGCGTTGTCCCTCTGTCAGGCATGTTCACTCATTAGGGAAGGTGGCAGAACCACTTCGGTATCCTTGGCTGTGACAGCATGGATAGTAAACTCCAGGCGTTTCCAACAATGGAACCATAACTTCGAGTTAACTCCAAACCAAACGGGACAGAGGCCAAAACACACTAATGAGAGCACAGGGCCACCAATTGAAGATTGCCAGAGAGGTGAGGCAAGGCCGACGAGGGGCCCTCACTAAGAGTGACTGTTGGGGGGTAAAAAGAAGGAGAAAATGAGAGTCCACTTCCTAGGGTGGATATGCTTCTTATAATAAAAGGGACAAACATTTTCAGGCCTGGGCATCGCTAGGACGTCCGGCTCCAGGTGCATCTAGTCAAGTTCATCAGCTGTCTGCAGAGTAACCTGTTGACCCTCTGGATGTAAAGACTAGAGTCCAAAAGAAAGTCTGAGGAATCACCCCCATGTGCGGAGGCGGGGCTGAGTGATGTTATCCGCCATCACTTGCAGCCGTGAGGGAAAGAGGAGGGCATATTGGAGGTCGAGCTTGCGCAGTGCACTCTTGGCCTCCCTTTAGGATGTTCTGGAGTTTTGGACTGCTAAAGTAAAATCTGGGAAAAGCATCACTCTTGAGGAGCTTACCATAATGGGTTCCACTTTTCGAGACTGACGGAGGCTGCAGCCTCGATCCCTGTAGTTGAGAATCCTGGCAACCATCAGGCGGCGCCCCCCCTTCATATGCCGGGGCCCGGGCCAGGAACCTGCTTATCCACTCTACTTCATACATAGTTGGGTCAATCAGCCCCCAAAGCCAAGATTCTACATAGATCATAGCATCTCAGCCCTCCACTCCTTCTGAAAGTCCCACAAGACGAATGTTGTTACGGCAGGATTAGCCTTCAGCGTCTTCAGCTGGTATTCCAGGAGCTGCACACATTCCATCAGGCGGGCGAGTTGGGTCGAATTGTCATCCGAATTTAGGGTAGTGTCTTGAAGGCGGAAATATGTTGGAGGAGCTTGTCCCATAGTTTACGTTGATCTTCTCAAAGAACCCCTGGATTAAGTGGTAAGGTGTTGATTTTGTGCTCCATTGTGGAATGGGAGTAATGGATCTCGGCAGTATCAGATCAAGCTTAATGGGCGTGGAGCTGGAGGAAGAGGCAGCAGATGTAGGGGTCAGTAAAGTCTTGGGGGAGTCCTCCATCGCCATGATCTCCATGGCCGTACGGTGCTGCGTCCCGTCATGTGACGGCTTGGTCCGACAGATTGTGAATGGCACATCACAGGTGCAGACTCCTTTTTCGTGCAGCTCTCCTCACCTATGTTCATCTCAAGGGCAGCTAGGAGGCCCACCATGCACCCCCCAGCACGGTCAGCACAAGAAGCCCCTGATCCGGATCCTCCCCTTGTCTGGGGCTCTGTCTGGGTCGTCGGAAGCCACTGCCGGACAGGGCCAGATGGAAAGGTCTATTGTCCGCTCAAGGCTCCTGTTGGGTCACTGCATGTCTTGGGGCCAGAACTTTGTCTCCACTGAAGGCAGCGCTCCCCCACACTCATGCCGCCCAAGATGTAGATATGCTGCCTGCCAGGCGGGCCTCAGGCCGGGCCGGCATGAGCAGCCTCTGGTCCCAGCACCACACTCCATTATCTGGGGTCCCTGTATGAGTCAATCAGGGCTGCCGCTGGTTGGGATCAAAGAAGGGACTACAATCCACTCGGCCCCCCTATGCAGTCAACAAATGTCTCTGTGCTGATGTTCAGGCTTCTTCGGAAGCCCAAGGAAGGTCCCCCATGTGAGTGCCCCTCTGCAGTTCTCCCCGCCAGCTCTGATGGACCTTACGTGGCATGACCCAGCTGTGGAGGCCCTCCAGCATGCCACTGTGTAGGGCCCCAGCCACAGTAGCCAAGGAGGAAGGGAGGGACCTCCCTCCACCGCGCTGCAACTTCAGGGCCTCGTGCAAGGCCACTCACTGACATGTGGCTTGGGCCCCAGCCCCTGTTCCGCAGGCAGTCCTGCCACCCCTAACAGCCTTCAGCCCTTCAATCTGGTGCAGCGAGGGAGAGGAGCAGGCTCAGTATCACCCAGTTTCAACAGCGCCCAGAAGGCCGGGGGTCACGCCCGGCTGCCACAGCCATCCCAGTCTCCCGACCCAATGAGGGCAGATCTCCTTCTTTGGGTCTCTCTGTACACGGCATCTGCCCCGGGGTTCAAGGTGGCAGGCACTGGGAAAGGTTGATGATGCAGTCCCCCTGGGTGTGTCTGGTCTATCCTGGCCCCAGGTAGGGGCCGGTTCCAGACAGAAGTTTGTTTTTCCCTAGGCCGGCAGCAGAGCTCTCCTAAGGTGCTTCAACCATCCTGCACGGCTCGCAATGCCCTCCCCAAGACTAAGCCAAACACAAGGACTTGACAAATTTCATGCAGTTCTGTCATAAGGCGCCAAAGTTATTAGCATGATCTGCTTCAAACTTGGCATACCAAGGAGAAAATAAACATGCTAAAGGATTGCCAAGTTTTACTCTGAATCGTGAAACGGTTTCTCAGTTATTATTAAATTAACCTTTTTTGTTCCCCTCTCCCCCCTGGAAATGTCCCCGCTGATGAATCAGCACAAATTTGAAAACATATTAGTGAGCTGAGCCTGCTAAATGTCTGCCACATTTTGTACAGATTCGTCAAATGGTATAATCTTGTAAGCTAGAAAAGGGGGGATTCAAAAGTGGAATTTACCATTTTAATTCCCCCAGGACAGTTTGCTATCGATATAGAAAAACTGTTGAATGGAATTAAACCAAATTTAGCATGAAGTTAGAACTTTACTCAGAGAGGGGACTTTTTTATTTGGTGTAAACACGCCCTCTAGTTTGAGAAATTAGCATTTTAAAAGGTGCCATGTGAGATTAACCTTGAGAAAAAGTTAGACATCCAGACCGTTAATTTGTGGAGGATCCACTGTACCAGTACTGTGGATCCTCCACAAATCTAAAATTGAGAAAATACTCAGGAGCTTTTTCTTCTGTCTACCATTTTGGTACAACAAATCCAAAGAAGGATCCGTAGTACCGGAGAGATCTGATTGGCTGGCCACAACATCGGGAGAAAATGTTGCAGCCACCATTACAGAGCTCGGGAACTTGCTCTGAGTCCAGAAGAAAATTGAGAAACTGTCCACAAAGTGGCAGGGTAAGCATAACCTGGCATATGTGGGCGGTGGGGTATTATTTTGTTGCTAGATTTGTGGTACTACAGCGGAACCCATTGAGGCCCCTATGTGCTCCACAAAAACTACTGCAGTACTGCTGGAGCAAGCTTCACTGCCATGGTGTTGCGGTTCTATGCAAGCTTCCATACCATAGTACTGGATCCGTCGACCCAGTTCTTGTACCACGGATATAGCACCAATGAAGGAAGCTTGCTCTAAGATCTGTAGATCCAAAAAAATGCAAAAGCCGTATTTGTTTTATTCAGCCTTGAGCAGCGGGGTTTGGCTGCCTGCAGAGCATGGTCTGTGCAGAGGCCAGACCCTCAGGCCAACCTCCACTGCAGCCAAATGCCTTGCACAGCAGGGGTGGGCATAAGGCATAGCCAGAGGTTATCCCCTGTGGTCAACCATTGATGCGCATAGCCAAAGGCTGTATACAGCAGGTGTTAGCAGCATGTGGAGTTTTGGGAGCAAGGCATTACAGGAGGCCAGGCCCTGCCACCAATAACCACTGCATACAGCCAATAACCATATACAGCAAGAATTTACCACATTTGGAGGTTTGGGAAAAGGGCCTGGTTGGAGGCCAGGCCCTGCCGCCAATCTTCAGTGCCAACGACTGAAGGCCATCCACAGTGGAGGAGGCCCTGCTGCCAATCTTCAGTGTCAATGACTGAAGGCCATCCACAGTGGAGGCTGGGCGCACCACTAACAGACATGAGGTGTAAAATAAATTCACCTTAAAATATAATCAGAAAAATAGACCCCACGACCAATCCACACTGTGCATGTTATTTTGCTGTGTGCAGTGGCGTGGGGGTTCAGAGCCTGGCCTTTTGCCTGACCAGGCCCTACAGCCAAATGCCTGCAAGCTGCCAATCACTACTGCACCTAGCCTTTTGCTGTACACAATCAGGTTTAGCTGCACAGCCTGTCCTACAACCAGGTACTGTGCCCAACCCTCCATGGGCCGTCAACCCCTAAGACATGCTACCCTTTAGCCAAGCACCGCAAGGGTTGGCCAGAGGACCTGGCTTAGCCAAACCTTCAATGGTGACCAACCCCTACTGTCCTACTATGTACAGCCTTTGGCCATGTGCTGTAGTGTAGTTCCTATATTCCCAATAGGCTCTGCGCATTGGAATAATATACCCTGTAGATTTGACGTAGGACTTATATCTACTAGGTCTCTATCGAATATATTAGACTTAATTGTGAGTGCCAGCTAGCTCAGAGGTCACTAGAAACTTTCTCAAGTTCACAAGAAGGGATTTAGTTTCTGACAACCGCATAAACATGACAACTTTGTTTCCCCATGATAAAACTGATCTTCAGAGTCGTGGAAAGAATAGATAGATATTTCACTCAGTCAATTGTGCATGCTTCGTTTCATCAGAGGTGCAGCGAAATAGAGAGACGGGCGTTTTCAATAAAAGTATTTATTGAACAGTCTTCTTTCTCAAGCATAAGAAATGAACTGTTACAATCGTAAGACTGGTTGCAAAATATAATGCATACAGTAAAAAGAGTAGAATAAAATAATACTGTAAGAGCATTGTATGGTTCCTAAACCATAGATAAATACATACATAAATAACAATGGCTAAAAAGTACTCAACTGGTGCTTCTAAAATATGCCTATCCCGATGTACCTAAACTAAGCTTAGTATGAGGGAAGAAGTAAGTGAGGTGTAGCATAAATTTAGTAATCTTTACCAATAATCTCTCCAAGATTTCTCTTAGGGTCTAATTAGCTCCGTACCTTGATTTGGAATGAAGGTCAGGCTCACGACTCGATTTCCCAACAACCCGCAAGGGTAGCTTGGAAACACTGGAGCTGGATTTCTCGGCAGGAGAAAAGACAGCGTCTCTCTCAGTGCGTCTACTGGAGGGTCGGCTTCCTTCGGCACTTGCAGTAGCAGGGCGTGTCGGGCAAGTAGATAGTCGAACTGCTCCAAACCACTGTGTGTTTGCTATGGCAAGTGTGGGCATATTTATACCTTGAAGCTACCGAGTTTGACGTAAAGGTGGACTGAATAACGTCATCAAGGAGTCTCAATTCTTTGAAAACTCCATGAGTTCTTGGACAAGTCAGTTTTCGAGCAAGGGAAATCCCTAGCTGCTGAAGCTGAGTTTTCCAAGAAATCGTTGTAGATTTTCAGAACTAGTGGAAATAGCCCTGCCGTATTTGGACTGCATGAGCTATGTCTAAATATGGTTATGATTCTTATGCCTATATAAGGATATGGTGATTTATACCTATATAAGGGCATGAATCGGGAAAATTACAATAGGGTCCTAAAATGTTATACAACAGTGCTAAGGGGTGGGCCGCAGGGTCTGACCTATGCAATACCCGCTGTGCACAACCTTCGGTTGTGTGCAGTTCTGGTTGGTCACAGGGCCTGCCCTTCTGCCAGGACCTGCATTGGAATGTTTGTGAGTGGCCAATCTGTGCTGCACATGTCCTTCAGCCCTGCACAGCAGGTAAGTTGAAGAGCTTCACCAATGGGCCAACCCTTAGCCAGCTAACCCCTGTTGTACATGGTCTTTTGATGTGTACAGCAGAGTTTGTCCACAGGTACTGGCCATAAGCCAAGTCTTGCAGAAGCCCGTTCTTAAGGGAGGAGAGGCTAAGCCCCCCACCACCACCTTTTGGCCGACATGAAGAGTGTCTGTCAGGCTGAGCAAAGATCAGCCTGACAGATATTCTTAATGTTCAAGTCAGGCAGCCAGGTGCTAGACATGCTCTAAATGCGCAGACGCCTGACTTCCTGAGCTGAACTTTGCCAGGCTGAAGATGTCACAGCGCTATGGGCGTGACCTCTTAAGCCTGGGAAGGTGCTTTGAAGACCTCCCGCTCATGACGAGGAGGAGCGTCAGTGATAGCCTCAGACACGGGCGCTTCAGTGTTAAGCCCTGCAGTGCTCAGGGCCAAGTATGTATAATTGACACCTCTCACAGAGGAGGGTGGAGTCACCAAGTCTGTGACAACATCCCACTTTGTGATGAGGTAGAGACTTCCGCCTGCTCGTTGGCTGATCGAAGGTCAGCCAATGAGAGGAGGTGGCAGTCTGTCCCAATCTTGCAGGAACCTCGAGGCCTAGATCTCTGATGGTGCTGGTAAGTTATTTTTAGGTCGCGCCTGGGCAGCGCATGCGCTGCTCTGCAAGGCATGTGGTATTCATGTATGGAGATGAAGCTCCGCTCCCTCTCCACTCATATTTTTCATTGGTTTGTGTCATTGTCTGTTGTAAACTGTGGCTTTTTTTAATTTTTATTTTTCAAAGTTTTTATTGAAAAGAAACAGACATACAGATAAACAAACCAAACCTCACAAGGCAGAGACATAATAATACATTGTCATGGGACCGTGCAGGCAAAGCTCAAAGGCTAGATGAATACAATGCAATCAGATAGAACGGGGGTAGGGGCGGACAAGGAAACAAGCGGAACCATTAACCATAGATGACGAGTGAATGCCAATTAGGGGGACGAAAACACATCAATGGTCACATCCTGTGGGGGGGTACATATATTACCACGATAAGCATTCCACTAGGACCAGATTCTACCCCATTTCCTGGGCCGTCCCCGGGAAAGGTACACAGTCTTCTCCCGGAACATGCACCAGTCCATGTTTTCTTTCCACTTGGATAGGGTAGGTGGTCCATGTGAACCCCAGAGCTGGTCAATGTCCCTCTTCGCGACCATATTTCCAAGGGTCGCCCATATAATCTGTGCTGAGCTGTAGTCATTAGGCTCCCAAACATTCAACAAACAACGCCTGGCCTCGGGCAGCAGGGACACACCCGTGACACTTTTCATGACATCATGCACTCGGGACCAGAACCTGACCATCTCCGGGCATTCCCACAATATGTGGAGAAAGGAACCAGACATCCCACAGCCACGCTTACATAACCCATCCAAGGAAAAACCCATTCGAACCAGACAAGGCCCAGTGACATACACTCGATGGAGAATCTGAAGTTGGATGAACCTCAAGCGAGCAGGAATGGTGACCTCCCTGGGCGAGGACAAAGCAGATTGCCAGTCCTCATCGTCCAATTCAAGTCCGTCTGCACACCACGCAGCCCGGAGGCGGACCAGGAAGTCAGCTCTGTTATTGATGAGTTTCTTATAAATCAAGGAGATCGTGCTGTCGGGCACATGGCCATCCAAAATGCGGTCTCCAGAGGGGAAGACTCAGGAATATCAGCACCCGCAGCAAACACAGACAACAGAGCGTGACGGATCTGGGCGTACCTAAAGAATTCATTGTCACTAAGCTCATACTCCACTCGCAGCACATCAAAGAACTTGACAGTACCCTTCGACCACAAATCGCCCACTCTGCTGATACCAATCATGCCCCATTTATCAAAGCCTTTCGTTTTCCACAGATGGCCCAAGCATTCCGAATCGATAATTGAAAAAGCTTTATTCGAGTTATGCACTCATAAAAGCACACACATATAAAATTGCACATTTGAACAACACTACACATACATTAACACTAGATTTCTAATTAAAATACACAGTATAAACACATAAAATATTCACCAAAAAGTTAATATAAGCTTTCTCATAGGGTACATGAGCTAAATGCAAAGTAAAAAGCCGAATCGCCCACAATGTGGATCAAAACCAAAATTGAACAATCAAAACTTGTTACGTACATTTAGCAACATATTATAGCTAAAAATCATAGTTATCTCACACAAATACTTAGCATTGCTATTCATACGAGCATATAGGCAAGAAAACAAAATAACAAGATTCAAAACCTATTCAGGGATAGGAACCTCCGCCTTATGGACCAGGCCCACCCCAGGTATTTTGCCGTTCCTATTACTATAGGCAATTCGGTTGAGGAACAAATAATTCTCAGCCCCTCAACACCACTAAAGACACCAAGGTTCCTACAAACAGGTGCCAGCCACATTTTCCTTGGATTTACATAAGCCTCACACAGGAATAGAAAATGTGCTATACTTTCATTGGGGGCGCCACATGTCGGGCAACAAGAACTACTATTAGATCCCCAGTTAGACATCAATGACCTCAAGGGGAGTGAACCTGCCCTTAGCTGGAAAAATAATTTCCTGTCTAGTGGTACAGTTAAAGTGTCCCAATACAATTCTAGTACAGGTCTTGTTTTAATTTCCATAAACCTACCGGCCATAGATTCTGGGGTCGCATTCCTCCACAACTTCTGGTCAATGTGATCCCAATATATAGCTTTTATAGTTGTTTTACTAGGGAATACTTCCCCAGAGGGATTTTCCCACAGTTTGGATAGACCAAGCTCGGCAAGAACGTTCCTGAGCTTTTTTAGCCATGCAATTTTATGGAAAACATCAGATTTAGCTAGGGCAGAAAACCCCTCGGCATAGTGTCTAATTTCTGGGGTCGTCCACAGCCGTCTCCAGTAAAGGATGGGCCTTAGGCGGGCACGATCGCTGAGCGATCTTCTTCCTAAATCCAGGCCAAGTGGTATTAACGGGGTACTTTGAGGGAGACTAGTTATCCCTCTCAAAAACCTGTTCTCCGATCTTTGAAGCGTATCAAACCTCTCAAAGCCCCAGACCTCAGCTCCATAAAGGGCTGCGCCTAAGGCTTTGGCGTCGTATACCATGAGAACAGGTTTAATGGGCCTGATTTTAGATTTTGATTGTTCCACTCGAAGCGCTCCCGAGATCTGCTGATGTTTCAGAACTGCCTTCTCAATGTGTCTTGTCCAACCAAGTTTACTTGATATCTCCACCCCTAGGTAAGTAAAGACATTTACTACCTCTAGTCTGATACCGTTCAGAGATACCCTGGGTCGGACTTGGCGCTTTTGCCCAAAGACCATCAGCTTAGTTTTGTTTACATTGACTTCGAGACCCCGTTCCTTACAAAACATATCGAATATATTCAAGGCTCTCTGCAGTCCTACCGGGGTTTTGGACACAATCAGGGTATCGTCGGCGAACATCAGGATCGGAACCCTGATGCCCGCCAGCGAAGGTGCGTCGACCCTCGCATCCAACATCCTATCGACAATGCCATTGATGAACAAGGAGAACAACAGGGGTGCCATGGCACAACCCTGCCGTACCCCCGCTCAACGGGGAAATTGATGGAAGATTCCCCGTTCCGAATCATACAAAGGGGTGGCCCGAGTAAACCTGCCACACCAACCCAAGGCCGCATTCGCATCACGCCACACTCTCACTGCAATCTTAGTGGGACCGGTCAGTGTTCCACGGAGACTATAAGAATACAACGCTCTGCTGAAGGTCCCCCCAGGCAAAATAAATCTCTCCATGGAGAACGCCGGGGCAGGGCCCGGTGCGTAGGTCGCATGATTAATCGCACTTAACTGGGAAGCCCAATAGTAACGTCTGATGTCCGGGAGGGCTATACCGCCATCATACCATGGAAGCGTGAGTTTAGAAAGAGCAATACGGGCACGCCCATCCCTGACCAGTTGTCTCTGTAGGCTCTCCACTTCACGAAAATAGCCCGAGGCAATCATCTTGAAAAGCGCCGCTCTACCGAGGGGTGACAGCGGCAACCTACGCCAGCGAGCCACATCAAGCTTGAGCCGCTGAAGAGGGGGCAATAAATTAAGCTCATAACGCCTGGAGGGGTCCAAGGAAACATAAATCCCCAAGTACTTAAACCCGGTCTCCGTCACGTGAATCGGAAATCTACGCGGCAGTGGAGGGAGATCTCCAGCCAAAACGTAGACGCAGGATTTAGCCCAATTGATAACAAGACCAGAGTTCTTACCGAAAGAAGTAAGAACATCGAAAAGCACATTAAGGGACTTTTTAGGGGAGGTGAGATATAGGAGGATATCGTCCGCGTATAACGAGACTCGATCCTCAAAATCAGGAGACCATCGGATAACCCGCATAGAAGATTCCCAACGGAGCCACTCCGCCAGAGGTTCGAGAGCGAGAGCAAAAAGCAAAGGGGACAGCGGACAGCCCTGTCGGGTACCCCGTCCAAGCGTAAAAACGCAAGACACTCTTCGATTATCAACTACCTGGGCCAGGGGATTTTCATAAAGAAGTTTCACCCAGGCTATGAAGCCCGGCCCAAACCCGAATTTCGAGAGGGCCGCCTAAAGGTAGGGCCATTCGATAGTGTCGAAGGCCATGGTGGCGTCAAGAGAAGCCAAAATGGCCGGTTCAGTAAGCGTCTCGGCTCTCGCGAGAACCCCGTGGAGTCTGCGCAGATTCAAAGCAGTGTTGCGGTGCGGGATAAAACCGGATTGATCTGGATGGATCAAGTCCCCGATCACAGTTACTAAGCGATTGGCCAACAGTTTAGCCAAAATTTTGGGTTCGGCATTGAGTAAAGAGATGGGTCTGTATGAAGTACAACAATCCCAAGGCTTACCCTCCTTGGGAATGACGACGATGGTAGCGAGTCGTTGGTCCAAGGGGAGGGAGCCAGACTCCAGGGCCTCGAGGAACATGTCTCGTAAATAGGGCGCCATTTTGTCGGGTCGCAGCTTGTACAATTCAATGGGCAAACCATTGGGGTCCATCGCCTTACCCGAGCGGAGGGAACGAATAGCAACCGCGATTTCATCTACTGTAAGCGGAGCATCCATGAGGTCTCTGTCAGAGTCAGAGAGGCGAGGCAAAGCAATGTCCCGCAACAGCAAACGGGAGTCTTCCTCATCCCTGTCACAAACGGAGGTGTACACTGTCTCAAAGTGATCCGCGAAACACTAAACGATCCCAGCAGGGTCAGTGACACACTCACCATCAAGCCTCGCAATCACGGGGACCACACGATTCACTCTCTCCGTCTTGTCCAACCACGCTAGCAATTTACCCGCTTTATCGAATGTATGACGTTACAACGCATACTATTACAACGCATACTTTTACAACACATTTTTAACAACGCAAGTACCATTACAACGAATGTTTTTACAACGCACACCATTATAACGCAAGTGTATTAAATTATAAGAAAGTGCTATTACAACGCATTACATTACTCCGCATACCATTACAACGCATATATATATATATAAAATTATATAAATATAATTATTTTGTAACCTAAAACCTGGCACGGGATGCAGGGAAAATAGGGGTTTTGGGTGGGGAAGTGTATTAAAACGGTAAAATGATTTTAACGTTATTTTTGTAATATAACAACGCTATTTCTATAAAATAAATACTCGAGTACTCAAATTAATACTCGAGTATTAAAATTAATACTCGGGTATATATATATATAATTTTTTTCTCTATTAAACCTATTCCAATTTTTCAGAACATTTGGATATTCACAACAAAAATACAGAAAACAATTCCATTCAGAGTAAACAAACGTGAATAAAGGTAGCCACCATTTTAGAAACTTAACAATACCACAGTCCTACAACAGTTTCCATTACACTACATGGAAATCAAAGCAAACAAAATGGATGCGAATTGTCGAACCAAAACAGATTAAACACATATTTTAAAACAATAAATTAAAATATACATCGACACATCTATTAAAACTAAATAAAATTGTCAAACAAACGATTATTTTATAACATTTTATAATGAGACACAATAAAAACTATAAATACAGGTGACCCACCATTTTGAACTCAGTGGTCGGATGACTACGAGCGAGAGCAGACGCATTTTACGCTACTGCTAACGTGACTGACACAGAAGTTCTATCAGAGCAGTTACAGTACAATTTAAAGTAAGTAAGATATTAATTATTTAAAGTATAAGGTATTAAAATCTGCTTATAAAAAATATTAATATAAAGGTATAATTTTTACAGTTTGAAATTGTCATCAAAACGAATTACTTGGAAGAAAAAGGAGTATACATCAAACCATTAAAACCAGTAAGCAGGAATTATTATTAAAATGTCTTCTAAATAGTAATAATGTGCAAAAATACCGTATTAATATGTGATAGAAATAAATGTGTTCAATATTTAATATTTATATTAATTTGAAGCCTACATTTCCAATTAAAATAATTTGTGTTAAAAATACTGTCATACAGTAATCTATTTTTAAATAATGTGTAGAAATGTACAAGTAATAGATATCTTATTTCACATATAAATTAAAGGTCCAAACTTAATGCTTCAAAAGAAGACTTAAAGAACTGCTTCCCAAAAAATCACAAACTACTGAAAAACATCGATAAGTTAAATTAGTCGGTAAGTCCAATTTTAATTATTTCTAAATTTTTTATCAAACTGATTTTTTCACAGAGATAACTATTATCTTCGAAATGTGTTTTTTAAATAATATGAAAGTATTCATGTGGCTGTATAGTGAAAATCTGTATTAAATGAAAATAATAAAGCAAACTAACTTTTCTAACATGTTTATGTTCAAAATACATAGGGAAACTAAAATGTAGAAATAAACATCTCTTTTTTTTTTACTCAGAATGAGAAAACTGCTCTAATCTTCAAACAGAACACCTAAAGAAGAATATCTCATTTTCGACAACAAAAATTATTACTACAAAGGGTAAGTTACCACATAAAACCATATATTTATTAAATTGTCAAATCAAATCATTGTATATATTTAGCGATTTATAGGTTGTAATGTCATACATTCATCACAATGAATTCCTAGACTAGCTAAATATTTTTATTTAAAAATTTCATTGCAAATAACCTATTAAAAATAATATTTCAATCCCATTAAAATAGGGTATTGTAAATCAAATTTTTAACAACATATATTTTTGGATTTCATTCTACAGAACAACTTTTGAGAAATAAAAAGCCAAACCAGACAAAGAACAGGACTTACAGACCAAACCCAATCGAATCAATTCGAAAACAACACACTTCAAAAAGACAACTAACCACAAACAAGGTAAATTTCTTCAAAAAGTTTTTTCTGATGCTAAATGTACGCTAAAAAGAGCTAGTAAATAAACATAAACCACAAACATTTTCAACAATTTTTGTTTACATTTTTTTCGTTTCAGATCATGTCTCAAGATAAAGCAGCAAAATATATTCAAAGCACAAAAGGAAACAGCCTACTACAATATTCAGGTTATATTTACTGCAAGGAAAGAATAAGTGAACCAAGGAGACATTGGAGGTGCGTGGAATATTACTCATCCCATTGCAAAGGCAGAGCGGTTACTCTTGGAGACATCGTTGAAAAAACAACTGAGCATAATCACTCTGCCTCTGCAATGGAGATTGAAGTAAGAGAAACCATCAATGAATTAAAAAATATTGTAAGCACCTCCAATGACTCCTCTGGTTCAATTTTAAGGGAGGTAGCTCAACATGTTCCAGATCACATTGCTAGTAGTATGCCTATAATACCTAATTTGAGACGTATAATTCAACGTAAAAAACAGGCAAGTAACCCTCAAAGAGTTACACCCCAAACATTCAGTGACATTGTAATTCCACCTGAAATCTCTCTTTCTATTTCTAATGAAACATTTATCCTGCATGATAACCAAAACACTCAAAAACGAATAATTATTTTAGCACACCCCGTAACCTTGTTAAGTTGGAAAATAGTGATATTTGGATGATGGATGGGACGTTTAAAAGCACACCCCATCCTTTCACCCAAATATACACTATACATGCTAAAATTAATCATACAGTAGTACCCTTAGTATACAGTTTGCTGCCTGATAAACAATCCACAACATACACTGAATTGTTAACAGTGGTTAAATCTAAAACATCCAATAAAAGTCCTAGGAAGATTATAATTGATTTTGAATTTGCCATGATAAATGTTATTTCCAAAATGTACACGGATACCCAAATTCAGGGATGTTTTTTCCATTTCTCCCAGGCATTTTGGCGTAAAATACAAAAATCATCCCTAGTTGTGGATTACATATCAGACAGCAAACTGCAATTTGAACTAAAAAAACTAACTGCACTTTGTTTTGTCCCTCCTACAAGTGTAGACGAGTACTACACCGCAATTACCGAATCTGAGTTTTTTACTACAAACGAAGACAAATTGGCACCCCTGCTAAATTATTTTGAAGACACATGGATTGGTCATCTAAGCAGGTCGGGTCGCAGGAGGAAGCCACGTTTCCATGTGGAGTGGTGGAACTGCTACACGACCTGCTTAGGAGAGCCAAAAACAAACAATGCCATTGAGGGATGGCACAACTCCTTCAACCACACAATTGGCAAAGCTCACCCAAATTTCTATCATTTCTTGGAAATTTTGAGGAAGGAGCAAAGTTTTCAAGAAATGAGAATGTCACAATCATTAACAGGTAGCCTGAATCCACGCATCTCTAAAAGAACAAAAGAAATGTCTGAACGACTATTGGCAGTTTTACAACAATTTTCGTTGTGTGGGGCTTCAGACTACCTAGATAATGTTGCACATATACTACACTACTAATAATTCCTTCTCTTTTACTTTCCTGTTTTGCCCTAAATTACAATATAACAGATTTAATTTGTTTTTTTAATTGGCTTTTTTTTAAAAAAAAATTGAAACAAATTTAAAGTCGGGTCACCTTACCTTTGAAGTCTTCTTTTTTCTATTTTCTTTGCCTTTAATGCAATCCAAAATAATCCAAATCCATGCTTGTTTTTTATTCTATTTTTCCAAACCCATAATAAATTCCAATTTTGAAGATCGATTTACAACACAATTGTAAATTTCAAAACGTTCTTTTCTCCAATTAAAAGAAATCTCCAACGCCAAAACAATCGAAAATATATCCATCTTCTTTCGGTTGTTGAAATCCAAACTCTTTAAAACCCCAAAGATAGATCCATCTTCTTGCTTTTCTCCAAAGAAGCTCTTCTTCAAATCCCTTTTCCAGAAAATGTATATCCATCGAAATTCAAACCCAAAAAAAAAAATCCAATGATGTGTACCATAACTCCTTAAATCCCACGCGATTATCGATCCATTTTCTCCACTGGAAATCTAAACTTCGTAAATCGATCTTCTTCCGATGGAATCTCAAACGAAAAAAAAGCACAAAGATATAGTTAAATACTTTGTTTAACTACTTTATTTAATTGTTACTGCATACATTGCAAAAAAGTTAAACACACACATGACCCGACATAGGCTTACTCTTTCAAAACGATCTTGAACATGCTGATTAGAACCTAAACATCTTTTTGAAATATTCTACACCTCCCTATTCTTTCCTTGCAATAAATATAATCCGCTACATTATAAAATATAAATAAATTGTTTAATAAGTTTCCTACCTGAGCGCAGATCTCCATACATCAGCTCTCTCCAGCGACGCTCCACAATATGGCTACCTGCGCATTTGACGTTAATGCGTATACGTCATCAAAAACTGTAAAAAAAGAAAAAGGACTATTTTTTTATTTCACTTCATTTAATAATAAACATTTTTTTATTACATTACTTCCTTGTAATAAAGTTTAAAAAATTTGAAAAAATGTCTTGAAATTTACTCTTTTTGAAAATAAATAAATATTTATTTTTTCAAAAAATAAATTGCTCTTTACATAATTTTGTCTTATTTATTTTAAACATAAACATTTTGTAATTACTTCTATTGAATATGTATAAAAATATTATATTACTCTTACCTTATCCACGCACTCCATTCAAAGTTTTACGAACCCAGTCACTCTTCAGCCTGCTTCACAATCAAGGTACGCGATGTCTACAAAGAGACCTATGGAAATAAATGTAGGACAATTCCTTCCATTGCAATCAATGATAAAGCGTGTGAACTTTTTTTTAAATAGATGTAGCATCCTTTATCTTTTTTTATTAAATCATTTTTATGTCATTAAATAAAAAATAAAAAATAAAATATTTTAATATTAAAATTTAATATTTTTAATTTGACAAATTACAAATATTAATAAAAATATGTATTTAAATATTTCCAACTTCTTAGTGTATGAGTTAATAATACTATTCTAACTTCAGTTAAAATTACTATACTAACTCCAGGGGAGTGTAATACTAGGGTAAGTGCTGGATAGTGTTCAGGTTAAAATTACTATTCTAACTCCAGGAGGTTGTAAAACTAGGGTAAGTGCAGGATAGTGTTCGGGTTTAAATTACTATTCTAACTCCAGGGGGGTGTAATACTAGGGTAAGTGCTGAATATTGTACAGGTTAAAATTACTATTCTAACTCCAGAAGGGGTGTAATACTAGGGTAAGTGCTGGATAGTGTTCAGGTTTAAATTACTATTCTAACTCCAGGGGGGTGTAATACTAGGGTAAGTGCTGGATAGTGTACAGTTTAAATTACTATTCTAACTCCAAGGGGGTGTAATACTAAAGTAAATGCTGGATAGTCTACAGGTTAAAATTACTATTCTAACTCCAAGGGGGTGTAATACTAGGGAAAGGGCTGGATAGTGTACAGGTTAAAATTACTATTCTAACTCCAGGGGGGTGTAATACTAGAGTAAGTGCTGGATAGTGTTCAGATTTAAATTACTATTCTAACTCCATGGGTGTGTAATACTAGAGTAAGTGCTGGATAGTGTACAGGTTAAAATAACTATTCTAACTCCAGGGGGGTGTAATACTACAGTAAGTGCTGGATAGTGTACAGGTTAAAATAACTATTCTAACTCCAGGGGGGGTGTAATACTAGAGTAATTGCTGGATAGTGTTCAGGTTTAAATTACTATTCTAACTCCAATGGTATGTAATACTAGGGTAAGTGCTGGATAGTGTACAGGTTAAAATTACTATTCTAACTCCAAGGGGGTGTAATACTAGGGAAAGTGCTGGATAGTGTACATGTTAAAATTACTATTCTAACTCCAGGGGGGTGTAATACTAGAGTAAGTGCTGGATAGTGTACAGGTTAAAATAACTATTCTAACTCCAGGGGGGTGTAATACTAGAGTAATTGCTTGATAGTGTTAAGGTTTAAATTACTATTCTAACTCCAAGGGTGTGTAATACTAGGGTAAGTGCTGGATAGTGTACAGGTTAAAATTACTATTCTAACTCCAAGGGGGTGTAATACTAGGGAAAGTGCTGGATAGTGTACATGTTAAAATTATTATTCTAACTCCAGGGGGGTGTAATACTAGAGTAAGTGCTGGATAGTGTACAGGTTAAAATAACTATTCTAACTCCAGGGGGTTGTAATACTAGAGTAATTGCTGGATAGTGTTCAGGTTAAAATTACTATTCTAACTCCAGGGGGGTGTAATACTAAAGTAAGTGCTGGATAGTGTACAGGTTAAATTTACTATTCTAACTCCGGGGGGGTGTAATACTAGGGTAAGTGCTGGATAGTGTACAGGTTAAAATTACTATTCTAACTCCAGGGGGGTGTAATACTAGGGTAATTGCAGGATAGTGTACAGGTTAAAATTACTATTCTAACTCCAGGAGGGTGTAAAACTAGGGTTAGTGCAGGATAGTTTACAGTTTAAAATTACTATTCTAACTCCAGGAGGGTGTAAAACTAGGGTAAGTGCAGGATACTATACAGGTTAAAATTACTATTCTAACTCCAATGGGGTATAATACTAGGGTAAGTGCAGGATACTGTATAGGTTAAAATTAATTAATCAATTTAAGTGTCAAAGTAGAAACAATACTAGAGTATATTTTTAATACTACAGTATTATATTTTTTAACTAGGGTAATAATTTTTATAATAAATAAATGTTACTATAAGATAATATATTAATAATTATTTATAATATTTTTATACTGTAAGGTATCATAGTAAAAAAAATTACTAGAGTATTTTTTTCCACACTACAGTATAATTTTTTATATTATATTTTTAAACTAGAGTAATAATTTTTATAATAAATAAATGTTACTATAATATAATATATTAATAATTATTTATAATATTTTTATACTGTAAAGTATCATAGTAAAAAAATACTAGAGTATTTTTTTCACACTACAGTATAATTTTTTATATTATATTTTTAAACTAGAGTAATAATTTTTATAATAAATAAATGTTACTATAATATAATATATTAATAATTATTTATAATATTTTTATACTGTAAGGTATCATAGTAAAAAAAATACTAGTCTTTTTTTCACACTACAGTATAATTTTTTTATACTATAGTAATATTTTAAAAAATTCACAATAAAACATAAATATATTATATTAATAAATAAATTATATTTTTTATACTTACCCAAACATGCGTTGTATAAGTATGCGTTGTAATGGCATCTGCGTTGTATAAGTATGCGTTGTAATGACATGCGTTGTAAAAGATCCTGCATTGTAAAAGTTGCGTTGTAAAAGAATTGCTGTTGTAATGGTTGTAAACCGCTTTATCACCCACATCATACAGTCGTCCCTGCTGCTCCCTATACATCACTTTCGCAGCATCCGTTACAAGAGCCTTGTAGTCAGCTTGTTTCAAAGCAAGGGAGTGCAACTTGGTACTGGAGACGCCCAACCGAAGATCATCTTCCAAAGCGGCTATCTCGGATTCGATGCGCACAACCTCCACATTTGCAGCCTTTTTAGCAGCGACAATCAAGGATAAAGACTGACCACGTATAACAGTTTTAAATGCTTCCCATAACGAAACAGCAGAAAAAACAGACCCCACATTGTCTTCAAAATAATGCTCAATAGCTTTCACAAGGTCCGGGCGGGTCTTGGGGTTATGAAAGTACCACGGGTTAATAGGAGCTACTCTACCCTCATCGCCTGCCCCTACCTCATATTGGAGCCACAAGGGGGAGTGATCGGAAATACCCCTAGGGAGCTGACGAATTTCTCTGATGGAGGAGGACTGGACCGCCGGCATTAAGAAATAGTCCAATCTAGAAAGGCTGCTGTGTGCCCCAAAGTGGAAAGTGTACTGCAACTGTGTAGGGTGTAGTAGCCTCCAGGCGTCTACAAGCCTGAAGGTCTCTAGCAAATCACTCAACCACCTTTGCGCCCGGGGTAGATCCCTGGGAGGATGACGATCAGAGGTGCCAGAGACAACCGATTTTAAATCTCCACCCAGGATCAGAAGCCCTCGGGAAGGTCCAAAAGGACTCGACACAGATCAGCATAGGTTAAAGCCTGCAGACCCGGGGGACATAGACTGACAGTATGGACAATGTCTTCCCCTCCCACCTGCCAGTGAGCACAGCATAGCGCCCCCTGTCGTCAAGTCTCACCTCGTCAACTGCGAAAGGGAGAGAGGACCGAATGAGAATACCAGCCCCCCTGGACCCAGAAGTAAACCCCGAGTGGGCCACCAACCGATAACCGCGCCTATTCATTGCCTGACAAGCGTTGCCTATTAAATGCGTGTCCTCTAGGAGGACAATATCGGGGGAATGACGCCTAAGGAATCGCAAAACAATACTTCGCTTACTTCTGTCCCCTAATCCATTGACATTCCAGGATAACAGTCTCAACTCGCCGCCCCCATCCCCAAAAAGTAGAAAGAGCAGGACCCACAAAGAACCCCACGATCAATACAGATGAGAAAAACAATACGATGCCTTGCAAGTAAACAGAAACACACACACACACCCCCACCACCCCCCAACTTGACCCCGTTACTCCCCCCACCCTGCACCCCTGCGTAAGACTAATAAGCCACCCCAACTTGCAGTGTGCCTGTCGCCCCATTACTAAACTAAGCTACGCAAAGAACCCAGGAGGAGGAAGAGTCCCCATTTACCCCCGCCATCCCCAGGCTGATCTAGGCCTAACAAAAGACCCAAGTCCAGACTCAGCTGAAACAGCATAAAAGTTCAGACGCCGGGATCCACAGGTGAAGTCCTCATTCAGCCACACCTCCGTCGGCGCCTCCGGGGTACCCAGTATGTTCACTTCTTATAGGCAGGGAGTCGAGCCAGTCACTGACATTTTCAGGGCGATCAAAAAAGAATACACGTTCCCGATATTCAATCCGGAGCCTGGTAGGGAACAATAAGGAGTACTTGAGACCCAAGTCTCGCAATCGCTTCTTAACTCCCTAAAATCCAAGTCGTTGTTTTTGGACAAGCGGCGAAAAGTCAGGATAAAAGGAAACGGAGGCATCTTCAAAGTTCACTGGGCCCTTGTCCCGTGAGGCCTGTAGAACAGCGTCCCGGTCTCTGAAGTGAAACAACCGGGCAATAATGGGCCTCGGGTGTGCGCCCGGCTTAGCCTTCCCGCCGGGAACACGATGAGCGCGCTCAACCGCAAAGAACTTGCTGAGTCCAGCGGGAGAAAGATAGTTGGCAATCAAGTCCTCCACCAAGAGGTCGACCCCCATAATCTCGGGATTCTCCGGGACACCAATAAGGCGCACATTGTTACGACGGGCCCTATATTTGTAGTCCTCGAGACGACGAGCCATTTGGTCATGTGAGGAACGCAGATTGCCGATCTCAGCCTGGGCGTCTGTGACATCCGCAGTAAGACTAGAAGTCTTCAAGCCCAATGACTAAACTGTGGCTTTTCATTGGTCAGTAGGCTTAGTAGTCCCACCTTAGTATGGCCTATTCCCATTTTGTAACCTTCCATGGGACACCCCCTGTTACGTGTGTTGTTGCTCGCTAGGCTTTAATTACAGCCTCTAAGCACTATTTTCTCAAAGGAAAAAACAGGACACTCTCCCTCTCAACGCATTTGCAATGCCATAGGTCTCGCATTTGCTAAGGTTTAAGCTATTGGCATTGTAAATGGCAATGCTTTTCATGTAACTATTTTAAAAAAGCACATAAATAAAAGGCATTGTCATTTACAATGCCATTAGCTCAAACTCACGTAAATGCGAGACCTATTGCATTGCAAATGCTTGTTATTTTACTGTTTGATGTGTGCATGCATATGTATTTGCATGAGTATATGTGTATTTGTGAGTGTGTGATGTGAAATGGGTGTTTGTGCATTTGGATCAATGTATGCACGCTTGTGAGTGTGTGTGTGTGTGTGTGTGTGTGTGTGTGTCTCTGTGTCTGTGTCTCGCCCTCCTGCATGAAATACGGGGAACATCGTTTACAACGCAGGAATTACAACGAAAGTCGTTGCAACGACTTTCGCTGGAGGGCGCTGTTGGATAGGGAATAGTTTAATTTTCTATCCAACACTTTCCCTACTATCCACGGGGGCTGGAGTTGGAATAGAAAATTTAACTATTCCACTATCCAGCGCCCCCCAACGCAAGTCGTTGTAACGACTTGCGTTGTAAAGGCATGCATGGTAAAAGCATGTGTTGAAACGTCATACATCCTGAAATACTGGCCACCACAGTCTTGCACCCATTCCTCCACAGTCAACTCCTGCAGCATATGGCCATAGGCCTATTTTTTAGGTCTCGCCAGTTATATCCCGCAGGGATAAATAGGCGAGATTATAGTAAGCGGAAAATAAAAGTCTACCTAGCCTGGGGATCGCGTACAGTTCATGTGAGCTATACGCGCGCACAGAGCCAGCCACATCACACACCACCATTTGTCTGTGCCTCGGCATCAGATTTCAAAGAGTGCCGCTCCCCCGCCCCCCACTTGCACATCGCACACCACCATTTGTCTGAGCCTTGGCATCAGACTTCAAAGGAATGCGCTCCCCCGCCCCTCCCCGCCACAGCAATGCTGAGAGCTTGGGGTTTTTTTGCATCCATTTTGCGGGGAAGCCGTGTTTTGTTCGGCGTTCTCTGCACCTTTCTCGTTTTTTTTTTCTGGACAAAAGTGAAAGCCTACCGTGCTTGTTTACAGTAGCCTTGCTCCTCAAATGCTGTTGCTGTGTTGCCATCTCTCTAGGGACACTCAGCTTGAAAACATTCGACTTGCTAGCTGCAATGCTACATCCGCTATGCTTTGCCTCTAGACTCGGTGATCCCTCGCAGACTATGCTGACTCTGCCCCTCCTGATTCTGAAACTGACCAATGCAGTCACCACGCAGTCTCTTCTCTCTGTCTTATGATGTCTGCCCTGCCACCATTTACTTCAGACCCTCACCCTCACACCTCCTCACCCTCACACACCCTCACACACCCTCACTCACCCTCACACACCCTCACACACCCTCACACACCCTCACTCACCCTCACACAACCTCACTCACCCTCATTCTCACCCCCTCACACCCCCTCACCCCCTCACACCCTTTCACCCCACCTCACCCTCACCCCCTCACACCCCCACACCCCCTCACCTTCACACACACACCCTCACTCTCACACCCCCTCACTCTCACCCTCACACACCCTCACCCACACTCACCCTCTCACCCTCACACATCCTCTCACCCTCACACATCCTCTCACCCTCACACACCCTTTCACACTCACACCCCCTCACCCTCACACCCCTCACCCTCACACCCACACACACTCACTCACCCTCTCACCCTGACACACCCTCTCACCCTCACACACCCTCTCACCCTCACACACCCTCTCACCCTCACACACCCTCTCACCATCACACACCCTCACACTCACACCCCCTCACCCTCACACACCCCCTCACACACCCTCTAACCCTCACACACGGTCACCCTCACACCCCCTCACCCTCACACCCGCTCACCCTCACATACCCCCACCCCGACACCTTCACCCCTTAACCCTCACCCCCTCACCTTCAAACCCTCATCCTCACAATCCCACACCCTCACCCTCACAACTACACACCCTCACCTTCACACCCCTCACCCTCACACCCCCACACCCTCGCACCCCTCACCCTCACACACCCCCTGAACCCTCACACACCCTCACACAACCTCACAACCCCTCACCCTCACACACCTTCACCCTCACACACCCTCACCTCACACACCCTCACCCTCACACCCCCTCACCCCCTCAACCCCCTCTCCCTCACACACCCTCACCCTCACTCACCCTCACACACCCTCACTCACCCTCACACACCCTCACTCACACCCCCTCACCCTCTCACCCTCACACCCCCTCACCCTCACACACCCTCACCCCCTCACCTTCACACACCCTCACCCCCTCTCACCCTCACACCCTCACACCCCCTCACCCTCACACCCTCTCACCTTCACACCCCCTCACACCCCCACACCCACCCTCACTCACACACCCTCACCCTCACACCCCCTCACCCTCTCACCCTCACACCCCCTCACCCTCACACACCCTCACCCCCTCACCTTCACACCCCCTCACCCCCTCTCACCCTCACACCCTCACACCCCCTCACCCTCACACCCTCTCACCTTCACACCCCCTCACACCCACCCTCACTCACACACCCTCACCCTCACACCCCCTCACCCTAACACACCCTCACCCACACACCCCCTCACCCTAACACACCCTCACCCTCACACACCCTCACCCTCATACACCCTCACCCTCATACCCCCTCACTCACCCTCACACACACTCACACCCCCTCACCAGCATAGCATAACAAAACATAGCATAGCATAACAAAACAAAGCATAGGATAGCAAACCAAAACATAGCATAACAAAACAAAACATAGCATAGCATAACACAACAAAGCATAGCATAGCATAACAAAACAAAACATAGCATAGCATAACAAAATATAGCATAACAAAACAAAGCATAGCATAACATAACAAAGCATAGCAAAACAAAACATAGCATATTAGAACAAAACATAGCATAGCATAATAAAACACAACAAAACATAGCATAACAAAACATAGCATAACATAAAATAAAACAAAGCATAGCATAACAAAACATCGCATAACAAAACATAGTAAAACACAACAAAACATAGCATAGCATAACAAAACACAACAAAACATAGCGTACATAACAAAACATAGCATTGCAAAGCATAGCAAAACATAGCAGAGCATAACAAAACGCAACACAATATAGCATAGCATAACAAAACAAAGTTTAGCATAGCATAACAAAATATAGAATAACAAAGCATAGCATAGCATAACAAAACATAGCATAACAAAACATAGCATAGCATAACAAAGCATAGCATAGCAAAACACAACAAAACATAGCATAGCATAACAAAACACAACAAAACATAGCATAGCATAACAAAAAGCATTGGATAGCAAAACTAAAAATAGCATAGCATAACAAAACAAAGCATAGGATAGCAAAACAAAACGTAGCATAGCATAACAAAACATAGCATAACATAACAAAACATAGCATAACAAAACACAACACATAGCATAACAAAACATAGCAAAACACAACAAAACATAGCACAGCTTAACAAAACACAACAAAACATAGCATAGCAAAACAAAACATATAATAGCATATCAAAACATAGCATACCAAACACAACAAAACATAGCATAGCAAAACAAAGAATAGCATAATAAAACACACCAAAACATAGCATACCATAACAAGGCATAGCATAGCATAACAAAGCATAGCATAGCAAAACATAGCATAGCATAACAAAACATAGCATAGCATAACAAAACACAGCATAGCATAACATAACAAACCAAAGAATAGGATAGCAAAGCATAGCATAACAAAACAAAACGTAGGATAGCAAAACAAAATATAGCATAGCATACAGCATCACTCCGCACTACCACAGCATCACTCAGGGCCACCACAACATCACTATGTGCTACCACAGCATCACTGGATGCCACAGCATCACTCGTTCGCCATCACAGCATCACTCAGCGCCACCACAGCATCAATCTGTGCAACCATTCAACAACACATGGTTCAAATATGTTCTCTCAATGTTTCAAGCTTGATTACAAATGTAACAAAAAGAAGTTAATATTTCACTTCTGTTCTTGGATTTACGTCACAATAAAATACACTGAACATAATCTTCACAAAAGTGATTTACAAAACTTTAAGCTATTCCCATTATAAATTACAATAACTTTTATTTAAGTATTCATTATTGAAATTTTTTTTAAAAGCCATTGTTTTTTTGTTTTTTTATATATATTTTTATTAATTATAACACAAGAGTAGAAATGTACACTTCGGGTATCATTGGTATAACATATTACAGTGGCGAACGGGCAGATGAAATAAAGAAATACAATCCAATTGTAGGCCTCTGGAAAGCATCAATACCAGCCGAAGCTGGGTCAAAACAATACAAGACAAATAATCATAAGCAAACATTATCAGAATCTGCCCACCAAGGATACAGGATATAAAATTAGACACTCGACACCCGAATATGCATAACAACAGGCTCAGGAGAATATGCCACATCTCTTGTGGAGAGGGGAAAAGGGAAAAGATAGGTCATAGAACAAAAGAAAGGAAAAAAAAAAAAAACACAACCCCCCACCCTGCACCCCTGCGGATGGCTACGACCTAACCCCACTAGCAGTGTGCCTGTCGCCCCCTAAACTACACCCCAAGGAAGGGAAAAGACGGAGGAGGAATATCTTACGACCCAATGCGGGCTCCCGGACTCCCCTCCCCCCGCCGCGAACAGATGTTCCCCACCATGGTACTAAGAGAGGTAAAGCAGACTTATAAGCAAACTGATGGAGAAATCACCAGGAGAGAAAATACCATCCCGCCCAGCCCCAGACATAACAGAGGCAGCAAATCCCATTGTCGAACACAGTCAGTACACCAAAGCCAAAAAAGAAGAATCCCATATGGCCCTCACTCCCACCGATACCACCCAGCAGTGTCAAAGGAAGTCTCTGTACAGAATTAAAACAGTCAAGTTCAACCCTGGCCTCTACGATCCATCACACAAACCCTCTCCAATAGGACCAGCACAATAGCAAAGGAGTCAGAACGTTGTAGAAAGGGGAGAAGATCTATATAGCATGAAAGGGTCAGAAGAGTCAATTCTCGAAGTCTATCAGGGATACGAAAGTCAATCCAATGAATATCGATGGAGGTCCCCAGAAACGAAGAAAGAAAAAAGTCCTGTGAGGGCGATGACTTTGCCGAGTTTGCTGGCTGGTTAGGGGCTCCAGTCGCGGGCCGCTGTAGTTGCGCAGATATAATAGGCGTCAGATTAGAACGATGCTCGGGGTTCTCCTCCCGGATAAAATCAAACTTTGCGGGGGTCACCATATGGTGCGGGTCTGACTCTGGGCTAGGGTCCGGTCTCGAACAAACAGTCTCGATGCGTACGGTTAGGTTGTGGAGAGCAGCCTCCATTTGCCAGTGAAGAGCCCCGATGGCGGCCATGACGGTCCCCAGCGTCGGTCTACACGCCGTCCGATCCATCTCCGCTTAATCGATGACAAAGCAGGTCATCAACCCCGGAGGTCGGCTACTCCGGGGAAACCAACTGGAGTGGGGTGGGCGAAGTCGACTGGCGACTGTCAGGCTGTGCGCTCGTTACACCGCCGCCAAGAGCGGGGGGCCCCCCCGCGGACCCCGAGGGCTGCAGCAGGGTCCCAGGAACCGGACCCCCACTCACCACGGCATCCACGTCTCGTCGCTGTCTAGCGAATATACGCAGGGACTCGAGACAACCACCAGGATCGAGAATTTGTGTCACTCCAATGAGACCGGACCCTGCCAGGTACCCGCGGCCGATGTTGTTCAACTGAAACCCGGCTGGGTCAGTACTCGAGGCCCCGGCTTACAGTCTGGAGAAGGCCCGAAAATGACAGACGGTGTAACTTCGTCAAAAAAGGTGATAAAGACTCCGGGATTGCGTTCCTGGACTCAGTGACGATTCGGACACACGGGAGTCTGGCGGGAGGTCAGGATTAAGTTCAGGATATATCCACCAGCGACGGAGGTCGACGGAGCCGGGAGCTTATGCGGCCATCTTGGTTGCTAGCGTAGCTCCTCCCCCTTAAAAGCCATTGTTATTTGTAATATCAATACATGTAAGTCACGTAAATACAACACATATTGCATTACAAATGCTATAGGTGTCACATTTGCGAAAGTTATAACTATTGGCATTGTAAATGACAATGCTATTAATTTCGCTATTTTAAAGAACAAAACATAAATAAAAAATGTGTCATTTACAATACCAATAGCTCAAACTTTCCTAATGCGAGACCTATTGCATTGCAAATGCTTGTCCTATTTACTCCTGGTTGGAACCGTTGGCAGCCAATCAGATTGCAGGCACGAGATCGGGAAGGTTCGTGGATCCTCTGCGGCCATATTTGAGAAATGTTTAAATTTCTCAGGAACTACTGAACGGATGTACACGGTTTAACAAAATGAGTGCTTTCTGGACCAAGAGCTACCTTTTTACAAATTTGGTGTAATTCCGTTCAGCAGTTCGTGCTTATGCCGTGTCTAGAGTTTCAAATGGAAATTAACATGGGGAAAATGCGATTTGGGACACCCCCTTTTTCTCAGCCCCGCTCGATTAATCACCCCGAAATTTTCAAAACAGGAGCTGACCTGACCTTCCCATTAGTTTTGAAAATGTTACGAAGATTCGTCACACGGCGCCAAAGATATTGGCAAAAGAAAAAACGTTTTTTGAATAGAAACAAGGTACTAACTATAACTACCTACTGGCAACCTCCAGTAGGTAAAACAAATATTGACATAGCGACACCGCCACCATTGTCTCTAGTAACATCTTAGCAGCAAATTGTCATCCGGTGCAGCAGTACTTGTGCAGTAATGTGATGACACGGCTGTCCTCACCTGCACTGTCATGTTGCCTCATGCTTTGCTCTGCAACGAAGATAGTGCATTGAGTCTTCACTGCCACTGTGTGACTAGCCATCTGTGCAGACCAGAAACTCATATCCGAATATTAATGCTGTCTTCCTGTGGAATGTTGTAGCACAGAAAAAACGCTGAGGTGGTTAAGGTAGAATCTGAACATCTTATCATTATGGTTCAAAACTTGGAAGGAATCTATGTTACATGTATGGAATATATCTGCTTTAAACTCCTATTAACTTTGGGAGCTACCTACTTTTTTACATCTTTGAAAAAAAAATGCATCTCCAATGGGGTTTAAGTAGACCCATCTGTGAGTATTTGGGATTAGGAGCCGTTTTCACTTCCAACTTTTACTCCAGGGTCACTTATTGAGAGTACAGTCACTACTTCTGTTTTAGTTTGTTGTGATACTTTTTTGACATTTAAAGGATCATACCGCGACACATGTCATTCGTCATTACTTTACATTATGTCTAGCACACTCTGTATCCCATTCTTCATACTTACACCAGGTCAACCACCAATAGAGTGGAATGTATTGTATGAAGTGCTCCTAATTTATGTGGAAGTTTTAGAGGGAGACCAGGGCACACACCAGAGAAATCATTCCCTAATAAAGAACTGCTTGTGTGTGAGGCCGCACAAGATTCTGAACTGCTGCTTGCCTCAGAAAAGGCCTCACACTTGAATGCCTGTGAGACCGTGCCGTCAGAGAGCTCCTCAAAGATAAGACTGGAAAGTGACACCCTTATGGAATGCTTTAAGTTCTGTTCTAGGAAGCAAGGTTGCTATGAGTCAATCATAACATATGTTGCTACTCCAAGAACGTCACCAGATTATTGTGGCTTCAAGAATAATAATAAGCAAGTTCTTCGGGAGCAAATACCTATGAAAACTCACAGCAAAAAATATATTGAAAAGACATGGCAGGGTCTGACTTCATTATAAAAACAGGAATTGCATTGCCAAACAGTAGTGTTCAAGTGGAAATTTTTGGGGAGGAATGTAGAGGCTCTCGGAAAACTAAAGTTAAGGGAATTGGTAAGAGAAATAGTGGGCAAAGGTTTAGGAAGAAACATGATACTAACCTGAACCCTGAGCGACAGAACGATTTAACAGGCTATAGATGTGAGAGCACCAGCTGGTAACTCATACACGTGTCCCGCCTTTGAAGGATACCGCAAGAAATGTAGGAAGAACTTGTTAGCAGCGAGTGTACTGGCCGAAAAGGCAACATGATTTCTGACGTTTCTGAGGGAAATAAGGAAGATAACAGAGGCTTGAATCTCAGCGTTGTCAGTGTGGATATGGGAGGAAATTGCAAGGGTTTACCGAGATGGAAGTTTCTGATTAATGAGGCTATTAGGCTGAGGGTCACCTTAGGTGGGCTCCTGTGCATGTTTTATGGAAAAATAAGAATCTGTTGCTCACTGATATGTGCCCAGAAGGGTACACTGGGAATAAAATAAGATCTTTGGAAATATTTAAAGACATGATCTTTGAGAAGTAAAGACTTATGGCAAAATATATATGTTGGAAAAGGGGTACCCCATCTCAGGCTGGCCACATCTGAAGGACATGAGAAGCAGATTAGATCATAGGACAAAACCTTCTGTGTAAGTTATTGACTCTAAGAATATTTGTGATCACACTGATAATGATAAGTATATTACTAGAGGAATAACTGGATCATATTTGATGGATCACTGTGAAATATCAAATGCAGAATATCCCATTATCGTACAGAAGCAAACATAATGCGATCCTAAATGATCTTTGAGCTAAAACATTATTAATAGGAAACAAAAGAATGGGTCCCTAGCTCCCATGTTACAGAGAAATAAATGTGTGCGAGCTGAACCCCAATATTCATCTGAACCTCAAAATGTAATCACCCCAATATTTTACCAAAATATTTAGTCTCCAGTTTCTCTAGCTGATCTAGAGGTAAGAAACTACATTCATCAGGAATGCACGATTTAGCAGAGTTAAACAGAATAAACTGTAGTACGCATAAATGACTGAGTTCTAGATTTAAAAAAAAAGCGACAAATGAATTTATTACAGAATAGTCAAAATGTGGTAGAGAGAAAATGCATGAAATGCCATGAAGGCTCAATTACAGAAGTATAGATAATGCAAAATCATAAAACTTAAAAATCCCTAGTTAGGCAGAACTTAATCAAAAATTCTATGTGTCACACTCATAAAGAGCATTGACAGTATCCCAATAGAAAGTTTAACCCCTTTGGTGCTCGGGACGGCCCCCAGCCATCATGCGTCACGGTGGGCATGTGCACACTACGGCTGGGGGCCGTCCGAATCCCGTCCTCTGTTTAAAACTCCTGCACAGCGTGAAAATTTGTGCCGCCTGCAAGGGGTTAAATCAAAGAGGAGCAGGGTAAGTCACTCATGAAACGAAAAAGAGCCCCAAATTCTCCCAAAAGACAAAACCGAAAGGTTTTATAGACAAATCACAAAAGCTATTGATAGATTCTGCAAATTCAGCATGGTATGATCATGTTTAGAGTTGCACTGGTAAATCAGAAACAATAACTTAATTTTCTAAATCATTAGCAATAACCCATTTCTTAAGGTAAGACAAGTCTTCCATTTGCTTCAGCATCAATTGTATAGCACAAATTAAAATATTTTTTAAACAATGGCTCATAGAATTAGCATTACTACACTAACACTTCCAGCGGAAGTCTTAAAAATTATACTTTGAGCCCACGATGGAATCTCCATTCGCAATACATGTTTTCATACAATGTTGTATATCACTATTACATTGATGTAATTCACTTGATGCGCCGCAGAAACAAGGGGAGAGATGGTTTTCAATGGGACACTGATTGGGAGGGGGAATGAGCAGTAGTAGGTTGAGTAGAACACCAGAAACTACATCTATTAAATAAATATTTGCAGATTACATGAGAATGTGTCATAACTATCCATAGCATTATTCACACTTCTAATTTACCATGGTAACGTGCTTCAATTACAATATCATTAGTGCATCCGTTATGAATCTATGCATCATTAAAAACACTAATTATCAAAAATAATTTCCACACGGCATTTGCAAATTTTTGCATATTTCGAAAAGTCTTCAGTACTTTTATAGTGAATATTCAAAGTTATCACAATATCCATAAAAGCACTCATGAATAAAGGCATTCGTCTTTCTTAACTATAACTTTTTTAGAGAACAAACGTACATTTTAAACATGCATATCTTGAAAAAGACTGATTTTCTATTTGTGAACAAAGAACCACCACCTTTGAAACGCTTGTGAATGCTTGGTGTGAAGTGTGGTTTATATATAGAGTAAGCTATAATGATTCTATTAAATTAGTCTTCCACCTGGCCACAGGTTGACATGTTTTTTTGCGCATGACAAGAGGGCAAGGAGGAGAAATATTGCTTTGTTGCTCAGTTCTTAATGCTCCCTTATTGTGACGTGTCATCCAGAGGAGGAGGAAGAAGAGGTGGTAAATCCGTGTGCCATATAGGTGGATTCTTCTAGCGTTATATATAGCACCCGTTGTGTCTTAATATTTCTTGGACCAATTGAAATCTGCCATTGATGCGATCTGGCCCATATTATTGGTGGGTGGGTCTCCTCAAGATGGGGGTATGGTATGGACTTTCATGCTGTGGTTGTCCTATGTAAGCAAAAGAAAGAAACAGGGGTTTTTGCTACACCGTCAATGTAGTGCTTTATTATGTGGCAACCACAGGCAAGTCTGTACCTTAAATGTGGAGAAATTGAACATGGACATGGTCAGGAATTAATGGGTAAACAGGGAATGAGACATGTTGCATTAATAATGTTGGTAGCTCTGAAAAAGATGTTTTGTGATTTTATGTTAAGTTCATGAAATCCTTTTACTTGGGAAGTATGAATGGTAAACAATCTGAAAAGGGATCCTGTGGAACACAATTTAAGGAAACAGAGAAGCATAAATGTCAGCCAGCATTTCAATATAAGGGCGTTTTTGGTTGGATGGTGCACCTGGATAATTCCTGAAGGAGCCACGTCCTATCCTTTTTTATTGACGAGAGCGAGAAGTGGGCACACACCATTGAATCGGCGTGTGCTTGACCGGCAGCATAGCTTCCTGCTGTTGCCTGTCATGGAGGCAGGGATAGTCAGCCTGTATTACCATCTCAGTGTGTCGGATTCATTCTTTGTCCTTTCAGTGTGCCATTTAGAGCTCTCAGTCGATGCACATGGGAGTGGTCATGTGTCTACCTCTGCCAGATATGTTGGTACGGTGCACAAGGGAATTGTAGTCATTCTGGCAATAAGATGTTGAAGTTGCTTAGTGTGACCTATTTAAAAAAAAAAAAGATTTTTGGTTTCAAGGAGTAGTTACATGAATATCTCCGCCGCTAGTGGTGGCACCGTGCTCATAGGGATTGAAACAAGGATTGAGAATTATGAGGAGAGGTGACATCACTGATTCTGCCGAATATAGCATTACAGTGCTCATAGGAACTGTAGTCAATCTATAAAAATGGAGTCTCATTTACCAAATGTGACCTGATTAGAAAATGTGTGTTGTGGAAGAAATGGTTTTGAAGGAATCTCTGCAAATGTTGCATTTTTATCATAATGTGTTAAGATCTATTGGGAAGTGTGATCGTTAAATCTGTTTGCATGTTGCCACTGGAGTGCTTCTTGTCTTATGGGGCATGATGTTCAGGTAGTGTTATTTACTTAGTGGGAGGCTAAAATGTAAGAAATATGGTAACGCAAAATGAATCATGATATTATTGCATGTTACAATCAAGGTCTCCCTAAAACCTCAGGGTAATGTGAATCAGCAGGTCAGGTATGCAAGTGCTGAAATGGCTCACATCATATTCGTAAATGTAAGAAGACTGCACAAGCATCAGTAGATATTAAATTCAATCCAATATGGAGGCATGTGTTTGTGGTACAGGTGGAGGAGCAGAGGTAGAAACATCAACCTTAATGATTCAAATATTTTGTCTTTTTTTTTAAAAAATTGGTCATGTTTCATTTAAAGGATCACCTCACTTTTAAGTGACAGGTCATCCAGATTTTCTCCTCTTGGTCCTGTCTTAACGTCTTCAAGAACCTTCCAGTTTAGTTGCTCCTCAAGGTGTTTTTCTTGTAGACAGTGTTTGACTAACGGAGCTGTCATCATCTTACACCGGATTCTAGACTTGTGTTGGCTGATCCCTTTTCAGACCTCTGGACTAGTTGTTCCAATGTAGAGTCTTTGTCATGGGCATATGTTCCTGTACATAACATTCTTATATTTACACTTCTAAATGTGTTATGTATGGCCTATTTATTTTTTGTTTTAGCAGAACCTGTTACCCTCATGGTTTGTTGTCAAACAGAGCAGCTTCTGCATGGCAGGAAACTCACGTAAAGTTCTCTGATGAACAGGTTCTGGTCCTCTGTATGCTCGAACTGGAAGATTATTCAAGCTGCTCTTTTTGTAAAGCCAAAAGTCGATGTTTCAGGTGCATTTCAATGTAGGTTGGAAATGCCAATTTTGAGTGATCTTCTAGAATATATTCATACTGGGACTGTATGTATGTAGTTGTGCATGTCAATGTTAGCTTTGTCTTTATTTTTCTTCTTCAAAAGAACCTCCCTTGGAGTGAATCATGCCTCTGCAAAAGTGTTGTATCAGATTTTTTCGTAACCTCGATCCATACTTTTTTTGGATAGATCGTCTGAATGTTTGAAATAGCTTTATTTGTTATACCAATCTGCCTGATTTTCAGGCATTACACATATGGAAGGGTGCCCCCTTAGGCTTCTTTGAAGGAAGCGGTCATATCTTAAAAGACTGTTCCTTTTAGTGTATTTGTATACAGGGAGGTTATCAACAACTTGTATTGTTTTTTCATCCAAAACGTCTAAAAAACACAAATTCATGTGAATTATGTGCTATAAAGAATCTCTCCTGAGGCGGAAGCCGGGAGAAGGAGCTATCATGCTGCACTTTTTAAAATTGAACTGTCACCTGTTTATTTGTGTTTTTAAAACTGAGCACACCGCCTGAAGCACTTTTGGGGCAGATGCCCGAACTCCACTCTGACGCACAGTCGATATAAACGCTGTTGCAAATCCGAAGGAAAACAAACCCGAGCTGCCGCCATCGCAGGCGTGCACCCTGGCCACGCCCCTTCGAGGCCACGCCCCCTCCCGCTCAGTTAAAAGGCTGCTGCTTACGAACGCCTAATCAGGTAAAGAATCTCTCCTGAGGCGGAAGCCGGGAGAAGGAGCTATCACGCTGCACTTTTTAAAATTGAACTGTCACCTGTTTATTTGTGTTTTTAAAACTGAGCACACCGCCTGAAGCACTTTTGGGGCAGATGCCCGAACTCCACTCTGACGCACAGTCGATATAAACGCTGTTGCAAATCCGAAGGAAAACAAACCCGAGCTGCCGCCATCGCAGGCGTGCACCCTGGCCACGCCCCTTCGAGGCCACGCCCCCTACCCTTTTCAATAAAATGTGCATCGGCCGGAAGCGCAGCGGACGAGCGCAGCGGGAGCGCCGTTTGCGCGCCGAAGGCGCGCCTAAGGCAAGCCCGTCTGCGCCTGTCTGCGCCTGCCCCTCGCCTAGCACCTGTCCCCCTGCCCCTTGCTCCCAACCCATCACCTGGACCAGGAACAAACTTCTTACTCTTAGACAAGGCGCTTGCACACCCACGGTCTGCTGCTGCACTTTGGATTTGGAAAAATCCTCTTTTAACTGCGCTCAGTGTAACTATTCTATTCCTATGATGCGGAAACGGGATCCGCAAGCTCGGTTACCTGCTAAACCGAGGCCTTCGTCTAGTCTAAAGGCAGCTCTAGTAAATTGTCGCTCCCTACCCGCGCACTCAGCGGACATATGGCTCTTGCTAGATACACATAAATGGGACGTACTTTTTCTTACAGAAACGTGGCTTAAAGATTCCTCAAAACCAGATATATACTTGGCCATCCCCACTGGCTATCACCTATTGGGAGTTAATCGTGCCAATTCCAAACCTGGAGGAGGCCTTGCTGTTATTGCTAAATCCCACTTTACCATTAATATAACAAAATACCTAACCTGGGGCTCATTGAAGCTATGTATCTCACAATAATGGACTCCGCCTCCACAATCTTTGCTGGCATCCTGGTTTACAACCCTCCCTCCGCTTCTTCCGCATCCCTTAGCGCCCTGCTACATTCAATTGCAGATTTTTCCCTTAAGCACTCGTATTTTACAGTGCTGGGAGACTTCAATCTTCACGTTGACAATCCCGCCTGTACCCAAGCCTCATTTCTGCTCGAAACTTTACAGGGCTTGACCCTGTCTCAGCTTATTAAGGGTCCGACCCATAAAGCAGGTCACACGCTTGATCTTATTTTTTCCAACCACCCTGGCATCTCTTCTTCCCCCCCCTTACCCCTCACGTGGTCAGACCACTTCCTCCTCCCTTTTGAATTCAGCACCCCCTCCATGCCCCCCCCCTCCTCCATGAACAGAGATATAGGACGCAAATGGTCCAAAGTTACCAGTGAGGCCATTAAGCCCTGTTTGGATTATCATTTTAATCCTTTGGAAGACCTGGACAAGGAAACAGCGAGATTTAACTCTGCCCTCTCTTCTGCACTAGATATTATTTCCCCCCTGGCCCCTATGACTTCCTTCAGATCTCGCCCATCTGCTCCTTGGTTCTCCCCCACACTGAGAGAAGAAAAAAGCAGATGCAAACAGCTGGAACGAAAGTGGCGCAAGTCTTACGACCCTACCAGCAAATCAGCCTACAAAACGGCATTAAATAAATTTCAAAAACTTAAGAGGTCCATAATGAGAGCTTACTTCTCAAAACTTATCCAACAGGCGGAGAATTCCTCAAAAACTCTCTTCACAATCGTTAAGGATTTTGTGAAACCGACTGCATTGAAAGCCCATTGTATTCCCACTCAAGGTCTCTGTAACGGACTATCCGATTTTTTTCCAGGAAAAAATCATTAAACTCTCGTCTTCCTTTGAGCCCGTACCTTCCAGTCTCCAGCCAGGGCCATCAGACACCCAGCTCTGTTCATTTAATTCCTTTGCTGAGCTGACCTCTGATTCAGCCCTGTCACTTTTAAACCAGGTGAAGACTGGATCTCCTCTGGACCCAGTTCCGGCGAAAATGATGGTCAATCTGGCCCCTGTTTTAATCAACCCTCTCCTCGCTATATGGAACTCTTCTCTGAATCATGGCCATTTCCCTTCAGTTTGGAAACATGCCAGGCTGCTCCCTGTCTTAAAAAAACCAGATGCAGAACCCCTCCCAATTCAACAATTACCGTCCCATCTCCCTTCTGCCTAAACCTGCCAAAATTCTGGAGAAAGTGGTCCAGAAACAACTGGCCCTCTATCTAGAAACTAACCAGCTGCTGCATGATTCACAGTCCGGTTTTAGAACTGGATACAGTACTGAGACTGCTCTGCTAGAGGTATCGGAGACGATTAGGGAATCGGTGGACAGGGGCGAGGAGGCCATGCTGGTCCTCCTAGACCTGTCCGCTGCATTCGATACTGTGTCTCATGATATCCTGGTGACTAGGTTGCAGCAGTTGGGGATTGGAGGCACAGCCCTGGCCTGGATCAAGTCATTTCTCTCAGGGAGATCTCAAAGGGTACTCCTCCGTCCTTTTGAGTCAGAAGACAAACCCCTTCTTTGTGGGGTGCCTCAGGGCTCTGCCTTGAGCCCTCTTTTGTTTAACGCGTATGTGGGCCCTCTTGCCAGGGTAGTCGAATCGTGGGGAGTCAAGGTGGTCTCTTATGCTGATGATACCCAGCTCGTTTTTTCTTTTAGAGACCATTCTGACTCACATTTTTCCAACTTTCGTAACTGCCTTGGCAACATCTGCACCTGGATGGCTTCTAGTCATCTGGCCCTAAATACAGACAAAACCGAGGTGCTTTTCTTTAGTCAGAAACCCACCCCCCCAGCCAACCTGTGGTGGCCTACTGTGCTGAACCCCCCTCCCAATCCAGTAGAGTCAGCCCGTAATCTCGGCTTCCTTTTTGATAACACCTTGTCCTGCAAAGCCCAGGTTAACAAAGTCACCGCAGCTTGCTTTGGCAAAATGCGCATGATCAGGAAGATCTTCCCTTACCTTCCCCAGACTTCCCGCAAAACAATCGTCCACGCTCTCATTACGGCACATCTGGACTACGCCAACAGCCTATATGCTGGAGCCCCCCTCTATCTCATTGACCGATTGCAAATCGTTCAAAATGCGGCTGCTAGGCTTATTGGAAACATCCCTGCCCGCAACTCAGTCAAAGCTTATCGTAAAGATTTACACTGGCTCCCTATTGCTCGCAGAGTTCAGTATAAAATCCTTACCCTTGCCTTTCGAGCCATTCATGGAATTGGCCCATCCTACCTGAGCCAAAGACTCAAACTATCTAAGTTTGAAAGAAACCTAAGGTCCAATAACCTACGCTTACTGGTTGTTCCCAGATTCAGGCTAGCCCGGAGTGGTGGCAGAACGTTCGGTGTGACGGCGGCTAAATTCTGGAACGACCTCCCTTTGAACCTTAGGCTCATCGAGTCTGAGCAGATTTTCAGACGCAAATTAAAAACCTGGCTGTTCACCCAACCTTGAGTGGGAGGGCTTCTGCTACAATGGGCTGGAAGGCAGGACCCTGGTATACTCCTCTGGTGATATTCTTGCTCTCTCAGCGCCGGGACACCCCCGACGGGGGTAGCTGCGCGCTTTATAAGCTTCTTAAATAAATAATAATAATATATTGAACTTGATGTCTGGATATTTTGTGTTTAACCAAAATAAAAATTGGTTCAGTTCTTTAATAGTTGCATAGCGGATGCAAAAAACATAGTCAATTCTCAACAATATGAAGATCATTTCAAAGTATGGGTTATTATTGAAGATGCATTTCTCTATTTGCTTTCCGACATTAAAAGAATAGCTACTTCTGGGGTGAATGAGCCGCCCTTTGCAATTTCTTTCGTTTACAAGAAGAATTCACCATTTGCGAGAAACTGAGTTGTTGGTTGATTGGGGTATGAGCCCTGGTCAAGCAACAGCCACAATCCTTTGCAGTGTGAACCACAAACAGTCACTAAATTAACCAATGCTTAAAACTGGGTAGCTTGGCACACAAGCAGTCAGGCTTAACTTAGAGGCAATGTGTAAAGTATTTATGCAGCACCCAAACAGTAATAAAGTGACAACACATGCAAGAAAAATCCCAAACCAAGGGGCCGATTATGATGACGGGCGGACCTGAGTCCGTCCGCCACCATAGAGTAGGAGGGACCATCCGCAGGGGCTGCGGCGGTCCCTCCGTGCAGATTAGGATGTGACTGCCAGGGTGGCGGTCACATCCTCAATCTTTAACATTGCGGCGGGTGCAGCTTCAAGCTGCACCCGCCGCAATGTTAAAAATGCATACATTGCATTTGTATGCAGCAAGCGGCAGGCACCGCGCGGTGCCTGCCGATTACTGCATACAAATGCAGGGTGGTACCATAGGTACCCCCCATGTGCACCCCCCACCCCCCTTCACCCAGGGGGCCCGCAACGGGCCCCCGCAGTGAAGCTCCGTATGCTTTTCCATGGCGTAAAACCCGCCGTGGAAAAGCATTTCTTTTCGGGCATCCTAATTTGACTGACGGTGTCTAAGAGACACCGTCACCATATTAGTGCTTTTCCGCCGCGGTTGTAAGCCAACCGCGGCGGAAAAGCTGCGGACGGAAACCAGGACCCACCAGCCATCCTAATGTGGCGGTGGGTCTTTGGTGAGTCCGCAGAGGATTTTCCGCATCCTCCGGGCCGGCGGTGGCTTCCGCCGGCCCGGAGGATGCGGAAAATCCTCCATCATAATCGGCCCCCAAGTTAGAAAAATAGGTTACAAATTTAATAAAGTATTTGAGACCAAAATGACAAAAATCCAATCAGTAAAACAGAGGTATTTATTTTTAAGTTATCAAAGAAAAATAGCTCCAAAAAGCAATACTTACCAACAAAAGCTATCTGGTCGCGCTGGTCTGGTAGAAAGTCAAAGTTCAAACTGACTGCGATGCAGCGCCGGCCAGCTGCAGTGACCAGACTGGGCCCGCTGTGTAAATGTACCTTAGTCCGGGTTGCATCGAGGATCCTGTTGATGAGGATGATGTGAAGCAAAGAGAGGGCGATGTAATGGTCCTGATCATGGAGTAGTGGCGATGCGTCAGCTTCGGCTGAGGGTGTTGATGCGATGTGTAGTTTTAATGTCATCGTCGAGCATATCATCGACGGAGATGTGAAGACTTTGTTTAGTAGAGCATTGTGCAGTGGTTGTTGCGAAGGTGGAGCGGTGTCTATAAGTCATGCAGCAGCAGCAATGCACTGGTTCTGGTCAACGCAACTGGGGAAATGCAACGGTTTCGGTTTGCGCATTGATGGCGATGTGTAAGGTGCTGACCCACACAGTGATGACGATGCAGAGGTTCTGTTCTCCTCATTGGTGGTAATGCATTGGTTCTGCTGAGTAAGCACCATAGGCCCATTTTCAAGGGTCCAGGACTGGGGTGGCACGACTTGGCAGGGTAGACTTACAGATGGCAGAGTCCAGGTGCAGAATCAGGGTAGTTGGATGTCTTTTATGTCCTTGAGACTTAAAATCAGGAGGCCAGTCCACTAGCCCTTGGAGTCAGTATGAGTTCTGTGGGTCAAGTGATGCTGGTACAAACCTTCTCACCCTGTCTAGGAGGGCTGCAGGTCAACACAGTAAAAAAAGCAGTTCTTCCAATAGTTCACTCGGGCCCTGGCATACCCGCAGCACAACCCTTTGTATACCAACCAATAGAAATGGGATGGCGACATCGGACGGGCCCTAACGCAAAAGGAATGGGAAAGGGTCTTAGCGTATCCATGCAAACTCTCCCGGAATGCCAAATTCCAATACACTCAGCATAACATTCTACATAGGGCATATCTCACTCTGGCGCGCTTACATTGCATCTATGGTACTACCTCAAACTGCCCAAGATGTGGAACACATGACACTGATATGGCTCATGTTCTGGAACTGCCAGGTGGTGGCGACGGTGTGGCGGGACGTCACAGACACATTGACAGATATTATGAGGTGGGAGGGGATGTGCTCTATAAAAAGTGGAATACTGGGACTTTTCAAACATAGAGCATTGGGAAGCCAACCAATCATTTTCTAGACTTAGCTCTGCTGCTCGTATGGAGATTTATTGCGATGCATTGGAAGACTAGCAGTCTACCAGGGTTGCAGTACTGGTGTGCAGCCACTTTCAAATGGGGAAAGGCGGAATTTGTGGCCCTCCAGGGAGAGAAAGCCTGTGGCTTTTGCAGAATCGTCTTTGCAATTGAATGAGACACAATTCTACACTGTTTGCAAATACTTGCTGAAGAGTCACAGTCAGAATAACCCCTCGGCTGTCTAGTCAATTATTGTGCGCACTTGCTATTCCGCCTGTATCCAGAACTACCTCCCCCTATACATGAATTGATACACGTGGTACATCAACACTGAAAGTAAATCTGTTGTACATCTCCATTCTGTAAAATGTATTTCAGGGTTTGGGGTTCACCCCATTTGCCTACAAAGTAATTGCATCCTAGTAGCTTCTTTTATGACCTGGCAGTTCATGTAGTTCTTTTACTTACACACTGTTTGAACGAATGCCTCCTGTTGTACCAAGCAGCAGCCCAGCAGAGTGGCAGTCCTTCAGCAGGACAGCAGTCCGTCTTCCTGGCAGAGTACCCACAGGTCCAGAAGTGTACTGATGTGGTAGGATCTGAGGTCCAGTTCTTATTCCCAATGGTGCCTTTGAAGTGGGGGAGACCTTTAAGAAGGGAATGTGACGTGCACAGTGGTCCTCCCTTTCTGCCCTGGGTCTAGACTCACAACAGGGGGGTATGCAGTCCTTTATGTGGGGGCAGGACACAGCCTATTCAGGTGTAAGAGTGAGGCAGTGACCAGCTCCTCCCTCCCATTTTCCCAGGATGGCACTCCAGGCCAAGCTCCTATTGTATGTGTCTGTCTAGGGGGACAGCACAAAGTCCATCTGTCACTCTCTCAAAACGTGTATCAGAGACAGGCTGCAGGTACACAGGGCTAAGAGCAGGAAAATGCCAACTTTCTAAAAGTACATAAAGACCATGTTCCTGGAGGAGTTATTTAAAGAATACTTATCAGTTCGTAGGTCAATGTATCACAGTACTGTAATTAAAATCAAAAGTACAATTTTCAACGTGCAACCAAACAATACCTGCATTAACAATAATTGAAACTTCAGGCGTGCTAGCAAGAAAAGTTGTATTTTCTTATATTCTTATTTTACAGTATCATAAACAATCACTTTACAATGTACAGTGTAAAGCATACAGCTTGGACACATCAATATAACAACACTGTCCCTCTCCACGTGGTCTGATAACACACTTTATAAACATATTCTCAAAAAGATCATAGGGGAGTGATATATCCTTCTAACTATGTATGTTCACAGATCTAAAGTCCAGTTGGAGTTATTCCTTTCTATTTAAAATTTTCAAAAGGACTAGTATCCATAACAGCACTATAAATGGCGTTAGAGTGGAGGGATTGTCGACGTTTCAGTCTCTTATGGCCAACAGGTGCCAGACTCTTATGGCCAACAGGTGCCAGAGATCATCATCAGGGCACAGTATTGAACTACCCAACAGCGGGACACACCCCTGAACAACCTCTTGTTAGAAAATCAATGCCAATTACACCATTGAGCTTCGTAATATCAAACCAATATCTCGAGCCGTATAACTTAATCAAGAACTTGTTTCAAAATGCATTTGCCATAGTCCAAATCGCGGCACACATTCATTCCAATTCTACGGTGTAATTGGGGTTCGCCATAGAGACCAAAATGTCAAAGATCCCTCCTCTCTAATACCCTTTGTGCCTTTTCTCTTTTTCAGAACTAGAGATTGGTAACTTATAATGCTTTGTCTTGGGGTAAGTTTGTATAGAGCGAAACAACACCTAATGAAACAAGCATTTATGTAGACAAGTCCAAACGGGTGCTTTCAATCTTCTTGATAAAGCCAAAAGATTGAGCCAGTTGTATCATTTCCTTGGGTCACCGTATTGGTTATTTCTCTACAGATCTCAGGAAATGTACATCTCGCTATTGACCTATAAAAAAGAATCCCATTTGGATATCCACTTCCAACTATGCATGAAATGTTGTCAACTTTGCTAGAAGTAGCAGTGTTCTCTAAACTGAACCTCATGAGTGCCTAAGATCAAAGTTTACTGGAGGATGAATCAAAACATAGTAGAGCATTTGTACTGCAGCTTGCCATTACAAGGGCATGCTTCTTGAGTTTGCAAGCACTGCGTCTGTCTTTCAGCAGTAATGGAGGAAATACTAGAGGGAGTGGATAGCGCTGCTGCCTTCCCAAATGATGTTTCCATGTGTAGCTTCCGACCTCCTCTCCCTGGTAGCATGTAAATGAATCACGCCACACACGGAGCTTGGTATTACACGTCTTTATTCTCTAGAGTGTAACTGTTAACTGCCACATTCTGCATCATTAATGTTATTGACCACACCCACTCACTTCTGTCACTAAACTACGTAGTACGTTAGGAAGCAGAGGGGTCCCAGGCTCTATAATGCACAAGGCACTACACCGTGTTTGGCAAGGATTGAGGATAACTTTGAAATAGTACTACCGACTCTGTCAGACATGGTCTAGCACTGAAACTTGAGAAGTGTTAATTTGAATATGATACGGTTGAATATTTGGACCATGCTATCTCCAAAGATGGGAGAAGGCATAGGAGGAGCCACGTAGAAGCAATTATTGATACTTAAAGCAGTGTATCCACAGAACGGTTAATTTCCTTTTTTGGGGATTCACAGAGATTTAATCTAAGTTTATCCCGTCCTTCTGCTAACATTGAACACTTGATGCTGCTCTTACACAGATGTTAAATTTGAGCAGGAGATGGGGCAAGGGAAAGCTTTCAGATTACAAAAAGAAGAAATTGTAAGTGCATCCTGTTTCAAAGCATTTGTTATGGATAGGCAATGTATTGTGGCGGTCAGTGCCAGCAACTGTGTTTTTTGTGTCCATTTTACAACAACGTGATAGAGAGAGTGGACTGTGGCATATGGAACAAGAATAAAATGGGCAGGGCTGGACTAAGGAGCCATCGGTAGGCCTGGCAAAAATACTCCAACCAGCCCCACGTCCTTCCTCTCCTCAGGCAACCTCTCTATTCCCATCACTCCATTCTCTTCCTTCTTCTCTCCTCTCTGATTGCTTTCTCTCTGCCTTCCCCTCCCTCTCTTTCTTGAATCCTCCCCATGTCTACTGTAATTAACATCAGAGAGCTGTGGAAAGTAACAGAGGCCCCAGGAAGCAGCCCTCGTCTTTCAAAAACTGCCTTCAAGGAAGGGCTCCAGCCCACCAGGGAATGCCCAGTGGAATAAAGACAATACTCTGTAATCTTCATGAGCAATTGAACATTTACAGTTGTTTTTCTCTAGGAAAATGTATACTTAGTTAGGATTAGTGATTTAGGGTTGCCTGGTGGATGTTTGGTGGGGATGTCATTAATGATCAGGACTGGGATCGTGCTTGGAATGGAAATCCTGTTTTTCGAAGAGTCAAAGAGCACACTACTATGGAGTGACCAAAGAAAATGAATCTGCAGGATGAACTAAATTCCTCAGTCAAGATTCAAGAAGAATTGGTATTGGGATAGTGTACTCTTACGAGGAGGTAGAAGGTAGTTGTGCTAACATTTCTAAGAAATTACATCATTAAAATGAGGAATGCAGCACATCTATGCATGGTATTAAATGGGAAATATGTGAATACATGTTTTAGGGTTGGACCACATGGTCAATAAGTGGGTAAAATAGTACAGACTTTGTGACAGAAGCTATACGTCTGCCAAAGTTTGTGTAGTACATGCCAAGCCTCTGTGTATTTTGGTGAGGCCATGGAAGAAATTGGAATTGGACGTATGTGACCCATTCCACATTCCCTTAAGGAGAAGTTCTTATGTCATGGTCCTGTTGAACTCATATTCCGAGTGGGCAGAATGAAAAATTCTGAAGAAATTGACCTCTGAGTTAGCCATCGTTTCATGATGTCAAGCTTTTGTGCCGAGGGACTTCCAAAATACTTGGTATCTTGTAATGGGCCACAGTTTAACAGTGCTACCTTTGTTTTAAGTGTTAAGCCAGAACAGGTATTCAGCACAAAATAATAGTTTGGTGCCACCCATAAGTAAATGAGCAGGTGGAATGATTGAATCAAATGATCAAGGAAGCAATTTAATTAGCGGTTAATGGAGGAATCAATTGGAGTAAGGTGCTAAAAGCAACGCTACTTTGTTGTAGAATCTCACCAATCTTGGTTCAACCCATTTGAGCTTTTCAGGTGACACAACTCTCGATCCTTACTGCTCCCTGGTGGTTGAAAGACTAGTTTGGAATTTTGCTGTATCTGTGTGACTCTAAGGCAGAGGTCTTCAAACTTTATTGCTTTGAGCCCGCTTACGCAAGATGTTTTGAAGTCGGGCCCCCCTACAAACTTTTATGAGAAGGATTGGGGGAGCAGTAGAACAGGGCTGAGCACAGGGGGCAAGACGTATGAAATCCTTTCAGTGGTACTTTTTCTGTAGCTCATAGTCCTCAATGAATATGAGCTTTATAAAACAGTAAATACATTGAACAAAACCAGCAAATGACCCAAAAATACTGCTCCCTATAATTGGGGTGTTGTGAGCCCCTCGCACTCCTGGGCCGCAGTTCAAAGGCACCTGCTGCACCAATGATAACTGAGGCCCTGAGTAGCAGGCTATCACCTCTGCCGCTTTCACATCTTCCCCACATTGCGTGACCATCATGCCAACCTTGCAACAGGCTCTCAGTCCATTTCAAGAAAAAAAGGAGCTCCCACATGATATTCCTCTTTTTTCTGCAAGGGTGCCCTAATTCTAAATATGACAATAAGTCCTCATGACCCCTTTTCAAAGTGTCAGCACCGTGGACTGCTGCACCTGCTTCACTAATGATAGCCCGCTTTTCATGGCTGAAGCTATATCTGTTGACATTTGGTAAAACATGGCTCCCATCTTTCCACATACCCTCCCTGCCATCTCTCTGATGGTAAACTAAGGTGCCTCCTCTGTTTCAATTTCCCCCTCCCTTGAGCCATTGCTCAGAGGCTGAAAGCAGCACTGACATAGCAAGTGTGCATTGGACCTTAATGCACCCCAAGAAGGGTGGTAAAACTGCCATGATTGGGGTTTACTTGGTTCCTAATGCCAGAGGGCCCTCGTGCCTCTCTACCTGCAGCTCCAATAATACTTTCTGCCCTCGAGTGTTAATAAAAGCAGGAAGGGTGACTCTGGCTCTAATGCTTGCAAGGACCATGGGCCCCACAGCACCTTTTTTTTATTTTTTTATTTTAATTATTGGTGTAAGATGTTCTTTGCACTTTTCATCACACACAGAAGAAGGAGAAGCATAAACAGTGCATCCGCCTACATCCGCAAAGGGCCGGCTACATGCATACAAAATTAAGACCATCAGTATTAGTAGTACACGGCCCATCAGCCGACATCCAGCGGACCGGCGGCGTGTTGTCTGATAGCACCCATTTATATATCAGTGCTGTACTCGCTCACTTACACAGCAGTAATCTTACATTTTAAATTTTTTGCTTAACCGAAACAAACTGAACAGTATATTCCCCAACTTATAGTTCTCCCCCTGCTATAGTCTCTCTGCATCACAGCATCCTCCCTCCTCAGTACCATCATTACATAAATTGTTCGCTCCGAGTAGTCAGCGTCAGACGTACATGTCACTCAATCTCCGCCTCTGATTCAGACTCACCATGTGCTAGTAAATACTCCCGTAAGTACCCCCAATAGTCTTTGGATCTAGAGCTGCCTGGCAGCTCTTCCTCATATGTGGTGAGCGTGTCTCGACAATAGACCATATCCTGTATCCAGCTCTTTACATCAGGGGCCCTCCTGCTGTTCCAGTGCATAGACACCCTTCTCTTAGCCAACAGTAGCGCAATAGCACAAAATTTGCGTTTCAATGCTCTAAGTTGCGGAACAATGCCCAACAGACAGATCTTCGCGTCGCACAGCATGGTAGTCCCAAGCATAGTGTACAATATTTGTACGACTTGTTCCCAATATCCCGCCACCTTACGACAGTGCCACGCTAGATGCATGAAGTCCGCATCTTCTTGTTTACACCTGCAACATTTTGAATCTTCCCTCAAGCCATATTTATACAATCTCTGAGGCGTGTGATACACCTGATGCAAATACTTATAATGTATGATTTTCAAGTTCCCGTTTGATGTCAGCATACCCGTGAGCACACAGGAGGAATCCCATTCTACATCTGTGAGGGGTTCTGCCAGCCCAGCGCTCCATTTGTCCCTAGCCTTGTGTGTATCCGCCCCCACTGCCTCTTGTACATTCGCATATAGTTTGGAGACTAGGTGAGACGCTGTGGGTGTAGTGAGGAGTAGTTGAAGGGGTGCAAGGGTAGGAGGTTCCTCCGGATGTGTCGGGTAGTGTTCCCGAAGTGCTCTTTGTAGCCTATAGTAGTTGAAACTGAAAAGTGGAGACGGGTTCGTGATGTATTGTAGCTTGTCTAGCGTCAGGAATACCCGACCATCGTACAGGTCCCCAAGCGTGTCTATTCCCGCTCGTTTGAACAGATCCATGCCGACCTGCTCCTGCGTTACCGAAAGAGCCGGGTGATGTGCCAGTGGAAGTGATGGTGCATATAGCGGTAGGCTGTTTGTTGCTTTGCCTATCAGCCGCCATGCCTCCGAAGTAGTATTAACTGGATTAATGTCACGGACATGTTGTTTAGTGCGTTTGTGTGTCAGTATATTGGCCAGTGGGATTGGGTCTGTGTCGCCTGCTTCCACGGCCACATGTGTCAAGAAGGGCACCTCGTGGTACCAGAAATGTGCGTACTGCGCTTGCGCGCATAAGTAATATAAGTAGAAGTCTGGCACCCTGAAGCCCCCCCTAGCATACGGCAGTGTCATGGTGCGTAATTCCATCCTCGCCTGCTTCCCCGCCCACAGCAAATTAAGGACCAGCGTTTTTATATTACGGAATACAACTGCCGGCGGTTTTATAGGGATATTGTTAAATAGGTACAGAAACTTCGGCAGAAGCACCATTTTTACAATCGCCGCTCTGTCCGCTAACGACAGTGGAAGTCTGTTCCATCTCTTTATCTTGTCTTCTAGGGATGATATGGTCCGCCCGTAATTCGTTCTTATCACCAATTCCGGGTCTCTGTGGAACCATATGCCCAGATATTTCGTGGGTTCCTCCTGCCACTCTAGTGGATAGTCTAATTTGGTCGGGCCAGTACTGTCTGTTAGGGATAGGACAAGGGATTTATCCCAGTTGATCTGCAACCCGGATTGTTGGCCAAATTTTATGTACTCTCGTAGGAGTGGATTGAGGTGTTGTTCAGGATTTTTTACATATAGCACCATGTCATCCGCGTATAACGAGATATGTATGGGTCTGGAGGGCATTTGAATCGCCGAATAGTGGTGATGCTGTCGGATTTTACATGCTAGCGGCTCAAGCACCAACGCGAAAAGCATCGGCGAGAGCGGGCACCCTTGTCGAGTGCCTCTGCATATTTGAATAGGTTCTGATATGTACCTGTTTACTCTGATGCGTGCCGTCAAGTTTGAGTATAGCATCGCTATCCACCCCAGAAATATCAGCGGAAAGCCCATACGCACCAGTACTGCTTGGATAAAGGGCCAGCCGATTGTGTCAAATGCTTTAGCTGCGTCTAGCAGCACTGCCACAGCTTTTGTCTCCGGTGCCAGGTAGTGAGCTAAACCAAACAGTGTACGGGTGTTATGTGTGGTGGCCCTGTCGGGGATAAATCCAGACTGATCCGGCCTGATCAACAACGTCATAAGTGGTTTTAACCTGTCCGCTAGCAGACTGGCTATGATTTTAGTGTCCACATTTAGTAATGAAAGGGGGCGGTATGAATCGCATTTATCTACCTCTTTACCCGGTTTCAATAACGTGATGAGAAGTGCTTCCCTCAGAGATGCTGGCAGCATCTGGGCTTCATGCGCCGCCCCGTATAGCCGTACCAAATGTGGAGCGAGTAGGTCGGCGTACTTTTTATAGAATTCCGTTGCGAAGCCGTCCGGCCCCGGTGCTTTGTTATTAGGTCTAATGGTGTCGGTAACCTCTTCCACTGTAACCGGGCGTTCTAAATATTTCCTGTGCCCTTCAGCCAGCCACGCCATTTCTATATCCTCCATATATTGCAGTAATTCTTCCTGTGTTGGTGTTGGGCGTGCCTTATAAAGTGTGCCGTATGTATTCATAAATTCTTGCAATATCCCCTTGGTGTCTGTGATCACCTCCCCAGTGTTTGTACAGATGGATGCTATATGTTGAGGCGCTCTACCTGCGCATATCTTCGCGGCCAGTTCCCTTCCCGGCCTACCTCCTTCCCCATATCTCCTCGCTGTAGCACGCTTTGTCACATAGTTAAGTTCAGCCGTCGCGAACTCATTGTATTCTGTTAATAGTGCTTGAATTTCCCCCAATACAGCAGTGTCTCCTGTCTGGGTGTATGCCTGCTCCAATATTTGAATGGCCTTCTCTCGTGTGTGTATTTGTTGTCGGATATCTTTGAGGATGCCCGAGGTTGTACTGATACAGACCCCCCCGAATCGTGGCCTTAAAGGCCTCCCATAATAAACCAGGGTCCTCAGTGGTCGGGCCGTTGAGATCAAAGTAATCTACTATTGCCCTATGAATTGTGTCAACATATATGGGGTCCTGCAGTGCAGTTGCGTTGAAGCGCCAAGTGAAGGGTGGTGGGACGTAATATGGAATGGCAATGTCCAACATTACGGGACCGTGATCCGATAGTGTCCGTGGTAAGTGTTTGATATCCTGAACCCATGGGAGTACCTCCTGTGTGCCCAGCCAGTAGTCTAGCCTAGACCAACTGTTGTTCGCCGCATTTATGTGTGTCGCTATTGTCAACCCTGGGTTGCGTGTCCTCCAGAGATCTAACCCCACAGCACCTTTTTCATAGTAAGGGAGACATAATTGTGGGACAGTGGCCACTTAGTCCCTTGCCTCAGTACCTGTGCACTAAGGATTGTGATGGTCCTTTTAAAAATAAATTAAAAAGCCCCTATTACCACAACCTTCCTAGGGGGCATCTCTGTGAGGAAGTTGTCTCTGTACATTTGTCAATTTTAAAAAATGAGCCCCCACATAGTGCCTCCTCCTTTGGGCCATATCTTGGACACTACCCACAGATCTTGTTCCTTTTGTGTTTCTCCTCTGCCATTACTAATTCATTATGACGTGCATATTGACAGTGCTTTCTGTCACAGGCTGGGACTCCATAGCACTATAAATTCACTATCAAGTCAAATGTCTGTGCCTATCTGTGGAGGGGGGGAAGGATGGGGGAGGAAACAGAAAGACAACAACCCCCCCCCCTCCAACAGTGATCACATTAACTGACTGGGATGTCAAATTTGACACAATAAGATTATTTATGTTTTTTTGGTAGTTTTATATAGCACAAATTTGACCCAAGACATCACAGCACTTTACATGAGCACAAATTACATCGTACAAGGTCGCATTCGTTTGTAGGTATGGGAGATTAAGTGATTTGCCCAGAATAACAGGATGTTTAACTTGCATTTATTTTTTATTTCATTGTGTGTGGGCTACTTTATTGCCTTGTACGTGCATATAAAATCCTTACAGAATAGTTTGCTCTTCTTAGCCACCTTTTTGACCCTGCCACCCAGCTCAGTGACCCAAGTCCCCATAGCACAGTTTCTATACTTTACACCTCAAGTCTGTATGTAAATGAAAGCGGCCTGGAAATGAGTCAAATAAAGAAGGCCACACTTCCAGGTGATCTTCATTTACCCTTCTTTGCTGAGGCATTTTGCCCTTGGGAAAGCAGTCAGGGACCCGCAGGGGGGCGCACGCCTCAGTTTGAAGACCTCTGCTCTAAGGGGAAATTATAAGAGTAAGAGATGTGGTAAAATGGGATGTATTTGTCCTAAAAAAAAAAAAGTGAAGCGATCTCTCAAGATTCCACATGATGATTTACCAAATTGCCCAATTAGCGCATGCAATATTGTCCTGTTTGGGTCATAAAATGTTTCAATTGTGCTGTAAAGGTAGCTGATGGTGGAATGTGAGTACAGTGTTGCTTTATAAAAGGGGACATTGTGGCAGTGTCTTCAGATATTCGGAGACTTCAGCAATGATATTATGGTGTAGAAGTCCCTGGAGGTGTGAGTGATCTCAGGGCAGGCCCAGCACCACTACTACCTCTTGTTTTCAGGGAATCAATCCATCTACACCATTGGGAAATGTGCCACTTTTTTAGGTCTCGCTGAAGCAATGCGTAAGCATTGTTTTCGGCGAGATTATAGTAAGCTGATTTCAAAACTCTACCCACTGCGTATCACATACAGTTCATGTGAGAGCCAGGCGCGTGCACAGCAATTTGCTCCCCCGACCCCTCCCACAAAGCAAGACAAGAACATCAAAACCATTTGCCAGCAGCCACTTCACGTGCTCCGCAGGTCATAAACAGGCCGCTCCCCCGTCATACTTCAAAGCTGCCGCTCCTCCGCCCGCCGCATCAGACTTCAAAGGAATGCCCCTCGCTCCCTATACAGTGTCTTACCCTGCTCTCGCGTTGGTCTGGCCGTGTTTTGCATCTCCAGCCCCCTCCTCCCACACCGTGTCTAGGCCCTCCCCAGCCACCCCTCCCCAGCCCCCTCGGCATCGCTGGTTCACCCTTATCTCCCTCCCCCTGTCTCTTGTTACCACGCAGGCTGAGCTATGCTGCACACAAGGGGTCTCTCTCCGCTCGAGACTACTGCCCAACGCATACAGGGTTCCCATTTGTGGCATATGTTGTCGGGCTCAACCTGCCCATTATGCATATTTTGTGCCGTATACCTTCAGGCACAACCCGCCTGAATTATATATGTATATATCCCCCGCTCCGCTTGGTTTCAAACTGTCGGTTTATCTACTTTCAAGCCGGCAACCATTACTTCCTCGTCCTCTCACGCTTGACCGATCTGGACTGTGGTTCTCACTCTTCCTTGCCCTGGCCTATTAAACCTATATTTTCCGCATGTGCCTTACCTCTTTAGGCACACCCCGCTCCATATTTTATATACTCCTCCATGCAGCCTGGGCTGGACAAGCATGTGACACAGCGATTCCTCCTGTTCTGTTAAGCAACGTTGCTTCTCACACGCCCAGTCCTTTCTCTCCCGCCGTCCAACGAAACCACGAACGGTATGCACAGTTTTCATCCTCTTACACATTGCTTTGTAATTTGTAATTTGTAACTGTGTTTTGTATCGCGCCAACTCACCTACAGGTCTCAAAGCGCTACTGAACAAGTACAACAACAAAGAAGGAAAAGAATATAGAAGTGTCTGATCTGGTAGCCGACTATCGAGATGGGAATGCGTCTTTGAAGAGTAAGGTTTTCAGGGACTTCCTAAAAAGGAGGAGATTAGGTTCTCTACGAAGTGCCTCCGGTAGCTTATTCCAGATGGTCGGAGCCTGAACTGAAAAAGATCTGCCTCCTTTTGTTGTTAACCTGAAACGTGGACAGGATAGCAGAAAAGATCCGGATGATCGCAGGGCGCGCTTAGGTTCGTATATCTCAAGCCTTTCTTTTATGTAGGCTGGCGCCTGTCCGTGGATTGCTTTGTGGCAGATACACATGCTTTTAAATTCTACTCTCTGCGTCATGGGCAACCAATGTAGCCTATAGAGCAGGGGGGAGGCATGAGTCCTCCTCGGCAGTCCAAAGATCAAACGTGCTGCGTCGTTCAGAATAACCTGAAGACGATTGATGGAATTTTTTGGAAGGCCGAGGTACAGCGCATTGCCGTAGTCTATTCGAGACACTATAGTGGCGGAGACAATAGTTCGCAGCATGTTTCTCGAGAGCAGGGGGGCGAGTTTGCGTAGTTGCCTGATCAGGTTGGTACAGGAACCAACTACAGCAGATACTTGGTTGACCATCGAGAGTTCCTGGTCAATTTTCATCCCAAGACTCTTGACACTACGGCACGGTTTTGGGGTGGGTCCTAGTTCTTGTGGCCAAAATAAATCATTCCAGGGGGAAGTAGAGGTTGAAACTACAAGCACTTCCGTTTTATCTGGATTGATTTTCAGCAAATTGGACGACATCCAATTCACAGTAAATCGTAGTATGTCTTGGGCCAAAGACTGAGCCGATGATGTATTATCGATACTCAGCAACAGCTGCGTATCGTCAGCATAGTTAAAGACTTTACAATTCATATTTGCCAGGGACTCTATCAATGGTTGTAAGTACAGGTTGAATAAGAGCGGAGAGAGTGCTGATCCCTGCGGGACTCCACAGGCTAAAATGCCCACATCTGAGACCTGGTCTGCCAGCTGGATCTTCTGTGTCCTTCCTGTCAGGAAAGCTGTTAACCATTTGAGGGCTTGCTCTCCTATCTCAAACCTAGCCAGTCTGTCCAGGAGCAGTGCATGGCTGACGGTATCAAACGCCGCTGAAAGATCTAATAAAATCAGGGCGCTTGGCTTTTTACCGTCAGCCATGCATCTTAACTCATCTAGTACTGACAGCATTACTAGTTCCGTGCTATGGTGGGCACGGAAACCAGCTTGCCGCTCCTGGAGGAGGTGGTGAGATTCCAGGAGGGATGACAGAGATTTTAATACATGCTGTTCTAGTACCTTTGACAGAAATGGCAGCTGGGAGATTGGCCTGTAGTTCTTTAAGCTAGTTGGATCTGCTCCAGGCTTTTTTATCAGGGGTCTGACGCGTGCCTCTTTGAAGGTAGATGGTAGTGTTCCAGTGGCTAATGAAGTGTTTAAAAGATCTAAGATTTGGTCTTCTAGAATCGGCATTGCTAGCCGAAGGATGTCGGGCGAGCAGGGATCAGCGGGGGAGCCTGATTTAGTGGATGATACAAGTTGTCTCAGAATGGTGGAGTCAATTTCAGGAAAGCTGGTGAAGACAGGGATTGAAGAACATGGAGGAGGCGGTTGGTCGATATAAGAGACTGGGTTGTCCTTCTTGATATCAGACAAGATGGTCGCTACTTTTTCGAGGAAGTAACCTTGAAAGGTATCGCAATCGATCTGGATATCTGCCTTTTCCTCCTTCTTACTCAGCTCTTTCAGGATTTGAAAGGTCTCTCTCTGGATGTTAGTAGCATTATTAATGCGTGTCTCGTAGTAATCCTTTTTAGCTGATGTAATGAGCTTTTTATATGATTGAAACAATGATCTATATGATTCCCTGTCAATATCCATTTTAGATTTCCTCCAGCATCTTTCGAGGTAGCGAAGTTTTCTTTTTTGTTCACGTAAACCTTCGGTGAACCAGGGGGCTCCTTTCTCTACACCTTTTACTTTTTGTACTTTTTCAGGAGCTAGCTCATCGATTGATTGCCTAAGGGTGGTTGTTATCGCGTCATACTTTGAGTCTAGGTCTATGCTATCAGAGAAGGTAGTGAAATCCTGTTTGTATTTAGGCAAGACTTTGGTTAGGGTTTCTGAATTCACTTTCTTCCATTGGCGCACTTTTTTTGTTTTTAGCGGTAATTTGGCCTGGTAGATATTTTGCGGTAGGTCGTATAAAATAAGGTGGTGATCCGACCAGATACAAGGTGAGATACTTGTAATGACCGTTTTTGGTGTCGAGGACCAAATGAGATCTAAGATATGGCCTTTTATATGAGTTGGAACTTCCACGAGTTGTGTCAGTCCAAGGGCGGTCATGATAGTCTGTAAAGTCTGGACGGATGAGTTTTGATCACTTTTATCCCAATGGACATTAAAGTCACCCGTTACCAGAATGTTTTTATAACGTGTACATAGATCTGATATAATGGGAATGAAGAGATCATTGAACATGGGGGTACTTTGAGGTGGGCAGTATACTGTTAAGATAATAAGACAGGAGTTGTTCGAGGTAATTTTTATCCCCAGTAGGTCAACGGTGTTTATGGTCTCTGCTAAGATTTTGGTTACCATAAGTTGCCTTTTAAAGATCGTTGCTACACCCCCACCTCGGGCCCCCTCTGGTCGATTATGCCAGATCATATCATACCCGCTGGGAAGGGCGGCAATGATATCCGGGGAAGAAGCATCACTCAACCATGTTTCGGTGAGTGTTAGGATATCGATAGTCTCGTCCTGTAAGAGGGTGAAAATTTCCAAATGGTGTTTCTGCAATGACCTGGTGTTGAGGGTGGCTAGCTTTGTGGGGGTTGAGCGGCTTAAGTTCTTACGGCTAGGGGTGTGCAAGATATGATTTTCCTTAAGAGTGGCACATATAGCAGGAGATAGAGTATACCTATCAGATTTCAGAGTTAGGAGATCTGCTGAGGAGTAACAGGTGCGCGTGCCAGAGTCCCTAAGCCCTAGGCCCGGTCGTGCGCGGACGGGCGCAGACGGGCAGGACTCTGGCACGACTCCGGCGCAGATCCGGCGCGTCCGCTGGTCGCGTCCGCTGCGCGGAGCCATTATTGCCTGTTTTTATAGCGCTTGTCTATGGCCTCCCCAACCCAGCCCGACCCAAGATGGCCGCCAAAAACCGGCGCCCAGCCCTCGGCGTCAATACTCAGCCGAGGGTGGGCCCGGAGCTACAGGGAGGGGGTGAAAGAAGATTTTTAAAGCACTGCTAAGCGCTGGGGGGTCTCTACACTCTGCTTTAACCTGGATAATAAAATTAGGAAACACAAGTGTCCAGCGAGTAAAATCACGAAAATACAAATAAAATTCCAGAAAAGGCAAGAGACCTCCCGGCTTCCGCCTCAGGAGGGGAAAGGTGTGTGCAAATGTCAGAATTACCGCTTTCCTGGTAACTGGCGCCTTTTATAGCGCTTGTCTATGGCCTCCCCAACCCAGCCCGACCCAAGATGGCCGCCAAAAAACCGGCGCCCAGCCCTCGGCGTCAATACTCAGCCGAGGGTGGGACCAGAGCTACAGGGAGGGGGTGAAAGAAGATTTTTAAAGCACTGCTAAGCGCTGGGGGGGTCTCTACACTCTGCTTTAACCTGGATAATAAAATTAGGAAACACAAGTGTCCAGCGAGTAAAATCACGAAAATACAAATAAAATTCCAGAAAAGGCAAGAGACCTCCCGGCTTCCGCCTCAGGAGGGGAAAGGTGTGTGCAAATGTCAGAATTACCGCTTTCCTGGTAACTGGCGCCTTTTATAGCGCTTATCTATGGCCTCCCCAACCCAGCCCGACCCAAGATGGCCGCCAAAAACCGGCGCCCAGCCCTCGGCGTCAATACTCAGCCGAGGGTGGGCCCGGAGCTACAGGGAGGGGGTGAAAGAAGATTTTTAAAGCACTGCTAAGCGCTGGGGGGTCTCTACACTCTGCTTTAACCTGGATAATAAAATTAGGAAACACAAGTGTCCAGCGAGTAAAATCACGAAAATACAAATAAAATTCCAGAAAAAGCAAGAGACCTCCCGGCTTCCGCCTCAGGAGGGGAAAGGTGTGTGCAAATGTTAGTCACCATCTCTGTTATCTCCCCTCTTTTTCTCTCCCTTTACCACCCCATGATCACGCCCTGTTTTGCCCTTAATGCCGCACCCCTAGACTCATGTCGCCAGCACACCAACATAGTAGGCCACATGAGACGCTACATTACTACTACAGTTCCACTGTTCAGTCTTCAATACACCTATCCTATCCTTATGTTTATTTACAGGCATGCCTTAGCGATGTTAGCTCTAACTTATATCTTGTCAGCACGCGCGTGCGCACAACTCGCGTCACCACTTGCGTTTTTTTGTTTTATTATTATTTAATTTGGCAGACGAGACAGTGCCTTTTAACTTGGCCTTTAAAGCCTTTTGTAGGGCCGCGTTCTGTGCTCTCAGCCGCCCACACCCGGTACTCCCTTGCTTTGCTGACACAGTCTTTTCCGACCGTATTTTCTGTTGTACAGTCCCCCCTCCCCTACGCCCTCGAGGCCACGAGAACAGGATGGGATGGGATTGAAGCTGGCATGAACAGGAAGTTCACAATAATATCAGTGAGCCAGTAACAATTTCTCTTCAACTTTTGACAATGCAGACGTAAAAAGGGACACCTTAGGACAAACTCTTTAGTTTCTAACTATTGGAATGGCAGCCAATCTTCCATCTCAACCAGTGCTGGAAGAAACTTCGCTTCGGAAATACATACATTGGGGGTCAAGGTGTGGCAACAAAAAGGGGGTGGAGTTATGAAGGGCGGGGTAATAATTGTAACATAACTGGTGATTACTGCATATACTGGAGAGATCTGTGTTTTGTCTAGTCATAGATTTGACACATGGTGTAACAGGCAGATCTAGATTTTTATTTTATGTGGTCAGGTAATTGGGCAATGGCTTTTGCCAGCGAGATCCTTTTATCAATACAGACAACCCCAAGCATTACATTACATTTGACATCCTGAGTTTGTGTTTCTCCCAGCCATGAACTATTGACATATAGGGCCTTTTTTATGAGGCCTTGTGACACACATCAATCAAAAAAGGAACACAAGGGGGGCGTGGCCGGGCAAGATGGCCGAGCAGACATGACCTGCATCGGCTCCCGGTCCGCGCGCTGTCTAGCGTGAATTATTGGCGGCTTTCCCTTACGGAATCATCCCCTCGGCATATCCGCGGGTGGCGGAATATGTGAGGCACCGGCTGCGGCGTTCCAGCGGCTCTCCGAGGGCTCGGGGAGCCCCGTGCGCCTGTTCTGAAGTCGGAGGGGACCACGAGGACAAAATGGCGGCCAGGGATCGGCACTGAGCGGCGGTAGTCTAATGCTGCTCTGCGGCAGAGGTGACGGCCGCGGAGGACTGCTGAAGGCTTTGGAGCAGCAGGGGTGAGGGCGGTGAGCTCCGATATTACTGCGGCAACATAGGTACTTGCCAGACACTTAGAGGTGGCAGGCTCTCACGTTGCCTGTCCTCATAATGGAGGCAGCGGCGACCTCTCGAGAAGCGCTGCCCCCGGCCTGAAGGTGACGATTTAGGAGCGCTGAAGTGGGGCTGGGATGAGCTACCCCCAGGGGCACTACCACTGCTGTGATTTGCGGTACGAAGTGATATTTGCGGAGACGTCCCTCTCAAGACAGCCCATATCGCTTAGAAGGGGCGCAGTGACGGACGGGTGGTCTCGAGGTTTGCGCTACTGATTCCGGGGCATCACCATTTGCCGTTGCTCTGTTCTGGAGGGCCCCGGTCACTCTGGGCAGATTGGGATCTAGGGCTGTGGCTTCTTAGCGGTGCCAGCTATCTAGTGTAAGGCGCATAGCCCCAGCGCAGATGCCCACCCGGACAGCCTGTTCCCCGGTGGATAGAGTGGTGACCTCCGCTGAGTCCTGAAGTCGAGCCGGGCGCTGGAGTAAGCTGTCGCTCTATCTTCCCCTGTGTCTACGTTAAGTACAGGATGGGTGACCCTGCGAGGACTGGTGGGGCCCCCTCCTTATGCCGCCAAAGAAGGGCACGAACAAGGGGACCGGCAAGGTGTCGGATTTCTTCACCTCCGCTGACAATCGCCCAGCCCTCAAGGGAGACACTAACAAGGCGACCATGGCCCTCACGAAAGCTGACTTGCTGTCCATGTTTAAAGATTTCAAATCCCAGCTTCGAACTTAACTCAGTCAAGACATCAAGTCCTCTATGGATCAACTATGAGCAGATTTATCGGAGCGACTGGCCTCTCTGCAGCAGGACGTTGACTCGGTGGGCACCAGAGTCCTGGACTTGGAGACGCAACACCAGGAACACAAGCATCTAGCTGGGGAATACCGCGACGATATCCAAACCCTTAAGGAACAACTACAGCAGACGCAACTCTAGGCCGAAGATCATGAAAACCGTGCACGGTGGGAGAACATCTGGATTAAAGACCTTGAAGAAGGCGCAGAAGGGCCGGACATAGAAGCATTCCTGAGCCCCTAGAAACGTAAAATAAAATTGGACAGAGTGCACAGAGTAGGTCCTCCGCAGAAGGGTGATCGAAGACGGCCTCGCGACGTGCTGGCAAAGTTCCATTCCTATAAAATCAAAGAGGCGGTTCTGCAGGCGGCCTGGGCGAAGGATTCTATCTCCTTCCAGAACTTTTCATGCGCTGTCTTCCAGGATGTCACCCCCTCCACGTTGGCTCGCAGGCAGACGCTGCGCCCTATCACTACCAAGCTCCAAGCGGATGGTATCAGATACCGTTGGACATAACCTTTTGGTCTTAGTTTCGAAATCTGCAACAAGAGGCGACATATCACCGACTTGAAGGATGGTCTGAGTCTTTTGGGCCTCCCATCGGAGGAGGGGGGTCCTTCTTCTTAGACGTCTGGTGATTCTTCACAGGGGGCTACATCCAATTCGACATGGGTGCCGAGCTCGAGAAGAGGGAGACGCTGACAACGATCAAAAGAGCTTCCGCTGCTGTGAGTCTACTGGGCCCCATGGGAGGGCTCCGCTTTGCCTCGAGCCCTCGCACCCAGGGCTAGGAGATTCCGAGGGTTCCAGGGCTTCGGCAAAGGTGAGACTGTATACTTCCCATGACAGATGCAGCGTTCCCCTCTGACTGACTTTCTCTTTTTAGGATCTAATATGAGGGGACAGGACCTTTTGTTGTGCATTTCAGGCTGTTGATTGATAAGTGTACTTTCGCTAGAGGCCTTAGGTTTTACCCTTGCCCCTATCGGGGGCGAGAGAATGGCCTACACCTCGAGATGGCATGCTTGTTAGAGGTCATAGACTCATTGAATGTTGATCCGCAGTATATCTGAAATTTGTTGGATGCAATCGAGCTGCCTTATTGCCACAATGATTCTCTCATGAGATCACGCCGAGATGGGGCGCGGACTGGGCCCCAGAACCCATTGTCCCCCCTGGTCCATGTGGAGGTGTATTCGCCCTGCAATGCGACCGAGCACTAGTTTTTGTTTACTGGTTTGGTTCCTTCTTTTTTGGGTTTCTGTGTGGTTTGAGGGGGGGGATGAGTGGGGAAGTGGTGGCGGTGTTTCTTTGGTTTTTTTGCAGAGTGTTTTCATTCTGGTGGTCTATGATTGTGATGAAGATGCAAGGTGGGAGGGGGAGGAGCAGTGAAGGTGCCTATTCACTTTGGGAGAGGGGGGAGACATATGGGCGTCCTCAGGGTCCAGTGGGACACTCAGGGAGGGGTGATATCATTGTAGGTAGCCCCTCAGTAGATTCTGGGGAGTGGAGAGATTCTGAGCCTCTCAGGGCGCAGCGACTTAGTCCCAAACTCTGATGCCGATCACTATTGGGATGTGGAACATCAAAGGGCTGAATTCTCCCCAGAAGCGCCAAAAACTTTGAAAATAGGTCATAGACCACCAGCTGGACATATTTGCCCTCCAAGAGACCCACTTGGTCAAGACGGAGGACTCACGTCTCAGGCACAAACAGTTTCCAGTCATTTATCGGTCCTCTGCCTCCACGAAACAGAAGGGGGTGGCCCTTATGTTTTGTTCGGATTTACAATTTCAACCTTTGGGGGTCCAGAGCGATAAAGAAGGACGCTGGGTCATGGTTAAGGGCTGACAGAGGGGAAGAGTGTGTACCTTCATAGTGGTGTATGCTCCTAATACTGGTCAGACTGGGTTCCTCCACACTCTCCTGGGGAAAATTACAGTCTTTGCTGAGGGGCCATTATTTCTTCTGGGTGACTTTAATCTGGTGTGGCAGAAGGACCTTGACAGCACTCACTCACAAAGACCAGACATGAGCTCATTTTCCCAGGACACACAACAGAAGATTCGAGTCATAGGTCTTGTAGATTCTTGGCGGGTTCTGTAATCCCAATCCCGGGATTACACATTCTTCTCCCACGTCCATCGGTCCTATTCACGCTTGGACTACAATTTTCTTAGCCAGTCACTTCAGGGTGATCTCCGCGAGGCCAAGATCTTTCCGCTGTCAAGCTCAGATCATAGCCTGTTCTCGATCTGTCTTGACTGAGGTGTGGGGGGCCGGACTACACCTTGGTGGTACTTCCCGGCATCATTGGTTCATGACAAAACCTCTCTCGATAAGCTGAGGGGGGCCATCACTGACTTCTTTTCTCTTAATGACCCAGAGGACACATCTGTATACAACACGTGGGACGCCTTTAAGGCGTTCTTTAGAGGACAGTGTCTAGCCCTCAATGCCGCTCTTAATAAGCAGCGGGGCTGGGAGAGGGAGCAACTGGAGGAGGAGCTATCCACTCTGGAGAAAGCCCACAAGACGAACCCCACTAGACAGATACAATGCAACCTGACAGCGGTTAGGAGTAAACTCCGGGCGCTCTATAACAATAGGGCGGAATACACCTTGCTGAAATTGAGGCATTTATCCTACTAGCAAGGTAATAAAGTGGGTAAACATCTGGCTAGGCAGCTAGGGGACAAAAGAGAGCGAGAATATATAGGGGGCATTCAGGATACTTTGGGTGAAATTACGCACAGGGAAGAAGTCAAGGCAGAGCTCTTTGGTGCATTTTATGAGCACCTGTATTCAGGGGATTCTCTGGATCCGGCCTGCAATCTGAGTACCTTAGGACCCTGCCACTGCCCCAGGTCTCTGCGGAATGGAACAAAACGCTCTCGGCTCCTATCATTAGGGAGGAGGTGATGGCTGCCATTAAGGCTCTGAAACCTCACAAGGCCCCTGGGACTGATGGGTATACAGCTATATTCTATAAGACTTTCTCCTCTGACCTCAGCCCGTATTTGGTGGTCTTGTTTAATCGTATGGCCGACGATGGTGAGACCTCTGGGACTATGGCGGAGGCCATGATTTCAGTTATACCTAAACCAGGGAAGGACCTTAGTAGATGTGCCTCCTACAGGCCTATTGCCCTCCTGAATCTGGATGCGAAGCTATACTCCTCCATAATCGCGAAAAGGCTTAACGACCTAATGCCAGCGCTCATTCATCCAGACCAATCTGGATTTATTAAAGGACGTCAGACCCATGACAACACTCGGCGTGTAGTGCATCTGATTGAGAAGGCCAATAAGTTTAAAATCCCGGCAGTACTGGTGTGGCTCGATGCCGACAAGGCATTCAATAGGGTGGATTGGGGCTTTTTATTTCAGACCTTGACAGCATTCGGCTTCTCCCCTAAATTCTTATCCATGATCTGTGCTAACTATCTATCCCCTCGAACTAGGGTCGCGGTGAACGGGTGCCAATCCTCCATTTTTAATCACTCGAGGGGCACTAGGCAGGGGTGCCCCCTTTCGCCACTACTTTTCGCCTTAAGCATAGAGCCTCTGGCGCTGGAGATCAGAGCTAACTCTGATATCCGGGGCCTGCCCTTTACAGGAGAGTCACACACAATCACCCTATTTGCGGACGATATCCTTCTATCCCTCTCTGAGCCGGCCCACTCCCTCCCGGCGGTGCAGTTGGAATTAGAGCTATTTGAAGCAGTGGCAGGCTTTAAAATCAACTTAGATAAGTCATACATACTCAATCTCACTCTACCCCACTCCGAGGTATTTAGGCTTGGGGCACTCACACCTCTTCCATGGGCGGGGACCTCTATTCAATACTTGGGGGTACATCTGACACCTACGCTGGGGAAACTGTACTCTGACAATTTCCCCCCTATACTGACACGGATCCAAGCTGATCTTGCTCGATGGAAGCCTATGTTCATATCATGGATGGGTCGGATCCACGCTATCAAGATGTCCCTTCTGCCTAAGCTGTTGTACCTGTTCCAAGCCCTACCCATTGAACTAGACGGGGAGTTTTTTTGGTGAGTGAAGACCATGATTCTACGCTTTATCTGGCAAGGGGGACGGGCGCGCTTTCTTTTTCTATTCTGCGCCGTCCAAAGAAGGAGGGAGGGGTGGGGCTCCCAGATATCCGCTTATAATATAAGGCAGCTCAACTTCGGGTGTTGGTAGAGTGGGCGCAGTTAGAATCGGAAAAACAGTGGCTTTATATGGATCGTAGTGTTGCAGGGAGGACCATCTGGGATCTGGTCTGGAGGCCCAAATGCGACAGACCTAGCAATGTGTATATCAGCACACCCACTTGCACAACCTTGAGAGTATGGGACTCGGTGTCCAGGGACGACAGGTGGAGTACCTTCCCCTCCCCATTCACACCAATCCACTTCAACCCTGCTTTCCCCTGGCATTGGGGGAGGACCCCTTTGTGGCTTGGAGGGAGGGAGGGTGCCTTGCATTAACACACCTCTTCCACAACTTCGACCCACTCACTTTCGATAACTGTAAGCGGGACTATGGGGTGTGAGACACAGAGAGGTACCACCATGCACAACTACTCCACTGGGCACTCACCCCTCAGGTGCGGGATGCGCCTACATGCCCCCTCACGAAATTCAAGGCCTTTCTCACTAGGACCTCCTCGATGAAGGGTGTCATCTCATTCATCTACGGGTTCTTGCTCTCCACGGCAATCACACCCCGGCCACGATACATGTCTATGTGGGAGGGGATTCTCCAGCAAGATATCACTGACGAGGAGTGGTTGCACTTATGGGCAGACATCTCAAAGGTTTCAAGCCAGTGGGCTGGAGGTCGACACACGGGACGCCGATTTTGTCAATAATCTGATGGTATCCGAAGTACATGAATTACGGAACCACCTTGGCTTAGTAGCAGACTCCTACATTAGCAAATACCTTTTTACATCTACCGTGTGCCTTTTTGAAGATATTTTAACAGTACATAAACTTCTATTGCATATTTACTTGTGTGCCCAGCAGTTGTATCGCCGAGACTGTTCTGGTTCACCTCATCATATGGTGTCACCTAGTATTCAGCAAGATTGCAGTTCCTGAGAAGTTTTTTAACTCGCTGGACGAGAGATGTTTTTTTAGCATAAGAGGTACCTACCCTATGCGGTTACGCTTTGATAGAAACCTCTGAGAATTGTTGGGAAGACATTTCATGTAACCCTGATGAAGGTGGTTTAATCCTATGATCCACCGAAACGCGTCGCACTAACAAAAAGGAGGATTGTGTTTCAACTATTTAGAAAATAATTGACACTTTTGTCGAAATTAATTTTCTGTTTCTACCTCCTTTTTTACTAATAGGAATTTATTGTTTCCTTACTTCTAATGTTCTTCCTTCTTTTTAATTATTGTTGAATTATTATTTTTAAACATTGCATTGTGTAATAAATTGTCCAGATCTTTTCATAATTTCATTTGTGTTTTGCCTCATAAGTACAGTATTTTTTTAATCTATGTGTTTTTGGTTTAAACTATGTATTGAACGTTTGTCACTTGAATAAGGTGTCCCAAAGGGAATTTTTGCTTGACTAAATAGTCTTCTTGGTACCCTATCCCTTTGGCTGTGGGGTCCCTCTCTCTTTTATTAGAGCCCACATGAAGACCATGATGGACTGGTACCTACATCCGGCCAGGCTCCGACAGATTTTTCCCGGTACCTCCGATAGGTGTTGGAGGGGTTGTGGGTTCTTAGGGGACTTTCAGCATATCTGGTGGGACTGCCCCATTATTCGCCCCTTCTGGGAGGAAATTGTAGCCCACATTAAAGAGATGCTAGGTTACCCCATCCCCACATCTATGGCCACTACCCTTTTGGGACTATGAGACTCGGCCTTGGAACACCAGACTAAAGCGGATAACAAGATTATGTGGCTCAGTATTGAGGCGGCCAAGCTCACCTTAGCGGCGGCGTGGAAGAAGAAAGAGGCTCCGGCCATCTCCCTTTGGCACTCCCACTTATGGAAACTGTTGAGTTTAGAGCGCATGGCTGATATTTTTAGGGATGACTTTAAGAACTTTGAGTTTCGGTGGGGTCCTCTGGTATCTTTCCTTTCAAGAGGCCTTCCATCAGCAGTTTTCCCTGCTAGTGTTAGGGCCCTTCACCTCTTCCAGCTCTGAGACCTCGGGGCTATAGAAGTTCGATCCTTAGACCTATGCATTGCCGCCACCACTGGGGTGGGGTTTGGGAAGGGGGGTTTGTTTTTTGATCTTTGCCGTTTTGTTTTTCTATTTTCTCTTTCTTTAATGACAATGCCCATAGGGAGCATTACACGGGGAGGCGCTCTGACCTCACGCTTCAGACTGAGGCGGATGTCGCCTACTCTTGGAAAGTGCAGGACATTCTACCTAACGACTAGAGCATGGACGTCCTAAAGTACTGATACTTACCTTCTCCATATAGAAGGCTACAGAGCAAGCCCCGTTCTTGTTAGAAGCTGTAACCCTTAGAGAGCTGCATTGTGGTCTTTGTTTAGGTGGCGTTCTTGGCCTGTTCTGGTCTATTGTTCTATGGCTTTGTTATGATTGCCCCCCCCCTGCGTGGGATGATGCGCGGGATTGTCGCATCTTACTTGTTAAAACAATAAACATACTTTTGACAAAAAAAAAGGAACACAAAAGCAAAAAAAAACTAGACCGCAACACTAACTAACGTAACTATCGTTAGGGGACATTGGCACATCCACCATTTTCATTTACATTACAAGGATATACACACACACAACAACACACACACACTACAAACAGCACACACAATGAGATAAAAACATACACACCCAACACACACACACAAACACCGAACACTACAACTCCACATACACAAACATACACACTCACACCACCACACACACACAAGACCCCCACACACATCTGCAACACACACTAACACACACACAGACAACACCACACACACACCCAGCACCATAAAAAACTACAACGCAAAAGCACACAACACACTGCAAACACACACATACAACAAACACACACCCACAACAACACACTCACAACCACACACTAACACCACACACACAAATCCCCACACACAACCCACACACACAACACTACACACGCACACACACCACACACACACACCACACACACACACCACACACAAACTCCCACACACAAACCCAAACACACAATGCCACACACATACAACACACACATACAATCCCACACACATACAACACCACACACACAACCACCCTTAAACACACCCACCCACACACACCATCCACGCCCACACACACACAAACCACACACGCACACTGACACACACACACTACAAACAGCACACAATGAAATAAAAACACACACACAACACACACACACACACAGACACTGAACACTACAACTCCACACACAAACATACACACACACCACCACACACACAACACCCCCACAAACATCTGCAACACACACTAACACCCACAACAAACACACACACACACAGACAACATCACACACACACCGAGCTCCCAAAAAACACTACAACACACCGCAAACACAAAGAAAAACAATACACATACAACAAACACACACCCACAACAACACACACACAACAAACAAAAACACACATCACACAAAACAAAACACATACAACCACAACACACAAACACAACACTACACACACACAACACCACACACACACCACACACAAACTCCTACACACACACACTATCCCAAACACACAACGTCACACACATACAACACACACATACAATCCCACACACATACAACATACACACAACCACCCTTAAACACACCCACCCACACACACATCCACACACCCACAAACACACACCATCCACACACGCACACCGACACACACACACAAACAGCACACACACCACGCACACACACGCACACACACCACACACATACCCACCCCCCACACAAACACACGCCCCCAAAAAAATACCACACACAAAACACACACACAAACCCCCCACACACAAAACACAACACCCACACACCACCACAACACACACAACAATCTATCTAACTCTCTATCGATCTATCTAAGGCACTCACTCTATATATCGCCCTCACTCTATCTGTCGAGCAAGCGCAATAGCTACATCTGTCTATTTATCTATCGCACTCACTCTATCGCCATAACTCTATCTATCAACAACACTCTATCTAGCGCACTCATTCTATCTATCGGCCGGACACTAACTATCTATCGCACTCGCTCTATCTATCTATTGCACTTACTCTATCTATCACCATCACTCTATCGACCGTTCGCAGTCAATCAATCTATCGCCATCCCTCTATCTAACTATCGCCCTCACTCTATCTCTTCTCTCGTGCTGATCTGCTGTTCTCTTCCACCCCACCGCCTTCTCTACCTCCCTGTTCTCTACTCCTATGCTGATCTGCTGCTCTCTTCCACCCCACCTCCTTCTTTAACTCCCTCTTATCTTCTCCTGTGCTGATCTGCTGATCTCTTCCACCTGCCTCCATATTTAACTCCATGTTCTCTTCTGCTGTGCTGAGTTGTTCCTCTCTTCCACCCACCTCCTTCTCAAAATCACTGTTCTCTTCTCTTCTGTCGTGCTGATCTGCTACACTCTTCCACCCTGCCTCCTTCTCTAACTCCATGTTCTCTTCTTTTCTCCTCTGCTGATCTGCTGCTCTCTTCAACACCACCTCCTTCTTTAACTCCCTGTTCTCTTTAGCTGTGCCGGTCTGCTGCTCTCTTCCACCCGAATCCTTCTTTAACTCACTATTATATTCTCCTGTACTAATCTGCTGTTCTCTTCCACCCGCATCTTTCTATAAATCCCCCTTATCTTCTACTGTGCAGATCTGCTGCTCTCTTCCACCACGCCTCCTTCTTTAACTCCCTGTTCTCTTATCCTGTGCTGATCTGCTGCTCTCTTCCACCACGCCTCCTTCTTTAACTCCCTGTTCTCTTTTGCTGTGCTGATCTGCTGCTCTCTTCCACCCATCTCCTTCTCTAATTCCCTGTTCTCTTATCTTCTACCGTACTAATCTGCTACACTCTTCCACCACCTCCTTCTCTAGCTCCCTGTTCTCTTCTCCTGTGCCAATCAGCTGTTCTCTTCCACCCGACTCCTACTTTAACTCCCTGCTCTCTTCTCCTGTGCTGGTCTGCTGCTCTCTGCCACCCGCCTCCTTCTTTAACTCCCTGTTCTCTTCTCCTGTGCTGCTCTGCTCTTCTCTTCCACCCGCCTACTTCTTTAGCTACTTGTTCTCTTCTCCTGTGCTGATCTGCTGCTCACTTCCACCCGCATCCTTCTTTAACTCCCTATTCTTTTCTACCGTGCTCTATCTATTGCCCTCACTCTAGCTATACATCGCATTCACTCTGTATCTATCTATCTATCTATCTATCTATCTATCTATCTATCTATCTATCTATCTATCTATCTACCTAACTATATCTATCTAGATATCTATCTATCTATCTATCTATCTATCTATCTATCTATCTATCTATCGCCCTCACTCTACCTATCTATCGCCCTCACTCTATCTATGTATCTATCGATCTATCGCCCTCACTCGATCTATCTATCTATCTATCTATCTATCTATCTATCTATCTATCTATCTATCTATCTATCTATCTATCTATCTATCTATCTATCTATCGATCTATTGCCCGCACTCTATCTATCTATCTATCTATCTACCTATCTATCGCCCTATATCTATCAATCGCCCTCACTCCATTGATTGCCCTCACTCTATCTATCTATCGCCCTCACTCTATCTGTCTATCGCCCTCCCTCACTCACTCTACCTACCGCCATCATTCTATCTATCTGTCTATCTATCGCCCTCACTCACTCTATCTATCGCCCTCACTCACTCTATTGCCCTAACTCTATCTATCTGTCTATCTATCGCCCTCACTCACTCTATCTATCGCCATCATTCTATCTATCGATCACCCTCACTCTGTCTAGCTATCTATCGCCGTCACTCTATTTATCTATCTATCTATCGCCCTCAAACAAACTATCTATCTATCGCCCTCACTGTATTTAACTAACTATCGCCCACACTCTATTTATTTATCTATCGCACTCTATCTATCTATCGCATCACCACAGCATCACTCAGGGACAACACAGCACCACTCAGGGGCAACACAACAGCACTATGCGCTACCACAGCATCACTGCACACAACAGCATCCCTCGTCGCCACCTAAACATCACTCCGCACAACAGCATCAATCTGTGCAACAATTCAACGACTGATTCAAATAAGTTCTCTTAATGTTTCAAACTTTATTACAAATGTCACAAAAAGATTTTAATATTTCCCTTCTGTTCTTGCATTTTCTTAACAATAAAATACACTGAACATAATCTTCACAAAAGTTAATTACAAAAGTATAAACTATTTCCATTATCAATTACAATAAATGTAATTTAAGTATTAACACTGAACATAATCTTCACAAAAGTTATTTACAAAAGTATAAACTATTGCCATTAAAAATTACAATAAATGTAAGTATTAATTATTTTAAATAATTTAAAAAAATGGTGATTTGTAATATCAATACATTTAAGTCAAGTAAATACAATACATGTTGCATTACAAATGCAATAGGTGTCACATTAGCAATAATTATAAGTATTGCCATTGTAAATGACAAAGTTATTATTTTCAATATTTTCTAAACTAACACAAAAAAAATACCATTTACAAGACCTATAACTTAAACTTTACTAATGCGAGACCTATTGCATTGCAAATGCTTGTCCTTTGAGTGATGCACTGCCTATCTCTCATTGTGATGCATCCCCACGCTCTCCTTGTGGGATTGGGATCAGGCGTGGCACCAGGACTAGAGTATTTCCTAGTAAACAGAAGGAATATTTTTTGTCTTGGGAGTTCAGTTTACCCACTTGTTCTTTATTTTTTATTTTTTTATGTATTTAAATTTTATTTGCAGAACAAGAAAAAGATAAAATAAGAAACAATTTAAAAGAAATACCATCTGTCCAGGATATCATTGCATTTGAATACAGAATAGGAGGGTGCAGCATATTTTAACAGTGCATTAAGTTGCGGCCATTTGCAAACACATTTCACTGCAAGCTATGTGGACACCAAGGAGGCTGAAAAAAGCCTCACTTATGACAGCCCGTGGACCCCAACAGGGAACATTTCCCAGTCGGTCTGCCTCCTCCTATGCCCTAGGCCCTCACGAATCAACAACTCGGAGCATCCTCCGCCCTGCCTCCCCCGCCGACATCAGCTGCTCAACATACAGTAACCCAACCATCATCTATACCGGGGCCTCAGTGCACCCACCCACTTGTTCTTTTTTATTACACTCTTTTCCTTCCTCCTTCCAATTTCTACTCTTGTCGCCGCACTCCTGCTCCTTATAGATTCTGTGGTTGGAGGGTGTGTGGTGTTCTGACCACCTTACCTCCTCGGTTGACCGAATGCTCTAGTGAGCATAATGGAAACCATCTGTATGCAACTATTAGAGCATGGGAATAGAAAGTGGACCTCTCGTTATGGTGTTGCCTCCTGGCAGCTGATGAGAGCCACCAGTCCTGGATGTGCCTTCCCTCCATTGCTTGTTATGCTGATCTTCTCTATGCTGAAAGGACATAAACGTCCATTCGCACAAGCGTACCTGTGCAGCTTTGCTTCATGAAGACCAAACTGGAGAAACTTTGATGGCATCATAATCCTCACCAAAGAAGATATTTTCGATTTCTGCTCTTATGGACCTAGCGAGTTAAGAAATCTGGAGGGAATCGCCAGGGTAAAAGTGGAAGTGACTGCCTGTGTAGGCACTGAAACCTGCGCAAACTTAGATCATAACAAGAAAGTCTTTTGCAGGAGCAATATTCTGCCTCCCCCACTCCCGGAGATATTCATTATATATCTATCGGGCTTTATATGTAATCTTATCCGGAAACGAACAGAAGACTATATATCGACTGTGACAGAGGGGAAGAACACAAAGGAAGGGAGTGAGAGTGGATTTAGAGACAGGGTGAGAGGAATGACCAGCTCCACTTCATCTGGCTGAGGTGCTGCTTGAAGAGGTGAGTTTCACGTCCCTCCCGAAGAGCAGCAGTCTAGGGTCGTCCCTGATCTGGGTGTGTGTGTGGTGTTAGAGTTCGTGATCTTTGGAGCAAAGCAAGAGGTTTGTGTCTTGTCTTCTCCTTGCAGCATGTTTTTGTCTCAAGACAGATGAGGTTGCTGCATTATGTAGCCTTCTGCAATCTTGCCAGATCTAACGAAGTGCTTGAGTTTACCAGTTTGTAGGTGATACAGCCGACAGTCAATAGGAGATGCCTGCGGAGTTTCTTTTCAGGTGGTTGAGATACTATCAGACTTCTTGAGACCAAGCTAAGGATGGTGTTGTGGTGTTTTGGAGTGAAGCGGTTATGCTTATTTCTGAGCACATATTGGTTGTCACTGGATTTTAGTCTTGAAGGGGTGAAGCTTCCAATACAACTTACACATCCAGGCCTGGGTGATTGTCAAGGCACTCCTTGAGATGTGTGATGTGGTAAATAAATAAATAATACCTCTATTTTTGAATGGATAAATGAATAACAGATAGCTCAATAAATAAGAGTCAAGATTCGAGGTAGTAGGAGTTTGCAGGTTTAATACAGCATAAAGGACAGGAACAGGACAACCTGCACAGGAATAGGATGGCAGAGCCCGGCAGGGGGGCCCCGACAGCTGCCGGGCAGGATCTGGGATGAGCGCGCTAACCTTTAATAACAATACACGATCATATATACTAAAACAGTTGCATTACAATACATACGATAGGCGGAGCAGTGGGTGTGGTCAATAGCAGTCGCGAAAGATAAGGGTGAAAGTAGGTGTAACAGAGGCGTATACATAGACATGTGATGCAAACGTAACAGAATATGTCATGAATGGGGTGGAGACATGGAGGGGGCTACCTAAGGAGCCGGGACCTCTAACCTGGTGGTGCGCGCAAACTTGGCAATGACGTGTTACTAGGAGAAGCTGGGGGCTATGAACTCTGTGCTAGGAGCAGAGACTGAAGTCTGGAGAGTCTGGAGAGTCAGGGCGACATGTAACTAAGCAGTATCTAGTATCTGATGTTTAGAGAACATGTTGATAGAATCCAAAAGTTATCAGGGTAAAGGCTAACAGACTCTAAGACTGGAGCATGCATTATTCTACATGTAGTGCGTGATGAAGAATATTAAATGACCATTAATACAGTATTTCCCTTACATGGAGACGTAAAGGCTAGACAATGACGGAAACTATTGATGCAGTTCAGTAGCTTAGGAATGCAGAGAAGGAGGACTGAACTGATAACTGGAATCATAACATACTCTTGGCAGACTCAGAGGCAGAGCCAGGCTGAACCGGGCACTGTGAGGCAGGAAGTAAGTGAAGGGTCAGGAACACAGGTGGGGGCTGTATCGCTCTTCAGCGAGGGCTCAGGAGACAGAAGCTGAAATCTGGTGTCCGGGCCCTTTTGTGGCCTAGGAACGGGGACTTTATAATGAAATAACGTGCACACTGAGAAACGTGGCAACGTAGCTTTACATAGGCCTGATATTCGTAGCTTTCACGAGAACTGGAAATAGACATACTAGAGATGGACACAACTAAAATTGCGTCTTTAATCGAACATGGGGAATACATATGCATATTTAATCATGCACACATAACATATGATGGAGGACGCGTAGGGACACAGAACATGGCAGAATTTACTTTTCCACATTCCCTCCTTGTCACTACGTTTCCATCAGGAAACATCAATATTCATGATACCATCTATCATTTCATACAGTATCATTTGCTCGTCTCGAATTTTCTTGGAACGGGATTTAGAACGGGGCTTGGGACTAGGAATACAAGAGGTAGCACAAATGCCGCAAATCGCAGGGCCACATTGTATACAGAGGCAGCAGCTGAATATGATCGCTACTGCAATACCTAGAAAGGACAAGACTTTCCATCCCCAGGCGGAAATTATATTCCAGAACCAACCGGACCATGTCCAGGTGCCTGGATCTTGGTGTAACAGATGGGCAATTTTATGGAGTCTGGTTATAGCTGAATAAACAGACGGCGCGTTATTTGGAATGAAAATGCAGCAACTAGATCCGATGACTCTACAGGCCCCGCCCCTATCGGCCAGTATGACGTCAAGGACGAGACGATTTTGCAAAACGACAAATCTCATAGCAGATTGCTCTTCAGTTAAGTTACCTAGAGCAGAGGCAGTCTCATTAACTACTGCTTCAAGGGTTCTGGTTAACCTACGGATTAGCTTACTATTCTGGATAGGTCCTATAAAGAAGAAGAAACCTCTATTGAAATCTGTATACTGTTCTAGAGCAGTTTCAGTATAATCGACAATCGGGGACTCGATCTCCCTTTTATGTCTAATGTGTACTAGATGTGTGTTTCTGTGATAATCAGATGGAGCTAGGAAAACAGGTGGCAGTAGGAAGGCAATGTAACAGGTTCCCTCCCAATCGAGGGGCAGACGAACATATGCAGTTTGACCACAAATAAAATAAGAATGACGTGAAGCTTTGAAAATAGATTTCCTACTGTCACTATACTTGACAATAGTAGTACAATCACTATGTCCTACATGTACGGAACCATAATTTCGGACACATAATTCGCCTTTGACTGGTAGTACTGAAATAGCAGGTAAGTCTGGCGTGGACTCAGACTGAACATTCAGGACCATGAAATTCGAAGAATAATTACCTAAATTGTAAACTTCATTCTCTAGATCTAACCCTGTTCTGTGGGGAAGACCTTGCTTGTCTGGGAAACATGTACTGTTAAGAAAAGACATATCTGTTGAGGATGACATTAACGTGGACCATGCTCCACACGAACCATTATGTGAAAATGGATAAGGAAAGAGTGGCAGAACTCCCTTCGGGGTCTGGAAAGGGGGGAGTCGACCACACACCCAACAATTAGTGGCATTGCTGGTCTGGTGTGAATAATGTAACATGCGGATAAAAGAATTGTTACGCATAGCGAGGCGGTAAGAGAGTTCATGAGGAGGCAGATCACTAAACGTGTGCTCTACTGTAACATTAGAAGACTTATTTACATGAGAAACTGGAAAATACAGGTAAAATGCATAACTGGTGCAGGAAATCATAATGCTGAGAAACAATATGAAACTTAGAAAAACGATACATCGAATTGAGTTTTGACTAACTCTCTCACTATGGGGGTCTATTTTATACATGTCAGAAACCGGTCTAACCGTTTCACCTAGGGGAGGACAATCAAACTGGCTGACTTATTTTACTAGACCTTAACTTCAATTTATACTCCTGTTGCAGAGTTTTCTCTAACAGGGAGGGTGCAGTATCATTGTTCTTTGCGGGACAGTCCTTAAGAATAGTACTTTGGCAGTCTTTAGAATCCTCGGAAATGTTCTTTGAGACAGGTTTCAGTCCATAAAACTTTTTAATATGCGAAAGATGCACCCAGCCTTTGCGTCCCTCCAACTTCACGGCTGTACGGGTGGCGAGGAGGACCTGTCGGGGCTCCTTCCAGCGAGGCTCCAGTGGACTTGAGCGATCGAAATTTCGCACTAGGACCATGGATCCGGGAACGATTTCATGCGGTGCCACCTCGGTATTGTCTGGAAATGCGGCGGCAACCTGTGAACGACAAGAGTTGAGGGCAGACATCAAGGAAGCTAGGTAATCTGTCAGCATATTACTTGAAACATCGGTAATACTTCGGGGTCTAGGTGTACCCCACATGTTAGGGGGGCGGCCGAATACGACCTCGTACGGGGACAGACCTGATCTGGAATGTGCGACCATGCGCATGTAGAACAGAGCAACTGGCAGAGCTACTAGCCAGTCTACACCTTTCTCTTGACAAACTTTTGCAATACGGATTTTCAAAGTCTGGTTATGTCTCTCTACGAGACCGGCTGCTTCAGGATGGCGTACACAATGGAACTTCCACTGGTACCCTAACAAAAGGGAAACGTGCTTCATGAGTTCAGATGAGAATGGCTGGCCGTTGTCAGAATATACGACTCTAGGGAGTCCGTAACGGGGGAAGAATTCACGAACCAACTGCTTGGCAGTGGTCGCGGCTGTGTAATCTGGGACTGGATATGCCTCTGTCCACCTGGACAAAGCGCATACAACTACAAGGACATACTTGAAACCTCGACATCGCTCCATCTGAATATAATCCATTTGGAGGACTTCAAAAGGGTGGTCAGGGGGCTGGAATCCACCTTGTTCCACCGGGACACTTTTACCTGGATTGAACTGACAACATATCATACAGGTACGGACTTTCTGCTTGGCTGCGGCTCGTAAATGCTTGTTGAACCAAATATTCTGGATACTGTCTAACATAGCTTTTTCTCCTAAATGTGCTGGACTATGTGCGGTATTAATAATGACTTGAACCATGGAGTCGGGGAGAAACCATGTGGCTCTACCCTTTGTTACCCATCCCTGATCTGTCTGGACCCCTCCTTGTTCGGACCATTTCTTGATTTCATCGGGAGTAGCATGTAACTGGATATCTATGACATCTTGTGTAGGGTCTTTAACTGTCATACATGTAGTCAGATCTGGAGTATGTGTCTGTGTCGTAAGCTTGGCTGTGCGATCTGCTAGATCATTACCCTGGGAAATAGTGTCAGTAACTTTCGTATGTGCTTTGCACTTCATGATAGCAATAGATGTCGGTAAATGTATTGCATCTAACAGAGCTTGAATAAGGAGACCATGCTGAATCTTGGTTCCATGAGAAGTCATGAAACCTCTCTCCTGCCAGAGCACTCCGAAGTCGTGTACGACTCCAAATGCATAACGTGAATCTGTGTAAACATTAACTTTCAGGTTCTTGGCGTGTATGCAGGCTTGTGTCAGAGCAACTAGCTCTGCTGCTTGAGCAGATAGGGTGTCAATACGGTGTGTCTCTATAACTTCAGTGTCAGTAGTCACTGCATACGCGGCTACTAGTTCTCCTGTACTAGTTCTCATGCAGGAACCATCCACATAAAGTGTCAGGTCGGGATCTGGTAATGGAGTATCTGTCAGATCTTGTCTTGGTTTTGTCATAATGTTGACTACTTCCACACAATCGTGTGTGGCAGAATTCGAAGTAACTGATGGTAACAGTGTAGCAGGATTTAAAACATTGCAGCGTCTGATTTCTATGTGTGGCTGGAACAGTGTCAATTCATAACCTGTTAAACGTGCAATTGTCAAGTGCTGAGTTTGTGTTCGGTTTAAAAGAACTTCCACGGAGTGTGGAACCTGTACTGTCAGGGAGTGTCCTAATACTATGGAATCACTTTGTCTGATAGCTAGTGCTGTGGCTGCAACTGACTTGAGGCACGCAGGCAGAGCCTGGGCTACAGGATCTAATGTGCTCGAAAAATAAGCACAGGGCTTGTATTGTCCTGCTTGATCTTGTGTGAGGACAGATAATGCTGTACCTTCGCGTTCAGTGACGAAAAGTGTAAAAGGTTTACTGTAGTTCGGTGTTGCTAGAACTGGAGCTTGACATAAAGCTTTCTTTAACTCATTGAAACTAAGTGTATGTTCAGATGTCCAAGGGAGGACAGTCGATACGGCTGCCTCCTGTGTCGTTAACTGTATCAGTGGCTTAGCTAGAAATGCATACTGAGGAATCCATTGTCTGCAATAAGAAGTAAGGCCGATAAAAGCACGTACCTCCTTCTGGGTCTTGGGCTGAGGAAGACTCGCTATTAGCTGGATACGGTCTGGTGTCAACTGCCTACCCCTCTTGGACAGTAAGTGTCCTAAGTAGACCACTTGCTGGACACAGAATTGAAGCTTCGAAGGGGACCCCTTGTGCCCCATCTCGGCTAGGAAATACAAGACTGTAAGGGATGCTCGCTCGCAAGCACGTTCAGAACGGGCTGTGATCAGTAGATCATCGACATACTGGAGCAGGGCAGTGTCAGTTGGCATGTGAATGTTGTCTAGTTGCCTCTTGAGTGCTTGACTGTAAATACTAGGACTTTCTGTGAAACCTTGAGGAGCTCGTGTGAACATATAGCTCCTTCCATTTAAACAAAATCCGAAAAGAAACTGGCTGTCTGGATGAATGGGGACACTGAAAAACGCATTCTTGAGGTCGATGACTGAAAAAAATGAAGCTTCGGAATCAATGGCTGTCAATAGGGAAGAGATATCTGGGACAACTGGGTACTGCGGAATAATACATTTATTAAGCTCTCGAAGGTCAATCACTAATCGATATACTGGAGGTGCATTCGGATCAGTACGTTTCATGACTGGAATGATCGGAGAATTACATACATTGGAGTCAGTTTCTACAACTACTCCTTGAGCCATGAGCTCGTCAATAATTTTGGATAAGGCTGCTACAGCCTCAGGTGGCAATCTGTACTGTCTGATACGTGGCAGGACTACACCTGGCTTGAGAGTCACACGATGGGGTGTGATTTGCATAAAGCCAACATCAGTTGGACCTTGCGCCCATAGATGCTGCGGAACATTAGACAATCTCGGATCAAAATCTCGTAATACATAGTGACCCTTGAAGTCACGTAGGAACAATCGTATTCCCTCGGGGGAACAGCATATAACTGCACCTAACTCTTTCAGTGTCTTAATGCCTAATAGGTTTTCTGGACATGACTTAGTAAGTAACAGATCAGTAGTGCGGGACAATGGACCTACTTCTAGAGTAACTGGCTTTGATATTTCATTTACAATAGGCTTTCCTGAAAATCCAAGGGAAACATTTCTAGAGCCTGAGAGCGGAGCCCCTGGAACTTCGGCGTGGCTTATAGTGGTCCTACTTGCCCCTGTATCAATCAGAAACTTTCTGTCTTTCCCTAATACTTGACTGTGAACATAGGGACCCTCTTGATCTACAGGTATCTCGATGAGAGGCAAGCCTACCTCCCTCTCTAGGCTGTTTCATGAATATGGCTGATACTCTGGATACTCGGACTGAGCATACTGGTACATCTGCTGTGTAACATGCTGTGTTGCAGCAATAGGCTGCGGTGCTGTAACTGTCTGTTGTGCATTCTGTGGCTGAGGAGTCTGTGAAGCTTGCTCTTGTCTAGGCGGACGTGGTCTTTCTTTAGTCTTACCGGTAGCTATGTTGTGTTTCAGAACTGCACACTCGTTTATAAAATGACCTGGCTGTTTACAATAATTGCAGTTTCCTTTAACGGGAGCTGCAGGATGACTGGCTTGATTCGGACCCCTCTTCTGACTGTCTTGAGGAACGGATTGTGCAACTAGCACTTTCATTTTCGTGTCTTTCATACGTTTCCTTTCATGTTCTTGTTCTTCTCTGATTCTATTCTGGTGATATTGGAGCATCTGTAACATTTGGGACGGGGTATTAGCTTGCCAGGTACTTTCGACTTTCAAAACTCGGTTTTTAATTTGTGGGCTTGAATTCTCGACTAATTTAGTAACAAAAAGATGAGGGTATGACTCACTACTTGTCTTGAGGCCACTGTTGATGCTAAAACATTTCTCAAATCTAGAATAATAATCACTAATATCTTCGTCTTGTTTCTGTTTACAGGCTGAGATTGCATCCCAGTCTTCTTTTCTAGTTGTCAATAATCTGGGTAAAACTTGTATTAACAATTCTGGTAATTCTTTACATTTATCTCCAAGACCGGTACCTGGTACTCGTGCCTTATCTTCGGCTTCTAGAACTGCCCAATCGATCTTTTTCTCTCCCACCTCCCATTCTTTTTCCTTGAGTTTCTCATATACCCCTGCGGGTAACAAGACTTTTAACATTTTAATAACGTCTGGATACGTGTATTCTCCCATACGGAGCATGTCTTTTAATTCTCGGTGGAACCCTGCTGGATCTTTATCATGACAGGGAATTAACTTCTTCATCTCTAAGAGTTCCATCTTTGTGATCGGGGTGTAAACAAACACTCGTTGCATTTCACCACCTGCTGTCTTAACTGGATGTACTTCTCGTAACGGATTCTGTCTATCTATGTGAAAGGGTTTACCTTCTGGGGGTGAGATATGAACAAAATGCGGGTTCAAGAACGTTCTATATTTGTGGCGCTGTTCTAGAATGACACTAATTAAATCAGTACCTAAACCTCTCCATTTATACTGAAGCAACTCGTTCAGGACATCGTGTAACGGACCTGGATCAGAATGTTGACCCTCATACAATGTAATGAGGTGCTGGATCATATACATACCCAAACTAAACTGGTAGCACCTCTATGAGCCCATAGGTGTGTCTCCCATGGCACCAGTGTCACTATTTGCTGTACTCATTAACAGCTCAGTTCGTGAGAAAAAACGAGTTTACAACATAAAGTTCTTTGTTTTCAAATGAATTGTATTTGTATATTCCATCCAATATTCATGACGTGTAACAACTCTTATTGGTTCCAATGCATTTCGGTGTTTATATCCACCTTCGTCAGGGAACGTCTGTTAATTGAACAAAAATATATACAATGTAACGGTTCATCTTATCTACATATTAATTCATATGCTTTACTCAACATTCATACCTGTTGTTTTAATTTTAAATCCTATTAACTCCTTTTAAATGCGCTTTAAATAATGCGGGAGAAGCTCAGGTGATTCGTGTTTATAAAGCGGCGCGCCCCTTTAAAACAAACGGTCATGAGATTGAATATGTACCGGTTCCTTTCATACAGTTGCTTAAAGTCGCGTTTATGCTAGTTGCTCGAGGGTGCTTGGCCTCTCTACAAGATTACGCTGCGTTACGCTCGGTTTGACCAACTACGTGCGCCTGCTCACCTTACTTGCTGTTAACGCTTAGTCCCGTCTCTCCGTGTGAGTTCTAAACGCGGTATGCGCTTTAGGTCTTTTAAGAAAAACTCCCTCTGACGCTGCGCGGTGTGTGCACATGCGCAGAGTGTGACTTGCACTTTTTTTTAAAAACTGATAGGTTTAACTAACAAAACTTTAACAATCCTACTTGTTTAACATCATAGACATTTACAACATCGCGTGTAAAGAGAAATTAATCGCGGCCTCACTTTCTGGACATTTGCTCGTATGTAGTTAACAGTTTTCTCAGCTACAATGTCCAATTTGATCATATATAGTGGTATTAGTAAAATGTTATTCATAAGTAACATAAAAATTCAGTACGATCGTTTAACCCATGAGGTTTAAGGCTGTTCAAATGATAAATCCAATGGTTCTCGCGTTTAAGTAAGTTTTTCTTGTTTAGTGTACCTTCTTTCCTGGGAATAACCTCCAGAACACAAGCTCTCAGTTGATTCAAATTGTGGCGTTTTTCTGTGAAATGTACGGCGACTGTGGATTTAGTAGAGTGAGTCCTAATGTTACTTTTGTGTTCTGTTAATCTCACTTTTAACTTCCTTTCCGTATGTCCTACATAGACATATCCACAAGGACATTTCAACAAATATACCACATTGGTGGTATCACATGTGGCATTTACTTTCAAGGGTATTCTGTGTCCTTTCATGGGGTGACTGATGTTTATCCCCTTCATGATGTTGTGACAATTTGCACAATTTAGGCATGGAACAGTTCCTCTAAATGTCTGATGTGGGGTGGTTCGCTTAGGTTTCTTCAGTAGTTCCCCTATATTTTTTCCTCTTGAATGTGCAAATAAAGGTTCTTGGTCGAAGATCCCATTGAAATCCGGTTCCATTTTCACAATCTGCCAATTCTTGTGTATAATTTTTTTGAACCTGGTACTAACATTAGAAAACTTACTTACGCACGTTATTCTCTGTGTTTTGCAGATAGTTTTATAGGTGAGCAGCTCCTGTCTCGTTTTACTCTGTGCTCTTGCCTGAGACTTCTTTATCATTTCTCAGGCAAGAGCACAGAGTAAAACGAGACAGGAGCTGCTCACCTATAAAACTATCTGCAAAACACAGAGAATAACGTGCGTAAGTAAGTTTTCTAATGTTAGTACCAGGTTCAAAAAAATTATACACAAGAATTGGCAGATTGTGAAAATGGAACCGGATTTCAATGGGATCTTCGACCAAGAACCTTTATTTGCACATTCAAGAGGAAAAAATATAGGGGAACTACTGAAGAAACCTAAGCGAACCACCCCACATCAGACATTTAGAGGAACTGTTCCATGCCTAAATTGTGCAAATTGTCACAACATCATGAAGGGGATAAACATCAGTCACCCCATGAAAGGACACAGAATACCCTTGAAAGTAAATGCCACATGTGATACCACCAATGTGGTATATTTGTTGAAATGTCCTTGTGGATATGTCTATGTAGGACATACGGAAAGGAAGTTAAAAGTGAGATTAACAGAACACAAAAGTAACATTAGGACTCACTCTACTAAATCCACAGTCGCCGTACATTTCACAGAAAAACGCCACAATTTGAATCAACTGAGAGCTTGTGTTCTGGAGGTTATTCCCAGGAAAGAAGGTACACTAAACAAGAAAAACTTACTTAAACGCGAGAACCATTGGATTTATCATTTGAACAGCCTTAAACCTCATGGGTTAAACGATCGTACTGAATTTTTATGTTACTTATGAATAACATTTTACTAATACCACTATATATGATCAAATTGGACATTGTAGCTGAGAAAACTGTTAACTACATACGAGCAAATGTCCAGAAAGTGAGGCCGCGATTAATTTCTCTTTACACGCGATGTTGTAAATGTCTATGATGTTAAACAAGTAGGATTGTTAAAGTTTTGTTAGTTAAACCTATCAGTTTTTAAAAAAAAGTGCAAGTCACACTCTGCGCATGTGCACACACCGCGCAGCGTCAGAGGGAGTTTTTCTTAAAAGACCTAAAGCGCATACCGCGTTTAGAACTCACACGGAGAGACGGGACTAAGCGTTAACAGCAAGTAAGGTGAGCAGGCGCACGTAGTTGGTCAAACCGAGCGTAACGCAGCGTGATCTTGTAGAGAGGCCAAGCACCCTCGAGCAACTAGCATAAACGCGACTTTAAGCAACTGTATGAAAGGAACCGGTACATATTCAATCTCATGACCGTTTGTTTTAAAGGGGCGCGCCGCTTTATAAACACGAATCACCTGAGCTTCTCCCGCATTATTTAAAGCGCATTTAAAAGGAGTTAATAGGATTTAAAATTAAAACAACAGGTATGAATGTTGAGTAAAGCATATGAATTAATATGTAGATAAGATGAACCGTTACATTGTATATATTTTTGTTCAATTAACAGACGTTCCCTGACGAAGGTGGATATAAACACCGAAATGCATTGGAACCAATAAGAGTTGTTACACGTCATGAATATTGGATGGAATATACAAATACAATTCATTTGAAAACAAAGAACTTTATGTTGTAAACTCGTTTTTTCTCACGAACTGAGCTGTTAATGAGTACAGCAAATAGTGACACTGGTGCCATGGGAGACACACCTATGGGCTCATAGAGGTGCTACCAGTTTAGTTATCTACTTTACACTCCAGGAGGGGAGTGATTCCCATGTCAGCACAGTAAAAGATTCAGAAACTACAGGCGGTGCACCACCCTTATCCACGAAGCTCATATACATACCCGCCAGTCGTTGCTCGGCTGGGGGCAATTTCAGAAACATGTGTGCCACTATTTCGTCTGGAAAAGTGGTAGAATCAGTAATCCATCGGACTGCTGATCGGACTAGTTCTTGTTCATGCATAGTACTTAACTCGCTATAACCGATTCGTAATTTCAGAATGTGATCGGTAGCTTGGAATACTTGTTCTAGAGAACCTTGTTCTGGTGCTGGATGGTGAAAAACTGGCTTGTGTTCTAGGCGTAAATGGCGATCTGGAAATCTAGATTTTCCTACATACGCTATTCTGTCGGGATTCTCGTCCTCTACCTCTTCCGCAGAGTCATTTTCTTTCTCGCTTACTTGTGCTGCTTTGCGTTGTTCGTGTATCCTTATTATTTCTTTACGAATCTTCTTATACATACTCTCTATACTACTGATGGTTCTGTGCTTACCCTCGGCTATATTATCACTCCATCTTGTCAGGGCTTTCATTTCGGCTTGATCTTTGGTCGGATAATCTTGTTCCCTTATTAGACAATTAATCAGAAACTTTAATAGCATGAGCTGGACTTCAGCTTTTCTTTGGCACATGACATCACTAATACTTTCTGGATCATTCCCGGTACGGATGAAACGATATATTCTGTCTAGATCTTCTTTCATATCTGGTAGGGTGACTAGATACTCGGTCACCTTTCTTACGCGTAATGAATATAAAACCATATTATCCTCGCCTGGGACTGGATCATAGCCACATTCGGTAAGGGCTTTTCTTATTTCTGCAACAGACTGATATCTGGGCGTACGCTGTGACGCTTGTGCATGTAATTCGGCTAACGTTAAACGCTTGTGTGGCGGCGGGGTTCCTGGAGCACCTCCCCCTGCGGCCCCTAAACTAGAGTCGTCTACTGATGCTCTTCGTCCTGGCAGAGTGGGAAATGGAAATGCAGGCTGGACTTGTATGGCGGGCTGGACCGGGGGTACCGTAACAGGTACTCCGGTGTCTGGAGGAGCGGGAAGTGCCTGATTTACAGGGACTGGCGGAGCAGGAACAGGATTTGCATATTCCGGGACGGTGTCGTCCAAATAGGACGAAATGAAAATATCAGCTGCGGTCGGTTTGTGACGTAGCTTGGTCGGAACTAGTGGTGGCGGAAAATTACTGGATGCCTCCAGGGTCGCTTTTGGCAAGCCCTCGGCAAGAAGAGGATACATACCCTTAATAAGAGCATGCCTCTGTCTGTCTGACTGTTCGGTTTTAACTCGTTCACCTATCTCGATTAATTCTTTTTCTTGTGCTCGTTCTAAGGATTCTCTACTTACTTCAGATTTTCTGATTTCTTTTTCGGTTCTTTTATGAGATTCTTTGCGCCATAACTCGATGGCATCTTTCTGTGACTGTCTGGCTTTCTTTTTCCATAATGCTTCTTCTACTCTCATGATGCACTCGGCATCCCATGTGCCTGATACAGGCCATCTATACTTTTCTTCTAACACCTTGGTATACTCTACCCATAAATCTAGATACAATATGGCGCTTATGCCATGCTTCTGATACATAAAATGACCTGGACTGTCCCTAGGCGGAACAGGAACTGCTGCTTCTAGCAGACCTTTTCTGGTTTTTAACTGACGCAGTTTTGAAAAGAGTGGCATGACTGAACTATAATCTGGACACAATACAATACACAATGAACACGAGAATCACTTCGCACTCATACCACGACATTAAAATACATGAAGAACATTATGAATAACAGTTCGAACAGAATACCACCTGGAATACGGAAAACAGAATACATGAATTTTCTCGAGAACAGAACTGACTAGAACAGGAACTAGATGCACTGCTGAAACAGTACGAAACTTACCGGTCCCATAAAGAGACACGTCAGGACCCGCATCCACCGAAGTGGACACTTCGTTTTGTGGGTCTGTGTACCACCAACCCACAGACCAGAGACAATTAGATTGACCCTGTCTAGATACTACCCCAGCAACGGTACTCACCGGGCAGCAAGAACGGAAGGCCTCGGACTGGACTGGACTGCTTCGACGCCGGACGGACGGACTTCGGACTTCTGTTACGGGTGGACCTCCGGATACCTCGGACCTTGGACTCTCGGCTTGGGCTCTGGTCGGGACTCGCCGCGTTCCTCCACCGTCTCGTCTGGATGCTGGACCGCCTCCTCCGTCTCCTCCGTGGGCCTGAGGGATACTTAAAGCAGAAATATCTGCCGGTGCGCAGAAGAGTTCCGTCACGACTGCAGAGGGTCAGGGGGTCGGCGTGGCTTCACCGACGCGTGGGGAAAGGGCAAGTCCCTATTCGGGCGCCATTATGTGGTAAATAAATAAATAATACCTCTATTTTTGAATGGATAAATGAATAACAGATAGCTCAATAAATAAGAGTCAAGATTCGAGGTAGTAGGAGTTTGCAGGTTTAATACAGCATAAAGGACAGGAACAGGACAACCTGCACAGGAATAGGATGGCAGAGCCCGGCAGGGGGGCCCCGACAGCTGCCGGGCAGGATCTGGGATGAGCGCGCTAACATTTAATAACAATACACGATCATATATACTAAAACAGTTGCATTACAATACATACGATAGGCGGAGCAGTGGGTGTGGTCAATAGCAGTCGCGAAAGATAAGGGTGAAAGTAGGTGTAACAGAGGCGTATACATAGACATGTGATGCAAACGTAACAGAATATGTCATGAATGGGGTGGAGACATGGAGGGGGCTACCTAAGGAGCCGGGACCTCTAACCTGGTGGTGCGCGCAAACTTGGCAATGACGTGTTACTAGGAGAAGCTGGGGGCTATGAACTCTGTGCTAGGAGCAGAGACTGAAGTCTGGAGAGTCTGGAGAGTCAGGGCGACATGTACCTAAGCAGTATCTAGTATCTGATGTTTAGAGAACATGTTGATAGAATCCAAAAGTTATCAGGGTAAAGGCTAACAGACTCTAAGACTGGAGCATGCATTATTCTACATGTAGTGCGTGATGAAGAATATTAAATGACCATTAATACAGTATTTCCCTTACATGGAGACGTAAAGGCTAGACAATGACGGAAACTATTGATGCAGTTCAGTAGCTTAGGAATGCAGAGAAGGAGGACTGAACTGATAACTGGAATCATAACATACTCTTGGCAGACTCAGAGGCAGAGCCAGGCTGAACCGGGCACTGTGAGGCAGGAAGTAAGTGAAGGGTCAGGAACACAGGTGGGGGCTGTATCGCTCTTCAGCGAGGGCTCAGGAGACAGAAGCTGAAATCTGGTGTCCGGGCCCTTTTGGGGCCTAGGAACGGGGACTTTATAATGAAATAACGTGCACACTGAGAAACGTGGCAACGTAGCTTTACATAGGCCTGATATTCGTAGCTTTCACGAGAACTGGAAATAGACATACTAGAGATGGACACAACTAAAATTGCGTCTTTAATCGAACATGGGGAATACATATGCATATTTAATCATGCACACATAACATATGATGGAGGACGCGTAGGGACACAGAACATGGCAGAATTTACTTTTCCACAATGTAATTTTCAAATAGAGTCAGTGTTGTGCATATTCTGATATTCTTGGCAACCCTGAGGGTTCAGAGGGGTTTCAGATGGAGAATGGATGGGTCATTGCAGGACTCTGCAGTCAACACGGAAGGAGTCAGATCTGCAAGTGTTCATCTGGACAAGCAGGGGTGAACTGTTGCGACCCAGAGAAGGATGTTAACATCAGAACACATTCTTTGCAAGGAGTGTCGTTGGAGTGTGTCATCAAATACTTGGATGAGGCCTGCCTCAGTGCCGCATTGGAGTCTGAATTCAGACTGATAGCCTTCATGAACGGTGCTGTTCTTCATTTCTTTCAATTCTGTTGAGTGGAGATTACCTTCATTATGAGCTTATCCCGGAATAGTCGGTGAGTGATTAGTTGTCAGGGATCATTTATTTCAAGAGGGATGGGATTTGTTCAGTCTTAAGTGAGTTGTAGATCATTTCTTGGGTGTGGGATGTGTTGATGTTGAGGAGTGGTTTAAGGTTGTCCATAATATTGGAGACCAAGATAGCTTACAGGAAACTGAAATAAGGACCTACAAAACAGCAGTCCTCTACAAGTGAAACAGATCGTGGGGCCTGATGTACGAAAGTTTAACAAATCACAAACAATTCGCAAACTGGTTTGCGACTGTTTAAATAGGCTTTTTTGATGTATCATAACTTATGAGTCAGAAAAAGTAGTTTGCTACAATTGCATAGCAAACCAAATATTTAATGATTTCTTATTTTGCAATTGCTTTTTGCATTGCTTAAATTGCAAATCTAAATTACCAAATTGCAAATCAGATGTGCTAAGCATTTGTAATTTGTAAAATGTCATAAAAACAGCAAATTCCATGTGCATCACCAACTTGATCCAGGTGGTAAAAAGTCACATGGTATAAAAGCTCACCCAAAATGCACTGCATTCTATTACAATGGCAGCACTGTGTGCTGTGGTGAGGAGGATGTGCATAATAGAAGCTCAGCAGAGGAGGAGGAGAAGAGAGACAATTTGTATGCAAAGGGTTACGTGAGACAGAATATAGTAGGTACAATTTTAGTAAGCGAATTGTAATAAGTTTAAGTTCACAGTTGTAGCATGTTTCAGTAAGGTGCAGCCAGCGTGAATTATGCTGTTCCCCTGCATTGTCATCTCCTTGCATCTGGGAGTTATGGGGGTGATTGAGCGAGGATGAAATCATTTTTTTTATACCCCTCGTGAAGTAATTTCTCATAACAGTAATATGTACTAATGGTGTGGTTTTGAAAGTAACCGACATAGAATAGAATGCACACACAAATACACGTGGGATACTAATTTGCTTATGTTGCGAATCATAATTTACTAATGAAGTGAAGTTGTTATATTAATCTTGTGTGCAAATGTCATAATCTAACCAAATCTGTGTGTAAATGCTTTTTGTATGTCTAATTGTGGCAGAAATGATGGAGAATGGTGAGTAAACCATGCTTATAGTTAGCTGAATTGCTAGGTAATAACTAACAGGGTTACCTTAGAATGGGGAAGGTAAACAGAAGGGCTATACTTCGAAAATTAACGTTTAATTGTGTTTGTTTCTATAATAGTTCCCATTATGGCCCATGTGGCATACAAAAAGATGGGGGGTTTCGAGACTCCGAAATTCTGACGATGTATGCATGGGCGACTGTGCTCGAGAGAAGTGCAAGCAGCCTGTGCCTGTACAGCGTGGGTCAAGGTTGACGTTGCCTGGGTGGGCATGGCCAGCAACATGGCCATGTAAGACGTGCCTCTGCACTAGGACCTGAAAAATACCTTACCTGAAGCCCAGGAGGTCCATCTTTATTCCGACAGCAAAGGGTGGCTTGCACGGGTGGAGGATCGTCTATAACCCGTAGAGGAGGTGATTGACACGTGGACTCCGGTGAATCTCACAAGATGACGGCGACACAGAGCTGAGAGGTTATACAGTGCGGACACAGTCACTGCGGTCGGTGAGACGCTGTGGGCCCCCCACGCTGAACGACCGCTTCCCGGAGACGCATTGTGGAGGGGGGAATACTGACCGTGAACTGCCTTGGCCTTGGAGATCTTGCTGGGCCGGGTCGAGAGAGGAGGAGCGCCCACCGAGCTTGAGGCCTTGCCGGACGGTCCGACCTCGACGGGCTGCATCAGGAGAGCAGAGGGCTCGGTGATCGGACCGCGGCGGGGGCACTGAGCCTCGGGAATCGGGGGAAAAGAGCTGCGATCTGCAGGTGGGAGCTGCCCGCTGGAGCCGTGGGGAGGAGCGGTGCGCCTGGGGCTGTTACAGGCGCTGCTGCTTGGTCACGGGGGCTGCCGCCGGGAGCGTGGTTCCGGATGACTGCTGCAGAGGCCTGCCGGACGCTGGACCGGACGGTGAGTGCAGATACCGTCGCTGCGGCTGGGACCCGACGAGAGCGCACAGTGGAGGGTGCGCTGCCCTGGGGTGCACAGCAAAGAGGTGCCGTGGAATACACGGGGGTGGCAAAACCCCCTGCCGGTGCTCCGGCCTGGGATAGCCCCTGGGGAGTGGAGGCGATAGCGAGGGGTTCTGAGCGGCCGCTGCCACGAGAGCCAGGGACCTCCGACACTTGCGCACCCTTGGACCAGTACCGCCCGTCTTGAGGCCCCATCTGCGAGATCGACTGCACAGTGGACACCGGCGAGCCACAGAGTGCAGTGTATGGTGGGCCTACATTGTACCCCCCACATGAGCGACCAGGACTGGACGGGCCGAGAGGGGTATATCTGACTACCACGAGGTTGCTCTGTGTGGACTGGCCCTGGACCCTCCTGCCTTTGGACGATTTGCTTGACAGCGCCCCCCCCCTCCCACCACCTGCAAGGGGGTTGGGTGTGGATCGCGAGCCGGGGGCCCAGACGCGCGACACAGGAGGAGCTGTGTGCTGAAGGGCCCGGGAGTGGCGGACTGTGGTCAGAGCCTAGACCACGCAGTGATATCTGGGTCCTTGAGGGTTCGTTGTGCGCAGCGAGGCGCCATGGGCAGGCTGAAGGACGGGAACTCCAAACCTCCCACGCAAGGAACGTTGGACCGCTACACCTCCCTGCCGGATGAGGATCCTGCGGCTGTCCGCCCGGATACGGCTCTATTGATGAATGCAATACAGGCCTCGCGTGAAGATCTAGAGAGTAAGATTGGAGCGGTAGGCTTGGAGGTTACTCTCCTACGGCAGGACCTCCGAAATTTAGCAGCAAGAGTAACGGAATCCGAGACGAGATTGGGCGAAGCTGAGGATTCGTTCCAAGAAGTGCGAAAAGGTCTGGGAGAGCTCCAATCTTCTCACAAACAGCTGCTGTGGAAGGTGGACGATGCCAAGAACAGAGCAAGACGCAATAATCTCCGCTTCGTTGGTTTTAGAGAAGGAATTGAGGCAGAGTTTCTGCACTCATGGCTACTGCACACCTTCCCTAAAGATAAATTCTCTTCATGTTTTGTGATTGAACGGGCTCACCGGGCGCTGCTGGCGAAGCCACCAGAGGGAGCGAGACCCAGGCCAGTCATAGCGCGCTTCTTGAACTTCCTGGACCGAGACATGATACTACGGGAAGCTAGAAAACTGGGGGAAATCCGTCTTGATAATGCCCACATAATGATTTTTTCAGACTATAGCCAGGAAGTGCAGAGACAGAGACGCTCCTACGACTCAATAAAATCCAAACTGAGACATCTCCAAATTCAATACATGTTATTGTTTACAGCCAAGCTCAAAGTGATTTATAAGGACAAGGCCCACTTTTTCCAAACTCCGGAGGAGGCATGGCATTGGCTAGAGGAATGACCTGCGTTGACACGGTGGCTGTTTGGAGCTTCAAAACCAATGCGGTAGAGAAACCCTTGGGAGGCTCTAGGGGGGGTGCCAAAGACACAGAGCACACGACAAGGGCGGGGAGACCGTTCCTTGGCTGGAACCCCATACCCCATGGCTTGAGTGGCAAGGCGGAGGCGAAGGAATGCTGCCTCCCTGGACTCTGCCCAACCTTCGGGTTCCCGTTTTCAGTGTCTGCAGGGCAGAGCGTGCTCCGAGAGTGAGGAAGACCCTCCGGGTACCTCGTCCGAAGGAGAGGAGACTGATATGCAATCGTTACATCCACTGGCAGTGGAAATCAACGAGCTGGAACATGAGAGAACACAACAGACCGATGCGTCACAGGGCGACCCCCTGGACTCTAATTTGTGAACTTGGGACCGAGTTGGCTGATCAAGCAGTAATAGAGCTTGCCTGGAACACGCAAGTTGGACACCCCTCCTTTTTAGGTCTGTTTCTTTGCCCTACTTTTCTTCTCGTACTTGTTTATCTCTCTCTTTTTTCTGACTTGTTATTCTTTTCTCTCTGGTGTCATATTTCTAGTTCACGTTTCTTCTGGGCTTGACCCGGATGGTTCGGGGTTAACTGCAGGACAGGGCACTTGTGGACTAAATTGGGTGTGGGAGGGCAACAGACCTCCACCTGCCCTAGAATCTGCCCCCGTTATGGTACCGGGAGGGATTCGATTGGGGGGGTGGGTGGTCGGGGCGTGGGAGGGAGGTACACTGGCCTCTGGTTGGGGGAAAGTTGTTCTGTTTTTTGTATTTTGTTTAGTTGGCATATGACATGCAGTTCCACACCATTGGCTACGCGCGCCCTCACACCAGTTTACAGCCTGCATCAGCCTGCTATCACAACATGACTGATGCCACTACACATAGCGCCCATGGGGGTGAGTGGATAGTGGGACCATCTAAGGTCTTCACTTGGAATGTTAATGGTCTGGGGGACAAGATTAAGAGAGGGTTGGTAATGGCGCAGATCAAACGGTTGCACCCAGACATAGTCTGCCTACAGTAGACCCACCTTAAGTGCACGAAATGTGGATTTCTAGCAAGAGGCACCTACATAGTATTGGCACATGCAGGATATACATCTGGGTCGAGGGGGGTGGCAGCGGCGTCACTAGGGTTGGTGTCACCCAGTGCCCTAACTCATGGTGTCACCCCCTCACGACTTACCCCATGGACCTCCTCCGAGTCCACCAGGGTCTCGGCATAACTTAATACTGCGTATGACATGGAATTATGCGCCAGGTTTGAGCAAATTATGTGGTAAAAATACCAATTATGCGGCATGATGCGGCACATTTTTAAAAACAATCACTTATTTAAGATTTTTTTTTAACTTGGTAACACTGGGAATTGGTCGCACCTCAGTACCAGTTTAACACCCAGATATGGCAATAAGCAACAGAAGGGTGACCAGTCCCATTTTGTAAAGTGTCTTTCAGCGCGCCACAACAATCCCACAATTCCAGTGGCCGTGCCTAGATGCTAACATGTCCTATTCGAGTATGGTGCATGTACCTGCCCTAATATGTCATGATGTGAATTCATCAGGGTGAACAGGTACAGTTTGCAATCTGATCTGATAACATTTTAAAGGTCTCTGATCTCTGACCCCAGGAAGATATTCTGCAATAACCGGCAAGAGACCAGAGTTGTGTTGTAAACAACTTTGCAATATTTTATGAGGCAAGCATGTCCAGTTCCACAGCTCTGCGTGGGCAGTTACGTAAACGTGCAGAGTGTATATATATATATATATATATATATATATATATATATATATATGTGCATGAAGCATCTTTTATCCAGGGTGCATGCGCAGTCACCAGGGACTCCATCTTGTGCACAGCTAGCAATGCTCACCGCCGGTGCCACACCTCGCCAGCGGGCCCTTTTGCTCGCCATCTGCGGCTGTGCCTTTGCCGTCCAGGTAAGAGGTTTACTTCTTTCTGTGAAATAGGAGCATTGGCCAGTGCCCAGGGATTTGGAAGCAGCTATGCCCTCCAGTGGCTACGTTCAGATCTAGCTAAAGGGACACTTGGCTAGGCTGGACGCTCAGTGGACCTGGGCATCCAGTGCGTGGATCTGTTTTTTACATTATTTTTACAGTTTAGTTGCCGTTTCGGACCGCTCAGCCTTTCATCCTTCTGAGGATGATAAAATTAGTAGTGCAGTGCATGTGTGCATGTTAGGTTGAATTGAAATGTGCTCCAGTAGTTAATTTGAGAGGCGGTGCGTTGCAGGGATGGTGCCCAATCACACCTGATGTGATGCGTGATACTTGGCAGGCCTGTCACGGTGTCACCTCATGTGATGGTGTCATCCGGTGCGGTCCGCACCCCCGCACCCTCCTAGGGATGCCACTGAGGGGGTGATATCCTGATAAAAAAAATCCCCACCCTTTACCGTGACTCGGACTTGGATAGACCCACAAGGGACTGACGTGGGGGTGACGGGGAAGTGGGGGAGACAGCGGGTCACGGTGGTATCGGTATATGCCCCCCGAAATTACAGGCTAGAACGCTGACTGGGCTGGAGGAGATATTACTAGACACCTCAGATACGCTACACATCATATGATGTCATGTCCACCCCCCTTGACCGATCTGGGTCACGAGCTGACAGCTCCCTGACAACGCCACTGGCCAGAACTATAGGCACGCTGGGGTTGACAGATGTCTGGAGATGGTTGCACCCAAATGATAGAAATTACTCTTATTTCTCGGGGGCCCACAAAGTCTATTCCCGCCTAGACTATATCTTCCTTCCCCGACATGCCCTTAGGTCTGACGACGACGACGACTATCTGGCACGGGGGTCTCTGACCACTCACCTCTGCTGGTTCGACTTGGGGGAGGCCCGACCTAGGGACGGGAGCTGGATACTGATGACGTGGGACCTGCAAAACCCTAAAATAATTCAGGGCCAGGAAGAGCTGGCGGCCTACTTGTCTGAGATTCACACCCCAATCTTAACCGATGACGACAATGCGACTCTCGAGGCCGATATAACGGCCGCTGAATTAAGGGAGGCAATGGCCAGGTTCAGGCCGGGGAAGACACCGGGTCCAAATGGGCTTCCTGCGTAATTCTTTAAGAAAGGAGCAGACCTTTTAATACCTAATCTTCTTGCGCTTAATTGGGACGCGACTCAGGACGGCATCCTCCCGCCTGACCTCAGGATGGCCACCATAGTGCCAATATATAAACAAGGCAGACCACCTAACTCATGCGAATCTTATAGACCGATATCCCTCCTCAACGTGGAGGCTAAGCTACTGGCCACGGTTCTGGCCCTCCGCCTACGCCAGGTGATTTCTGGACCAGACGGGATTCTTGCCGGATAGGGCGACAAGGCAGAATCTGAGGCGTACCCATAACTGGCTCATGGAGGTGAGACAGAAGGAGGACCCACATATGTTCCTATCCCTTAACGCTGAGAAGGCGTTTGACGCGGTTCAATGGCCCTTCTTAGAGGTGACTCTGGTCAAGTTCCGGGCTGGCCCCAATTTTAGACAGTGGGTGCGTCTTCTATATACGGACCCTAGAGCACGGGTTAGAGTAAACAGAGTTCTATCGGGGGATTTACCGGTACGAAGAGGGACCCGCCAGGGATGCCCCCTCTCCCCGTTGTTATTTGCCCTCACGGTCGAAATAGTTGCCTGTGCAATCCGTCAAGCAGATGAGGTGCATGGCTTCCGTATTACGCAGGCACACCTACAGAAGGAGAAGATCTTGTTGTACGCAGACGACATCCTCCTGTATGTGATGCAACCGGCGACCACTGTACCGACACTGTTTGAGCTCCTAGACAGGTATGGCTCCTTCCCTGGCTACAAAATCAACTGGCATAAATCAATACTATATTGTCCGCGTGTGGAGGAAGATTGGCCTCCGATGCCTGGGGCCCTAAGGGTTACCCAATCAAGGTTTAAATACCTGGGGATTTATCTGACAACTGACAAACAAGTCTCTTATCAAAACAATGTCCTCCGGGTGCTTAAAAATTTCGCGGAAAATGCCCAGCGGTGGAGGTCACTTCCCCTTACGCTCCTGGGCCGAGCGGCAATGTTTAAAATGATTACATTGCCCCGCTTCTTGTATGCCCTGCAAAACGAGTACTTCCTCCTGCCTAGGCAGACATTCCAGTCGATAAATGCAGAGATGTGGACCCTTTTATGGCTCAGAAGGCAACCCAGGATAGCCCTTGCTACGCTCCAACGGAACCAATATTATGGGGGGAATCTCCCTACCGGACCTGGAGGCATATTATTGGGCCGAACATCTTGCACCAATAAATGAATGGCTCCATGCGCCTGCTGATCACCCGACTTATAGGCTAGAAAGGGCCACTATGGAGCGCTGTACTAGCGTGCACTACTTGTATGGGGGCGTTGGGAGACGACGACTATTGCCGGCTGCACAAATCACTATAGACGTTTGGGATAGAGCGACGAGGATGATGGGGTGGACACACAAGATATGGTCATGCACGTGGTTGAGAGAGCTGCATAAGCTCACGGGATTTGAGTGGCGGGATGCCACGGGGATCTCAACACTGGGGGACGTAATGGCGAGAGGAGAGCTTAAGACACACAAATCTGTAAGGAAGGAATATGGGTTGACCCCAGCACAGTTCTTTAAATACGCACAGTTACGACATGCCTGGAAGGCAGAGAAGTCCCTTGCCCTCCCCCCCTGCCCCCCAACCCCGCGGCCAGAATATGTTCCATTGGAAGGACGCCTGCTAAAGGAGCATGTTTTTAATAAATTGGTGTCTCTGAAATATAAAACATTGAACAATAACACACCAGACGGTCTGGGGAAATTTAGAGCAGCCTGGGAGCAGGATGTGGGCGATTTGGACGCCGTGGACTGGGACTCAGCGCTGATGCACCATAGAGAAGTGGCGATCAAAACCCGACTACGTCTTATACAGTATAAAATATTCCATAGGGTCTATTAAAACAGGGACAGAATGCACCGTATGGGCAGAGCTAGCGATTCCAGTTGTTTGAGATGCAGGCACCCAGAGGGAACCTTCTTCCACACTTTATGGGAATACCCCATTGTTAATACTTACTGGAAGGGTATCCTGGAAGAGCTGAGCAAGGTTTTGGAGGTGACTCTTCCCCTTGACCCCAAGTTTGTGTTGCTGGGAATATCTACTGAGGTGGACCTGACTTGCCCACACCTGATTTTTGCCCTACTGGCCCTAGTGGTGGCAAAGAGGGACTTGGCACGCGCTTGGGGAGCACCGTTACCCCCCCGGGTGGGAGAATGGAGGAGGGGTATGGATTTATACATGGCGGCTGAGAGGGTGACTTACAAAGCAAGGGGCTGTCCTCGGAAGTTTCGTAAGATATGGGGGAAATGGAAGAAATACCATGGTTTGGATGCGGGCCTGGGGAGTGCTTGACATGCCCATAATCACGCTGATTGGGTTGCGGATCCTTGTACACGATCTGTTGGTTCAGAGGCTGGGACTTGCGGGCCTCTGAACACTCCCTGGAAGACACGAACATGTGATGAGCCTCCGTTTGGTGGCACAGGTACAGATAATGTTGAACCGTTAACCGGGATACTGTTGAGGTGGGTGGAGGGGAGGGGGCGGGGGGATGCTTGATGGTGTGGGAAATTTACTTTGATCTGCCAATAATGCCTATGTTGATTCAAAATGCAAATAAAAAGTTTTCTTTTTTTTTAAAGGTTGACGTGGCCTGGACATTCGAGCTAGTGCCAACAATTTGTATGTCCGCATGGTGAGCATCGGAAAATGATCTGAAATAACAATTTAAAGGACACAAGCAGAAAGAACTGCTAAAGGACAATTGAGACTTTATTTTTTTTATTTTACTGATGACTTGGCGGAAATATGGACAATGATGAGATGAGGTTATGCTCATCCACCCCTTGATTCAACCAATAAGAATGAATGAGGACGCTAAAAGTTTCAAATCTTAGATAGATAAGTTAGGGAAAAAGGGTATAAAAGATGACGTTTGGAAGTAAGAAAGAAGCTTGCTTTTCAATTTTATTTCGCACCACGACATGCTGTCGGACTGAAGAACATTTCCTATGGTGCAAAGACTTTGACATTTTTCTGGACTTTAACTTTTTGAATGGGTGCGGAGTCCTGATGGGAGGTGAACATCAAGAAAGAATACAGAGATGGTTTTTGGGAACTATTCTGTCCTTATGCTGATGTCCGTGTCCTGTAATCTTGGTAATATGATTTGTACTTATTTTCCTGAACTGTTATGCTAATAAATATAAATGTTTTGAACTTAATATCTCTTTCTCTTTAGGTTATTAAATGTTTAAATGATTATTGAAATAAAGTGAATAAAAGTAAGGTCATGCTAGGAGATTTAATCTCTAAATAAAAATTAAAAAAATGGAGAATTAAGCTGGTCTTGTTATCCATTAGTTAACTTTTACTAGCAGATCCATTGACAATAATGGTGGGGTGTTTAAATGTTTCTTGAAATAAAACCATGGTAATATCGATAAACTGCAGATGTATAGAGTATATAGAATTTTAGTATGCCCTCCTCTAGTCTTCACCAATCCTTGGAGTAGGATGAGTGTGTGTATGAATGACTCGCGGTGTTATGGGCCTCACTGACGAGTAATGTGTAAATAGCTTCTAGGGAGTATGGTGATGATTTTGCAGGTTTTGTCTGGAGCCGCGCTGGGTCAGTATTTCTTGGTAGCAGAGCATTGGTTGCTATAGGACAACTAGGATAAGTAATGTATAGAATGGATAGGGCAATGTATACAGAGTTTTGATGTACAGAATTTATGACTAACACTATATGTTGAGTCTGTTATGCGTTATATGTAGTCCGGAATTGAGGCTTCTGGGAAGTAGGAAGCTGGTTACTCTGCCTAGGAAGAGGAACGTGTGGCATGTAAGTCGCACAAGTGTGGCATGTAAGTCACACATCACATAGTCTGTTTCAAAGTGGTGACATTGTTGTATGTTACAAGTTTAGGGACCTATATGTGTAAAAGTGGTGAATGTATAGCGAAGGCAACCTATGAAATCTTGGGCTTAAGCAAAAGAATCATTACGTATTCTGACTTAAAACTTATCCCTGAGAGAGTAATAGAGTTTCACCTAAGCTTGAGAGAAGGGTAAAGTAGAGGGATGTGCTACTTTATCAGCGAAACTAAAATTCTGTGGTAGAGAAGAGGTAAGCGCTGTCTACTGGAAATACAGAATACTTGTGCGATTGAGGGAACTATCACTTTGGTTTTAGCGAAATAGACAAATGGAGATGTTTTATGTCATTATTAATTGATTTTAGTTGTGTAAAAGTGTAAATAAGTGTGCCGATAAATTTTGTAAAGGAGGGGTCAGTTTAAGCTGCAGAAGCCGGAGCAGGGCTGATGTCAAAAGTGTCGCGCTGGCATTGGTCCGCGTGACTAGGACGGAGTAAGCGCTGATTGGTGCGTTAGCAAAGGGTGTTAAATCATTGGTTGTGAGTAATTGAAACGTATCTTGTTCTGATTGGTGCGTTAGTGTGAACCGCGCTGTGATAGGTCGGTGTAGCGAAGCAGTTTGCGGAAGAGTGCGCAATTGTTTTGAAAGTCAGGAAATCATCAGAAAAATGTAGTTTAATTACGGAGAGGAAAAAGAAAAAACTACATGGTTCAAAAAGTTGAAGAATATGTTTAAAAAGGATAAGGCGATAGTGACAAGAGAGGGAAAATTGCAAAATATGGCTACCATACATTTATATGGGTAGAAAACTGGGCTAGATATACCAAGAATGTTGGCGCAATAGCATTTCCAGAAGTAGGTTCCTTTAACCTTGCTGTATTGCGAAATTTGAGAGAAAAGGTGACAAAGTTAGAACCAAGACCCAGACCAACTCAATTTGAAGCATTAGTTGAGTGGGAAGATGAGATGCATGAATTGGAGCGAGAAAGATTTGAAGAGTTCAGAGGGCCAAGAGGTAGATTGCGAGGATTGTGGGGAACAACTCATGAGAGTAGAATGCGGAGATGGAGAAATGCTGATATGTGTGATGGAATGTATCCGGTAAGAACAGTTGATGAAATGGTAGGACGGAAATGTACGGATAAAAGAAATAATATGGAGTCAGAAAGGAAAGGTTATGAGGATTGTGAATCAGAGGATGTGGTGCTAGAGGAGATACTAAATAGAAGACTACCTCCTTACCAACCGAGTTCTGTAACTGTGACTCCAAATGCTCCACCTAAGGAGGACCGATTTACTGGTACCCGAGACGATTTTCTAATTTCAGAAATCTTCCGGGAAGGGTAGAAATGAGATATGATTCTAATGCCCTATGAATGGAAACCAGACTTACTGGTACACAAAGACAAAATGATGAAAACAGAGGAAGTGTAGCTAGAGTAGAGAAGCAAATTTAAGAACAACCAAGTACTTCTGAATATATACGTTTTACTGATGAATTGACTGAAAAGATACAGGAACTCACTAAAAATATAGAAGCTGTAACGGTCCTGTAATTCCAGTGTTTGAAAAACAAAAAATAAAAGAACCGTCCTTACCAATTCCTTTGAATCAAAGTTTACAAAAAGTAAGAGAAAAAATGTATCCAGATTTGTCCGAGGTTAGGTGTACTCGCCATATGATACCGTCTGACTTGACTTTTAATCAAAGTCTCCCATATAAGTTTCCATGGGGTGCGGAATCAGATTCTGCAACACCCGAGAAAAGTATAGAGAAAATCGATTTGTCACAAACTACAGTAGGACCGACAGAGCAGGAATTAAGTGATTGGCTTAAAACATTAAAAGTAAGAGACCAAGAACCTAAAGTATTAGATGTGGTTAGGCTGAAAATCGACATGGAAGAATTAATAATTGGAACAATTGGAACAGATATGTTAAAACCATACCAAGGCGATGAATTAATGTTTATGTGTAAAAGCATTACTTGGAGAGCGAAAAACCTGCATGATCGATTAGAAGGCAAGTGAACTAATTGTAGATTTTGCAAAGCATACATTGTTACAAAAACCTTACAGAGTAGATTTTACTGAAAAACATATTGACAACATGAATACTGCTGGGAGATTAACCCAGATAAAAGAGCTAATTGTGTTGCTGAGATAATGGGGAGATGTGGATACATGGAAAGCTAAATGGGCAAAGAAAAAAGAAGAGAGCAATGATAAAACAACATTAGTGTTCCCAGTGAGAGAAAAAGAGCCTGTAGTAAAGGAATCCCCTATGAGCGAAATACCGGGAGGAGGGTATGTACATGTTCCCTGGACTAGACAGGATATATTGTCATTCACAAATGATTTCCCCAGGTTGCGAGAAAGACCAGTGGATTGGTATCGACAAGTGGATACGTTTGTAAAGGTTTCAAAGATATTATGGGAAGATTTAGATGGATTGTTTGACATAGTAGTACCAGCAGACCTATGGTCTGAGTGCAAAATTACCGTGGACTGGCCAAAAACTGAATATCCACGAGATCCAGTAACAGGTGCTCCTGGACCTGAGATAATGTGAAAGTATGAACAAGTATTCGTGTTTCTGAAAAATAAAATCCCACCAAAAGAGACAGATGGGGTAAAGATTCACAGGACATTGAAAGAACAAAAGGAATCAGTACATGCATTTTATAAGAGATTGCTATTAGTGTTTAAACGTACATTGGATATGAGGAGTTGAATGAAAAGGACATGAGTCATTTTTTGTATCGCTTTGTGTTTGGATTAAGACCAGAAATAGGAGACATGATTAAGCATAATTTGATGGGATGGCAGTCAAGTTCGGTAGATGAGGTTTTGAGACATGCAAAATACTGTAGTGATGAGATTGAGGTTAAGCAAAGAAAGCTTAAAGAGAAAGCAATGTGGGCACAAGTAAAAGTGGCGGAACATCAAGTAGCTCAATTAGAGAATAAAAACTCAAAAGGACGTCAAGTAAGAATGAAAGGAAATTTGAATAAAACAAAAGTAATGGGAAATCTGGATGAGGCTAAGAAAAAGTTTCCTTGTCACAATTGCGGCAGGTTAGGGCATTGGAAGAAAGAGTGTAAGTATCCACCAAGAGTTAATCCTGAAAATACATCATTGAATTCACAGGTGCAGAATGAGGTAATTCAACAGTCATCGACACAGCAACAGGTAGTTACCCAACAGAGTCAGGTGCCATAACCACCACTTCCACACAGTGTAAATCTACAGAAATATAGTGCAGAGACAGTATTCTGCGGAGGAGAACAGGTAATAAGATCACCTAGAGTGAATGTGCGTTCGCAGTATTGGTTGAAGGAAGATGGGAGTGAGTCAGATGACAGCTTCTGGCGGTGCCTGAGAGGGGGAGAAGAGTGCGTACTTGTCGCCACTATAGAGGTAGATCAATCTGGTCCTTTTGTGAATGGAAAGATGAATGATGTAAATGTGACCTTCCTAGTGGACACAGTTGCTACCCATTCTACTGTTAGATCAGTGGAAGTCCAAAATCTTTCTCTCTCTGGTGATAGCATCCAAGTTGTAGGTATAGCAACTAGACAGATCAAACATCCCTAACAAAACCAGTGAAAGTAGAAATTGGAAATTTCAAAGACATGCATCGATTTGTAGTCTGTGACAGTAGTCATGTTAACCTTCTTGGTAGGGACATTCTGTGTAAAATGAATTGTGCCATTTACTGTTCACCAGATGGCATTGAGCTTCAAACCCCAGACGAAGATGGCTTGTATAAAATGACTATGTCACTGATAGAATCAGAAAAGAGTAGTATGTTTCCTGTATTTGACCGAGAGAAGATACCTGTTGAATTGAAAGAGTTATTCAAAGAACAAGTGTGGGATTTCACAGGAGAAGATATTGGGCTAATGAAAGATGTAGATCCTGTGAACGTTTCTGTAAAAGAAGGAGTGAGTTACCCAAACATTCCTCAGTACAAAATGACAGCAGAAATAATCGAAGGAATAACTCCAGTGATAAACAAAATGATTGAACAAGGAATTTTAAGAGAAATAGTAAGCAGTCCATGTAATTCACCTATAATGGGATTGAAAGAGCCTAATGGAACGTTCAGAATAGAACAGGATTTAAGAAAGATCAATAAAATTGTTGTCCCATGTTGTCCAATTGTGACAAACCCAGCAATAATCCTGTACCAAATTCCACATGATGCAGAATGGTATACAGTCATTGATCTATGTAATGCGTTCTTTACTGTTCCATTACATCCTGATTGCCAGCCAATATTTGCTTTCCGGTTTGGAGACCGTATTTTGGCATGGTGCCGAATTCCTCAGGGGTAAACTGAGAGTCCATCTATCTTTAATCAATTGCTAAAGAAATCATTAGAGAGTTTAAGCATGCCTGGAGAATCAGTACTGGTTCAATATATTGATGACCTCTTGGTGGCATCAAAAACAAAAGATGCATTTGTTTCAGACACCGTTGCATTACTGAACCATTTGGCAGATGGAGGACATAAGGTGTCCCCATCAAAGCTACAGTTTCGTCAGAAAGAAGTACAATACTTAGGTCACAAAATTGCTAAAGGAATCAGACCAGTCACTATAGAGAGAATCAAGATGATACAAGGAATGCAACCTCCAAAAACACAGAGACAAGTGAGAGTGTTTCTAGGAATGGTAGGTTACTGTCGACAATGGATTAGTGGATTTTCACTAATAGCTAAACCATTGCAGAGATTGACAAGAGCAGATGTAAAAGATCCCATAGTGTTGAATAAAACTGAAATGGAAGCTTTTGAGCAGCTAAAAACCGGTCTATGTGAAGCACCAGCATTAGGAATGCCAGATTATGAAAAAGAGTTTGAATTATACTGCAGTGAACGAGAAGGATGTGCATTGTCCGTTCTAATTCAGAGACTAGAGTCAGATGGCGCTTGGTTTGTGACTTAGACGGATGCACGAAGAAACACGGAGATTTTTTAATCCCAGGCACATAAACGTCTGAAGTTGTGAAAAACGACTATTGTTGTCTTCGGAATAGGGTGGATCTCTAATGGGAGGAGCCCGCTACTAAGAGAAATTTTGCAATAATCCCATTTATCGGCAAGATCTAAATTTTATCAGAAATTAGCACTCACTGAAAAAACAATTTGCCAAGTGAATGTAGGACAGTATTGACCAACTTGTGGGTCTGTAACCGGTATTACCTGCTGTACTGATACAGAGTTGAGGCTCTGATTGTTTCATTAGCATCTTCTCACGCACTTATAATACTTTAAAAGAAGATTCAAAGTGCTGGAACTTTTAAAACTGTTATCATTGTCCCTGAAGAAGGTGGTTGGACCGCTATTGCCACCGAAACGTGTCGCTTCTTGGTCAATTTTTATTTAAACCCAATAAATTCTGTTTTATGTATATGTTTCTGTATAATGGAATATCTCCTATATAATGTGAGAAAATGACGGTTTGTCCTTGTTGCACTTTACCATCTTATGTATTGCTTTCAGCAGATAGCATTTGCAATAATCTTGAGAAGAACTTTGTGAGATATTGTATCTATATATGGTGTTTTTATTAGAGCGAATAGCACCTAGCCTGATTTTAATGTTTTAGTGGAAATAAATAAACATTTATACTTTTGATTGATTGGCAAATGTGTGTTTGTGTGGTGATGTAAGACTTAGTGGTAATAAGCATTTATATGCGTGGTATGATCATTTCCCAAAGGGATTAATTTTTAAGACTGCAGTCTAGTTGGTGTCCTGTCCCTTTGGCAGAGTAGGACTCCTCTCTTTTGTTGTTACTCTAGTTCTAATTCAGAGACATGGAAAACTGAGAAAGCCAATTGCATATTTCTCAGCTGTTTTGGATCCAGTTGCAAAGGCATTGCCAGGATGCTTAAAAGCAGTAGCTACTACAAGTGTGAGTTTGGAACAAAGTGAAGGTATAGTGATGGAATTTCCTTTGAGGTTATATGCACCTCATTCAGTGGAGATTCTCCTTACTAGGACAAAGACACAGTTCCTTACTAATAACAGGATGACAAAATATGAAAAGACAATTCCAGGTGCAGATAACGTGACAATTTCACGATGTGTGAATGTGAACCCATTTACACTGTTACCTGATGTTATGGAAGTTGAGGTGAGAAATGAAATTGATCATAAATGTTTGGATGTTCTTGAAGACTGTACCAAGCCAAGACCTGACATTAAAGATGAACCATTGCCTGAATCTGATTATGTAATGTTTGTTGATGGTTCATATCTGAGAACAGATGAGGGTGTTCTGAGTGCTGCATATGCTGTATGCACAGTGGCAGATGTCCTGGAAGCATCTTGTCTAAAATTATTTTGTTCTGCTCAAATAGCAGATTTGATTGCTTTAATTCGAGCATGTGAACTGGGAAAAGAGATAAGAGTTACCATAGTGACTGCCAGTCAGTATGGCTTCGGGGTTGTCCATGATTATGGTCAACGGTGGTCCCAAAGAGGTTATTTAACTTCTGCAGGATCCCCCATTAGAAATGCTGAATTTGTGAAAATGTTGATTGATGCAATCCAGTTACCTGATAAAATTGCTGTTGTGAAATGTGCAGCTCACAAGAAGGGAGATGACTATGTTATCAGAGGTAATCGTTTCGTAGACTCAATTGCAAAATACTGTGCTAAAAATCTTGCATCTATAAATCGGGACAGAAAAGCTGAACATGTTTCAAGTCCTTTAATGCTAACCACAGTATTTGAGACTTGGCAGGAAGTGAGACAGATGCAGGAAGAAGCAAGTGAGGAAGAGAAAAATGTCTGGTTAAAGTCAGGATGTAGACAAAGAGAAAAGGATGAAATTTGGGTTTACAAAGATGAAAGACCAGTAATGCCTGATTTTTTTTTTAAAAACATATTTTATTACGTTTCTTGATGTATGCCATATATCGATACAATACGTAATTCTCATAGTATTTCCGTCTCGTACAACAGTATTCCAATAACATAGTTTTATGCATTTAATACTGCAATGTTAAGTCTAAAGATCTCCAACAGTGTCAACATTATTTATGATCATATATTTTGCCCGTGTTTGGATAGTAAATGAAATATGAAGACTTCTTGATTTCTACCTATCCCCATAATTCCCCCCACCCGATCATTCCTGGTCACAGTTCCTTAGCTTCAGTGTTTTTTGACCCATTGTTACTATAATATATTCTTGAATTGTGTGTACCTAGGCGTACAACTTCTCTTTAGTACACAGTGGGTCGAGGCATGGGCATCACATGTTACCATTTTACATAAAACATTTAACCATCGTTATCTATATCAGTTCATTTCAACTCTTCCAACATAGTCTCCCATTCTAGAGCTATTGGTGTCTTCCGTAGTCCTCTTATTTCTTCCCTGCGCAGTGCTGCACCCTCCGCACAATTCCAGCGGATCATTTCCATGCGCCAGTTCGACACAGCAGGGGGTTTACTCGACTTCCAGCACATAGTAAGGGCTCTAATAGCCAGTATTAATGCAAGGTCTATGAATCAATATTGTATCTTGTGTTTGGACAAAGGTTTGTGCAGACCCAAAATGCATTCTTACACTGTGTCGTGAATCCTGTGATGTGCTGCCGTCCCGGTTATCCTTCTAATCATGTCCCAGTATCTCCTTATTGTCGGGCACGCCCACAGCATGTGTATCAAGTCCGCCCCTTCTGTCTTACACCTCGGGCATGAATGCTGTGTTTGTGGGAACATTTTATCCAACCTACGCGGGGTCAAATAAGCACGATGTAATACCATAGTTTGGATAAATTTGAATTTTGAATTTCTCATTGCTTTTCTGGGATGCTCAATTACTGCCGTCCATTCCTTATCTGTCAGGTCTCTACCTATATCCCCTGTCCATACTATCTTCAGTGCATCCAGAGAGACCCGTGTATGAGCGCTGATACCAGTGTATATCCAGCGAATCAAGTGTCTACCTCTGCCCATATAGTGTACCATCTTGACCAGCTTGTTGCTGGTAGGTTCCCTCCTCTGTGGTGCCCAATACTTTTTTACGTATTGAATCAGTGCAGCGTGCATTAAGTACAGGTGTGCAGGGGCTCCCGTCTCGTTAACGAAGGTGTCGTGATCGAGCAGTGTCTCAGTACCAAATAGGTTTGCTACAGTGTTGATACCTGCTTCAGACCAGGGTGCTAACTTGCGATTAGTGAGTTTGCCACTTGCTAATGGGAAACCTAACAGCGGATTGTTGCCTGCGTATGCAGGTGGTGCATTTGTATACGGCAGTGCTGCTTTCCAACACTTAAGCGCAGTGTCTAACAAGGGGGTTAGGTCTCTCGGGGGTCTATGTCCTGTCAAAAACAAAGCGTGTAGTGTTCCGTTATCAGTGTCCGTGTCAGTGTACCCTATTTCCTGCAGGTTACGTCCCGCCGTCCAGTATGATAACCATTGTAATTGGCAGGCGTAGTAATAGGCGTGGAAGTCTGTAACTCCCAATCCCCCCATACGAGTACTCACTTGCAGTTTCTTCAAGCTTATTCGTCTTCTACCTTACCCCATATAAGATCTATTATCAGAGTATTCAGTATTTTGAAGGTGGACTGCGGCACTATAATGGCAACTTTGTAAAATAATACAATAATCGCGGCAGAACAACCATTTTCGCTATTGCTGCTCTCCCCATAATGGACAATGGCAGTGCAGTCCAAAAGGTTACACTAGAACGTAAGGCTCTAATTACCCTGTTAAGGTTGCCATGTAGCATATCTGCATGTGTCCTGTATATCTGGATGTCCAGATACTTAAACGTGGTCAGTGCTATCTGAACTTTGGTATCTCCGAAGTCTACGTCCATGTCATCTGCATGTTCCGTGAAGAAAAATGCATGTGACTTTGTAGTGTTTAAGGCCAGACCCGACAATCCTTCAAATTGTTTGTACAAGTCAAACATTGGGGCTAGGGGCAGACGGAGATCTCGTATGTACACAATAATATCATCAGCGTAGACCAAGAAGAGATGTGTCGTGTTCCCTATCGGTATTCCCCATCCCAGGAAGTTCTGTCTCATTTTTATTGCTAAGGGTTCCAGTGCCAAAAGGAAGATGAGAGGCAACAACGGACAACCCTGTCTGGTCCCTTTATGTATCGTATATTCTTCCGATATGTGTCCACCCGTTCTGGGTCGCGCTGTTGGGGCCTTCTATAGTAGATGCAGCCATGCTATGTACCCTTCCGGTATCCCAAATTTCAGTAATGCCTGAAACCTGCATTCCCAATTTATTGAGTCAAACGCTTGTCTGAGATCTAATGAGATACAGTCCGCATGGGGGAACCATTTTGGCGTTTCTGTCATCAAATAATGTAATTTCCTAATATTCAGTGATGTGCTCCGCGCAGGCAGGAACCCGGTTCGGTCTATGTGGACCAATTTTTACAGATATGGCAATGACCTGTTGGCCAGGACTTTACTAAGTATTCAGTGGGCAATAATGATAGCTGGCGATAGTTAGCCATGTCCGCGTGGTCTCTCCCGTCCTTTGGTAGCGATATTACGAGTGCCTGCGCTGTGGTGAGAGGTAAGGAACCTTCCTCCCAAACAGCTTCAAACAGTTCCATCAGTTGGGGTACTAGGGTCTCTGCATATGTGGTATAGAATTCGATGGGCAGCCCATCCATACCAGGGGTCCCTTCATAGCGACTTTGATCTCTTGTGGCGTGATGGGCCCCGCTAGGTCTTTTTGTGCAAAGGTCGGGAGCACTGGAAATGTTAAAGAGGATAGGATAGCCTCTATTTGCTCACTGGTAGCAGTTTCTGTTGCACCATATAATGTGGCGTAATACTTCCTGATGGCATCATTGATATCTCCCTGACTAGAAACCCTTGTTCCATCCTCTGTGCTAATTTCGCTTATCACTACTGTATGAGGGGTATCCCAGATCAGTCTAGCAAGCAAAGTTCCTGCTTTATCTGCCTCTGCGTGTGCACGTCGGGTATATGCCTGATAGTCAATGACTCTAAGTGATTCCAAGAGTTCGGCGTGTTTAATTTGTGCCACTTGTAGAGGGCCCTTTTCTTCTTCATCAGTCGCTGCCTCTTGCTCTAATCTGCCCATTCTTTCCTCTACCTCTACCAAGGATCTATGGAGTTCCTGTCTTGCGCCCACTGTCACACTGATCGCCTTACCCCTTATGACTGCCTTAAAGGCATCCCACTCCACCAGCCTATTCGTTGCCGTATTACTATTTTCTGCAAAGTAACAGTCTATAGTGTGTGAGAGATCATTTCTGAATACTGGATCTTCCAACAACTGTGGCCACAACCGCCACGGAGGGACCGGGATGGGTATTTTGCCCCATGTAAAAACTATCTCCTGTGGGTTGTGATCCGAGAAAGTCTTGGGCAGGTATGTGGGGTGGAGCACTTGCATGGCTATTCTGTTAGAGCAAAATATTCTGTCAATCCTAGTGTGTAGGTAATGTACTGCGGAGTAGAAGGAATATTCCCTTTGCCCAGAATGTCGCATCCTCCCCACGTCACATAGCTCCCACCCTTCGGCCCACCTAACCAGAGCAAATGCACCTTTCCTGACCACGAGGCTTCACCAGAGACTGAGGGAATCGTCTAATATAGCCTGGACCCGCCCGCCAGTCTCCAGCCGCCGACCGCCTGTGAAACAACGAAGAGCGGGGCTGTCTGGAGGAGACCGGCGAGGGGCCTCGAACTACATCACCCAGCAGCCCTCACTGGGGTCCAGCGTCACCACTGAGCGCCAAGCGGCGCTTTAAAATCCCATCAAACCCGTCTCGCGGGACGCCCGGGGCGAAGCCCGGGCAAAGGGCGGGCCCTCTGTGGCCCTCAGGGGACTGAGGAGGACGGGACGGGGCCACCCCCCTGAAATCCCGCCTAGCCGACATCAACTAAGGTAAATACAAAGTGACTTTTCCATCCAATTGCACTTGCAAGCCGTAAATCTACCATCAGCAACATTGCATACAGCTTGTAATAATTCGGCCAAGATGCATAAATCTAGAAATACCCCTGTGGCCACAAGATCTGCAACTAGACTGAAAGACGTTACCAATACCCCTCTTCCCACAATAACCGCCATAGACTTAATGCTACAAAAAACGATCAATGTAGTGGCGGACGCCCTTCAGGACTCTGAAAGACGCCTTTCACTTACCCCAGATCTATGTTTTCCGGACCTCTCTCTACACACAACCGGAAACATTAACATACTGGACAATACAACAAATTCCCAGGAGTCTATTTTAACGTTGTCATTTACAGGGCTCCCTAGTCCTCAAACAAGAGACAACACACAAACAGCCTTGCCCATACCCTCTATAGGTAATAGCAGGAACAACAGTCTTATGCTACTTGGTGAAAACGGCATTAATACTCATCTGTCACCTATAGCCCACCTACATTCAGTGGCCCCTTCCCCGGGTGGTTTAACATCTACAACGACGAAACCTGCCACCCAAGTAAGTCGTATGATTAAGAGCAAAACTAGGTCCACTGGAATACGAAGCAAAAACAAGTCATCTATAGCTAAAAAAAAATCTCATCTCAAGGCTAAACATCTTATCTCAGCTAAAGACATCTGGTCTACCTTTAGACTGGCCAAATCTGTCCCCGACACAGCGTCCTCATGTCCTTTCTTTTGACCTTTGAAATACTTTATTCGAAACAAAATTTCATAAAAGTACATATACAATATCCGTAATAAACTGTACATAAAACAATTCAGACAATGGGTACAAGTTTTGACCTGATGAACCAAGCATTCGCCACATATTTCGCCACCCCACAGACCATGTACATTGAAGTGACATCTGTTAGAATGATACGCATAGCTAGTCTGTGATCCCTCACCCCTAGATTCCTACAGACAGGTTTCAACCACCTTCCTCGTGGTTTTTTGTAGGCTACACATGCAAAAAGGAAGTGGCCCAGAGATTCTTTCGGGCAGGGACAACCTGGGCATTTGAACTCTGTTCCTCTATATCCCTTCCAACCTACTTTGAATGTGTTGAGGGGTAAAATACCATATCTGAGTTTCAGAAACAGTGTTCTATCGCGAGGGACCTGGATAAAGTCCAAGAAAGGCTCTAACTTCCTAAGGGGCTTGTGGTCAAGGAAAGTACTAGTTAGATGACCCCAGTTAGGATTCCTGTGTTCTTTAGCAACAACCCAATCCCAATAAAGTTTTTTGACAATTGATTTTGGGGGTGGCAATTGCGAAATCCAACTCTCCTCCAAACCTATAGATTTCACAAGCCGCTTTAAATTGTTGAGCCATTTAATTTTATTAGCTACATTCAGACTAATCAGCTCATCCAAAACCTGGGCGTAATTATAAAGTTCTGGGGTCCTTCTAAGACGAACCCAAAATAACAGGGGGCGAATTTGCACCAGATCAACAATCGATTTTTTGCCCATGTCAAGAAATAAAGGTTTCAGTGGGGACGATAAGGGTAGCGAAACCATATCTCTAATAAACTTATTTTCCGCCACTACTAAAGCTTTTGTATTTTCCGCCCCCCAAAGTTCTGAACCATAAACTGCTGCTGCCAATGCTTTCCCTTCATAAATTGCCAAGGTGGGGCTATGGGTCTACTGAAAGATCGTCGCTGGTTCTTAAGAATTACTCCTGCAACCCTTTTGAGATTTAAAACCATTTTGGCGATATGGGCAGACCAGCTCAGGTTATTACAAAGTCTCACTCCGAGGTAATCAAATTCTTCTACCACCTCCAGCGGGGTGCCATTCAGCAAGAGGTTTACCTTCCTGAGTTTCTTTTTATTAGTTAACACCATCAACTTTGTTTTTGAAGTGTTTATTGTCAACCCCCTATCTATACAAAAACTGCAAAAACGATCTAGTAGTTTTTGCAAACCCATGGGGGATTTTGACATGAGAAGAGTATCGTCGGCAAAGAGGAGAGTGGGTGTTTTCTCTCCTGCAAGGACGGGGGCATCAGCAGGATCCTCCCTCAAATGGGCTACAACCCCATTAATGAAGAGGGAGAACAAAGTTGGGGCCATCACACACCCTTGTCTCACTCCCCTATTTACCGGAATCTTCTCAGTCAATTGGCCCTGGGATCCCCAACGGATCCTGGCATAGTTCCCCTCATGGAGTTTAATAATAAATTGTAGGAGGTAACTAGGAAAACCCATATCGGATAAGACCGACCAGAGCTTATTCCGTGGAATCACATCAAATGCTGTCTTCAAGTCTATGAAAGCCAGGTATAGACTACCCTTAGTGATTAACACTGACTTCCAACAGACTGCACAGAATCTAAATACCTGATCTATTGCACCTATATTACTTCTAAACCCGGCCTGGAAATGGGACAAGATACCTTTATCCACAAGCCATGCTTCTGTACGGTTTATGATCACCCGTCCAACCACCTTCTGGATAATGTCTATCAGACTTATCGGTCTGTAATTGGAAGGGTCATCCCTTTCGCCCTTTTTATAAATGGTTATTACCTCAGCACCTTTCCAGGAGTCGGGAACAGGGTGACCAGCCTGGATCAAATTCATCAGACTTGATATGTATTTAGCCCACACATTTGGTTCGTACTTTAACAAGTCCCCTGGAAGACCATCCTGGCCTGGGGCCTTCCCGGGCAATAATTTAGAGATAGCATCTAATACTTCTCTCTGGGTGAATGGATCTGTGTTGTAAATAAAATTTCCACAAGGCATACTTTCGGGGGTAGTAGCTGATAATAATATCGAGCTATCCACACTCTCCTCGCAATACAGTTTTAAAAAATGGGAATACCATTCCTGATCCGTAATATGATTTAAAATGGGTCCTGCTCCCTTTCTATCTAGAGCGTTAATTAATTTCCAAAAGGCAACACTATTTTTCCCACGTGCTGCTTCCTTCAGCTGTTGCCAATGCTCTTCCTCCCATTCTCTTTTAGCAGATTTTATGCTGCTCGCATAGTCTTTCCTGGCTAACCGAACGGCCACAGAGTCCTTACTTCGTATTGCTTTAGTAATTGCTTCCCTTTTACTTCTACAATTACTGGTGTACCATGGATTACTTTTAGGTTTAATACCATTAAGGCGGGGTTTTTCCGTTTGCTTCTTACAAAAGTGGGCTCCCAATTTACCTATTAAATTACTATAAGAGACCGACAAACTAGGATCGACTGGATTAACTGAGACAGACTCTAAGGCTGCCAATCTACTACTTTCATTAGATACCAAATCTTTGATATTTTGTAGCTTCCCCTCATCACATTTGACCACATTCCATTTTAGCTTCCGATTGTTATTTACAGGGAAGACTTCTTTGGTTATCATCTCTGTTTCCTGTCTAGGATCCCGGCCACTTACCCACTTAAGTTGCATACATAAGGGGTTGTGGTCGCTATAGGAAGACTCCCTAACCACCATATCGATTAGATCAGGCCAGGAGTATTCATCTAAAAGGATGTAGTCGATACGAGAGGGGCACCCCAGCCTATTAAAAGTCATCGCTCCTTCACGATCAGAGTTTGTACGGCCATTAAGAGCCCAAAGATTATAATCTAACACCAGGGCATTCAACTGAATAACCCTGGATGACCATTTCTTAATTGGGCTAAGAGTTAGGGGGGGTATGATTGGTCTTCCCTCCACTGCATTGGGTCCTAATTCTTCTTCCATATCTAACGGTTCGAACGTGCAGTTGAAGTCTCCCCCGACCATTATTTTAGATCTGGCCGGGAGGTTGGACAACTCCTCATCCAACAATTCTAATACTGGAGAAGCAAGCCCTCCCTGGAGACCTCTAGCGTAAATACAGAAAATTTCATAACTATAACCCCCTACACTGTTCTTTAAAGTAATGTGCAAGATGTCATTAGAAACATACTTGTTAGAAATGACACTACAATTCAGAGATATTTTCACCCAGATGTGTAACCCGCCAGAGGGGCGCCCTCTCCCCAGTGAAACAGCTGGAACATAAAATGTAGAATAACCATTCATGTATTCGGGAAGTAGGCTCCACGTTTCTTGAAACATACAAATGTCATATTTGTTAATAAAAGTGTTCCAATCAGGATTTGCTAAATTTTTCTTTAAACCTGCAATATTCCATGATAAAATATTAATAGAAGAACCCGGTGCCTTAATTTCCAATTGACCTGTAGAGACTATATCCTGTGTACAGTTACCAACTACTACCAGGGATTCAATTGTATCTGTGCTTACACTAGTGAAGCCAGCGTTAGCCACTATACCTACAGGCAGATTTGCTTGATCTCCCGGCAAAGGTTGCAACACCCCACTACCCAAACGCTCAATGGGCCGGTTGGTAAGTCAATCGACTTCCTCCAGGCCATTGAAGCGATTGTAACATTGGATAGGATAATCCAACTGTGGGCCCGACCATCCCTCCTTGAACCTATTTCCACCATTATAAGTTCTACCTCTCCCTCTACGGACTTCTTGCCAGTCACCACTAGCAGACCCTCCCCAATTGTTGAAACGCTGATTCCCATAGGTTTCAGGTCTCCTCCAACCGGTTTCATGCGTGGTAGCCTTCAGCCAACTCCATCTATTATCGTGGTTCCCCACAGGCATATAAAAATATGACAAGGGTTTGACAAGAATCTCAGAGTCATTGTTACGGCGGTGCCCTGAGCAAATAAACTCTACTATGCAAGGGTCTTCAAATGTAATCACCACACAATTTCCTTTGAGATGTTTCTTTTTCTCTCCCACCCAAGGTGCTCTCTCTACCATAAGAATATTTTTATTAATATTTGGAGGGGGTGGAAAGTTCCTGTCCAACCAATGACAAACTTTATTTTTAAGGCCCCAAAATGATTCAGAGGTGTCTGGGGTAAGCTCAGGGACACCAGTTAGCACAATCACAAATGGGCAGGCGTCAGATGGTAAACTAATATTCCGCCGTGCCCTTGGTGTCTTCACAGGGGGTAGGAGAGGAATAGCGCTGGGAGCGGTAGAATCAGCTTTCCCCAAAGATTTTTTAACTTCTGCAGAGACTGGTTTAGTGACCACTCTACCAACCTTCTCTACAGTTGTAACAGTTGGACAGGTCGTAGTTTGCTGGGTAGGTGCTATTGAAGGATTCTTAACCACTGGCAGTAAAGTTCCCGATGTACCGGGGGTATTCTTCTGAATTACATGAGTTTCTTTCCCCCCCTTACATTTCAACTCCTTTGATATAATTCCGAGTTGATGTTCTATACCCTGGAGTCTAACTTCCAGGGGCGAAAGCAAGGACCTAATAAGGTCCGCTAGAGAATCGAAAAAGGGCGCGTCCGCATCCTCTTCACTCTCTACAGACACATCAGGACTTCCCTTATTAAGAATACTATCTAAGCTAGAATCCGATACAGTTACATCAGGCAACTCTAGGGGCAGGGGGTGCGATACACGATGTATCCTAACAGGATCAACTGAAGCATCCACACTTATCCCTCCCTCCTGTGCACCAATTCCCATACCAGCTATATTCTCCAAACAAGGTAAAATGTGACTATTATCTACAATATCACTGAGCACCTCAGGGACGGATGATTTTGGGGAGGATATTGTGCCTTCTAAAGGATGCCCTTGTAACCCTAGAGGATCTGTGTGTATAATAACATCGGTAACCATTAGAGTAGTAGGGGTAACGGACTCAATTGGGGATACTGGTAATATGGATACCGGGGGGTTATTTATACATTGGGACTGGGCCATAGTCAGTGCTGGTATTACATGAGTAGATATTGGTTGTGGCGTGTCTGATAGGGGCAGATCTTTATTCGGAGTACGAGCCAAGGCTATATTGCCCAATGACGATCTTTTAGCGTGAAGTAAGTCTTGGGAAACCCTCCGTTCCATCAATATGATACCCTCATCAATTAAGGTGTTAGTGCGAAGGATAAAACTATCCAGGGTATTAGTGAGTTTTTTAGTTTTTGTATTTTTTATCCCTGCCACCGCCTGACTTCGAGTTGTCCGTGAAGACATTGTTCGACTCCAACAATTTACTGTCAGGTGGTACTCTAGACAAAATGGTGGGGGACCGCTGTTTTGATACTAACCCCCGTAAAGTGAAATATTCCTAAAATAAAACAATGCACTAGTAATGCCAAGGACTAAACAAAACGTCCCATACAAATATAGAGCGTCAATAACAGCAACAATAGTCTATTAACCTTACTAGGGGTTGCGGCCAGTCCAGTCCTTTCGGTCCTCGGAGGGCCTCAGAGGGCCCGCCCTTTGCCCGGGCTTTACCCCGGGCTATGTCCCGCGCGCGTCCCGCGTGCGCGCTCACCAGTGCGTTAAAATAGGAGGGTTGGGGGCGGGAAGAGACACCAGGTGCGCTGGGATCTTCAAGCGCTGTGCACCCTGGCTCTCGCAGTCCCTGCCCCGGTAGCGTCCGCTTTGGTCCCCAGTCCTCGTTGTTCAGGAACAGGGAAAATTAACCAGCAAGCTAAAAATGTCTAAAACGAGCAAAGTTCCACAGGAATGTTCCCCAAAGGCTGCGAGCGGCACCCGCGGAGCGGGGGCCGCGAGCCTTAAGTAGCTGGTGTAAAACAGTCAAGGGCGGAGGGCTGGGGGCGGGAAGAGACACCAGGTGCGCTGGGATCTTCAAGCGCTGTGCACCCTGGCTCTCGCAGTCCCGGCCCCGGTAGCGTCCGCTTTGGTCCCCAGTCCTCGTTGTTCAGGAACAGGGAAAATTAACCAGCAAGCTAAAAATGTCTAAAACGAGCAAAGTTCCACAGGAATGTTCCCCAAAGGCTGCGAGCGGCACCCGCGGAGCGGGGGCCGTGAGCCTTAAGTAGCTGGTGTAAAACAGTCAAGGGCGGAGGGCTGGGGGCGGGAAGAGACACCAGGTGCGCTGGGATCTTCAAGCGCTGTGCACCCTGGCTCTCGCAGTCCCGGCCCCGGTAGCGTCCGCTTTGGTCCCCAGTCCTCGTTGTTCAGGAACAGGGAAAATTAACCAGCAAGCTAAAAATGTCTAAAACGAGCAAAGTTCCACAGGAATGTTCCCCAAAGGCTGCGAGCGGCACCATGTCCTTTCATAAGTAGTCAAGATCCAGACCTGATCATGAGTAAAGAGCCGACAGTACCCACAAATATGCCTACACATATCACAGTTAGGACAGATCACACAATGATAAACACAAAATCACTCTTGAGTGACCTTGAAAGCTTAATCAAGTCCCTTCTGTTACCCATTAGCGAGAGAGTCCTTAATATTGAGAAAGCTTTAGGGAAATTTGAAAGGGCCCAAAATGATGCAACTTCTACCCTGCTTAAAACATTGAAGGCACCACAATCAATTTCTACCTTTACACCAGCCAGTAGCTCCCTCGCTTCAACTAGTAATAAAAATCTCAGGACAAAGAAAGCCACAGCTACCTCTACTTCTGCTAATAAGCGAAATTTGCCAATATGTCAGGAAAAGATTCTTCCTACTATCCCAGTGACAACTCCAGATGGAGGTATTAACGTACCCCATCCAGTGGCTGCCATCCCAAGTAGCCCTCAAACTTCACCTGACACTGAAATAGAAGATTGTGAATGGGCTGCTGAGAGCTCCCCGATCAAAATAGTAACAACTCAGGTAGAACAAACGAGACAAATCAAAAATCTCAAACAGGGTATACCTATAAAACAAACGGGTGCTACCCTGATAAAACCGGTGGTAGCTAAAAGACCACTTCACATTAATTTTCCGCCTGAATCTAGCCCGTACACCATCGTAATGATTGGAGTACCTAAATTAGTGGGGGATAGGGTAGAATCTCACGGGGACCTAAAAAACAAGGTGAGCCATTGGCTTACAACCCATAGACCGATCCCCAAACATATTAATGGCCATATTGCACACGTGAGAAGAGTAGATTGGGTGGGAAACAGATTTAAATCGACCGAGGGCGACTGCATTGTGGTAACCTTTGGGGATAGTCGTGCTGCCAGTTTTATTAGTAGCTGGAAAAGTGGTGTGACAAATAGCTTGATCCGCACTATGGCCTTAAGCTATTTTTACTCATCAAATAACCTCAGTCATCACCTAACACAAGTACAGTCAACTCATGGACAGGAGGGGTTGCTCGAGCCAATAGCTGATAACCAACCTAGGGTTTATACACGGCCTACTGGTCCACATACCCTAACAAATTTTATCGACTATAGGCAGGAACACCCATGGCTGAGTAGGCTAAATAGCCATCATAGTAGACACCAAGAGAGAAGTGAGTTTTTTACTCGCCCCCAACAGCAGCACTACTCATACTCTTATTATCCAGACACACAATACGGGGTCCCCATCTCAAATAGATTTGACGCTTTTTATGATACTGATTACCTAGATGAGATTGATTGACAAACCGTATACCCATCCTCCCATTCTATTTCTACTGAGCCCTCAACTAGGGAAGCTCCCCCTTATAGAATATCACGCAACAGATTGGAGTGTACACATGTCTCCACTAGAGAGGCTAGTGAAGCATCCAGGGTAGCTCCCTTAGTACAATCTCATGAAAACACACTGATTGTGAATGGGTGTAGTCATTCATGTCCCTCAAATCAAACCCAATGTATAGTCCCCAGTGGAGTACATTTTTTAACTACTAGTAATGAAACGCAAGTACATCTAACAACGGGTCATGGGGCTCAAGCGATCTCTTCATTTACAAACAAGACCCAGATAGCAGGCTTGGGCCTCACCGAACAACGTTCCATACATCTCCTATCCTGGAATGTAGCCGGTCTGGCTGTTAAGGTTAACGACCCAGCCTGGTTGGCTCATGTAAAAAATTATACAATCTTATGTTTTCAAGAAACTTGGCTAGTAGATGAAAACGTACACATCGAGGGCTTTCAAAGTTTCTTCCTACCGGCTGCCCCGTCAAATAGCGGAAGATCTAAAGGGGGCCTGGTAACTTATATTAGTCTTGCACTTAGCTGCCAGGTCTCAAACAGAGCATTGGACAACAGACATATTCAAACCTTGGTGCTCAGGAGTGGTAAAAAGGCACTGACCCTTATCAATTTTTACAATGCTGCGTCATCAAATAGGGAGTGCAATATTCTTAACCTACAAAAATTTTTACAAGCAAAAGCGGCTAATCTGCCTCGAAGTATCATCATCGCTGGAGACTTTAATGCTCATCCTTGCGGCAATCCTGAAATGACACCCATTGGCCTTTTAGGCTGTAACAATAGGTCTGGTTTTCATTTTGACCACTCGCTCCGTGGCACCTGCATCAACAACTTAATTGATGACAGGAATCTAACTGTCGCAATGACTACGCTGGAGGACTCACATATATTTAATGTCCCTACGTATAAAGGCTATGGTAAAGGCTCCTACATAGACCACATCCTTCTCTCAAGTGACCTTGTTGTTTTAGCCACTGACTTTGAAATTCAAACAAGTATCTTCAGTGACCATAATCCTCTGTCGATTAGGATTGGAGGCGGCCTTTTCGAACTTAGGAAGCCTCGTCCTGATCGTGGCGTTCTAAAAACCGTCGTCTGAAGTGGTCAAAGGTTAACAGTGACTCTTTGTACAGCTCAATCAACACCAGTTGTGGTAATGATTTAGGCCTTTGTGTCTCTCCTTCCACCTTGCCTGAAGTGACCTTGATTGCCTTCTCTGCTGTTGTTGACAAAATTGGCCAATTGCTAACTGTACCAACGAAGGGTCACCATGAACACCAACCAGGGTGGTTTGATCAAGCTTGTTCAAAGGCCAGACGAGATCTAAAAAAAGCACTCAAGGCTACCCCAAGAGATCCTGTCCTTATAAAGTCTCTGAGATTTAAATACAAGACAGTCCTGGCAGTCCGGAAAAAAGAAGTGAAAGCTGGTATTTGGGAAACTTTATGCGACCCTGCAATTCTGGGCAATAGCTCCAAGTTCTGGAGTATCATAAACAAACCTATGTTCGATGACCCCATCAACCCTATGGCTGGGACTAACATACCCGAGGAAGAGTGGATATCACACTATAGTACAATTTTCAAAAGTGACAAACCACAAGCAGACTTTGTTTTTAAATCTTTCGATGAAAATTTGTTGTGTTTTACAGTGGGGGAGGTAGTAAAGGGGATCCAAGGTCTATCCTGTAATAAAGCACCTGGCCCTGATGGCATACCACCCGATTTATTTAAATCAAATACCCTTTTATGGGCACCAGTTATCACCGCAGTTGTAAACGCCGGAATCCTGGCTGGTTGCCCAAAAGCTTGGGAGTCCTCGACTATCGTCCCTGTTTTCAAGAAGGGCGATCGTGGCAGTGTTACATGCTACAGACCCATATCACTGATTAATTCAGTTGCAAAGGTGGTGGGGGGCATTATCCTAAATAGATTAACAGCATGGGCCAATGAAAATAACATACTGTCATCAATACAATACGGGTTCAGACCAGGCCACTCTACGATAACCCAATGTCTGAACCTATATTTAATAAACAGTAAATACACCCTAGCAAGAAAAGGGACGATCCATATGGCCTTTATGGATTTATCGTCCGCCTTTGACTGTGTAGACAGAGGCAGGCTTTGGGAGGTCCTGCTAAAAATGGGAGTGGAACAAAATTTGGTCAACTTTCTTGTTGACCTCCACTCGGATACAAGAGCAAATGTCCGCTACACCCATGACATGAAGGTAACAAGGGATTTTAGCATAAATCGAGGTGTTAGACAAGGGTGCATCCTCGCCCCCTTTCTTTTTAATCTCTATATTAACGAGTTGGAGGAGCACTTACTAAAAACCGGCACAGACTATCCTTATATTGGTAAGAAGGGCATACCTGTCCTATTATATGCGGACGACGCCGTTCTAATATCTAGAACGGCGCTCGGTCTTCAAATCTTGTTAGACTCTTTTAATATTTTTATGAACTCCCGTGGCCTGAGCATCAATAACTCGAAATCTTTTGCAATGATGACAGGCGTAATTCCCAAAAAAATATACCCTCACTTTGTAAATGGGGACAAAATACCGACCACCAAGACCTTTTCGTATCTTGGTGTCCTTTTTGACCATAAATTAACTTGGGCACCAGCAATACAAAAGAAAAAGGGTGAGGTAGTGCGGGCCAACGCAGCAATACTGGACTTCTCAAAAAAAAATGGGCAATAGTCCGGTGGTGGCTGTCCTGAAGTTATATCAAGCCAAAAGCACTGCAATCGCACGTTATGGAAGTGAAATATGGGGATCAGAATCTCTAGATGTCCTTGAAGTTACTGAGAATAACTTTCTAAAGCAGGTCTTACGGCTACCTAGGGGCACAGCCAACTTTCCAGTACATGAGGAACTTGGTATTCCATATCTAAGTGATAAGTTGGCTGTGAATCCTCTGTTATGCTGGCTAAATAGCTGGCTAAATACAGACATACCCCTCACTAGAAATATCCTTCAAGAGGCACTAGAGTGGGACGGCAGACTCAAGATCCCATGGTTAAAATATGTAAGAAGATGGCTCTTTGAACTAGGCCGACCAGATCTATTTCTATCCCCTGAGACAATAACTAAAACTGATGTAACCTTTGTTAGGAATACTTTTATGTTGTCCAGGTGCATGGCGCGGGAGGGAAATGAGTACAAGAAAAGTAGTGTGAGACAGTACGTTCTAACTCAAACTTGTTTACACATGGAATCTTACCTGGCTTGGCCTCTGTCCGGTTATGACCGTTTTTTACTAACAAGGTTCCGATTTAACATGTTCCATCTTTTGCTAGCTGTACCAAGTGGAGCACATAGAGGACAAGTGTTGCCAGCTTGCGGCTGCGACAATAAGTCTCCGCAAGACCTGGCACACTTTTTATTCTTTTGTCAGTTTTATACACTCCCCCGTAATCTGTTTTTAAAACCTTTACTCAAACAGTTGAACTTTGTACAATTCAGACCTGCACTCTGCCACCTCCAAATGCTAAACAGTGAATGTACTATGTTTTTATGTAGCTTTTTAAAACTCGCAGTTAAACATAGAAAAAGCATGGAAGGGTAACCAATTTTGCTGCTGAATGTACTTTTATTCCCACTGTATTTTTATCTTTTTTAACCATATTACCGTTTTTATGCTTGTGACTATGTCTGCTATAATATCACTCTTCCTATTTCTACTTTTACTGTATGGATAAATGTTTATGAAATGTACTTTTATGATTGTTATATGTAAACAATCGAATAAAGATATTATACTACTATTTTCTGCAAAGTAACAGTCTATAGTGTGTGAGAGATCATTTCTGAATACTGGATCTTCCAACAACTGTGGCCACAACCGCCACGGAGGGACCGGGATGGGTATTTTGCCCCATGTAAAAACTTTCTCCTGTGGGTTGTGATCCGAGAAAGTCTTGGGCAGGTATGTGGGGTGGAGCACTTGCATGGCTATTCTGTTAGAGCAAAATATTCTGTCAATCCTAGTGTGTAGGTAATGTACTGCGGAGTAGAAGGAATATTCCCTTTGCCCAGAATGTCGCATCCTCCACACGTCACATAGCTCCCACCCTTCGGCCCACCTAACCAATGCTTCGGTCTGTTTAAAGACCCCTGCTCCGCGTAATGGCGGGTGTGACCTGTCCAAGGGCACATCCATTACTGTGTTACAGTCACCCCCCACTGTCCCATCCCGCCAGTGCCCCGCTCACTGTGTCCCAGTACTTATCTTAGTCAAAGTTAGGTGCGTATACTGTACCCAGCACCACTAGTTGTCCGTCTAGTGCACCTTTCACAAACACATATCTACCCAATTTGTCATTTCTCTGTTCATGCGCCACAAACGGCACACCATGCCATACCCAGATCGTGGTCCCCCTTGCATAGTTAGAGTAAGAGGTTGAGAAAATTTGGCCCCGCCTCACTTTCCACCATATGAGACTCTTGTAGGTATACTATCTGTGCTTTACGGCGTTGCAGGTGCGCATGGATCCTATGTCGTTTGTGTATTGTGCCCATACCTCATATGTTCCATGTTATGATGGTGTATTTACCCAGTGTATGCATTGTACTAGACATGATACCATCCAATTAGATGGTATCATGGTTCCCAGGAAAGCCAATGTATCCACACATTCATGAACGCTGCGACCGTCCCACCCCCCCCCAACATTCCCAATACTCGGTCTGGTCTTCAAACTATACCAGACCATAAAACAGAACTGAACTAATAAGAACATAATGGACATGAAGAGAGCCTTCGCCATATGGGGGGCTGCGCCTGCGCTCTGCATGCGGTGTTATGCGACTTCAATCTACTACTCATAAGCTTCTACGGTACCGGGGCCCTAATAATGACTTGCCTTCTGCAATAAATCTGACAGTATCATAAGGGAGGCAAACATGGTTACATCTTACAGTTACACAAGAAAAATCAGTACTTGCACAAGTTCATCAACCAAACAGGTCTGTGATCAGCTGTGGGGTGGTTGAAGGGAACAGAGCCACACTGCCTTCGGAGTCAGATCCATGCGTCACCTCGTCTTCTGAGGAGGACTTAGTGTCTGTTCGTGGGGCCTTTCGGGAAAGTAGCCGTAGTGAGGATCGCTTGCGTCTTGTTCTGTCGTATTTGTTGCGAGGTGACATATACACGTGCAGTGATCCGTCGCGATCTTCTGCCTCTGTGACCCGTTGAGGTTCCTGTGAGGGATCGGTTTCTATCTTCAATTTGTGTGGCGATCTCCGCAGCTTTGGTTAGTTCCATTACTTCTAGCCAGTCCTCAACGTACCCAGGACTTTCAAAAAAGTAAGCTTTCTGTTTGTGCATTATTTTCAATCTTGCCGGGAAGAGTAGCGCGTACTTTAAATTCAGGTCCCTGAGCTGCCGTTTTACCGCCATAAAGGAAGATCGTTGTCTCTGAACCAACATGGTGTAATCTGGATATAAGGAGATTCTCGCGTTTTCAAAGTTTATCGGGGCTGCTTCCCTGGCCTTTTGCAGTAGGGTTTCCCGATCTTGGAAGTTCAGTAGTTTGGCTATGAGCGGCCGCGGTGGGGCACCCGGCTTCGGTCTCCCTGTGGGTATTCTATGTGCGTGCTCTATGCAGTATTGTGTGGAGAGTCCATCTGTCGTGATGTGATCTCTGAACCAATGTTCCATATATCCAGATGCATCGGATCCTTCACTCTTCTCTGGCATTCCAATCACTCGGATGTTGTACAATCTTGCTCTCCCTTCTGCATCCTCCACACGTTCAAGTAAGGTGGCAACCTGTGTCTGCAGTTGCTTCACATCAGTTTCAGTCTGTTTTTGTCTTGGCATCACCTCGGCTAGCGTCGCCGCATGTTCTTTCACCTTATCCGCCGTCTTCGTGTGGTCTGCCCTAAGCAAGTTCAAGCCAGTGGTCAGGGTCCCTATCTGGAGCTCAATTGCTTTTCTAGAGTTCCGCACTTCCTGTAATATAAGGTCCAATTTATCCTCTGGAGCAGTTACCGTAGTGGGAGGGATACAACCAGATGCTGGTGTGCTGTCCACGCTGTTCGTTAAGTCTTGGACAGAGTCTGTGCAGCTGTGATCCCAGTGTTTCGCCTTGTTCCGCCCCATTTCTGCGAGTTATTATGGTGTACGTTAGCGACGGCCGTATCCTTCAGGGCAGATGGTCTGTACTGTACCCCGCTGTGACACTGCAGGTACTCCAACCTCTTCCTCAGTTGGACAGGAACACTCCACACGCAGCCTACAGCACAATAGTATGACTGTGCACCGGGCGAGTGAATCGCACTCCTGCAGTTAGGGGTTCGCTCGTGGAGAAGCACGTTATTCACACTTCCTTGTCTATCCTGCGCAATGTCCCTCTTCCCCTTAGCGTCAGTGTCCTCCAATATAGTCACTGTATCAACCTCAGTTCTGGCTGCGGGGGCTCAGCCTCACACAGTGGACTCCCGGATCGTATAACCGCAGGCAATTCTCACAGTTGTATGTACTATAGCAGGCCTCGTGCTGTCTTACACGGCCTACATCTCACCACCTTTGCTCCATCTCCTTGCTTGCTTCCGTGCAGTGGGGTACTCTGTCAGCGGTGTGGGGGGTCACAGGTTGTCCACATCAGCAGCCCCATGGCAATTATCCTGGTAATGTCGGGCACACATTCACGCAGCAGCGTCCCACTGCTTACACAGCATGGTCACAGCAGCAGGCGGCACAAAGCTGTTGGAGTTAGCAATCGGGTCACTTGTCAAATGGGCTGATCAGAGCTCTCCCCTGCTCTCACATTTCCAGATTCTCCTTACTCAGCGGCACTCTTGTAGGCCCCGTGGCCGCTTCCCGCCCCTAGCAGTATCAAGTGCGCACCGTCGCTGCCTGTGCGCGTCTCCTTCCTGCCAGCTTTATCCAGGGGAGGGGGCAGGCCGCCTGAAACTCGGGCTGTATGTCCCCAGCAATTCCAACGGGAGATTGCCTGTTGTTGTTCTCCACTGCCCACAACAAGGTGGCCCAGCGGCAAGGGGCGCAAATGCAAAAGGCCGCTGCAGTCGCAAGTCCGCCCGCTAGGCCCGGATTCCAAATCCTGCAATCCTATCTGTCCCTTGTGCAACAACACTCCAGGGGGTCCTATAATCCGCCTCCTCCTCCCGATGTCAGCGCTCATTGAAAGGGGCCGCTGTTGTTCCGTATCTTCCCTTTCCTATCGCTGCCCTTTGCCAGGGAAAGTATACCGCTGCGCAGCCCCAGGCTCGCGTGATGGCGCTCCTGGTTCCGCGAGCCCAACCCTGTCCTGGTGTGTTGTCCGCAGGTCTCGCAGCAGCGCTTACCTCATTCACGCGACCCTGTCTCAGGATTGCAATTTCGCCTCCTCAGTGCGTGCCAATTCCAGCCCCGATCCCTGTGCTGCAGAGTTTCGGGTTTTCTGCACATTAGGCCTGTGGTGTCTCTCCGGCCTTGTCCACGCAGGATGGCTTCAGCGGCAATATCGTGATGGCTATTCACAATCGCCTCCTCACAAGGGGCACTGAGTGTCCGTGCCTACCCCAGCTGCATTTTCCCGCAGTCGTAGCTGCCGGTCTGTAGTGTGTGACATATAATTTCTAGGATTCTGCGGCCCGGGTCCGGAGCTCGTCTAGAAGACGACCGCCATGCTTGGCTGCTAGCCAAGCGCCCCCCCCCCAGTAATGCCTGATAACATGATCTCAAATATGGCCCGAATGTACCGTGGTCAAGCCCATATAGGTAGAGATGACATGATCCGCATGTTCAGACAGACAAGATATAATCCTAAATTCAGGATGATTGCTGACCTTTGTCAGCGATGTCTTGTTTGTCAGCAATTGAACCCAAGAAGAAAAACAGTTGTGAGTTTGGAAACCATAGGACGGGAGGGAGGTCCGTTCACACGAATGCAATTAGATTTTATTGAGCTACCACCTTGTAATCGACTAAGATATGTACTTGTGATCATTTGCCTGTTTTCTCGGTGGGTGGAGGCCTTTCCTACAAGGAACCATTGAGACAGATCGTGGAACACATTTTCACAACAAACTAATGCAGATGATTTGTGAAGCACTGGACATTCGTCAGAAATTGCATTGTGCTTATAGACCAGAGGCTTCTGGGCTAGTTGAGCAAGTAAATGGAACCATAAGAAACAGAATTGCAAAAATGTGTTTGGCCACCGGACTGAAATGGCCTGATGTTTTGCCACTTGTTCTGATGAACTTAAGGAGCATACCTGATAAAAAGACAGGACTAAGTCCACATGAAATTCTGATGGGAAGAGAAATGAGACAAGCATTTGTGCCAGTTGATAAACTGTTGACTATTAATGATGTTATCATACTGGATTACTGCAAAAATCTGTCTGACGTGGTAACCTCTGTGTTCCATTAGGTGGGAACTGAGGCAAACTTGAAAGAAAAACATCCAGCTCATGATCTAGTTCCTGGAGATTGGGTTCGGATAAAGGTACACAGGAGAAGAAACTGTTTAGTCCCTCCCTGGCAGAAGCCCAGACAAGTCATTTTGGTCAGCACAACTGCAGTTAAATGTGTTGGAGTGAAGAGATGGGTCCATGCAAGTCACACCATTCATGTGCCTGAGCCTGAAAATCCACAGGACGAAGGAGAAAGCACAACTGATTGAGATTCTGAGGGTGAACCAGAGAAAGATCCAGATACTGAAGCACGACCTGTTTGTCGACATCTGGAAATATCAGATGCAAGTTCTGCATATGAAGGAGAAAATGAAGCTACTGAAGTACCAAATTCAGAAGATCGACCTGAAAGTCGAGATTTGGTAAGAACTGATACCAGTAAGGACACTGAGCAAAGTGAAGATAAAACTGGTAGTAAGAAAAATACTGAAGGACAGTCTGAAAGCTCTGAAAGCAGGAACCGGAATCTCGAAACTGGTGAAAAGGAAATAACTTACGATGAGGATGAGCTTCCAAGTACCAGCTATGGAGAAGTTCCTAACAGAGTGAAAGAACTGTCCAAAGAGAAAACAAGATCAGAGAAAGAAACAGACATTATAAAGTTCACAATAAATGAAACTGTAGAGAGATCTGAAACTGAGTCTGACGACAGTGAAGATGAAACTCAATTGAGAAGAAGCTCAAGAAAAAGAGCTTGGAGAGTGGAACGTAACACTGTTGGACCTAAAACCAAGAGAGCCCGTAAAGGAGATAATTGGCCTAAAGAAACTTTATCCCAAATGAGAGGCGTGGGCTTTCGTCCTGTTCTGCTGAGAGCCGCAGTTTTCTGTGCTGCCCAACATTCATTGCTGCGTGAGCACTTCTCCTCGTGTGGTATCATAAACCAATGCCGCTTGAAGCCAACCTTTCCCCACATGAATAGTGATTGATACTTTCTTCATGGTTTCAACACAAGGTGTTTTTTTTTGTTTTCTTGAAGGATATTAGCTACCTTCTGCTGGAGCTAATGTTTTCTTCTCGTACTCTGACCATTTCTTGGATAAATATATTGTCTAACAGTTCTATTTAGTTTAGTTGATGTATAAATGATTTTGGCAAATCATTACTGAAAAAAGGAAAAAGAGCGACTATGATTTTTTTAATTTTTCATTTGCTCCTTAAGACTGCTCACCTCTTTTGATTTGCTTATCGAAAGAGTACAGAGGGCACAGTTAGAAATGGTTTGAGGAGACTTTCTATTAACAAACATCCATAGAGTACAGACCATGCTGACTCTGAATCCACTGTGGGTGAGAATGGCCAGGAAGTTCAGTGTACACAGGAGTCTGTTAAGGAGGGGCTAGTTATGGTTGCAAAGTGATGATTCAGTCAGTGTTGCATCTCATCAGTCAGTGCAGGATGCAATTAGTCATTCACTGCATCCTTTTGCAGACTGATTGATAAATTACCCACCCCTTGTGATTAGACTATTGCATCACAAAATAATAGATCTCCCTCTTATGGACTGAACATTTTGTTCTGTAAAGAAAAGAGGTGCTAAGCCATCTCAGCCCAAGGATGGAGCTACCATCTCTTCTTGCTCGAGGGACGGTGATACTCATTATATATTGGCTAAAACAACTAGGAAGGTCACTTTCATAAGAAGCGAGCAAACAAAACCACTTTATCCCTGGTTCCTAATGAAAGAGATTCAAGTTACTCTCAGCACCGAGAAGACAGAAGTTCTCGTCCTCTGTACCACCCCTTCAGCATGGGACAACACCTGGTGGCCGACCGCCCTCGGAAGCCCACCGACCCCCTCGGACCACTCCAAAAACACTCAACTCATCCCTCACTATGAACCGACAGGTCAAAGTCGTCCCCTCCAGCTGCTTCAACACCCTACGCATTCTCCGCAAGACCTTCAAATGGATCCCCTCTGAGTCAAGGAAGACAGTCACCCACACACTCATCACCAGCAGACTGCACTATGGAAACGCACTCTACACCGGCATAAACAAGTCCCTACTCCGCAAACGTCAGACGATACAGAACACTACAGCCAGACTCGTCCTCGGCATCCCACGGTATGAACGCATCAGCCAACACCTACGAAGGCTCCACTGGCTCCCCGTGGAGAAAAGAGTCACCTTCAAAATCCTCACCCATGCCTACGCAATACTGGATCCAAATACCTCAATGACAGAATCAACTTCAACGTACCCAAAAGAAACTTCCAATCTTCTAACCTTGCACTGGCCGAAACCCAGTGCATCCACTGAGCCAGAGCAGGCAGAAGATCCTTCTCTCACATTGCAGCCAAGACCTAGAGCAACTCCCCGCAGACATCAGACACGCCCCCTCCTTGAACTCCTTCAGGAAGACTTTCAAGACCTGGCTCTTCGGCGGACCCCCACCCCACCACCCCAGAACTCTCCACCCCACCACCCACAGTGCCTTGAGATTTTCACAGGTGAGTAGCGCACTTACAATCCCCTGATGGATTGATTGACTCTTGTTCTGGACAACAGGGTGATGCCGATGTTGATGATTTGTGGGATTCTAATGGTCCAGACCCTGTAGTGTGTTCAAGTGATGTTCTTCTAGATTCTTTTGGTTCCCCTTACTTTGATCCAGAGATAATTACTCTTCCCAGGTCTGGAGAATTAGCTCCTTCTCCTACCTTGTCAGAATTTGTAGCTGGATAAAAAAAAATGGACACAATTAATAGAAATAAGCTCCAAGCTGAATGCCTAAGAAATAATACACCACACATGTTAGCAGTGGCACCTGAAGTCAATAATGCTATGCTTGGCTTTTTGTCCAAAAAGGGAAAGGACGCTGAAAAATATATCGATAAGACCCTTCAGGCCTGACAGGACAACCTTTTGGACATCTTAGGACTGTTCACTCAGATTATGGAAATCACTGATGATCCACCTGTTATTAGTTTTAGCAGTTCTTATGGAGCCAACTTGCAGCATGCATGCTGGGAAATAAGCAATAGCAACTGATAAATGGAAAACTCTTAAGCTTCCAGACATGGCAGGTATAGAACTGTTAAAACTGGTATTAGAATTGCAAAAATCTCGTGGAGTCAGAATTTTGATCTACTAAGACAACATGTTACTCATGGCCAATTCCAAGGAAACGTTGATTAACCACATAACGTGCATAGTAGCACTCCTACAACAGTGGGAGTTGTATTCAATCAAAAGAAATCAATCTTAATTCTATCTCAGACTCTTCCGTTTCTAGGCTTCATAATAGATTTTTTCCAAAGCATCTCTTTTTCTTTCACAGAAGATTATCAAATTAATAAGGAAAGAGATAAAGTCAATCCTTAAGATGGACAAATTCTTTCTCAGGAGATTAGTCAATATTGTAGGTTGTTTATCTGCATCCATTCAGGTGATCTTTCCAGTCCCTCTATATTATTGTCCCTCCAACATCTAAAGGTTCTACATCTCTTCAGGGACCTCCTTTAGTCAGCATTATTTTCCCTCTCTGTAGAGGCAAGGGAGGAACTGGTTTGGTTACTTTCCCTGATGGACTTCAGGAGGGGGTGATATTGTTTCAGGAGTAAAGTGGTCTGCTGAAGAAGGACAATGTTATATAAATTAAATAGAGCTGCTCGCAGGTGCCTTTACGGTAAAATATTTAGCTTAAAAAAATAAACTGTTCGAGTAGACAATGTGTCAGCTGTCTGACACACAAACAAGTTAGGAGGTGCAAAGTCCAAAGGTCTAGGAGATTTAGTCCGAGAATTTGGGCATTTCTGTCTGGACAAAGGGGTCATGCTTCAAGTGGAATATCTTACAGAGCTATCCAGCTGAGTAGTAGATTGATGGCCCAGGGGCCTTCAGGACAAAAAAGGTTGGTTTCTAGAAGTCCATGTTTTCCAAAGAATTAAGCCTCTTTGTTGTTTTTTTTTGCAGTTCTTCAGTTGCAAACCAGATCTGGAAGTAGATGCGGTAGATGCATTCATTTACCAGTTGTGATCTCTTCAGGTTAGGATTTCCCTTCCTTTGCTATCATTCTTAAGGCATTGATGCACATCTGGAGATATCTTGCATCTCTTGTTTTAGCGAGTCATTTTTGGCCAACTCAGGTGTGGTATCCTCCACTTCGAGAGCTCTCTATAGATTTTATGAGAATAAGTCCTGTTATACTCCATCTCCTCCAGGACCCGCAGAGCTGCCCTCACAATTTGGTTCAAAATCTTCTGCAACTTTTGGTTTGAAGGGTTTATGGTCATCCTGGCATGTCCAGGGAATCTCACAGGAGTCATTGTCACTCAACTAGGTATTAGTAGGGCTGGACAGTCTGGGTTAGCTGGTGTGTGGAACAAATGATTACTACCTTATCTGCCTCTCTAGTAGAGGTGGGAAATGTTATGTTATGTTATTAATTTTTTATATAGCGCACGGATGCCGCAGCTAAGAGGCGTCCCGGCGCTTGGAGATCTAAATAACACAACACGAATGAGAAGGCATAGGCAAGTAAGCAGACTAGATTGTGGCGAAAAGGAAGGTCTTCAAGGTCTTCCTAAAAAAAAAACAGATCTGGGATTGAACGGAGTGGAGCTGGAAGAGAGTTCCAAAGGGCAGCCGCCAGCACTGAGAACGAGCGACCACCCATTCTAGCCCGTTTAAAGCGGGGCACTGTGGCGAGGTTCAGTCCAGCAGAGCGAAGAGCTCTGGCAGGAACATAGTGCAAAATAGTCTGTGAAAGAATCGGGGGAGAGGCTAGTTTAAGAATTTTAAAAGTTAAGCAGAGGGCTTTAAACTTAACTCTTTGCTCAATCGGAAGCCAATGAAGATTCCGGATAGTTTGGCGAGCTGAGACAAATTTCGGGGGGCCGACAAGCATCCTAGCGGCCGCATTCTGAACCCTCTGAAGACGGGACAGTTCGGCCTGATTTAAACCCAAAAACAGAGAATTGGCATAGTCCAGTCTGGTAAGAACCAGAGCCTGGACCATAATCTGTCTTGTCTCAGCATCAAAAAATTTAAAAATGGGTCTCAGACAATGCAGAGTACCAAAACATACGCCAGCCACGCGTTTGGTATGGGAGATAAATGAAAGCTTGTCATCAAACCACACCCCAAGGTTTCTGACTTCACTCACAGGGGTAGGGACAGGGCCAAGATCAGTAGGCCACCATTGATCTCCCCATAGACCACTTTCCTTACCGAAAATAATGACCTCGGTCTTAGAGGCATTTAATTGAAGCCGGTTGTTCGCCATCCAGCCAGAAACAGCTTTTAACGCTGACTGGAAGGTGGGGGCGTCCATGCTGGAGTCGCCGTTTAGTGCCACCGCCAGCTGCGTGTCATCGGCGTATGACACTAAGGAAAGACCAAAACTGTGGGCTACCTCCGCCAGAGGCTGAACATATAAATTAAATAAAGTGGGGCTGAGAGCCGAACCTTGGGGAACACCCTGAAGAATAGAACGTGAAGCAGAGACAAAAGGAGGAGTGGACACTTTGAAACCTCGATCCTTAAGAAAAGAGCGAAACCACTCGAGTGCCGTCTCTCCGACTCCAGCCTCCATCAGACGATGTAATAAAATCTGATGGGACACCGTGTCAAAGGCGGCACTGAGATCCAAAAGGATCAGTGCCGCCGTCTGACCCTGATCCAACATCTTCCTAATATGTTCCACCACAGCCAAGAGAGCTGTTTCGGTGCTATGACCTGCACGGAATCCGTTCTGGGAAATGTCCAGTAGATTCATTTCTTGCAAGTGAGCAGATAGAATACGGTTAGCATATGCTTCCGCTAGCTTGGCTGGCCAAGGAAGAAGGGAAATGGGCCGGTAGTGTTCTGGCTTAGTCGGATCAAGGGTAGGTTTTTTTAGGATCGGAATGACCATCGCCTGTTTCCAGGCCTTGGGAACACTGCCCGAACTAAAGGACAGATTGATTAGATCATGAAGGGCAGGATAGCAACATTCCGCAAGTTCCCGGAATTGAGCGGGTCGCAAGGGATCATCCGGAGAGCCGGATTTGACTTTTGTTGTCAAAGCTAAGAACTCATCCCAGGTCGGACTGGGAATGGTTAGCAATGGTTTAGGAACCATAGATGTAGACATTTCCTCCCTGAGGGGAAGCTGAGAGAATGACCTATAGATGGCCTCCCGCTTTTCAACAAAAAACGAGGCTAGATCCTCGCAGTGTGCCAAGGAGGGCTCAATAGTAGCAATGTCTGTCCTCTTGCTAGTAAGGTCCTTACACACCCTGAAGATGACCTTAGAGGGGTTAGTACTATTCTTAATCTCCTGAGCGTAAAAAGCAGCCCTAGCAGCACATATGGCCCGATGATACACTCTAGTGCAAGCCCTATAGGCCGCCTTGAGGTCAGTATCATACGTTTTACGCCAAGCGCGTTCTGCTTTTTTACAGGAGACTTTAAGGACTTTAAGGGATTCATCGTACCAAGGGCTTGAAGGACTCGATCTGGTCTTACTCCACTTGGCCGGAATGAGCATATCTAGGGATTGATTGAGCCATTCACAGAAAGTATCATAGCCCCGGGAGACTTCAGTAGGAGGTGAAGGATGGTATTTCATCAGTAGCTGGTGGAAATGCTCTAAATTCAAATTTCTCCAGGGACGTCTGAAACTGGCTGGGATGTTATTTTTCGGGGGAGGTAGAGTAGTGACGATACGGATCTCAATCAAATGGTGATCAGTCCATGCCATTGGTCTAGGGGGCAGCACTGAAATATTGGTTGCAAGGTTCGTCAAAACGGGATCTAATATGTGGCCACCCGTATGTGTCGGTAGTTGTACCAATTGAGTCATTTGGAGCGCTTCAAGATCCTCCAACAAGCTGTGTACCGAGTTGGAGAGTGGAACGTCCATATGGAGGTTGAGGTCACCTAGGATTGTAAAATTAGCCGTTTTCAAAACTAGGGAAGAGATCACCTCCGGGAGGCTTTGGTGAAAAGCGCCCTCGGGACCAGGGGGCCTATAGATTAGGAGTCCCGTAAACGTAAAGTGGGGATTCACTGAGATGTTAAAAAGGGCACTCTCACATCCTGGCAGTGTGATGGATTTCCAGATGCAGGGGTAGCATGATTTCACCGCAGCTGCTATACCTCCACCTCTAGCGTTGCGGGGAAGGGAGTGCATAGTGTATCCCACAGGCAAGGCTAAATTCATGACCGCCATAGACTGGTCATGCAGCCAAGTTTCCGTGAAGAAAAAGATATCCGGGGCCTCATCAGTTATCAAGGTAAAAACTTCAAGAGCGTGGCAAGATAACGATCTGACATTTAAATGAAAAATTTTAAGAGAAGATTGGGTGGGAGAAACTGGAGCAATATCCAATTTACTGACCACTGCAGGCCTAGCTTGCAGACCCTTGATGGGCAGAGGTAAAGGTAATTTAAAAGAACAAGAAGGGCACTGAAATGGCCCACTAAGAGGATCCAATGTGCCGTGACGGCAGACTCGTACCTGACATCGCAGTAGACGGAGATTCTCAACAGATATCATCGTGAGTAGGCCAGAGTCCCCTGCCCTAGCCCTGCCTTAGCGCTGACGGGCGCAGACGGGCAGGACTCTGGCGAGACTCAGGCGTAGCGAAGGCGTGACCGCTACGCTAGACCGCTACGCTACGGGCGAGCATTATATAGGCGACTGGCGGTAACAAGCGCTAGCGCGCTAACCCCCGGTAGGAAGGAACCAGCCTTCCCAAGATGGCGGCGTCGTCACGTCAGAAACCACGTGATGCGGAAACCCAGGAGCCCGGACCCGCTAAGCAGCGGTGCTGGAATTTGTAATTATATGCGGTAAGGGGCCAGGGGGGGTCGCGACAGTAGCAGGTTAAAAACAAGGCAGAATGCAACTAAGAAAACTTAAATACAAAACCAGGTATTTAAAATGTGCAGCGCAATCCACAGCACAGCGCTAGTCCAAGTAACGCTCTAAGCGCTTCTATAACGCGGTGGTCACCTTCTCCAGGCTGACCCCGTGTCCAAGCTCACCTTATGTAGGCGACTGGCGGTAACAAGCGCTAGCGCGCTAACCCCCGGTAGGAAGGAACCAGCCTTCCCAAGATGGCGGCGTCGTCACGTCAGAAACCACGTGATGCGGAAACCCAGGAGCCCGGACCCGCTAAGCAGCGGTGCTGGAATTTGTAATTATATGCGGTAAGGGGCCAGGGGGGGTCGCGACAGTAGCAGGTTAAAAACAAGGCAGAATGCAACTAAGAAAACTTAAATACAAAACCAGGTATTTAAAATGTGCAGCGCAATCCACAGCACAGCGCTAGTCCAAGTAACGCTCTAAGCGCTTCTATAACGCGGTGGTCACCTTCTCCAGGCTGACCCCGTGTCCAAGCTCACCTTATGTAGGCGACTGGCGGTAACAAGCGCTAGCGCGCTAACCCCCGGTAGGAAGGAACCAGCCTTCCCAAGATGGCGGCGTCGTCACGTCAGAAACCACGTGATGCGGAAACCCAGGAGCCCGGACCCGCTAAGCAGCGGTGCTGGAATTTGTAATTATATGCGGTAAGGGGCCAGGAGGGGGTCGCGACAGTAGCAGGTTAAAAACAAGGCAGAATGCAACTAAGAAAACTTAAATACAAAACCAGGTATTTAAAATGTGCAGCGCAATCCACAGCACAGCGCTAGTCCAAGTAACGCTCTAAGCGCTTCTATAACGCGGTGGTCACCTTCTCCAGGCTGACCCCGTGTCCAAGCTCACCTTATGTAGGCGACTGGCGGTAACAAGCGCTAGCGCGCTAACCCCCGGTAGGAAGGAACCAGCCTTCCCAAGATGGCGGCGTCGTCACGTCAGAAACCACGTGATGCGGAAACCCAGGAGCCCGGACCCGCTAAGCAGCGGTGCTGGAATTTGTAATTATATGCGGTAAGGGGCCAGGGGGGGTCGCGACAGTAGCAGGTTAAAAACAAGGCAGAATGCAACTAAGAAAACTTAAATACAAAACCAGGTATTTAAAATGTGCAGCGCAATCCACAGCACAGCGCTAGTCCAAGTAACGCTCTAAGCGCTTCTATAACGCGGTGGTCACCTTCTCCAGGCTGACCCCGTGTCCAAGCTCACCTTATGTAGGCGACTGGCGGTAACAAGCGCTAGCGCGCTAACCCCCGGTAGGAAGGAACCAGCCTTCCCAAGATGGCGGCGTCGTCACGTCAGAAACCACGTGATGCGGAAACCCAGGAGCCCGGACCCGCTAAGCAGCGGTGCTGGAATTTGTAATTATATGCGGTAAGGGGCCAGGGGGGGTCGCGACAGTAGCAGGTTAAAAACAAGGCAGAATGCAACTAAGAAAACTTAAATACAAAACCAGGTATTTAAAATGTGCAGCGCAATCCACAGCACAGCGCTAGTCCAAGTAACGCTCTAAGCGCTTCTATAACGCGGTGGTCACCTTCTCCAGGCTGACCCCGTGTCCAAGCTCACCTTATGTAGGCGACTGGCGGTAACAAGCGCTAGCGCGCTAACCCCCGGTAGGAAGGAACCAGCCTTCCCAAGATGGCGGCGTCGTCACGTCAGAAACCACGTGATGCGGAAACCCAGGAGCCCGGACCCGCTAAGCAGCGGTGCTGGAATTTGTAATTATATGCGGTAAGGGGCCAGGGGGGGTCGCGACAGTAGCAGGTTAAAAACAAGGCAGAATGCAACTAAGAAAACTTAAATACAAAACCAGGTATTTAAAATGTGCAGCGCAATCCACAGCACAGCGCTAGTCCAAGTAACGCTCTAAGCGCTTCTATAACGCGGTGGTCACCTTCTCCAGGCTGACCCCGTGTCCAAGCTCACCTTATGTAGGCGACTGGCGGTAACAAGCGCTAGCGCGCTAACCCCCAGTAGGAAGGAACCAGCCTTCCCAAGATGGCGGCGTCGTCACGTCAGAAACCACGTGATGCGGAAACCCAGGAGCCCGGACCCGCTAAGCAGCGGTGCTGGAATTTGTAATTATATGCGGTAAGGGGCCAGGGGGGGTCGCGACAGTAGCAGGTTAAAAACAAGGCAGAATGCAACTAAGAAAACTTAAATACAAAACCAGGTATTTAAAATGTGCAGCGCAATCCACAGCACAGCGCTAGTCCAAGTAACGCTCTAAGCGCTTCTATAACGCGGTGGTCACCTTCTCCAGGCTGACCCCGTGTCCAAGCTCACCTTATGTAGGCGACTGGCGGTAACAAGCGCTAGCGCGCTAACCCCCGGTAGGAAGGAACCAGCCTTCCCAAGATGGCGGCGTCGTCACGTCAGAAACCACGTGATGCGGAAACCCAGGAGCCCGGACCCGCTAAGCAGCGGTGCTGGAATTTGTAATTATATGCGGTAAGGGGCCAGGGGGGGTCGCGACAGTAGCAGGTTAAAAACAAGGCAGAATGCAACTAAGAAAACTTAAATACAAAACCAGGTATTTAAAATGTGCAGCGCAATCCACAGCACAGCGCTAGTCCAAGTAACGCTCTAAGCGCTTCTATAACGCGGTGGTCACCTTCTCCAAATTGTTTGGTATCTCTGTTTGTAGCAGGTAAAGTCTTCAGGATAGTTAATGCTTATATGTCAGAAAACTGTGGCATGTCACATTCTTGTTAGAGGGGAACCAGTGAAAAGCATTACCTGGTTTGGAGTGCCTTAAAATCAATCTGTCTCAAGATTCCAGCAAAGCCAAAAGATTCTTCCTTATGGGATGTTAAGGAGGTACTGGATTTAATTTGCTCGTGGCCTGGCAACAAATTTGACAACAAATTTGAACCTTTGAAGTAATTATCAGAAAAGTTGACTATGTTATTTTCTTTTATATCATCCAGAAGGGTTTCAAGAGTGAGAACTCTTGATGTAAATAACAAATCTTTCTCTCCACAGAGGGTTATATTTTATGTTAGCAGACATATTGAGACTTTGTCTATTTCTATTTTTTCATCCTGCTTTTTCAGACTGCAAATCGTTGTGTATAGTTTCATGTCTTTGTTCATATGTACTTCAGACTACTGCTTTTCATCCTCCTTCAGCATTTCAGCTCCTAATTTATTTTAACACACATTTCAGTCCAGTTTCTCCCTCTACCCTGGCCAGTTGGGTCAGAAGGAATATGCCCTAAGTAGGCAACAAGAGGGGCTATGGCGTCCAAGGCTTATATTTCCACTAGGCTTCTGGATGACATTCTAAAACCAGCAGATTGATCAAATACATTTCTTATTACAAATCAAATCTTTGTGTTTCTTGTAATGTTCTGGCAAAGCTTCAAGTTTGTCATAATTAATCCCCCAGTCTTGTAATAGAGTGGAACCCCCCACACCCCCTTAATGTGACAGGAGGCTTGGACTCTTTAAGGACACAAAAGTGAATATTAGCTCCCCAATTTGTAATACTTTTTTCCCATAGTTTGAGTGGAAAGTTGCTGTCTTCAATGGAAAAGAGGTTGTCTGTAAAGCTCTTTGGTGTCACCGACGGAGGTACCTCCAGGTCACAAAAGTTCCCTATCCTGTGTGGAGTTCCCTAGGGTTCCATATGATCTCCTGTCATCTTCAGCTTTTAAATGAAGTCGTTGTCTGCTCTATCCACAGAAAACAGCATCAAGATTCACCAATATGCTGATAATACACAACTCTACTTGATAGTCTCCTCTGCTTCAGACATAAAATGCCTCAAACATTGATTGCACATCATCCAGACTTGAATGTCCAGCGCTGACCTGAAGCTCAACCCAATCAAGACAGAATTGCTGTTATTTACCAAAAACAACACAAGGAGGGCGTGACTTGGATAGCCAACATGGCGAACACAGCCTGATGAGGCTCTGTACGTCCAAGCCACTAATCTAGTAAATCTATCACAATCCTTGTTCCAACTGATTATATCTGCCACACCAACAGCCGGGATCACCCAGGAGCCGTGATTCGAAGGAAGAAGGCGGACCGCCGGTGCGTTTCGGCCACGAAGGACCCGTGTGCGGAACAGGCCCAGCCCCGCTCAGGGCTGGTGCCTGCCCGAGGCCTGCATACCCTGAATCAGGGGTGACCCGGTGGCGAATAGGGGGCTAACTGAGCCCCCAGAGGTGAGGTGGTGTTGTGGCGGATGGCCACTGCTGGGGTGACTGCCCGGGCCAGGGCTGATTCTGGGGTGTTGTCGGGCTTGCAGCCCTGTGCGAGCCTGTTGGGTTGCTGGTGTGGTGGCGCCCAGGCATCAGGGGCCGCGCAGCAACTTCCGGTGGGCTCCCCTGCCCAGCCCGGGCTGCCTTGTGCCGGGGCATTCTGTTGGTGAAAGCCGGCTGTGCAGTGACGTGATCCTGGGTGGAGCCTTGGCCTGGAGTGGAGCTGCGTAGGGTCACTCCCAGTCCTGCCCGGTCTACAAGTGATTATTGCGGGGTCCGGCGGCTTGCTGGAGCTAGCTTGCCTGAGACTGCTGACTTCGGGGCCAGTGAGCAGAAACCCACCCAGGCCCCCCCTTATTAACAACCCAACCAAAGAATTAAAAGAATACAACAACATTCACCGGTGTGCTCACGTTGGCAGCAGGACCGTGGAGAGACTGGGTCACTCGAGTGGCACAGTCAGCGGAGACTAACTCTACAGGCCGCACCAGAGAACTGTAAATACTGGGCTCACATTGGGTCTGCTGGAGCCTTGACATATCCTTCTGCTGTTGCCAGCCCTGCCTGCCCCACGGAACGGACTCACTGTCCCCTCTCAGTGTATTTGCAGAAGTTGATAAAGAGGGTACCCAGCATGGTGCAGGTTGGAGAGTGGCGAGAGGGACATACCTGAAGCGGCAGTCCAACCTTGGCACACAGTCCCCGCGGGTTGGGCTGCGGCGAGTCTGATCCCAGTATGGGGTCTACTTGGCTGGTTGCCTAGAGCCACGGAAGCTGCCAGGCTTGGTGGTGTTTGTGGTCTGGGGCGGGCCAGATTCCGTGAGGCCCGGGCCTGCGGCCCCGCCACCCGGTGTGACCAACGAGATGCTTGGGTGGGTTGCCCTCAAGATTGACCAGTCCTGCCACAACATTACATTAGTGTTGGATTGTCGCTGGACTGAGACACTCTTTTCCCAGCCAGTACAGGCAAAGACAGGCAAGGGGGTGCTGGCTCCAAACAAAGCACTCTGGACCCCTTTACTACTGCCCCTGGAGGGGAGACCGGCGGCCCGCTACCGGACAACACAGCACTCTTGGTGGCAATTACTGAGCCCAGAGATACCCTTGATGCAAAGATCGGCGCTGTGGGATCCGAGGTCTCATTTCTACGGCAGGACCTCTGCTAGGCTGTCGATCGCATTACGGAGGCGGAAACAAGCGTCTCAAAAGTCGAAGATACAGTTACAGCCCTCCAAAAGAAGGTGAACAAACTCACAGTGGTGGCACAAGAGCTGGCGTCCCATGTGGAAGATGCTGAAGGATGATCCTGGTGCAATATTTTACGCTTTATTGGTTTCCGGGAGGGGTGCGAGGGCCCTTCCATGGACCGTTTCATACCACAATGGCTGAAGGCCTTCCTGCCGGAGTCCTCATTATCCAATAGCTTTGTAGTGGAAAGGGCACATCGGGCACTGACCAAGAAGCCACCCCCGGGAGAAAGCCCAAGGCCGGTGATCGCCAGGCTGCTTAACTACGCAGACCGGGACGACATACTACATTTTGCTAGAAATCACAAGGACCAACTACTTTTTGAATCGCGCCCTATCATGATATTTCAGGACTATACTCGACTGGTGCAACAGCAGCTCTAGTCATTCGCAGCAGCGAAGCTCAGACTCAGGGACCTTAATATACAATAAGTGCTATTATATCCGGACCGAATGCGTGTCACATACAATTCCAATCCTACATTTTTGACTCGCCAGAGGCGGTCTTCGCTTGGGCGAATGAAACAACACATCATAAACCTCATACATCGCCACCACTGGAATCTGACTCCTCTCAAGGCTCACAACGGATGAGGCAAAAGAGGAACAATTCCAAGAGAAGACACAGATCGAGATCCAATTGGTGCTCCTCGGCCCAGGGCGAGGAATCCCAATGCGGGCCAATCGCCATCCTTATTTCAGCTTCCGGCCAGAACTGGTTGGTCATCCTCCTAGCATACTCTGCACTGTTTGGAACGCTACGTTGGCTTGGATGCTCTGCCACAGAGCCTTCATGCCCCAGGACACCCATGTTCACGTTTCATGGGCAGTTTGGGTATGATTGGAGGAGGTCCACTGGGAACCCTCGCTGGGGCCCCGGGCTTTCCTTATCCACATCAGATACTCCTTGTTGGTGGCAGTATTGGGCTGGGAAATTTAAAATGTTTCTTGTTATTATTGTTGTTGTTTCCACATGTACACAGGGGTAACACAATGACTTCACTAGCTCGACTGAAAGGGTTTCTCACACAGACAAGAGATGATGGCGCATAAATGTGCACCCCAACTAGGAAAATTGACCATAGTATCTTGGAATGTAAGAGGGCTGCATAATAAAATCAAGAGGGGGGGCTGTTCTTAGCCAAGATAAGCGATGTGAGGTAGACATCCTCCTCCTGCAGGAGACCCATCTCCTAGGTAATAAAGCTACGTGCCTCTCCAGATTTGGGTACCATACAATTAGGCTGTCTGGAAATCGGTTAAAACCGAATGTGCCCGACAGTACCCTAGTGGATGACAATCAGCTGACCCGGTGTAAACAGAGTGTCACTGATTTTCATAGATGTTGCGCCACTTGGCCATTTGATGAAGCCAAAGCATTACAAACCATCAGCCTGCCTGTGGTGGCCTGACGTGAAGGTGTCGGGGGAAAACACTGCTTTTGCACATGGGGAGCCGAGGTGCCAGAGCAACACCAGGCTCCCTGCCTGGCTCACATGGGGGGAGAGGAGCTGTTGTGGTCTGCCGGCTGTCTTACTGCGGCCGCACCCGAGTACTTCACAGGACTTTAAAAAGACCATTTACTTAACGAGGGAAAAACTGTTGTTTTAGGATAAATCTTGCTTTAAAAAGGCATTAATACGCGATTAATGGGAAAATATTGGCGTTGAGAAAGAAAAGTGGCAATTGAATATGTTTCAAATTTAAAGTCACATTGTAGGCAAGCTTCGGGGTAATAGACCGAGTGGCTAACCGCAAGCTTTTAAAACAACTGAACCGAGGATAGTACATGGCACATATGGTTTACGCTTGAAGAATGCTGTTTGCACATCAAAGGCCAAATGCGGAAAGCAAGCACTGGCTGGCTGGTTCTTTAATGAGAAGAGATTTTATCAAGCGCTGTAATGTTGTTGGAGTTGCCACACTGAATGGGTTTTAAGACTGTGAATTGCGGAAGATCACAAAATGTTAGGGTGACGCTGTGTGTCAAATGTGTTTCTCTATTTGCAAATTTATCAGCTCTGTCTGTAATGCCACACACTGTTCGATGTTTCTTAAACATTGAATTGAAACTGTGCTCCACAATGCAGTTACACACACTGCATTTTAAGAATGAAAAAGCCTGCTAGTAAAATTAACGAACTCCATGAGGCAAGACACAGTTAATAACAAAATAAACACACGCAAAGACACATTGGCAAAGATTGCATTTGAAATCAGATAAGGATGGAAAGTGCACACAATCACAGAATGTAAAGGCAATGCAGAGACTCAATCACGTTTCCTAATTTCTTAAGTCAGTTTCTCTAACCGTAATGCCAAAGCCTTGCAATAAAAGTCCATAAAGACAAAGAGCCTGAGAGTACCAAAAAGCACAGCTAACAGTGAAGTGCCTTTGGAGTACGAAGAAAAGCTCCTTGTTGTGTTATAGTAATTCGGAAATACAACCAGTGCTTCAAATCACTTGTGTAGGAATAAACCTTAGATGGCAACTTAGATGGTAAGTGCTCCAATGCTTATTATTAATTTTTATACAGTCAAATTTAGTTGAAGGCATTGCGGAAAGAATATGATTATTTGTGGCACTCCAGGAGGTTGCTATAGAATACAAATCAACAGCTGAATATAAATTAACATGAAGACAATAAAAATTCTAAATTGAATAGATCCATTGTAAGAATCAACCGAGAATGTAAAAAAATAATTTGTTATGGCAATTATTGATTCATTGAACTTTCGTATTTATTGAGCTGGAACTGTTCCCCACAATAGTCCCACGGACTGCATTTTAAGAATGAAAAAACATACTGGTATAATTAACACGCTGTGAGACACGAAACAGTTAATTACAAAATAAACACACGCACAAACGAAGTGGCACAAACTGCATTTGAAATCAACAGACCTGAAGTACATGATGTCACATTTTCAAAGTTGAAATCTCTATACCATATCCTTGCAACAAAAGTCCACATAAACAACAAAAATTATGGGGCGAAGAAACATAGCTACAAAAAAAACATGCAGTAGCAAGAAGTGCCTGCTTCTAAAAACAAGTATTTTCAATGCAATAGGTCTCGCATTTACGCAAGTTTGAGCTATTGACATTGCAAATAACAATGCCGTTTAATTTTGTTTTAGTTTTTAAAACATAAATAAAAGAGTTTGTCATTTACAATGCCAATAGGTTACACTTGCATAAATGCGAGACATATTGCATTGCAAATGCTTGTTCAATCTGAGCTGAAAAATTAAGGACAATGGAAAGTATTTCATGACTGTATGAAGCTTCTGAAATGTAGAGCAGTATACAATTTCTGAAGAAAAATGGAAAAAGCAATAATAAAATCAAAGAGTTCCATAATCACTGGTAAAACACTGTTTCAGGTGTTTTTTATGGCGCAAAAATGAGTACCCACTGAAAAGCACTGTTTTTTGAAGTATTGAAATCACTGGAAAACACTGAAAAAACACCACCAGAATTTACCAAAAATAGAAACTGAAAATAGGAAAGCCTACATACAATAATACTATTCTGGGTTTACTAAGGGTTCCTGGGTCACAGCTACCCTCATACATCGCTGCGTCCCATTAATTCCTTCCAGACACTGGCTAGACCACCAGTGTCTTTCTGCACACTGCATGGTGAACATATCAACATTGGCAGCATATATTCCCCCCGTTAGGATACACTTTTATTGACAGAATCACACGGCTCTGGGAGGAACTCCGTGAGGGTCTTACGCTGTTGGGAGGGGACTGGAATTACATCATGTCGCCCATGGACTGGTGGCGCGAATCTAGACGTGAGCCGCAAACGGGCAGATCCAAACTACATCTCCTGGCCAACACACTGGGATGGGTTGATGCGTGGCGTACCTACCATCCTTCCGAGACAGGGTATACCTTTTTATCTGTCGTCCATGGTTCGATATCACGATTAGATTATGTTTTTATACCACACAGTTACATACATCGAATATCACATATTTCTATTTTGCCCCGGGGACTGTCCGACAATTCCCCCGAATTGGATATCATTGGCCCCCGTTTCAGTGGCGTATTCCCCAAGGCCCTTACTCGACCAAGTATATCAAGAGACCCTGAGTCATGCAGTTTCAGACTATCTAGTGTCCAAAATGGCCTTGGGCCCCATCCAAGCTTATCTTGGGTAAGCCCTTAAACCCACAATCCGTGGGGTAGATACAAGTTTTCGTGCAGGGGAAAAGTGCAAACATATCGCACAATTGGTTGAATTGGAAAACCACCAGAGGTCCCTCGAAGCCCAGAACATCACTGATTACAATCCAACCATACAACGTAACTTACTTCAGGCACAACAGCCTGTGCAACAACACCCAACTATTGAAGCGCAAGAGATCTGGCTCATGTCGCAAACTAGGATCTACCAATGAGGAGACAAGTCTATCAAAATGCTCCATCGGCTGTACTAGGCTGCAAAGTCGCCCGTAGTAGTTCCAACGCTCCAGGATGCTGATGAAGCCCTGTGCTCGTCTTCCGAGGTGGTGGGTCGAGTGTTTGCAACATACTACGCCTTACTATACACAATACGGGAGCATATTTCAAGCGCCCTGATAGCCAAATTTTTAACATACATCCCCCCTCAAAAACTGGCGGACCATAGATCAACTAGATGCCCCCATAATGGAAGATGAACACTGTGTTGCAATGGCCAGCATACGCCCAGGCCGGGCTTCTGGCCCTAACGGTTTCCGGAGTGAGTTTCTTAGGTCACATATAGCTACGCTGGGCCCACATTTGCTTGGTGCTCTACCTGGTGCCCCAGAGTAAGGTATATTACCCCCGGATTGGCGTCACGCTGAGATTGTTCTGTTCCTGAAACCCGGCCGTCCTCTGGAAGACCCATCCCCGTATCGCCCTGTCTCCCTTATTAATTTTGAGCCCAAACGTCTGGGCAAAGTTCTTGCAGACCGTTTCCATAAGTGTATCCACAAGCTGATCCATCCGGATCAGTCTGGCTTCATGCCACACCGGTCTACCTGACATAACATCTGACGTGTCCACAATGCCATAGCAAAATCCCAAGAGTTGGGCCGCCCTGCGGCTAATCTACTGGCCAACATAGACAAGGCGTTCGACTCCTTAAGTTGGACATAGCTGTTTCAACTCCTTGAAGCTATTAACTTTGGCCCCGATTCCTGGCTTATGTCTGGTTACTTTACACTGACCTATCGGCCTCTGTTCGGATTGCTGGACAATCAGTCTGCATCCTTCCCTGTTGGCTGTGGCACGAGGCAGGACTGTCCCTTGTCTCCGCTATTGTTCGCCCTGGCCGTAGAGCCTTTGGCGGCCTGGTGCGGCGTGACCCACTGATCCGAGGGTTTGAGTGGTCACAGACACAACCCGACAGAATCGTACTATGCGTGGATGATGTGCTGTTTTTCATGACCAACCCGTGGTTTTCGGGACCTCGGATCCTGCAAATTCTCCGGGTATTCGGAAAGACCTCTGGACTGGATATTAATTCCTCCAAATCAGTATTTTTTCCTGTATGCTGGGATCAGGGACGCAGAACCTGGGCAGCACAGCTGTCACACGCGACGGATGTTTTTCAATATTTAGGTGTCTTCATTTCGCTCTGCCCCAAGATCTCTTGGATGCATAACATTAACTCACTCCTCACTAGTCTGCGCGATGAGACTGCAATATGGTCCGAGCCTCAGTTATTACTACACGGATGATCAGCGATCTTTAAAATGGTTTCCTTACCTCAAATATTATATCAGCTACAAAGTTTTTGATACAAAATACCCCGTGCATGGTTCGCCCAAGTCAACGCAATCCAAAATAAGTTTCTGTGGAACAAGGGTGCTATCGGGTGGCGCTGAGTACGTGCACACAGTCAACGTGCTGTGGGGGCATTGCAGCGGCGGATGTGTATGCATATTATGCAGCATCCAATCTCCTAGTTATCAATGAATGGTGATACAACTCATCCACGGAACCCGCTTTTGCTCTCGAGCATTTGGTTATGGAGGGCACCCCCTTCAGCAGCTCCTGTATAGCCATGTAAATTTGGATTTTTTGCCTCCAGCCAATAGAACGGTGGTTCAGCTCTGGAGATATACAGTTAGAAACATGGGTTGGTAGGGCCGTATGACGCAAATGACACCGCTGTGGAATGGCACGTATTTACACCCCGTAGCGGCACTGGCTGGTTTCCGCAAGTGGGATTTACTAGGCGTCTCCCACCATAGGGGATGTAATGCAGGGAACCACTCCCAAATCGTTCCAGCAGATGTGGACAGACTTCCAGCTGCACCGGACGCAATTTTATAAATACCTCCAGCTGAGACACGCCCTGACTCCTTTAATTAATTCGCTCAACGCCCTGCCAGAGTTTCACCCCCTCGATGGTCGCCTGATAATGGGAGACCTTGGAGCTCATAAGATTCACCCGATCTACCAGACTTTGACCACTCTCACCAGCACAACATTATATAAGACCAGGGGGGCAAGGGAAGAGGACTTATCTGACATGACAGACGATGACTGGACAGAAACCCTCGTCAGTCCCCGTGGTGCGGTGGTCTCTACACGCTACCACCTCATCCAATATATTTCACACGCTCCAGCCTGTGGAAGATGGGAGTCATCCAGTCCTTGTATGCCTGAGATGTGGGGAAGCAGAGGAAACTTTCCTACACATAGTGTGGAGTTGTGGCACATTGCAGCCATTTTGGCGTAAAATTGCATCCTGTCTGGGCTGGGTATTATTGTGGGATCCCATTTGACCCCAGGCTGTTTCTACTCCATGGTATGGAAGGGATTGGGAGAAATCGCTATAAGCAACATTTACTCTTCCTGGCCATCACTCTGGCTAAACGAGATATTGCCCAAATGTGGAAAGTGTCAACCTTCCAGGAATTGATGGGTGGAAGAAGGCTATGGACTGATGTATGGTAGCAGAGATTGTGGTTTTCCAGGCCTGTGGTTGCCCCAGAAGCATAGAAAAATATGGTTCAGCTGGGCGACTTACCGGGGCATAGATTTACCCCCTTACCATCCACAGACCCTCTATAGGACTGCTCCTATATCTGTACTGGACTATCGTGCAGCCCAAGTCACACAACTCTGTTGTTAACACATACTCATACCTGGATATCTTGAGCTCCGTGGAGTCTGGGACTGCCTTTGCCATGTTTCTATTGCTTTATCTGTGGGTTCTGCAGGCTTTATGTTTCTATGCACCTATTGTTACCTTTGATCAGAAATGTCTTTATAATGTACGCTGCGGGCTCCGGCCCACTACGTTCCACAAAAATCTAATAAAATATGTTTGAAAAAAACCAAGCAATATACAGTACAAACTTGGCTCAATTATAAGAACCATGATGTGTTTTTTTTTAAACTGAACTTTCATCGAATTCCCAGTCACTAGGGTTCATCTTAGACACCAACCTCACCCTCAAGAAACAAATTGCCAAAAATAAAATGGCTTGGTACCAGCTTTCTCTTCTAAAGAATGTAAAATTGGTACTTCCAAAACAATTACTTCAGAACTGCATCTGGATGTGGGTAATGATCTACTCCATGGCCTTGTAGACTCCGCGCTGAAACCCCTTAGGGGCATCCTACACACCCTCTTCACAACCACCAGCATCATTTACAAATCCATCATGACCAGCACTTCACGCTATCTTGCAGACAAGGTCATCATCACTCTTAGTTCTCTGCACACCCGCAGCCAGAACACCATCAAACTGCAGACTAAGAAGAAAAATTCAAAACATCTACCAGGATCCCTCCAACACTGCTCCAATTTAGGACAGAGTTGTAGACTCGGATCTTTAAAAAACACTAAATCGCAATACATTAATCAGCCACAACCCAGCTTACTGTCCTATTACTTGTTGACTTTAAGCTTGTCTTTGCCCACATATAGCGCTCTGCTGCCTTTTGGATAGGCTCATGCTATACTAATAGCATATTGTGAGAAATTGGGTTATTGGTTAAGCCTAGGGGATATTAACCCCTCTGAAGCAAAACCACAATCCTTCCCACCGTGAACCACAATAGCCACTAAATTAACCTGTGCCTAACTCTCTGGTAGCTTGGCACAAAACAGTCAGGCTTAACTTAGAGGCAGTGTGTAAAGTATTTAGGTAGCATCCGAACAGTAATAAAGTGAAAACACAACACAAGAAAACTCCCACACCAATTTAGAATAATAGAGCAAAATGTAATAAATAAAATGAGCCCAAAATGACATAAATCCAATCAGTAGAATGGAAGCAATGCAATTCCAAACATTTAGGTAAGTATAGTGCCTAAAACCACAAAGTGCCACTTGTGGCATCTGGTCGTGCAAGACAGGTCGAAAGTCACAAGTTCAGGCAAATTGTGATGGAGTGTGGGCCGAATAGAGGGACCAGGTTAGTGCAGCTGAGAATGATACCTTCTCAAAGTCTGATGCGAAGAGTCCAGTTTGTAGTGGGAGAGGCTGGAAAGAGCAGGGACAGCATCGCAGATGATCTTCGCTGTAGCACGAAGAGCAGGCTGGTGTCATGGATGGTCATCGCTGTAGCGTGAATATCCTATCAGGCATCGCGAACGATCATTGCTGGAGCTTCGCGTTGGCGGTCACTGTGGGTTGCCGATGCTGTAGCATGAAGTGCAGATTTCACATTGCCGGTCTTCGCTTGTGGTCGCTATAACACAAAGAGTCGGGTCCACTGGAGCTTTGCATTGGCGGTCATCGCGGGCAGCAAGATCTTGGCGTATATTGCCCAGTTCATGGTTGTAAAGAGAACAAAACTTCAAGATTTCTATCTTTTTTCACACGATGAGCTCAACTGATGCCAGCCAAGGGTCCAGGACCTGGGGAGGCACCTCTTTGGGATCAGGAACTTAGCAGAGGCCAGCAGGGCTCGGGCAGGTTCAGAGCAGAAGGTCAGCTCGGCATTTGCAAGGAGGCCTCTAGAGTTTGTTTTGCCCCTGTAGCTAAAAACAGGAGGTCAGCCACATGTTTGTTGGAGTAACTCTGCTTGGGATAAAGGGAGCAGGTCTAGTCTTCCTTCTCAGACAGCAGGGCAGACCACTCGCAGCAGGGCTCACAGCAGCGTCATTCTGCTGCCCAGGTCCCAAAATGTCTGGGATGACAAAAGGTTAATGTGAAGTCCTTTGTGAGTGTGCTGAGACAGCCTTTTTGCAGTGCAAGTGTGGTAGGTAATAGCTTTGCCCCCACCCATCCTGTAAGGCTGGCCCATCCTGACAACACCCAGCCCCCCTTTCTGACATTGCCTGGGAGAAATACACAATTGCCAATATCTAGTCATGTGAACCAGGACACAGGCTACATGTACCAAATGGTTAGGACAAGAAAAGGCCAGTTTTCTAAAAATTTGTATTTTCAGATTTGTGACTTGATATTCGACTTTACCATTAAAGAGGATATTAAAATAAAATTCTTTAAAGACAAAACACGATATTTCTACCTGTTCCCAAGCAAACTTTCACTCATTAAATTTAATAAAATAACCCAATGTTATCCTATGGAAGAGTTGGCCTAACAGTAGTGAAAAGAAATTGAGTTTTTCACTACCAGAAAATGTAAAACTTGAAAGTACATTCTCAACTTTTTAAACACAATGCACCTTGCCCTATGGGCTGCTTAGGGAATAGTCCATGGGTTACTTATGTGTATTAAAAAGGAAGGTTTAGGTCTGGCAAAAGGTTTATTTTGCTAGGTTAATATGGAAGTTTAAAACTGCACACCGGCTGCAATGGCAGGCCTGAGACATGTTTTAAAAGGACTACTTAAGCGGATGGCATAATAAGGGCGGCAGGCTCACTAGTAGCATTACAGGCCCTGGGTGCAAGTAGTACCACTATACTAGGGACTTATAAGTAAATGAAATGTGCCAATTGACTGTAAACTGATTTAACCATGCTTAAAGGAGTGAGCACAAATAAGGTAGCACTGGAAAGCCTAAAAACAAATTTCAGCAAAACAGGAGGGAAAAAGGCAAAAGGTTAAGGGAAAGACCACCCTAAGGCTGTCAGGTCTGACAGATACATAAATACATCTGAGTTTTGATGTTTCTTACCTTTTTTTCAAAAATATGAACGTAGAAGATGGATCCTCTAATTTGTCTCTAAAGACTTGTTCAATATGAGATTCTTATTGTTGCAATGAAGAGGGAGTGTGTTGCTCTGCAGAGGTGATTATACATGATGCTGTTTTGGGAGTGGCGATATTATTATGCAGTCATGGTGCTACTGAAGACTTTTATAGGATGTTCAGTTGTTGTTTTTTCGTTTCATCCATGGGTCATAAAGGTATACTATATTTTACTGCTAGGGTTAAACTAAAGAAGATATCAGTCATAATATTCACCACTGTGTTTTAATAGAATCCAAAGCTCCTGCCACGTCAATGGGGGAGATTTCCATTGCGGGTAAATTTTGCTTTTTGTCTCACCTGTACCACGGTATTGTGTAGAGCCTCTCTCATTAGTTTTGGTGTCTGTAAAGCGCACTGTCCCTTCCCTCTGGGTTGAGATGCCTGGGGCGTAGCTACCAGTGGTGCAGCCGGAGCAATGCACCGAGGCCCAGAGGTGGGAGGGGGCCCAACTACATAAGCCCCTTGACCCGATGAGGCACCTAAATAACCATGCTGGAGTTCCAAAGATGAACAGGCACTAAAGATTACTTTACATTTTATTTTTTATCTTGTAACCTTTGCGGTACGTTTCAAGACAGATCAAATGTCAGTCTAGTCTTCTGACAAATTGCGCTTATTCTTTAAACTCGGAGACTGGTGTTTACTTTTCTTTTGCTTACTGCAAAGTGTGACCATTTTTTTAAGTAAACTATGTGGAAATCTTTCTGGTGTGAAGGGAAAGACTGTAGGATGTCGTTTTCTTCTAATACACAACAACATGTAAATACCTATAAACTGTACAAATATTTCAAAATAAACAGGAAACACAAATGAAGCACCTTTTTCATTTTGGTGATGGAAATAAAGATTTGAATTGGGTCAAAACAAATCAAGACACTTTGCGTGGCAAATTACAAATATTTGTTGAAACCCAATTTCCACACATTATCATTTGCATTTGTATGTATATAGTTTTATCAGTAACATTTTACATCTGTGCAAATTTAGTGGTCATTTCAATGGAAATGACAGTGGCCATCACACCGTGCTTTCGTAATATATTTGTGACAGGGTGCTTCTAAATATACCACTGGTTACATACTACACATGTAGGAAAGTAGGAACTGCTTTCATGGTTACCACCACTTTTTGCTAGTGTTGTTCTGTTTTGTGACTAGTCTAAATGGGCTTCTGCTAATCAGGACCTCAGTCACTGTGCTTCTTCCCTAAATTCCCAATTGGCTACTGGTGTACCCATGTAAGTCCCTAGTATATGGTACTAAGGGACCCACGGCATAGGTACACCAGGGGTCTCCCATGGGCTGAGGCATGTATTATGCCACCCATGAGAACCCACTCAAATTGTGACTACAGACCTACCATTGCGGCCTGTGTAAGCTGGTGCTAGCACCACTTGCTACAGATATAAGTTTCCTTATATCTAAGGTCACTGCACTAAAAACCCATAAGTCACCCCTAAAGCAGGCTTTTCAATCCGGAAGGCAGGGTGCCAGGTAATAAGTGTGAGGGTGCCCTGCATGAGTAGGACACCCCCTACAAACTCTAGAGTCCATTTCTCTAGCCTTTGTAAGTGTGGTCAGCAATTTAATATATATAGTGGACACCTAGTTAATTACAAGATGTCTAACTATATATTGGCTGCACCAAAACCGGTGTCCAACATGTTGGAATCCTACCCCAACACCAACTCCAGTGTTGGATGTAGGATCCCATGTACTGGGGCCTCCCCTATGAAGCCTCCTGGATTCCCGGTACCAGCCTTACAGGGTCTAACAGCAAGCTAGTGTTGCTGCCAACCACAATCCGATTCTGCCCTCCTGCTGCTGATCCCAGCTCAAGCAGGGGAAGGCAGAACAATAAGTTTCCTGTCTCAGGGAGGTGTTATCACCTCCCCAGACATGACTTAGTGTATTGGGCTCGGGTCGAGCCGCTTGCCAGCGCCATCAGACTGCGTTGAAGGGCACATTTGGTGCCCTCCTTGCATACTCCCGTTTGACCCAGTTCAGGAAGCCATTGGCTCCTGCTTTGGCGCAGAACTGGGACTGGGCAAAGGACAGGGGAGTATCCTCCCCTCTGTCTAGTCCCGCCTCTGGGAGGGATCCTTGAATCGCCCCAACCTTTTCCCTAGGGTACTTAAGGGCTTACCTGTGGGTGGCTCTTGAGATTGTTGTGGGGCAAGATTTAAATCCAAAACCATTTCAACTTCTACCGTCTGGGAAGTTTGGACTTCCCCTAGAAACTGAGCCTGCACCAAGAAAGACTCCTGCTGCTCCTGGTCTTGTCATCCTGCCAGTCTTCTGCCTCATCTGTGCCTGTGCTTCATCCAGGTTCTTCTCTGGGCCTGTGGGCACCAAAGACACTAAAAGGAATCTCTCTTGGAGTGAAGGAGTCACTTCACTACATCTGCAAGCACCGCAACCAAGCTGACCGGTCTGCTGCTCCTGATGTCCTACGCACTCCGAAAGGCTCAGCAACACAGGTGATAGTTCCGCAACTCCCTCGAGGCCTGCACTGTCTTCTCAGGAAGTTTGAATCCAGTAGTATCCACCATCAGAAACGCTGGATTAGCACCCCTGTGCACTGCGTCGACGTCTGTTGCCAAGGATTGTTGACTCTGTCCTCCAGAGATCTTCAGGCTACAAGAAGCTCCAGGCTCTAGCATCTCTTCCCACCAGGATCTTCGTCCTCACTGCAGCACCTGCACCGCGGGCCTGCATCTTTGGTGAGCTGCTCGAGGTCCTCATGTGACTTCTGTGCCTTCAGCCTGTGGGTCCACCTGAGGTCGTCTTTGGCTTCAGTAGGCCCCCCTGCTTGCTCGGGACCTGTTCTGACTCTCCTGCATTTGGTGAGTCCCCTGGACCTTGCTGGTCACAACGCTGCACCTTCTTCATTTACCACGTCTGTTGCTGCTGCCAAGGCATATTGCTGCTCCCGCCTGACACCGACCCTCTGATTCTTGACTGCCAACGTGGGACAGCTTCTGAACGGCCCCTGGTCTTCCATAGCATCGCCTGGTCCTCACAGTTGCAGCGACATGGTCACCGTCATCACTCCTGCATCTTCCGTCATAGGTGGTCATTGGTCTTTTGCGCCTCCTGGTCACTTCCGAGTGGCATAGACTCTGCCCCTCTGCTTGCAGGTGCGCCTCTTCAAGAATTCATCCTTGGATTCCACTGGAATCTTTCACCTTCTTCCCACATGCATCTTGTCTGAAGTTCTCCATTATGGTCTATGACGGTTCCCGACGTCACTTCACACCTATGCACCGGCTTTCCTAGTGTAGTTATCCTGGTTCCTGGGGTATCCATGGGTGGGGTGACTCAAACCTTTCATCTATCACTGGGTTTTTTCAGGGTTCACTGGGAAGGGTCCTTCTTTTTAAAAACTTCAACTGTGACTTTCTCATTGACTTGCATTGAGTACGCGACTGTGTTTCCACTCTGCACACAGCCTCAGTACGCATGGACGTCTGCAGGGGGGGGCAAGGAGGGGTGCTTGCCCCCCCCCCCGTGGAGCGCCCCTCCTTTCCCCCCTGCCAGGGCCGGCTCTAGGGCAGTGCGCCGGTGCCATTGCACCGTGTGCTGGCTTCCTGGGGGCGCCGTGGAGTGTTTACAACTTAATTATGATTTTAAAAGCACCTGCTGCACGTTCCTTTCCTCCTGCAATTATGGGGCCTCACACAAATGTCAAGATAACTCCTGTGATTAATGTTCTTCCTGGCCAGAGATCAGAGTTTTGTGTAGTTGAGTTTTTTTTTTACTTATGTCAAGGTAGTACAGAGGGTTAATATGCCTACTGCAAAGAACGTGTACCAAGTAGATTACAGAGTGCATTTAATGTAAATAGATCAGCAGGTTACTGCTTTTAAAAGAGCCATCCTTTTGTTACTTGCAATTTATAACTTAAAGTCCTAATATAGAATAGTGAGGTATTAACTTTCATCATAGAAGTGCATACACTCTGCTAAGTAGAGCACATTGATTAATGTTGCAAAAAGGGTTAATTTGGGTAGAAATGGATTGTTATTATTAAAGAAAACCCCCAACTATGCTGTTTCTTTTTCGACTCTGAGTTTGTGCTTCTCCACACCAAGCACTCCTAAACTATACTGCCTACCAGTATGGATGACGTGTAAATCAGTGTATAGGAAATGTTACATAAGCCAAAGGACTAAAAGTGTAGGAGTCACATAAGGATGATTGATTGTCTGTGTAATGTGTGTGTGATGCAAAGTGCTCTGACATACTTTAATGGTATGAGTAGCGCTATATAACGAATTCAATGCACCTGAGAGAGAGTGGTTATGGAGAGTTGGTCACTGTTAAAGGGTGCTAGTGAGAGAATCCGTGGTGGAGGTGGTCATTGGGGGCGCCAACTAACATTGTTGCACTGGGTGCCACCAGCGCTAAAGCCGACCCTGCCCCCTGCAGACACCCATGCCACTATGCATTACACATGGTGCTCCAGCCACTGTTCCTTTCCAGCTCGCACTCTCTGTTCTAGTCTGAAGCTTCTCTGCATCCCAGGGCTCAGTAGGACAAGACGCAGGCTTCATTTTTCTGCACCGTCCCTTTGGCACTCTCTTCTAGGTGAACTCTAGACAACACCTGGAGACTCTGCTCTTTTCTAGATCCTTTTGAATACCCTCTGCACCCCCCTCCATCTTATAATTTAGTCAGAAGCGCCAGGAGACCTCAGACTTTATAGCGCTCTATGACACAAAAACACTTCATTTCCATTAGTTTTCTGTTTGTGTTATCTTTCTTGATAAATGCAACCTATTAAACCAAAAATCATCCATTGATGTCCACCATTTTATGTCAGAGTGGTGTCTATGTCAAAATATACTCTTTTATTCAAATGTGACTATTCTTTCTGCTTAGTAATTTACTTAACAGCAACTGTTCTAGGCAGTCCATCACTATAATCGAATAATTATTTGAAAAGCAAAGTCTTTTCAAATAATTATTGGATTATAGTGATGGTGGACATCAATAGATGATTTTTGCTTTAATAGGTTGCATTTATCAAGAAAGATAACGCAAACAGAAAACGAATGGAAATTAAGTGTTAGACATAAGTCAGTACAGAGGGGGATATCCAGATGGGCTAGGAAGCGTGGATGCTAAGAGGAGAGGGGCTGAGTCCATGTGTAGTAACCACTGTAGTCCAGAGCAGGGAGGAGGCGCAACAAGCAGACATATGTAAGATGTATCCATGAATAGAAATGATCATACAGCCCTTCCGAGTTTTACTCATTGAGGGTTAGAGCAACTCGTTCTGGGCACTTGCCCGCATTGCCGCAACATTACAGATTTCTCATGCAAATCAGGGATGTATTCTTTAAAAAGAATTTTTTTTTTGGTCCCTTAACGTTTTCTTCCGCCCAATGGTATAGATAGCCAAACAGCGGAAAGTTTACATCCATGTGACTGATAGGCAGGGCCACTGGAATTATGCAATTGTGCGGCAATTTTCGCATAATTGTATATTTGCTGCATAATCCAACATATGCCGCATAATCTGCAGAGTTTAAGAGAAAATGGTTTCTAGCTCAAACGGTTCAAAAGTTACTAAAAACGCAGCGACGCATGTTGCCGGGCAGTTGAAATTCCTTTGCAAAGGTTGACTGATCAACTTTCTGTAGCTTGATGCTATATTTGGGTGTTCAACTAGTACTAATGAGGTGCAACTAATGCCCAAACAGTGTTAACAAGTTTAAAAATGACAAAATGAATACTGTCACAAAATGTGCCACATAATTTGCTTTTTCTTGACGCATAATTCACTCAACCCTGCCGCTTTATGTGACCCTCCCTGCCTCATAATTACAGTGGCCCTGCAGCTAGGGTACCCCTGCTGAGTGCCTCATATTCTACTCACAGCGTAGAGTGTGATTGGTGGAGTAAGGCTGGGCCTGCCTTACCCGTGTGCTCTAGACTAAGATGCTGTGGCTGCGCTTGTGTGGTGAATGTGGCCTCAGGGAGTTCAGACCTCTGTGAGGACTGTAGACTGACAAAGTGAGGAAAGCACCTGGCTGCCGACGGCAGAGCCACTTTTTGCAGCTACCTCTCACCACTGGCGGGCCCCAAAACTAGAGCAGTTCCTCATACACACTTAAGGGTCACCCAACCTGTGCACTAGAGTCTGAGCCCGCGCTGTCGTCAAAATGAGACGGTCAGAGAGAGAAAACAGTAAAACTCGGGGAGTCATGCAATGACACAGAAATGAGTATGCAAACATAACACAAACTCAGCGTAGCAGGTGCTTCTGAGTAGACTGGGGAAGTTATTTCCATAGCATCATGCCAAAAAGATTTCTGCATTCCTCACCTGCACTAAGTTACTATCTGGTGACGTCAGAAACAAGGGGTTAGTGGGGCAGCGATGACCAAGCAGTTCGAACTTCCACTCGGACCAAATTTTAGAATTGCCATACGTGCTCCAAGACTGCTTGAGCTTAATAAAGGTAACCAAGTTAAGTATCACCAGTACAAGGGGTAAATGTAATTTATGAGGTATAGAGTAAAAATGCTTGTAGAAATATCAGTTTCATTTTCATGTATCATCCCCTTCCCTAATTACCAAAAATACAGTACAAAAGTTCAAGAATCCATAATTAGATACTTTGTAACGCAACAAAAAATTCCATCCTTCCATCTTTTTTCAACTTTGGGCTGAATCTCTTTTTCTGTCCATCTGTTCACAGTTGTTCCTAATTACAGTAAAGCATTGTAAATGACCATAACACGTGTTTTTATTTTTGTATACATTTGACACAGGCAGCCAACTAAATAGCCAGTAGGTGCTTAGAAGAATGTAGGGTCTAAATGTAGTGGTTGTGAGATTTGCATAATTGAGGACCCCTATTCTAAGATCCTTCGCATACATAGACCTTCTAGGCAGGGTGCGCCTAGAAGTTGTAACTAACACTCCAAACCTCAGGACAGGAAGATTTCCAGGATAGCACAGGTACTGGTCAATCAATCAATCAATCAATCATGCCATTTGTATAGCGCACTACTCACCCGGGAGGGTCTCAAGGCGCTTGGGGGGAGGGGTATGCTACTGCTCGAACAGCCAGGTCTTGAGTTGTTTCCTGAAGGCGAGATGGTCCTGGGTCAACCGAAGGTGGATGGGGAGGGAGTTCCAAGTCTTGGCAGCCAGGTAAGAGAAGGATCTTCCTCCGGCGGTGGCTCTTCGGATGCGTGGTACGGCTGCGAGGGCGAGGCTGGTGGACCGTAGCTGGTGGGTGGGCGTGTAGAAGGTCAGATGATCGTTGAGGTACTTGGGGCCCAGGTCGTGGAGAAACTTGTGTGCGTGGGTGAGGAGCCGGAACGTGATCCTCTTGTCGACGGGGAGCCAGTGCAGGTTCCTCAGGTGGCTGGAGATGTGGCTGCGTCGGGGGACATCCAGGATGAGTCGGGCGGAGGCGTTCTGGATGCGCTGGAGTCTTTTCTGTAGCTTGGCTGTGGTTCCGGCGTAGAGGGCGTTTCCGTAGTCCAGTCGGCTGGTGACGAGTGCCTGGGTGACAGTCTTCCTGGTCTCGGTCGGGATCCAGAGGAAGATCTTGCGAAGCATACACAGGGTGTTGAAGCACGATGAGGAGACGGCGTTGACTTGTCTGGTCATCGAGAGGGAGGGGTCCAGGATGAAGCCCAGGTTGCGTGCGTGGTCGGTTGGCTTGGGTGCGGTGCCCAGGGCTGGGGGCCACCAGGAGTCGTCCCAGGCGGAGGGCGAAGATCCTAGGATGAGGACTTCCCTCTTGTCCGAGTTCAGTTTCAGGCGGCTGTCCTTCATCCACTCGGCGACGTCTTTCATCCCTTCGTGTAGGCAGGTTCTGGCGGTGTTGGGGTCTCTGGTGAGGGAGAGGATCAGCTGGGTGTCGTCGGCATAAGAGATGATGTTGAGGTTGTGCTGGCGTGCGATGGCTGCGAGAGGTTTCATGTAGATGTTGAAGAGGGTGGGGCTGAGTGAAGATCCTTGCGGGACGCCGCAGATGACTTCGGTGGCCTCAGAGCGAAACAGGGGGAGGCGGACTCTTTGTGTTCTTCCGGCGAGGAACGAGATGATCGACTCCAGTGCCTTCTCTTGGATACCGATGTTGCTGAGGCGCTGGACTAGGGTGCGGTGGCAGACCGCGTCGAACGCAGCGGAGAGGTCCAGGAGGATGAGGGCCACTGTTTTCCCCCTTGTCGAGCAGGGTCCGGATGTCGTCGGTGGCTGCGATGAGGGCAGTCTCGGTGCTGTGGTTGGCTCTGAAGCCGGACTGCGAGGGGTCGAGGGATCCGTTCGTCTCGAGGAAGGCAGTCAGCTGTCTGTTGACGATCTTCTCGATGACTTTAGCAGGAAAAGGGAGGAGCGAGATGGGGCGGAAGTTTTTGAGATCGGTGGGGTCCGCTGTAGGTTTCTTCAGAGGGCGCTGATCTCGGCGTGCTTCCAGCTCTCCGGGAAGGTGGCGGTGTTGAAGGAGGCATTGTTGATGTTCCGGAGTTGGGGTGCGATGGTGGAGTCGGCCTTGTTGAAGATGTGGTGTGGGCAGGGGTCGGTCGGTGATCCGGAGTGGATGGTGTTCATCGTGCGGGCTGTGTCTTCGGTGGTCACCGTGGTCCAGGTGCGAAGGGTGGCGGTGGGGGGCATTGGTTCGACGGTTGGGTGCGTGGGTGGGGTGCCGAAGCTGTTGTGGATGTCGGCGATCTTGCGGTGGAAGAACGAGGCGAGGGAGTCGCAGAGGTCTTGTGGCGGAGTGATGTCGTTGGTGCCGGTGCTGGGGTTGGAGAACTCCTTGACGATAGTGAAGAGCTCTTATCTGTCGTGGGCGTTGTTGTCCAGTCGTTCCTTCAGGGATTTCTTCTTGGTGGTGCGGATGAGCTGGTGGTGCTTGCGGGTAGCGTGTTTGAGGGCGGTCATGTTGTCGGTGGTCCGGTCGAGGAGCCAGGCTTTCTCGAGGGTGCGGCAGGTCTTCTTGGAGTCCTTGAGGTCGTCGGTGAACCAGGATGCCTTCTTGCTTCTGGGTCTGCTGGGAGGGTTCTTTAGTGGCACGAGGTCGTCGGCGCAGGCGGTCAGCCACTGTGTGAAGTTGCGGGCTGCTTCGTTGGGGTCCGTTGTGTTGGCGGGTGGGCTCTGGCTGAGGGAGGTGGTGAGCTGGTCTGCGGTGAACTTGCTCCAATTCCTGTGAGGTACCTGTTGCGGGTGGTGGTAGGTCGTGGATCTTTTGAAGCTGAAGTGGACGCAGCTGTGGTCGGTCCAGTGGAGTCCGGTGGCGTGGCTGAAGGTGATGTACTTGCTGGAAGAGAAGACGGGATCAAGCGTGTGGCCGGCGTAGTGGGTGGGGGTGTTGACCAGTTGCTTGAGTCCGAGGTTGGCGAGGTTTTCCAGCAGGGCGGTGGTGTTGCGGTCCTTGTTGTTCTCAAGGTGGAAGTTGAGGTCCCCGAGGAGGATGTAGTCAGTGGAGGGGAGGGCGTGCGGGCTGATGAAGTCTGTGATGTCTTCGCTGAATTGTGTGCGTGGTCCCGGGGGTCTGTAGACGAGGGTGCCTCTGAGGGTCGTCTTAGGGTCGGTGTGAATCTGGAAGTGGAGATGTTCGGCTGCAGCGAAGGAGTCGTTGGCGTCGGTCGTGATGGGGATGGTGTTCCTGTGGACGATGGCGATGCCACCTCCGGTCTGGTTGATGCGGTCCCTCCTGATGATCTTGTACCTGTCCGGGATGGCGATGGCGATGTCGGGTGCAGAGGAGGCGTTCATCCAGGTTTCCGTGAGGAAGGCGACGTCCGGTGATGTAGCGTCGAGGAGGTTCCAGAGTTCCACGGCATGTCTGTGGACGGAGCGGGTGTTGATCAGGATGCACTTGAGGTGGTTGCTGCTGGTGTTTGTCTTGGCGGGTGCGGGGCAGGTTCGGAGGCAGGTGAACTTGCAGGTGCAGCAGGTGAAGGGTCCGTGGGTGCGTCTCGGGGTGGCTCGGCAGCAGGCGTGGGTCCGGCCGGCATTGAGTGCGTTGAGAGTGGCGGCGTCGTAGGTCAGTCGGGTCGTCTTGCCTCGGCGGGGAGGGCCAGGGGTCCTGGCGCTGGGCGTGGGCCAGGCGCGGACGGGCGCAGACGGGCTTACCTTTGGCGCACCTTCGGCGCTCAATCGGTGCTCCCGCTGTGCACGTCCGCTGCGCGGTCGCTCTGGGAGTGTCATAAGTAAGGAGCCGGGAGGGAGGAGCAGCTGGGTGGCGGGAGCGGGGCGGCGAATGGAATCACAGGGGTTGGGGCCGCAGGGAGGCAGCGGCGGGAAATTCCAAGAAGCAGCGGGCAGCGGGAAATTCCCAGGAGCAGCGGGAAATTCCCAGGAGCAGCGGGCAGCGAGTGAAGGAATCTGCAGGCAGGAGACGGCAAAGGCAGGCAGGAGCGGCAGCAGTGAGTGGGGCGACCAAGCCCTGTGGAGGGCTGAGCGGTCACACTCTGTGGTCCCCTACGGTCCCCTTAAGTAAGGAGCCGGGAGGGAGGAGCAGCTGGGTGGCGGGAGCGGGGCGGCGAATGGAATCACAGGGGGGCGGGGCCGCAGGGAGGCAGCGGCGGGAAATTCCAAGAAGCAGCGGGCAGCGGGAAATTCCCAGGAGCAGCGGGAAATTCCGAGGAGCAGCGGGAAATTCCCAGGAGCAGCGGGCAGCGAGCGAAGGAATCTGCAGGTAGGAGGCGGCAAAGGCAGGCAGGAGAGGCAGCAGTGAGTGGGGCGACCAAGCCCTGTGGAGGGCTGAGCGGTCACTTCGGGTCGAGTACCCGAAGTAAAGAGCAGCACAATGGACTACTTATTAAAACTACGTTGGTGCCCTGAGGATAGGAAATGTTGAGCCTTGATTCCTGTTAGAAGCCTCTGGCAAGCTAGTTGGTTTGTAGCGCTAAATATTCAGCTTGTTCCTTTTCCACTTGAAATGCCTTGGTTGGGAAAAATGCGCTCCTCAGGGGCTTCCTTGCTTCCACTGGCCCCTCTGCTGCCTTCTGCTTGTCGAATCCAACAGTAAGTTAACCTAGAAGCGCAGCAGGTGCTTCAAGTACCTCAGGTTTGTGAGGGCACCAATCAGATGTTCCAGGGTCAGTGGCGCGCACAAAAACCCTTCCCAGTGTAACTGGAAACCGAGAAACCAGCTGATCACAACATGTAAAAAGGCTGTTGCATACTAGAGCGCTGGTGGTTGCCGGGTCGATGAGGGGGCTAGCTTTGCAGGAACAGGGTGTGGGTCTGACGGAAACCATCTCCCTATTGTACTTCTCAAATGTTTTAATGAATATCATGTATTCATCATATGTATACTGAAAAATAATTTTTATCGCCTTTTAATCAGTTTGTCAGTGAATCATTTCGTGACACTTTTACACAACTTATTAAATTGAAATTTCTGTGCTAATCTAGTACCATATCATTTATTTAATTAATTTGTCACTTAAACTCTTGCCAGTGTTTTCGTGTTGCCTGGGTGTTTTATTTTTCACAAATTATTTGCCCTGACCCAGGAATTCTATCCTTATCAGGGGGTCCTTGTTTTTTACATACTTTATTGTTTTCATGACACCGCTGGTTTCTCCAGTTGCTGCTGTTTGTTCGCGATGGGTCAGGTTCTTGGGTCTTGTGAAAGGCGCCCTTCGGCTGCTTTGTAGTGCTAAGAAGTGTAAGTTTCTTCAGTTTACACCAGGTTCCCCGCGGAGCGCCTGCCTCTTGCTCTAGTATTGTTTTTGTCCTCAGGTTGTCCCCCCCATTCTCACCTCTCTGAGAGCCAGTGCACCCTTTGACCCTCTACCTGCCCGCCCACCCCTTCTCCGCCTCTTCTTCCAGTTCACACCTTGGTGCTTTCACACTTAACGTCACCTCCAGCTCGCATTTTCAGAGAGGGCCCCGGGCTTCCTATCACCGACATGAAGAGGAGGAAGAGAGAGGGGGGACAGAGGAAGACTTGGTGGGGTCGGGGAGACGGATACGGTGGGGGTGAGAGTGAACGTAGAGGGGGAGAGAAAAAGAGAGAGAAGCAGTGGGTAAAGAGAGACTGCGGTTCACTATTAACGTGCCAAATTCACACCTGACCCCCTCTCAGATGCTGCATTTCATGAGCGGCGAGTCCAGGATTTTCAGGCAATGAAACCGATATGAGACTGACTCTGAGGCTGCTGGGCCTCATGGCTTCCTGCCTCCTGCTAGTGATTCATGCCACATGACACATGCAGGCTCTGCAGTGGGACCTGAAGTACAAGTGGGCCCAGCTTTGGGGGAATCTCACCGACCTCGACCGCATTTCGGAGGGAACTGTGTGAGATGTGCAGTGGTGGCTGACAAACAGCGAAATGGATTACAGACAGACCCCTCTCCCTTCCCCGACCAGATCTCACAGTAGTGACAGGTGCGTCACTCCTGGGATGGGGCAGCCATCTGGGAGAGGTGGGCATCAGAGGACTCTGATATCTGGCGGAAGCCGGGCTCCACATCAACCCGTTGGAGCTTTGTGCAATCCGATTGGCCCTGAAAACCTTCTTACCAGCTCTCAAGGGAAGGCTGGTTCAGATGTGCACGGACCACACCACCGCCATGTGGTACTGCAACAAACAAGGCAGGGTGGATTAGTGAACTCTGTCAGGAGGCACTGCGCCTCTGGATTTGGCTGGAACAACAAGGCATATCCCTGGTGGTTCCACACGTGGCCGGTTCCCTGAAAGCCAGGGCGGACAAACTCAGCCATCTGTGCCTAGCAGATCACAAGTGGCATCTCCATCCGGAGGTAGTGCAAGGTCTCTTTCAGAGGTAGGTAGAGCCTTGGTTAGATCTGTTATCCTTCGTCAAGAACACGCATTGTCAGCGGTTTTGCACATTGGTGTTTCCCAGGCGGCTCTCGCTAGGCAACGCTTTTCATCTCGAGTGGAGCTCAGGCCTCCTTTACGCCTTTCTGCCCATTCCACTCTTGTCCAGAGTGCTCAAGAAGATATGGGGTGACTAGGCATAGGTCATTCTTGTGGTTCCGGACTGGGCACGGAAAGTCTGGTATCCTGAGCTTCTGCAAATGAGCATTGATCCTCCAATTAGGCTGCCCCTTCGGGAGAATCTTCTGTTACAGCAGCAGGGTAGTGTCCTCCACCCACAACTGTCAACCCTCCGCCTCCTTGCATGGAGATTGAGCTGCGACAGTTGATAGCATTCGACCTTCCTTCAGAAGTTTGTGATGTTATTCTGGCAGCCAGCCGTCCCTCCACTAACTCGATATACGCCTGCCGATGGCAAAGGTTTTGTAAATATTGTACAGAATGGTCTATTGACTATTTGTCTGCAACCCTTTCTGACATTCTCCTTTTCTTCCTATCTCTTGCCCAGAAGGGCTCTGCTCTGGGCACTCAGAAGGGCTACCTTTCAGCCCTTTCTACGCTACCGCGGTTGCCAGACAAACTGTAACTATTCAAGTCTCCTAGTGTACATATATTTCTAAAGGAGCTTACACATTTATTTTCCCCTTCACCACACTGCAGTGGGACCTTAACTTGGTCCACACTTATCTAATGTGTGCACCATTCCAGCCACTGCACAATTGCCCCATCTGGCTTCTCACCATCAAGGCAGCCTTTTTAGTGGCAATAACTTCTGCCAGGAGAGTGAGTGAGCTGGAGGTGCTCTCCTATCAGCCTCCTTACCAGACCGCCTTTCCAGACAAGGTAGTGGTCCGCACTAGGGCTTCTTTTTTGCCTAACGTTGTGACACCTTTCCACCTAGGGCAATCTGCCACGTTGCCTACCTTCTATGCTCCTCTGCATTATTCTTAGGAAGAAGAGTGTCCCTAAAAGAGCGCCATCGTTCTACCTTGACCACACTAAAGAGTTCCGGTGGACGACCAACTCTTTGTGGGTATGTTGGAGCGAAAAAGGGACGTGCTGTACAGAAGATGACCATCTCATGATGGGTTGTCCTCTAAATTAAGATCTATTATGCTTTGGCAAAGAAGGTTTCAGAGCTCATTCCAACAGGGCTAAGGCAGCCACCACGGCACTCCAGCATGGTGTCCCAGTTCATGACATCTGTCAGGCAGCACAGATTGCCAAGCCCGAACAATCAGGTCCATAGGGAGGGCCTCTTTGGCAGTTCTGTCCTACAGGACATTCTGGTTTTAACTTTTCTGCGGTCCATCCTCCGGGGATGCTATTGCTTGGGTATCTGTTAACAGGCAAGGAGTCTGCAGCTAGATGGCTCTATCAGATGGACGAGTTAGTTACCTTCAGGAACGCCTTATCTGGTAGAGACGTGATCTAGCCACAGATTCCTTACCAACCCACCTATCCTCCCCGCACTGCGGATCAGTTCTTCATGTCAGGGCTGTTCCCCTTCGGGCCATAGTTCTTTAAACATACCACTCTCAGTTTACTTCATGGTGTTGCACTCCTGGCATGGAAATTCGAGAAAAGTACTGACATCAGCGTGCCGATGTGGCGCCTATATAGACAATGCGGACGTCACAACAACAAACTTGACGCCATGCGATGTCACGCGTAGTGGACCGATCCCACGTACCAGCGCATAGGGGTACAGCTAAGAAAAATCTTCCGGATCTAGCCTGATGCCTGGAACTTCCCATGTAAGGAATCTGCAGAGAGATCATTTCTCTACCAGATAAGGCATTACCAAAGGTAAGTAACTTGTCCTTCTGTGCCTGGAATAAGCTCAGATGCTGCTAGTGTGATACCTGTTTTGTATGTGAGGTTATCTTAGCTTGCACTGCTGATGAACATAATATACCTGTGCCACTTCTGAGGAGAACGTACACTGCTGTCAAATGCTGCACATTGTGCATATGTGTTTACGCACAGTCTTGGACTGCTGCTGCAGACGCTGTCAATGTTCGGTGCATGTGAGGGAAGCTTCCATTGTTTCTGACCAGACCCGTATGTGTTCTGTGGTTAGTGGAAAGTGTGTATTCCTGCCAGGTGCTGTACCTGTTTTTTGTGCAGAAATCTTGCTATGCATATGAGTCAAGCTAGCACCTGAGTGTGGTCCCTTACACCTGTACCAAAACTGAAATGCTGCTTGTTCTTTCTATCTAAGAGATGTGTTAAATTGTCTGTCCAGTGCCACACTTGTTCTATGTCTTTGAGGGAAGCATGCAGTGGCCCTGCAATACTTCACTTGAGCCATGTCTTTGAAGGAAGCTTGCACTGGCTTGGAGTACCACACTTGTTCCATTTCTTTGAAGCAATTGTGTACTGGCCCTGAGTACCACACTTGTTCTATGTCTTTGATGGAAGCTCTCACTCGCCCTGCAGTACCACATTTGTTCAATGCCTTTGAAGATAGCTTGCACTGACTGGCCCTGCAGTAGTATACTTGGGCCATGTCTTTGAAAGAAGCTTCCACTGTCTGGCAGTGCAGTACCACACTGGTTTCATGTATTTCAGAGACGATTGTGATGCTCTTGACCAGTGTGCTATGTCTTATGCGTGTGGACCGAGGACTCCCAGTTCTCCTGTGCTCTGTCTATTTCTGTGTGTTTTAGGTCTGACCAAAGACTATTTTAGCTGTCTCACCTGCCTGTTTTCTCAAAAATGACACATAATCTTGCTTACAAAAAATGGACTTTAGGTTAACCCACTTCAGTAATACATCAGAGTGACATTCACATATTAGTTCAGTCCTTCTGAGCAACATACATACAATTGGGCAGTGGATTATCCCTCTTTGGCCATTGGCTTTGTTTGCAATGTTTGGCTCTGCCTAGTAGACAACCGCTGGTCTTTAGGATGTCATTTAGTCTGAGTAACAGTGTTTTGCCTGCTTACTCTGTGTTACTCAGCATAAAGAGAAGTGTGACCTTAGGAGATATTTCCTTTAGTTCATCCCTCATTCTCTCACCTGGAAATGCACACAGGTGCCAATTGAGTAATGCTGTGCTGCCACTGCTTTTGGACCACAACTGTCTCATGCAGAGCACCAAGCGCCACTGCTGATAGCTTTAAAAACATGCCACCTTCTTGAAACCATATCCTGCATACTCAATAATTTTTTTTCTCAAAACTTTCTTTTTGAGTTTTTAGAGATTACAACAATCAATCAATCAATGCATTTGTAGAGCGCACTACTCACCCGTGAGGGTCTCAAGGCGCTAAGGGGGTGGAGGGTGGGGGAGTGCTGCTATTGCTCAAACAGCCAGGTCTTGAGTAGTCTCCTGAAGGTCAGCAGGTCCTGGGTCTGTCGCAGGTGGATGGGGAGGGTGTTCCATGTCTTGGTGGCGAGGTGGGAGAATGATCTGCTGCCGGTGGTCTTTCGGTGGATGCGTGGAACGGTTGCGAGGGCGAGGTCAGCAGAGCGGAGCTGGTGGTTCAGGGTGTAGAAGGTGAGTAGTTTGTAGAGGAATTCTGGTCCGGCGTTGCGGAGTGTCTTGTGAGTGTGGGTGAGGAGCTTGAAGGTGATCCTCTTGTTGACGGGGAGCCAGTGCAGGTCTCTCAGGTGGGCAGTGATGTGGCTGTGGGGGGGGGATGTTGAGGATGAGGCGTGCGGAGGTGTTCTGTATGTGTTGAAGTTTTTTCTGGAGTTTGGCCGTGGTTCCTGTGTAGAGGGCGTTGCCGTAGTCCAGCCCGTTGCTGACGAGGGCCTGGGTGACCGTCCTTCTGGTTCCGGTGGGGATCCATCTGTAGATCTTGCGAAGCATGCAGAGCAGGAGGAGGAGACGGCGTTGACTTGCTGAGTCATTGAGAGTGATGAGTCCAGGGTGAACCCCAGGCTGCGTGCATGGTCGGTGGGTGTTGGTGCAGCTCCCAGCGCGGCCGGCCACCAGGAGTCGTCCCAGGCAGATGTGGTGGAGCCGAGGATTAAGATCTCCATTTTGTCTGAGTTCAGTTTCAGGGGACTGTTCTTCATCCATTCAGCGACGGCCTTCATTCCTTCGTGGAGATTGGTTTTGGCGGTGGCGGGGTCCTAGGTGAGGGAGAGGATCAGCTGGGTGTCATCGGCGTAGGAGAGGATGTTGAGGCTGTGTGATCGGATGATGTTGGGGAAAGGTGCCCTGTATTTTTTTTAAACCATATTTTATTGCCATTTGATTATTGTCAATACATACAGTCGTTTGTACGTTCTGAGCTGGTTTCAGGTGTACACACCGTATCAGTAACATTCACTGGTATACAATTGTCAATAACCCTTAACAACAAAACTCTCCCCCCTCTGCCCTTGAGTTGCATGCTAATAGGTAGGTTGTGGTGATGACGTATTAACGGGTGGTCGTTTGCGAAGTCCCTAAGAATCGTGTGCCTTCATGCTATACCTTCTCGAGCGATGCCATGTAGACGTTAAAAAGAGTCGGGATGAGGGATGATCCTTGGGGTACGCCGCAGGTGATCTTGGTTGCTTCGGAACGGAAAGGAGGGAGGCGGACTCTCTGGGTTCTGCTGGTAAGGAAGGAGGTGATCCAGTCCAGTGAGTTTGCGGTGTTGGCGGCTGTCGGAGGGGTCTGGGTGTTGAAGCTGTCGTGGAAGTCTGTGATCTTGCGTTGAAAGAAGTTTGCTAGGAAGTCGCAGACGTCTTGCCACGGCGGGATGTCGTTGGAGCTGGAGCTGGGATTGGCGAGTTCCTTCACGATGATGAAGAGCTCTTTGCTGTTGTGCACATTGTTGTTGATGCGTTCCTTGAAGGAGGTCCTTTTGGCGGTTCAAATGAGTTGGTGGTGCTTGTGGCAGGCGTCCTTGAGGGCAGCGTGCTTGTCCAGTGTCTGTTCGTGGCACCACTTCTTCTCAAGTCTTCAGCAGGTCGGCTTGGATACCTGGAAGTTGGTGGTGAACCAGCTGGCCCTAAACAGTCTTGTTGGCTTGTTGGCTTTTGTGCAGTTATCACAATTGAACTTGCAGCTTACAGAAATGCTATTCAAAAAATCAGTTTCTAAACATTCTCAGGTGTCTTCAATAAAAACCTCAATTGTCAAGTAACTGCAACACAAGATTCTCATCAGTCCTTCTGTCACCCCCCCTTCCTCTTTCCCCCTTATAAAAAAAAGGATAAAATGGAACAAAAATCTAACAACTAAAGGGACATGAGCAAAATAACACAGATAGTGTGCAGCGGTGACCACAGCATGTGGAAGGAGGGATCTACATAATCAGAGCTTGCATCCAACTGGTATTTAGACCGTCGTATAATCCGCTCCTCAGGGCCTCTATTAGTATTGGAACAAGTGTAAAGCTTGTATTCGTGTCGGGTAGGCGTATAAGGGCAATCCCTGAGAAAGGTAATGAACTAAGTAGCCCCATACATATTGAAAGTTCTTAAAGGTGTCCGATAGGATATCTCTCATGTGTTCCATTGATAAAGCCTGCCATGGGCGAGCGTGCCATTGTATTATAGAAGGGGCATCTGTCCTCTTCCATGCGCCTGCCACTGCCATCTTCGCCGCTCCAAAACACAACCTCAATCATTTTTTATTGTTTGAAGATGGCAAACCAGTGCAAAACTTTACTTTGTACGTTGTTTTATTGAAGCACATGCTCTCCACATTTTGTTGCCATATGTTTTCTTTTGTTTTTCGTTCTTTCTTATAGCATATGCTTGCACTATAAAGAAAACCACCACCTTGTATTTTAGAAGGCAAGTTGGGACTTTTTTTTACGTCAAGGCTTTTCCCCCGCAAAAGTTCACAAATATCCAACTCAAATAGTCCGCAGTGCTGGTCCAAGTGTGGGAAATTAGATAACATCAGTGGACATTCAGGCTTCTATGTAGGTTACTTCAAAAGCTTTGATTTACACAAATGTAAGTCTCACCAACAAACATTGAGAAGGGATTGCCATCATTCACAAAGAAAATATCCACTGCACCAGCGAGACAGAAGACAGCATCCAGACCATGGAACACCTCAACTTCAAGTTCCAAACAGATGGAAAAACCGCCATCAGAGGCACCCTTGCCTCTAAACCCCCTGGACAACGCCCCAGCTTTTGCATAATCATCCCTGACTTCATCGACCCTATCGCCATTGACCCCAAGGACTACATCTTCCTTGGAGATCTGAATTTTTCACCTTGATTACCTCAACAACACCAACACTGCCAATAAAATCGGACTCACCCAACTTATTACCGACCCCATCCACAATGCAGGACACATGCTGGACCCCATCTTCACCTCCAGCAACAGGGTCAAGTACAGCCAAGTCATCTAACTCACCTGGAATGACCACAGCATCTTACACTTCAACATCTCAAGCCCTGCATCTCCACCACTGAGCCACCCAGCACCCTCCACCGCAATTAGAGCAAATTATCAAAGAGCCAATGGACCGACGCCCTCAACACATCATGCCCTAACATTGCATCTAACCTGGACCAAGCTGTCAAAAACTTCAACTCCTGGATCACTAACTGTGCTGACATCATCGCTCCCATCAAGACCAGCAGACACAGGAGATTCACGAAGCAAGCAAAACTGAGAACAGCAAAATGCCACTGCAAAGAAAGAAAATAGTCCACAAGCCAGGACACCTCAGAAAGGACCCCCTGAAGACCTTCCTCAACCTCTACCACCGGCTACTGAGAGAAACTGGGAGGAAAGCCATGGCCGACCGCATCGAGTCCAGTTCCAACCGCAGCAAAGATGTCTTCAACATTGTCAGAGAGTTTTCCAATCCCGCAGCCACAGAAAACAGCATCACCCCCACCCAAGAACTGTGTGACAGACGCAATTACTTTTTCAAAAACAAGATCACCAACATCTTAAATAACTTCAAACCCCAGTCCACGTCCTCAGATTTCCTTCACACACTCACTGAAATCAACACGCACCACCGACCCATCCAGGGCACAAGTCTGGGGTACAGGTTGGTCCACGGCATCCACCCACTACTTTCACAGGGTGGACGCTGTCCCCCCCCAAGCCAAGAAGTTGGGCCACTCAGAAATATGGTGAACTTGTGGGACACGTTCAGCAGTGTATGTACGTTGTCTGCTTTCAATTCCCAGCAGCAAAGTGCAGGCAGCAAGGGAGCTTTTTTTCACCTCCAGCTGGGTCGCAGTTAAGGGGCCATCTAACCTCCTTTTGTGTTAATACCCTGACTGGAGGCGGCCCGGAACCTCACACTTAAATGTAAATGCCACGGAGAGGAAACAAAGGCACAGGGCTTGTTATCTCTCCACAGGTACCTAAGGGAGGCATGCTTTTGCTTTTGTTCAGCCCCTGTATATTAGAGATGTATGCACTCTAAGACTGTCTGATGTGTTGGTCTGTCCCAGTATTTACACAAATAACAATTTCAATGGCACTGTTTTATTTCTTTAACAGCTCTACACAACTCATGCAGGGTGTCAGAGCTCTTTATGTAACATACACATTATACATTGATAATAAATCATGTACATGTGTAAATCAATGTACAAGATGAGTTGCATGAGACAGGGTTACAAGGTGTAGGAGTCACATGTCCTTCATAGGTCACTGTGCTATATTGCAAGGATTACAATTTATGAACAGCAGGAAACAAACAGATCTCTGTGTTAAAAGCAGTAACCCACTTTACTATCTACATAAAATAAAAATCTGTCATATGCATGTTACGTGGTGTGATTTGCAGGAGACACATTAACCTTATACTACTTTGATTCAAATCTGGGACTTCACAAAACACAGATCTCTCCAACAAATGAGTTAAACTCCAGAGTTATCTCACCATTATTACTATTCCCTGAGATTTGCTGGGCACCTTTACAGCAGATGCCTTGCCCAATAAAATATTTTAAAATGTAGACTTTGCAACCAATAAGTATAACAGATCTACTGCCATGCTTCTCCTTGTTACCCATTACTTTGTGGAACGCATAAAAAAATAAATGTATTAGTTGAGGCCCAGATTTTGCATCAGGATTGCACCACTTTTTTGGCACCACCTCAACACCAAATCTCAATTGTTAAATCTCATAATGCGCTTAAATGTTCTTATATACCTGAAAATCATATGTGTGAGGTCTTAATATCTGATATCACTTCTTGTGATTTCACTCCCAGTGAGGTCACGTGCAATGTCATGCGTCGTGACATCATGCATTGTGATGGCACGCATCATGATTTCACTTGCATACTGCCTAAACTGGTTAGTCCCCCCACTTCTCTTTTTAAGGACCTGTGCCCTGGACCTATCTGAATCTAGAAAAAGAGTCATGCACGCCCTCATCAGTAGCAGACTGTACTAGGACAACACTTTCTACGCCAGAATCAACAAGAAACTACTTTGCAAACTCCAGACCATCCAGAACGCCACAGCAAGACTAATCCTAGACATCCCCTGTCACAAGCACATCACCTAGCACCTACGTGATCTCCACTGGCTCCCCTTCGAAAGAAGAATAACCTTCAAGCTCCTCACACACGCATACAAGGCCCTCCACAACATCAGACCAGCATACCTAAACATCCGCCTCTCCGATCAGCTGACCTCTTTCTGGCCACCATCCCACGCATCTACAAGACCAGAATGGGAGGAAAATCCTTCTCCTACCTGGCAGCCATGGCCTAGAACAACCACTCCCTCCACCTCCAGCAAGTCCCTACACTACTCCAGTTCAGGAAGGACCTCAATACCTGACTCTTCAGATGATCCCAGCACGCAACGGAGCCACTCCCTCCCACTCCCCCAGCGCCTTGAGACCAACACAGGTAAGTAGCTGCACTTTACCAACCCTGATTGACTTACGTCACTGGATCAGCTCACTCACAGGACACCACCCCCATCAGGAACTCCTTTCACTCGGGAGCCCCCACTGACCCCTGCCCGCACCAGATTTTCAACCTCTGAAGCTGCAGGATCAGCAGTGAGCTCATCACCCTCTTCAACTCCTCACTTGCCACTGTCCCCTTTCCCAAAGATTGGAAACATGCAAAAATCAATCCACTCTTCAAGAAACAATCCTATGACTCAAGCAAACTCACAAACTAGTGCCCGTCTCCCTTTCCCGGCAAAGTCCTGGAAAAAGCCATCAACCGACAACTCACTAAATAGCTGGAGCAGAACCATCTCCTAGACACCTCCCAACCTGGATTTAGTGCCAATCACACCTCAAGACTGCATTCATTGCAGCCACCGATGACATCAGAGCCCTCCCCGACTAGGGAGAAACGCCAGCTCTGATCCTCCTTGACCTCTCAGCGGCCTTGACACTGTATCTCATTGCACCATGATCAGAAGACTGCATCACATCAGTATCCAAGGGAAGGCCCTCAAGTGGATCACCACCTTCCTCACTGGAAGAATGCAGAAGGTCTGGCTATCTCCATTCACCGCTGAGCGCAAGGACATCATCTGCTGTGTCCCTCAGGGATCCTCCCTCAGCTCCACCCACTTCAAAACCTACATGACCGCCTTGGCCAACATTGTCAGATCCCACGGACTAAACATAATATCTTACGCAGATGACACCAAGCTCATCCTCTCAGAAGATCCAGCCACTTCCACAGTTGCATGACGAGAATCGCCAACTGCATAAAGGACCACTGCCTGAATCTCAACATGGACAAAACAGAAGTGCTGATCTATGGCAACAACGCACCCCTTGGAATGACTCCTGGTGGCCCTCGGAACCAGGACCATCATCCAAACAAACCAACTGCGCCAGAAACCTCAGCATAATCCAGGACAGCAAACTGACCATGAAGTCCCAGATCAACGCAGTCGCCTCTACCTGCTTCTGCACACTTCACATATTTTGGAAAGTCTTTAAATGGCTCCACCCTGAACACAAGGTGTACCGTCACTCAGGCCCTAATCACCAGCCGATTAGGCTACAGCAACGCACTGTACGCTGGGATCACCATATACACCTGCAGAGACTCCAGACCATACAAAAATCTGCTGCCATACTCATCCTCAACCTCCCCAGAGGGGCCCACATCACTCCCCACCTCAGAAAACTCCACTGGCTCTCCATACAGTATTGATGCCAATTCAAGCTGAAGATCCATGCCTGCAAAGCTCTGCGCAACCAAGCACCAATCTACATCAACCATCGCCTGAATTTTCACCACCCTACCAGACAACAATGCTCCACCTCCCTCTCACTCACCCACATCCCCCGTCCACTGAAGCAACAGTGTAGGACGCTCCTTCTCCTACGTTGTGGCGAAAACCTGGAACAAGCTCCCTCTGCTGCTACAGACTTCCAACTGTATACTGGAATTCCAGAGAATACTCAAGACTTGGCTGTTTAACTGAAACACCTGAACCATCATGACACCTCAAGCACCTGGATACCCTCTTGAGTGATTAGCCATGCTATATAAATCCACTTATTTGATTGGTAGTAGACAGACGCACCAGATGCTCACCTGTTTCACCTCTTCCATCATCTTTTCAAATGTTGCTCCTTCCTAGTGAGTGGTGTACCAGTGTGTGAGCAGCGTGCTTCTGTGATGGCAAGATAGCCACCACATTTTGAGAGTGCATTGTGACTAAGGTTTCCAGTTTTCTATTTGACTGATATTTACAGATGAATACTGACAGAAAACAATTTGTTTTCTGTCTATACTTATTTTACAAAAGCAGAAAAATGCTGACATTTGTGCTTCATGTTGGTGACTCTCCATGCTGTCTTTGTCATTTTCAGGACAACAGCTCAGGAGATAGATAGCATGGGAAGTAAAAAAAAAAGTTGAGATTTCCCTAAAGACAGGCATAAGTTCACATATATTTGTATTATAATGCTGATATTTACCTGTGAGTGTATTGTTTCACTATATTTGGCTGTTTATTTTGCTAATAATTGACATGCAGAAAGATAAGAGTGCATATTTATCTGTAAAATAAATGTGGAAATATACAATATTACGGATCCGTTTATTCTTAAAACACTAAATAAATATGGATAAATACAAGTAAGGTGGCCAAAAAATAAATATGGATAAATACAGACAGCAATATTTTAAAAAATACCAGAAAATCGGAAGCCCTTAGTGTGAATGATGTGCCTGTGTGAATGCAAAATGTAGATTTTCCTAGTTATTATGACGGAAAATCTTAATTTTATTAAAGACACAGAGGCGAGTATTATGCTTTCTTATCTTGCATTTATTATAATAGCAGAAAAGATAAGCGTAAAACTACAGTTCCCAGGGGCCCAGTAGAACACACTGGCCAATGGGAATGCAATAAAAAACGATACCTAACAACCAATCATGACATATTAACCTATAAAACGTCATATCTCCCTGCGCAGCTTCCTCTGTTCACTGACGAGCAACTCAAATAAAGTCAGAATACAGTGCAACAATTGCCAAAATGATAGAAAAAGCCAAAGTCCAGGAGCAAAGATCTTGACCCATATTCATCCAGTAGAAGGGAGCAACAGGAGTCATCGTAGAGGCCTCAAGTCCGGACGGAGAGATGAACAGTCGAGGAGGAGACCAAATCCGATAAGAAACAGGATCCTTACGACGATGCCGGTGGCAGCGCAGGATTTGCTGAAGGGAGGGAGAAACGCAGGTTAGCAGTGTAGCGGTGGGATAATACTCGTCTCTGTGTCTTTAATAAAAATTAAGACATTCCGTCATAACTAGGAAAATCTACATTTTATGGCAAGACCGGAGGCTCCTATTATGCTTGTTTAAAGCATATTAACCACAGTATCAACAGGTTTGCAATAAAACATTCAAAAAACACTGTCATTAGTCCAGTCTGCTGATCTCAGAATGTCCTCAAGACAGGAGCAAGCCCAAAAGGCTTTAGAAGCCATGGCTCTCCTAGTGGAGTGAGCTCCGAAATCGGAGACATCAATGCCCGCAAGAGACATAACCCAATGCACCCACCTGGCTAGAGTAGCAGAAGATGGGGTTTTCGGTAGGAAATGAGCAGTTGGGAAGGTGAGGGCGATCTGAGATCAGAAGTCCGTTGTTCGTACACTTTTAGACATTGACCTATGCATAACTTGGGATGAGAGGTAAAATAGGGATAAAACACAGTATTTAGATTAGTCTTAGTTCTTCTGTGGACCTGGAACAGGACACCTGTAGGAGAAAATTGACATGAAGAAATATCTAAAGCTTTAACATCCGAAATCCGTTTAATGGAAACCAAACATAAGAGCATGGTAAGTTTGGCTGACAACATTTTTAACCCCTTGCATGCTCGTGACGGAACTATTCCGTAACGAGCCACGGTGGTGCTGTGCTGGTGACGGAATGGTTCCGTCGCGGCCCGGCCGCCGTGCCTGCGCTGCAGTGATTTCGCGCCTGCGCGGAGCGTTCTATTGAGCGGGCGGGGACATGACGGAACCATTCCGTCACAAGCACAGCGCCACCGTGGCTCGTGACAGAGTGGTTCCGTCACGAGCATGGCAGAGCCGCTCGCCCCCCTCCCCCCCCGCCCCTAGCGTCACGGCGGAATTACCGCCGCGGCCAATGGGTTAAAGAAAGAGCAGAATTATCTGGCCAATCAGTGAACAATTTGAGAACAACAGAAACATCCTATAAATTAGAATACTTAGCCAACGGAGGTTTGAAAAAACAAACTCCTTTTAGGAGACGACAGATTAAAGGATGTGCACCTACAGGTTTGCCGTTGATGGGGGAATGATTGAGGGAAATAGCAGATCTATACAAATTGACCGTCCTGTAGGACTTACCTGCACTAGCTTCAGACGCTAGGAAATGGACCACAAAATTTAGAGGGACTGAAAGGGGATTGATATGCCGTTCCAGATACCAGCTAGCCCAAAGAGACCAGGCGGATTTGTAAGCTTTTGAGGTCCCAGGGGCCCAGGCTTTGCTGATAAAAGAGAAGCCTCTTGTGAAATGAGGATGTCAGAAGGGACAGGCCGGAAACTTTCCAGGCCGACAGAACCAGGGAATTGTCCAGAATGAGACTTTGATGAAGGCCCAGCGGGCTCAGAAGCAAGTCCTCGCGAACGGGGAGGAGAACAGGAAAGTCTATTGCCATTTCCAGAAGAGATGGAAACCAAATCTGAGATTGCCAAAAGGGAGCCACAAGGACCAGGGAGGTCGACTGGTGACGAACCTGGGAAAGAACGCTGCTGATCATAATGAAAGGAGGGAAAGCATAGTTGAGATGGAGAGACCAATCCTGCAGGAACGCATCCGTAGCAAGAGCTGCTAGATCTGGCTGAACCGGGGCAACTGAGTGTTTAGGCAGGAGAACCGGGGCAACTGAGTGTTTAGGCAGGAAGCAGAGAGATCTATGAAGAAAGGGACCCATTTTTGAGACAGGGATAGAAAATTGGATGGAAGCAGCTTCCAGTCGCTGCCTTCTCGAAGATAGCGAGAATGCCAGTCTGCCACTGAATTGAGATCTCCCGGAAGATATTCGGGTGTCAAGGACAATTGGTTGGTCAGGCAGTACTCCCAAAGGCTCTTTGCCAACTCTGCAAGGGGTTTGGATTTTGTTCCGCCTAATTGATGTAACGGGCCGCAGAAACATTGTCCATGCGGAGAAAGATAGAACAGCGAACCCTGTTTTTTTAAAGTCTTTGGATTGCAAAGGAGCCTGCAAGCATCTCTGAACAATTGATGTGCAATTTCGACTCCTCTCGTGACCATGTACCGCCAATCGATATTGGACCACAATGGGCACTCCAACCCGCCAGGCCGGCATCTGATTCTAATAAAGGTCTGGGGCCGAGGCGAAGATAGTTGGACCGTTCCACGCATCTAAATGGTGGATCCACCATTGGAATTCTAAACGGGATTCCTGATCCAATTCGATAAGGTCGGCGTAGGCCAAACCTTGGCGGAGGTGATTTATTTTTAGGCGTTGAAGAGCCCGATAATGAAGCGGTCCGGGAAAGATGGCTTGGATTGAAGCAGAGAGACGACAGACTATCCTTGTCAACGATCTCAGGGAAATGAGAGAGGTCCGCAGAACATGGGTGATTTCCGCCTTGATTTTAGAAACTTTGGATTGGGGAAGAAGAAGAGAAGCTGCGAAGGAATCTATCAAGAAACCCAAGAACTCGATAGTCTGAGAAGGGATGAGCATCGACTTTTCGGCATTAAGGAGGAATCCCAACTCCAAAAGGAGGGATTGTGTGGTATGAAGTTCTGACGGAAGAATTTGCATGTCCGAATTCATGATCAAGATATCGTCTAGATAAATAATAAGTCTGATCCCGAGGGATCTCAGAAAGGCCACCAGTGGCTTCAGCAGTTTTGTAAAGCACCAGAGTGCTGAAGAAAGACCGAAGGGAAGGGAGGTGAAGCGGTAAGTGAGGCTCGACCACTGGAACTGGAAAAATTTGGAGTGAGAAGGATGGATGGGAACCGTGAGGTAAGCATCCTGTAAGTTCAGGCGACCCATCCAGTCTGATGGTTGTAGGCTATCCCGTAAGTGAAGAATGGTTTCCATGGTTAAACCATTTCAGGTTGATCACTGGACGCAGTTTCTTGTTCTTCTTCTGAACGAGAAAAATAGAGCTTAGGAAGCCCGACGGGTCGAAAGGAGCGACCAGAAAGGCTTGTTTCCGAAGAAGAGTTTGAATTTCTGAGGATATCAGAAGTGCCATGTCTTTTGAAAAGACCAGAAAAGGGGGAAAAACGGTTTGAGAAGGCGGCGAATAGAGCTCTATAAGATAGCCTTGACCAGTATTTAGAACTCATGGGTCTGTGCTGATAGTTTGCCACTTTGAAAGAAACAGTTTTAAACGTCCTCCCACAGGGGGAAGAGGAAAAAGACATACCTTGTTGGTTGTTGTGGTTATTGCAGTAATTCTTCTGTCTACATCCTCTGAAACCTCTACCCAGCTGACGGGTAGAATTGGGGTTTGTAGTCTTGGGAAGAATTGTTGAAGGATCCCCTGGAGCCTTGATTGTTGTAGGAATGGCCGGAAGAGCGACTCCTGCCTCTGCCGGCCCGTCCAAAAATACTTTCTTTATGGACAGTTGCGCCTTATCTAGAGATGCGATAGTGGACACAAATCTACTAAGATCCCTGACCAAGGAGTCGCCGACGAGCAGACCATTAGCCTTACTACCTGGATCTTGAGGAGTCAAATTGGCCAATTTGGGGTCCAACTTAATCAAGAGGCCTTTACGGCACTCATGTGTAATGGCGGCATTTGCATTTCCCAGGAGACAAAAGGCTTGTTGAACCCACATGGAGATCTCTTCGGCCGACAGGTCCGAACCATCTAAGCGGGCAGCTTCAGCCATGTCAAAAATGCGAGCCAGAGGGCCCGCCACATCGAGCAGTTTATCCTGGCAAGTGGACCAGGCTTTGCCCACCCCCTTGCGGGGATCTTTACCAAACTTAGAAAAGAAAGTAAGGAGTGGCTGGTCAATAGCAGGAACCATGGTATTTTTTTCTGGTAATGAAGGTTTGGGACATTCGGATTTAAGACTGGACCTGACTGGGGCCTCCAACGGCAGGCGTAATCTGGCGGAAATGTATTCCCCTACGTGAGCAGTAGGCAACCACTCGGTGGAGTTAGGGTGACATATTGAGGAAGGATCGAACATAGGCATTCCTTCAGAATCAAAAACTGGTTAAAACACATAAGAATCTGATTTGGATCTTTTGAAGGGGGGAGGGAGGGTCAGAAATGTCAAAGAGATCAAAAAGGTCATCTGCGTCCTGCATGTCATCATCAGTGTCCATTATGGAAGAAATGACTAATTTCTTCGGTGTCTGTGCGTGCTTCGCTTTGAGTTTTTGCTTGCCCTCGATACCTACATTTCCCTCCTGAACAGGAGCCCTGGGTGGAACTAGGTCCTCATTCAAATGCGAGGAAACCCGGCGACGCAGACGTGATACACTTTTGGAAGCGAACAACGCAGCAGAGGAACCCACCTTTTTATGTCTGCCATCCCCGCAGACTGGGCCAGTGCCTTGGACAGGAGGCTTAACATGGAATTTTCCATCCCTTTAGACATGCACCGCATAGGAGTCTCCACAGATGAATTAATGAATTTATTCAAGTCTTGTTTAAAGGCTTCGCCTTCTTCATTCAGAATTGTAGGTTCTGCAAAGCTATCCATCTCCATAATGCCCAATACTAGGAACAAGAGTCACTGACGGGTTAACAGAGAGGCAGAGGGGAGGGGCGTCAAAGGAAAACACTCCTTGGGGCGTGTCAGGCTGGACGAGCGCTCCGGAGTTCAGAGGAGGAAGGAGAAACACTCCCCGAGGTGAAGAGCAGAAGAAATCACTGTTGAGGAAAAATGCTCGACGCTACACCGGGTCGAGAGAGAGCAGGCCAACAGGTGAGCGAGAGCGTCATGCCTGGGAGAGCGGTAACGGGTGTGACCACAGCGAGCACTCGCGGGGGGAAAAGAAAGGAAATGAAGCGCAGAGACACTTAAAAGCGGTGAAAACCGCGCAAGCACAAGCGTGAAAGCAGCGCTAAAGGGGCAGTAAAAACCAGCAATAACACAACAATATAATAAATAAATACCGAATACAGAACAATACTGAGAGCAAAAAGATAAAGCACTTATCTGACTGCGCGCAGCAAGAAAAGAGGAAGCTGCGCAGTCAGGTATGACGTTTTATAGGTTACTATGTCATGATTGGTTGTTAGGTATCGTTTTTTATTGCATTCCCATTGGCCAGTGTGTTCTCCTGGGCCCCTGGGAACTGTAGTTTTACACTTATCTTGGCTGCTATTATAATAAATGCAAGATAAGAAAGCATATTAGGAGCCTCCGGTCTTGCCATAAAATTAACATTGTATTTTGTGAGTGCATGGTAAGTGGTCTACAGGTTGAAAGCTGCTCCTATGTGTGTGCATAGTGAAAAATATGCTTGTGTGAGGACTTGCCTTTGCAAGGGCAGCAGTGTGAGTATGGCAGTTCAGATACCCAGGTGCTGTAATTGTCCAAAGTCCGCCCCTTCCAAATTAGATAGCACAAAATGAGTAGGCATGTCAGACCCTTCCATAGCTGCCAAGGTTTGAGATTGCCAAGTGTGACATTTTCATAATTTCAGTGTAATTATGAGTGACATTCCAACGACTGTGAGTGACACTTTTTCGGAAGCAAAATCAAGCAAGGAAGACTAGGAAAACATATAAATATCAGCAATTACACCCATTTGGGCAAAAAGAAGATGTTAAAACTGCTGGAAAGCACCAGAAACTGAAGCATCTAGTGCCCTTATAAGCTGATCGTACTATTAACCAAAACGAGGACTCAGATCTGCACCACTCTGTGACAGTGCGCGCTGTGCCACTACAAACAAAAGGACGTTTCTGTAATTTTCAGCAAAGTCAGTTATTTTAGCAGGGGCAGATTATCTGTTGCGAAAACCGGTGCAGTGTGCCTGCCACTTGCTCACCTGGAATACAGAGAATAACATGACTGGTATAGTGGGGGGTGGGGGGAGATAAGGAGGTGGATGAGGACTATTTTCAAGATTGGGTCTCCTCATTTGAAAACGCACATCGACATTGTTCGTTGGGGTATTTACTGAATAGAATGTATCCGAGGTCCAGACTTTCCAGTACCAAAATTTTGAGCAGGTGTTCTGCTTTAATTCTGCTCTGACAAACCGAAAATAAAAAGCTTTAACTAAGCACTTTCATGACTGCTGAACCTCTAAAAAACTCAATCAAATGAGCACGGGATTATAATTGTATATAAGAGCATCAATAGTTTTCCTTGTTCAGAGGTTAAGAGATCATGTTTAAACTTGCACGTTACTTTAAAGAAAGGCAGGCGACGAGCGGAGACGGCGCAGCGGCGACAGGCACCTTCCCCCTGGGCTGGTACACACACTCACAGCTGCAGGCAGCAGTCCGGCCCCGCCGTTGGCGAGGTAGGGTCTGTTGACCCCTAGTACGCGGGAATCAGGATTATACCACTTCGCATAGCGGACCCAAAGTGGCAAGCAGCAGCAATCTCTGCTACAGGGTGGCAGCAGGCACAGCAGCCGCCACTGCTTGTAGGGCTGGCTGGGTGACATTTTGAGAGATCGAGGCAAGCCTGCGGTGGTGCGAGCGGCGGTGGCGTGCTCATCTGCTCAGCTACCTAACCCCTGACCTTTTCATTATCTTAGATCCTGCCTCTGCCAGCCACGACTGTGCGACCGACCCATCTAACCGGCGTCTAGTCAAAGCCGGTGTTTGCGCGCATGAGCGAGGAGGCAAAAAGAAGTTTAATTCAAACTGCCAGCAGTGCCACTCGCTTTGCCGCCTACGCAAAGAAATTAAGGATACACTGATGTGGTCACGTGAATGCCGTGCCCCGCAGTAGGTTTGCTAATAATGAATGCTCATTGCTGCAGGCAGCGCAGCAATGAGCCATTCACAAACCGACATTTCACACTTAGACTATTATATACACAATGCCAGAACAGCACGTGGTCTACGCTGCGTGCTCAGCTCATTCGGAGTTGGCCGGGATTACGATTTCGGTCCCGTTTATCTCTTCCTCTGTAAGGGTGGTGATGTCAAGGATGCGCCACAAATGCGTGACCTTGCATTTTTGTGCGGTGATGCGGACCGCCGTACAAAAATGCGTTAGTGTCACACCCAAGGCGTGATACTTGGCAGGGCTGCCCTTCAGTTGAGGGTTTCATTGCTTATTCATAAGGTTTGCAATTAGACCCTAAGAAGTATCAGGTAGTCTATCCGCAAGTGGATCTCTCACTAGTTGTTTGGAGTGTCTTAAAGTACACCTCGATGTCAATGAGGCACCACAGTTAAATGGAACGTAAGCTATGCAAGTTTGAAATGTAATCTCTCAGGCAGTCAAAAATGTCCTTGCCCTCACTACTGCTCAAATTAAACAGACTTACTGCTCAAATTAAACAGACAAAAAAAAAAGATACTAAAGAGGGTAATTCAGTAGTCTGATGTTCCTAATCTCTCTGGCGTACCCCAGCATAATCACTACTAATCGCTGTTGATACGATAGAGCTGCTAGTTCAAATGTGGCCGCCATCGATGCAACGTCCGCTCTTGACTTTACTCTCTCTCTCTGCTATCTATCTTCAATACTGTTAAAAACAAACAACAGACTGGGAAAAACGTGAGACAGGACTATGTGATCCTCGTGTTCGCAGTCTCAGGATAGAGTCTTTCTGGCAGTTTTACCAATAACTGAAAGCAAGAGAAGGAAAACAAAACATACACATTGTTAAATAATAGTGGAGAGCATGCAGTTATGAAACGATGGTAGTAAACTCGTGTATTAAAGTGTTTATTGTAAACGATCATAAACGTTTTAAAATTGAAATACTGTCACGTGACAAACTTGGGTCTGTGCAAGCAAAAAAGTGAAAACGGATTATATTTATGTTCTGATATGAAATATTGTTTTCGGATTTTCAGCTAATTAGTCTCTCGTCCAAGATGGCGTCAACTCTGTTAAGTGAGCGACAGTCCTTCTTTTGTTTCCAGACGAATTGTCTTGTCCGGGTCGTTGTTGCCGGGCGGGAGCGGAAGTACTGTCAGACTCAGGACAGGAGCTGGACTCGAGGGGATGCTGAGCCCGTCAGTAGTAGTACCTGGAACGAGATGGGTAACATTTTTGGCAGGAAGCGGCGTAGCAGGGTCACTGAGCAGGATAAGGCGGTACTGGTAAGTGTAGGGGCAAGAACGGAAATGGACTGGGGAGGGATATATTGGAAGGAAATTGCCTGGCCTACAGGGGGTGTGGCTGAAAAGGGTGTGACTTGAGGAGGCTAGGCGCCAGAGTTTGGAAATAAAAGGTGGGTTGGTTGGAGAGGTATGAGAAGAGGCTGTATTTAGGGGATGAAGTGGGAGGATCTTGGATTTAAGATGTTATGTTGCATTTCAGCAGCGTCAAGCCCTATTGTTATTCCAACAAATTGCACGTCCTATTTGTGTTCTCTTTCGAACCTACCGAGCTAGAGGCACTATCATTTAATAGTGTATGCTGTTTTATTGGCTTGTAATAAAATTAAGAATCAGTCAAGCACAGATCACATGGAGTTGTCACTGGCACGGAAAGAAGGCTACATAGAGGCACTGCAACCAGAATGGAGTAGTATGGGGCTGTCCACCTTCAAATCTTCCTGCAAGTGGTGTCAGAGCTGGCTGCTCTGTTGGAGGAGCCCAGTGAGTAGAGGACACATAATACATTTCTGCTAGTAGTAGTAGGTGTACTTGAAAGCGGTAAATGTAAATGGAATCCTGCATGTTCTGGCTGTTTCGGCACTTTAGGAGCTTACATTGGGAGATGTGTGATTGACTATAGGCTCCTAACTCTTTAAAAGGATTTAACCCAGATCTCTTGACTGGGGTGAATGTATGATTCATTCAGCATTCTGTCCATCATTTGTTTGCGTAGCACTTTTTGCCCTAAGTAGGATGGGTATGCCCAGACTTGGGTCCCTTGCTCACTGTGTCACTGGATTCAAGCTAGTCTGGCTGATGAAGGGTAATACCCTGAAACCGGTCCCAGAATGATTGTTTCCGGTCCAGGGAGGACCTGACTTGGCAGTTCGGTCTGGACTGTTCCCATGAGGCACAGGGTCAAGACTGATTTGCATATGGCTGGGTCTAAACTGGTGTGGCATGGTGAGCCAAAGAACGATGGATTTAACCCAGATCTCTTGACTGGGGGTGAATGTATGATTCATTCAGCATTCCGTCCATCATTTGTTTGCATAGCACTTTTCGCCCTAAGTGGGTTGGGTATTCCCAGCCGTGGGTCCCTTGCTCACTGTGCCACTGGATTCAAGCTAGTTTGGCTGATGAAGGGTAATACCCTGAAACCGGTCTCAGAATGCTTGTTTCCGCACCCGGGAGGACCTGGCTTGGCAGTTCGGTCTGGAGTGTTCCTATGAGGCCCAGGGTCAAGACTGATTTGCACATGGCTCGGTCTAAATTGGGGTGGGATGGTGAGCAAAAGAATGATGGCTTTAACCCAGATCGCTTGACTGGGGATGAATGTATTATTCATTCAGCATTCCGTCCATCATTTGTTTGTTGTTTCGATGTGCGTTATCCTGTTTAATTCATCGTGGCAGTCTGAATCTCAGTGTCATATGTACACTAGGGTTGTAGACCTACAAGCTTGTTGGTCTTGCAGTATAAAAGTGTTTACTGCATTTATGGTACAAGGCATGTAAGGAACTATTGGTGACAGGTTAGCTGCACCTGAAGAAATGTTGTCTTTGGTGTGGCGCATTTGTGAATGGGTGTGTATACAGATGTCGGTGTTTGCCCCCACAAACTGAACTCTTGTGAGTAGAAGCTGATGAGCAAATACTGTGTTGCGTATGAGGGAATATAAGAACCACGTTGCATTGTGAGATGCACCTATAAGCATGCCAGTAATGCCAGCAAGACACTAGACGGGTTCTAGGGGTTACACTGCTCAGAGAAAGTTTTAGTGCAGGGTCATAGTTACTTAGGCAAAGTGGAACAGTGTTCCTCTGCCAGACAGGTGAATCTGTAATCCTTACCTATGGAGTTATTGTATGCTGTTGCATCAGTCTCAGCCAAGTTTGTGTAGCTAATTCAAAGACCATGTCTCTCAGGTGGTGTTTTACTAGACCGCGGTATTCTACTCCAAGACTCCGGTTGCCATTTTCTGCCCGATGCTAGTAATAAAATAGGAATTTTATCAGTTACATATATTTTCCTTTTAGAAAAGCCGTCCATTTGAATAAAATCACTAATTGAGTATATTGAGTGTTATCGCCTGTCTGCAAACACAGACAGTCATCAGATTATCGAATGTGGACATTAGGTCTGTATGAGTATTAAGGAAGCCATCTGATTTTCCTGTTCATGTCGTTTGACATCGCATTACAACACCATAAATCAGAGGATCAGATTTTTAAATTGGATCGATTAAGAGACTAAGTGCAGTTCTCCACCTTCATAAACTGGCCCTACTATAGATTTTTTAAATAATTGTGTGGCTACTCCTGAAGAAGGTATTGTGTACGCTGAAACGCGTATCGAAAGTCATAAGATCTCGCCACTTTTTAACCTTTTTAATTTTTTGTTTATGTATTGGCTGTTATGAATTTAAATGCATTATAGATTGTGTAAATCACACAATTTTTTATATATTCGAATTTTTAACAAAGAATCATTAAAGAGTGGATATTTTCTGTACATTTTTTCTCTTTATCCTTTGTTTCTCCCTATATTACATTATTTATATATAATTCTTGAATTATCCTGATTGCCTAGGAGTTATGTTCTCTACATAGTTTTACAAGACCTTGGTACACATGCAGAGATTCCAAGCACAATTGTGCAGCTTTTGTCCGCACAGTGCGATCAATCATGCTTGTGGTCACCGGAGCATGTTTTGGTTGGCCCGCCTCTTTCTCTCTGTGTCAGATGGTAAATGCTGCAGCAGTCCAGCAAAGCTGTTAGAGACCCACAGCTTCTTCCGCAAGAAGTGCAGATTTCAGGCAATTTCCTGGGCCTCTGGGAGATTAACTACCAGCAGTACCGTACTGGATCACAGCAGCTCTTCGAGTACTCTGCAAGGTGCCCCTATTCTTGGGCAGTGAAGCAACTTGGAACTGGAACAAAATTCGCAGAACTGTGCCTCCCTTTTATGCATAGTTGCTGGGATGTGGATCCACTGTCTACAGTTCAGGGACTGGGTTGTTTTGGTTCCTTTTCATAACTCCATTTTCTTCCTGAGGTGCAGATAATTCTTTAGACAAAGTTAGCCCATCACACTTTAAAGGGCAAGTAATAAGCAATAAACAGTTTTCAAGATGCAAATGTATTCCAATGAAGAGTCGATGTTATGTGGTCGTATAAATTTCATCCTATATTTTTCTTTTTTTTAAACGTTTTGCAACCGCCAACGCGTTTCGTCCATACAAGGACTTCTTCAGGGCTCGCACTATAGTGCGAGCACTGAAGAAGCCCTGTTGTCCGGTCTTGCACCTTTACGCTGCCGTTCTTACTCTCTGGATCGGGGACGTCGTTCAGAGGCGGGTAAGCACAAACATAAATCGCGGAGCTCTTCCTCCCTTACGCATTACGCTGGTGCCCATTCTTCTTGCTCCTTGCCAGGCACGGGCGTCCGGCCGTTGTCTCCTCCGTACCCTCCCTTTCCGGGAGTTGGAGCAACGTGGGCCCAAATGAGGCTTATTCAAAAGCACTCCACTCCTATTTTGGGTCACCCCCTCTTCCTGGTGCGCCTTCGGGTCCCACAGAGGTGGAAGGCACTTATGTCAGATCTTCTCCGGCAGATTTTTCCTCGACGCCGGCTGTGTGCATTGACTCCGGCTCCAGAGTCGATATGACGTCAGCGGGACACGGCCCAGAGGGTCCTCCCAGTCAGCCATCCAGCCCACCCCTCCAGTCACCGCATAGCCCTGCACGGCTTCCTGCGCTAATGTCAAATGCGCCGCCAGGCTCGACGCCCTGTCGAAGTCTTTCCTCCTCGCATATTGCGGTGGGATCGCAGTCGGTGGGCGCCCAGGCTGAGCCCCTTTGCAGGTCGTCGACGTCGAGACGATTCCGACTCGGCGTCAGTCGACACCGGTGCCACCCTCTACGCCACCTCTTTTACATGAGGTTAACGTTCCTCACGACTCCTCGGACATCGATACGACTCCCATACGGCATCGGTCAACGCCGGTGCTGACGCCTCCTCTTTTACAAGAGGTTGACGTTCCTCTGGACTCCCCAGGTCCGAGGTAGTTTTGGTGCCCCATGGAGCAGGTACCTAGTGTGGCTTGGCCTTCGGATCAGCCTCAGACCCCTCCACTTTTGCTGTCAAGTGGACGGCTTAGTCCTACTGACGGTTTATTGTCGCCTCCTAGGATGATAGCTGAGGCTAGTTATGCCTACGCACGGGCTGTTCACAGGGCGGTGGCTATTCTTCGATTTCAGCCCCCTGTGGTTTCCCTGCCTTCTGATCCTTTACTGGATCTTCGCCACATGGAGCCTATTGAGGTGGAGCCTTTGCTGCCCCTTGGGGCATTTTTGTTTGACATCATGCTTGGCACATGGGTGAGGCCCTCCTCTGGTGACCCTGTTGATCGGGCCACTGCTCGTTGACACCGTCCTGCCCCGGACAGGGATGTGGAATTCCTATAGCCCGACGCCCAGGACATATTGTTTGGGGTCTAGGGCAACAAGTTTTAATGTGCATTTTGTCCTTGGGACCAGTAGGCCCAATCCCCTGCAGCACAAACCCTTTGGCTGCCAGTTTACAGTACCACAGTGTGGATCAGGGAAGGGCATTCTGTACAATTAAGGTTACATGTGTGTTATATATAATACGTGTGTTCATGCTGTTCGAACTTGTATATATGGTTCATTACCGCAAACCCTTTAGAATTAGGGTGAGCACTAAAAGTAAATGTTTTAAGCTCAGCCTGCACTTCTAACGGTGGTTCCAGTATAAAAGTGTACACACATTTTCAAAGATTAGTAATATGAGGCTCTGTATAATGCACCCAGAATGCTCTCTGATTGTATGCAAATATTTGCAGAAGCTTCAAAGCAAGAGTGATGATTCTTTGCTTTCAAAATAAAACGGTCACAAAATGCGAGAAAAAACATTTAGCTAAACTACTGTAAGATTTTAGGTACCGTATCTTTGCAGCATCATTTAGTAACATGTTGATGTATGTTAGTATTTACCAAAAATATTCAGAATCGGAAATCAATGTAACCAGTTTAAATACGAATATGGTAAAACAAAAATAAACAAGCATTGGCAAAGCTAGCGGGTCTGAAATTGGTGGTCAGCCTTTTGGTTTTGTCAAGGCGTGACTTGTTTAGGCATGGTTTTTGTAAAACCTTAACTGTGTGAGCTGCTGGGTCCTCACCATTCTAACAAGCATTGGCAAAAGCAAAACAATCAAAATGTTGGTCTCAGCACACATTGCAACAGTGGTTCTGGGCTCTGAACAAAACTACTTTGTGTGCCACTATGCTCCTTCTAAAAGAGCAAAATACTGTCACTTACAGGGACTCCAGCTGATAGACGGAGAGAGACAGAATAAAAAACAAAACAATGGTTAATGCCAGGCCTAATTAGAGGCCCAATTATTAAAGAAAGTCTCAAAAGTGCATCCATGGCATATATCCTTGCATTAAGTGCATATGCACAGTTTTCACGAATTCACAAGAATTTACAGAAGTAGGCCAAGAAATAGTACTCCCAGAAAATATTTGTGAACTGCATTTTAGCATGAGCAAATATGCAGGTGTAGATTTGCTTATGTGAAGATCTGAATGTTTTCAAGTTCACTTTTTTTCTCCAATCACTTTTTTCCCAACCCTGGAAGAAGTTTTAAGGCTGCCACTGTCAGTAATAAATTTCCAACAGTTCTCAGTATGGGAAATGATTAGAGAAGAACTGTTGAAAACACTTAAAACAAGCACGTTAGTAGGTTTGCACAGACTAAAAAGGGCATTCCAACCCTGGAACTATTGCTTACCACTACCTTCAGCCCCAGTATGTAGACCTGAAGAAACATAGCATCATAAGGAAATTACTAGTATTCAAACACTACTATGGTATGAACCCTGGCATAATCAGAGAAGCTATATCAGAACTCTTAAAAAATGAGATTGCTGCGTAATTTGTTGCCGCATTACATGGCACAAATGGGACAAGTGGATTTTGTTACAGGACAAGTAGATTTATTAAGCAGCCTGCCTCATGGACAAGTAGAAATTTTATTAAATTCCACACCCCTGCCCGGATGATTCACTCTGCCCACTTCACCCTAGAACTCAGGGTCTAGTTGTTCAGGCAGCTTTTGACTTGCAGCCTTCCTCCGCTTTGCCGTTGCTACCTCCCACCAGGGAGTCTAGGTGGTTGGAAACGTGTGGTCGCCAGCTTTTTGCCTCTGCCAGTGATGGCATCTGTGCATTAAATACGTCTTGTGTGTTCGCACACGCGCTTCCTTCGCCCTTTGGGACTTAGTCGAGATCTTCCTTCCTTCCTTCTATTCCAGAAGGTCCTCGGGCAGAATTACTTCGCCTTATTCTTGATGGCAGGGGAATGGCGCAATTTTCCCTGCGATCTTTCCTCGATGCAACTGACTCTGGGTAGGGCTGTTGCTCGGGCTGTGGCTTTGTGCCGCCATGCATGGCTGCGTGACTGTCGTTTCCCAGACAGTGTTCGGGATGCTCTTAGAGATCTGCCATTCACTGGCGTGGACCTTTTTGACAGCCACGCAGATTCAGCGGTCTCCCGCCTCATGTCTGGGTTGCCGTAACTATTGAGGAACAATTTTCTGCCTTCTAATATCTTTTTCTTCTGTATAGGTGATGTTACCTTGTTGGTTTTTCAGAAATGTCCCGGGTTCTTGTATAATACCCGCATAATGTAAGCGGCTGTTCCGCTATCTAAGTATTTGTTCAGTACAGCCGGACGGCTGGTTCTGTCTTCCTTTCAGTCCTCTGAATATTTGCTTTGCCCAAGAGGATTCCCCTCACGGGGTTTGAGGGGTATCTGCTGGCTATTGGGTCACTGCATTAGCCTTGGTATGCTCCTATGGAGTCTTCCTCACGGACATCCTCCTGAGGGTCAGGCTGTCCTGATTTCTGCTACAATCCTAATGTTGGCATTGCTCTATTGCACTGCGGTTGCAATTGGTTCCGGTCGGGACAGTACTCCTCTTGTTCGGGATGGCTGCGCTTTTTTTGCCGGCCACTATCCCTTGGGCCCTTGTTCTGTTCACTTCAGGCGCAGCCCTTCATGGCTGATGCCCTGTCATCGTTTTGCGCCCCAATAAAAAGCCGCTGTGCGGCACGCTTCTTAGTGTTGGCGCAAACTGGGAGTGCACCTTGGTATAATTGCTATCATAGGGTGCTTGCGTTGTTTCTTCCGCTGCTGTGGTGCTGATTCTACCCTCCCCTCTAGGGTTGGGTAATAGTTTTTTATTTTTTTATTTGTTTATTGGCATTTAAACAAAAAACATCCATTAAGCACAGCAGTGGCACCTACACAGGAATAGCAATACAGTAACTTTATGACAGAAACACATTGCACAAAGGCAGCAGCACCTCCCCAGCTCTAGTCCGAGCTGCTATCACCTATACAATGTACAACCACCCCTCTGATTACATTGGTGTTATTAGTAGTCACTCCTTCCAACACGATGTCAGTATTCGAGTCACAAAACAGTTCTCTAAGATAATGTCTCTATTTTGTCATGCAGTGATGTCGTCTCGTGTGCTGTCTGACTCTGTGACTGAGGCCTCGGCTCTCGAGTCGCCATCCCCTCGTATAGACCTCCTCTCCAAGTACAACGCCCAGTAATTTTTCGGTCGGTTTTGGGGGGGGTAGTAATTTGCTGTATAGTCCCGTTTGTGTACAGCAGTATAGCATATCATTCTCCCATCTGGCCATCGTCGGGGTCGGCCCATGCATCCAAGTTAACGCAACACCGCGCCTGGCAATTAAAAAGGCCATATCTATCAATCTCCGCAATGCTGGCGCAATATCTTTAGAGTATCCCAACAGGGCCAAAAGCAGAGAAGGGGTTAACGATAGACCAGTGAGTTCATTCACTTCTTTGTACACTGCCAGCCAGAAGTCTGCCACCCTCGGACAAGTCCAGGCCAGGTGCAGGAAGTCTGCAGACTGAGCGCTGCACCTCTTACAGCCAGGACCCTCTCGCAAGCCGTATCGGAACAACCGCTCAGGGGTGTAGTAAACCCTGTTAAGGAACTTAAAATGCAACAGGTGGTGACGGCCATTGAGCAACACCTTCCGAACACTTGCGCAACAATACCGCCATTTGTCTTCAGGGAGGTCAGTGTTTAAATCCGTCTGCCACGCCAAACGCGGCTTCGCGTAGTGCGTCGTCCGCTCTGCTAGCGTGATTCGGTAAAGTCGCGATATTAATTTAGTAGGTGCCTTAGCAGAGGCCATGAATTCGTACACAAGCACCACCTGCGGCTCCTCCATATCGTCCCCCCAAAGCGCCAGCAAGGCATGTCTCACTCTGTGGAACTGGAAGCGAAGGAGAGGCTGGGCGCTGAGACTCCATCCGTTTCAATGTCGTCCCAGGTGCGAGCCGAGCCACCTGCAAAGAGGTCGACCATGGTAGTCGGATTCAATGTAGCAAGTGTAGATAGTACACCTTTGTCCCTACAAGGGCTAAGCCATGTGCACCAAGCCAGCTGCGCTTTCGGGGCGTATAACAATGAGCAAGCCTGTGCGTCCATGAGGTGATGAGGTGTAACCAGGCATATGTCACAGCATTTAGTGAATCCAGAATGCCCGTTGGCCGGTCCCGAGGACGGGCGAGAAGAGCCGGTAGCGAGACCGGATCTGCCACTATTCCCTCAATCTTCAGATGCGGCGCTTCCGCAGGTCCATGCATCCAGCCATACGCGTGTGCGTCCTGAGCAGCGCGATAGTATAGCTCAAGATCCGGGGCATTCAGGGCTCCCTTCTCATAGGGGCGAACAAGTATGTCCCATGCCACCCTGGGTTGCTTACCAGCCCAAACCAGACGCAACACAAACGCATGTAGTTGTTTAAAGAAGGCACCCGACAGGACCATCGGGATATTACTGAAAAGAAATTGCATTCGGGGGACGACTACCATCTTCAACAATGATGTACAGCCCAGTAGTGACAGGGGGAGATCTATCCATTTAGCAATCGTATCCTCGAGCTTGGAGATTGCCACTCCATAATTCTCCCGAAGTACCACCTCCGAGTCCGTGTGTAAACGGATACCCAGATAACGTACCGAGTCCGTAGTCCACTATATGGGGTAATCCGAGTCAACCCTCCTGGTGGCAGGGGTGAGCGGGAACATGACAGTTTTGCTCCAATTCACATTGATCCCAGACAGCAAACTGAACAGGACCACTTCCCTCAGCGCCCTCGAGAGGTTTTCCTCTGGTTCCCGCACATAGAGCAGGGTATCATCTGCATATGTGGAAACTATTAGGTTGTATCCCGGAAAGCGGATTCCTCGGTGACCGTGATATTCGCGCAATGCGCACGCTAAAGGTTCGCCACCAAGGCATACAAGATAGGGGAGAGGGGCCAGCCCTGCCTGGTGCCACGACCTATCTCGAAAGGCTCAGTTGTGAGTGATCCAATGCGCACCCGCGCCGTTGGGGAGGTATAAAGAGTGTTCAACAGTTGCAGAAAGAGATCCCCAACTCCCTTGCGTTGGAGTACCAGGCGGAGAAAAGGCCATTCGACAGAGTCGAAGCCCTTTTCCATATCAAGGAAGACGGCTACTGCTGGTACCTCCTGTCGCCTGTGTTGGATCGCCGCAAAAAACGTGCGTAGGTTATAGGTCAGATTACAGTTGGGGACAAAGCCCGCCTGTTCGGGAGCCACCATTGTAGGGATCCAAGGGCTGAGACGATGTGCAACATTCTTAGCGAATATCTTCGCGTCCACATTAATCAGGGACAGTGGTCGGTAAGAAGCACATTCCCCCGGGGGCTTATCCGGCTTGAGGATAGCTACAATAATAGCTTCCTTCATCGTCGCTGGCATCGTATCCCCCTCCGCCATCTGCTCGATCAGTGTCAGCAGCCTGGGTATCAATAAATCAGAGTACGTTTTATAAAACGAGGCCGGGAAGCCATCTCTGCTCGGGGCGCTCCCCGCCTTCATGGATGACAATGCCCAGACCACCTCCTCTCTCTCGAATGGACGCGCCAAAAATTCACGATGACTATTTGTGAGCCAGGGTAACTTAATGTGCATTAAGTAATCAAGGATATGGTCCTTCAGGATCGGGCCCCTAGTAGCGTAAAGAGCCTCGTAGTATTCCCTAAAACGTTCTGCTACTTGCTCATCCGGCAGTTCCTCGTCAGTTTGTGGCGATCGCAGTGCCGGCGCCGCAGCGCCTTGTTTGCGTTGTTTGGCGAGTCTAGCCAAACCCGTCCCCGGCCGTTCCCCCTCCCCGTATGATCTGGCTTTAGAGTATTTCCCCAGATATTTCACCTCCACGTCTGCCTCCTCATGATACTCCCTTAGCGTTTTCTCAAGTTCTTGGGACAACTCCGCGCCGGTATCCCTATGGCGACGTGCTTCTATGTCCTTCAGTTTACTTTCTAGGAGCGCTAGACGTCCTCGAATGGACTTTAGTACGCCCGCATGTTTCAAAATGCCCACGCCTCTTATATACGCCTTAAAGGCTTCCCCAACAGTCAAAATGGAGTCTACCGAGCCTATATTCCTATAGAAGAATTCCTCAATGGCCGACGCCAGCTCTTCCCGAAAGGCGTCGTCCAAAAGCGCGTACGGTGGAAGGCGCCACGAAAAAGGGGGTGGGGTCGGTGCTTCGGGGCTCGAAGCGTAACCAGCACCGGGGAATGATCCGAATAGGTTCGGGGCAGCGTCGCGCAGGCCTGCACCATGGAGAGGAGGGGCACGGAGAATAACCAATAATAAATACGGGTATGGATATTGTGTTGTGCCGAATTGTGTGTGTATCCCCCTTGTGTCGGATGTCTGGTTCTCCAAACGTCCTGCAGTCCTATTCTAGTCATCTCAGTCTCCAACACTCGGACAGAGGCTAAGGGGCGTCTGCCGGGGCCATCCGAGCGATCCAACGCCGGTTGCCGTGTCATGCTGAAGTCCCCGCCCCACAGTACATGTCCGTCGCCCAGGTCCCTGATCTTGCTGGCTAGCGTTAAGTAGAAAGAGGGGCAATCAAAATTGGGGCCATACGTGTTAATCACATGAAAGGTCATGCCTTTGCCAGCGCATTTCGTGATGGTGTATCGTCCTTCCGTGTCAGTGGCGATAGGTGTCATGGTCAGGGAGGACTTGGGATTTACCCAGGTCAGCACACCTCTAGCATTGGAGGTGAAGTCGGCAGCGTGCATGTTGTTGTGTAATCCCCTGTAAGTCAGTGTAGGACTGTTTGGCCGCAAGTGGGTCTCTTGGAGCAAGGCTACATCGATCGCGTGCCTCGAGTGGTATTGCTGCACCAGTCTAATCTTTCTATGGTCATTTAAACCCCGCACATTCCATGTCAGAAGGGTGAGATTGTCATTGTCGGGGTGGGTTGTGTCATGGCGGTGGGTGTGGTGTACACATGGGATAAAGTGTGATCGAGCGTGCCACCGTCCAATGCGTCGTCCTATATGTACGTGTGCCAATACATTGCAAAACCAAACAAACAACCATAAACCAAACTCCCACTTTCAGAAACCTCAAGAAGGGAAAAACATATGACTGCATCCCAACCCCCTCCCACCCTTGCCCATCCCCAACTCTGCCGCGTCCCATCCCGCCTCCCGCCGCCCCCCTACATTGATCCCCAGATACTCTTCCCCCCCCACCCCTACCCATCACCCCCAATACCAAATGAATATGGCAAAACAACACATAACAAAAGCAAGTCCCCCAGAAGAGAGAGTAGGGCAGGGAAATGTGGTTCACACACCGGGGCATAGGTAGCATGCACATATCAAGTATAAATCAGTATCCTTTCTGTGCTACCGCCACATCGCCTCGCCCTCCTGCCTCTACAAATAAGAAGGTAGCGAAGAGCCAGTACCTATGAAAATGTCAAGCTATATCCCATAGCAGTACGGGGGAGTAATTCCCGAATCCGGGGAGCCCCATCACTCTGTCCTTACCTCCCAATACATCTGACACATGTAATTAGCCCACTCAAGCGACAATAAAATATATAGCAGGATACAACTCGTAAGGCAAATGCAGCATCTCTGATTAACGAACATCATGCACATTTATGGGCAAAAAGATCAAGTGATCACCAAGGTATCATTGTATACAAGTCTCAAGTAGGAGAACACCCCCCCCGCCTCCCACCCAGTGCACAGCTCCCCCTCAACAATTCCGGGATCTGCAATGGTGTACGGACTCAACAAGCAGTCATGTCCGCCTCAAACCAGCACCCTCCGATGGCAAAAAACAACATGTCTGAAGTGCATCTGTCACTGAAGAGCAAGTACCTCACTCAATAGTCTGCAACAGACCTAGTTCTGTTCGTCCATGGGCCCTCCTGTTGTCTCCTCCGACCTCTCATCGCTCGGCGCAGTTTGAGTTTCTCTGCGCCAGTCCTTCATGGCTTTCTGTAGCGCTTTCAGATCAGTAAAAATGGTAGAGCGACCCTGTCTGTTAACCTTTAACTTGGCAGGATACAGCAGCGCATAATCTATTCCGAGATCTCGAAGTTGCCGTTTCATGGGAACAAACTGGCGCCTAGCCTCCTGCACCCTGGCTGTAAAATCCGGGAACAGGGATAGCGTGCTACCCTCGTAGTTCAGTGGCTGTTTCTCTCGGGCCAATCTCAGAGCAGTATCCCGGTCTCTGTAATTAAGAAGTTTAGCCACGATGGGTCGCGGTAGGGCCCCCGGCTTGGGCCTCGGGCCTCGGGTGCGGTGGGCTCGTTCCATTACAAACATTCCTGAAAAAGCGGTGTCTCCCAGCAGCTTTTTAAGGAGCGATTCCACAAAGAGTTCAATGTTACCCGTTTGGGTGTTTTCTGGGAGGCCTGTGATGCGTATGTTGATCTGCGCGACCGCGCTTCCAAATCCTCGGCCTTATCCTGCAATAGCTGAATCACCTTGCCCAACTGCTTGTGTTCCGAGTCCAGAGACATCTGCGACTCTTCCACCTCCCCTATTCTGCGCTCCGACATGTCTAGGCGTTCGGCGTGCTTGTCCAGCCGTTCCGCCATCCGGTCCGTACGATATGTGAGAGCATCCATTTTGGTGCCTAAAGCAGTGATACCACCCTGCAAGTTATTTTCCATCGCCAATAGAATGGTACGGATGTCAGGTTCTGAGGGGTCACCTTCCCCCGAATCTCCAGCTCCGCCGCTCGTAGTAAGTTGTGGAGGGTCTGGGTCCTTAGTTTTTTGCCCTGTTCAAAGTTAAGTTTGGGTTGCGTGCGGTCCGGACGACCCATGGCGCCGCAACCGATCCCCTCCGCAGGTAGCCCAGCACACCAAGCACACTTATAGTCTTCGCAGCCCAAAACAGGAACAGACAGTGCCCGAACAGGCCACTCCGAGCGCAATGCTGAGTTGAGGATAATGGCTTACGGGCAGTTGCAGTGGCTCCACAGCGTATCCTCGCCGTCACCGGGGACCGAAGTTTGTCTAGGGTCTGGCAGGGCCAGCCAGGCAACAGTCCAGGGAACCAGGTCAGGAATCTCGCGCGCTCTCCACAATTGTCCCAGCACCAGTGGAGAGTCAGGGGGTGCAGGCCTGTCGCAGTCTGCGCATCAATTTGATCCCAAAGTCTGTCCTCCTAGCGCAGCCCGGGGGCCACCATCTCTGCCTCCAGCACCAATGACCGGGCCCCGACCGTCACCCGGCCGGGGGGGGGCTAAGGTAATCCAGGCGCTCCTAAAATGGTGCCAGACTATCAGGGTAGGCTCCAGGCCCACCGCGGCGGAGCGCGTGGGGACCAGCCAGTGCAGGCCTCAGAATACTTGTGGCGCCAGGGGCTCTAGTGAGTCGTCACAGCTGCCGCGCGGCCACCTCCGCGGTCTCCTGCCTCCAGCTTCAGGACCGCCCGCACGTCCCCCAGCACCAGTCTGCCGTCAGCCGTCCCAAGCTCTGCAGCCCACCCAGCGTGGCAGCCGCCCCCTCTCTCCACACACCTGCAGGGTCTCTCGTACGCAAGGGAGGGCAGCACAGTATTCCAGGTCCAGTAAGAAACTCACAGTGGAGTCCGCGATGTAAGGCCCGCAGGCCCAGCCGGAGCCAGGGGCTCGCGTAGGGCGCTCCTCCCGCCTCGGGCCTCCAGGGTAGTGCGCTCGTTCCATACGGCCCCCCGCTCACCGCTTTCCTCTGAGTCAGGGTTAACAGCTCTCCTCGCGGCTCCGGGGAGCAGGCCACCCTCTGCAGCCGCTCTGGGCCGCTGCAAAGCAGGGGCTCACTTCAGCACGAGTTGCACACCAGCCGCTTCACCCCGTAGGCCGCGCCGCCTCGTGGGCCAGTCCTCCGTAGGCCGGGTGGAAATCGCCACTTTCCTTCATCCGCTGGTCACAAAACTCGCACCAGTTGTACCCCCCTCTGCTCGGAAGCTCATTATCGGCACTGTGGCGCTCGCAGAGCACCGCTACCCTCAGGATATTTGGCAGGATCGACTGCGTGGCGGAGGAGCCGACGGCTTAGGCGGCCATCGCTGTTGCAGGCTAGCTCCGCCCCCCCAGGGTTGGGTAATAGTTTCTCGTCCTTCAGCCCTTACTGGGCATGTTTTTTAAAGGTGGCGTATTTGCCATCTACGTCTCTACTGTACATTGCTGTGTGCCCTCAATTTCTAGGCACTTTCCCAACAGGAAGTTTTCCGCATACCCTGCTGCTTCCGCTCAGGTGTTTTCCACACTTCTGCTTTGTGTTCCTGCTGTAACGCTCTCAATGGGAGTGTTCTCTTCAGGAAACTTGCTTCTTGGGTCCATGGGCCATTAGGTTGGTCCTGACAGTTTCCACTTCTTGTCTGGCTCCATTTACTCAGCTGTCTTGCGGGGGACCGTTGCTCCTCCTGGGCAGGGGGTTAATGTCGCTTACGGGTCTGGGCTTTGTGCAGTCCATTTCTAATTCCATATGACTGTTGGTACCTCTTGCGTACCCTAATCCTTTATTGTATTTCTTCTTACTCTATATCTGCCTTGTGTTCTTACACAGCAGAGTCGTGCAGGCAAGTTCCTTCATGCGGTGCCCGTGGTCCTCGACCCTGTCTGCTCCTGCTACAAGTTCTTATGTGGGTGTCCACCTTGCCTGGTACCCCTTTTATGTTGGTTGCCTTCTTGCTATTGTGTCTCTCGCATCTGGGCTGCTCACGTTACCCTACAGGAAGGTTTTTGCTATACTTCCTATGGTTCTAGCGTCCACACGGTGTGATTATGCATCTGCCACTTAACTATCATTCTTACGGTAGTCCTGTTTTCGGTGCTGAGGCTGGTTGCAGTCAGCCCTTTCACATGTCCTGTGACAGAGCGAATATGTACTAGCGTGTCTTCTGTTTTTAGTTCTACTGGCACTTTCTGGCTATGGATCAGCATCCTGCCAATGCTGCTCCACGTATTTTGGCTGGTGCAGCTTTCAACAGTGCTTTCCCACTATAGTGCATACTGGACCGGTATGCGCTTACTCTGTCCTCTTTCTGCGTTTTACTTACGGTCAGCATGCAGAATCCTGCGGATCCATCGGACCCTAGGTTCAGTTCCACTTCTTTGCGAAGTCATGAACTTTCCCTTTCACACCATCCTATCTGACATGTTTTTTTCTTTTCTCACCCGGTATACATATGGGGGTTTTCTGGCTGTTCTTTGTCGGCTGGTGGTGCCTTTGCCTCCCCATGTTTTCCGCTCTTTTCTGAGCTTCATGGGCTGGTGTGGCTGCGCTGATTTGCGATTCCTGCTGTGTTTCGTCACCTTAACGGTTAAGTTCTCTCTGAAACTTTATGAAGTTCAGTCGCAGACCCGCCTCCTCTATGTGAATGGCTTCGGTATCTATTCTAAGTTAAGGAATCTGCGGCTAGATGTCTCTATCAGATGGACAAGTTACTTACCTTCGGTAACGATGTATCTGGTAGAGACACAGTCTAGCCGCAGATTCTTTTTAATGCCCCATCATCCTCCCCTTTCTGCGAGGACCGTTTCAGGTTGCGCCGCCTTTATTCACCTCCCTCCGGGTGGCTTCACAGTTCTGCAGGTTGACATTTTCACTTCACTCCAACACACAATGCTTCATTCTGTTTCATTGCTCATCCGCCCATTCTCGTTATTGGGCAGTATGCTCATGTGTCCTTTCCAACCCTTCGCCCTTGGTTGTCCAGGGTGGGATCTACTCATGTTTTCCCACCCCCCACTCTCCCTTTCTGTATCCTCCTTGGGGTCTCTTACCTCCCCTGCGGTCCACTGTTTTGAAATCTTTTGGCACTGCCACATTCTATAGGTCTCTCATTGGGCATACGGCGTCTCTTTCGGGTGACGTCTTCTGGTGAATTGTCATTGTTCCTGTGTTCCGTACATGTTGTCCATCACAGTTCTACATTATAGTTGCAGACTTTGTCGTCTGCTATGATGTTTTTCACGTCTTCATCTGCCTCCAAGGGAGTCATTAGGCCGCACTTTCACCGACACAAATAATACGGTCTGGTCACACATAACATTTGCAAAAAACAGTACCCTGCCTGCCAACAGTAACATTATTAAGCCCTATCATAGTGCATTTTCTCTGAGTTTACTTGCCTGAATAGAGTCTGCAATTTAAAGGCGATCAGTTACCTGTAGGCTTTTCCTCAGTAATCACAAAATGTTTTCAATTTTTAATATAATCAGTTTTAACAAAAACTGCCTGATTAACAACCAAGTTTCACTATAATCGAATGTGAGCCACTTATTCCAATTACGAGTCCATCTATGCCCCACATTACGATATACATGGATGATAAAAACATTCTTTTGCCACCTTTTTGAACAACTATCCTTCATGTAGTTCTTCAGTTTTGCACGCGCAACTCGCCCGAGCAAAACCGTCACGATTCATCAATATCCTTTATTGTACCACGTATAAGCAAACTCCCAATATGGCCGCCGCGACCGTCCGGTCTAGTGGTCTAGCGGTTTTGGGAAGGAACCCGGAAGCTCGTCTCCATTTAACCTTTCCGGAGCAGCAGACGAGTAAGATGCAGTCCCGGGGAGGCTGTTATTAGGTATTATCGAGCGCTTTCACCACTCTAGAAGTAAGTAACCTTTCCTCACGGAACCATGAGACACCGGATTAGGCGTCTGAACAAATATTGATTGCCATTTTGCGAACTGATAATTATCGATCTTCTACTCTCCTATTTTCTTCCCTTTTCGGACCAACAGCAGTGAGTCCAATTAGGTGAAATCGATCCCCCTGAGAGACCATGAAGTGTTATTTAGCACAATACTAAGTAAATATCGAGAGTCTTCTTTATCTATGTACCTGCTATATGTTCTACGTGTCTATCGTTTTGGTCACATTAAGTCCTGTCTTGTTTTTATGTGTGAATTCACAAATCACTCCGCACAGTTAATACGTCCAACACTTGGCATGACAGCCTGCACGCACCAATATGGTGCAACCATCCACCATAGTACCGGATATGTGCGGCATGAAAGCATACTATGTGACCCTTCCCACCAGGAGGGGATTAATGCCTCTAATGATGTGCTTTCTTTTTACAGCATCGAAATTCGGTACAAACGTATGTATTTCCATTGAGAACGCATGCCTTTAATTAGTGTATTATCTTAATCCTATCACTCCCTAACTAGGGACATAGGAGTGGCAAATGCAGGGCTGGTCCCGGCATGGTCCTGAAGAAATGCTAGGGGTAGCATGAAACATGTTGACCTTTTCACTTTCACTGAACCAATCCTCATTACAGGTTGGTCTACAGTGATATTCACCCCACTTTTAACGTACCTGCCTAGGAGCATAATAAATTTGTTGAGGCCCACTAAGCACGGTATTTTTAATTCACCCACACCCACTCCACCACCTTTTTGCACCACACATAGTCTTTCATTTAAAAGTGCTCCTGCGTAGTTCGTGAGTCGTAGCACGCCCCTTTTCGTAGAGAACTGGGATGGCCCCAATGATGAAGCATGTCACCGTGGGGCAACCCCGGTGAGTGAGGGGACACTAGAAAGAAATTTTTCTTTCTTGTATGGTTACACTGATCAACTAGTTCAGTTTCCTATACTTGAGCTAGGTCTCGGGACCCAGTAATTTGGATTCCAACTTATGTACTAAGACTTTTGAGGGCGACCTAGTCTCTCATTCCTCCTTCTCCCCCTATTTCATAGTTGAACTTTGGCATCACCATGTGTCTCTTCTGTATATTAGCTCTCTTCCCTCTTCCTCCCCCATTCCAGGAAGTAAGTGCGTATTGTACCTTTCGTGTGCCACCTCTTCACCGCTGGAAAGTCCCTGCAAGCACTGGCACTAGTGTGTGCTGAAGCCATTTTTTGCCACTGGCGTTTCATGTCTGGTGATGATGGCTTCAGAAGGAGAAAGATAACACGGCGTTGCTTGAGAAAAGCATACCCTTCTTTTTGCCCCCATTTAATACCTTATGGTGAAGCTTGAGCTAACTAGAATGCTTACTTAAAACACAGGTACTGTGCACACGTCTGATCGGTACAATAATGGTATTTTTGGAGACAATGAGACATATAAATATCATTGATTACATAAAGACAGTTCGTATTGTTGAATATTAGTCTTTATTTCTTTTTTCTTCCTTTCTTTATTCAAAAAACGCCAGCCGACACGTGTTTCATCACAGGTGAAAGACTGTGACTCATCAGGGCTGAGATTGCGTGGTAGAAATCAAAATATATATCGGAGGTCAGCCAAGGTGTACTGGGTAAGGATCACAATGCATTCGGGTGCGAATGCAAAGGGCTTGAGTATAAAGTTGTGCTCCTGGCCGTGGTGTGGCCTTATATGAAGGCTAATGAAGATAAAAAAAGATGCCACTATAAGGTATTTGGTATTCCCATTTTAATAAAGGATTAGATGACTGCTTAACAGTTCTAGTATCCGTGTTGAATACACACTTTTATATTTAGATAAACACAGACTATGAGTGGTTTCTGCTGTTTCAGGTCTTACGTGTCAGAAGCTATTAAAGAGGCTCTGGATTCAGGAGGCAAAGCTATGCTTGAGATGCTTGATCTGTCTGATTTTGAAATCTGATTTTGACACCGTCCCCCATGAGGGTCTCCTCGCCAGACTTCATGAGATCGGTCTGAGGGGGACGGTGCTCAGCTGGTTTAGATCGTTTTTGGCTGGCCGCCGACAAACGGTCTGGGCCTCCCCGAGCTCTGCCGTGATGCCGCCTTTGGGAGTCGGAGTCCCGCAGGGCTCAGTGTTGAGCCTGACTCTTTTTAACATCTTTATGACCCCTCTGGCGGCATTGGCGGAGTCTTTCGGGGCCCAGATCGTATCTTATGCCGATGATACCCAGCTCCTCTTTACGTGCGGGAAAGGAGCAGATTTTGATGGAGAGAGTATCCGCGGGTGCCTTGGGGCTGTTTTTAAATGGTTCCAGCTTAACAGCCTCAAGTGCAACTCAGACAAATCGGAGGTACTCTTCTTCGGCTGCCGATCTGACCCAGACTGGCAGGAATGGTGGCCTGTCAATATGTTTCCTCCAGCGGGCTCTTCCCAGCTAGCCAAGAATCTGGGGATTAAGATCGATAATGGCCTGACGTTGAGATCACAGATCCTGGGTCTAACGGGAACATGCTTTGGCCTCCTCAGGATGCTCCGTAAGTTTCTTCCTTTGCTCTCAGAAGATCATAGGAAGACTACGGTGCAGACCTTAATTGGTTCGAGATTGGACTATTCCAATGTCCTGTATCTCGGCCTGCTGGAGTACCTCCTGCAACGGTTGCAGGTGGTCCAGAACTCGGCGGCACGGGCCATTTTCGGCCTTTACAGGCGAGCTAGAACTTCCGGCCTCCTGCAGTCGCTTCATTGGCTGCCTATCCGGAAGCGGATAGTTTTTAAGGCCTTGACCTTGGCCCACAAGGCTCTCCACGCGTCTGGAGCAAAATATCTCCAAAGGAGGCTAGCCTTCTACCATCCTGCCCGATCTCTGAGATCTGAGTCGTTGTTCCTTGCTGCGGTCCCTCGAGTAAAAAGGGCCCGCATTGGAGGCCGGTCTTTCAGGCTGTTGGCGCCACAGCTTTGGAATACTCTGCCCTTGGCACTGCGCAGCACTTCTAATCTGTTGACTTTTAGGAAGGGCCTTAAAACTTGGCTTTTTGCTCTTTAGTGCGTTTTTTTTCTGTTGTCAGGGTCTCTTATTTTCCGTGTTGTGTTATCTGCTACAGGTTTACAATAAAAGCGCCGGGACACTCTATGGAGTAGTCGTGCGCTATAAAAAACTCATTTAACATAACATAACATAACATAACATAACGTGAATGAGACAAATCACAATGACCTCCAGACCAACTGTGAAACATAGTGTGCATATGTGAGGTGACTGACTTTGATGAAGTAACGATCAAATTATAAGGGACTTCCTAACCTAAATGTGACAGCTCATGCGGAGGAAATAATGGATGCTGCTAAAGAACATTCAAAAGCCAAACAGATCGCTTGAACTCTTGAGAGCAAAGGCAATGCCCAATGAGAAAACGTTGACATAGTCAAGTTAGAAGAGTAATCTCCATTTCAAATAATTTGCATAAAAAAGAGCACAGTACCAGATGAAAAGTAGAAAAGCTTCATAGGCATTGTGGCAGCAAAACTTTTCTAGAAGAACAACACCCCCTCCCCCCACAGGCACCAATGCCTAAGAATGTTACAAATGTGAATTAACAATTGATGCTAAACACCCACTCCAAAGAAACATTGCTTTCTTCGAACCAGACAGACATATAAGTTGTAAAAGGGAGTTTCATTCAAAGTTACTCAAACATGAGCTGGATGATACAGTAATATAAGTCCTCTTCCTGATGTGCACTGGCATCGAGATGAAGAGAAGACACCCAGAGAGCAACTCCAAGCCCTATAGTCCTTGCTCAAAATTCAACCAACAAAAATGAATTGATTCCTTTTGTTGTAGAGTAGCCTCAAGGCAAGCTGTGCGCGGCCAACTCCGGACTGAATTAGGCGAGCTTACCTTGAAGTCTGGCAGAGACCACATCCTAAACTTCAGTACTGAAGAAATTCAAGTGATGCTATGTACAACAGGCACCACCAAGTTTCAGGTACTGTTAAAGACTTACATATTGACTCTACTGTGCAGCAAGTGCCTCAAAATGAAGAAAGAGCTGCTAGAGTATCGACACTCAGGATCTGAGCTATAGCTGTTGCCAAATAGCCTGGCTAGGCAAATCTTAAGTAATTAGGAGCACCTAAGCATTAGGTGTGTTATTATTATTTATAATGCAGCTTAATTCTTAATAGTAAAAAGATTGGATTTATTAAAAAAAATCTAATAAATAGAAAAATCACTACTGCAGAATTACATATATTATGTTACATCAACAAATGCATTTGAACAGATCAGCATAACATATTTGTTTATATAACTACATCCACAAATTCATAGTTAAAACGAATATAGTCATTGGGTAGGTATCTTATATATCAAAAACCACAATTATCATAATTTCAATAAATTTGCCAATATCCATCCAGGTATGTGTTTTTTTTCATCAAGACAGAGCACATTAATAATATCAATATCTTAATCCATGCACAGTACAATCAAATCCAATTAAACGGCAATCCAGTGACGGTACAATCTTAAAATGAGGGTACCTGGACATAAGCACTAGATAATATTCTCAATCAGTAAGTGATTGCAAATAACAGAAATCTCACCAGAGACAATATAAGCTAACATTATATTATTTATATACAGTTATGATTAAAATAGTTGACTCACGATTTTCCCAATTCTATCCTGTTCTTGGTAGCATGTCAAAGGCTGAGTGCAGGTCCACAAACCTAACATAAAGACATCACCTTCCCAGAATAACTGTTATCCAGTACAGCATCTGTGGGTAGAACACTTGATCAATTGTGCTTGTGGACTCTCTAAAGCCCTCTTGGAGGGTTGGCAAAATCTTATTGCCAGCTATCCAGTCCTGTAATCTAGCTATGATCACCTTACTAAAGAGCTTTTAGTGTACTGTCTTTGAGACTTATTGGATGATGATTCACCAGCAAATTGCGTGAGCCTTTTTGAAAATGGGGATTGTTTCAGGCTCTGCCCGTGTGTGGGATAGGTGCCCCCTTCAGAATCGCGCAGTACTGCACTGCAAAATAAACACCCCATAGTTGTCTCACTCCAGAGTAGATCGCCTGGGATTTTGTCTAGCCCTGAAGCTTTGTCTAGGACTATTACCCCAATTGTCAAATTTATCTCCTCCACTGTAATGTCCATGGGCTTCTCTTCTTGTGAATAAATAATGGACTGGGGGAGGACAATCTTGGAACTCGCCAAATCTTGAGCACAAAGTGGCTGTCAAATTTCCTCATGTCTCAACTGACTCCTTGTGGATGATATCAAAACAAGGGTGAATAGCTTGGAAATACTGTGAAGGACTGTCCATTGAATAGGGACAGATGTGGAGCAGTTCCCTATATTAACCAATAGAGCTACAAAGCAAACAAGAAGATTTGGAAAACAGATGGCAATATACATATTTGCTGCATCCAGAGAGGATCAGCAATTGAAGATATCTAGTTGTTTGTACAGGCTGCCCTCGCTTTAAAAGGAAAATATAATGAGCAAGATCCGAGGCCTATGGAATTCATATAACCCCACACCCAGTCTACATTGTTTGGGGTCCAGGATAAAACCTGTTCATGTTTATTTTGTCCTTCGGAGAAGTATGTCCAAGCTCATGCAGCAGAAACCCTTTCAATGTCAGTTTACAGTACCACAATGTCCATCTGTGTAAGAGGATTGCCTTCCACTACAGCAGGGTTTGTATCCAAATATATGTTAGGTATTGAGACCTGTATTTGGGATTAATCAGAACAGTTCACTATTATGGTGAATGTTCTAAGGAAATGCAGTAAGCTCAACCTCCATTTCTGACATTTGTCCACATTAGTAAAATGTGTATATGTTTGATAAATGTTTACAACTAGAGGCTATTTGTAATTGTTAGAACTGGGATTTCTGGTTGGCTAAGGCTTACGCCAAAGCCAGGCAAAAACCTCCATTCTAGCCAGGGCAAGGGGGTCACATGCCAAGATAACCCCTGCTCACCCCCTTGGTAGCTTGGCACGAGCAGACAGGCTTATCCCGGAGACAATGTGTAAAGCATTTGCGCACGCACACAACAGCAACAACATCCTAGGCACACCACAAAAGGAACTCCACAAAGTTATATAAAAATAACTTTTGTATTGTCAAAACACATCAGATAGTAATCACACAATATACATTGTGCCAACTGGCACAGGCAATATTCACACAGGATTATTTACATCAGGACAGGGCCTCGTGGGCCACTGTCAGAATCAGCACTTAGCAGAAATAGCACTTCTAGAACATAGAATAAGTGTAGCACAAAATAACAATTATAGACCACAACCATTAACCACTGGCAACAGGTAGGTACACACTACGCAATACTAATAACCATAGGCCTAGATCACGCAGGGACACAAACTCACTAGTATAACATACTAGGCAAAGTAAACTTCTAAGCATGAGCACATTTAGAAGTATAACACAAGCATAAAGGCAAAGCACATTACGCAGCAATCACATTAGGCCTAAACAGTATAACTACAGTAGGCAATCTCTCACTAGTCTTAACACATTAGACTCTTCCTCCTAAGAATATATCACATTTAGGGGCGTACCTCACAGCGAAGTAAACTCTCACTGACATAAACCCACATAGGTAAAATAACCTCATAATCATAGTAACGTCACATTGCGCAAAAATCACATTAGGCAATTACCATTCTAAACATAGTAAAATCACATTGCGCAGAAATCACATTAGGGCCTTGGCCAGCCCCCTGGCCAACTGGCCATCTCAAGAAGGGGCTCAAATGCCCTGTGTCCCAAATGTCAGGGTGCGCTGCCACGCAGCGCCATTCAGGGGTGCCCCACCGGCGCAAACCTAAACGTTGCAGCTGCCCACTAATTGCTGGGCAGCTGGGAACAGTAACAGGGCCTAAACGTTGCAGCTGGCACTATGTGTTGCGCAGCTGTGGAAGGCCTGGCACCTCTGCGCCATCTCCGTCCCACACAGGGACTCTCTCTACCTTGGCGCCTAAACGGTGAAGCTGCCCACTAATTTCTGGGCAGCTGGGAGACAACAAAACTGTGACAGGGTCCTCACTGACCCTAGAAACCAAACTGCGCCCAAACGTTGGAGCCACACAGGCTCTGACATAAAACATGCCCGCAAATGGTTGGAGCCCTCTGGGCTCTGGAAAGAAGCATGGGGGCGCTGGAGCCATCTGGCTCAGAAAGCATAATGAGGCACAAGTATGGGCACAAACATGGGCCCCTCTGGAACCCTTTATCAGGAATGAAACTTTGAGCCTCGCAGGCTCGAAGGAAAGAATACCCAGAAACCAAGCTAGCGCAGGCAGGAGGGGGGCGGGCACCGGCAATGTGCCCCGACGCCCCCTCTCACAACAGTGGCCCCCTTCATTGGAGTCCCCCCTCTGGGGACTCGAAAATAGCAACTGCTCGTGGGCTCTAAGTAAACAAATGCCCTTAGGACGTTTGAGTCCCGCTCGGGGACTCGTGCAGAAAAGGTGCCTCTTGTGGGAGCGGCCCACTGACCAAACGGGGCCGTTCGACCCGCCTCCAGACACTGTGCCTCTCTCAGGCACTGCAAGTGTCCCCGGAGCTTCCCCCAGCATGTGACACTCACCGGCTTCTCTGGGGACTCCGCTTTGGTCTCCCGGCTTCTCTGGTCTCGGCTGCCAGCACACGCGGAGCTTCACCGGGGCTCCTTTTCCCTCACAGGAGCCTCGCTGGGACGTTTCCCTACTGCCTCTTCACCCGGGCCCCCTCCTGGGACCCGGGGCTTCACTGCACACTGGCAGGGCTCTCCCCCTCACATGGGAGCCCTGCTACCGCCGCCATGTTTGTTGCTCCCTTCCTTCCGAGTCCGGCCCCGGGCCGGCAGCCAATCACATCGCGGCCCGGGGAATGATATCACGGGGGTGTCCCGGGCCGGCCGGCGGTGATTTCCATGGTGGAAAATGAGGGGTGGGCACCCTCGGTGCGTAAAATAACATAAGAAACGGGGTGGGCACCCATGACATAACTAAATAAACGGGGTGGCACCCATCAAATAAAAATAGCGATCATAATGCAGGGTAGGCACCTGCGAGGCATAAAAGGGCAGGAGCGCTCAGGCCTAAAATCACCAACACCAGGCTACAGAAATAGGCTAGGAAAAAGCAAAAAGTTTCGGGGTGAACCTGCCAAAAAGGCCGGGTCCAACAGCAATGCTCCCAGAATGCTTCCTATTTTTATACAAATTACATGCAAAAACATGGAAGCAAGATTGTTTGCATTTAAAATAAAATGTACACGAAAAAATGGATCTTAAAAAAAACAACATTTTTTCTGAGCTTTGTTCAACTTTGAATGCCATTTCTCTGAGGCATCATTTAGTAACCACTTTTTGATGCATGCCAATATTAAAAAGATAAATACTGGAGGGTGTCTGGACTCCCTCTGCTACATGGCTAAAAAGGTGTTGGCAGTGGTTAGACCTACATGGGAAAAGTTGGATGCTGTCTGTAGGAAAGGTATTTTGTGAGTTTCATGGTATATGGAAAGTAGGTGTTGTAGAGTTGTGCAAGGATAGATTCAGTCATGAATGCAGGTGCTCAACATTTTTAAATAGAGGTTACGGAGTGGTTGTTGGTAATGTTTGTGTGATCCCCAAAGGTATGCCTTTGAAATGGCATGGTCTAGAGTAGTTGGAAACCCATCCAGTGGGTTTGGGCCATTCATTGCGTGAGTTGGAAATAACTTGTTAATATTGAGATACAGTCAGTAAGGTTTTAATCAATACGGTTGGGGTGGCATTACCCAGCTCCTCTTGCTGTTCTGTAGGTCCTTTGCAAATATCATTATCTCTCTTTATGCAAGGTATAGGGTTCACAACGTTGTGTCTTACTTTGGAAATAATCGTTTTTTGTATTGCCTTTCTGAATTTGAAATGGTTGCTGATTGTTCTTATCTTCTTGGGCAATTTGTTCCATAACTTGTGTGTTTGTACTGATATGAGCTACCTCCTATCCTAATTCTTCCGAAAGGCAGAATCAGGATAGGAGCTATGGTGCCATTCTTGAGTAACAGCCCCTTCTTTGAATCTAAAGTTTGAATTTTGACTATACCAAAGTAGATGCAGTCCAATGGTTTGCCCTTTGGTTGACGTAGAGGGCTTTGAAGGATAATCATCTTTCAACCAGAAGCCAGTGCAATGCCTTGAGGATAGGTGTGATGTGGTCACACACTTGTTCAGGCTGAGAACTTGGAGGCGGCTGCATCTTGCACTTTCTAGATTGACAGGCATTTTGTAAGCCCACTGTATGCTCCATTGCATAATCTAGCCATGATATCACTAACAGTATATTGACGCCTGTACTCTGTGATGATAGCCGGGTATGGGAAGATCTGTTGTAGAATTCTCATGATGCTGTTGGCTTGTTTCTTAACATTGTTGGCTTGATTTTCAGGTCTGAGCTTGGTGTCCATGATCTTACCCGAGTTCTTTATGTTTCTGAATGTGGTGGCAGGAGAGCTAATTTCCCTTTTGCCAGGCTGTGGTTGGGTAATGCTCTTTCCATAGTTCACTGGTTAGAATTTTAGTTTTAAAAGGTTTTGATTTCAAATGTTTTTTGCAGCATCGAGATATCAACTGCAAATAGACAATCAGTGAGCACTGATTTCCCGATATCCCAAGATTTGATGTTTTTCCCAGTTTAAGGACAGTGTGTTTGCCAACAGCTTAGTTGTACCAGGTTAGTTTGAAGGATTCTAATTGACCAGGCAGCAGAGTCTGTTTTATGTTGAAAAACTGAGGTTCAGTTGTTGTCCCTTGGACAACACCTATGCTTTATGTGAATGAGAATGATTGGAAATTATATATGATACAGTTTGAGTTCTCTCACCGAGGTCTGACTAGATGTATTTCAGTTTGGTGCCATATATTCCTTTATCATTTAGTCTTTCAAGTAGTAGTTGGTGTTTCACAGTATCAGAAGCTGTGGGATGGTCAAGCAGGATTATTTCAGCAATGCTGACAAAATCTACAGTGTGCTTGCTGTCATCCCAGATAACAATTAGTGCTGATTCAGTGCCTTTTGGTATTGGAGAGGGAGTGGTTTCTGTCATGGAACTTTGAAACCTTGATGAATTCAGATAATTTCATTAGTCTCTAGGTCCAGTCTTTGCTCTTAAAAGTTGGTTTGATATAGGTTTTTAGTTTGTTGGGGAATTCTTCTGCTAACAGTGATTCATTGTTGATCGCACTGGCCACTATAGCTGCAGAGGTAGCTTTCAGAATGTTAGTAAATGTATGTGGGGGCCCCATAATCATCAGAAGGAGCCACAAGTACTCCGATGTAATTAGTTTTTGTATTTCTTTATGTAGAGTTGAATACGCAAACCTATGTTAGAGTGTGGGTGGCTGTTATGGTGGTTGGACTTGATTTCGGATGTGATCTGATTATTGGTGTTTTTTGTTAGCAAGTAGCTCTTAAAATCTTTGGATTTTTTCAGTTCTTCATTTGTATTTCAGAGTTTTTGGGAGTATTTGGAGATGCATTCTAGTTGCTGGAATACAGAGCTAATTTTTAATTGTTGTTTAGTCGAGTTGCTGGCATCTGAGATGAGTTGTGAGTAATATGATTTCTTGGCTTTTTTAACAAATATTATTTTTAATTCTCACTACCTTGGAAAAAATATAGGTAGGTTGTTACTCTCACCATCTCAGAAAAGAGAGTAAGCATGTTCCATAGAAAAACAGAGCTGCATGTTATTGCAGTTGGACAAAATAATAATTTTCATGCCAACAGATCACACGCTTCTACCTGATCAAATTTTTGGTAGTAGGCCCTAACCACCCCACAGGCATTCTCTCCCCCCTGCACTGCAGTAAATCTACAAATGAATTGTTGAAAAAGAAAGGATTCGGATTTTGTAGAGGCCAAGTCAAATTAACATTAACCTCTTTGAGATGCTGTATGTATAAATTAATGTTTTCTGAAGAAAAGTGGACTTGAACTCCAATCACAAGATGTGAGAGACGAATAAAACTCTTACAGGAAACTTCACATTGTTGCTGCTAAAAGGGGTTCTACACATTACTGAATCCTGGGGTGTACTGTCTCTTTCACACACAGCTACTAAACTTTGGCTAATTCTTTGGTTGTTTAAATGATTTGAATTTGTGCTTTTTGTCTGCATGTTAGATTTATATACATTTAGAATTTGGAGAAGACTAGATGAACACTCACTATTTATCATGTAAAAGCAAAGATTCTTAAGAGGGTTTATTTTATTATTTCACATCACTAGAGTAAAAGAAGTGGGGTTATATAGTGGAGAATCACAGTTTCGTAGGCAAGTGAAGCTTTTGTGATGTTAGAAACACCCCCCCCCCCCTTAAGACAAACTTTGGAAATCCCTAAAAGTTATATGGACCTGAATCTCAATACTGCAGAAATGCAAACTAATTTTTCCAAGTGGATGTGTGAATCTGTGTCGCGCAACTTCAACACCTCTGCTGTGCTACAATTTGTCTAAATTTGCCCAGCAGCACAGACATCCATGTTTTCAGTGACTGTAATGAGCCTTAAATAAAGAATTAGGCCAATGAAGGCATGAGCAGGTACTCTGCATTATAGGATGGGCAAACAAATTTAAATTTAGTTGTTATTTCACTCTCAAACAACACAAGATAAACAACAAGAAAAAATGTGCTACAGCAGTGTAGGGCTCGACAATCACACTAGTGTGTCATAATGATTTTTGTTTTTATTCTCAAGTATTCCTTCGCTCATCGTTTCATGGCCTCACTACCACAATCGATCAGAAACCCAAAAACAATATATTGAAAAAGAGCATAATTATACCAGAAAAAGTTTCCTTAAATGGATATTCTATTCCAACCATAAATTGTCAACAACAATCAGTCCAACATATGGAATTTCACAGAATCAATCCTCCCGGAGCTTTTTGAATATGTACAGAATCAATTTTATTTATTTGAGAAGCTGGCCTGGTATATGATGTCCACTGACGTAAGTTGGCACTGTGCACCAGTCCAGACAACACTTATGGTGATTTAAGAGGTCTTAGACAACCTTAGAAGGCTCTCTAAGTTGTAGCTGTGGCGATCAGCCTTCAGGCTTAGTCCAGAAGGAGTGAACAGCAGCTTGTTTTACCAGAATGCATTCTTATAGTATAGATTAAGTGAAAAGAACCACACCTAGTATTTATAAAAATATGTATTTATTATATGATACTCTCTAGTACATTCCAGTATCACCAACACGGAGATAAACACAATGCACACAATACTTTACCAAAGACACACAGTAAATAGCACAGAATACTCTGTGGACCCCAGGGGGAAGACCAAACCATATACTAAGGAAGTGGTATCGGAAACACGGCTCGGGTCAAGACAATGTCGAGAGGACGTAGAAGTGCTGGGGACCCACTGAACCACCCAAGGTAAGTAGATATGGACCCCACTGAAAGTGTGTGCAATGTGGAAACATGACGGAGTGCTCTGTGCAACTCTATGTGTAAGTCATGATTGGATTGTTCAAGATTAAGGACCCTTTCCAGTTGACCCTGAAGAAACCCTGCAGAAGTCAGAAGGTTGGAGAGCCCCCCACACGTGGATACCCTAGTACCTATGTTACCTACACCAAGGAAGCCGGGTGCATACGTGTGAAGTTGTCGGAAACCGCTGTCGAACCCAATGGAGGACTTTAGGAAAGTGCCGCTGTTGCAGAAGGAGAAAGTGTCCAATGGAACTCGGAGGTGGATTCTAGATGAGAGGTACATCCAAGCAGATAGGACAGAGTCTAGGTCACTCAGGAGTGACCAGGATACTTGGAAGACAAATGCCCTCCATGTCAGATGTTGCTGGATGGGTGACGATGACCTTGACTCTGCAGCCGTGAGGACCAGGCGACACTGAGGAGAAACCAGCGTGACCCTCAAATGGACTCCTAGGCTGGAGGCAATGGAGTTGCGAGAAGACCTCTAGCAGCTCACCAAAAGATGCAGGCCACGATGATGTGTGGCTGAAGTCTCTGCTCCCCGGAGGTGCTCGAAGTTGGGGCTATTTGGAGCCCGAAGATCTTCTTGGAAGGAAGCCTTCAAGCCTGTGCAACTGCAAGTTTACCCGGTGCAAGGGGTTCGGTTATTGCAATCCCCACAAGGGATACTGGCCTCAAACTTGGTGATAGGGCAGGGCAGGCCTCGGGAGCTTTGGAAAACCACCAGCTGTATTGCAGAACCTTACGGAGTCCGGAGGAGCTCCGTATCAGCAGGCCGGTCTGAACCAGAGAAGGATCTGGACAGGGGGTTGGTTACTCCCTTGTCCTTAGTCCAGTTTCACACCAGAGCGGGAGCCAATGGCTTCCAGGACTTGTTTGAACTGGACTGTGAAGAGGGATACCTAATGTGGCCCTCATGCAGACTGAGTGGCGCTGGCAAGCACACCCACCCGACCCCAATACTCTATATCCTGTCTGAGAGGTGGTCACATCTCCCTGTGACAGGATGCCAGTTGTTCTGCCTTCACCTGTTCGAGCTTGCCTCAGCAGCAGGAATTGTGTCTCTGTTCAGCAGCAACCATTTTGTGCTGACCGGGTCTAGAAGGCTGGTACCGGGAACACAGAGCCTAATGGAGGGCTCTTTCAGTGCGTGTATCCAATCTGGTGTGTACCTAAGTACTGAAGATAACAAGTTAGGGAGAAAGCATATAGACTGGGGTCCTGGTTAGCAGGATCCCAGTCAGACTAGTCAAATACAGCTTAGCACCATGCAAAAAGTGGGGGTAACCATAGAAGCAGATCTTACTTTCCTACAATTTATTTTCACGATAAACAGATTTTTCAATCAGCCCCAGCCGACCTGTTTCATCCCTTTAGGACTTTATCAGGGCTGTGAAATAAAACAAAAAAATATGCATCACTCATGGTGTCATGCAATGATACTCGGATGGCATAGTACAAACATTTGCATCTATATTAACACAATAAATACAAGTTGCTACATACTCCTAAAGACTCCCTACTCCAAAATAATACAAATTGCCTATCTATAATGTGTTTAAATACAATTTGGACAATCATTATAAAAAAAGACTGTTCTTTATATACATAATGATGTCCTTACTAGTTTACAATACACCAAAATGACACATCATTATAATCTGTCTTTTAGCCAGTATAAGCGCTAAATCAAGGAATCCATTCCCCACTTTCTTGGGCTTCGGTCTAGGGAAGGACCATGGTAAGCATATCTCTAAAGTGCACGGCACGATGTGGTGAATGTCATAACTAATTTCTGTGCCACTGCTGCCCACAAATCTGTATATAGCCACATGGCCAAGTCATATGGCGGAAAAATGCCACCGCACAACATGTGCAGCGCCTGGCCTCCCCCTTCTAGATTGCAGTGAGCTTCTTAGGGGTGAGATGAGGCTGATGGAGGTAGTTAAAACTGAATATATATATGAAGCAAGTATTACAAGATACCTCCTGTGGGTAAGCTAACATTTTCGCCATTCCTAGTCAGGGATGTCCCTTCCTAGTATTCCTTCCTGGTCGCTCTAAAGGCAAGCAAGGGCTTTCTGACCATCCCATTAAGAGCACCATAAAACCATATCACCAAGTGGCTTCCTGCTCTGATTGACAATAACAATTGTAGGACGGCATGCATCTGAGGTTTGCGAATCCCCCCCCCCCATCCCAGAACTCTGTGCGTGTCCTGGCAGGTTCCTCAAAGGTAAGGAACTGCCCAGGATGTAAGCCGTAGGCATCCATGAGAACTTCTGATTGCATCAATGTGGAAGGATTATAGCACTCACCCACTGTCACCAACCCCATCTCCGTCCGGACATCCAGTTGTGTCTATGTAAAAAACATCTTATGCTCAACATGAAGCAGTCCCACCAATAGGGGGGGGGGGGAGCTGGGCATACAATATGCAATCCTGTGTTCGCCAGACACACCGTGCCAGCATTGGAGTGCTATGGACAGTACCTAGCCATCCCTCCCCCTTTCAGGAACCCTCCGGAGCAACCTCCGCAGCAATGCTCACTGATTAGGTTCAGCCCCCATGCGCACCAGCTTTATCAGGTTCACTTCAGCCAACCACTTTGTGATCCACTGCTGCTGAGCCGCTAGAAAATAGAATTCAAAATCCGGCACCCCGAGCCCCTCTCCAGAATTGGCTACCAGATGGTGTCTAGAGATACCCTGTAGCGTTCTCCATCCCATATGAGCCCCGAAGAAGCGAGTCCAGCTGCTGAAACCATGCAGTCGGCACCCATGTGCGGAGATTAATGAAGTCATAAAGTAGTTGAGGCAACATTATTATCTTGGCTAGCGCTATCCTATCGAGGTAGCCTTCGGGTTCGCCAGAAACCCACGCACCCTCGGATGCAACATATCGCTGCTCCCAGGTTACCTTCCTGCATATCCTCCAGCTTATGATAGATTTGTACCCCCAAGTAGCAGAAGGTGCAGCGGGCCCAATGGATGCCCGACACCAGGGATAGTGGGCTGTCCAAACCCAGATTCTTCACCCACAACAGCAAACCCTCCCCAAACTCTTGTAGCACCTTCAACATGAAGGGGACATCTGTTTCCTTATTGGATACATATAGCAACAAGTCGTCAGCAAACAATGAATTGATATGCTTAGACCCAGCTAACATAATGCCCTTCATTCATCCCACTCTCTGCATAACTCCACTAGCGGCTCAGTGGCAAGGCCGAACAGAAGGGGCGACATTGGGCACCCTTGTCTAGTAGCTCAGTAAATGTCGTACAAACCGGTGACCATCCGACCCGTGTGGACCCTAGCTGTAGGGCCAGTGTACAACAGGCTCACCCAGCCCACCTGGCAGCTCCCAACCCCATTTTGACCATAACCGCTTCCAAGTAAGATCAGCTAACTGTGTCAAACACCTTTCCAGGTCAACAGACACTTTCCCAGCGCGAACCCTTTCTCTCTAACGAAGGAGCACGCATAATCCTATACAAGCGGCGCAGGTTGAGGGAAGTATTACGCTGCGGTATAAATCCACATTGGTCAGGGTGCACTAACTTTTGCATATGTGGAAGCAGTCAGTACGCAAGAAGTTTGCTTAAGATTTTGAAATACATAGTCAACATGGATAATTGTCAATAGGCTGTGGCAGGTTCCCCCCTCATTTGTGTCTTGGAGTGGGATAACCATTGCATCCCTGCTGGTGGATGGGAGCTCCCATTTCTCCAGTGCCTTAGCATATACTCGGCCAAGCGCCGGCCAGTATTCCAAAAAAGGTAGAATAAAACTATGCGGTAGGCCATCTGAGCCCTGCATCTTACCCCGAGGCAGATCCCGTATGGCACATTTAATTTCCTGTGGCGTGATGGGCCCTCCTGCAGCACCTAAGGCGAGACTATGCAGCCACAAGGGGTTCAAGAAGTCCTCTGTGGGTTTTCTGGGCCCCTCAGTCTATCTCCCATATAATGTGGTATAATATTCTCTAAAGGCATTTTTAATATCCACCTGAGAATACACCCCCCATCAGGTATATGCAATTGAGTAATTGAGGACACCCTGCTCTCCGTTTGCACCAGCCACACCAGCAATCTTCCTGCCCTACCCTCACGGTCATGAGCTCGAGCGATATATTCTTTAGAACTGTGGAATCGGAGCCTCTCCAATCTGATACCGTATTGTTCCTTGGCCTCTGCTAATTACAGCCCAGATGCAGGATCAGTGCCAGTCTGATTGTCTAGGCCATGTATGACCCCATACAGTTTTATCAGACCTCGCTCGAGGTTTTTCAGGATCCCTACTGATGCACCCATGCTGCACCCCCGGCCGACCACTTTAAAGGCCTCCCACTCAGTAAGGCAGTCCGAGGCCATACCTTGGTTTTGCTCAAAGTAATCTGAGATGCCTTTCAGGAGGCCCTGTTGATAGGTAGCTTCCTCCAAAGTACTGGGGTACAGGCACCACATGGGGATTGCCAGTTGATTCACCCCCATTTGCAGTCACAGTAACAATGGGCTATGATCAGATATGGTGCGGCCAAGGTATTCAGGGTGTTTGACAAACTGACACAGTCGTAAGCAAAAAGAATACTGAGTTCCCATTACTAGCAAGATAACTCTACTCTCTACCATATGAGTCAGTCCTATTGCTATCCTAACGTGACTTATTTCATTCCATCTTGGTCACTTGAGTCATGTCCCCTTCAATAACACTGAGAGCCTTTGAGAGTCACCTACTTGGCTCATATACATTGGAGAACACTACAGTCTGCCGTCACAGCATACAGATACTTTTCAACACCATAATCTGCTATTACAACATATAGACACATCTTAGTATCGTGGTGAATGCTTTAACTGGCATAATTGTCCATTACTAGACTGTTTTCTTTCTCCTTACCTACCTCTTTTCTGACCTTGCTCCATGAGGTTTTCGGCTGCCCGTGCGATTTCAGCCTGATCCATGATGGGACACACTGATCTTGGTGCCAGCATTATGAGTCGATCCTCTCGACTTTCACTTAATCCAACATGACCTATCCACCTCTTTCCAGTTGTGTGTAGGTCCTCACAGTCCGGGTTTCATACCAATCAAAGTGAGCAGACCGTGCCTTTTACTCTCCCTGGTCACGGTTCGACTTCTCTCCCGCCCCACACTATTTAGTGACGACCTTTCCAATATACATGTGATAATTTACCCGGTGGATAAACATGATAGGTGACACACTCACAGCGTGGTATCGGCTCACATTCCCTCCGATACATCACGCTGGTCATTGCCCACCTGCACTATCACCCCTTCCTAAGATGGCCGCCACTATAGGTGCGCTATTTCTCAGACGCATTACACGCGTCCACGCTGACGCGCATGCGCGGCCGGGGTCACGTTGGCCACGCCCACTGACGGGGCGCCACGCTGCGGATTCTCGGGCATACAGCATTTAGTCCTGATGGCCCCTCCGGGACTGGACCAGCTGTTCTGCGCTACCGGCAGGGGCGCCTCGCGTTGGGGGTAGGTTTTCACCCTGGCTGTTCGCTATCTCGGGTAAGCCTGGCAGTTGACACTGCAATCACGTGATTGTTTCTACCGGGGAGAGAGCCTCTTCCGGTACCCTAAGCTCTGGTCTGGGGGACATGTCCCTTGTCCATCGGGTGCCTTGCAGTGATTTCCCACGTCGGGGCCGGGGGGGTTTCTTGACTTTCCGGGCTCTGTAACCGACGCGTGGACGGGTGCTGACCTCCTTGACCTGTCCGGCTCCGGATTCAGTGGCGGGGTCGGCTATGCACGCGGCCCTGAGGCATGTCACGCGGGGCTCACCTTTGACAAGGGCTGACCCATGGGGCAGAGAGGAGGACTGAGTTGGTTCTCTCTGGTCCCTCCATTCATTCACTTGCAGTCCTTGTAGTTAGGCCAGGTGTCCACATACCCACTTGGCCATACTATGGTAATTTGCCTTAAACAAACATCCCTTTGGGTGCCTGTATGTGTTCCTCTTTTACAGGTCTACTACCTTTCGAACAGCCCCACGGGAACAGACTGCGGGGCCCACTAGGGTTGTTCTTAGGGTAAGCACAAAACCAGTCATTTACTAGTGCTGTGATAACCTCTTCTTTTAGTGTCTTTTGTATTGTATTAATTGTTTCAGCCTTGTATTACACTGCCCAAATGTCAGGAGTGGACTTATTACCATTAATATGCCCACTATTGTGTAATTCGAGGATTACCCTTCATATATATGTGTGTTTTATGGTTTATGGAGTACTTATTGGAACCTAGCTTTTGATGGACATTGCCGTACATTATGCTCTACTGGCTCTCCTCTACATGTTTTTAGGTTTCGACTGGGGCACGGAGCTGTAGCTCCGCCCCCAGGAGAAATTTGTAGTCTTCAGTAAGGGACACTTGAATCCGTCCTCTGTTCCATTGGCTAGCTCCATAAATGGAGGCTAGCCATTGGAACAGAGATCTGTCCGTCATTCACGGACCAGATTCGTGGGCGTTCCTGCATTTTTTTCGCTCTCCACCCTTTTTGCATCGTCATCGGGCGGTGGGCGGAGTTTCGTTTTTTTTTTGGGGTGTCTGTGTCCGTCATTATGCCGACCACGGCCGCCGGAAGAAGTCCAGGTGAGTGCGTTCCTTTCCCGCCCCCCCTCCCGCTGTCCCTGCGCCGTTCCCGCCCCCCCCCCTCCCGCTGTCCGTACCCGTCCCCGTGTGCCCGTAGGTGCTTGTTTTCATGGTGTCCACTGGTTTCTTTTTCCTGGGATTTAGTACTCGATGCTTTCTTCCTGTCAAGCAAGCCAGGAAAGAGACTTGTAGGGCGAGCAGTTTAAAACTGATGTAGCTGATTCAAACGACGTCTCTCTAACACTTTTAAAGTAAAGGCCGGTGCCTGGGGCATATTTTTTTTTAAGCAAATTGACTCCTGGCTCTGTGCCAATCGAGGTGGACAACAGATTACCAGGTTCTCTTAAAACTATAAGCTTTCAGTCTGGCTCTGTTGGAGCCTTGATCACGGATCTCGACATTTAATTTCGGGCCGCTGGGGTCTTTATTTAGCCTCACAAACACGGTGGGACCGCTTGGGGCTTAAAACCAATGCGAGAGTCGTCCTGCTAGCTGTGTGCACATAAAAGCATACCGATCCTAGCTTCACTAAACACAGCAATGCGCATGTTCTTGTCTGCTCTTTGTCTTCAACGCTTGCATAGCTACCCCCATCCCCCAACCGTTCTGAACCAGGGCAAAGGAGAAGCGGATTTCACAGGAGAACTGCAGGACCCGATTTCGATGGGAGAAAGCAGCAAGTACCAAGATCGTGTTCGTCGTACTAAATGAGATCAAAGGACACCATACAACACTGTCACAGCGCACATAGTCGTTCATGCAATCTTCTGAAGCATTCCTACACTATTTTAATTAAACCGAATCAATTTCTTATTTTTTTTTTAAAAAGCGGGCAGCTAAATAATATGCCATACAGCGGAGGAGCTCTACGATTACAATTGCTTTGTGCACCAAGGCACACCGATTAAGAAAGCTGTTACCATACCCCCTACAACACCAAAATGTGCAACTAATGTAATCTTTATTGCACTTAACACCAGTTAGTACCACAAGCTGCTTAGGATGTATGCTTTTGCCAAGCAACCGACACACTAAAAGTCAAAAGTAAGCAATATGTGATCTGGCCACAATTTACTCAACAGGCAAACTTCCACGTTCCCGCGCATCTCCACAAAATGTGTTTAACTTTTGGGAACGCCTTATTAGGACACTACAAAATGGAGTTTTTGTGTAGGTCTACACAAAGTTTGAGGTGTGCCTCTTCCAGAACTTCGAGAAGTAAACCTTTGAGTAAGTCTCCAATTTGGCTTGCATATTTAAATTCTTGAACTGTAATAAAACTCTTGCGAATGGCTTTTTTTAGTATGACTAAACCAAACTGCACAGCGGATCTGAGCCCAGTACCTCAAGCAAATCCAGAATTATGCTGGGGCCTCTAGGGCAAGGGCTTCCCAGCGATACAAGTGCTGAGCAAATTACTGAATACACGGAATTCAGCAAATCTAATCGCAGCAAGCTGGATCCGAACCAGAAGCATGGACGCGTAATTGAGGAAATACATTTTTTAACACAAAACACTATGCCTTTGCAATTAAAAGGAAGAGGAGAGAAGGAAATCTAGTCTAATGGTACGAGATTTTCCCAAAATGCAGAGTACTACCCTTGGGACTAGATAGTTTATGTCCCCCAAAAGGGTTATGAAAAGGTGAATTAAAAGTAAATGATGTTGCAAGCAGTGGCGAGTAGACTGGCAGAATTGGTCAGCGTTCTGCAACCTCTGAAGATGAACATCCGCAAACGGGTAGTCAAATAATAAATGTCAAGAGTCAATGGCTGAAACCTTCTGCAAATTGTTGCAATTTTCAGTTGGGCATTCTGGGAACAGAAAAATCAGCAACCATTTGCCAGATTGCCTTTCGGGAGAGTTATCACCAACCAGATTTTACCATGTTAATATTACTAAATGCACTCCATCAGCTGTGTTGTAAAAAGTTACCCAATTACTGAAAAGTAGGGCAAGGGATGACCTCCCATAGGGCCCTCTGTACTTGCAGAGTACTTTGAATTGCCATTCGTCAGACTGTTCTCCAAGTATGTGTCAGAAGTTTAAGGCAGCAAAGCTGAACACCATCACACCTGGTCCCCATATTCACCAGGGCATTAGCGAAATCAACGATGCACTGTGCCTGGTTACTTCACATGAGGTATTAAAAGGTTGAACGTTCATAAACAATCTATAAAAACATAGTATAGTAGTAAATGTGAAAATTATGGATACTGTGAGAATGTGAAAAAAATGTGTGGGGTCTCAAGAGGTGGCATCGGTCTTCAGAATCTGTATCAGATCTATTGTGCATACATATATGAAGCATCACACAAACACAGAAGTGTGCCACTACACTACTTTAAAGCCAAAACTGAATTGATGGTTGGTACATATTTAAATTGTACCGTACATTTAGGTCACCAAATAGTCACTTCATGGTGCTCATTTAATTCGAGCGTATGCAAAGGATGTGACAAATATTGATCAAATGTGTGAAAACACTAGCATTTAAGACAAGCGGCCATTGGAGTATTTATAGCTAACTGGTCAAGGGGTTAAAGGGTACACTTGATAACTATGCATGAAATTTCCTAAGTACGACCATCAAGTCATTAGCAAAAGTAATGTGTTTGGGGGAGGGGTGGAAAGATTAGTAGAAAGAATGTGGGTGAGGTTTGTATAGATGCTAACGTGTTGGTTATCCAACTCAAAGGCACTGACTTTATTAATCTCAGAACAAGAAGAGTTTGAGTTGGCCAACATGTCTTGCAGGCTGCATAGAAATGTTGGCAGCAGGTGCCTAAACCACTAAACTCTGCATCAGTATCAGTACAGTTCAGTGCTTTTCATCATGCATGCCACTGCCATGCTTATTTTTTGCAGGACATAAGGATTATTATAGTGTGAGTGCAGAGTGCGCAGAGTACAGATAGTGAGATAGTGCAGAGTGAGTGAGTGTGCAGAGTGAGTGAGTGTGCAGAGTGAGTGAGGGTGCAGAGTGAGTGAGGGTGCAGAGTGAGTGAGGGTGCAGAGTGAGTGAGGGTGCAGAGTGAGTGAGGGTGCAGAGTGAGTGAGGGTGCAGAGTGAGTGAGGGTGCAGAGTGAGTGAGGGTGCAGAGTGAGTGAGGGTGCAGAGTGAGTGAGGGTGCAGAGTGAGTGAGGGTGCAGAGTGAGTGAGGGTGCAGAGTGAGTGAGGGTGCAGAGTGAGTGAGGGTGCAGAGTGAATGAGGGTGCAGAGGAGTGAGTGTGCAGAGGAGTGAGTGTGCAGAGGAGTGAGTGTGCAGAGGAGTGAGTGTGCAGAGGAGTGAGTGTGCAGAGGAGTGAGTGTGCAGAGTGCAGAGTAGTGAGTGCAGACTGTGCGCCTTTGTTTACATGTGGCTAGCCGTATTTACTTTACCGCGGCTGCGAAGGGAAGTAGCAGGGGGCACAGCCACACGGTCGCCCCCACCCTCACTACAGTAAGGAGCCGCTGTCAGATGAGTTCGTGCAGAGAGTTCACTAAAGTGACGTACCGGGACAGGGTTAAACTGGAGTATTAGGAAGAGGGAGGCAAGTGTGTTTACAGCGCTACAGGGAGCAACATATACCCGGAGAGTATACACAGTGGCAGCGGGCACTGACGAACCAGGACAGTGGACACTGTCTCATGGGGTGAGGGATGGTCATCGGTACAGGACAGTGACTAACGTGCCACCACCACCATACAGGGATTAGAGACGTGTTTGCCTCAGTGGACAATGTGTTACTGGGCCTGTGCCCACAGAAGGTAGTTATTTGGTTCACTGAACAGTAGGCTCTATGGCCAAAGTGCACCACCGGTTGATACAAGAGAGAGAGTGTAGAGTGCCACGAAGCGGTGGGGGCTTGTTTTGTTAGGCACGGGGAGAGTGGGTGTGTGTGCGTGTGTGGCTCTGGGTGTGTGTGTGTGTGGCTCTGGGTGTGTGTGTGTGTGTGTGTGTGTGTGGGGCTCTGGGTGTGTGTGTGTGTGTGTGGGGCTCTGGGTTTGTGTGTGTGTGTGTCTGGCTCTGGGGGTGTGTGTGTGTGTGTCTGGCTCTGGGTGTGTGTGTGTGTGTGTGTGTGTGTGTGTGTGTGGTAGTAATTGCTGTCTGCTGACCTTGTCCGTAGGGTACAATAGGTCTCACATTTGCGAGAGATTAAGCTATTGGCAATGTAAATGACAATGCCATTTATTTATCTATTTTCAAAACCAACACATAAATAAAAAATGTGTCATTTACAATGCCAATAGCTCTAACTTTTCCAAAGGCGAAACCGTTGCATTGTAAATGCTTGTTTCTAGGTTCCCCTCTAGAGTAGGACCAGTTGGCTTGCTCCCTGATTGACCCAATGAGGTTGTATGGTTTTAATCTTTATCACTTATTTCACTGTGTAGTACTCAAAACTCGAGGTCCTGAAGAATTGCCAGACAGGCATGAAACATGTCGACCTTTCTAGAGGGTTGAGTTAGTCCGCTGTAAATTGAGCAGTTCCTTTCTCCCCTCCCACCCTTTTAATAAGGGAGTCAGCCACCCCAATAAAAGTTCATTGTGGACTGACTTACCTTCTTTTAAACCTCACCAATCCCTCACGACTACACCTTCACCAGACCCCTCACACGCACTCAAAACATTGGCTGGAACAGAAGATCTCCAACAAAGAGCGCCTACGGCGCCCGTCAGACATTGCAGCGCCAGTCTGATGAGGAGCAGGAGACCAATGATGAAGCATGACACCTAGGTTTCTGGGTGTGTGAGGTCCCCTAGTTCCAACAAGGGAACACCTTGTTCCCTGCTACTGTCCCGTCTCCATATCCTTACACCTCCTTTCTTTCTATCTCTGGGGAACTCATTATTCTTTTTGCTTACAAGTTGTCTGGACATATACTTTGGACCCCGTTAAACATCGTCCACTTCTGGTTCCTTATTTTGCATTTAAAACTGACACAGTCGCCCAGAGCAAAGGAATTTATCTAAGCTTACATTTAGGGTATATAGACTGGAATAGCAGCATTATTCCATCTGTATGCCGTGGTGTGTTTGCCTGGAAGTCAAATCACTTTGTGTCCCTGTCTGTGCCACACCCTCAATATGGAAACATCTTGCACATGCTCTGTATTAGTATCAAATCAAGTCCTCTGCTGTTAGCAGGGTCACTTGGGGACATGCTCCGTTTGCTGGTGTTGGTGTCTTCCGAGGCATACTCCTTGGAGCGGTTACCCTCATCTGAGTCCATGGGTGTACCATTAGTGATTCCAATTGCTGCTAGCAGTGCTGTTGCTTTATTCTTATCCGCTTGTGCCCTTTTCTGCTTCCTGACGTGCTCTAGGCTTGTTGGGTCACAGTACAATCACTTTAATCTATCATCTATCTCCTACCCTCCATTTGACAAAAGCTTTTCCACCGTGGTGGTTTTTCAGGGTCTCAGATATCATTATGCCTGCTGCGTTCCTCATAAAAACTGCTAACCCAAGTGTTTTGTTAGTAGCTGTGGTATCAAGTTGACCTGTGCAGTATTCAATTTGAACCTACCAGTCATCCCTTTTAAAGTGTGTTTCCTGAAAAGCTCCAATTCACTATTCAGTTTCTTCTCGCCCTCTGTTTTAAAGCTGTCCAATTTTATTTGCTTCTAATATGTTTAACAAAATCACTCTGCATAGTCTGTGTTATCTGACCACTGAGAGCAAAGCTTCACTGCTAAATATCCCTCCAGCTGCCAAACCAGAAACAATTAAGTAACAGGAAGCCTTTTGTGTTGGCCCAGCGAATAGATCAGCAGTGAAAAGTGGAGGTAGTAGCTGAAGCAGAAATTTAGAGCCACTTTGGTAAAAAGTGGCAAAGGCTCATGTATTAACATTTCTTTGGCTCACATACTTGCTTAATGGTCTCTAGTTGGCAGATGTTTGCACCCTGTCCAAGTAGGGACCCTCACTGTAGGCAGGGTAAAGGAGTCACACAGCTAAGACAACCCCTGCTCACTCCCTTGCTAGCTTGGCACAGAGCAATCCGGCTCATCTCAGAGGCCATGTGTAAAGTATTTGTGCCCACGCACACAGTGAAAACACTACAAAAGGACACCACAACAGTTTAGAAAAATAGCCAATATTTATCTGAATAAAAAAAGACCAGAACGACAAAAATCCAACCTAAATAAGTCAAGCTATCACTTTTTACAGTTGTAGTTCCTTATAATCAATGGGTGCGCTTGACTAGGCCAAAGTACCTCCGATTTGTTAAGTCAAAGACAAGGCTCTATGGAGGTAAAGTGTTGGAAAATCTGGTGATACTCGGTTCCTAACTGCTAAGCGGCAGAGGTGATGCGTCGTTCTGGGCACGATGCAACGGTTCCTTACTGCGGTGAAGTGTCGATGACACAGGTGGTGCTCAAGGACGGTGCATCGATGATGCGTCGAAGTTAAGTCGCGCTGCGTCGGTTGCATTAGATCAAAGCAGACACTGCGTTGGAGTCAGAGCGGTGCGTAATGGACTTTGGTGATACTGTGCTCGAAACTCATGCAGTGGCAATTCCTCGGAGGCACTGCAACCGAAAGCTGTGGTCTGCGTTGTAAGCTGCTGTCGGTGCGTTAAGTGGGAACCACACTTCATTGCAGGCAGCGGCGATGCTTCGAGTTTTGCAAGGATGGGCCAATTCCGGATGATGCTGTTAGCGATGCATTGATTTTCTTCTTGATATCTCCAGAACTTGCTTCCAAGGTCCCAGGAAGTGGATTTGGCACCACTTGGCTAGACAGGAGACTCTGCAATAGAGCTCAGGTGCTGGTAAGTGAATATGCAGTGCTCACTATTCTAGTGATCACTATGTATCAGTCCAAACAACCCTTATTGATGATTGGTTGTAAGTCAACCTTATAGACCAGCTATCCTAGTAGCATGGATACGAGCAGTCTAAGGCTAAGACTCTAGAGGGCGTGTTAAGCCAGCTGTTTTACCATCACATTACCCCTTGAACACCCAGTGAAAGGACACCACACAAGTGTTATGAAAATAAACAATGTATTTATTAGAATCACAACAACCCTGTACTCTTTATGAGGACAGGGTGCTAAGCACACAACAAAACTCTTATGAAAATACTTAAGTTAGCACGTTATACACAAATGCCCGAGGGGCACGAAAAACCATATATTCTAAAAGTGGAATGCGAATTACTAGCAGGTAAGTAACTGTACTAATAGGCTTTGGAATCGCTAGGACTTGACTATAGAATCGTTAGATTACTTCTAGGAGACCTAGGGGACTCGGGTGCAGAGTGTGCACTCTCACGCGGGATGCGGGACAAAGTCTATGGAAGCTAGAATTCACAAAGTTAGTGTTCACGGGCGAACCCGACCTGGTAGGAAGAAAACGACAGTGGATCCTGACCCTAGGATAGTGAGGCTATGCTGGGACACCGAAGTGCCGAAGTTACCTAGCCCAGGGGCTGCAGCTGCATAGGTCTGAAAAGACGTCGGGAATCTCGTTGCCGGACCAGGAGCCTGGAAGAAGGAAGTTGCTGGCAGGCGACCAGTGAAGGAAAGTTCGATGGATCCAAGCCTGGATCAAGGAAGAAGGAAACCTGAAAGCAGAGGGGACCAAGTTCTTGAATCACTAGCCAGTGATTAAGTGGGCACCAGGATGGCACCGGGCGAAGTCACCGCAGTCAGGTGAGTGGGCGCTGCTGGGCTCTGCAGTCTCTCGGACCAGGAGGCGTTGTCGGCGACCAGGATGGAGGTGCGAGCTGTCCCACGAAGGTTCTTGCTGTCGACGTCGCTGGACCCAGGATTGGGCAACAAGTCTTGGCAAATGCAAGGCCCACGCGGTGGACCTAAAATGGCGTCTTGGGTGGACCAGGAGGGTCCAGGGTACTTCTCCGATGGAGGGAAGCAAGGGCCAGTCTGGAGCAACCAGACCAGCAGCAGTGTTGTCGTCGGGCGTCGTTCAGAAGGCCACAAGCCAGCGGGCTAGTAGCCAAACAACGCGGTGAGCAAAGCAAAAGCAGAAGGGCCCCACGCCGATCGTGGAGATGCTGGGGGGCTGCTCTTCGGTGCTGGAGCTGCTCAGGGTGGGGGCTTCTCGGACCCCAAAGCACTCACCAGGAAATTACTCGGTGGGCTTGCTGTGCAGAAGTCGTGCAGTCTTGGCGATGGCCGGTCCCTCGAGGTCTCGTCGCACCCACGGTTCTCAGCTGTGCTGTAGAGGTGGGTAGAGGTCAGAGGTGCCAGGGAAGCCGGGTCTCGTCGAGCTGGGCAGTCGGATTCCGGAGGAAGGACGTGCAGCAGACCGCAGTGTTCTTAGATGGTGCCTGCGGATGCAGGGTGACTACTCCTTAGCCACAAGGGAGAATCTTGAGGAAGGAAATCGTGAAGTCCTTTCGTGGAAAGTGGTATCTTGATTCCAAAGATGATCTGATTTGGAAGGGGGCCAGTCCCTACCTTTATCTGGGAAAATGGGGCTGGCACGCGACTAAGTCCTGCCCTATGGGTGGGACCAGGAGGGGGGTGGTTACACCCACTTCCTTGGCGGGCTTTTCCCCAGCACAGGGTCTGGAGTGTCCCTGGAACTGGTTCCAGCCAGCCTATGCACAGTGAGCACCGGGGTGCCACGTGCAGTCACCTTCCTCTAAAGCCCTGCCTACCTACAATACACAAAACCCTGTCTGGGACGGTGCTGGCACCGCCCCTGGCAGGGAACCCTTTGTCCTTGCCTCCTGCTCTGGGAGGACTCCCAGCAGCAGGAGGGCAGACTTGTGTCTCGGTGGCAGCATCCATTTTGTGGAGCTGAGGCTCTGTTTGACTTTAACCGGGGTTAGGGGTTACATACATGTCGTGTCCCTCTAGAAGGGTGGAATGCTAACCCCGTCGCCAGAATTGGCGAGGGGTTAGTATTCCAATTCGTATGACACCTTACTCGACATGTTTTGATAAAGCGATACCAGAGTTGGCATATAACCGCGAGGATTATAATGCACTTAAGAGTATATGGTATGCGATATCATGGAAACGGCTAAGGGATAGATCCCGAAAGCCGCAGACAGGCTCAGCTCATGCCAGAGCACCATCTCACACGATTCCAAGCACTCTGCCTTCGGGATTGTTAAGGCCTGCCATAGGAGTGACTGATAGGAGATCTGTGTGTCCATTTTAGGGTTAGATATAGGTATACTATATCTAAAGCAAAGGGTGATTACACCACCTTGCCCCAGCTGTCAAGCAGCCAGTTGTGTCAGATTTGGATGGCCAGCCAGGGGTGGCATAATACATGCTGCAGCCCCTGGTAGGCCCTGGGTACACCTATGCCCTGGGTACCTAAGGTACACTGTACAGGGACTGATAAGGTGACTCAGTATCCAATTTAGATATGTACCTAAGGTACATGGAATCCATTTTACAGAGAGAGCAGTAGGCCTGGGGCCCTGAATAGCAGGGTCCCAGGTCAACTAAGTCAGAAAACCAGCAAAACACCAGGCAAAAAGTTGGGGGCAACCATAGTCAGGGATCTACCTTCCTACACTGGTGTTGGTGTCTTCCGAGGCATACTCCTTGGAGCGGTTACCCTCATCTGAGTCCATGGGTGTACCATTAGTGATTCCAATTGCTGCTAGCAGTGCTGTTGCTTTATTCTTATCCGCTTGTGCCCTTTTCTGCTTCCTGACGTGCTCTAGGCTTGTTGGGTCACAGTACAATCACTTTAATCTATCATCTATCTCCTACCCTCCATTTGACAAAAGCTTTTCCACCGTGGTGGTTTTTCAGGGTCTCAGATATCATTATGCCTGCTGCGTTCCTCATAAAAACTGCTAACCCAAGTGTTTTGTTAGTAGCTGTGGTATCAAGTTGACCTGTGCAGTATTCAATTTGAACCTACCAGTCATCCCTTTTAAAGTGTGTTTCCTGAAAAGCTCCAATTCACTATTCAGTTTCTTCTCGCCCTCTGTTTTAAAGCTGTCCAATTTTATTTGCTTCTAATATGTTTAACAAAATCACTCTGCATAGTCTGTGTTATCTGACCACTGAGAGCAAAGCTTCACTGCTAAATATCCCTCCAGCTGCCAAACCAGAAACAATTAAGTAACAGGAAGCCTTTTGTGTTGGCCCAGCGAATAGATCAGCAGTGAAAAGTGGAGGTAGTAGCTGAAGCAGAAATTTAGAGCCACTTTGGTAAAAAGTGGCAAAGGCTCATGTATTAACATTTCTTTGGCTCACATACTTGCTTAATGGTCTCTAGTTGGCAGATGTTTGCACCCTGTCCAAGTAGGGACCCTCACTGTAGGCAGGGTAAAGGAGTCACACAGCTAAGACAACCCCTGCTCACTCCCTTGCTAGCTTGGCACAGAGCAATCCGGCTCATCTCAGAGGCCATGTGTAAAGTATTTGTGCCCACGCACACAGTGAAAACACTACAAAAGGACACCACAACAGTTTAGAAAAATAGCCAATATTTATCTGAATAAAAAAAGACCAGAACGACAAAAATCCAACCTACATAAGTCAAGCTATCACTTTTTACAGTTGTAGTTCCTTATAATCAATGGGTGCGCTTGACTAGGCCAAAGTACCTCCGATTTGTTAAGTCAAAGACAAGGCTCTATGGAGGTAAAGTGTTGGAAAATCTGGTGATACTCGGTTCCTAACTGCTAAGCGGCAGAGGTGATGCGTCATTCTGGGCACGATGCAACGGTTCCTTACTGCGGTGAAGTGTCGATGACACAGGTGGTGCTCAAGGACGGTGCATCGATGATGCGTCGAAGTTAAGTCGCGCTGCGTCGGTTGCATTAGATCAAAGCAGACACTGCGTTGGAGTCAGAGCGGTGCGTAATGGACTTTGGTGATACTGTGCTCGAAACTCATGCAGTGGCAATTCCTCGGAGGCACTGCAACCGAAAGCTGTGGTCTGCGTTGTAAGCTGCTGTCGGTGCGTTAAGTGGGAACCACACTTCATTGCAGGCAGCGGCGATGCTTCGTGTTTTGCAAGGATGGGCCAATTCCGGATGATGCTGTTAGCGATGCATTGATTTTCTTCTTGATATCTCCAGAACTTGCTTCCAAGGTCCCAGGAAGTGGATTTGGCACCACTTGGCTAGACAGGAGACTCTGCAATAGAGCTCAGGTGCTGGTAAGTGAAATCTTTGATGGCTCTGAGACCCTTTAACAGGAGGCAAGCTCAGATAAAGACCTTGGAGAACCTCAGAAAGCAAAATGTAAAAAGCAAAGTCCAGTCCTTTCACTCCCAGGAAAATGCAGCAAGCAGCAGGCCAGCACAGCTAAGCAAACAGCAGAGTGGCAGTCCCTCCTGACAGCATCCATCTCTTCTTCCTAGCAGAATATCTTCAATCCAGAAGTGTTTTGAGTTTAGGGTGTCGGAGGTCCAGTATGTATACCCATTTTTGCCTTTGAAGTAGGCAAACTTCAAAGGAAAGTCTTTGTAGTGCACAATACCCTGCCTTACTCTGCCCTGGCTCCAGACACACTACAGAGGGTTGGAGACTGCTTTGTGTGAGGGCTCTCCCAGCCCTATTCAGGCGTCAGTGACAACTCCTCCCGCCACTCAGGAAAACTCATCAGTGATGGGCCATCAGGATATACAGGGCACACCTCCGCTCCCTTTGTGTGACGGTCTAGAGTGAATGCACACGCAGCCCAACTGTCATCCTGACCCAGAAGTGTATTCCACAGAGATGCAGAGGCACAGAATGGTTTAGCAAGAAAATGCCCAGTTTCTAAAGGTGGCATTTTCAAACTTATAGTTCAAAAACCAGTTTCACCAAAAGATGTATTTTTAAATGGTGAGTCCAGAGACCCTAAACTCCAAAACTCTGTCTGCTTCCAAGGGGAGATAACAATTAAAAAATATTTCAATGCAATCCCTGTGTTACTCTATGGGAGAGATAGGCCTTACAATAGTGAAAAACGAAATTAACAGTATTTCACTATTAGGACATGTTAACACACCAGTACATTTCCTGCCTTTTAAATATACTGAACCCTACCCATGGGGCATTGGACCTCCTTTAGGGCTGACTTGCTATAGTTAAAGCTGAGGTTTGGGCCTGGTAAGTGGGTGCACTTGCCAGGTCTAAATAACGGTTTAAAACAACACTTACAGACGCTGCAATTATAGGTCTGAGCCACGTTTAAAGGGCTACTGAGGGGGTGCCACAATCAGTGCTGAAGGCCCACTAGTAGCATTTGATCTACAGGCCCCGGGCACCCCTGATGTGCTGTACTAGGGACTTACTGGTAAATCAAATATGCCAATCATGGAAAAACCAATTACCATCATGTTTTAAACAGAAGGCATTTGAACTTTATTGCCGGTTAGCCATGGTAAAGTGCCCAGAGACTTAAATCGAATAAAAATAGGTCCGAAAAAATAGGAGGAAGAAAGGTAAATGTTTGGGGATAACCCTGCAAAAAGGGCCAGGTCCAACATTTACTATGTGTTGGTTTAGAGGTGTGGCGCAGCGGCCAGGGTGCCGGCCTCCGCACCATGGGTTTCACGGTTCGATCCCCGGTGCCAACAGCAGGTTAGTCTAGCACCATTTGACTCTGGGCAATAGCTTGCTGAATCTTCCCGAGGGCCCCCAGCGTCTGGACACCTCTCCGGTGGTAGCTGTGCACTTTACAAATACTGGTATTTCATTTAATTTCATTTAGGGACCAAGAATCTGAATACTACCTTATTCTAAGTAGATTGCTTAATCTTTCACAACCATATGGCAAACCTCTTGAGCATTCGAGAAGAGGCAATGCATGGTCCATCTGTAACCTGCTCAATGGGAGTACCCTGGACTAGCTAGAGAAACTGTATTCATGTTTGACCCCCTCCCCCATGCTATCACCAATTTGCAGCAGTTAATTGATAGAGTTAAAGTTAGTCTGTCACATGTGCCACATCACCACTCGGGCTCTCCAGGTCTAGGAGAGGGTTAGTATTAATCTTCCTTCCATTAATGGTCAGCCTCCAGGCTTGCTTAGATATGTTGAATACAGTGTTTTAGTACACCACACATGCCAACTCCACAGGGCTAGCTTGGGGAGGCGGGTGTATGGTTGATTTGTCCTGACGTAAATGTGACATTAGTAATGGTGTCACATGCCAAATAATTGGTCCACATGGGTGCAGTCAGAGTGGGAACACAAGTGCATTTTATGGTGTAGATCTTGACAAAATTTCAGTTTGTCATAACCATGTAACAAAGCATTGTAATGAGCAGAAATAGCTCCATTATATTATGTAATACAAAGTAAACAAATAACAAATCCCGTAACTCCCCGCCCCTCGGAACCAGATGATATATGGGTGATGTGATCATGCAAAGCGTTTATTGAGGGTGGAGTAGTCATGCAAAGGGTTTATTGCATCCTAATTGGTACTCTCTGAGGGTGGAGTAGTAATGATGTCTTTCAGACGAAAGAGATAAAGATATTTAGGGCAGGTAAGTTCTCGGTATTCAGATATCAATAAAGTAATAAAAGGGTGCCAGAGCTCAACATAGGAAGAGCTCTGTCCTGAAAATATGAGGGTCAGCCTCTGCATTCCTAATGTATACCAGAGGCGGTGATGCTACCCTTGATAAATAGGTATTCAGTCAGTGCCCCAATGTATCAGAATGTTCTGTATTGCGCCCCCTAGGGCCAGGCATATCTGTTGTCACCTAGGTGATTTTAGAGGGCATAAGTGCATTTTAGAAATATTACTAAGCATTTGTACCAGAAGCCATCAGAAAAGTCTGCTCCCTTTGAATTTTATTCTAGTTTGCCACAGCAAGTTTTGGAAGGAGCTTTTAAAGACACTATATCCTGAGTGAAATCCCTAGGTTATGATTAGGTTTCTCCAATATAACTCCTATCCTATCTGTAAAACCCATTATTGATTTCGCCTCCATATAGGTAACAGTGGTAGAGCAGGCCAGCTACAAACAAAGAATTGGAGTTTTAAAAGGCACCATGCCTGAATCTTGAGAATCCTTGGATCCCATGCCACTCCCACTCCATAGCACCATGGTAAATCTGTCTTATGAGCAAACTGTAATTGCATTCCAAAATCATGGGAAATTAGCCATCCGGATAAAACACATGTCCAGGAATACTCATCTTACCACGGTCCATTCACATCCCCGGGGCATAGAAGATGCAGGATAGCTGCTTCTAGCAAATTCCACATTTACCTAGAGACCCCCACTGCTGGGCCACCAGATAAGAGATATTTCACACCGTTTATCCCTCCACACAAGTGGGTCCATCACATTTACACCTGAGGCATTACAGAAACTTCCTCTCCAGTTTGAACTTCCCAGAAACCATTTCCTCCTCTTTGCCTTTGGGCTCAGCACGTCCATAAGCACAACTCGACCTTACAGGGGAGATACACGATTGAGTATTGCAGATACTCTGAACCACCACCTGCTTTGCGTCGCATTTCAAAACACACTTCAATTTGTCCCATTAGGGTGGACTTAGTCCGGTAGGCGTATGCTGCCCATTTACTGATTATGAAATTGAAAACTGATAAAAGTGGCGAAAATGCATTTGTCTCCAAAATCATTGGTTTCTTATAATTTTGTATGTAGAACTTCATAAAATATAACTGCTAATGACTTCTCTTCGCATGTTTACTTATGTGGTGCTACGTTATTGTGTTTTCAGTGTAGCACATACTCCTGCAAATCTGTGGCATGGCTCTGACTGAGAATACAAATGCTCTCATTACAAGTAGCCCCTTAATTCCCTTGTTAGCAGTCATGTTGGAGGTTTTTTTCTATTTTCACTCAGAGTTTTTGGCTGCTAAATGCAGTCCAACGTGAAATAAGGAATTATCAAGGGAACTGGAATGACCAAATTCCTTATTTCTTTTTGGCCCCTAAGGGTCCTGCTCGTAATGGGCTGCATTTTCCCCACCCCAAAGTTCCCAGTACCCTTGGCATTGGTAACTCTGGGAGTTGGGAAAATGTGACGTATTTCCTGGTTCACTCATTTGAGTCAAAACGGAGAGCTAGTAGTCTGCTGTAAAAAAGGTAGTTATCTGGGACTTGTGAAAAGTTGTCAGTTGAGGGTTAGTATCAAGAATAGGAGTCCGTTCCATAGGGTTGGATGCCAGAAAAGAAAAACTCTTGCTACCCATTTTCGAATTTTGGACTTGATGGCCTGTGGGACATACATGCATGCTCCTGAGGTGTGCTTTAGTCCACAATGTATTGTGCAAGTGTAATGAGACTTCCTGTGTCATTTCTCCCACAGCAACTCAAGCAGCAGCGGGATAAACTAAAGATGTATCAGAAAAAGATTACGTTGCAACTCGAGAAGGAACGAGAAGTGGCTCGGCAGCTTCTGCGAGACGGCAAGAAAGAGTGAGTGGCGGGCTCTAAAGCCTGATGTTTCTCCTCTGGGCTCCAAATGTTCTACTTGAAGGGCTGTGCAGTATACTTAGATCTGTCCCGAGTGCTCAGTCACTGATTGCTTGCAGTGATCTGCGGTAGAGTTCATCTAACATTTGAAGGTCTGAGGGAATTTGCTCCAGATATCTTTACACCTTTACTCTTCCTAATCTGCCTGTCATAGTCCTGACTCTGGATGTTGTCTATAAGTTGGCCCACAAGAACCTGTCATTTTGATACAATATTTCTCAGAAGTATTTGGCACTTGCAGAGCTAAAGTTATCCATCTGAAGTTCTGGGGAGTCAGTGGGTTATGGTTTTGTGGTACCACACTTATTTTGCTGAGTGGACACACTCCAAACTGCTATTGGGCATAGAAATACCAGAACACGTTTTAGAAAGGCACAGTCATGTATTATGTATTAGAGCTCTGGACATAACACAGGTTTGTTAAACTACTTACTAGTCACATTTCGTCTGAAAGATTTGTAATATTGTATAACAAGAGCATCCTGTCGATTTTAGAACTGTATGGGGCAGTTTCGAACCACAGCACATTGGCACAGCTCCTAGATTTGGACTTAACGTACATGTTACAGATTAATAGCAGCAAAGTACATTCTTCAGCGTTTACTCATGCATTCATTGTATTTTCAATGTGTTACAACTAGCACATGGTTTTGCAGTGCAGCTTGATGTCTAACACCCTGTAGTGAGATGGATGTGAAAATGTTTATCCTCTTCTGCAACCTACTATGTGGGTCACATGATTGGGTTGCACAGTTCATGAATAGCCTAGGTATTTAGGGCTTGTGAAACACTTAACTGTACTCTGTTCCAAACAGATGAGTTCTAGTTGGATGTGGTGTTAGCTGCTGTCTTGTGCACGCAAGAGTTGATAAATGTGACTTGCTGCCTATATTTAGGTTGAGTGTCAAGCATGGAGCATAGAGTCTAAAGTAGTGATTTCAACACTCCAGAGTAGGAGGTGAGCATTACAAATGCTGTGCTAAAGAAGCTTCCAATACATCGAGTATAGCTTGTGCCAGCTTGTAGCTATGCTTCTGCCAATATTGTACATGCTCTATGTATGCAGGTTAAATTTATTTGTGTACCCAAACTCAAATGCCAGTGGTATGTTTCACATTCCTGGCAAACAAACTTTGACAGAAAGAGAGGACCTAAAACACCACACGTTGAGCTGGTGCAAAAAAACATTGTATGCATCTGACTTACAAGTAAGATTTGAACAAGTCTTTACATTTATCCAAAGGAGGGCATGGTGTCAGTGGGGTGACTTGGACACTTTTGTGGTGATGGAGAAGGAAGCCTGTTTTAGAGTTCTTGTTTTCTTTATCTTTGAGGCATCTAGTTACCACCTATCTTTGCTATTGGTCGCATTTGGCCCGCCTGCATGAGTGGCCAGCAGCTATCTGTTAGTTGCTGGAAACTTAACATAATATCTAGATACAGCAATGTCCAATTTTGATACTTGCTTGTAGAGGTGTGTTTTTTTACAACTTGAGTTGCACATAGCACATTGTTTACAGTGCTAAGACTGTATTGGGCAGACCACAGAGAGCGTTTCTTCTGCTCTCTTAGGAGAACACTAGATATGTAGCTGCTGTGTGGAAAACCGAGGTAGTGATTGGCTATTTCATTTTCCACAGTAGATGAAGCTCAGTAGAATGTTTCTGCTGCAACGTATCCAGCTGTTGAGTGAATCCCAAAGATTTGATGTGAATGGCAGTGGCAGGAGGTGAACCTAGAAGAGCTAGAGTAGAGAACTACTTGTGGATGTTTACTGGAGATTCTTTGGAATGAACAAGAAGAAAGTTTGTTCTGTGTGTTTGATTTCAGAAAGGAGGAGTTTCTCCAGTTTTGTTTTTATATTTATTGGATATCTTCATTTCACACAATGAGGTCAATACTCAAAGATGCAGCTAGTAGTATTACATCATTTAGAACTAGAAACAATATAATTATTACACACATAAGTCGTGAAAGTAAGCGCTCAAAGAACCATGGATAATAAGAAGCTTGTTTTTAAAGTCCACCTGTGTAATGTGGTGTGATTATTAAGATTACTTTACATAACCATGATGTAACATACATTTATCCCTTCTAGTGGTGCACCGACCACCTTGCAGTACACCATTTGGGAAAGCAAGTCCTCTCAAACACCTTGTAACGTACTTGAAGTGTAACATACATTTCTGCCGCATATGGGATTGGGGGGGGGGGGGTGGACAATTACTCGCTAAATACGGATTTGCTGTGATGGGAATTTAGCACAACGTTTGCGGTTCAGGCCCCTTTAAATGACAATACGTCTCAGGCTGGTGCAGAGCTAGGAAAAGAAAAGGTTCCCTTATGCCATCAAACACACCTATTTGGTCATTCATTTCGTAGATTATCCGCTTACAGTCTGTGACCCTGGCCAGTTCAAATAATCATTGTAGGGTAGGGAGGGAGGGTTGTCTTCAGACCCTCAGGATACACACCTTGGCAGGCGCGAGGGTTGTTGCCAGCCACTGATGATTGTGCTTATTTAGTAGGGTCAGGTGCATTGATGGGTGAATAAACAGTCCTCGTACATCCAAGGTTGACGCACAGTGGTCCAGGATGGTTAGAGTACCAGGCACTGCTAGGTGAATTGTGGTAAATAACAGCTTCCAGCTCTACATCTCCAGCATAAGTCAAGCAGTAGGAGGCTATCACCATGTAGGTGTTGGTGGCTCCAGTACCAGCCATGTAGTAGCTTAAAATAGTGGAATTTCAGTTTGGCTTCCTGCAGAGGAGCATCGTGTGGAGGAAGGTGGACCAGTCTTATGCAGTGTAATCTTGTCTTAATGTGAGCTGCCACATTTGTTTTGTGCAATCTCTGGCTGGCATGGAAAATAAGTAGTGTATAAGTAGGTTGTATATGCCAGACCTCCCTCATCCATGGTTCCCCCAAGTTTCAAGATACTGACATATGGGTGAGTGGTGGACCTCTCCAGTATTGTTTCTAAGGCACCCTTTGAGGCAATGCGCCACTTGGGTAAAGGACCATCGTTGAGTCTTGGAAAGGCCAAACTCCAACTAGAGTATCTGGAAGGTTTGAAAACCAGTTTCATTGAACATTTGGTCAACTACTATGATCCCAGCTGACTTCCATGAGGGGCAGGATATGGGGTGGCCTCCTATGCATATCCCATGGCTGTGCCATATAGGGGCAGAGGCATGCAGCCATGAGCTGGGTTTCAGAAGGCTGTGCGCGGACTTCCATGTAACCAGCATGGCTCTAATCACTGGGTTGTCATTTTGCAGAGAATGGACCTTATGCGTATAAAGGACCTCTAGGGACCTATCACACTTCAAGAAATGTTTTTTAATGGTAACCCATGTGGGAGGGTCCGAGCTCTTAGTTATCTAGCAAGTTAGCTGTGAAGGGTAGTGGGCAATAGATTTAGTAGGAGGACACATGTGACCGGCGTAACGTTCCTGATTTAGTGTGGGTACCTATAGTTTATCCATTTGAAGTTGGAGGTGCATAACTCCTCAAGTTAACGATTTGATTGTTGAGTCAATTTGTGACAATAGGCTTTGGAGATCAAGACCAGAAGCATTCCAAACACAATTGAAACTCTGGGGTGATGACCATATTTACGGCTTACACCTGACCCCTGAGAGAGAGCTGGAGGGCTGACCATCTGTCAAAGTTAGATCCAGGTTTTGGCAAGTAGGGGACACATAGTCCTCTCTCAAGTGAGAGAGGATCTTATTTAGGTAGGTCCCGAGAAGCATCATTCCTTTGAACACCCATCGGATATTGTACCCTTCAATACAAGCTCTAGTTGAGCTCCACGACATAGGAATCACCTTATACTTGTCCTAGTTAACTTTGTAACACAAGGATTGAGAGAAGGTATTCAAGAGTTGGATTAGGGCTGGCAAGGAGTCTCTGGGCGTGTTAGTCATAAGGATGTCATCTGTTTAGAGAAGGGCCTTTATAGCGTTGCCTCTAATTGAATACCTTGTATCAGGTGCAAGTCCCTGATCGCCAGCGGTTCTAGGGCTAATAAAAATAGCAGGGGAGAAAGGGGTCAACCCTGTTGCATTCCTTGCCTGATTGGAAAACTAATTGTGAGGAAGCATCCTCAACAGAGCTGAGCCTCTGATGTCTGATATAGCCCAAGTACCTTATTGATGAGTTGCTGCCCCAAACCAAACCAATGGAGGACTTTAAACAAATATGACCAATCCACTTTGCTTTCTCCAAGTCAAGCGAAATGGCTAATGTCTCTTGTTCCATCCAATTCTGCACAGGCCTTCAAGTGTCCTGAGGTGGTTCCTGGAAGAGCGACTTGGTACAAACCCAACTGTGAAGGAGGTATAAGGGTGGGGAGGACCGTATCCAACCTGGTCTCTAATATCTTGGCCGGGTTTTGATATCTGGATTGATCAGAGATATGGGCCTGTAACTCCTGCAATCTAGCAGGTCTGTGCCCGTCTTTCAGCAGTAGACGTATATAGGCCTTGTTGGAGATGCTGCCCAGGGAGTTGAGAGATTCCGCTTCCTTAAAGGTCCCATGGAGCAGCTGGTGTACCAGGGGTTTGTGTGTTTCACAAAATTCCCCAGGAAACCAATCTTCCCCCAGGTATTTCCAAATAGACTGACCAAGGGACTAATAGTATGAGGTGAAGGCCTCCAAGAGAACCTCTTGGTGAGTTAGTAGCCCCCTTGCTTATTTCGGATGGTTGGGATCACCAGCTGTGCCTCCCTTTGCCATAATTGGAGGGCCAGCAATCTACTTGGTTTCGCATCCCACTCGTAGTGCCTACATTTGAGTTTTGTTAAATCTCTGTGTTGTAGAGGAACAATATTGGTTAAGAGTAAATTTGTATGCACCCGGAACTCGAAGCTTGGAGGGAAGTGAGGCTGGACATCTGGGGAGACTGGCTTGCAGACTCTCAATTATAAGACTTTGCGAGTCTGGACGATTATGGAGTACCACCGGTGACATTCCTGCTTCATGCCACACTGTCACAGCCGGTCTTTCATTTATGGGGCAATACTCGCAATGAGCCCACCACGTCTCCGCCTCTACAAATTTTTTTAACACGTGGACGGGGCAAACGTGCAATCACTGCGATTTACAACTCTCTTAGACCTGACTCGACATCCCTGTTGGCCCCACTGCGTGAGTACTGGGACACCGCACTGGCAGCTAACATCACCGATAAACAATTGACGCAATTCATAACTTACCCTAAAGTTATATCAACGAATACCAGGTTACACACAATTCAACTATCTCCACCACACGTACTTACCATATAGGTTGGCGCGTATGTATCCCACTTTGGTTGATGTCTGCCCCAGATGCCTGGCCCCGGAAGCCACATTTTCCTACTTGGTCTGGATGTGCCCTCGCCTCAGGACATTCTGGGATGACTTAGTTGGGGCATTGACGGAGGCAGCGGGCAACCCGATAAAACCCTGGGCTCCCCATTTTGTGTACGGAATAACTAAGCGCGATGCCCCACGTAAGAATCTTAATACATCTTTAGACCTGGCACTGGGGGAAGCAAAGTGCAGAATAGCTATGTCTTGGAAGTCTCAGACGGGCCCCACCATTCAATCATAACTCCTAGATCTCCTTACAGCACTTGATGCGGAACACGAGACACAATTATCCAACCCACCTAAGATACACTCATGGGTTAACCCCAGGCAATGGCAGGAGTACCTGACTGACATACAAACTAAGTTGCACACAGTAAATCCAGCTGCAACATAAAGCACACCCTTAACCTGCGCTTTTAATTAAAACAACGTGAAATCACTGCATATAAAGTACATCCTTATTGACTACATACTCACGTTTAGAAATGTATGGGTAGGCGATGAATTCACGAATGCACGGATCATGGGGCTCCTACCACCCCCTCCCCCTCTGGTGCCCCCTAAACCCGCACCAGGTCGTTTACATCCGATTGCATGTAACTAGAACTCAAACCCAAATATAAGGAAGACGAGATCGGAAAACTTGGAACAGATCAGTTTAATTGATGTGCATAGAAAGCCTAGTGCTTGTGATATAAATTGTCAATACTGGTTTAAGAATACTGTTATAAGATATTGTGTGGCACTCCACCACAGCTGCTCCTGTAACAGGTGCTGTAATACCAAGCATATTATGCTGGATAAAGTAGTTTAATTGTATAACCTGCTGAAAATCAATAAAGATTATTCAAGAGGAAATTTGTCTGCTTCCAACTTATGCCGTTTCTGGGCAGAAAAGGATAGATTGTACGCAGCTGTGGATTTGGTTGTGGCCTTTTTCATGCATCTCCTCTTATTCAGGGCTTTTGTTTTGAAGGCAATGTCTTACATAAAGAGGCCCCTCCAGGAAAACTTGCCCTGCGTCAGGGTGAGCTTACCGGGTGGGCATTTTCGGAATATTTTTGTGATGGCAGAGACTCACATTAGTAGACCCCTCCATGTAGCCTTGCCGTGTTTCTGGGGGAACTCACCGGGTGGGCATGGTCAGAATGATGTACCTGACTATCTGAGCTCTGTAGGTGCTTATATTCAGGGGCTTTGTAGTTGGCAGTGTTCATTCTCCATTTACTCTCAGTGGCTAATCTATGCCCTAAGTGGACGGATATCCTGATCTGGCTGTCTAAAATGGAATTGATTGCAATGTTCCAGTCCCCCTCCCCCAAGCCACGATTACTCTTGTGTCTCTAAATTGGGTGAGCAGCCTTGAAATATGTGCTTGCGGTGGAAGAATATGAGTGATAAGTTTTAACGGGGTATACCCTAAAACTATCTGACCTGGGTCAATAATTAGGTACTTATGAAAAAAAGGTCAGTGTCTATTTCTTTCAAAAACAACAAATGTCCAATATATACATTGCGTATCTAAGATATATTGACCAGTCCAGTATTCAATGCACATTTTATTTAGCACAGAAGTGAACAGAAACTTAGCATCAAACAATAAGTAATAACTGGGTAAAGGAGAAAATCAAATGGAGTGAAACCTATCCTATGTAAAAGAGATATATGGAACTGTTGATCTAAATTAGACTGTAAAGGTCCTATTGAGTTCTATTGTGATTGTGTTATGGTCACAACACCTTTACCCAGTCCCCACACTTATCCCATCACACCTATCCCACTTAACTACCTTTCTCTTTTTTCACTGAGAGTGCGCCGATATTTATGTAAATACCATGTCATAACTTTGATTGATAAAAGTTATATATGATCTTTTTTTAAAGAATACATTTATGTTTTTCGCCGCAAGTTTAATGGAATTAACAATTCACGGAACTTATTGATTGATGCTAAGTTTCCGTTCACTTCTGTGCTAAATAAAATGTGCATTGAATACTGGACTGGTCAATATATCTTAGATACGCAATGTATATATTGGACATTTGTTGTTTTTGAAAGAAATAGACACTGACCCTTTTTAGGTCGAGCGTCAGCAAAAGACCTATTGTCAGCCGTATTTGGGAATGTATACACGAGAGGGGCACGAGCGCAGATTTCACCTCGTGGACGCGCACGGCACCGTGCCCCTCTCGTGCCTCATTCCCATGCGCAAACACACTCACACAGCCACACTCACGCATGCGCACATACACAGCCACACGCATACACAGGCACACACACACACACACACTGCATACACACACGTAAACCCACGCGCACACAGACAGACACACGCACAGACACATTCGAACACACACAGACACACGCGCGTACAACCCCCCCCACTCACCGGGCTCTTTCGGCGTGTTCCGTGTCTCCTCCACAGCGCTGGTCTTCACCCGGGCCCCAGTTCCGTGTCTCCTCCGCAGCGCTGGTCTTCACCCGGGCCCCAGTTCCGTGTCTCCTCCGCAGAGCTGGTCTTCACCCGGGCCCCCTCCCGGGACCCGAGACTTCAGATGCCGCACTCCGCTTTGGCGCCGGGGTTCGAAGCGCGCATGCACGGGCAGCCCCCGCCCTCTCACAACGAGCAGCTGACTTTTCCCAGAGAAGCTTGTGTTTTACGTCTCATTGATAACTTCAGACTAACGCTTTTTTTCAGGTTTACATAACAGGAACTCGATCCGAAAGTATTGGAGCGCTTTACATGAGCGCAAGTTACGTTACCCAAGGCACATTTACTTTTTGTTAAACAGGGAGAGATTAAGTGATTTGCCCAGAATCACAGGATGTTGAGCTGACGCCGAGGGTCGAACCTGTTTACCCTGTTCCAAAATCGGCAGCTCTGGCTGTTAGGCTACATACTCGCCACTCTCCTGCCATTAAATATCAATTTCTTACCAGTGTCTTGGTTACCATGCCCCCAGCTACTTTTTGAATCAGAGGTGAAAGGCACACGCTGAAACAATCTCTAAATGTATTTTGTCGACTTTCAATCCGTGTATTCCCTTTGCTTTGCTACTGCGGAATAAGCCTCCTGCTATGAACTGACAAGGCCAATAAGCAGAGGTAAATTATCGCAATGGAGAATAAAGCCTAGGAAAACCAATCTAGACAAGGCATCTTCATTTTATTGACCATTGACCTCTAGCCACTCACGGAGTGGAGCTCGGCATCTACGTCACCACGCCGCTGCCCGGGTCACGGGAGATCAAGTACAGGGGAGGCAGCACAGCGTGCATGCAGCCCTGTAGTAAAACTAGCAGCTTTGAACCTGGAACTCTAGAGCCTCTCAGGTTTCACTTTTATGTGCAAGACCACAAAGGTATGCTGCCAGCAATAAAGCTGAACTGATTAGCCTTCCCCTTGATCAATGGTATGGGTAATGTTCAGAGCCACCTCCACTGCTGCTTGGGAAATGATCACCTTGGAGCAAAACACGCGCTCATTAAAAGTAAAAGTAAAGTTAGTATTATAATGTAATGGAGCCGGCTGGACCCCAAAACCCACTCTCCATCTGGAGGTAGTAGGGGAAAAATACAGATTTACCGAACTCACATTGGAAAGGATATATTTTTATTTTAACCGTGAAGTTGTCAAATTAATTTGTGCAGTTGCATTTAATTAAAAATATATTTAATTTTTGAAGTGATGAAAATCTGCAACTTTGTTAACAGGAGGGAATACAAATGCACTCATTTCTTTGCGTGTTTTTTGAGCAAATGCTAAAGGAAATTGGGATTGCATTTTGGAGTATAAAGTGCATTTCGTTACATTGTTTTATTGTGAATAGAAAACGAGGTCACTTCGTTTTTGGCAATCTATTTAATTTCGGTACAGAAGATCAACTTGGCCCTAGGCGCGGCATGGAGACAGCTTTAAATGACTCGCCAGCCTTGTGTAAAACAAAAACACCAAAAATGCATACATATATAGATACATACATAGAACGATTTTGGATCAACAGTCTCCATCCATTGATCTGTTTCCCCACCATTCCCTTCATTTTTATTTGCACGTTCAATCCCAGAACAAAATGAGTTTGAGCTATTGGCATTGTAAATGGCAATTCCTTTCATTTATGTTTTAAAAACCAATACGTAAATAAAAGGCATTGTCATTTACAATGCCAACAGCTCAAACTCTCACAAATGCGAGACCTATTGCATGCAAATGCTTTTTTCATATGCGGTGGAAGAATAGGCTGAGCCCAAAATTAGTGTGTTGGAGTGTTTTGATTTTAGCAAATGCAGATCTCCCGGGTATGTACTTTTTTGGAGCACTTTGGATGGGAAAGATTTGCTAAAGAGTATAGCAGCCACACATTTTTTTGTGCTGTTGTTTGCAGGTGGGTTGTCCGCATCTCTCGGGTGGTCCCACAGCTGTAGACAGCCTGCACTACCCAATTTCTCTTCACCTTATCAGCCTCCTTTGGAGCAGTTTGATATCTTGTGTTTAAGGTAGGCCATAATTCTGTGTTGTTTGACATAGCTTTTCAACCCGTTGACATTGACGGAGAGTATATTAACAGGGCTATGAGCAAGAGTAGTCAAAGCAATGTCCTTTCTAGGAATGTGAGGATGTGAACCTGTGATGGATTACGTTTCCAGAAGGCTCTATGAGATGTGGGTCCAGTGGCAGCGATGTCACTGTTCTGCAGGGGAGAAGGCTGATACTTGGTGTATCCTCTAGTAAGACACTGCAGCAGTGAGTGGTGGAACTGGAAGATGGGGGCATTGAGAACAACAAAGGGGAAGTGGACTTTTAACATTGTGTGAGCCAAGCTCCACCACACTCCAGGGGTGCATTCTCAATATATCTGATATAGATGTTATGAGTGTAATGTATATTTTAAACTGATTAGGGAGAACCCTGGGCATGCACTCGACTCACCCAGGATCCGAGAGAGCAGGTCTTAGTGAATTGGTTTCATCACTTAACCCTTTTACTGCCAGGGTGTTTGTACACCTCTGTGTAAGTGTTTTTATTCAGAAACAGGTGTTAAGAGATGTTCAGAGACGTGTACCTCTTTTATTTCTTTGTACACTCTATGAACCTTTTCTGTTTTTCATGTTCAAGACTGTGTTTTGATGCTAACCCCACATCAATATGCAGCATGACGAATGTGGATATATTTTTTGTTTTTCACAAATTTACTGGATATTTTGTGCCATTTTTCCAACTAGACCATTATAAATCCTTCAAATCTAACCGAGGAAATATTGCCATAAATGTCTGGAATGGGGCAATATCAAATATGGGATGGTTTTCCGAGGGAATGTAGCCTCAGAATGAATTAACATAAGCACAGATCACTAAATTATGACAGAATCACTGTTAGGGTGCACTGTTTAACTGGTGTTGGATATCAAATTTACAACTATATGAAAAGTATGAAGGTTTATTTTTTCCACTTCTGAACAAGCTAATACATCTATTGATGCTTCCCTGACCTCCCTTGCCGGTCTGGAAAATCTACTGAACGTGACCTTTGTCAGATTTACAGCAATATTTTCCTTCCAAATTGAGGTAATTCTCTCCAGAGTCCCTTGTGCAGAGACCTATCCAAGACAAGGTTTGCTCCATATTTATGTTCCACTTGGTCTGGAGCTTGGTGGTGTAAGACCTGTGTGAGTTTTTATGGGTGTGGGATTCCCACAAGTGACATGTTGGGTGAAGTTCATTTGTGATTTTTAAATTTTTTTTTTTTTTATAGTCCTCATTCACGTTCATGGTTTCTAGCTGGCAAGCAACCAAGCAAGGGAGAAAGGTATAAAAGAGTACAGTCGTGCTGCCTCCGTCTGAGCTGGCAGGGAGGGCGGGCAGGGAGTGGCAGCAAATTCCCAACAGCAATGACTGGCTCACACCAATCAGAATGCCTTGTTGCCCAGATGGCAGATGACACCCATTACCACCATTGCAAATGCCTGTCAGAGTATCGGGCATAGCAGGGAGAATGAACCATGGCTATGTAATCATCGGACCTGGGGGGGGGGGGAACAACCCCAGATTCAATGCGACCAATCAAACAAGTGCCAGAAAGCTCTCTTATCTTGTTTCCCAGCCCTGGCAAGGTCTAGTTTCGAAATTTGAAGGATTGAAGTGCACCAGTCATGAAAGGAAGGGATGGAAATATCCTTCCAATGCTTACAGATTTCTCTGCGAGCCGCCAGGATAGAATAGAACAGAAGGTCCTTGGCTGGACTACGAGTCTGGTCCACGACTCCAAAGATGACAATGCGAAGATCAATCACTACTGTAAAACCCAAAGAAGATGACAGTTTGCTGCTGATTGAGTCTCAGAAAGCTGCTAGGTGGGGACAATCAAAGAACATATGCGTATCCGGGCCCTCTTTTAAGCCACACCGTGCACAAGCCACAGGAACCCCCCAGGAAGAACTTGGAGAACCTCTGCGGGGAGTAGTATGCCCTATGCAGGGTGAAAAGATGGTTTCTACGAAGCCAGGCTGGTTTAACTAAGTCCCACAATACTTTGCAGGACATTAACCACAGGTCTTTCACATTCAGACCTGGCATCGATTCTCCCCACAATAGCTCAGTTCATTTGTGAAATTTGTAAAGAAAATGCCTTTTTAGGCTAACTGTATTGTGGTCACAGGTATCACCCCTGTAATGAATGGAAACCAATTTTCAATCTATACACTTCGTAAGGTGTCTTTCCTTGATGGCTCAGTCTCACCCCGATTATCTGGCCTGGAGAATGTGTTGAAGTGATGTTTATCAGATAACATTTTTTACCCTAAACAAATATGGGTGTCTACTTAAGCCTTCCTCATGCAGAAACATATCCCTGCCAAGATGTGACCCACATCTGTGTTCTCCTGTCCTCTGAATGTGAGGGTATAAGACATGGGCAGGTTTTCACTGAGGTAGAGCAGTTAACCACACCAGAGATGTTTTGGTATGGGGAGCTTTCATGCAGCATTTTGACCCATGGTCGGCCGGCACCAAGGGAAACCTACCAAGCCTTAAAATATATAAAAACTAGAATCTGGGAATGCAGGACACTTGTTGTGACCCTAAACTCCTCTCCCTGCAAATTCAAAAAATGGATTTAAAAAGTGCTAATTTCTTCAGTTTTTCTGGATCTGCTTGGAAGAACAAGAAATGGGTGAGCACGCACCCCAATCCTTCGTCACCACCACCTTGAAGCAGGTGGTCGGTGCATTGAACTGTGTGTTTGTGCTTCAGCAAGAGGACTGCCGCTGACTTGATATTTTCATATCTTAAGAAAATATTAAGGCAGCAGTTGTGTCTTTGAGTCTTAAGTTTTGTGCCTGACGTTATTTATATTTTTTTCTTAGGCTAAAAGAATATCTAAACAGTGTTTAGCTGGAGCACAGAACCATAGCTCATTCCTCTCACAATGTTTCTCCTGGGCAGAAAAGCATTGTGAAACGAAAGAGTTGTGTGAAATTGAATCCAGATGATGGGATTGAAAGGAGAGGAACAATCCTAGTCCCCTTTATTCCAATCTTCTCCTCTTGGTTCATACTTTTCTTGGTAGGGTGAGCGGAACTGGCTGATCCTCCCAGCTGCTCTCCCACCGCCATCCATACATCCTAAAAAAGGGGTTATGGCCAGTGGGAATGGCTAGGGAGTAGCAGGAGGCAGTGATAGCTGACGCTAGCCCCTCCTTTTGTTTTGGGGTGTAGGTGTGGTGGGGGTGGGGTGTTTTTGTTTGTTTTCAGTAGTTTCTCAGTGTCAAGAAAGGATTGGGCTCTGGCAGACTCCCTTTGCCTTCTCCCACAAGAAAAGGGAGCTTGCATCCAATCGTGCCAACAAAAACTGTTATATTTATTGAAAATCACACAGTTAGAGTTATGGTTGTTGCTCAAAAGGGCAAAACGAGTGAAATTCAGCTTTTTTGGTATCCAGGCCATACCATTAAGGAAGTCATCCGCCAAGTTTAATTTTTGGTGGTAGACTCCCCTTTTTTTTTTTTTTTTTTTTTTTTACAGTGGGTAAAAATACTGAATTTCATTTGTACATGCGTGATATATGCATGGCTGTCAACATTAGATATGGTGTGCCTTGCATACCATACATTTCACATTTCTGTCAGTCACACCCAAGATCTAGACACTCTTATACAACACCCTCTATACCAGAACAGACACACATCTCCGCACACCATATGCGCTAAGACAAGTAATTGTTCTATGGACTCAAATCTTCTGCAATCATAATATGCATAATGAATGTTAAGCAATGATTAAAGTTACCAATTGATGTATACTCTGTATGTAAGATGCAAAATCCAATAAAAAAAGGTTAATAAAACACATTTTCTGTGGGTTTGCTCTTTGGAGCCACTAATGGTAGTTTTTCCAGTGAATTTCATTGGTTTCTTTAATGACTCCCTTAGTTTCCAAACTGCTTTGCAAGGCCTTCAGTCTTGTACAGCAAGGTTGGTTACAGAGCTGCCTGGCCAACAGGACTATTGCCTATGCATACCCACTGAGTGGCTAACCACCTTTGTGCTCAGTGATTTGCCCACAGAGCTTCTTCCTTGGCGAGGTCCTGTTTTGTTTTCCTTTTTGTTTTAGGATTTGCAGGTCTTGGTACAGTACACCAATGTAACTCATGAAATGTACTAAAACAGGTTCTGCAAACCACAGGCTCCATTTTAGGTGTCAAGGTACTGTGAATCCCCAAAAAGATCCATAGACGCCATGACACTTTTAAATCTTTTTTTATTTAAGCCATGGAGGCTCCCATAAAGTGACCACCCACTAATACCTAGGACTTGGGGTGTGCTCACATTGCCTCATTTGGAGGCCTTTAACCTTTTCTTTCAGGATGCTGTGACAGTGATCTTTGCGCTGGAATGGCAGCAACAAGAAAAATGTTTTTCTTGCGGCCAGCGAACTAGAGCTTTCAGATCTGTGGTTCCACCTTTGAAACCGCAGAGTCAAACATGACAACAAGAGAAATCGGATTTATTTATTTTTATTTAATTTCTGGATATCTGCAGGTTAGATCCGCAAATCTTTTGAGATTGAAACAGCCCAGATTTAAAAGTGTAGTAACCCTTAGAAGACAACCAACACCTTTTCAAAATGCTTATATCTCAAATACTTAGCCAAGGATTGCTCGTCTTGAATACAGAAGAATGGTTGTTATCCTTGGATCTCCATGATGCCTGCTTCCAGTTTTTCTCTTACAGGGGTTACCCAAGTGTTTCTGTGGGGGTCCATGCACTACCAGTAAAGATCTTGCCATTTGCTCCTAGTGTTTTCACAAAAGTGCTGACAGATGTAAGGACATCACTGAGCTAGTCGGGAGTCCAAGTATTTCCATTCTTGGACATATGGCTGGTGTCCCCGATGTTGGTCGAATTGACTCTCTGTTGGGAGGCTATTTCTTATTTGGAGTGGGTATAGCTAGGGGGACTGTTTCTGGTGACTGCCCATTTGGCAGGGTCCCTCAACCTGACAACAGATGCTGTCCGTCGCCTCTTGCTGGAGGACGATGGTTGAGAAGTACACCCCAGAGTGATGGAAGTTATAATCCCCAGATAGATAGGGGTATCCATCTGTGGATCTCTATTCCACACCCCAGAAAAGACAGCTTCACCACTTGTGCATCATACGCTTCACTCTGAATGGTTCCCTCAGGGTTCAGCTGTTCCGAGGGCTTCGGTGCACATTTCTTCTGATTCAGCTTCTGCTACAGAAAACCTAGTTGATCCTGTTTGAGCAAGTAACATCAGATACTCCAATCTGTTAGCACTCTGCATTTGACCACCTTTTCCCTACAAGACAAACCTGTTCTATCTTCAGGATTATGTTCTTCAACCCACTCCCAAGCGCTACTGCCACAAGTATGGATATTGAGCGATTCTTTTTGCCTCTGAGGAATTTGCAGATCTCTTATTGGCTGCCAGAAAACCCGTCATGAAATCTATTTATGTAGATAACTGGAACCAATGCATGCTATTGTTTAAATCTGGACTCTTGGATCCTTTTAAATCACCCATTTCTGATGTCCATCATTTTGCACAGTTGGGGCTAACAGTGACTACAATCAGTGGTTACGTGGCTGCCCCGCTGGCCTTTGTGTCTCCAAGCTCAGCCATCTTTGTTTGTCACCTTTACTGGCTGCTTTTTGAAATGTTTGCTTTACTCGTTTCCTTCCTCTCCTGTCATTGTGGCATGTAGGATCTGCATCTTGTGTTCAATTTTGCTGATGGCATCCCCTGTGAAGCCCGTTTTGAAGAAAGCTTTGCTAACAGCACAAATTTCAGCTCCCAGGGTCCTGGAACTTCAGGCTGTGGCAACCCGAGCTGTGGTTCTGCGGCATTGCTGCCTGCTTCATTATTGCAGGCCGCGGTGCAGCCTTCAACACCTCCCCCTCCCCATCGGGTGCATCGATGGCCTGCTGTTGCTGCTTTGACGTTGCGGTGCATCCCGCAATGCCAATTACTTTTTGGTATTGGGCACTTCGCGGACTTGCCCGTTGTATAACATTTCTGCATATCAGGAATGCCGCAGCTGCAAGATTCCTTCCTATAATACACTTGTGGGGCGGGCACTATTTACTTACCTTTTCACTTGCTGTGAAATAATTCCTTGCTGCTCTTTGCTTTCCTTGGGGCCATCTTGTTGCCTGTTCTTGTTTCCATTCTTCAACGGTCATGGTCCCAGAAGGCCTTGGGGAGGTTGGTTCTACCACCCTAAGATGGCTACCATTTCTATTTTGTTCTTCACTGCTTTCCCTATCCAAGATGGTGACCACTTACTTCCTGCTTTGTCACTTCCTGTTCATGAGTATATAAGGGGCTGAACCTTTCCTTTCTTTGCATTGCAATATTCCTTGCTCCTGTTGGTGTGTCCTCGCTCCTGCTGATTACTTTTTCTACGGTGTGGTTTACCTTTCCTCTCGTTGGCGCACCTTTGTTCTCTGCTGGCACATCCTCTTTTATTTCGGTTTTCCTTGGAGCCTTCCGCTCTCTCTTGAAATTCTGTTTTTCAAGTTCCTTTCCCTTGTTTGGTATCTCTTCTTGCGCCTTGATTTTCTCCTTCTTTCTGTTCCTGAAGTTTCCACCTTCTTCTGAGGTTTTTCCCTACTGGGGTTTTCCCCTTGGAACTCCTTCTGGAAGGCACAGTTTGCTTAGGCTTTTTATTGCCGGTAGCACTGTGGCTACCGGAAAGGGTCGCCCATACCTCGGACAGACCAGAATCATCAAGGACCGAAGTCAAAACCCGTTCCAGCACACCAAGACTGGTAAGAAAGATTCCAAAGGTGACACAGGCCTTTTCAATTCACCTCACTTTTGCAGTTTCCTTGCCAGACAAGTTAGTTCTGTGTACTTGCACAGCCTTCTTTCCTAAAGTGGTTTGTTTCCACCTTTCATATGGCCGAGTCTTCCCTCTACCTCATATCATCAAGGTGACAGCTTAGACTGGATCCCAGGTGTTCAGAATCATACTACATGATCTGCACTCAACATGACAGACTGGATGATTAGCTCTTTATAGGCTTGGCTTGAGCTAAAAAAGGCAGTGATAACCAAAGGCTCCAGTTAATGCTTGGTCTTCCTGTGTATTAAGATTTGATTTTACATGGACCAAGAAAGAGCCACTAGTGGTTATTCATGCCAACTCCACGACTTCCTTTTCATTTCCACAGCTCGCACCAAAGACATTCCGTTGGCTGACATGTGCTGGCCAATCTTATGGTCATCCCTGTATAAATTTGCTAAACATTATTTGATCACAGCGCAAGCACTCAGTGACTAGTATTTTGCAAAGGCTATGATGCTCGACTACCTTAGTCGATTGGCATTACTTGTTCCCTCCTCCAAAAGAGTATTTTTGAGAGTCATTCTTAAGGTAAGTAATCTGCAGAGAATGTATCAATCCAAAGTAGAAGTTTCTTTTGCTGATGAGTCAATGCCTTATATAATAAGACTCCAAGATATGCAAATGTGTTTGTGCTGTTATTGTCACTGTTGTTGATGCTGTCTTCGTTCTTCTCCACACGCCTCGTCTGAATGCATAAAAAGTATCATGGACTAATGTCATTGGGAGTGTTCACGTCTGTTATACCATGGTGATGACATGTTAGGCAAATAATGCTTGAGCCTCATGGCGCTACTTGGCATTGCTGGAGAGCAGCTCAGGGGGAAAGTTTTGCAGGGCTGGTCTTGCACTTGGGGAATATTTTTAATGTAAGGCAGAGGTACGGCTAAGTGAAATACACTTTTGGAGATGGTTCTCTGCCGGGGGTAAGAGCGAACATCCTGGTGTACTCTATTTCGCTGGACTCTGTGGGCTGGGGAGAGTCTTCTACACAGGCTAGATTCGAAGCATCAGAGTTTTAGGAGTACACCAGGTGGAGTTCTTGCCTTGGGGAAATTGACTTCATGCAGCTCCTCATTGAAAAATCACTGCAGCAAGGTCCACGCAGGTTCAGGTAAGAGACGTGTTGTTCTTTGGGTGCTGGAGGGGGTGACTCGAACCTATATCATGAGTTCTCGTCAGTTGAGTGGCCTCGCACTACCTATAGATTCCCTTCTATCCCAAAGGGACTTCTTTAAATAATAGCTCATTTGTGAGAAGCCTGCTTTTGGTTATTTGGCAAGACGTGTTATATGATCCACTTTAAGGATAATGAACACCTCATTAGAATAATGCATTAACTATGCAGAGATTAGATGGGACAGGGCTGGCCATTTCCTTGATTAGTTAGGCAGGATGCTTGTACCCCAGGTGACCGTGTTCTCACTGGGTTGTTGTGAGTTTAGCCTGGCCTGCTGCTACCTACACTGTACGTGTGGTGTAGCTGTTCTTTGTGCCAGTGAGCTGAACATGCTCTTGCTTGTGATGAACGTAGGTCATGCTTCACATTGTTTATGAAAACAAGCTAAACTTCACCCCTGCACCACTTTCCCTTTGATGATGATGTGTGGTTATGTTGCCAGTGAACTCTTCCAGGTAACTCAGTTGCCTATTTCTAGATGGAGTTTGAGGCAAAACATAGGTCTCCCTCAGCAGATATTTGCATAAAGTTATCTGGCATTGCGTTTATTGATTCTGGACTGTAAACACTAGATAAAGAGTGCAAAGTCCAAATATGAACTATTACATTGGAATGTTTAACTTTCAATGGTGAATGGGCAGGTTATATTCCATTGTTACTTTATTCGCCACTCGCTGAAAATTCTTTGATTCTCATATTGCTAAGAGTACAAATGTGTTTGACTTTTTAATCCCTGCTTAAGTCATTGAGATTAAAAGGCAATGGATGTGGAGGGGAGTGCGTACATTTATAACATGAATGCTAGAGTGGCTGTTGAAGTCCAGTCTACTCTGATCAACATGGTGGTTTTGCATCTTGAACTTGTTGAAGATTCAGTGATGTGCATTATTGCACTGGTGGGTCTGGATAAACATACAAGTTGAAATAGATGTGGTGTTGTTGGCCTTCACCCTACGAGGAGCCAACCCGACTCCTACTAAAGTCGGCCATGTTCCCACAGTGCCCAACAAATTTGACCTCTTGTTCTTCGTTTGTAACAATTTCAATAATGGAAATGACAGAGCAGCACTTTATGGATCCTGGTTTTCACCCCCCTACTAGGTCTTCATTGTATCTCCCTTGAACCTGTGAAATCTACTCCATCATCTTTTTGGCAGTGATGGAGTTAGAAAAGATCCCAGTCTAAATTGTGAGCATCCCATTGGACGTGACCTGTGAAGTTTAAAATGGCTGCTTTTCTTTTCGTTCTAAACAGGAAAGCCAAATTGTTGATCAAGAAAAAGCGTTACCAGGAACAGCTGCTAGACAAAACAGAAACGCAGATCAGTAATCTGGAGCATATGGTAAGCATTGTCCGTCATCCGGTCCTCCAGGCATGGGGGCTGCTGTCCCAGGTCTATCTAATGACCACTTCTGGCTGGAGACAAGTCTACTGCCTGAATAAGACCGCCGTAGTTTTCAGGATCTTTCAAAGTGATTGGCTCGCTGTGTTGAGAGTTCTGCTTTTTATGTATTGTTGTTGGAGTGTCTGCTGGCAGAGCAAACGAGAATGCTTCTTTTATCAGATTGCTGTGGGCTCTGTTCTGCGTCAGAACTGTGCACTTCATATTGTGGAGGAATACAAACAGACTATTGGGAAAGCACATTGACGTTGCCACACTTGATGAGTGAGTGTCACTGTGCCAGCAGTTTACAGAACATCTTGCAGCTTAAAGATGCCTCTCTGGCACAGTGATAAGTTGTTGACAAAAATAAAATTTGCCAATGGGTAAGGTCTTTCAGCCATCAGTCTACCTAATTCCTGTCTGATTTCTGCACATGGAGTGCATGCATTGTGGCATAGCTTATGTGTCTTATGTGTCTTCTCTTTGCAAGCCATGTCTTCTGGGGGGTGGGTTGAAGTACACACAAAGAGAAGGAGGGAGGGAGGTACAACTCCTCGACTGTCCTCCCTAACTATAAACCAATCTCTCACAACAAAGGGGTGAAGTGGTATGACATAAAATGTTATCACCCTTTGTAGGAAGCTGGCTCTGTATATACTATACCAAAGTAAGGTTTAGTGTGCACAGAGTCCAGGGGATCCCCAAGGGTAGGCAGAGGTTAAAGTAGACAGTACCTTACTCTCTAATTTGTGGTAGTGTGGGGGAGCAGGAAGGCCTTATCAGAGGGAAGTGCTGAGCGTTTATTGTACAATTCAAGCAAGGACTCAACTCCGACCAATTGGTTTGTAGGAAAATAATATTTAGGAAGATGTATTTCCTAGAACCAAGGCAGGCCTGGTACAGGTAAATATAGAAATACTTTGCAAGCATTACTTTGTATTTGCAGATAGTCAGAATTACTGTGCAATTACTTTTCTTACACAGTCTTGCATCTCTTGATACAAGGTTGGTACATTTCCTGTGAGAGTGAAAAAAGGAATCAATATGTTTTGCAAACTTAATACAGGTTCACAGTATTACTCATGAGCCACATTTAGTCCTGAAAAGGCAGAACTGTGTTTACGGGTCCGCAGGTAGGATTCAGCCAGGGGGCACTCGAGTCACACCGCCAGTAGCACAGAGGCGGCTGGGGACAGAGTGCATGGACCACATGTCAGCCAATGGGCTAAGCACAGCGTGGGATTGGGGACTGCGGCGAACAGGCCACCAGATTGGGGGACAAAAGCTCCTGGGGTCGAGGTCAGCACTGTAGGGTCCAGTGGCCAAAGAACTACACCACCAGCGGTGTAGGGGCGGCTGAGTGTAGGATGCGGTCTAGGCTGAGCTCTAGGCTGATGCTGCAGAGTCAGTCGCAGTTCCCTTGGAGTCGGTCAGCTACTGTGTAGGCGAATGGGGCTTTGGGAGGCGTCATCCTGTGACCGCAAGCGTGTAGCGACGGTTGGACGGACGGACGGACGCAGTTGCTGTTTCTGGACTGCTTTGGTTATGGAGTCGATCAGGGTGTCTCCTTCGGTCGCGGTTGAAGGGACCTGTCAGTTCTTGGCTGCAGGTTTGATTTGGGAGTTTGTTGAGGTTCAGGGGTCACTGAGATTCAGTATAGGATCGCCGGGTGAACTTTCTAAGGGGTTGGTTCGCTCAGGAGCAGAGTGGGGGCGACTCAGAGTCGGCCGGAGTCAGAATCAGTTACTTTTGAGCACATTCTAGTACTCATGGGAGACAAAGACTTGCTTTAGGAAGGCAGAGCAGGTCCTCCGAGTTCTTGGAGTCTGCAGGAGACCGAGTTTTCAATGCAGCAGGTTCAAGGTTCGAGGTTTAGACAGACTGGGGCCAAGTCAGTTGATATCCACTTTTTTCTGCACAGCTTTTTCAGTCTCTTCTTCTTCTCTCCTCTTGTCCTAGGAGGCAAGATTCGGGGTTGCCTCTAAATACTACATTTAGGGGGGTAACAGGTAGGTAAAGGTCGGGACCAATGGGTCTCTTAGTTTGGGTGGGTACACCCTCTATTATCTTGGGGTGAGTGTGTGCATAGGTTATGCATACATCCCTGCGGTGGGCACTCCGTTAAGGTTCGTATAAAACAGACTCCACTAGATTCTGAAATACGTTTTTTTTCCGTTTATCGCAATTTTATTTGAATGTCTTTATCCATTGTTATTTCACAATGCAAATTTTTGTTTCACAATACACATTTTCTTTTGAAATGGTGCTCCGGTGCATTTCGGGCAACAATCGCCCTTTCTCAAGGAGCCCTGTAATTTTAAAGGTAGTATCAGTCTCCTTCATAGCCCATAGTCATAACTTAATATGCGCAACGATTAAATCAACATTTATAACATTGCAGTGTACACAAACCAGTAGTCATGCATGGTCTTCAGTGTAAGTGTTCTAAACCGGGGACCGTTCTAACCCAAGTGAAAATGGAATTAAATGTAGGTCGAGGGGGGGGGGGGGGGGGGAGTGTAGGTAGCTGGGAAAGGTTTATCGTTCGTGCGTAGTGAGTGATGACCAAAATACACTTACATCGGCACCCCCTATTATGCCACACTCCAGTGGAAGAGGGGTATAAGCCTCACTCTGGTCAGCTAGGTCCCCCATCTGCAAAATGGCAGGGACTGAGAGTTATGCTTCACCTCGCCTGTCAGTATAGAGTCAGGTTAGCCACTAACCTTACAACCGGATACGGCAGGAACGATGATTGACGCTAGTTAATCCTATCCCCTAAAGGGTGATACCCATGAAGGTTTGTATACACACTCCATAGATGACACCATCAAAAGGGGAAAGGGAAAAAGGGATAAAAGAAACAATAACGTAGCTGCTGCGGAATACAGAAATGGGATGTCTTCAGATTTGGGAGACCCTTCTTCTATGCTCCACCCCTTCTGTCCTGCAAGTGAGACACAACACACACACATTAGTAGACCCCCCCCCCCCATGGGAGTTAACTAAACTGTTTCTAAATGTTGTTTGCACTTACATAATTGGCAGCTGCAGATCGTTCTACCAAAAAAGGCACAAAAGCAAAAAATCAAGTAATCAAAAGAAACTATGCAGTTCTGTCAATAGAATCAGGAGTAGATATATGATGGCAAGAAAATGATTCAAAATAAGTCATGCAATGAGGTACTTATCTTTCCACAGATAATCCTCTAGAAGTCATGAGTGCATCTTGTCTCCAACTGCTCAGGACATGGGAATCTGCCAAGTTTATCCACCTTGGTAAAACTACAAACAGGCTCCCCAACGCAGGCTGAGAAGCTTCACCCAAAACGCCTGAATAACGATGAATGCCTGCTCTTCTTGCTCTCCAGAGCGGAATCAGCAGGAAGGGTCAAAGTTCACAATCCATAAAAATCGGAAACAAACCAGCCGCATTAATCCTTCATGCGGCAAAATAAATATAAGGTACCATACATCACACGAGTGGCTACGTTCTCTTATCAGCCTCTCAGACTTCCGAGAAGCAAAACAGCCGGTTGCTAAGCTGAGGGCTCCGTACGCCTGAAGCAATCAAGTGCTTCGAGAAACGCCCTCCTGCTGTTTTCCTGCTGAATCAGACAGAGCGGGCGAGCTGCAGCGGATGCGAAGCGCCCCTTGCAGTTTCAGGAAACATGGCGCGGAGGAGCAGCCTCCTGTCCAGAATGTTGGCGATGTCACTGGCAATAATTCACAAAGGTGCAGCTTCTTTCCAGAGCTGCTGTGTCCGATACTACAATACCGAAGCAAACGAGTGACAAGCCCCGACTGCAAGGTGGGCGGGGCTTATCAACCGACATCCAGGAAGCAAAGAATGTCTCGCACAGGGTTTCTGTGAGATGTAGTTTTGTCTCTACCACATTCACACCGTGAAGTCTGTGTTCCCCACTACACCATAGCTTGCTTATCATGACAGTATCCCCTCTCAAGGTCCGACGTCTCGGACCCTTGGTTTGAAGGGAAAGCGGGCATGATAACTCCTCAGAAGACAAGGGCAATGTAGGTTAGCCGCCGGTTCCCAAGAGCGTTCCTCGGGGCCATAACCCTTCCAATCTATGAGATAATGCAAACGTCTCCTAACATATTTGGAGTCCAAGATACTACGCACTTCATATTCCTCCTCCCCATCAATTTCCACTGGTGGTGGTCTAACCTGTAAACAAGTGTTTTTTAAGCACGGCTTCAAAAGGGAAACATGGAAAACAGGATGTATTCTCCAAGAAGAAGGGAGCTTAAGTTTCATGGCAACAGGAGTTATCACTCTCTCCATCTGATAAGGACCCACAACTTTAGGCTGCAGTCTGGTGCTCCCTCTGAATTTCAGGTGTTTAGTGTTCAGCCACACTCTATCTCCTGCCTTGTAAGAGGGTTCGGGGGTTCTCTTCTTATCAGCCTGTAGTTTGTCTCTAGTTTGTGCCTCTTATAGATGTGCCTTAGCCTTCTCTAACACTAGCCTGAGGTGTGTGTGGTGTTCCTGAATGGAAGGAAGACTGGAGGTCACAGGAATGTCAAAGGGTAATAAGTTGGGATGGAAGCCATTAAGACAGAAAAAAGGTGAACAATCCAGGGATGAATGATCTGTGTTATTGTATGCGAACTCTGCTGTCCACAATAGTGTACTCCACTCATCTTCTTGCGTTAGCGTGAAACATCTCAAGTATTGTTCAAGAGTCTGGTTCAAGCGTTCTGTTTTCCCGTCTGTCTGTGTATGATAGCTTGTAGACAGACGGGTGTCTATTTTCAAAACCTCACATAGCGATTTCCAGAACTTGGAGGTGAATTGAGTTCCTTTATCCGTAATGATCACTAAAGGGATTCCGGGCAGTCTAACTATGTTTTGAAGAAAGACTGTAGCTATTTCTGCTGAAGTGGGGAGCTTAGCAAGAGCAATGAAACGGCCCATTTTCCCATTTTGGTAAAATGATCAATGACCACTAGAATGGTGTCATACCCCGAACTCTGTGGCATTTCCATGATGAAGTCCATGGAGACTGTATGCCATGGAGACGGGGGTGTAGGTATAGGTCGTAGTAGACCGCTAGGGCGTTGATGTTGCGTCTTGGATTGTATGCAAATGGTGCATTCTGACACGTATTCTACTATGTCTTTCCTTAGTGTCTCCCACCAAAAGTAACGAGATGCAGTTTGTAGCGTTTTCTGGATTCCCATGTGTCCTCCCAATGTTGTGTCATGAGTCCAGTGTAAGACTTGTAACTGGAGTGGACCTTTGGGATGTACAGTCGTTTGTCATGAAGTAATAACTCGTTCGAGACAGAACGGTGTAGCGGTTCTTTCAGCACCCATGCGTTCTTGTCAATCTTTGAGATTTGTTTTCTTACTTAATTCAGGAAACCATCTGTATCAATTAGGGCTATGTTTTTGGACGGGAAAGAGGCCTTTTGTAGAATGATGGAAGTTCTTCTACCATATCCATTCCATCTGCAGGATTTAACAAGGGTCTTGAAAGAGCATCTGCTTTCCCGTTCTGTGCTCCTGGTCTGTATTTGATCACGAAGTCGAAATCCGCAAAAAACATAGACCATCGTAGCTGTCTAGGAGTTAAGGCTCTGCCACTTTTGAGGAACAACAGATTCCTGTGATCTGTATATATTTCTACTTTATATCTGGCTCCCATTAAATGATGTCTCCATTCCTCACATGCTCGTTTGATGGCCAGCAACTCCTTGTCAGTAATGCTGTAATTAACTTCACACGGAGACAGCTTCTTTGAATAAAAAGTGACAAGATGTAGCTGACCCGTATCCGGGTGACGTTGGGAAAGTATACCTCCTATAGCATAGTATGAGGCATCCGTTTCAAGTATAAAGGGTTGACACACATCAGGATGTCTTAACACTGGCGCACTGATGAAGCACTGCTTCAATGTTTGAAAAGCCTTTTCTGCTACAGTATTCCATTTAAAGATGGTTCCCTTTCTTAAAAGTATAGTCAGTGGCTGGATGATACAAGAGAAGTCCTTTATGAATCTTCGGTAGAAGTTTGCGAATCCCAAAAAACTCTGTAGGGCTTTCACAGAGGAAGGAGATTCCCATGTCGTGATAGCCTGTGTCTTTTTTTTATCCATGCAGAGTCCATTAGGGCCGATGACATACCTTAAGAATTCTACCTCAGTGATGTGGAATAAACATTTCTCCAGTTTGGCATATAAGGAATACTGCTGCAGTCGTTCCAATACGACCGTCACATGAGGAATGTGTTCTTTCATGGAAGCTGAATACACTAGGATATCATCGATGTATACTATACATGACACATCCAGCAGTCCTCTTAGCACTTCATCCATGAAGCATTGGAATGTGGCGGGGGCGTTGCACAGTCCAAATGGCATAACTTGATATTTGTATAGGCCAAACTTGGTCCAGAAGGCCGTTTTCCATTCGTCTCCCCGCCGCACTCTCACAAGATGATAGGCTCCACGGAGGTCTAGCTTAGTGAAGACGGTAGCTCCTTTCAATTGGTCCAGCAGAACAGGTGTCAAGGGCAGGGGATATCTGTTCTTTTTGGTAACTCGATTAATCGCCCTATAATCGATGCAAGCCCTGAAGCCTCCTTCACGTTTCGGGATGAAGAAAAGAGGCGAGGATGCTGGTGACGAAGAAGGACGAATGAACACTGTTGACAATAATTTCTCCAGATATTGTTGCAAGTATGTGGTTTCTGCTTCAGTAAGGGCGTAGATCCTGCTACATGGGATACTGGCCCCAGGTTCTAAATCAATCACAGTCGTACTCCCTGTGAGGAGGCAGCTTGCTTGCTTCGTTCTCACTAAACACATCCTTGTATCTTTGGTATTCTTCGAGTAATGTAGTGACACATCCTACATTATGAGTAAGGCAACTGCTGGCTAGCAATTCCGCAGGGTTCTTCTCCTGAAGGGTTTCGCGTACACTGTCTTTATTGCAATGTTCCTTGCAATATGAGGAATTCAAGGTAACAGTGCGCACTGCCCACTGTACAAAAGGATCATGGAAGAGTGAGCCATGGCATACCCAATATAAGAGTAAAATGAGGGGCATCAATCCAATCAAATTGAATGTATTCGTAGTGGTCTAAGCCCACTTGCATCTGTACCTGCTGAGTGTGATACCGTACGGGGCCAGATGTCAACTCCGTGCTGTCTACTGCCATTACCACTTCTGGTATCTTCTTCCTGAAACAGGGTATGCCCATTTCTTGAGCGTAGCTTTGATCAATAAAATTACTAGTAGCTCCTGAATCCAGTAGGGCGTGCACTAGTACCACTCCAGCCCCAGGGATGTCTAAGGTTACGCAAACATTCATGTGAGCCACTGCATTCTGTACAGTGTTAATCACCGCTGGACAGATCTCATCCTCAGTTGACCTCAAACAAGGGATCTGCGACTTGTTTGGGCCTTCTAGTTTTCTGACTCCTTAAGTGAATAACCCACCACTGGAACCTTTTGATTTCCCTTTACTTCCAGATAGGGAGATTTTGATTTTGCTCGACAGTCTTTGATAAAATGGCCAGGTTTTCCTCAGTACATATATAAACGTTAAGTCCTCCGCCGCTCCCTTTCATCTCGACTTAGGGAACCCCTTATGCCACTGATCTGCATGGGTTCTGATCCATCAGAAGCAGTAGGGTGTCCTTCTGTGATACCTCTAGGGCGAGGTGCTAGATATCTTGTGTCAAGGCTATGTTCATCTCCTTTTCTCTCTTGTAATCTATAGTCTAGCTGAACTGTAAGATCTATGAGTCCCTCGCATGTATTAGACATATGCACCACCTGTGCCAAAACATCTTTTAACTCGCTCCTCAAGCCCTGATAATATAGGGAGGTTCTCTTTTCCATAGGCCAATCTGTCTCCGCTATGAGCCTATTGAATGTAGTGATGTAGGATAACAAATCTTGGGTACCCTGTTTCAGTGTAATCAGTTCCCTATCTAGAGAGAGTAAATGAGCCTTCCTATCAAACAATTTACGCATTTCTCCACAAAAGGAGTCAAAACTCCGCAGTATAGGATCATCTCTATCTATCGGTGAAAAGGACCAGCTCGCAGCATTACCCCCGAGATAAGACATTACAAATGCCGTTTTGGCCTGATCAGTGGAAAATACAGCTGGTTTACACAGGAAGTGTAATTTGAACTGTCCTAAAAATAAAACAAACTTTTTCGGGTCACCAAAGAAACTTTCAGGAGGAGCTAAGGGTAATTGTGCTGGCTGTATGACTTGTATAGTGGAAGGTCCTGCTTCCCCTCCCACTGTGTGAACTGTTTGCCCTGTTTTGGTCACATGGGATGCAGGGGGGGGGGTAGTAGTGTCCAGTTCCGAATATACTGAGATTTACTACCTGTCGGGCTAGAGCGAGATAAACCAGCAACTTCCCGTCTCATAGTACTCTCATTGCGTAATTCTTGATTCTCCCCGCTAAAAGCATCTACCTCCATTCTAAGGGCGGTAAAAGATTCCAACACAGAGGTAAGGACTGTGTTGGTATCCATCGTTCGGGCCTTATGTATAAGTGGGCTTGTCACTCTGTCAATATAGAGTCAGGTTAACCACTAACCTTACAGCCGGATACGGCAGGAACGATGATTGACGCTAGTTAATCCTATCCCCTAAAGGGTGATACCCATGAAGGTTTGTATACACACTCCATAGATAACACCATCAAGAGGGGAAAGGGAAAAAAGGGATAAAAGAAACCATAACGTAGCTGCTGCGGAATACAGAATAGGGATGTCTTCAGATTTGGGAGACCCCTCTTCTATGCTCCACCCCTTCTGTCCTGCAAGTGAGACACAACACACACACACACACATTAGTAGAACCCCCCCCCCATATGAGTTAACAAAACTGTTTCTAAACATTGTTTGCACTTACATAATTGGCAGCTGCAGTTCGTTCTACCAAAAAAGGCACAAAAGCAAAAAATAAAGTAATCAAAAGAAACTATGCAGTTCTGTCAATAGAATCAGGAGTAGATATATGATGGCAAGGAAATGATTCAAAATAAGTCATGCAATGAGGTACTTATCTTTCCGCAGATAATCCTCTAGAAGTCATGAGTGCATCTTGTCTCCAACTGCTCAGGACATGGGAATCTGCCAAGTTTATCCCCCTTGGTAAAACTACAAACAGGCTCCCCAACGCAGGCTGAGAAGCTTCACCCAAAACACCTCAATAACGATGGTGCCTGCTCTTCTTGCTCTCCAGAGCGGAATCAGCAGGAAGGGTCAAAGTTCACAATCCATAAAAATCAGAAACAAGCCAGCTGCATTAATCCTTTATGCGGCAAAATAAATATAAGGTGCCATAATCACACGAGTGGCTAAGTTCTCTTATCGGCCTCTCTCAGACTTCCGAGAGGCAAAACAGCCGGTTGTTAAGCTGAGGGCTCTGTATGCCCGAAGCAATCGAGCGCTTGTAGAAACGCTCTCCTGCTGATTCCCCGCTGAATCAGACCGAGCGGGCGAGCTGCAGCGGATGCGAAGCGCTCCGTGCAGTTTCAGGAAACATGGCGAGGAGGAGCAGCCTCCTGTCCAGAATGTTGGCGAGGTCACTGGCAATAATTCACAAAGGTGCAGCTTCTTTCCAGAGCTGCTGTGTCCGATACTACAATACCAAAGCAAACGAGTGACAAGCCCTGACTGCAAAGTGGGCGGGGCTTATCAACCGACATCCAGGAAGCAAAGAATGTCTTGCACAGGGTTTCTGGGAGATGTAGTTTTGTCTCTACCACATTCACACGGTGTAGCCTGTGTTCCCCACTACACTATAGCTAGCTTATCATGACATCGCCTCCCCCACCTGAGTGGTGGGGTTGGCAAAGGTGGGCACACCTATTCTCCTAACTTGGTTTTCCCACCGATTCTCTCACCCTAAGTGGGGGTCAGAACCGGTGGGGGCCAGTTGCTGGGACCAGCAAATGTCTGCTGTAGCTCACAAATGCGGTAAGCATTTGAAGCTTCCCCTTCGTGGACCCTGCCCATCCTAGGGGAGGAGGCTTGGCACCTCGTCCTAGGATGTGCATTGTTTCAGGACCCGGAGAGTGGCAGGCTCACGACCCAGGGATCCAGAAACATGTCTGGTGGTGGCAGCTGACGAGCAGGCACTCAGCCAGGAATCTAGACTTGGTCCGTTTTTCAGAGGGCATCTCTAAGATGCCCTCTGAGAAAATTTGCATTAAATCACACACTGGCATCATGGTGCTGTGTAGTTCGTAAAGACAAACTCCCAGCACCATATACACTTTATGGCATTACTCCACTTACAATGTCTAAGAAATGACTTATACACAGTAGGGGTACAGAGCTCATGCCCCTGTACCCTCACCACTGGTATAGTGTACCCAGCTAGAGGGGTACACTATACCAGCTACAGGGCAGTGGATTGCAGGCATGGCACACAGGGATGTGTGCCATGTCGATGCTTCAACTTGTTCTCCACCAAAACATACAGCCTGCAATGGTAAAACAAGTGCTCCAGCCCTTGGAGGCCTTCCCTGGTCACAGTGCCCTTGGTACTTATGGTACCTTTTATAAGGGACTTGCATGTGGCCATAGAGTTGCCAATTGGGTTTTGCAACAGTACAGTTTGGGGAAAGAACATATGCCCTGGGTTCCTGGTTGGCAGGAACTGAGGACACACTCAGTCAAAGTACATCAACAGTTTGACGGTTTGGCAAAAAGTGGGGGCAACCATGCAAAAAGGGGCACTTTCCTACACCCTTTATGGGAACCCACATATGGTTAACAGTTGCACTCACATATGGTTAACAGTTGCACCCACATATGGTTAACAGTTGCACCCACTAATAGCATGCTTGATCATAGGGCGTGCTAAAACACCCCCTGCGCAGCCAACACGGTTTTTTGTAGTTACAAACAAACTGTTAAAGGGATACAGTATGCAAAAACTAATTAAAACTACCTGAGCAGGGTCCCTCTATTTTATTCTAGGCCCACTAGACAGGGTTAAAAAGGTATCATAAGATGAACTTGGGATATTATTGTCCTTTCATGTCTTATGCTGTCAACATGTTTTGGCCAAACATCTATCGCCATAGATGACTGACCAAAACATGTTGACAGCATAAGAGAAGACCAAGCAAGTCAATATTTTGAAATTATTTTTACCCACCTGCTCTTGTCCCTCTTTTCTACTGTCTTCTATTCCTGAAGTGTACAATGGCTCAACCACAAGATCCCACTGTTCTTTTGATCTGTATGTCAGAAATGTATGTTAAGCATTTTAATCTCCATTCCCAGCTTGTAGGAAGGATGGCTGACGTGAACATAGTGATGCTCGAAGTCTTCATGGAAGAGAAATGACTGTGAACTAGTGCAGACTGTATATCCAGAGAGAGCATGCTATAACCGTTGTACTGGATACATGGTGCATTGGCTTGTCACTCTGCCTAGGTCACTCAGTGCTTTAAAGGGTTCCGTGGTGCAGTGTTCATTGTGGAGCAGTTCAGGCTATTGAAGATCGTTGTCAAGCCCTCATTGTGTTTTTTATTTCTTCCAGGTTCAAGACATTGAATTTACTCAGATTGAGATGAAAGTCATTGAGGGGCTTAAAGTTGGAAATGATTGCTTGAAAAAGATGCATGAGGTGAGAGCTGTGGCTTCAATACAGTAAGGCAATGCAAAAAACCTTTTGGTCCAAGGAATGATCATCAGCAATTTTCCTTCTTTTACTTCTAGGCCATGTCAATTGAGGAAGTGGAGCGAATCATGGATGAAACTCAGGAATCCATTGAATACCAGAGGGTAGGTGTGAAAATACTGGTCTGTTTTAGGGGCCTTCAGTAGCGGGAATTTGTCTTTAATTGGGGCTAAAGTGTTTTCCATGCACATGACGTTATGTTCAGTGCCTGTACAGTAACAAATCACTCTCCTGCTTCTTTATGTGGGATCTTTGGGTAAAGATCTGGCGTATTGTTTTCTAGCTTAATCTTTGTTGAACACTTTACTTGCGTTATGTGCCATGCAGCTTGATGGCGACCAAAACATACCATCTTGAATGATCCTCCATTTCCCAAGCTACAATTACCACCCTATAGCCAATCAGCTCCTCTGTGATATGCTCCCCACTGAGGGTGTCCTGAACCACGCTAATTTATCTCTGCTGATGGCTCTCTTGTTATCCGTCATTGCGTCATTGGCCCTGCACCGGTAGGGGTTCTGTATTTTTGTCACTGTTATAGTTGTAGAATTCCCTTGCCCGAAGACTGGTGCAAGTTTTTTTCACATTCCCACAGATGAGTCACCTTTCCTTCTGTTCTTTTATTTTGGTGGTGTGATCTTTCCAGTCTTTCTGAGGTTGTGCTTGTTTGTTTGGCCTAAAGCTTTTGTGGTCACTTTTGACACCCGCTCTCATAGTTATAAACCTTTCTGTAATTAGCAAAATAGCCTCTGCCCCATATTGCACAAGTGGCATGCAAGTGGCAGCATTGATTTTTAAAAATTTCTGTTTTTTCAGGGGGTGTGGGTGGTGTCATTGCATGAATACTCCATGTTTGACTGAAATTCTCCTATTACAAATTGGAGAAACTTCTGCTATGAGCAGCCCTCTACTTGGACTTTATCCAAATAGTGGATGCACCCTGGCTTCCAGCAGTACTTAAGTTATTTGATTTTTTTAAAAATACGTTTTTTGAAATTACCTTTATAAACGTATACATACACATGATTAAAAACCGTACCTATTGAACAAAAATTAAAATGTACAGTCCTGATTTTAATTTAATTAACACTTAATTTGAGCAAACCTTCTTTCTAGTGTAAAGTCAGATTCACACCTTTTTTGTTTGTTTAAAAAGAGTTCACATTAAAGAAAATACAGCATGTCTTCAAATACAACCTTCCCTGTTTGAAAACGACTATTATTTATAGATGCCTTGCCCTACAATTACCCTCAGGCGTCAGACTGGGTCCTGAGAAAATTTTTCGTAGCAGTACCCCTGCGCATTGGTAGGTGGTGTTCGGCATCTTGATCGCCGGGATGACGTTGCGATATCTACTTAGATGCCGCCCTCGCGTGCTGACGTCAGTTCTTTCTTTTTCTGCGCCAACCAGCTCAGATCCGGAGAGAGCTGTACCACTAGTCACTACTACTATTTTTGACTTTTGTCGACTTCTTCTCGAGTTGTTTGACTCCTGGTGCATTTAGGGATGTCCTGTCCTCGGACCGGCTTCAAGGCTTGTGACTCCTGTCACAAATTGATGTTGGTTACAGACCCGCACTTCGTGTACCTTTGGTGTTTGGAGTTCGACCACGACCCGAAGTCATCCTCTGACTGCCGGGTAATGAACCCAAAGTCTTTGGGGGATCGGTCCTGAAAGCTTATCGAGGCCAGGAAGCCTGCTCCGTACCTGTCGAGAGGGTGGTCGTAGGACTGGTCGTGGAGCCATCACCACCACTCATCGTCGAAGTCTTCGTCTTCGGGTAAGTCAAGGAACAAAAAGAAGGCGAAAAAGCATCATCGCTATTTGTGTTCTCCCCATCCATCGGCCGACGCGGGATTCGGATGGTGGTCATCCCGCGGCTCCGCCTGTGGAGCCTGCTGGGTCGTCTCCGAGCTTCCCTCCTTTCCCGGGAGTTGGATCTACCCATGCCAAACTTTGTAGTTTTTACGAAGCCCTTCACTAGATCTTTGGCAAGCCAGACTCTGCTGGTGCGCCTTCGGGCCCCGGCTTGGGGTTCTAGACCTTCGAACCCGGCGGCTTCGGCCCTGGCACCGCAAGGCCGCCAGATATCCACACCTGGATCCAGATTGGCGCTGGTCGACCTTACGACACCTCCGGCATCGAATCCACTGATTACACCTCCACCCCCTCCGATGCCGATTGTATCCCCAGCCGGCATCGACCCCAGCCTCCACCCTGACCTGGACACGGAGCCGGACCGACGCCAACCGACGCCGGATGCGGCGATGAGCGGTACTTTTGTATCATTGTTCTATCCTGGAGTTCCTTTTTGCCCTGAGTGGCAGCCAGAAGAGGACGAGGAGGACGGAGGGGTCTGGTGACCCTTTAGCTGACCAGCTGAGTGAACCGGACTGGAGAGAGGAGTTGGGTGATGCCAGTGGTCTGGGTACCTCACCAGATCCTGGTATGCTTTCTCACCCTACCTTGGCTACGGAGGAGGGAGCCTCATACGCAGTGGTGGTGCGTAGGGCACCTGAGGCCTTGAACCCTGAGCTTCCTATGGTGGCGTTCAGGACTAACCTCCTGACCGAGGTGCTTCAACCGGCAGCGGCCTCTTCAGTTCCCTTACTGCCGTTCAATGACGCCATTACTGACATCTTTCTGGGCACCTGGTCCAAGCCCAGCACATTGGCTCCTGTGGATAGGACGATTGTCCGACGCCACCGCCCGGCCCTGGGTGACCCACTTTTCCTCTCCCAACACCCTACCCCTGAGAGTGTGGTGGTCCAAGCATCTACTTCTAAGGGCACATTCCTCACTGCTCCCCCAGAGCGGGAATCCAAGAAGCTGGATGATCTTGGGAAGAAGCTTGGGACTGCGGTCAGTGAACACTTCATGTCTTATGGGCCGTTATTCCCACTCTGTGTGGGATACGGTTGCGCATGTGCTGCCACAGTGTCCAGATAAGGCCCAGGCCAGTCTCTCCCGTGTAGTCGCTGAGGGCAGAGTTTGCCATTATGTGTGGGCTGGACACCGTTAACTCGCTAGGCAGGACAATTTCAATGTTGTTAGCCCTGTGACATTACTCCTGGCTGAGGTCCAATGGCTTTTTGGGTGATGTCCAATCGACTCTTTTGGATAGGCCCTTTGATGGCTGTCGCTTGTTTGGCGACAAAGCGGACAACGAGCTTGAGCGCTTTAAGCATCCTAGGGCTACAGCCAGATCCTTGGGCCTCGCTATAACCTCTCCCCCCACACAGTTTGCTTTTCGCCCCTTTCGTGGCTACGGAAGGTGTACCCATCACATTCCACCCAGAGCCACAGGCCCAGGCTAGCCACCCGTTCACGCAAGCTGCCCATCCTGTGCTTGGCTGCAGACGTGGGACCCATCGATGCGGGTCTGGGGGCCAGTGGGCGGGCCAGTCCACCCATAACCCCATTGCAACAGCCTCTAAACCCTCGTAGTCCGACCTTTCAGGGCGACCACTGGCAAAACATCACATCGTACAGGTGGATTTTGCAGATAGTCAGAAGCGGCTACTCCCTCCCCTTCGAGACTACTCCTTCCTCAATGCCACCATACTTCCTCCATGCCACCATCCTTCTTTGCATGCAGAGGATCACTTGACCCTTCTCCGCCAGGAAGCTGCAGCTCTCTTGGCCAAGGGAGCTATCAAAAGGTTCCCTGTGCCAGAAGTAGGTTGTGGTTGCTATTCCCACCTCTTCACTAAGAAGGACAAAGGTCTGCGTCCTATCTTAACCTCAGGGCCCTCAACCGCTTCCTCCGGAAGGAGAAGTTCAAGATGCTCACGTTGGCTCAGGCCCTGTCTGCCCTCGACCCCGGAGACTGGATGGTAGCGTTGGACTTGCAGGACGCATATTTCCACATCCCCGTCCTGACGGCCCACATGTATTACCTATGGTTCACGATAGGCCACGAGCACTTTCAGTTTACGGTGCTCCCTTTTGGCCTTACCAGTGCCCCTGGGGTGTTCACGAAAGTGATGGCAATAGTCATAGCTCGTCTGCGCAGATAAGGGGTTCCAGTCTTCCCCCTATCTCGACGGCTGGCTGTTGAAGGCAGGCTCGCCCCAGGCTGTTGGTTCCCACCTCCAGACTACGGGGGACCTCCTGCATTTGCTGGGGTTCACTATCAATGTGCCGCAGTCACCCCTGATTCCCTCTGAGAGGCTCCTTTTCATCGGAGCGGTTCTGGACCCAGCGCAGTTTCGGGCCTATCCTCCTGAGCAGAGAGTTCTGGATATTTGGGCAATGATACCGATGTTTCAGCCTCTATCCGGGTTTCGGTCACAATGACCCTGATGCTGCCTGGCCTCATTGCCTCCTGCATCCTGCTGGTGGATCATGCCAGATGGCATATGCAGGTTCTGCAGTGGGACCTGCAGTTCCAGTGGGCACAACATCAGGGGAATCTTTCCAATTGCGTACAGATCTAGGAGGGCACTCCACATCAATTGCAGTGGTGGCTAACGAACCAGGATTGAGTCACCGGCAGATCCCTCTCCCTTTCCCGACCAGAGTTCCCTGTGGTGACAGATGCATCACTTCTGGGGTGGGGCGGCCACATGGGAGGGATGGAGATCAGAGGCTTCTGGTCTCCAGCGGAGTCCGGGCTGCACATCAACCTTCTAGAGCTCCGGGCGATTTGTCTTGTACTAAAGGCATTCCTTCCATCTGTCCAGGGAAGAGTAGTGCAGGTGTTCACGGACAACACCACCGCCATGTGGTACTACAACAAACCGGGCGGGGTGGGGTGGTGGACCCTATGTCGAGGCTCTCTGCCTTTGGACATAGCTGCAACATCAGGGCATATCTCTGGTGGTTCAACACCTGGCAGGTTCTCTGAACGCCAGGGCAGACGAACTCAGCCGCAGGTGTCTGATAGATCACGAATGGCATCTTCATTCGAAGGTGGTGCAAGGTCTCTTTCAGCAGTGGAGAGAGCCTTGGTTATATTTATTCGCCACCGAAGAAAACACGCAATGTCAACAGTTTTGCGCGATGGGATTTCCAGGGCGGCACTCGCTCAGCGACACTCTACGTCGTGCTTGGAGTTGCGATCTTCTATACGCCCCTTTCCGTCTATACCACTTCTGCCCACAGTACTGAAGAAGGTCAAGCACGACCTGGCCCAACTCATTCATCTGGCTCCTGATTGGGCACGAAGAGTCTGATATCCCGAGCTCTTACACATGACCATCGATCCTCCGATCAGACTGCCTCTTCGGGAGGATCTTCTGTCGCAGCAGCAGGGGACAGTTCTCCACCCGAACCTGGTCAGTCTCCACCTCCGTGCGTAGAGCTTGAGCGGCAACAGTTGACAGCTTTCGACCTTCCTCCTGAAGTCTGTAATGTTATCTTGGCAGCCAGGCATCCCTCCACTAAGACGATATACGCCTGTAGATGGAATACATTTGTGGCCTGGTGCACAGGAAAGGCTGTAGATCCCATTTTTCTCCTCTTTCTGATGTTCTTTTTTTCCTACTTTCTTTGACCCAGCAGGGCTCTGCTCTGGGCACACTCAAGGGCTATCTCTTGGCTATTTCAGCCTTTTTTTGGCTTCCTGATCAGCCTTCTCTTTTCAAGTCCCCTATTGTAAATAGATTCCTTAAGGGCATTACTCATCTCTTTCCCCTATTCCTTTCGTAATGCCCCAGTGGGACTTGAATCTGGCTTTGCCTTACCTTATGTGCCCTCCTTTTGAGCCGCGACATAATTCTCCTCTCAGGCTCTTAACTTTAAAAACTGCTTTTCTAATTGCCATCACCACGGCTAGCAGGGTGAGTGAGCTCCAGGCTCTGTCTTCTAAGCCTCCTTTACTTGCTGTTCATCCAGACAAGGTTGTCCTTAGAACTCAACCTTCTTTCCTCCCCACATTGGACAGACTATCACTTTGCCCACCTTCTTCCCGCCCGCATCCTTCAAAGGAGGAGGAGAGGCTCCAACGTCTGGATCCAAAACGTGCGCTATCTATCTATCTGGATCGCACAAAACAGTTCCGGGTGGATGACCAGCTCTTTGTTGGCTATATGGGCGCCAAGAAAGTTCGGGCTGTGCAAAAACGGACCATCTCTCGGTGAGTCGTTCTTTGCACAAAAATGTGTTATTCCTTGGCAAAGAAGGAACCTCCGGTAGGAATGCGTGCCCATTCCTCCAGGGCAACGGCAGCCACTACTGGTTTGGGTTCTTGGAGTCTCCCCTCAGTGACATCTACCAGGCAGCCACTTGGGCATCCCTGCACACTTTTACAAAACACTTCTGCCTGGACAGCCAAGTCCGGAGACTGCTTCTTTGGCCGTTCAGTTCTCCAGGACTTTCTGGTGTGTACTTAGTTCTCAGACTCACCTCCGTGGTTCGTATTGCTGGGGTATCTATTCTAAGGTAAGGAATCTATAACTAATAGTCTCTTTCAGATGAACAAGATACTTCCCTTCGGTAACGATATATCTGTAAGAGACCTATATTAATAATAGATTCCTTAACTCCCCACCTATCCTGCAAACTGACTTCTAGGTTAAGGGACTCCCTTTCAGGGCCCTAGTTTTGTGCACCAGTGGTCAGTGGCTTGCATGGCTCTGTGCTTCTGGTGTGAAATGTTGTGTAAAAAACAGACATCTGCGTGCAAGGGCAGCATCTAAGTAGATACCGCAACGTCATCCCAGCGATCACAATGCCGATGATTAAAGTGGATTCGACCGACGCCACCTACCGATGGGCAGGGATTTTGCTATGAAAAAATGTCTGTTTCCAGTCTGATGCCTTGGGGTAATTCTACGGTTAGGAATCTATAACTAATATATGTCTCTTACAGATATATGGTTACCGAAGGTAAGTAACTTGTTCGTTAGATCCAATAATTGGAATATACTCTTACTCCCCGCATTATCCAATCGGTGACATACAAACATATGAGTTAGAAATTCTAAAAACGTCACCCGCTGTTGGTATTCTATGACAGAAGGGCTTGGAACGAGCAGCCGGTTTCTGTTTAATCTTTGTCTTTCTGTAGTGAAATCGCCTTTATCGAATTCAAAACAGTGACCCTAAAGATGCAGATCTGTGCACTGCCAATGATGTGTTTTCAGTGAATATACAAAAAGCAGAAATTGCGTTTGCTACACTATTTTTTATCCTGAAGACATTCATTGAGCATTTTTCAAGCCTAGAAACGTAAGTTACTAATGATTTGTTCCTACCAGAGCCCTTGAACTGAGCATTGGGCCGAACTTGAGGTGCACTTGTGGTGCAGCCCATAAATCATGTGTCCACAATAAAAACTGGTCCTGGTCGCCGGGTTGTGGGGTGTGTATGGCTTTCTGCTGACCCGTATCTGTATGATCACCTCTCCAGTATCCGTATGATGAGTAGGGCTTGACTTCCAAACTGAGCTTTGGAGCTCCAAGATACGTGGTCTCTGTGGCAAGTCACATGGCGTTTGCCTGTTGACCCACCCCAATGGATGATCCGATACTCTCCTTGTCCTGCTGCTCCGTAGGTTAGTCTTCTGCGAGGCCGGGATTTGTTCAGAAATAGCTGTCCTGATCTAAAAAACGAATGCCACTGACCAACAATGTGCTGTTTATTCCAATACTTTCAGCAAATTGATGAAATGCTGTCTGGGAGCCTGACCGAAGAAGATGAGGAGGCCATCCTGGAGGAACTGGACGCCTTGACGCAGGTATGGCCTGAAGCAACGCTGCCCTCCGTTGTCATGGAGCTTCCAAGTGACAATGTGATCCGCAGCAGAAGCTGAGTTTCTGCTGCTTGGTCCAAATGGATGGTTAGAGGGATTTACTTCTTCCTTGATGTGACTGAGTGTTTAGGTTTACAGCTGAATGTCTTGGCAGGCCCTGTGCAGAGACTGGCGGTCGTGAGAGGAGTGTTCGTGTTTAGCAACAGGCTGGTGCATCGAAAAGAGTGGTGGGGCTGTGCCGCCTGCCTTCAAAGATTAATACATACTGCTAAATCTCCAGTTTGCATACATGCCAGTCTGCCACCTTTGCCAGTAGTGCTGCACATGTGCCGGAATAGGAGTGTCAGGAGATAAATACATCAGGGGAAGAAAGTCTCCATTGGTAAAACCGGTGTTTAAGCCGATTATACCTGCAAAGTGATAAACGCTTCAGTAACTAGCCAAAGACTGGCAAGTTGAGGGTTGGGACTGGTTGGATGGGCAATTTTTGTTTGCTTGTTGGGTAGTGGACGTGAATAACGGGGTGACCGTAAAGTTGTAAGCAGGCCGATGGGAGACAGGCGATTGGTGACTGGTGAGGAAGGTGTAGACTGGCAGCTTGGTTCATGTTGCAAGTAAGGAAAATAAAAAGTTTGTGCAGTTTACACAAACCTAAATGACCAACATTTTTCAAGCTACAAAGGGCTCTGCTAAGACATTTGTCTTTAAAACATTAAAAGAATGTTGCAGTTTTGTCTTTTATTGAGAATTTGTGCCTTCCTATATGCTTGCACAGACTCCTATCTTCATTCAATGCCCAACTCTGTGCCAGGGTGTGGACGTCACTGTGGATCTGTTGAAGTTGTCTGGGGGTGCAGCTTGAGGGATGGTTGGGGTAGGAAAGTGAGGATGAATTATGAGCCTCTTGCCGGTGTGGGCTTTATTTTTGAACTACAAAACGGCATTGATTGCTCTTGCATGAGGACACGCCAGTCTTATGATGTTTCAGTCCTAATAATTGTTAAACATTGTCCTTTCTTCTGCATTTTTAGGAAGAGCTAGAGCTGCCAGAGGCCCCCACGGAACCCCTGCCAGAAAAGAAACCAGGTATTCTTCCGACTTTTCTCCTCTCCTTTTTTAGTTACCTATTTTTCTCCCCTTGCAGTCTATAATCACGCTCGTGTGTGTTCTTGACCCCTGTAAAGCATCATAAAAACACACACGTGGCTTGTGTGCCTAATCCAGGTAGTGTGGGGGTTCGTACCAGGGAGGAGTTTTTGAGTGATTTAGGGTGGATAGTTGGATACTAGTTGTTTAGGTATTCTCACCCCAGAGTAAATGTGCTTGTTTATAGTGTCTGGAAATGTTCTTGACTTGATGTAGTTTGTGACTGTGGTTTCCCGTACTCATTTTGAAATGTGAAGCGGTTTTAGCACACTAGCCTGGGGCTGGGGCAGAGGGAGGACAGGATATGAGGGAAACACTCTTCCCGCTTCATGGGAAGCTGTAACAAATGAGCATTGCGTGTCTTTTTACTACTGAAGGGGTGCCACCAAAGTGGAGGTGGGCGTCAAAGAATAGCCTTCTATGGAACAAGGATAATGAAATCTGGTGGTTTCTGTTCACAATCTTTTGATCAGAATCGAGCTCTGAGCGGGCATGCAGGGACCATGGAAAGACTTTTTCTTTTTTAAATTGGGATTATTTTCATAGGAAGTAAAATTCGGGGTTGTGATGCAATATTAATAGTGGCTTTTCACAGTGTGGGTGTCATTGTTTTGAAAATGGGCACTTACAGCACTAATTGCGACATTGAAAGTGACCATCCAAAGCAGATTAATCCAGTGATGCAATGTTCCTGTTTGAGATTAAAACAAGCATCCTTGAATCAGGTGTGTTTTCCATTCGGCTTAATGAGAATCAGTTGTTCTAGCATTAGAGGAGGGGAAACAGCATTTACAAGCGGCATGAACCGCGCATAACCTTTACCATGTGTCCATTACAACGCATGAGTCTTGACCATTCATGCCTCCCACAATATTTTTACCGAACATATGTCTTTACCATGCATGCCTTTACAAGGAAAATGTAACTATTTGCAACATATAATTAGGGCAAGGCCATTTTTAAGGATTAGGAATGGGTGAGGGATTTGGGTGGCAAGGGTTTTTTAGGCTTTAGGGTGGTTATGGGGATTTGGGTGGCAAGGGTATTATTTAGGGTTTTGGATGGGTAAGGGTATTGGGTGGCAAGGGAATTTTTAGGGTGGGTAAGGTATTTGGGTGACAGCTGTATTTTTAGGGTTTGGAGTGGGTAGGGTTTTTTGGGGGACAAGGGTATTTTTAGGGTGTAGGGGTAGGGGTCTGTGTGGTAAGTGTATTTTTAGGGTGGGTAAGGGTTTTTGGGTAGCAAGGGTATTTTCATGGTTTATGGTGGGTGGGGGAATTTGGGGGGCAAGGGTATATTTAGAGTTTAGGGTGAGTAGGATTTTAGGGTGGGAATGGTATATTTAGGGTTTAGGGTGGGCAGGAGTTTTTGGGTAACAAGGGCATTTTTAGGGTTGTCAGGTGTTTAGGGTGCCAATGGCATTTTTAGGGTTTAGGGTGGCTAATGTTTTCTGAGTGGCAGTTGTATTTTTAGGGTTTAGGGTGGGCGGGGATATTTGGCTGGCAAGGGTATTTTTTAGGGTTTCAGGTGGGTAAATGCATTTGGGTGCAATGGTATTTTTTAGGGTTGACGGTTACGTTTGTTTTACGGTTTAGGGGGGGTAGGGGTATTTGAATGGCAAGGGTATTTTTAGAGTTTGGGGGGTGATGGTCAATAAGTCAAGTCAAAAAAAACTTTATTTTGGCTATACAGCCATAAAAGCACAGTTAAAAAATACATTTCATAAGATTCAATAGGTAATTATACATAGGTATGGGAGTCAGGTATAATATCCCAAACAGCAGTAGATTTGTTATAGAGCACTGTAATACATTCTTGTTATAATATTATCTTTCACTAAATTGATGTCCAATAAGGTAAGATGTATTTTTCTACATATATGTACATATAGATATATATACACACACACACACATATGCAAATGTATGCATGCGTGTGTATATATATATATATATATATATGTGTGTGTGTATATAGCTTTATACTAACCTGCAAAACTCTTACATTTTCGTTGTAAAGGCATGGGTTGTTCTGTCATACAACCTTTGAGGAGTGCCTAGGGATTTCTGCAAAGGATATTGGATTCCGCACTCGCCTCCATCTATCTATAGTATAATTCAAACATGTTTTGTCACATGGATTTTTCCACACGCTATTTGTGCTCTGTTCTAAATTCCAGATCCTTCGGAGATTATAAATATGAGACCTTAGAATTATCTTCAGACATTTTTTGTGAGAAGTATCCCTGCTCGCTGGAAGGTGACATCAGTTGACTCCTGGTGGCGTCATCCGCGCCAGCGGTGACATGTTTGGTTCCTATATAGGTTCAACCCCAGCTCGTTGATGTCAGTTCTTTTCTTTTCGCCCTAGTCATTACAGTTCCATAGAGAGCTACCCCGTCAGTCACTTTATTACTGAGCTTTTGTTATGTTATGTTATGTTATAGTAGCTTGTATAGTGCACGATTACCCGGGGGTGTCCTGGCGCTAGTTACCTTTCCATTACATAAAACAGCAGATGTAATGGGAGATGAATGTGTCATTATTTAACAGAACTATTTGTCAAAAAGCCTTGTTTTGTTGAAGTCTTGTGAGAGTTCTTCTCCTGGTGTGGCAGAGATGTTGCTTGGTATGGCAGGGATGTCCACTAGGAAGACTGACTTCAAGCCTTGCGGAGCCGGTCATTGACATATGTGGGTGATGGATCCACATCTTAGTTACCTCTGGTGTCTGATACGCGACAACAACGCCAAGACCTGAACCAATTGTCAGCCCATGCGACCCAATGCCTTGAGACAATGGTCCCTTGAGCTCCATGCTGCCTGACGAGCGACAACACGACTGTCTCGTTTCCAGTCAAGAAGAAGGGTCCAGGATCGGTCACGGCGTCCAAGATCATCCTCACATTCCAAGTCTTTGGTCCAGTCTGGTAAATCCCACAAAAAGAAAAAAAGTAAGACGTCAAAGCAGTCTTTGACTTATCCTTGTCCTTCTTTCGACAAGACAAGGAAGAGTCGCCATTCACGGCCTTGTTCCATGGTTGAGTAGCGCCTGGATCAGCTCTGCGCTTCCCTGTGTTTCCAGAAGCTGAACAAACCCCACTGAACTCCCGGAGCGCTATGAGGCCATGCTCCTCATATTTGAGCAGCCTGCCCCACCAGCGGTTCTTAAGGCCCTGTTGGTTTGGTGGAGCCCCTACTGGTTCCTCACTGGCAGCTCTGAGCCCAGCGTCAGTGGGGCCCGAGGATCCTCAGATCATAACACCTTGACCATCCCTGGCGGAGGCGGCCCTATTCTGATCCCTGGCTCAGACACCGAGCCAGAAGGTTGTCGCCGACTGGAGCCATACCTTTCAGGCTGAAGCCTGAGCTCTATTCCTATGGGCTAGGACTTGTGAAGGATTGGGAGGGGGCACTGGACCCTGAGGAATAACAGCTTTTATATCCACATATAGATTGGTGTGAGAACTTGGCAGAGGCCACTAGACTAGACATTTTTTCATATACTGGCATGTTTTCCTCCCTCTACCATGGCTACGGAGGAGGCAGCATCCTTTGCAATGGTCGTGAGAAGGGCAGCCGAGGTCCGGGACCTTAGCCTGTCCTCGGTAGTCAAGACAGACGTCTTGACTGAGGTGCTTCAGCCAGGAGTAACTCCCTCAGAACTGCTTCTGCCATTCAATGAAGCTCTTACTGACATCCCTTTTGGGACCTGGTCCAAGCCCAATGGCTTGTGTGAACAGGATTATTGCCCACCACCGCTCCACCAATATCTTCTCTCCTCGCACAACACCCCACATCCAGATAGGGAATCCAAGAGGCTGGACACCTTGGGAAAGAAGATGTTTTCTTCAGGTGCTGCCTATGTTCCCAGAGGATGCCTGGGCCATCCTCTCCCAGGCTGTGGCTGACGGGAGACATGCAGCAAAGTTCACGTTGCGATGTGGACTGGATCCCACTGACTTGCTGGGCAGAGTGGTTTCACTGACAGTGGCCTTACGGCGCCACGCCTTGCTGAAGACAACTGGCTTTTCAGGGGATGTCACTTATGGACATGCCCTTCGATGATCTCTTCAAATACCAGGCGGATTCACCACTGCAGCTCTTTAAGGACAACGAGGCTACTGTCAGGTCCCTAGGCCTTTCCATGGCCCCTTACCACCTCCAATCCACCTTTTGCTCCTTTCATGACCACGGAAGGGGCTTCCAGCTGTGTCTGTACCTGCCTAGCAGTGCGCAGGCTTCCCATCGTCTGCGTGGCTGAGGATACGGTGCCCACAGATCTGTCGAGCAACCAGAGGTGAGGTCAGTTCTCCCCCCTCTCATCCCTGGCAGCCACAGCCTCCAAACCCTTATAGTTTGCCCTCTTACCATTATGGTCATCCAGTGGGAGGCAGGATACCCCATCACCTGCCCTACTGATGGTCTATACCATCAGGCCGATGGTTTCTTCAGATTGTCCGAAGAGGCTACTCCCTCCCCTTCATGACTACCCCTCCACCCATGCCACCTGCTTGCTACAGGCTGCCTGAGGGCCCTCTTACCTTGCTCCACCAAGAAGTGACTTCTCTATTAGCAAAGGGAGCCATAGAGAGGATGCCAACGCCTGAAGTAGGTTGTGGTTGCTATTCCTGCTACTTTCTGGTCCACAAGAAGGGCAGAGGCATTTCTCCAATCCTAGACCTGTGTCTCTCAGTTTCTTCCTCAAGAAGGGGAAGTTCAAAATGCTCACGCTCACTCAAGTCTGGTCTACCCCAGACCGGGAGATTGGATGGTAGCCTTGGACTTGCAGAACGCATACTTCCATGTTCCCTTCCTGCCCGCCCACAGGTGTTACCTGCAGTTCACGATGGACCATAAGCACTTTCAGTTTGCTGTGCTCCCCTTTGGCCTTACCATCACATCTTGGTTGTTCACCAAGGTGATGGCGATAGTTGCAGCTCATCTGCAGTGATCAGGGGGGCACTCTTCTCCTATCTCAATAACAGGCTGTTAAAGGCGGGCTCTCCCCAGGCTCTTGTCTCCCACCTAAAGCCTACAGCATACTTCCTGCATTTGCTAGGGTTCGATAGCAACGTCCCGAAGTTGCACCTGACTCCCTCCCAAACGCTTCCTTTCATCTGAGCTGTTCTGGACACAGTAGAGTTTCGGGCTTATCCTCCCGAACAGCTAGTTAAAGAAATTTGGGATGTGATATCAATGATTTAGCATCTGTCCTGGATTTCGGTGTAAATGACTCTGGGGCTGCTGGGCTCATGGCCTCCTGCATCCTGCTTGTGACACATGCCGCGCTGGCATATGTGAGCTCTGCCATAGGAACTGAAGTTCCAGTGGGCACAGCATCAGGGAAATCTCTCAGACATGTCCAGATCTTGGAGGGAGTTGCACAAGATCTGCAGTGGTGATTAACAAACCGCAGTTGGGTAAGCAGTAGACCCCTTCCCCAACCAGATCTGACGATAGTGATAGATGCGTCACTCCTGGGATGTGGCGGCCATCTGGGAGAAGTGGAGGTCAGAGGCCTCTGGGCTCCAGCTGAATCAGAACTCCACATCAATCTTCTGGAGCTCTGGGTGATCCGGCTGGCATTAAAACCCTTTTACCCTCCATCAGGGGAAGGCTAGTGCAAGTGTTTCACGGACACCCCCGCTGCCATGTGGTACTGCAACAAACCAAGAGGGTGGGGTTGTGGACTTTTTGTTAAGAGGCCCTGAGTTTCTGTACATGGCTGGAACAGCAGAGCATTTCCCTGGTGGTTCAACACCTGGCTGGTGTATGACGCCTGGGCAAGTGAACTCGCCAAACATGCCTGGCACATCACGAATAGTATGACCATCCGGGTCTGTTTCAGCAGAGCTTTAGTTGGATCTTTTCACCACTGCAGAGAACACACAATGTCAGTAGTTCTGATTGCTGGAGTTTCCAAAGCATCTCTCGCTCGGAGATGCTTTTCTTCTTAAGTGGAGCTCAGACCTCCAGTAAGTCGCTCCAGCCATACCACTTCTTCCCAGGATTCTCAAGATCAGGAACAACCAGGCCCAGGAGAGTTTGGTATCCCGAGCTGATGAGCATTGCCATCGGTCCTCTGATTAGACTGCTTTTTCGGGAGAATCTTCTGTCTTACGTTTCTCCACCCGAACCTGTTCACGCTCCTCCTTCTTACGTGGAGATTGAGTGGTGACAACTGATGGATTTGAACCTTCCGCCTGGAGTCTGCCGTTTTATTCTGGGAGCAGGCGTCCCTCCACCAAAACAGTATACACCTGCTGTTGGCGCAAGCTTGTGGCATGGTGTACAGATAAACAGGTTGATCCCCTTTCTTAAGTTCTTCTGTTTATTCTTTTCCTTGCCTGGCAGGGCTCTGCTCTGGGCACTGTAAAGGGCTACCTTTCTGATATATCAGCCCGACCAGCCAACCCTTTTCTAATCCCCTATTGTACATAGGTTCTTGAAAGGTTTGCAACATATGTTACCTCCTTCTCCCTTCATCATGCCTCAGTGGGACCTTAATCAAGTCCTGACTTTCCTGATGTGTTCCCTTTGAGCCCTAGCACAGCTGTTCTCTCTGGCTCCTTACCATCAAGATTCCCTTCCTGGTGGCAATAGCATCTGCCTGGAGGGTTAGATGGCTGCAGGCTTTCTCATCCGAGCCTCCGTACTTGAACATCTACTCACACGACCTGGTTCTACGAACTAGAGCTTCCTTTCTCCCGAAAGTCGTCACTCCCTTTCAGGTAGGCCAGTCCATCACCCTGCCTACTCTTTATGCTCTGCCACAACCCTCAAAAGAAGATTTGAATGGATTTCTGGCGATAGGGTTTTTTCCCCTTTCAGGGCCCTAGTCTCCCACACCAATCTTCAGTATTATTTGTGGCTCCACGCTCCTGGCATTGAAAGTCGTGAAAAGAAGCTGATGTCAGCACGCTGAGGTGGCGCCTATATGGACACCACACACGTCATTTCCGGGCACGATGCCACGCTGAGCCCATCAACGCCACCTACCGGCTCATCGGGGTATTGCTCACAAAAATATCCAGATCCAGTCTGACATTTGGGGCTAATTCTAAGGCAAGGAATCTGTGGCTAGAAATGGTCTCTACCAGATAATACGTTACTAAAGGTAAGTAACTTATTCATTAGTATGAAATCCGATTTTCATGAGGTGAGCATAGTTTTTAGTGGGGAGGTATGTCCTGTACAAGAATAACTCAACCCCCACGCACGGGCAGAGCGCCATTCATGTGAAAATACTGCAAACTATCCCATGTTCATGTCACCATTTTTGTGTTCCATACAGAGAGAGAAGCTGCGAAGGCCAAGCCGAAACCACAGCTAGTGGCTGCTTCCTAACGCCATTTCAGAGAGAGTGCCAGCACAGTGTGAAAATTACAGCGAGGTTGCCCGACCCTGCATTGTGACCCGGGCACAGCAGCTGCAAGTGCTGTCCCTGGATTGTGGACAATGGCCTGCTGACCAAGCATCGAGAAACAGATCACTTTTTTGTATCCAAGATTTTTTGGAAATATTTTCCTTCTGTCGACATATCAAGTACATCGTGAAATAATTGACTCCTGCAAAGTGTCCTGAAGACATGGCACTTCCAGGGCCTGAAGTCCAAAGGTTGTTTATTTTAACCTTGCGTTTACTTGGCTTCGGCTTGAAGATTCGAAGTGCAGTTCCTTTCATCTAAGAAGGGACATATCAGCAACTCTGAGATACTAAAATGCCTGCACCTCTTGGGCGGTTTTTTAACAACTGTATTAGTACCTTCAGAAAGGTTTCAGGTCTTGTTCTCTCATTGGTCCTTCTCTCCACTTTAATTTTTGCTGTAATTCTGGGTGAGATGGTCCTATTGGCGGAGCCAGTGTAGCACTGTGTGTCACAAGCCTGTTGAGGAAACTAAACTTTATGTATAGTGCTTTCTGGTAGTCAGCGCAAATAACAACCACAAAAGGATTGTGGCTGTGAGCATATTATGACTTGTAGCTGCCCCCATGATAAAGGATGCTTGAAATACTCTTCTGACTCAAAAGTGGGTGCAGGACATTAGGAGCAGTTTCATGGGGGTGTCTTTCCTGGTGGTAATCGGTCTTCTCAAAGGGCCTGTGGTGCCTGAGTTCATTGACCATCTTATGGTATTGTGTGCGATTTGTCAGAATTCTGCTGACCTTAAGTTTAGTAAAGCAGGAACAGCATTCTAGAGAACTTGAAGATCAGGAGGATTGTGTGCTAGCTGTTGCAGAAGAGGATTATCATGTGATTCGAGAGCTTTCAAGTTATCATAAAACCAAAGTTTCTGCCTTAGGGATGGATTCTGAAAGATTCATCATAGGTCGCTGGCGAAAACCGGTCTTAAGGCACAGTGATTGTTTAAGTGAATTCTTCTTTAGTGCCACTCTGCTACTTGGCATGCATTTTACCACATATTATATGACCACCAGCATATGGGGTTTAGTCCACTATTCTTGCTGGTTGGTGGAACTGGTTTTTCAGACTTTGAATTGTCCACCCCTAACAGCCTTCGGGCATCTCGGGAGAAGTTAATCAGTTCATTGTCAGGAGTCCAGGCTCCAGATAACATTTATAGGGGGTGGAGGATTACTTTACATTTAGATGTAAAGCTTTTCTTCATGTCAGGATCTTTTTAACATTTTGAAAACCTGGATATAGATTTCATAATTTGTACTTTTTCCCTTGAATAATTCCCTCAATAGCATGCTTTACAGGAGAGTACCTCCCTGTTGTATGTCTCTGATGGTAGGTACATCTGATCAAAACTCATCAGCAGAGCAGCCCAAGTGGAAGCTGGCGGTGGACTCCAGCATATCCGTTGCTCCCAGTTTTCTGTTGGAAGTGTCAACCTGATTTCATGAGTACTGTCTTCATCTAGATACCTAAACCCAGCTGATACAGGATTGCTCGTGCTTTTCAATCCTGTAAAGATGACACTTGCAGACCCTACAATTAATACTGGTATTAATTTTGCTGATAGAGATTTCCCAAATGGTTTGATACCACTTCTGGAGAGGCATGCCGGTATACCCATGGTGTGCTTGCCATTTTCTTTAATGCATTAATTATCCAAATTCTACTGGCACAGTATTCACTCTCTGTACACTCTGTGCCCCTTTTATGAGTCCTGAAAAGAAACATATTTGTGGGGGATAAGGGGGCGTTGAATATTCATTGGTCCTTGGGTGAAGTTTGACGGTGCTCATTTACTAATATGAATACTCACATTTGGGCTGCTATAACTCCAAGTTATGTCCAGTTTGTTTTCGTTTTTAGGGCTCAGTGCTGTACACTACACTGAACATGGGAAGTAGATAGAGGAGTAAAACGAGTGCACTAAGCCACTTGTTACAGAACTGACCATACAGTTAATACTTGGGGATTAGTCCCCAACTTTTGCTGCAGAGAGGCTTTTGCACATAATGATCAAGTCGTTCGGGCATGGTTTCCAAGCAACAATTTTTCTGAATAGTGGAAATGCATATTTGTGGACCTGTCTGTTCTCGTCTGTACTCGATGGTTCCCCAATTTCATGGTTCAGTACAGATTACAGTTGCCCAAAGCCCAGCCAGATAATCTGGTCTTGCTTCTATGTTTCCGTTATCAATATCATCGTGCCTCAAAATCTTCAGAAATTTCATATTTTACCCAGCACAGACTTTCATAGCAGTTAGGGTATCCTTACTGACACTTTGACTCTTGGTGGTCCAGTATCTTGGACACTTGACAGAGGCCATCTGTCGGCAATGTTATGACTTGGCTTTTTAAGCGGTTTATTTTTAACTGGCGTCAAGAAAAAGTACCACAGCCAAGGCTTTAGGGAGTTTCATATGCTACCACAGTTACTAAATGTGCGCCCTATTTTGTTCTATCAGGGGAAGAAAATGGAGGGTTATTTACTGCGGGTGCTTATGTGGAGCTCCAAGTTTTGGGCTGCACTTGTGGGCTTTTATAATTATACCGCTGCAAGCACCCCCTCAAACCCTTGGTACATAAACCCCGTAGTTTGCCAACAATCTCCATGGTACATCCCTGAAAGGTGGAGAAGTGGTTAATTGTGTTAACAGGAGCCCTGCATTTTATATCCTGTCTCCCACTTTACTAAGACTGTGTGATCCTGGGAAAATCATTTTGTCTCTGTGTCCTGCAGTCTGCTCATCTACCAAAATTGTAATCCATTAGCACCAGTTAAGCCATGGTACCTGGTACTATGAGTTGGGCATCATTTTTTTAGCTTGTTTTTTGGGCTGAGCTATGTGATGGCTGCACCTACTGTGTGGGCATAGTCTGTTCATTGAAGCTGAGGTGATAAAAGGGCCAGTGATCTCAAACCTTGTGCCTGTGGTTTACGGCAAATATATACTGTGACCCAGTGGCTGTTAATGGCTTACACATGACTTTCAGATTACATGTTGGGCAATCTATTGGACTCTGTTGTAGATTGAGCATAACATTTTGAGAAAGTGTTGCATTGTACTGCGATTTTTAACGTACTGCAGCTCCCTACAAAGGTGGACTGGCCTTCTGTTCAGATTGGCAGATTTCCAAACAAGTCAGCGCCTCTGAAAGGCCAGATACTGGCTTGAGTCAGTTACATGTCGACTAGAGTGAAACCGCATCATTTGACAGTAAGCCGGTGAGTCTGCAGGAGTGGTAGTGCTGAGACTGCAAGTTGCATGTTGGCGGCGCGGTCGCCTGATCAGGCATTTCCTGGCTGTTGAATTCATCAGTCAATGATGAAATGCCACTGAAGGTCACTCCACAACCAACGCCCTGTAACACTTTCCATGAAGCCTGGTGAAGTGTATGTATAGTTTTGGTATATTTTTTATTACAGTATTTATAAAACATACACAGAATAAGAAGACAGATCGCCTATATTTGGGTCCTTTTGTCCTTTTAGGAAGGAGAGATTACAGGAATGTAATTTTAGATCAAATGATATTAAAACTCAACCTGCTATATGTGTAATGTTTTGTTTGAATTGTATCTGTTACTCTTTTTCCATACGAGATCTAGAGTTTCCTGGGCTCAGAAAAGCTTATGTTGTACCACAGCTTGTTTGTAATCCCCTTTGAATTTCTCTGCTTCTAGAATGCTTTCTGCACATACATCGTGTTGTATTGTCCCAGCTTGTATGTGGTGTGACAGGCAGCATTGGTGATCGGGCCAGTAAGCCAGGGTAAGTCAGGTTAGGGTGAGCTTGCTGGTCAGATGCAGAGCGCTCCCTGTCCCCAGGCTGCACAGCTTGAGGGAAGTGTTCAACCACAACTTAAATATGCGGTCCTGAGTCGCTGTGGAGCTTGAATCTCATCTCCAGGGTTGGCCTGCACTCTGTGACCCAGGACTTTGAATCAACCATCTCTCAACGCTTTTGGGCCATTGTAGGCTCTGTGTGCTAGCACAGAAGCAGCTGCCAAGATGTGTCCGTCAGAGGGTGCCGCTGGCAGCATCTCTTGCTTTAGCAGCACCCTCGCACTCTGCAGCTCCTGCCCCCTTGCCTGGCGCTTCTGGCGCGTCCCACCTGCTCTGCCCCTTTCACTTTGAGCACATCAGCATCTGTAGCTTCGATCACATCCTCGTTGCGCTCTGCGACTCTTCTCAGGACAGAATACCAGCTCTCGGTGTCTGTTGTAGGTACACTGCTTCTACTCCCGGTCTGCATCTCCTGCTTCAAGCACACTCCAGCTCGGTAGCTCAGTCTCTTCAGTGGATCTTCCACTCCACAGCTCTCATTTTCAACACATCTGTCTTCCTTCCCACTCCCCTGTACATCCAGCACGTCTCTGCATCTCACTTCCAGCACGTCCAACGCTTCGCATCTCTGTCCGAGGGCATCACTGCTTCACGTGCATCCCCCACGCCTCTGGCTCCTAGCACAGCACACATTCTCTGCACCCGCCCCTCTGTGCACATCACTCCAGCCCTCGGAGCTCTGAACTTCATTTAAGGGGCTCAGAGTCCAGCCGTATTCACAAAAACACCTGCCAAGAGTTGGAAGCCACTCCGTGGGCAGGAACAGATTCGTCAGACGAAAGTCCTGGGCCGGTTTCGCTGCATGCTTGGTGGTAGCCCGGGGAGGAATGGCTGACGTCAGTCAGTGCCCAAAGTATGTAACTCACTCCTGGCAGAAATTGGATGCTTCGTGGTGTATGGGGATTCACAAAGAATTTCCAAACCTTTATCGTCCCTCTGGTATTCTTCCTACCCTTATGTTTGTTTTGAGCGTTGACGGTGGTAACTTAACCATTTTTATTATCTTTTGTATAGTATGGAGCCTCCCTCCCGTGACCTGCCAGTGAATGTTTTGCTGTGAAATATGCAAACTGGTCTCACCAGCTCCTCAAGTGGAGCAGAATTCGTTTTTGTGAAAGCAGTGCGTGGCGCTGTGGGTGCACCGACAAATAATGCACTCACTCCAGCAGTATGAGGAGATATCACCACTTGTTTCCACACAGCGGTGCACACGTATTTCATGCCCCTTCGTTTACTGGAGCATCGGGGTCTCCAATGTAAAGTCTGGTTCTGCTCCAGGGGGGGGCGCAGCTGCAGGAGGTGTCTGGTGGGGTACTACACTACACCCGTAATAAATCTAATCTCTGGAAAATAGTTGGGCATGATGAGTCTGTCGGATTTCACCTGGGAAAAAAAAAATATATATATATTGACACACACACAAACGCACTCTCTCGTCTCTTTTGAAAGCCTTAAAATTGTTGGTTATTTTACAAAATATTGTGTTTTAAGTACCCCGTACAATCTGCACTCTGCTCCCTTTCCTCCGCCCCTTAACTCCCCTTCTGCACCGCTTCTCCTACAATGCACTTTAACATTGCATGCCCTCATGGGTGTTGGTAAACCTGAAGCTTACGCTGCCCAGTCCTACTGACCAAGCCACTGCTCTGTTCTGCTCACAGACAAAAGGTGGCAAGATAGTTCAGTAGGAAGACTGGCCGCTGTGGAAGGGGCTGCGATGGCGGATTGCAGCTCCAGGCTGGAGAACCCCAGATTAATGGAACCAAAGCCAGGTTAATGATTACAAACAATTTGACAAGCGGCTTGGAAAAACTCAGACCCAGAATCGAATCCTGGGCGGGACTAAAAAAATAAAGTGAATGAAGAGGTTTAATAGCATTTAAGAGTTCATGAAATACAAGAATTTGAAATGAACAAAAAATCAGTAAATCAAGACTTTTAAAAAGGGTGGTTTATTTTCTATTTGTTACTGCCACCGCGGCAAGTAGGAGGAATATGGGAGGAGGCAGAGCCCGAAGCAAAATAAATCAGGGTTGTTGACGGTGGAATGCAAAGCACCGACTTGGGAAGGAAAATGTAAAGCAATAACCACCCCCAGAGCAGAACATTTGGGAGAGAGAGCGGGAGGGAGCGATGGGAGAGGTGGGGTGGGGTTAGTACGAGACTGGTGCATATGAACTGGGTTTAGAATTACCACATCCCCCCCCCCCTCTTGAAAAACAAGTATTGCCAAAGCCAGTAGGGCTGGCTGAATGTGCTACTTGAGGCAGACTGTATGTGCACCTGGCTGTGATTCTACACATTTTTACATTCGAGGGAGACCCGTTGCTTTTGCCAGTGCTTGCTCATTGTAAACTTTAGGAAGGAAAACCAACGTTTTTATTTTTTCTATTCGCATGCCTCCTCCTTTATCCAACCAACACGTACTGTATTGTATTTGAGGGCAATGCCAGCTAAGGTCAGCCTCCTGCAACTGTTTGTTCAGCTCACTTTACCCAGTCTGCAGCTCGCACTCCTTTGGAAATCATCTCTGCTGCCACATCCTTTGAAGCCAAAGACCTCTCTCTTCTGACAGCCGTTTGGACTGGATGTATGACGTTACAACGCATACTTTTACAACGCCTACCATTACAATGAAACTTTTACAACGCAAAAACTTTTACAACGCATACCTTTACAACGCAAGATTTTCCCAACGCATATACCTTTACAACGCATACCATTACAACGTAAGTATTGGTAAGTATATAATAAATTTTTTAATTTAAATTAATTAAAAATATTGTAATATAATTTTATTTTATTTAATTAATTTAATTTAAATGTAATTTTATTTTATTTATAAAAAATACCCCTGTACCCCAAAACTGACCCTGAACCCTAAAAATACCCCTTTACCCAAAAACTAAAAACTGACCCTGAACCCTAAAAATATCCCTTTACCCGAAAACTGACCCTGAACCCTAAAAATACCCCTTTACCCGAAAACTGACCCTGAACCCTAAAAATACCCCTTTATCCAAAAACTGAAAACTGACCCTGAACCCTAAAAATACCCCTTTACCCGAAAACTGACCCTGAACCCTAAAAATACCCCTTTACCCAAAAACTAAAAACTGACCCTGAACCCTAAAAATACCCCTTTACCCAAAAACTGACCCTGAACCCTAAAAATACCCCTTTACCCAAAAACTGAAAACTGACCCTGAACCCTAAAAATACCCCTTTACCCAAAAACTGAAAACTGACCCTGAACCGTAAAAATACCCCTTTACCCAAAAACCCAAACATATAACATTTTAAAAATAATTATATACTTACCAATACTTACGTTGTAATGGTATGCGTTGTAAAGGTATCTGCGTTGTAAAAACATGCATTGTAAAGGTATTCGTTGTAAAAGTTTTTGCGTTGTAAAAGTTTCGTTGTAATGGTAGTGCGTTGTAAAAATTGCGTGGTAAACGTTGCATACCGTTTGGACTAGGGACTGCCTCGTGTAGGTTCCAAAGGCTGCCTCTCTCGCTGCAGTCTGAAGCAGCCTCAAGGCTGGACGAGCAAGGTAACAATCTGGTGCCACGCGTTATCATTCGAGCAGAAGGTGCATCGACTGCACAGGTCCACGGACAGGCCTTGAAAAACTCAATTATTGAAACCGACCGAGACATCGAATTCCATGTGGGCAGCGTTTATATTCGGAACAGCAAAGAATGGGGTCGGTGCGAACCTCAGATGAGCGCTGGCGTTAGCACAGAAACAAAGCAGACCTTTTAATAAATGTTTCTGTGGTGACTGCTTCGACACTTGCACAGCGGCGGTCGCTTGAACTACTGTCCTTTCTACATGTTCTCACTGAAAACATCTGACAGCCTCTCATCCCCCCTTAGTACTCGAAGACACATGGAGCCTCTTCTCCCAATGATGTCCATATTCCAGTGATAAAAAAAGCCACAAACAAGTCAAAGATCCTAAAACCTTCAGACTGATGCATCTAGATCGTGTCGAACAGTTCAGATGTTCTACATGTATTTACATACAATAATTCTCAATGAAAACCCATTACTTAGTGGTTATTCAGAAATCCCGGGATGAATTCGACCCTCCTGGACCTATGTTGGACACCCATCATCGCCATGGACATCGAAAGAAAGTATCTTTGAGGGACGATTTTGAAATCTGGAAAATAAATAAAATGTTGTTTTGTAGTATTTATTTAAAAGCAACTGTTGGTACCCTTGCACCATCCTCATGCATTGGAAAGTTAAATTTAGGCAGAATTTTTGCAGTCCCATACAGTTTAGCACATTATACCGTACCAAAAAAATTCCTCCTGGGTGAAACATCAGTATTATATTTACAAAACTGTGCACACCTTCCTAAAGCCAAAGTAGATGGGTTCATCCCAAATAGCTTGCAGTAATTCCATTCTGCGCCTAAACTGAAGATCCCTTTACTGTGAACACCTTCCATAGGATGGGAAGCATATTTTCTTAGGTAATATTTATCAGCAGTATGCGAAAGTGTTTCACTCACTAGCATTATAGGGCAACATGTGAAAAAATTATTACTGATTGGTGGTAGTGTTCCTGGTGGTGATGGTACTGGTGATGCGTTTGTTGCTAGTACTAGTGGTAGTGTTACTGGTAATGGCAGAGGTGCTAGTAACAATGGGACTGTGTGGTGACGTGGTGGTGGTGGAACCACTGATGGTGTTGCTAGTGGTGGTGGTAAAATGTGCTGATGGTTGTGGTACTGGTGATTGTTGTACTGATGATGGTAGTGATATTGGTACAGGGGCTACTGGCAGTGTTGGTACTGCTGGTGATAGTGGTGATATTTCTGGTCCTAGTTTTACTGGCAAGGGAGACACTGGCAGTGATGGGACTGGTGTCAGCACTGGTGGTAATATTGGTACTGTTGGTGTGGTAATGGTGGTGATACTGACAATTGTGGTACAAGTAGGGGTAATACTGGTGGTGGTAGTGGCGACACTGGGATTAGTGGTGGTACTGTTACTGGCAGTGGTTGTGGTTGTAATGTTAGTCGTAGTAAAGATAGACTGATAAAGGTGGTGGTACTGGTGACCATGTTGGTGGTGGTGGTACAGATGTGGAGCCATACAGAAGTACTAAATGAGCCCTCTTGACACTAGGGTATAGGGCTGGGGCGCAGGTCACAGGAGAAGTTATACAAATGAAAGAAACACGTCTGTCTGATTCCAGGGTGGTGTAGAATACAGATTTAGACCCATCCTCACTACCACATCGGAGGGCCACTTGGAATGACCTGTAGATAGAGGCAGGCAGACACATATAGAGACGCACAGTTTATTCCCCTCTTTCTTCCACTACCCCTTTTTAGGTCGAGCATAGAGCAGCGCATGCGCTGCTTGCTCGACTTTAGTAAGGGGATTTTCAAAGTGCTACCCACAAGCTTTTCCTGGCCTAAAGCTTGCGTGCGTGAACGCGCACAGCCGCCATCTGCCTTTCTTATCTCTCCCATTAAGCCTTGTTTTACAGTTAAGAGCCGTCATAGCTCATTAAGTGCTTTCCGGGCAGACGACACTCTGGCGCATCCCTTTGAAGGGAGAGGGTGGCTGGGTCTGCTTCTAAGCTCAGGTCATGAAGCGAAACTCTTAATGGAAGAACGGGTGCTTGGGCTGACTTCGAAAAAAGGAATATTTAACAGCCGAGGGCACATTCTAAACTCAAATACTTGTTACCAGCAAACGTGCGATTGCACAGCAACCAGGGGCATACATACCCTAAGTCAAAACACGAGCCTCGAACAATTGCCACTTCGTTTTCTTTGCGTCTCAATCTAGTGTGATTATGGGCTCACTCTATGACTTCCTCATCTCAACGCCCAAAAGGAGCATGGACACGCGGTAGACGAGACGTCCAAGAAGCTTTGCACAGGATCACACTGCATTAATTAAATGAGCTGACAGTGCAGTATCTCACAAGCACTAGTCAAATCCACTGCATATACACAACTATGAACACACTCTCGCTCGCACATACTCTTATACACGCACACCCCTCCATCACCTGGGCACAGTTTCTCACACAGACCCAAAACCAATTTCTCGTGCTCATACGCACCTTTCTCTCACCTCACATAACCTCGCCCAGAAGCAAACACCCTCTCTCGTAAACACGCAGTCTCATACACAGTCTGGCCCCTCTTGTTGTTCCTCTTACATGCACACCGCGGCTCTCTCACTTCAGTCAATCTCAACTCCCTGTCCATCAGCCAATGCCCCTTCTCTCTCTGAGATACACAGCTCTCCTCCTCATTCTGGGACACCATTCTCATCTATAACAAGAGGGAAGTGCTGTCAGACCCCATTGTTGCAATGAAGGCCTTCCACTCAAAGATCTGTACGGTGAGTGAGACGGTTAATAGATTGGGGTGTGCTATTGAGCATACGTGTTGTATATCACCATCCTGGTTCCCAAGGAGTATTACTACTTTCCATAGAAATAATGCTACTATGAATGTTATAGAGGGTGGCTTATAAGTATTGGGTTCATTTTTACACATGCAGCTCTCATGGTGGTGCAGATCTTGGCTGGGTGCATTGGAGTAGTATATAACAGTGTGAAGCTGCTGACACAGGGGTTAAATGTAGCAATAACCCTGATGCACTGGACTCGTGAGCAGTGGTGGTGATCTGCAGAACACAGGGATAAGTGTGTGCAGAGCATTAACAGAACATTTCTCGTGAGCTGGAGTAGTGAGGCACAAGGGAGTGCAATGCAGTGGTGTGACGCCAGAGGACTCTGGCACATGCAGTGTGTATGAGTCTAAGGGCCCTGAAGCTGTGCCTAATACACTTGGTGAAGAGTTTTAGCAGTGACACAGTGCGCTGGAGAAGACTGGCTATGTAAGTTTATCTTGCACAGGGTGACCTGATTCCCTTGTGATGTTGTCCTAGTGCAGCTGGAGAACCACTAAAGACCAGGAACCCATCCCACCGGTTCTATACTCAGCTGTAGAGCAGCATGCACACCACCTGCAGGTGAGGGAAGTGGTGAAGGAGAGAAACAGAACTATCCTACTTTTATTTCTACTGCGATTTATGGAAATAGAAGACGTCTGTCAGTGCATTTTATGGTCAAATATCATTATATTGACTGCCTCTTTTTCTACAGCTATAAAAATGTATGTACATTAATGAAGGACTGACCATGGCTCCCTCTACTCTGTAATTAAAGGCAGCTATAGACCGGGACAATATGGGAGGCAGTAAAGTGTCCCGGGATGAGAGTTCTGTTCAAAGTACTTTATTCAACATTATGCCATAAAAGAAGCAAAACAGAAAACACACAATCATCCTCATGACATTAAAAACTCAATTTTTAAAACTAAATACTAACAAAGAATAAAATTCAAGCATTTTATTCATAAAGTGGCGAGTGCGATTCCTAAAAGGTTAAACATTACTCCTTATTGCATTATTCAAATGGTATCTCTACATATATTTCCCTTATTGCAAAAGTCAATCAAAAAAAGTATAAAACAGCATAACATGTGTCCACCGTAGGGAGTCTTTACAAAATCTCTAACACCAGTTCGTGCTTTCTAATTTTTAAGCTGTGCCGCATCAGAACTAACAAGCATTGGCATAGCCAATAGGTCTCGACTTTGGGACCTTATAAGTATTTAGTTATGCAGCACAATATCCTTACTGCAACAACATTAACTGTTGCATGGCTAAACACTTATAAGGTCCCAAAGACGAGACCTATTGGCTATGCCAATGCTTGTGTTTCTCTTCCCTGCCAACTAGCAGTGTATGTGGATAGTTTATTTCAAATTTCATGTCCATTAAATCGGGGACGGGGTGGGAAGTACAGGGATGGCCAGCACAACGGTGGATATACTTGACATCTTTTCAGAAGTGCACACGCTGGAACGAACTGCATTTACCATGATGCCCAGGGGCCAACCCGCTGGTAGGAGGAGCAGTGTGCAACCATATTGGATTTTTGACGGGGTGGGAAGTAGGCTGGTGCAGAGAAGGGCTTATCTATTTTCAAGAAATACTTCAAAGATGCTTTTTATTTTAACAAACATTACCTCCTTTAACACACTGTATAACCTCCATAAAATGAAAAGAATAACTAACCTGTAATGCAATAACCAATAGGGCTGTCCTTGCCCACATGTGCCTGAGCAACACGGCACAGCCTGATGGAACAGCAGAGGCAATGGAACTACTTTGTAAGCAGACAAACACAACGCCTGCCCTATCAAATGCTTTACCGAAAGGAATCAACGTGAGCGAAGCCAAATTCTCTCTATTTGTGGCACTTCTTAAAAATCGTCTAAAAATGATCAAATTAAGGTATGGAGACAGCTGCGCTGACAAGCCAAAGCTAAAAATAAATGGGTTGAGATGTTAAACGCTGTAACTCTCCACCCTCTGAAATCTTGGGAAACTGAATTTAAATGGTCAAAATAACTTTGGCTAGAAATAAGTTAGTCATTGTTGATTATGCCGTGCCTTTGTAACATTCCGATAAAATGTATTTGTAAAGGGTATTTTTCAGCAGGTTTACCTGAAACCTTTGTAGAGATCTGTGTGAAATTTGCTGGCCACAAGCTTGAATTTCAGCCGGACGGAGTCTTTATTTTATACTTCAGAGGTCTATAAAACAAGAAACAATGGGAGTTTGGAAATAACACCCTATTATTTGATCACCAAAGGGTCATGTTTCTGTAGCACACTCCTAAATGTTTACATTGGTGATTCTAGTATTCGCTGGAAAGTGATGGTCACATACCAAATAGACTTCATGATACTACATTGCGCTGCTCTACTACTAAGCTGAGACAAAACCAGATTTATACATTTGTAGCTACTCAAGGCGGTGGGGGGGGGGGGGGGGGGTGCTGCTACTGCTCGAAAAGCCAGGTCTTGAGTAACCTCCTGAAGGTTAGTAGGTCTGCGGTCTGCCGTAGGAGGATGGGGAGGGTGTTCCAGGACTTGGCGGCGAGGTTGGACAAAGATCAGCCGCCGGTGGTCGCTCTTCGAATGCGGGGGATGGTGGCGAGGGCGAGGTCAGCGGAGCGGAGCTGGCGGTTCAGGTTGTAGAAGGAGAGTCGTCTGTTGAGGTATGCTGATCTGGTGTTGTGGAGTGCCTTGTGTTCAGGGATGAGGAGCTTGAAGGTGATCCTCTTGTTGACGGGAGGCCAGTGGAGGCTCTCAGGTGGGGTGTGATGTGGCTGTGGTGAGGGATGTCGAGGATCAGGCGTGCAGAGGCATTCTGTATACGTTGCATTCGTTTCAGCAGTTTGGCCGGGGGTCCAGCGTAGAGGGCGTTTCCGTAGACCAGTCTGCTGCTGACGAGGGCCTGGGTGACCGTCCTTCTTGTGTCGGTGGGGATCCACCTGTAGATCCTTCGGAGGATGCAGAGGGAGTTGAAACAGGAGGATGAGATGGCGTTGACTTGCTAGGTCATGGAGAGAGTTGAGTCGAAGATGAATCCCAGGTTGTGTGCATGGTTGGTGGGTGTTGGGGCGGCTCCCAGGCTGAGGGGTTGGAGCTGCGGATGAGGACCTCCGTCTTGTCAGAGTTCTGCTTCAGACGGCTGTTCTTCATCCATTCGGTGACCGCTTTCATTCCTTCGCTGAGGTTGGTTTTGGCGGTGAGCGGGTCCTTGAGGGAGAGGATCAGTTGTGTATCGTCGTGTAGGAGATGATGTTGAGGTCGTGCGTGTTGAACAGTGTCGAGCTGAGGGATGATCCTTGGGGAACGCCGCAGATGATCTTGGAGGCTTCGGATCGGAAAGGGGGAAGGCGGACGCTCTGTGTTCTGCCGGAGAGGAAGGAGGAGGCCCAGTCCAGAGCTTAGCCTCGGACTCCTGCACTGCATCGTGGAGGCGGGTGCGTAGGGTGCGGTAGCAGACAGTATCGAAGGCGGCAGACAGGTCCAGGAGGATCAGGGCAGTGGTATCGCCGTTGTCCAGCAGGGCCCTGATGTCATCGGTGGTGGCGATGGGGGCCGTTTCGGTGCTTTAGTTGCTGCGGAACCCGGACTGGGATGGGTCCAGGATGGTGTTCTCCTCAAGGTAGCGGGTCAGCTGTTTGTAGATAGTTTTCTCGATGACCTTTGCTGGGAATGGCAGCAGGGAGATGGGACGAAAGTTCTTGAGGTCCCTCGAGTCTGCCCTGGGTTGCTTGAGCAAGGCGTTGATCTCAGCGTGTTTCCAGCTCTCCGGGAAGGTCGCGGTCTTGAAGGAGATGTTGATGGCCTTGCGGAGATTGGGTGCGGCAGGGTTTGCTGTAGGTGGTGGTCGTGGGGTCTGAGGTGACGTTGGGTGCCGTGGTGGTCTGGTTGTCGAAGCTGTCGTGGATGTCTGCGATCTTGCGATGCAAGGAGACAAGGGATTGGTGTTGGAGCTGGGGTTGGAGAGTTCCTTCACAATGTCGAAGAGCTCTTTGCTGTTTGTGCGTTTTTGTCTAGGCGGTCCTTGAAGGAGGTCTTTTTGGCGGATCAGATGAGGTGATGTTGGTGCATGGCCTTCTTGTGGGCTGTTTGGTTCTCTGGTATCTGTTCGTGGCGCCATTCCCTCTCTGGTTTTCAGCAGTTTTGTTTGGAGGTCTTGAGGTCCGTGTTGAACCATCTGGCATTCTTGTTTGTGCATCTGTTGGAGGGGCTGTTGATCGGGGCGAGGGTGTTGGCACAGTCGTCCATCCAGCGTCTGAGGTCGTTGGCGGGGTCAGAGGGTGGGCTTCTGGTCAGGGCGGTGTTTAGCTGGTCTTCGGTGACTTTGCTCCAGCTGCGGCGGGGGATCTGTTGGGTGCGGTGGTGCGTGGTAGGTTTCCGGAAGGTGAAGTGGATGCAGCGATGGTCGGTCCAGTGGGGTTCGGTGGTGTAGCTGAAGAAGACGTTGGAGGTTACAGAGAAGTTGGGATCAAGCGTGTGGCCGGCGGAGTGGGTGGGTGTTGTCACGAGGTTGGTGAGGTTGTTGATCAGGGTGGTGGAGATGGTGGTGGTGGTGGTGTTGTTCTCGAGGTGGAAGTTCAGGACTCCGAGGAGGATATAGTCCGTGGAGGCGAGGGTGTGCGTGCTGACTAAGTCGGCGATGGAGTCGCTGAAATGCGGCCAGGGTCCGGGTGTCTGTAGATCAGAGTTCCTTATGAGGGTGGTGTTGGGCTCAGTGTGAGTCTGGAAGTGCAGGTGTTCAGCGGTGCTGAGGGTGTCGTTTGAGTTGGTCGAGATCTTGAGGGTGGACTTGTGGATGATGGTGATCCCCCCTCCTACTTCGTTGGTGTTGTCTCTGCGAGTGATCTTGTAGCCGCCCAGGAAGGCTATGGGGATGTTGGGTGCCGAGGAGTCGTTCATCCAGGTCTCAGTCAGGAAGGCGACGTCTGGGGATGTGCAGGTTCCAGAGTTCCACAGCGTGTTTGCGTGTGGAGCGGGTGTTCAGGAGTATGCATCTGAGGTGGTTGCGTCCTGCGTCCTGTCTTGGTGGGTGGAGTGGCAGGTTGGATGCTGGTGAAGCTGTAGTTCTGGCAGGTGAAGGGTCCGTGGGTGCGTTTTGGGGCGGCCAGGAAGCAGGTTTGAGTTTGTCCGTCGTTGAGTGCATGGAGGGTGCTGGCATCGTAGTGGAGATGGGCGTCATGGCGTAGGTGGGGGCCAGGGGTTCTGGTGCGGAGCGCGGACGGGCGCAGACGGGCTTGCCTTTGGCGCGGCCGCCATGTAAGGGGAGGCGGGAGGGAGTTGCTGCTGAGAGGCAGGAGCGGGGCGGCGAATGGGCGAGCAGGAGACAGGGCCGCAGGGACGCTGTGGTGGGAGAAAAAGGGCGAGGAACAGGGCACAGACGATAACAGGAAGGAAAATACAAGGAGATTAAAGGCAAAAACAATACAAAACAGTCAAGAAACAGAACACAGACAATAACAGGAGGGAAAAAACAAGGAGATTAAAGGCAAAAACAATGCAAAACAGTCAAGAAACAGAACCAAGCAGATACAGGGAGCAAAACCTTGCGACAGAGGCAGATATTGACATGTCCTGCTCAATGCTGATTGTGGTGAACTGGTGAGTGCATTATTTTGCAAGTCTCTTAGTATCCCTTGACATTGTCTCCTGGTTCTTCCTTCACTTTAAAATAAAATCAATACCTGTCATTCCCCAATTGATAATCTGGATACTAACACATGAGTTTGTCAATTTTCAATATTGGCAGTTTAGCAAACAGCCTCCATAAAATGACCTAAATATGTATGGTTAATCTGATAGCAACTTCTAGCTGCAAATTTCTTACCTTTGAATTGTCCCAAGGCTTCAGACTAGATCTGGAAATTTTTTAGTGACCAGTACTACTGCATGCCGGTAGGTGGCAGCGTTCAGCTCCGCATAGCGTCTGCTCCGGAAGGGACATGTGCGGTGCCTATATAGGCGCCTGATATCAGTTCTTTTCTTTCCACGCCAGTCAGCGCAGATCCGGAGAGAACTACCCCCAGTCATTTTTTTACTGGCCTTTTTCAACCTTTTTGTCAACTTATTTTGAGATTCTTCTCCTAGTGGTGTCATTAGGAAAGCTGGCTTCAAACCCTGCGACCTATGCATATGCCCTTTGATGGCTTCCTACTCTTCCGAGACAAGGCGGCTTTAGCGCTGGAGCGCTTCAAGGAGAGCGGAGCTATTGCCAGGTCCTTGGGCCTTTCCGCAGACCCCACCAAGATCAGTCCACCTTTCAAGGCCGCTGAAGGGGCTACCAGCTGCGTCTTTACCCACCCAGCTACCACAGCATGCAAGCTTCCAAGCCTCTGCATCTCCCTGCCCCTGTAGGTCGGACAGCAAGAGGTCGGGTCAGTCCCCCAACCCCCGGCAGCCTCCAAACATTTTTAGTTCGCCCTCCAACCATCATGAGCAACCAGTGTGAGGCAGGATACGTCATCACTATTACCACTGGAGGTCGATAACAGCAGACAGCTGGGTCCTCCAGATTATCCGACAGGGCTACTGCCTCCCCTTAGTAAATACCCCTCTATCCCTGCCACTCACTTGTGACAGGGTGACGGAGGACCATCTCTACTTGCTCTACCAGGAAGTGGCAGCTATCTTGGCCAAGGGAGCCATAGAGAGGGTGCCTACCCCAGAGCCAAATTGTGATTGTTATTCATGCTACTTTCTACTGCCCAAGAAGGACGGGGTACTTTGTCCTATCCTAGACTTGTGCCCTCTCAATTTATTCCCTAAAAATGAGAAATTTAAAATGCTCCGCCAGCTCATGTACTTTCTGCCCTGGACCCGGGAAGCTGGATAGTAGTATTCAACTTGCAGGACGAATAGTTTCACATTCCCGCCCTGCCTGCACATAGATGTCACCTGCAGTTCATGGTGGGACACAAGCACTTTCAGTTTGCCTTCTCCCTTTTCACCGTAACAGCGTCTCCTCTGGTGTTCACTCAGATGATGGGGGGTGGTTGTAGGTCATCTGTGGAGATCAGTGGTATCATTTTTTCCCTATCTCGACGATTGGCTGTTGAAGGTGAGCTGGGCCCAGGCAGTCGTCTCCCACCTCCAGATTATGGCATACCTCTTGCGCGTAGCTGGGGTTCACTATCAATGTGCGGAAGTCCACCTGACTCCCTCTCAGATGCTTCCTTTCATCTAAGCTGTTCTGGACAGGATGCGGTTTCGGGCTTATCCTCCCAAACGGCGAGTCTAGGATATTTAGGCTATGATACAGATGTTTCAGTCTCTATCCTGGGTTTCAGTGAAACGGACTCTGAGGCTGCTGGGTCTCATGGCCTCCTGTATCCTGTTTGTGGCATATGCCTGTTGGCATATGCGGGCTCTGTATTTGGACCTGAAGTTCCAGTGTGCGCAGCATCAGAGGAATCTCGGACTTACATTTCTGATGTGCGCTCCCTTTGAGCCGCTACATAACTGTCCTCGCAGGCTCCTTACCATCAAGACTGCTTTCCTAGTGGTGATAACATTTGTTCAAAGGGTCAGTGAGCTTCAGGCACTGTCATCTAAGCCTCCATACCTAACCATATTTTAGACTAGCTGGTTTTTCGCACTAGAGCTTAATTTCTGCCGAAAGCTGTCACTCCCTTTCATGTAGGCCAGTCCATCACCCTGCCTGCCTTTTATGCTCCGACGCATCTCTCTTAAGGGAGAGGAGCACCTCCATCAACTGGACTTAAAAGAGTGTTGTCATTCTACTGTGACCGTACAAAAGATTTCCTGGTGGACAACCAACTCTTTGTTGGGGTATGTCAGAGTTAGGAAGGGGAAGACTGTGCAGAAATGGGACAATCTCTTGATGGATCGCCCTCTGCATTAAAGTCTACTGTGAACTGGCCAAGAGGCAACACCGTGAAGCTCATTCCACCAGAGCTAAGGCTCTGACCACTTCGTAAACATGTGGAGTTCCGGTCCTCGACATCTGCCAGGCAGCAACGTGGGCTACGCTACATGCGCACACCTAGCACTATTGCCTGGCTAGCCAGGTCCGTTGGGATGAGCACTTTATCGGTTCGGTTCTGAAGGTCTTTCTATTGTGAATTAGTTCTGCAGATCCACCTCTGGAGAAATATTGCTTCGGTATCTATTCTAAGGTAAGGAATCTGTGGCTAGAAGTCTCTATCAGATGAACTAATTACCTTTGGTAACGCCTTATCTGATAGAGACTATCTAGCCGCAGATTCCTATCTGACCCACCCATTCTCCCTGCTCTGCGAACCAATTTCTAGGTTCGCGGCTGTTCCCCTTTCAGGGCTCGTCTTCACATCAGTGGTCTGTGTTCTTTGTGGCTCCTCGCTCCTGGCGTGGAAAGTTACAAAAAGATACCGACATCAGCATGCTAGGGTTGTCCCTATCTAGGCACCACGCATGTCCCTTCCAGTGCGGAGGACAGTGCCACCTGTAGCTGAACAACGCTACCCACCGGTGTGCAGGGTACTGCTCATGAAAACATTTCTGGATCCAGTCTGATGCCTGAGGATAAGTCAAAGGTAAGAAATCTGTAGCTAGATAGTCTCTACTAGATAAGTTGTTACCATGGGTAAGTAACTTGTTCATCTAGCTACCCTTAAAGCAGGACACCTCAAACTTCATTGACGAGGCATCATTTTTTGTAGCTGCTTATGTTTTGATAGTGTGTTGACACGTCATCGTCTCAGTTTCTACTGTTAATGTCTTGGTTATCACTTGTAATTGATTTATCTGGTACCACCAGACGACTCCATCACAGTCCTCCTGCACTCCAATAGATTTATGCAATCCCTTTCTGGAGCGAAAATTATTACAACTGAGCAATGTGTCCCTTGATATACCACTGATGACTACACTCCTAAACGATTAGACGGCCATAAAAAAGGTATAGCATTCCTTCTAGAAAACCCACTAGCTTGCAGTTCTTGAAACTGATGAACACAGTAAAATTAGCCCAATTGCAACGTCACTCATGTAACTATTATGTGGCTGCGTGCCCAACAGATGTTACAGATCTCTATTAAAATATAAGAAGTGCTGCGTAGCTCTAAATGCTATTCTCAACGGCAAATTAGGTTTTCAAGCAATCACACTAAATCCATTTCAACAGCTAAAGCGCTGTATCCATCTTCTTTAAGGCCGTCTCCTCTATTGGAATTACTTGCAATATAATTTACACAATTTGTACTAACGTCACTGAAGCATTCTCGTCCGATTCATACATTCTCCCAGTGTTGCAGCCTCAAGAGAATTCATTAAAGGAATGGAGTACACCCAGTTTTCTTAAAATTGTGTTAATGGAGAGAAAACAACTTTATGTGATTTTAGTGCTCAATTAAGAGCATTCTTAAAACATTCTAAAAATAAAAAATTACCTTTTTCCTGGAGTCTTTTTTGGTTTCTTCTAGTTTTAATGAAACCGCATCTGGAGGTTTCTTATGTGATTAACTTTTTGGTAATGGATAAAATCAGAACATCAGAATAAGATATCATCAAAATTAATACACTGAAAAATATTAACTTAAATATCCTAAACATTGCAAAAATTGTTAAAACAAATACAGAAATGTGAGTCATACAATAATGCTCCAATTATTTTTCTTTTGCCATGCGTTAAGTATGGTTCTACTTAAATGAAAAAGCAATTGACATGCATTTTCTACTATTCAAAGACCTTTTATTAAGGTGAGCGAGGATTTGGTACTTCTCTCACGTATGGTAATGTTTATGTGGGAGCACCAGCGGCTTTAGGTGGAGAGGGATTGGCTTTGTTTCATGTATTCTAGTTCTTTTGCTTTGGAATGCAGACCAAAAAGTATGATATCCACCTTCAACAAGTCATAGCAGGTTTAGGATTTAAGAAGGACTGCAGAGGGGGAACAGAATGGATGTGGAAGTCTCCCTGCCCACAACACTTTCAACTACTTCGCCTGCGCACATTCACACTAACCCATCCCCTGGCCGAGCATTAACAAATGCAAAACAAAGGCCTCTTCTCTAACGAGAAACATACAAGGATTTGGATAAGCTCTTATAAAGAAACAACGCAGTAATTTGCTATTTAGAGGATCAATGCTTTAAAACTACAGATGGCATAAAAAAATGATTGAATGTATTTTTTGTAGTCATTGTTTGGCACTCAGTGCTAATAACAATTAATGCAAAAATGTTGAAACTTTGATGCAGAACAGTTCTAACCCATTGCAATATTTCTCTTTCACAGGAGGGTTATATAAAATCCTGACATTTAAACTACAATTTATAATTGATGCTCTTATTTATTTATTTGCGAAGTTTTATATAGCGCTGGTTAGACCCGGAGGATCAGAGCGAAACAGGTTACATAGTTACATCAAGTTACAGGCTCCAAGTAAAAACATCGGAGAAAACAAAAAAATGAGATGCGGGGCTAGGGAAGGAAACATACCGGAGCGACGAGGAAAAACAATGTCAGATGTCCAGCTGGGTAGGTTTCGGCCGAGGGGTTGAACCAGAGCCAAAACTCCTCTATAGCTGCATAGGACAACTCCACCGGGCATCGGCCAAGGTTGCTTGGGCTCCGAGGTAGGTACAAACAGTTATGTTATCCGCCCAGAGGTCATCGTCAAAGTTCTATCGAAAAGCACCGGTCCTGGTGTTACTGGGGATCGCCTTCTGCTACGTTCTCCAGCTGGCCCCCAGGACAAAAGTGGTGAGAGGAGAGGAGAGGAGAGTAGAGGTGGGAAGGGACAGTTTCCAAGGTTGGCAGATTGTTGGACACCTATCGTTCTTGCCTTCAAACCTCTTGGCGGGGAAGGAGCTGAAAAGGAGTTGTGCCTAGAGACCTGATCCTCATCAGATATTAGTCTACTATAGCCCCCCTGCCACCCACAGCGACATTGTATTTTTGTTCTGGGCGTCATTTTAGAGTTTGGAAAGTCCGGGCCTGACCTATTCTTAGAATAAACTTGTCTCACTATGCCCCAGTATAGAGTGCTGATAATAGAGAGCCCCTTAGAGTGACCCAGCCGACGTCTATGTTTTGTGGTGCTTTTACGCTGGAGACCTTGTTGTGCACTTTTGGGCTTCTCTAGCGTGACAGGGTGGTTGCTTCCCCCAGTCGGATGTCCCCAGTAGTGGCCATCTTAGGGTCAGGCGCAAGTTGCAGCTCTGGATTCTCTCACATGATTCCCACGCTGCATCCTTTATGGACCTCGGGGACTCCTGTTTAAAAACTCCCCATCAACTGGCACCTCCAGTGCTACTTCATAGGAGATCTACCGCTGGGATGCTGCTCCCGCTATCTTAGGGTCAGGCGGCACGAAGGGTGTACCCACTGATGCCACTCACCTTCTTGAAGCTGCTCAGTCCCAGTTCAGGCCCTTGCGGCCCGGGGGCCCACCAGGTAACATTCACACTGACCTTGCCCTTCGGTCTTGAAATCCTACGTGCTGTATCTGCACTTGTGTCTCTAGCACTCCGGTTCTTCAGCCAGGGCCTGGCAGTCTGTGTGTCCTTTTGGACTCTGTCCTCCTTGCTGTAATCAGATAGCCAGTCTCTGGGTTTAGCCTCTGCAGGTAAGGGCGGTGGGGCGGGCTGGGGGGGGGGGGGTATTTCGAGAGACGACCACGAGGAAAAATTATTTAATTTTCCCTTGTGGTCATCTCTCGAAATACCCCTCCCCCCCCCTTCCCAGCCCGCCCCACCGATCTTACCTTCAGCAGCCGCGGCTGTCCAGGTTATCTTTGGTACCCAAGGTTGTTGGTTAATGTGTCTATCTTAACATTCTCCTGAATCTGATTCTTCACTATGGGCAGCCATAGGTTTCGTTGGGAATTGGAAGTTCCCATGGTGGGGATTCGTGACTGCATCAGAAACCGTGAGATGCTCTCCCTGGAGATGTACCTCCACCCTTACTTGTAGCTCTAAGGCAATCCTTTTTCTCTTGAATTGGATGTTTCATCGATTTACAGGCTTGAATCATTCTTATTGTATAGCTGGGAGTCCCACATTACATTTTAATAGTAACACAATCCACCAGGCTGCCTTAAATGCCTGAAAAGTGTTTATTTATTAACCTAATTACCTCTTTGAAAATCGCCCAAATTCAACAATCCAGGTGAAAGAAAACTGAATTCAACACCCATATCCCAGAGGGTTCTGCTACGGAAATTTCTACTACATTTAGTGTGTGGCGGGAGTCGCTCTGAGCTCTGCTTTTACTTCAGATAAGCAATTAATAAGCAAATTTAAAAACAATCTGTGACATTACCAAATATTTTAGCAGCCTTTGCCCTCCTGGGTGATTTTTTTGTATTCTTGGCCGAGGGCTGGGACAGTTCTTTCCACCAGGCCAGAATTTTATAGACAATCTGAGCCCTTCAAGAAGGTTGTGTTTAAACCATACAGATTGTGTTGAACAAAAAACAACATTGTGAGGGTATACTCGTGAGAAATAAATGTATTGCTTGCACCCAAGCTCATAAGGCCAAGAACTGCAAAAATTGTTGCACTTTGTCTGGGAAAGCTTGAAGACTGGCAAGGCGGCACATAAAACAATCTGTTTCCTCTGTAGATAACTGAGGAGTGCTGCAGGCGCACCATCAAAAAATGCTCATAGGAAGGGTCAGTTTGGCATACTTAAATCTGTTGCCTCGTTGACAGCAATGCAATCTCCTAACACACTCAGCTTAAGCAAAATAGAAATACCTCAAACTGCCACAAAAACGATTGTCATATTCTACCTCACCCATTACTTCATTGTTGCTACCCACTCTGGTATGACCCGCCACTACCCTGTCAACAGCTTCTCCTTTGATGACGTGTATGCCAATACTGTCTCCACCAATGACGAATCTGCATTCATCATTTGCAAGCCGTTGTCACTATCACCTTCGTTGGCGAAACCACGATTGTTGACCAGAATTTCTGCATTGTAGTCATCAACGCTATTGTCCATAGCACTTCCATTGTTAATGCACAATCAAACAGCAGCACCCCATCGATTCTCTCTAAGAAAGCAGCCTGGTCGCTGCAGCCAGCTCACACCTTTCCTAACAAAATATCCAGCGAGCTCCCAGCAACATTGCCCAAGCCCATTTGGACCAGCTTGCAGACCTTTCCAGCTGCTCATAAAATACCAGGCCGATGAGTAGCATGATCTGGGCCTGGACCAGTAAGATGAACATCATGATGTTAAATATTATGATCATTCATATTACTATGATGACTTATCAGGCCAACCTTCTGGCCACATAAGGGTCAAAGGTATGTCTCTTTATATCTGGAGCCACATATGCTCCATGTGGGCTTTATGAGGGCCGTCCGACAACAATGAAGGACTTCTACACAAGTTTCTCCGGATTGGTGCCCAATGCTCCACAACCTCCCCTGCTGGGGCAACCAATTCAGCTAACTGCTCCATCACCAACTTCCACCATATCCACATTCTTCATTGCCTCCGCCCCAAACGGCCACAATTGCTGCCAGGTCAAGCACCCTGGCTTGCTGGAATGGACTCTAATGACGATGATGAGGCAAAAGATGAAGAAGATGGTGAGGCGCAAGAAGGTATGCTTGTAGATTACAAATGGAACTCTGTGTCCGCCACACAGACTCCCATGCCTGCACCGGCAGACGACTCCCTTCCTAATCACATAGCTAGATTTGATTTGTTGATGTAAAGGGCCTGGAAGCAGTTTGAGCGTCCAGTAGCTACATCTGAGATTGACTGCTTTATGAGACCTACCATGGAAAGTGGTCTGCTGTATCTGGTTGATTGAAAATATTTTTGGGGGGAGGGGCAAGCAAATGATGCTTCACCCAACGTTGTGCACAGCAGTGGTTCCAAGGCTGGCGAAAATGCACTGGACAGTACTTGTGCCATTCTCACTTCCAAGCCAGGCTTGTAACCTGACATCATCTGCCTTATGAGTATGACTGCAGGGTAGACACAGTTGGCAAAAGAGTATCTTTTGTGGCTGCAAGATCTATCGAGGTGGTTAATTCAGTGGATATACTGGGGCACTGATTATGGGCAAGCATTGCATGAGCTACACATATGATACCGGATGACAAGCATTAGTAGACCAAGACATTCTGCGTGAAGGAGGACGCTCTTCAATTGCCTTGATTGATGCAGCCATGGCAGTGGCCACTGCAAGTTGCTGCAAACTCGCAGTCTTGAGAGTACCTCATTCAGACCTGCGGTGCAGAACCCCATCAGTGACATGTTCTTTGATGGTGAGGTTCCATTTAGTAGATCTGTCTCCGATGCCTTGCAGAATATAAAATAGGAAAACTATAAGCCTTTTATTCTAACAAACGTTTGAATGCGTCTTACCCAACGGCTGCCATGTTTACAGTGATGTCTTTGCTTATATCTTTATGCATCATCATATTCTGCGATGTTATTTAATCTTTCTTTTCCTTTGTGTATGTAAAGCGCTCTGATACCTACGGGTCTAGCTAGCTCTATATAAAACTTTGTAAATAAATATAAGAACTTCCCAATCCTCCAAAACAAATAGACTTGTGTTGTTCTTCTGACAAATGTAATTTGGTTACTGATTTTTTAATTAGATTTTACCAATTTAAGTGCCTTTGGCCGAAAGTCACATGACACTTGTGCGCCTCGCAAGATATTATCTTGCCCTTCTCCACTAATATTTTAACAGAGTTGTAGATTCTGACGGTTTTAACAAATCGCTTTAAGCAAGTAAGGGCACAGGGCCGCATCCCATCAGTTTTTACAAAGCCCTTACATCCTAAATAATCTCCATCCCTAGAGTCGACTATAAATCACTTTGCTTCAGTTACTGACAGCTGCAGCTGCCACCGTTGTGGTAATTCCAAAAGTGGGCAAGGATCCCTTGGACTCCAAACATTTCCATGCAATCTATCCTACTGATATGAAAGCTAAAATTTGTGGAAAGTCTTGGCTCCTGCCTGGAATCAGTTATCAAGAAAATCATCCACCCTTAAGATCGATCAGTACATGAATATTATTGTCCAGAGTCCATCATAATCGAAAAACGAAATGGTATCTCCCAAATGATTCACGTGGCAAGTCGTTTTCTTGGAAAAATATTTTATTTATTCTTTTTATTCAATGGTTGTTCCTTAAAAACACAAAGCACGATTGACAGCCGATGCGTTTATTCAGGGCTTAGCTTGTCAAGGACTTATTCCAAAAGTTCTCCATCTCAAACTTACGTAGGAGGAAGGAGTGGTAGGATGAGTAAAAGCGTGTCAAAAACTTGTTCTAAACGTTCTCCATGTCAAACTTTCCTTTTGGAACCGGATGCCACAACCACACATTTGGGAGACATTTGTCACATTTACTCTTCGTACCACTCATTCCTCATACCTAAGTTTGACCTGGAGAACTTTTTAGAACATGTTTTCGACATGCTAAGATTTACTCTTTTTAAGGAACAACCATTAAATAAAATGAATAAAGAGAAAATATTTTTCTAAGAAAAACGACTTGCCACGTGGATCGTATGGGAGATACCATTTCGTTTTTTGATTATAAGGGACTGTGGTCAATAATATTCATTTACTGATCTATTAACATAGTTGATGGCAGAGCCACCTGTGCTATAATTTTGCTGTGGGGATTTTCTCTCCATTATTGGAGACGTAGGAGGGTCACGTCTCTGGCTCAGTGCACCATGCTGGACCTCTTTACAATCACTGTAATGAAATTGATTGGTGCAGGATTTTAGTGCCTTGACCGGTTTTTGTGTTGTGTTACACTTAAGAAACTGGATGTCATAAAGGCAAGCTAGCCAGTGACAACATACACACCTTCTGCCATATCATTGAGAGAGGGGCTTTTTCTACTTCACCATCAATAGCTCTGGGTGTTGAGGAGGCGTTTGACAAAGTTACTTTGCTCTTCCTTGAAGCATCTCTACGCTGGTGTGACGTGGATTACAATATCATATAAATGGCAATGTCGCTGTATGTTGATCCTAGTGCATGCTTTAAAATGAATGGTTCACTTTCAACACCTTTTTCACTACAAGGTACACGCCAAGGATGTCCATTTTCCCCTCTGTTATTTCTTAAAGAAATAGATCCTCTTATTCACCTTCTCAATGATTCATCCTACATTAAAAGATTTTCCTTTCAGAATGACTGCTTATGCTGGTGAAGTCTCGATCTTGTTGGAAAAAGGCCAATCTAGCGCTCCCGGCGATTATGGATAGCATACAAACATATTTGTCTTTCTGTCCATGCTCCCTGAAAAAAGACAACACGGACATCCTCCCCCTCAACCCTCATTGCACTCCTTCTCTTATCACTGACACAGGACTTCGTTAGCAACAAATATATCAATAACAATCTCTCTAACTCAGTTGCATACAACTAACAACAAACTATTCTAAAAATCAAAAACATTCTTTCATTTTGATCCCCCCAAAATATCCCCTGGTGGGGAAAATTAGAGACTATTAAAGTGATGTTGGCCCCTTTAGTTAACTTAGTCTCCAGCATGATTCCCGTCTGACCATAATTTCTTTTCTAAAACAGAAAGAACTACTTCCAAATTTCTATGGTCACAAAGAAGAGCAAGAATTTCCCACAAGAAACTGCCTACCTAAGATAAATGGTGCCTGTAACTTCCCTAACTGGTACAACTACCAAAGTACGTATCTTGAATCTCAGGGAGCTAAGTGGTTATCTCTTAGTCCTTCCACTTATCCCTCCGGCTCCCAATTGAAAAGAACCTCTGTTCACCTTTCCCTATTCAAGCTCTCCGTTCAGTGGTTCACCTATCCATTAAGCACTCCTTTCAAATAATACTTGCCACCATCTTTGCTCTTTGAGACATTAATAAAATAAAACTCTGCCCCATTCTCAAATTTGTAATCTCTTTGGCAGTGCAAGAAAGTAGAGGTTTCAACTGCACTACCTATTGCTTCGTCCTGGGTGAAGAACGATATTTGCTTCATTCACAACTGCTTTTTCTGTATTCTGCAGCACACATAGAAAGAGGAAAATGCTGTACTGGATTGTTTTTGTGCAGGAAGGTGGTCCTTCCTGCACAAAAACAATACTGTATGCAACACAGGCACCCTTGCACCATGGTGTGCCTGCATTGGCGTTAGGCAGCCGAAACGGTGCCAGCCCAGGGATAAAGAATGAATGCCCCGTATTCTTTTAAATATGGCACATGCCTGCCTTTTACCTGTCATGCTGCACTGCATTACTTTTTTTTTTATAAATATGCCCCTGAATTCCTGGCCTCTGACGTTGGGTCCAAAACAAGTAGTAAAGAATTTGGGAGTGAAAATAGACTCCGCTTCAACCCTTACCCCTCAAATCAATGCAGTAGTAAAATCATGTTTTTTTCTAACTTCATTTGCTGAAACGGAGCATACATTTCTTCTCCTATGATACCAATGCATAACACATTGGAATCTCCTCGCCTAGACTACTGCAGTGCTATGTACATTCATCTCCCAGCCTTTTTTTTGGGCCTTGAAGTTGCAGTTACTCCAAAGCTACACAATCAGCCTGGATGTGGGACTTCGTCCAAAGGATTCTATTACTCCAGACTTGATTTCTTTATACTGGCTGACTGCAAGTTCAAGTTTTGTGCTTAAAGCATAAGGCAATGTTTAATTTGTTGTTGTACTTTGCTCACATAGTGCTTTCACCGATACCACCTCACCAGACCACTCTGCTCTAAGGATACATTTCTACTTAGGATTCCCAAGTTTAAAGTCAATGGGTAAATGAGCTTTTTTAGTGGCACTGGCCCCATTGTGGAATCAGCTTCCACTTCATCTACAAAAGGAAGATCATTTGGATAAATATTGCACATTGATAAAAACCCGTTTTTCTCGTAATTTCTGTATTTCACCGTTCCATGCAACAGTTGTTTTTTGATTCAGTGTTTTAGTGCCCAGATACCCCTAGTGGGTGAAGGCATGTGCTCTACAAAACCCATTAAATTAATAGATTAAAATAGATACACAGATGGCATGCTTGCTCGGAGTGCTTCAATTTTAGAGACTATACCACAGCAGCAAAAACCTGATGGAAGGAATGCTGGAATTAATCTCAACCACAGGCAATTACTCTGAGGCGCATTCCACCGAAGGGACCATCAGCAACCTGTGACCGGTTTGGACCAACTTAGGTCTCATCATTGAGGTAGAGCTTGAGTCCTATGGCTCTGTGAACACGGACCCATGTCTGTGCATACCTTTCGCAAACGGCAACCATAACAAGGTTATGGATGGAATGATTAAAACTAATCTCATCCACTGACCATTTCCCTAGGCTTCATTCCAGTCCATCGTTTTACTTCCACCCTAGACAAAGTCCCGTCTCATGCAAATTAGTACCGAGCCTGCTCCTCATGGGAACAGTCTGTCCCAAACTGCCAGGTGAGACCCCTCCAGAAGGGACCACAACCAACCCCAGACTAGGCTTGACCTACTTAGGGCTCATCAGTGTGGTATAGTCAAGATTAATTCAAGAACCCCACCCATCGCTTTTTTGTTTATTTCAGTGCAAGGCCTTAAGGTTACCATGCCAATTATGTTTTTCCCGAGAGGCGCTTCTCTGCAGTATTGTTGGAGTTCATGCCAACATAAGACACATCTTGGCCAATTGCATGAACTTCTTAGGTGGGGAGAGAGGCTGCAATGTACACTCACAGCATTGCGAGAGCCTCTGTTGTGAAACTTTGCAGGGGTTGCCATGATTACGATGACCATCTGCACCCCAAGTAAGGATCTGTTCAGACGCGCAGTTAGATTTCAGAATCCGTGTCCATGCATGAATTCCTGCATTCTGATGGAAACCTAGTTATGCCCATTAATTATTTCCCCCCAAGGGAAGGTTGAACTGAGTTACCCCACTCAGTCACAGCATTCGTGTGCTGTGATTTTCTTGTTCCTGACAGTGACCGGCCGGCTGGTGCTGATCCATTAGCCCTACTGTCCACTGAACTTGCAGTACTGGGAGAACCGAAAAAGGCCTCTCCATGTCATGATTGGGCTCGCTATTGCGAGCAGGTGAGGCCTGATCTGGTCATCACAAACATTATATTGTGAACTAATTGTTTTACCGCTAAATTATCCCAATCATTGTTTAATTGTGCATTTTTTATATGTTTTTTAATGATTTATTTCTCCATATATACTCTCAATATATGTATTATATGTTTATATTTTCTAAGTTAATATTTAAGTGGTATGTGACGGCTATTTCATACTGATCTTAGACTGTCCCTACACTACCTCCCTTGAGCTATGCCTTAACTGCTCGTCCAGTTCAACTCAGAGTTAAGGAGGCCAAGTGAGGCCAACTTTCTGTCACAGATTTATTAAATGGAACGTTGGCTACCTAGTGTTCTCACTGTTTGAGTACTTGGAGTCCCCTGTTCCTGCGGGCCAAGGAGTTAAATCTTTGGTACCCTGCTTGGGAAACAAGCAGTTGGGCAGCCTGGTATGAAGAGGAGCTCCTCTGGCCGAGAAGAGACAAAGTCAAGGCAAGGCTGACTGAAAATTCTGTGGATGACTGACAGAGGAAGAGAGCCTGCCTGCAGTCTTCAGAGATCTGCAGCCCAGTTGATGTCAACCCTTTCCAAGAGCTACTGCATCACAAGAGACTTGATGATGTGCTGTAGAAACTGGTGTAGTATGCCTGCTAGTGTGTCTGCATTGCCCTTTGACACTGCCCAGCAGTCTCCTATTGTACACCCACGTCTGTGGCTAAGTGGAAAACAGGAAGACTGTCCTTCAATATTTTGCTAGAATCTCTTTTGACACAGTGAAGTAACATATTCCCATTCAATCAAAAATCCAGATTGTTATTCATTATGTGCATCGGATAGTGGTGAACTTCAGGATATTTTATTTCTACGGCCTATGTTTCTATGACTTATTATGGCTAGAAGTTCTAGGTATCACCTAATTCTTTGGACACACTCGCTTCTAGGTGCCACAGAATGGGTAGTTCTAGAATACAGTGGTATACAAACACAAATGTAACTCAATGCGCCAAAGGAGCCTGGTTAAATAGTATTTGAAGAAACAGGGGTTCCCTGTGGACTCATCTGTATACTCAATCCTTTAGTGGTCAGTGAGTAACCCACAACCATGGTTTGCTTGAATAATTCATAATAGGCTAGTAGAATTATAGCGTAAACTACCATAAACTACGATTCTGGCATAGTTCTACAAGCACTCAAGGGTGACACAGGTGAACTTGGTTCAGTGTACCATCGATGAATGTGAAAAACAGATTTCTGTAGCCCCGCAGAGCAGTACTCAATGTGTTATTGAAAAAGAGGTATTGCTTTTGGGTTACTTGCAATCCTTTTGAAGGGATCAAAGGCACCAGGGTTACAGTAATAAACCTATTTTGTTATTCACTCACCCACTGAACTAACAAGAATGAACACTTTTCAGTACAAAGTATTTATTACTACAGGAAGAGCCTGCTTCTCAGTGTATCTAAAACAACTACACAGAAGATTATAGAAACAGCAAGAAGGCTTTTTAAAAATGACAAGAATAAAATGAACGTTTCTGTCATAATTAAAATGTAATCTATAACCTAACACCCTAACATCAACTTCTATGTCCTACATTAAGACAACATGGAAGGCAGAGCAACTTGCAGGCTAGAGTTTCTTAGGGAGAAAAGGCGTACTGCATACCTTGTTGAAAGCAAAGCCTTTTTTTTTTTACCGCAAATGAATGAAAACAGTGTTCCATGCAAAGGACAAACACACTTTACGTTTTTTCTCTGGGACTCTGCTTTATCGCCTTCAGGCGAGATGAAGTATTTGTGAAGTATGCTGGCAGCAAGTGACCTCTCCTGACAGGTGGCAGTCCTTACAAACTAAATCTTATCTAAAATTTAAATTTCTGACATATGTTTAGGAATGTCTGACATAGATTATTTGCATCAAATTGTGCATCCCAGACTTTTCATTCTGAACATATAAGGTAAAAGGATGTCAATACAGACTTCACTATTTCGGCAATATGTTCTTGTTTAATCTTGATATGGGGAAAAGAAGACATTTGACCCAGATGGATGAAGCATCCGGTGTTATATCTATGTCACTAATCGAATCACAACACTTTCATAGTTCTTAGAAAGATATGATCAGACGACATCTGCATCAAATGGCAGACTTGACAGTGATTCTGCATAAATCAGGAAAAATCGCAGTTCCATTTTCTAATATTTCAAAGTTGGCGACTTCCATTATCCAAGATGGAGTCAGGGTCCACATACAATGATGTTAACCCTTAGAGGCTTTACATCATCCCTGGCTGGTACGTTTGAATGTGACCTTAAAGGGGCTTATCTAACCAGTAGGGTTTTATCTAATGTGTAGAGTGTACCATGCTTTTCAAGTTTCTGAGGGCTAAAATACCTAGAGTAAAATATACACTTGATCAAACTATATGTGTAAAATAAAACAAAATCAATCAACATATCAAAAAGGTGAATGAAGCATGAAACAAAGGCAATCAACATATCAGAATGGCAGGAAATGATACTTATAGTAGGTATAGTGAAGCAAGAATAGTTTTAAGCCATATATTGTTTCAAATAATTGATGACTATAAATATACTTATATATATTTGTGTGTATATATATATATTCAACGAATAACACTCCAAACCACCTCCGGCTTTGCAAAACCGGCGAAGAAGAACAGATCACTTCAATTAGGCAAGATGTTTGCTTTATTTGCCAAGTTCCAGCAGTGACGCATTTCGGGCGCGAAAGCCCTTGATTATATATATATATATATATATATATATATATATATATATATATATATATATATACACACACACACACACACACGTAGTAAACTATGTAGAGCCTGGGTACTCACAAACGTTTTCCCGGGGCTGAAAAGTTTGGTCTTTGGTGTGACTGAGGACTGCACTGATGCCCGGGGGGAGGGGGAAGGGGAGGGGGACGGGGTAAAATGGGTTTAGGGGGAGCGAAGCATATACATCTAGTGGCTGAACTAAATTGCATAATGTGAAACCAGAAACCCTGGGAAGAATCCCAGCTTCCCCACTTGATCAAAGTGTGTGATCCCAGGCAATTGTTTTATTTTTCAATATCCCTCCTTTTTGCATTATCACATGTAAGAGGACCTCAAAATGACTTCAGGAAGTGTGCTGTACAAAACCTTGCCATGTGTTTGGATGTAATCACTAATGGCATTGTTGTCAGGGTGGGTGTTGGGGAAGCATGAGCATTTCTAAATTCCTGTTAGAAAACCATTACTTAAAAAAATAAAAAGGCTTCTGAGTGCACTGCTATAATCTGATTTACTATGGTGAAACAGTTATGCAGGTTAATGAAATACACTTTTTGGATTTTGAAAAGACTATCATATTTTCACATTTTGGCATTCTTTAAAAATGAGTCGAGTAAACAGCAGCCTAGTGCTGCTGGTGCCCAAAGAGTGTTGTATGCGAGTTAACGATTAAACATAGCAGTGATGATATGAAATAGGCCAGATTAAAAATATGCAGTATATAAAAAACGAACATTTGAAGAATCTTTTAAAAAGCAAATGTTTCTTCAGTTCATATTTCATACAGGCTTTAGTGGTTTATTTGTTGAATACGTGTCGTTGGTTGGTTAAATCCTTACCATAGGACATGTTGACATTGTCTGGTGCATAGGGAGCATAAGTGTGATGTTTGGAAAAACATACAGAGTGTGTTCATAGTTAACAGTCCGAGTATTCCATGGACCAACAATTGATTGCTCATCTGAGGCACTCAATGGTAATTGCGGCCAATTTCCAGGGACCTCGAATGAGAACGGCGAGTCAAGCCATTTGTCGAGAGCTGCTTCAATAAGTGCCACTGGTGACTTTGCTGTGTCATGGGTAGCATTCTGTAGGAGGGCCAGATGCAATGCTCAGCATTGTCTGTAGTGCTCATATAGAGGTTGAACAATTGGTTCCATAGAAAGAAAATCCACTGGGGGCTGTTCCAGTTGTAAGTCAAAGATGATTTTAGTGAGACAGTTTATGCACCAGAACACAGGTTTTACTTGTGTATCATCCATTTTGTGAAATGTGAGCATCCAGTGATCACTGAGTTTGGATATCTAAGCATGTCCAAATCTTCTTTTAATCCAGTCACTAGATCAGATCCAATGTTCTTAAAAAGCTGCACAGCACCGGTTGTCAAAGATTATTTAAATATAGCCTGTACCATATCAGCAAAATGTGTCAGGAATTGTGTATGTAGCACCCCTGAATTTCTCAAGCTGTTCTGGCTGTCTGCAGGTAATACGTTTTAACCACTGAAGTCAAAGGGACTTCATTGTGCAGTAGAACAGGCAATGGCTTGTCAAACGCATACATTTAATGTTTACACAAGGCCAAGATATGTTTCTAATGATATTTCGAGGTGGCGAGTACAAGGTCCTTTCACAATATTGTAATGTTTCTGAAACTGTTATCAGGTATTGTTGGCCAGATTCCAATCCACAAAAAGTGACATTTATTAGAAATAAATGGGAACCATTATTCAGGAGTTCATGATGTGTGGGAATGGATGTAATGGGAGAAACAGGTAAAACACAACTTAACCCTGGCCTCAAAGCGCTATACATTCCCTGTAATGATATGGTGTTGAACAGACCCAGTGTCCAAGGGGATCTCTACAATTTGCCTTTTTAATTTACACAAGGTCATCGTTATTTTCATTTAAACTGACGTGGGAAAATGGAAATTTTCATTATTAGAACAATTGTGAATTTTGCACAGTTTCTGTCTTTAACAGTTGTGAAAATGAAAGGTTTAATGGGCAATTAAATAATATTGTATATTAACCAGGTAATAGGTGGAGTGTCACAAACTGTAAATAGTGCGTCTTCAACTTGTACTATACCTATTAGTGTGTATGTGGATTCTTTCCTAGCCATTGTTTTTTGAGTGAGTGTCAAATTACATGGTCCAAACAGGGCTGTCTCATTGAGAAGTTGCCAAGGCACGAAACCTGATATGAGTGTTTGCAGTGCCCAATTTAGTTGTATAATTGCTCCTAACTGAGTCTGTCCATGTTGTAATAAACCTAGGTCTCCTTTTATGAGGCCTAAAGCAGAGGACGGAACGTGATTCAATGAGTACACTGTCTTGGAGAGCGTGTGCATTCTACTGTCGATAACTTTAAAAACCATTTGCAAGTTTTTTTTTAAATCTATCTGCCTAATTCTGTCTGCAGCATCTTTCTCTTAATATTTGTTTAATTCATTATAAACAACATTATTCCTGTGGCAAGGATTTTTTTATTTCTTAAAAGGGGGTGGTCCCAGAAGAATGTCAGAAAAATTAATATTTTCAATAATTAATGAAAAGTTTTCTTTTACAGCTGAAAGACTAGAATGTTCTAGCCTTCATTGGCATAGCTTACCTACACTATGTCTGAACCACTACAGGTGTTTGTGTATTATAACGTGGATTTGGACTATTAATTTTAAATCCACAAGTGTTGGAAAGAAAATGCTACATGCAGGTGTCAGATTTATAGGGCCATAAGGCTAAACTTTCAAGAAAATGAGTTGAATTGTAGGTTCCATTTTGTTGAATATGATTTATGTCGGATTCAGAAATATTCATTAGGAAGTGTCAATTATTGAACATGGTCAAATTGACTTTTGGTATAGAAGGTTTCTATAAGTACTTCATTGTTCTAAATCCGAGAAAGGTAGTCTGTTAGATAGTTTTGTTTACAAAAATAATTTATTTCATTATTATACAGGCTTAAAATAAGGCTTCTTTGCCTTGGATATAGCAACATTTGTTTCCTCAAATACTTTTTTCAGCAACATTTGCTTTCTAATTCTCCTATCCTTGAATATCCAGGTTCTCCTATCCTTGAATATCCCGGTTTTGAATAAACTCAGAGTAAAAAAGCCTGTTGGTGATTACATTTTGTGGAAGCTGCTGTGGCTTCTGTATGAAATAGGAGACTAAAATGGGGTGTCAGCACTCTAAAAGTAAGGGAATTTCTTTAAGAAGTTAGAATGACTCTCTGGAGACAGAGCGCACAATGTTTCTACTGTGTCTAATTGTAAATTTCTTTAGGTTAGCTAGTATTGGATGAGATAATGTGCATAGTGGTGATAACAGTGCATTTCTTTATAATTATCTGAATTCAAGTAAGGATCTTTATTATTTAAAGTGGCATATGCCTGTAAATAAGACATCATACTTTTAACAGTCTCAATGTCCCAATCAGCTGAAATAGAACCTGGTAATACAATATCATTCAATGAACTTTTATCACATATGGCAATCATGTCTCAGTGGGTCATATAATCTGAAATGGAACCTTTACCCATGCTTTGCCCTCAGCACAGGATGAGATGTAAGGTTTGCAGCTAAGGTATCTCTTCGGGCTCTGTGGGATGAGGAGTGTCGCTTTAGTTAACAAACCACGGGTGAGGCAATTGTTCTTCCAGGTTTGAAATGTCCATTGTTTGTTTATGTTTATGTTTGGGGGCTATATAGAGCGCATGGCTGTCCAAGGGCTTCCCAGCGCTGAGGAGAGGAGGTTGTAGTTAGAAGACTTAGAGAATCATCATGGGAACAGCCATGTCTTAAGTTTTTTTCTGAAGTTGCGTTCGTCTTTCTGCAGTCTCAGTTCCCTGGACATGGAATTCCAAAGCTTCGGAACCGGGTATGAGAATGATCTTCCTCCCTATCCTGACCTTTTTATCCTCAGCGTCTTCATTTTTTTATTTATTTTTATTTTTTATTTTTTTTATTGCAGTACTGATACACGGCCATTTAGCCCACAACCCGGAGGTCAGGCGGCAAACTGTAAACGATGTATGTGCACTGGCCCAGCAAGAAGCCCGACACAGACAGTCTTCACGCTGCACCTCAGCTCTGCTTTCACTTTCGTTGTACAGAAAGAAAACCTGATAAAAGGAAAGAAAAACCAAGAGAACAGTCCCCCTCCTCCCCCTCCCCTAGTGTAGCAAAACTCACCCAACGATTTGGAGGCTAAACAACATAGGTATAGGATCGAACGTTCGTGGGGTAATCTGTATGTGTTGTTCGCCCATCAGCCCCCCCCCTCCGCCATCAGTGCAGTAGCAGTTCAACTGTGAGCGTGTAGGAGGAAACTATCCATAGTGTGTAGGAGTATGTAGGAAACCTATCGCATTACTGGGACGCAGGTAGTTCAGCAGCATCACTGTCCGTGTCGCTAAGGGAGTTGTGATCGCGCAGGGCTTGTACTAATGTTTCTCACGCCCGTGCAGAGTCCAGTGCTTTTTCATTTTGCTGCCGCCTCGCTAGTTAGTAGCGCAGGGTGCTCTCCCCCTCCGCCCATTTGAGGAATTCAGTGCGCCATTTAGTGCCCGTTGAACCAACTCGTGCCTTCCAGCGCCGTGTTGTTTCCCGTTTCGCCAAGAGTAGTCCCATGTCGACAAACTTGCTAGTCACTCGCATCTTGGGGGTGTGCGGGAACCAGTGCAGAAGTGCCACTGCGATGTCAAACTGGAGGGTTCGCCCCGTCACCTCTTTAAGGGTGTCCCCCACCATCGTCCAATAAGAGGACAGGGCAGAGCAAGACCATAGCATGTGGGCCAGGTCCGCTCCAATCGTCCGGCATCTCGGGCAAGCCGCGGTGTCAGAGGCAAAGTACTTCTGTATCGTTTCCGGGGTGAGATACGCACGGTGCAGAATATAAAAGTGGACCAATTGGAACCGAGCACTGCGCGTGCTCTTCCAGGCCCGGCGCATTAGCTGAGCCCATGTGGCCTCCGGAATGAGCCTCCCTATGTCCGTCTCCCATTGAATCCTAAGTGTCTCCAGTGGAATTAACTGCTCCTGGGTCATCCTATTGTATAAGCACGTTACGGCTTTGACCGTTCCAGCCGCCATCATCACATATTGGCACGTCAAGGACAACGGCGGTTCCTCAAGACCGGTCCGCCAATGCGCCTGCAGCGCTCTCATGACCGCCGCGTGCAGTAGGAAGTCGCCTCGGGAGATGTCAAAGCGATCCAATATTGTCTGGAAGGGTAAGAGTACTCCATCCTCATATAGGTCTCCTATGACCTGTATACCCGCTTCCTCCCAGGTATGCAATTGGGATCAATCTCCACCATGGGGGAGCGCAGTGAGCATTCCCAGTGGGATCTCGGGGGCGTATGGGTGGCCTATTCCCAGCTTGCGCTGAGCACGATTCCAGCACGATCTAATAGTGCGTTCCTCCTGCGTGAGGTCCCTCACTGCTATCTTCTGCCGCAACGCGATGTAAGAGAGAACGTGCCGGGGAATACCCAGGCCCCTCTCCTCTTCCGGTCCCCGGAATTCCCGTGCCACCTCCTGAGTGTAAGTCTGTAGTTGGGCAGCCAGATAGTACGTCTCGAAATCTGGAACTGCCAACCCCCCCTCCGCCTTTGGTCTCATAAGGGTCTGAAGCGCCACCCTGCGGCGGCCCGAACCCCAGAGGAATGCAACTATGAGCGATTTCAAGTGTCTAAATTCAGCCGGTGGAATCCATATCGGCAACGTTCTGAAATAATAAAGGAGTCGGGGAAGCGCCACCATTTTGAGCAGCGCTATTCGTCCTGCTACCGACAGCGGCAAAGTAGCCCAGAATGACATGCTACCCTTCAATGCCCGGACGCAACGAGATATGTTGCCCTCCAGGACAGCGGCGGGGGAGTGGTGAATATAGACTCCCAGATATTTAAAGCAACTGGGCGCCCAGCGAATCGCCCTAGTCGTATCAGGCTGGGGTTCCCCATTGCGAACCGGGAACAGACAGGTCTTCGACCAGTTCACTTTAAGGCCCGATAACGCACCAAAAGTCGTGAGTACCGCATCAGCGGCGGCCAGTGCCTCCCCAGCATCCTCCAGGAACAACAGCAGATCATCAGCATAGAGGGAGATGAACTGTTGCCCCAATAAGGTACGCAATCCTCTGTAGTGGGCCCCGGTGCGAACCGACAGTTCCAGGGGTTCCACTGCCAGCTCAAATAGTAGAGGAGACAGCGAGCAACCCTGTCTCGTGCCGTGCTCCACCGAGTATTGCCGGGAGATCAACGGACCCGATCTTACTCTTGCCACCGCCGAGGCATAAAGCACCGCGGTCCAGCGCAAGAAACCTTCCCCCAATCCAAACGAACCAAGTACTCTATAGAGATAGTCCCATTCTAAGCTATCAAAAGCCTTCTCCAGGTCAATCGATAGAATCATGGGTTGGGAAGCCTCCTCGTGGCTATCCTCTAGCAGGCGAAGCAGGCGACGGATGTTCATTGTGGTGTTACGCTTGGGAATAAACCCCGCTTGGTCTCTATGTACCAAGGAGCTCATGTGCCCCAACAATCTCGACGCTAGAATGCTGCTCAATATCTTATAATCTACCGTGAGCATCGAAAGCGGTCTATAGGACGCCGGATCCCTAGCCTCCCTATCAGGTTTGAGCAGGGGGACCACTAGGGCCTCGCGCATCGAGCTCGGGAGGTATCCCAGGTGCCTTGCCTCTTTGTAGATCTGCAACAGTCGCGGGGCGAGGAGGTCCACATAGGTGGCGTAAAACTCTACCGGGAGTCCATCGAGCCCCGGAGTTTTGTTGCGTGCCATGCGCTTGATGGCGCTGCGGATCTCCCCCAGCTCCACCTCTCTCCCCAACTCCTTGGCGTGCTCGGGCTCTAGGGTAGGGATAGGCAGGTCCCGTAGGAAGGTGTTAATGGGGTCAGCATCTCCATCCGCTCTACTCTGATATAAATCCTCATAGTAGGTTGTGAAGCATTCCAGGATTTCCGGCTGGGTATAGACCTCCACTCCCACTGCGTCGCGCATGGCCACCGTGGGAGAGGTGCGTCTCGTGGGGTTAGACAGCCAGGCCAAGAGCGCTCCCGATTTGTCTCCCTCCACGAGCGATCTAGTGAGATAGGCTTTGTAATCAAAACTGCGCAGCCTTTCAACCTCCACTGCTACCGCCTCCCTCGCGGCTGCTACCCGCCGCTGGAGCTCCGGTCTGCCGGGGCGTCGCAGCTCCAGCTCTCGAAGATTCTGGTCTGCTTTGTCCAGGTCCTCTAAGAGGACTCGGCGTATACCCACTTTCTTAGCTATGCAGTAGCCCCTCATAACCACCTTGAAGGCGTCCCATTCGGTGGCCCTAGCATCAGTCGTACCCTCATTTTCCGCGAAGTAGGTAGTGATCCTGTCCTCCAGTTCAGTCCGAAACACCTGGTCCTCCAGCAGCTCAGGCCGCAACCTCCATGTCGGGACGCAGGGGGTACCCGGGAACCACCTGAGGTCAGCCAGGAGAGGGTTGTGGTCGGAGATAGTCCTTGCCAAATACTCGGATCTCACAGCCGCGGACACCAAATCCACCGACCCTAACAGAGCATCCAGCCGCACGTGCAGCTCATGCATTCCAGAGAAGTGGGAATAGTCCCGGGTGTATGGGTGTTGGGCTCGCCATATATCCGTCAGCCCCCATTTAGTCTGCCAGTCCAGTCTACCCTTAGCTACTCGGCGTGTAGGTGAATTCACTAGGGGAGGATGAGATCTATCGAGATCCACATCTACCACCGAATTGAAGTCGCCCCCGATCAAAAGCGGCCCCGCCAGGTAATAGGCCAGTGATCCCGATAGCGCCGCGAAGAAGGCTAGTTGGTCCACATTGGGCGCAAAAATGCTACAAATGTTCAGCTCTCTCCCCCCTGATTTACCTGCAATAGCAACAAACCTTCCCTCAGGGTCCACCGTGTGTTTCGTCACCTGCAGGGGAACCCCGGCCGGCACCCAGATCAGCGCGCCCCTAGCATAAGCCGAATATGTGGTGTTATAGATTTGTCCCCTCCATCTACGCTGTAGGGCCAAACCCTCCGCCTTCGTGAGGTGCGTTTCCTGTAACAATGCAATCTGAATACCCCTACGCTTCAGGTAAGCGTGTACTTTATGACGCCTGGACATAGTGTGGAGCCCGCGCACATTCCAAGTAATGCATTTCAGATTAGACAGTTCAACCATTGTCCCATTGCGTTTCGGTATGTCCCTCCCCAGCTCGCTCAAACAGGATGACAAGCAGTAATCGCTCTGCACCGATGGTGTCCCTCCCCTCTAACCAGAACAATTGGACCCCCAACCATAGCTTCCCCCCCTCCCCCCCTGAACAGGACCCAGAGAGTGCCCCCCCAGTTCCCATCCAAACCGTGTCCAGAAACTAGAAAACTATCCTGACGGTAGCCACCGCAGGTATGCCTTAGGGGCAAAGGAGGGGCCAAGCATCGACAGGAGGGCCCTCCCACACTCAAGCCACCTAGTAGTGATCAAGCCACAAGGTACATGTGCAAACCCCGGGCTTGTCCCCAACCCATGGATCAGTCAATTGTCCGACAGTCTCAGCAGGGGTCTTTACTCTGCACAGCACAGCGCTCCTATCCCCGCCGGGAATGACTCGCCCAAGCTCACCCTCGGCCATCAAGCAGTTCTTCCGCCGTATTTGGGGTGACCACAGGTAGGGTCACACTATCAGCCTCAGAGTCCTCCGTGTCCGTATGTCCTCCACCGCCACCAGGCTCTGATTCTTCGGTCACTGGTCCACCCTGAGAGCCCGATATGCTGGATAGCATTTCCAACACACAACGCCGTTCCGCCGTAGTCCCCACACTCGAGGGACGGCCAAATCCACCTCGGCGATTGCGAATCCTCTTAGACCTCCGCTGTGGTCCAACCTCCGAGACAGCCGGGAAAGAAGAGCCAGGTCCATCCTTGCCAGCTCTATATAGTTCCAGCCAGCTACACGCATCGTCAGGGGTGTCAAAGAATTTTGTTTTGCCATCAAGGATGATGCGGAGCCTCGCGGGGAAGAGCAATGAATATTGAATACTCTTGTTGCGCAGTTCGCGTTTAATTGCCAAGAAGGAGGCCCGCTGTCGTTGGGTCTCATAGGTGTAGTCCGGGAAGATATTCACCTTGCTGTTGTCCACCTGGTATGGCCCGTTCCTTCTGGCGTTATTGAGGAGCAGGTCCCTGTCACGGAAGTGCAACAGTCTCGCCACTACCGGGCGCGGAGGACGGCCCTGCTGCGGCGGTCTGGACGGGACTCTGTGCGCCCACTCCAAAGTGTAGAAGGAGGAGAGCCCCTCGGGCGCCACTTCCGTCTTGAGCCAGTTTTCCAGATAAGACACCCTGTCGCCATCTTCAACTTTTTCCGGTAAGCCCACTACGCGGATGTTGTTCCTTCTGTTGCTCCCTTCTGCGTCCTCTGCCCTCCTCTCCAGAGCATCTATCCGATTCAGGGCATCCTTCATGACGACAGCCAATGTCTTTTGCGCCGGTTTTAGGGTTCCAACCGAGTCCTCCACTTCCTTGACCCTGTCCGAGAGCTTGCCATGGTCAGCCCTGAGCAAGCCCAGGCCCGTCACCACCTGGGCAATGTCCTGTTGGAGTGCTGACCTCGTATCCGTTATGGCTGCCAGGATCTTGTCCAACTGTCGCTGCAGGTGCGGGTCTGTTGGCATCTCCGGGTCAAACTGGTCACCCCTGTCCGATAGTTCCGTGTCGGAGGTGGCCTGCGCAGTACCCTTGGCGCCCCTCGGTTTACCCATGGTGGCCGCGGACACCAGCTGCGAGACGGACAAGTACCTCAATGAGGGGCGCCGTCCAGCACCCCGCCGGCACCCCGCCGGCTCCCGTCCCAGCACCGACACCGGCGCGAACCTCCAACCAGCGCTCAACGCAGCAGCGAGGAGCGGTTCGGCCTTTCTCTGGCTCAGGTCGTATAATCAGTGGGTGTCCCGGTCGGGTCTCAGTGTCGGGGTCAGGTGACCCACCAGCAACCGGCTTCTGCAAGAGCGCCAAGAGTGAAGCCACCGCTATGGCCACGTGGCGCAGGGCTCTCCGTATCCGTGCCCTAATCGGGCTCCGCCGTGGTCGGTCAGGCAGGGGGCAGAGCCCCGCCCCCACCGAGGCAGGACAAAGCCGGGAAGGGGAGACGGGCCTCTCTCAGGTCCTCATGCGCCGCCAGGCACCATCGCCCTCTCAAGCTACCTCCGCCGCCAACTTATGCCGCAGGCCTCTCTCCCCAGCTCCGCCGGCCCACGTCCACTCGGCCACCAGCCCGGACCCTCCAAGCTCTCCTCCACAGTTCACCAATCCAGGCCCGGTTTTTAGTTCCTCGGCGGGCGCAGGAGCTCGGGCAGCGGGGCCGGAGCCGTCCCAGGCTCGACGGGGGCCGTAGTAGCACTCTCCTAGCTCCTCCGTCCCGTAGTGCCCCAGGGGTCCCGCCGGTCGGCCACCTCGATCGGTGATGTCCTGAAAGCGAACGGGGCCGCCGACAATCCAGGCGGCCGGCTCCCGCTGTGTACCGCCAAGGATGGGGAGCGGAGAGCAGGTCTCCTCCGGATCCTCGACCCTCGAGGGCCGCCGGGCACTCTAGCAACTCCGGGCCGGAGCGGGCGCCATGATGGATTCAGCACCGCTCGCTCTGCGAGCGCTCGAGCCGGCTCCGCACTCTCCCCTCTCGCGTCGCCGCAGCCCTCCTCCCTCTGCTCCCCGCTTAGCGCCCCCACTCTGTCACCCGGTGGAGGATCGGGGAGCCCTTGGAGCTTTTTAGGCAGGATTAATGCGGCTCGACCGCGGAGCCGAGCGCTCAGGCGACCTCCGCCATCGGCGCCTTAGCCACGCCCCCATCCTCAGCGTCTTCATGAGGTAGTCTGACTATGATCTAAGGGACCTCTTAGTGACTTATGGGGAAATGAGTGCCCTAAGCAAGGTTGGGCCCCTGTCATTTATGGCTTTGTGAGCCAGGCAGAGGGATTTAAATTTGATCCTGGATTGGATGGGCAGCCAGTGAAGCTGTTTCAGAGAAGCTTTCACTTCCTGGCTTGGTATTTTTAGAAGTAGCCTAGCTGCTGCGTTTTGACCTACCTGCAATCTGTTTACAACATATTTTGGGGAACCCAGATACAGGGAGTTGCCGTAATCCAGGTGTGAGACTACGAAGGCCTGGACCACGGTTCTTCGTGTCTGTTTGAGAATAAGTGTTATGATCTTACGGATTTTCGGCGTATACCAAAGCAGGTAGCTTCTAGTTTTTATGCTTGTAGGTTGTGGTCCAGCCGCATCCCAGATTCTTTATTGACAATTTGGGGATTGGGGGTGTACCCAGGTCTTGTGGCCAGCTGATCATAGTCCATGGCCCAGTGTTGTTTACCAGGAACATCAATTCTGTTTTATCACTGTTCAGCTTTAAGCTGCAGCTGGCCATCCAACTGGCCACTTTTTCCATGCATGGTGCCAGTTGGAGGTGATTGGAGTTAGGGCCCTCTGACACTGATACTACAAGTTGTGTGTTGTCCCCATACGAAACAATCGATAGACCGTACTCCTGAACAATTATGGCTAATGGACACATGTATAAATCGAATAATTTGGGGCTGAGCGCTGAACCCTGCGGGACTCCGCAAGTAGCCAGCAGCTTATCTGATAGGTATGTGGATTCCATTATCTGAAAGAGACACGTTAGTATTAGATTCCTTACCTTAGAATATCCCCAGGCGTCAGACTGGATCCGGAAATTTTTGCGTAGCAGTACCCTTGCGCGTCGGTAGGCGTCGTCTGCGGCTCCGCGTCCGTTGTCGGCGTCGTGGGCGCCGTGATGACGTCGTCGGAGTACTTAGACGCCGCCTCCGCGTGCTGACGTCAGTTCTTCTTTTTTCCGCGCCAGCAAGCGCAGATCTGGAAAAAGCAGTAACCCTAGTCACTTTTTGACTAACTTTTTTGATTGCTATTTCGAGTCTCTTGACTCCGACACGGTGCCTTTAGGGATGCCCGGCAAACCTTGTGACGATTGCGACCGGCTGATGTCGGTCACGGATCCTCACCGCGTCTGTTTGTCGTGTTTGGGCGTCGACCACGACGACAAGGCCTGCTCCGATTGCCGGGCCCTCTCTTCGAAAGCCAGGCGGGAGCGGTCCCGTAGGCGCCTCGAACTCCGGCAGTCGGCCCCGCGCCGTGAGAGGTCCCGATACCATGGGAGGTCGAGGGACAGGTCGCGGGCTCGGAGCCATCACAGCTCCGAGAGTAGGCCGCACTCATCCGGGTCGAAGTCGTCGTCAGGTAAGAGGCACAAGAAGTCCAAGCGGCGTCATCGCTCCTCGGACTCCCCCCGACGCTCGCGGGATGCGGCCGGGGGTTCGGGTGACACCGCCCACGCGGCTCCGTCGGAGTCGCGGGCGCCGCGTGCAGCTCCACACCCTCCGGTCCCTGGGCTGAACGCGTCGCCGGAGGAGATCGAGCGCTTCCTCATGGCCATGAGGAAACTCTCTCCTCCGACGGGCTCCGCGGCGCCTTCGGGCCCAGCGGACCCGTCTGGGGGCCCTAGCGGGTCGGCGACTCCGGCCCGACGCCGCCGACGCCTTCGGGCCCGGCACCGCAGGTCCCCGTTATCCCGACGCCGCCGGTGCCTTCGGGCCCGACGCCGAGGGGTCCAGTTGTTCCGACGCCGCTGACGCCTTCGGGCCCGGCGCCGCAGGATGCCGCTGGTCCTCCTTCGGGATCTGGTTCGTCGCCGGTGGATCTGACGACCTCCCCGGCGTCGGACCCTCAGGTGTCGCCTCCGGCGCCGGCCTCAGGCGGCGCCGTCCCCGGTTCCACCTTCGTTCCTGTTCCGGCGTCGGGACGGCCCCGATGGGCGCCGCTCCAGACGCCGGTTGGAGAGTTCCCTCTCTACGAACAGGCCCCATTAGGTGAGAACCCTGAATTTCAGGAGATGGGTGATGAAGAGGACTGGGAGGGGTCTGAGGACCCTCTGACTAGGGAGTGTCAGTCTCATGAGGACTGGGCATGAGACCTTGGGGAGGCCAGTGGCCTGGACACCTCTCCAGACACTGGTTTTGTCTCCCCTCCTTCCGTGGCATTGGAGAAGGGGGCAACTTATAGTGTGGTGCTGATGAGGGCTGCCAAGGCCTTGGGCCTTGAGCTCCCCGTCGCAGCCGTGAGGACTAACCTCCTCACTGAGGTCCTTAAACCGCAGTCAAGCTCGGCCGAGCCTCTGCTGCCCTTTAATGAGGCCTTGACTGACGTTCTTCTGGGCACTTGGTCCAAGCCCGCTACGGGTTCGCCCGTAGATAGGAACGTGGCCAGACGCCACCGCCCAGCCCCGGGCGACCCATGTTTCCTGTCCTCCCACCCTACCCCCGAGAGCCTGGTCATCCAGGCCTCCAATTCCCAGACCGCATTCCCGTCCGCCCCCCCGGACCGGGAATCCAAGAGGTATGACCAGTATGGGAAGAAGATCTTCTCATCCCTTAGCCTCGGCCTGCGGTCTTCTAACACCGCCTGCCTCTTGGGACGTTACACCCACTCTGTGTGGGATAAGGTCGCGGAAGTGCTGCCAGAGTGTCCGTTGGAGGTACGGGCCAAACTCGGCCAAGCCCTTGTGGAGGGCCGGGATGCAGCTAAGTATTCCATCCGGTGTGGGCTGGATACCACTGACTCGCTGGGTAGAGCGATGGCAACGACGGTGGCGGTCAGACGCCACGCCTGGCTGAGGTCCGCCAACTTCTCGGCAGATGTCCAGAACACGCTTATGGACATGCCGTTCGATGGCCGTCGCCTCTTTGGCGACAAGGCAGACCATGCGCTTGAGCGTTTTAAGGACTCCAGGGCTACGGCCAAGTCCTTAGGCCTCTCGGGCCAGCGCCAGCAATCGGCTGCCTATCACTCCTTTCGTGGCCACGGAAGGGGTGCGCCCACACGTGCCGCCAGCCACGCACCGCAGGGCAATACCCAACGCGGTGGCGGCCGTGGGAACCGCCGTCCAGGTGGTCGGGGGCAGCGGCGAGGTCAGTCCACACCTTCCCCCGCAGCATCCGCCTCTAAACCCTCCTAGTCCGTGCTTTAGGCCCATGTGACGCCAGTGGGAGGCAGGGTTCGCCATCTCCACCTCCACTGGCGCACTGTCACGTCGGACAGGTGGGTGCTTCAAATCGTCCGAAGGGGCTACTCCCTCCCCTTCGAGGCGACTCCTCCAGCCATGCCACCGCAGAACCACCGTGTATCGGGGGATCACTTGCGACTTCTGCAGGAGGGAGTTACGGCCCTCTTGGCCAAGGGGGCCATCGAGCGCGTTCCTGGGCCAGAAGTAGGGTGTGGTTGCTACTCCCACTACTTTCTGGTACCCAAGAAGGGCAAAGGGGGCCTACGCCCTATCTTGGACCTACGGAACGTCAACGGCTTCCTCCGGAAGGAGAAGTTCAAGATGCTGACACTGGCTCAGGTCCTGGCTGCCCTGGACCCAGGAAACTGGATGGTAGCGTTGGACTTGCAGGACGCTTACTTTCATATCCCCGTCCTGCCTGCCCACCGGCGCTACCTGCGGTTCATGGTGGGCCACGAGCACTTTCAGTTTACCGTGCTCCCCTTCGGCCTTACCAGCGCCCCACGGGTGTTCACGAAGGTGATGGCGGTGGTCGCAGCTCATCTGCGCAGGTTAGGGGTTTCAGTCTTCCCCTATGTCGACGACTGGTTGTTGAAGGCGGGCTCGCCCCGGACAGTCGTCAGCCACCTCCAGACGACGGCAGACCTCCTGCACCAGCTGGGGTTCTCCATCAATGTGCCGAAGTCACACCTGTGTCCCTCTCAGAAGCTCCTCTTCATCGGAGCGGTTCTGGACTCGGCGCGGTTTCGGGTTTATCCGCCCGAACAGTGGGTCCGGGATATTCAGGCTCTGATTCCTATCTTTCAGCCGTTATCCCGGGTTTCGGTCAGGTTGACACTGCGGCTTCTGGGGCTGATGGCCTCCTGCATCCTACTGGTGCATCACGCCAGGTGGCAGATGCGGGCTCTGCAGTGGGACCTGAAGTTTCAGTGGGCCCAGCATCAGGGCAACCTATCCGACCACGTCCTGATCTCGGAGGGCACTGCGAGACAGCTGCAGTGGTGGCTTACGGACCGCGATTGGGTCAGCGGCAGATCCCTCTCCCTTCCCCAACTGGAGCACGTAGTTGTGACGGACGCGTCCCTCCAGGGCTGGGGAGGCCACATGGGAGAGGCGGAGATCAGAGACCTCTGGTCTCCGGCGGAGACCCGGCTCCACATCAACCTGTTGGAGCTCAGGCCGATTCGTCTGGCACTGAAGGCATTCCTCCCCTCTGTCCGGGGGAGTGTAGTGCAGGTGTTCACGGACAACACCACCGCCATGTGGTACTGCAACAAACAAGGCGGGTGGGGTCGTGGATCCTTTGTCAAGAGGCTCTTCGCCTTTGGCAATGGCTGGAACGCCAGGGCGTGACCCTGGTGGCTCAACACCTGGCAGGTTCTCTGAACGCCAGGGCGGACGAGCTCAGCCGTCGGTGCATGATGGATCACGAATGGCGTCGGACGTGGCGCAAGGCCTCTTTCAGCGATGGGGAGAGCCTTGGTTAGATCTATTCGCCACCGAAGAGAACGCACAATGTCATCAGTTCTGCGCGTTGGAATTTCCAAGGCGGCACTCGCTCGGAGACGCTTTTCGTCGCGAGTGGAGTTGCGGTCTGTTGTACGCCTTTCCGCCTATACCACTTCTGCCCCGAGTGCTGAAGAAGATCAAGCGCGACCGGGCCCAAGTCATCCTTGTGGCTCCGGACTGGGCTCGAAGGTACTGGTATCCAGAGCTACTCAGTCTGTCAGTCGATCCCCCGGTTCGTCAGCCTCTTCAGGAGGACCTTCTGTCGCAGCAGCAGGGGACGGTCCTCCACCCGAACCTGTCCAGTCTCCACCTCCATGCTTGGAGATTGAGCGGCGACAGTTGAGGCCATTTGACTTGCCTCCTGAAGTCTGTAACATCATTCTGGCAGCCAGGCGTCCCTCCACAAAGTCGGTATATGCCTGCAGGTGGAACAGATTTGTGGCATGGTGCACAGCAAAGGCTGTGGATCCTCTTTCTGAGGTTCTTCTCTTCCTTCTTTCTCTTGCCCAGCAGGGCTCTGCTCTGGGCACTATCAAGGGCTACCTTTCTGCCCTTTCAGCCTTTCTCAGGCTACCTGATCAGCCTTCTTTGTTCCAGTCCCCTATTGTAAACAGATTTCTTAAGGGCATCACTCACACGTTTCCTCCTGTTCCGTTTGTGATGCCTCAGTGGGACTTGAACCTGGTTTTAACATTCCTGATGTGCGCTCCCTTTGAGCACCTTCACAACTGTCCTCTCCGCCTTCTGACTTTGAAGACTGCTTTCCTGGTTGCCATCACCTCTGCCAGGAGAGTGAGTGAGCTCCAGGCTCTTTCTTGTACTCCACCTTTCCTTTCCGTCCATCCGGACAAAGTGGTGCTTCGTACCAAACCTTCTTTCCTGCCCAAGGTTGTCACGGCCTTTCACATCGGGCAGTCTATCACCTTGCCAACCTTCTTCCCGCCACCGCATCCCTCTAAAGAGGAAGAGCGGCTCCACCGTCTGGACCCAAAACGTGCGCTCTCATTCTACTTGGATCGCACACGCCAGTTCCGGGTGGATGACCAACTCTTTGTTGGTTACGTGGGCGCTAAGAAGGGGAAAGCGGTGCACAAGAGGACCATCTGCCGGTGGATCATCCTGTGTATCCAGGCATGCTACTCCTTGGCTAGGAAGGAGCCCCCGGTTGGACTGCGGGCTCATTATACCCGAGCGACGGCGACTACCACTGCCCTGGGCAGGGGTGTGCCCTTACAAGACATCTGTCAGGCAGCTACGTGGGCATCGCTGCACACGTTTGCAAGACACTACTGCCTGGACAGTCAAGTCCGGAGGGATGGCTTCTTTGGCCGTTCCGTCCTCCAGGACTTTCTGGTGTGATTATTGGTTCGCAGACCCACCACCGGGGTTGGTATTGCTGGGGTATCTATTCTAAGGTAAGGAATCTAATACTAACGTGTCTCTTTCAGATGCACAAGTTACTACTTGTGTAACGATATATCTGTAAGAGACATTAGTTAGTATTAGATTCCTTACCGACCCACCCATCCTCCCCGTTCTGCGAACCAATATCTAGGGTTAGGGTTGTCCCCTTCAGGGCCCTAGTTTCAATGGCACCAGTGTTGGTTTTTAACATGGCTCTGCGTTTCTGGCGCGGAAAAGCTGTGTCTAAGAACTGACGTCAGCACGCAGAGGCGGCGTCTAAGTACTCCGACGACGTCATCACGGCGCCGACGACGGACGCGGAGCCGCAGACGACGCCTACCGACGCGCAAGGGTACTGCTACACAAAAATTTACGGATCCAGTCTGACGCCTGGGGATATTCTAAGGTAAGGAATCTAATACTAACTAATGTCTCTTACAGATATATCGTTACACAAGTAGTAACTTGTGCATCTGGAACGATCTTCCATTTAGAAAAGAGATAAACCATTGAAGAGCATTATTCTAGATGCCTAAATCCCTCAACCTATGTATCAGGGTGTGGTGGTCCACGGTGTTGAAAACCAAGCTTAGATCAAGAAGCAGAATTGCGGCAAAGTCCCCCTGATTGAGTATCCCTTTAAGGTCCTCAGTGATCCCGAGGAGAGCAGATTCTGTACTGTGTTGTGGCCGAAAACCCAACTAAGTCTTGTGTAATATATTGTTCTCCTACAGAAACTGTGAAAGGGTGTGATTGACATGTTTTTTCTACTAGTTTTCCCAGGATGGGTAGCAGTGAGATTGGGCGAAAGTTCCCCAGTACAGAGTTATCTAAATGGGGCTTCTTCAACAAGGGTCTAACCATTGGATGTTTCCACTTCTTGGGTACTATCCTGTTTTTGAGAGATAAAGAGAGAAGCTCTGCCGGAGTGGAAAGGGTGGTGTTCCTGCCCTGAAAAAGGATATGTGGAAGTGCTGGGTCTTGGGGAGAACCTAATTGATGTTCTACGAAAGCAGACCGTTAGTTTCCTTACTCAAGGCAGTGAAGTTGTGTAGTACCGGAGCTGTTGCCTGCCCGAAATGATCTGCTCCTTGATATTGATCTAACCTACCAGTGTTATCCTGCAGTGATTCGGGTTCACCTCTATTGTTCACTTGCAGTGAATTGTAAATGCTATCTACTTTGTTTTAAAAAAATGTAGCTAGCTTGTTACATCTCTCCTTTGAGGATTGGTGAGGGGCGGCACCATGCTCTGAGGTAGTCAGGGATTTGACGATCTCGAAAAGTTCTCTAGGGGAGTTTGACACCATATTAATTCTCTCATCAAAATGTTTGGCCTTTGCTTACTTGGTTTTGTCGTGATAATGTCTAATGGCCTTCTTCTACAGAATCTTACGGTTGGAGTAATAGGAGTTCCTCCAATTTCTTTCAGTTTTCTTAAATTTTTACCTCAGAGAGTCTAAAAATGACTGTTGAACCATGACGCTCTTTTAAGATTGCGATGTGCTCTTGGACTAGATTTCTGAAGACATTGGTCAGCCGCTTGGTTGATCCAATCTGACCAAATCATATAGGCCTCATCTAGGTTTTCTGTTAGGACGAGAGTGGAGGATTCTAGGGTATTGACCAATTTTTACAGTATGAGCCTTGGCCATTTCCTGTATGAATTCAGGATACAGTTGGACAGTGTTTGTGTATGTGTTTTTGTCAGTGAAAACAGAATGAAACTGACCTGATCACGGAACTGGGATAGGTGTATTTACCTCAATTTTGGGGTCATTGGAAAAGATAGGATCAAGGATGTGCCCTTTCTCATGGGTGGCAGAGCCCACACGTTGAGTAAGTTGCATAGCTTACAAATCTTGTAAAAGTCTTCTGGTGGATCGGTTGTTATGTTCATCTATGTGAATATTAAAATCACCAAGCGAGGTCACGTATTCTTTTCCAACAATAGTGCTAACTATGAGGTCAAGGAAAACCTCTAAAAATGATGCGCTGCATGGTCTTGGAGGCCTATAAATAAGAATACCTGAAAATGAGCAAGTGGGGGGAAATGCAATTCAGAACTATACTATGTCATTGTTGGTAACCATTGGGGTAAAATGAAGCAGCTAAACTCTATTTTTTAAATAATGGCCACTCTACCTCCTGTCTTTCCCTACCGATCCTGTCTGCTAATGCCATAGCACGAGGAAGGGTCGTGACTATATTCAGAGTTGAGCTTTCTTTAAGCCAAGTCTCCATTATAAATTGCACATCTAGTAGTTCTTCGTCAATTAGTAGCCTAATCTCTACTTTATGTCCTGAAAGGGACATGCTGTTTATTAGCCCCATTTTCAATTGTAGATTCCTTCTTAGGGTGTCCTACCTTAAGCTTTTACTCTTTAAGTGCTTACCTAAGGTAACATTACAATAGCAACAGAACCCTCCCTTCCCTATTATGCTGTCAGGCATAAAGGTGTGTGCGCACTGTGGGGTGAGGGACGGCCTGAGCCATAGCAGTTTTCCTGTGTTGTATCTAATTAGTCGTTGGTGGTCTGAGACGGGTCGGGCAGGGTTCCTGGTCCCGGTAGGGAGCGGACAGGCGCAGACGGGTTGCCTATGGCATGCCTTCGGCGCGCCCGCTGCGTGCATCCTCACTGCTGCCGACATAAATAGGCATTCCCGAGAACAGCTAGAGCGCCAATCTTCCCTGACTCTATGGCAGCTCGAGGACAGAGGTCCTTCCTATGGTTTTAGTAATTGCCTCGCCCTTGAACAGCCCTCCAAAAACTCCGGCCGGCAAGAAGTTAAAAGCAGTAAGTAGTGGATTCAAATACCCATCCAGAAAACCATATTTAAAACAGTATTTAAAAACATTCAATCAAATTCAAAACAGTCGCTTGATGTAAAGGGTCATTTATGGCAGTTCCTCACTTAAAAACTCGAAATTGTCCCTCTTAACAGCGCTCTCCATAGCGCGTCTGCGCTGCTGCTGACATAAATAGGCGTTCCAGAGAACAGCTAGAGTGCCAACCTTCCCTGACTCTGTCAGCTCGAGGACAGCTGTCCTCTCTATGGTTTTAGCAATTGCCCTGCCCTTGAACAGCCGTCCAAATACTCAGGCCGTCAAGAAGTTAAAAGCAATAAGTAGTGGATTCAAATACCGGTCTAGAAAACAGTATTTAAAAACATTCAATCAAATTCAAAACAGTTGCTTGATGTATAAGGTAATTTATCGCAGTTCCTCACTTAACACTCTAAATAGCCCCTCTTAGCAGCGCTCTCCAAAGTAGCAGTAGAACGGCAGGTATTGTTGACAACCACAAGTTGAAAATAAAAGTTCCCAACATGATCCGGGGATAGAACCATGGAAGAATCAGACACTTGTCACGAAACCATTGACAAGCATGAAGCAGTCTCTAGCGGTGAGTGACTTTAGAAAGGGTTGAAAAATCTCCTGTAAAATATCTAGAGTCATGTTCAATGTTGCTTGTCTCGTAAGGCTCTCGACAGAGCACCAGTTCAAATGATGTAGCGTCAGGTGGAATTTTATAGTAAATCATGGAATCAAGTTGGACAGTAGCCACTGTCATATTGACAGCATCAGCTGTTTGTTGCACTTAATATTCAGCATAGAGTGTTAGACTCAAATATCCCCAGCTAGGAACTCAAGCCAGAAATGTTAACTTCTTTGTTCAGGGATAGGGTATTCAGAGTTTGTTATTGTGGATTTTTCCCCGATCTAGTTCCCCAACTTTGGGAACCCACCCTTCAGCAGCAGTGGTAACCTTCTCTTCACAGATGGCAGCGTCAGAGTGGTTTGTGTTAGACAGCTTGTCTCTGTCTTCTAAGATACTCTCCAAACATTCAAAGTTTCCCCAAGTAAAATTTCTCTTCATCCGCCACCTTCCCTGAATTATCTAATTATCTAAGCCAGGCACAAACATAAGAACCAAAGTAACGCAAGGAGGGAGTGAAGAGGTATGCTACACCACACATAGTATTGTTTTTCATAACCAGTGCTCCCACGTAGTCGTAGGTCGCAGCACGTCCCGTCCCGCAGCCGGGCGTGAAGACCCCGATGAGGAAGCATGCCACCAAGGGTCCTTATGGTGGGTGAGGGGTATTTAAACAAAGCTGTGTGCTTTCCACCATTGTAGGAGACACACGTAGTCTGGAAGAACACTTCTATACTTTCCCATAAGGGTGGACCCCTTTGTTTTTTGCCAAGATACCTAGGAACTCCGAAGAGAAACTCGTATGGAGTGCATCCTCCGAAAACTTGCCTAGGCAAGTTATTTAATGATCGCTGAACTCCGTACAGATTTAGGAACCAACTAAGACCTGAATTTATCAGCCTAGCAGTCAAGCTTGTTTAATCATGCGGTTAGAATGGTCCACAAAGCAGTTTGATTCAGATTTGATGGTTTGCTGAAATGCGGACTAACTCCCAGAGTACACACTGAATCCCTGTAAGCTTTAGAGGTGAATGCAGGACCGTTATCTGAATGAAATAAATGAACTGCCCCAATTGCTACCAGGCACTGCAAATCTTTTACTACTACAGAAACGCTTGCCTTTCTTGGCCAAACACATCATAACTGAGAACATGATTCAATTGCCACCAACATGTACCTCTTATGTCGGTTAGCTGAGTGGAAAGGGCCGATGTGCTCTAAATAAATCGAGGGGAGTTGGTGAGGGTTTTTCGTTTTGTTTACAGGGGAGGGTTTAATCTCCTGATGAACTTCACACTGCCTAACATAATCCCTAGTAGTTAACTAGGCCACCAGTAGCTTTGCTGCAGCATTGCTACGGTTGCATTAATTTCTGCATGAGCTTATGCCAAACCTTCATGGGTTTCTTTGTTTAAATCTAATCTAGACAGGTGTTAGGGGGACCCCATTGAGGAGGCCGACTCCGACTACTCACCTGAAGAACTACCCTGGGTTTTGTTCTGCGCCTCACCTGGAAGTGAAAAATGAGAATCCCTTTTGATTGTACAGGACTTCAGAAGTGCTGCAACTAGCGAGCAAGACAAGGTTAGGCAGACTGCATCGGGACAGTGGGAAGTGAGCTTCTGATTGATGGAGGCTACCGGAAGAAGACTAAGTCATGCTTAAAGGTTTGAGAGCAGCCGGGTTTAAATGAGCATGCAGGAAGCACAGAGAGTGACGCTGTTCCAACCATTGAGACATGGGACCAGAGGAAAGCATGTCCAAAACCCTAGGAAGCTGCGACAGTGACAGGAAGACTGGAAACCCAGAGTAGAGCCACAGGCCAGATGAATCGCCCAACTGTGCTCCAGGAGGAGCATGGCTCTCTCAGGTATGTTACCGGTTATGGTTACAGCACTCCAAGACAGAGGAACCCGTACAGTGGGCAGACCGGGGACTAAAATAACCTTCATATTTAAATTGGAGGGACTGTTGTAAAAGTGTGGGTTTTGGTACACAGCGATTGCGACCTGAGCGGCGACAAACATACTGGGCTCACAGGCTGATACCAATTGCATGATGGAGGGAAGGGATGGGTCACATTTTCGGTGTGGCTAAAAGACTGTCCTCTCCCTGCTTAAGTGTCAGTCTCTGCAATTCCGAATCGACTAGTCATCATCTGAAAGGCTCTGCTTTTACCCACGCACAGACCCAGTAGTCAGGGTCCTAACTGGGGAGAGGGGTTGGCCTAACGGCTAAGGCGCTCGACCTCGGACCTGGGGATCTGGGTTGGAGTCTCGGTAACAACGCCAAAAACCTCCTGTGATTCTGGGCAAATCACTTAATCTCCCCGTGCCTAAAAATGAAAGTGTGTCCTCATGTAACGTAACTGGTGCTATGTAAAGCGCTCTGATACCTGATTCGGTTCGGGTCTAGTTCGCGCTATATAAAACTCTGCAAAAAAAAAAAAAAACTCACCCATTCTGCAAGGACAAGCCACAAGCTTTGTATACTAATGAAGTGCCTTCTCATAAAACCGCTCCAGATCCAAAGATTGCTTCTTTTATTAACCGTTTTTTATTTTCTTTTTAACCTTTTTACCTCTTTTTGAGCATTTAGATTTTGCTTTGCTTTTGTCACCAGCAGCAACAAGATACCTCCTCACCAAACTAACCTCACCTTCCCCATTATAAAACTCAGAGAAGAAAGAGATACCACAATTTTCTTAACCCTAGATCAGAGCAACCAAATATAGAGGATCTTCCTGAGTTCTGTTTCCTTTTTCGAGGGCACTGGCGTACACAAACATCGGGAGGCTCCTAAAAAAAATGGAAACGAAGCCTTATGAAAAAACTGTGATTGCAATATCTATAACAATAAATCAAAATTACCAAGGAAGCACATATGTTGTGTCCTATATTGCATGCCATGTGAAAACAGTCTATTCGTTATTATTCTATCTCCCATTATCATGACTACAGAAATGTTATCTGAATTAAGGGTGTAGGAGTATTTGGAAGGAAAGCCTGCAGGAGGTTTCCTACCTTTCTTGGTTGCATTTATGGCTGTTAAAATATCTGTGTCTGCCTTCTTTTGAGATCTAGTTAGGATTGCTACTCTACAACAGTCTGAATTGCAGCCTTCGGCGGCTGCACAGTTCTCTTAGGTGTGAATGCTTTCACACTGATGGCACAAAGTGTGCCTCACATGGACCAGTGGAAACGTATCTTGTAAGTCAGCTACCTTTCCCCAAAGCTGTGTATTTTATATATGTTTTCCCTTTGAATCCTTGAATCCATTTAACCGCCAATGCTGCAAGTCAACATTGTAACCTTGCACATAGAAAATAAGTCAGACTCAATAAGTGTGGGAACTGACAAGTCCGTGTTTTGCAATGCAGGTAACATGGCATGTCATTCTAAATGCTGCACAGTACTGCCACCTACGTTTTTAGTGTGGGTGTGCTGTGGGGTGAACTCACCATCCTTCATTACACATTGTACCACTGCGCAGGCTGCAGAATACTTATATTTTGTTCATACCGCAGGTTGGGCAGAGCCATATGTATAGAATATGCTGTGGTAAAACTCAATGAGTAAAGTAACTGGAGTCGGAGCAATATCCTGCTCTTATTGGAGAAACGCTTGTGTACAAAGAGAGGGATCATTCTGAAGCTTCACATCCACTGCACATAAAGAAGAAGCCCATTGTATCCATCTCTGGTGTAGTGAGCGAGCATTAGGAATGCTTACCTAGGTGGCTACTTCTAGTGCTGGTACAGAAGAAACAATACTATGTTTTCCCTATGCCAAAGGGATCTTTTCGATGGAAGGAAAACCTGCTTCTGCTAACCAATTCAAGTGAGACTTGTAAACAATAGGGATGGTCTGTCCTTCGTTGTAAGTCACATAGGTATAACCATAGCGAATGGGTATGACTCTGAAATCGAGGTTGGTTTTATTAACTCTAGTTTATAAATATTTAGGCTCAAGGATGTCTGCTTGTACAGCACGCAAGATATCAATGTGTGTGTGTTCATTCATTGTTTAGATGAGAACGAGGAGAAATGAGGTCATGCAATGTTGCTACACTCTCTCAGCCTAGTGAGGCAAATAAGTATGTCTAAAAGTTAAGAAATCCAAGCGGGGATTGCAACTTTTTCAGTGTATCAGGAGGCTGCAAGGTAGTGAGATTCTGAAGGAAGTCTAGAGCCAAACCCTTGACCTAGCTGGATAACTTGTATCCTGAAAAGGTCTCCATCTGCTAGGCTGTCTTCAATTTTTTTAAATTCATTTTGTAACCATGTGTTGTTAATATGAGTACTGCTGTGTCTACCCTAGCAAGTTGTAGATTCAAATCATCATCAGTAAGATAGATAACATCAATGTATGATATTACCTCGGGATCTGATTGTAAGATCTCCATGATTTGTGCTGAAAATAAGTCATGACTATTCTTATAGCATATGGGCAAGCGTCAGAATGAAAGCTCACTCCATGGTTCCCAAATAAAGACTATCGCCAGTCTTCTTCTAGGATTAAGTCATAATCATCACATAATTGTGACCAGATGACTGCTTTAATAATAAGTGGTATATCCCCTTCAATTTGTATGTTTAGATTGTTAACCCTATCAGGACGATTTAAATGTTTATTTGGCGTCTCGATCTGTATAAAGTCATCAGTTGGATTTGCATCCAGAAACCACTGAAGTGTATGATGCACTATCATGACTTCTGCTGCGCTGTCTAGAAGCGCTCTCCCCCATGTCCTGTTTCTTAGAAAGTCCCGCAACTTTTTTCTTTACTGGGGTTTTGGAGTCCGATCCTTTCTCTTCCGTCTTTATGTTGATGTCAGTCTGGCATGACTTCACTTTTCCCATTGTACTCCTATTTCTTCGGGACTTGGATCAGCTCCTCCTCTCTGATCATCTACTGTCAGTGTCCTGAAAAGAACACGAAGAGAAGCTGTCAAAATACTGATACTGTTAAGGTTTTTCATTTTTATGTGGTCTCTTAAGTTATAACCTCCCCAGCCGAATTCAAGAGAAGCGGGTGATCCAGTCCATCTTTTTCATTGTCTTTCTGTTTTTTCTTCCCTTCCGTTGCAGACTTCTCTTGAACAGAAATTTCAGTGTCATTTTTGGGTTTTAGATGTTGTTTAACAAGTCGAATACCCAAGGTGTCCTTACCTGGAGAGGTGTAAACTTCTACAATTTTTAGTAGTTCCTCTTCAGGATCTTGAATTGGAACTGTTCCTAGCCTCTGACTTATAGCCAAAACTGAAGACTCTCCCTTATCTCCCTTAATATTGCTTTGGTTGATAGAGGACACTGTAGAGAAGTTCCCCATTAACTTAATTCCAAAGTCCAGAGCTGGTGCAGCTTCATGCTCATTCTGTGCCTGTCTAAGTACATCAGGGAGGACTGCCAATGAAGGCGTACCATGCGTACTGGTGTAAATGCACGCAAAGATGCTCCCCTAGGTGTTACACTCCTCTACGGGCGGTGCCATTCCAACCGGGAGAGACACAGTCCAGATTCTATTGGTGGGTGGGGGTTAGTGTATGGATACACTGTTTCCAGCTGATTGGTCATGCAATCAATCCAGAAATCATTTCTACTTCAAGTGTAACTGTAAAATTCGAGCCCAATGTTGGGTGCCAACTATTGCGTAAGCTACGACTCTGGCATAGCTCTATATGGTGTGCTTTGCCTTTCAGAGGTGGCATGACTGAACTTGGTTCAATGCACCATCAATGAATGTGACAGACAGGTTATTGTAGATTAGAGCCCGGCAGAACACTACTCAATATGTTATTGAATTAAAGGTATTGCTTTTGGGTTAGTAACAATTCCTACATAGAATCAGGGGCACCATGATGACAGTAACAATTTCATTTTTCACCGTATCACACACTCAATGCACTAAGAAGAATGAACACTTTTAAGTAAAAAGTCTATATTATTACAGGAACATCCTGTTTCTCAGTACATCTAAAACAACTACACTGATTATTATAAAATCAGCAAGAAGGCACGTTATAAATAATGACAATAAAATAACATTTCTAACATCCCCCACCCGATATTACCAATATATGCATTTCTCAGCTCTTAAGAGGCACAAATCGCACAATGTTCTCGTTAAATTGTTCACCCGATCATTGTAAGTGTGTGGCCAATGCTATTGTTTTCAAGATGTAATTTTTTGCAAACTGCTAATAAAGAATTACAACACCAAAAAAGTAATCTAGAACTTAACATCTACTTCTATGTGCTACACTAAGAGACCATGGAAGGCAGAACAACTTGCAGTCTAGAGTTTCTTAGGCAGAAGATTTGCACTTCATACCTAGTTAATACCAAAGGCTGTCTTTTATCAGTCGAGGCGTGGAGACAGTATTCCCTGCAAAGGGCAACCACCCATTACAGACTTCCTCAGGGACTCCGCTTTATCAGCTTCAAGTAGAGACATAGCGCCTGCGGAGTGCAAAGTGTGATGGCAGCAGGTGATACCGTCTCTGCCTTCTCACCAAAAACCTCAAAGGGAGATTGCATAGTAGTCGACTTCAAAATACTGGTTGGTTCTCTATTGCAGTACCTATATTATTTAGTGAACAATCTTGGGCATGGTCTGTGCCCTTCACCTAGGGCTTTTTCTTTACAGGCCATTTAGTCAGATTACCTATTTAGGCACTGAAAACATCAGTTCTGGCTCAGAAACTAAGCCGGTAGAAAAGCCTCTACAGAATTGCCAACTCTCCAGAATTGTTTTTTCACCTTGTCTGGGTTATCTGATAGAGAGTGACCGGGCTCTACAACAACTAGCAAATGGGATCCATCATCGCCTCCCATCATCATACCCTCCCAGCCTTACAAAAAATGCCAAAAAGAACTTTAAACATAAATTTCTAATCCAACATCCTGAAACCCTAATTGAAGACAACTACCACAGACCCACGTCCCCCATTAAAACTAACTATACTTTCTACACCAAACGCCCCTCCAAATGGAAGAGCACCTTTTTACAACACCTCACAATATCTAGCGCAATTAAAATCCCACATGGTAACAAACTTGCCACTTCTCCTACCTCTCTTTTCCCTGGTGAAATAACCATTTCCGTCTACAACGCCCTAAACTGCTCACCAATAGTCTCACACTTAACTCCCATGTAAAGAACTCAGCAAAAAGTGCACTTTTCACACTCCAGCATCTCAAAAAAATCAAACCTTTTATGAAATGAAATGATTACGCACTTGTATAGCGCACGACTACACGTAGGCATCTCGGCACTTGTACGAATACCGCCGAGGAACACTTCCTGGCCTTTCCCTGTGAGGAGCCCACTCCTCGGCACCCCCAAGGTGAAGTCAGGCATCCTCAGCGTTGTTGGGGCCATTGTAGAGATTAAGCAAGCTATTGCCCAGTGGTGCAGAGTGGGACTCATGATTAGAATAGGCACCGAGGCGAGAATGATCAGATCCGAGGAAATTGAGCCCGAGACCCGCCGAGTCGGGAATTGAACCCTGGTCCCGGACAGACAACTGCATCAGGGTCTGCCGCTCTAACCATTGAGCCACACTTCTCTACATTCCAGCTGAAGATTTCAAATTAATTATCCAATCTCTGGTCCTATCCAAAATCGACTATGGAAATACCCTTCTCTCTGGTACGCCCAAAATCCACCTTGCCCCCATTAAATCCGTCCTGAACCTCGCAGCTAGACTAACAACTAACTCTAAACGTTTTGACCGCATCTCCCCTGCCCTCAAGACCCTCAAATGGCTCCCCATCGAAGGCAGATCTTCCTATAAAATTGCCTGCATTACATACAAAGCCATCTATCAGAAGACCCCATCTACCTCACAACTAAACTAAAAAAAGCTGGCTGTGCCCGAATGTTGAGAAGCACCAACACTCTTCTTCTCATACCCCCTTCTAAAAAGAAACGCCTCGAAATCCTGCTCTTTCTCTGGCAAGGCCCCAACCATCTGGAACCCCCTCCCCAAAGACCTTCGATGCAACCCCTCCTATGCCAGCTTTAAAAGAAACCTTAAAATTCACTTTCTCACTAAATTTTGGGGAAATTAAATCCCTGATCTCCTTTCTGACTATTTTCCTCCTTCCTCCCTCAGGCAACTCCGCCTACGCCTCGCACTCTCACCCCCCTTCTGACACCCTCCACACCCCCTCCCCCTCACTATACCCACCCACTCCCTACTATGTCCACTGAGCCCTCCTTGGCATACTGTAAAATTACTATTTGTAACAACATACTGGTTCTTTCCATTGGTTCTGTTTATCTTATATGCACCCTTCTCACTATGTACTCTTAATGGTTCCTTGTATTTTTGTCTGACCGTCTGTATAAATTGTTTTGTTCATTGTTATTGTTGTTTTTCTTGCTTATAACCATTGCTGATGTAAAGCGCTGTGATACCCTCAGGTGGAGCTAGCGCTATATAAAACCTTCAAAATAGAAATAAAATAAAATAAATATTACCTGACAAAAATAATAGCAGGGGTGGAATGTCTAATCCATCTTTTGACACAATGGTCTCCGAGGGAGTGGATGGATTTTGCTTCCTGTCATGGAACATTAGTGGCATTCGCCAAAAAATCTCAAACAAAAGCTGGATGTTGATGGTTAAATACTTTAATGTAATATGATGTCAAGAGACGCGGCCAACTAAGATATTTTATTTAGATGGCTTTTGTTCATTTTGCTTCCCGGCTACACCATCACTTTCAGGCAGATCGAAGTGGGGCCTTGCAGTATTGATTGCACTCTGGCAGAATCTTGTGCGATAATCTGTTTTGAAGAACGTCTCCTGACAAGTGGTCAAGTGGCAGTCCTTCTATACTAAACTTTACTGAAATTGGAATTTTTTAAATAAGTTTAGGAATGTCTAACATAGATTATGTGCATCAAGGTATGCGTCCCAGACGTTTCCTTATGAACATGTATGGTAAAAGGACATCAATTCAGACTACACAATTTCAGCTATATGTCTATTTGCTCTTTTTTACTCTTGACATGGTGAAAAGTAGGCATTTGAATCAGACGGATGTCACATCAGGTATTATATCTATGTCATTAGTCGAATGACTACAAACTTTCATAGGGCTTAGAAAGATAAGGTCAGGCAACATCTGTGTCAAATGGAAGACATGACCATGATTCGCCTAAATTGTGAAAGATGGTGAATTACATTGTCTAAGATTTCAAAGATGGCAATTTCTGTTATCCAAGATGGAGTTGGGGTCTACATAAAATGAAGTACGGCCTTTGAGGATTTTTGTCAGGATAAAAAACAACTGAATATTTCATAAGTTGGCTCAACATGTGCTGAACTCCAAACATAAGTAAATAAAGAAATAACATTGACAGGCATTTTCAGAACCAGCCATTGCCAGTCATTGGAACTCAGGACATTGTATGAATCAGTAGGAAAACAACCACTTGCAAAGAATGTTGACTGCGTTGTGACTTCAAGGGTTGCTTTCGAGGTCATCATGCGGACATAAATAGAGAGGAATTTGCAAGCTGGTTCTATTTGTAAGGCTTGTTTTTAGCTGAAATAAATTAACTTTATTTAGGAGAGAAAAAAGAGGGAGTTGTAGAAGTGAGCCATCGCAAATATGCAAAAATGTTTTTTATTTTTGAACTATAAAATCTAGGCAATTGTTGAACTATGTAACAACTCACTGCAAAGTAGTCTCCTGCAATGATTTCTGAAAAATAGAATGAGTACATAAATTAATTATGCTACGTAAAATATAAGGTACTAAAAGTGCTACTGTGGGCATCTATTTACAAATAAGGAAAATCACAGCAATATCAGATCTGGTATCACAGATGGTCATTGTCTGGCTAGACTAAACATGTGGAGGAGCGCCTGAGAGACACGCCTGTTCAAACAATGGCTCCATTCATGTTGGTAGCAGGAACAGAATAGAAATAAATAAAAAAGACAAATGAGAATTGTGGCCTCTATACATTACAATATTACCAGCACGAATGGAATGAATCTATAGAGTGGAGCTGTAAAAAAAAAAAAAAAGATTTAGGAAGCAGTCTTCCGGGACAGTATGGAAAATCGTACCTGGGCAGAAGAATAATGGAGCAGCCACACATAACCTGGCCTCTCAGCCCAGTAACATTCAAAACTAGCCTCTTGCCACCAATCCCAATCCCCGTCAGTGTCCTGCCCTCCCTTCTCCTCCTCCTCCTCTCCCCCTCCTCTCTCTCCCCCTCCTCTGCCTCCCCCTCCTCTGCCTCCCCCTCCTCTCCCTCCCCCTCCTCTCCTCCAGTGCTGTACTGCAGGCTTTGTGAGAGCCCGGCCAGAGCAGTCTCAAATGGATTTATGATGTAGCAACAGTGAGTAACAGCTTTTGTTAATCATTGTTGCCAAGTTGTGGCAGTGAATTATCAGATTTAGAATCTGGCATTTATGATAGTAGAGGCTCTCTTAGAGACGCCCATAACATATGGAGACACAGATAAGTAACAGTGAATTACAGGGGTGTTTTTTCACAGAGGGGTTCTGAGTGACATGAAATGGACAACGAAAGTGAAGTTCCAGTTGTCTATAGAGTCACTTGGAAACCTGAGGTGAAACACATCTTCGTAATTCACTTTTACCCATCAATAATTATGTTATTTACCCCCCCCCCCCCCAATCATCGGCCGCTTTCAACTGCTACGCAGGGTCAGAGGAGTAATGGGGAGCCATGCATAACATGGCTTCTGCTCCCTGACCCAAATATGAAAAAATATACCTTACCTGTAGGTTGTCCTTTTTTCAGTGTTTAGTTTCAATAGATTTTAGTGTTGTTCACTCTGTGTTTTCCAAACCTTTTGAAATCAGTGCTTATCAGTGTTTATTCACTACCTCACACACAAGATAAGCAAAAAATGTTTTTTCCAGTGTTAACAATACATGCTGTTTTTGCAATGATTGTTATAAAGCTCATATTTCATCTAAAGGAGAGGTAATGCAGGTGATGTAGTGCCTTTTCATTGGCAATGTGTCCACTGGACTTATATTAGACTGTTTTAAGCATAGAAAGTCGGCGCATTACACTCTCCTTCAAAAACATGTCATTACCCTATCTCATATTTCATTACCTCGCACACCCACTATGTATGGACTCTGTTTGGTTTACATGGTTATTAACAGATTTAAAGAAAAAGAATGCTATATTCAAATGTTTAATAAAGATATTCCTAAACACGGTTGATGCTCATGTACCTGCTCCTTAGTTAATATTATGATGTAGGGGTGTGGTCAACCTTGTCAACAGCATAGAACCTTGTGAACCCTTTAAAATGACTAATTATACCAGATTTGCAGCCCTGCATTCAGTGGCTTCTGAAACGTGATGCATTAAGCATGCTCACCACCATTTTTCTGCACTACTTGCTTGACAAGATTATGGTGGTGCTGCTTTTGTGTGGACATTCATAGCTGCAAAGTAACCCTATGGAAAATGTCTCACTTTAAAAAGTCTGTCCCGGCCTTTTTTTGTGGGCATTTCTTATATAATTACAACAAAAAAAAACATATAAAACAGCAGTACAGTGCTTGTAGACCGAATGGTCCATAAAACAAAATTGGCAGCATACAAAATGTGCAATGAATAAGTAAACACAACATTTTTAGACTTGACATTATCCGATAGTCAACATACAAGGCTATGGATGGTGAAAGGCACCTTTGTTAAGAGCAACTTCGCTATCCCTCCAACATCGTCCAGGTAATTCCACATTGTAGTACATGTATCAGGGATCAGCAGTGCTGGCATTTTAACAGACATCATATTGTATTCTGGGACTTAAAATGTTACAGTTAACATTGTAACTATGGTCTATAAAACCCAGCACTAAAGTGAAGTTAGATAAAAAGCCAGGATTAGCTGAAGGTGTCATAATGGGACACCTTGTAGCTATGAATTTTGTTTGTATGTGGAAAGTCGTGTATCCTGTTTTCACCACTTTCCCAGGCACATAGTAACAGCACTCTTTTCACAAGTACCTGTCATGACAGCACTCCTTTCACAGGTACCTTTCACTAAACCTTGTATTGAATGTTTAAACCCTGGGGCGTTTGTCAGGTGAACCGCTATCAATACTGGCATGTTAAAAAGGGGTCTGATGTATCAAAGTGTTTTACTGATTCTGTGGTTGTAGATAAATATGAAAGTACATATTGGCTACAATTCTTAGGAGTTAGCCATCTCACCAATCAGATAAAACACTGCCAAAAGTTCAAATATGATTATAGTATTCCCAAATTGTCAAGAGTGTATTGAATAATTAGATCAAATCTAAACATGCTTATGGCCCCTGAACTTTTAATCGAAGCACACAAAACTAGAAGAAACAAAAGTAAGAAATACATTGCTAGTGACATCACTAAACAACAAGCAGAATAATCTTAGACCAGTCATTCTTAATGCTGCATTGCATCAATCAATCAAACCCATTTGTACAGCGCGCGGCTACCTCAACTGAGGTGTCCCGGCGCTCGAAGCAAGATTGAAGAATAGACAGGCCAGCACAATCTAAGCTTGACTGAAGAGCCGTGTTTTTAATTCTTTCCCGAATCCATGTTCTGTCTCTGCCAGGCATATGTGGGTGGGAAGGAAAATCAAGAGCTTAGCCGTCTGTACCGGAAATTACCTGCCACTTCCTTGTGCTTTGGCAAACCTTGGAATGGGAAGGAGTTGCAGGTGGGTAAATCTCAAAACTCGCTCCTGCTGGTACATGCTGAACCTATTCCTGAGTTAGGCCCTATGCTCCTTAATGCTCTGAAGGAAAAAGTCAGGGCTTTAAACTCAAACCTCTTGGCAACCGGAAGCCAATGAAGTTGCCTAGCCGCTGCATTCTGTATTATTTGTAATCTACTTATCAGAAAAGCTGGAAGCCCCAGATATAAGCTATTGGCATTATCCAAATGTGAGGTCACAAACGCATGGACAATGATCTTTGGGGTCTCCTCTGGGAGAAAACACAATAGCTTTCTGACAGATCTCAACTTAAAGCAAAACAGGATGAAGAAATATGCCTAAGGCTAAATGAAGTGGAAACTAACTGATTAACAAGCACTGGCGTTGCCAATAGGTTTCGCATTTGGAAAGTTGGAGCTATTGGTTTTGTAAATGACATTTTATATTTATATATTGTTATTGACAATGCCAATACCGATATACAAATATAAAATGTCATTTACAAAACCAATTGCTCCAACTTTCCAAATGCGAAACCTATTGGCAACGCCAGTGCTTGTTTTTTTAAATATGAAACACTCCAGTTACTGCATGCTCAAACTGAGCCTTTTTGGATAAACATCTTTAGGAAAATCAGAGAAAATGCGACGCGTAAATAAAACACAAGCAAAGATAAAATGATGAAATACATACTTCTTTAAAATGAAAGCATTAAGCAAGAGGAAACGATGTATGAAAATATATAGCTCTAATCTTGAGACATAAAAACACTTTTGGTACAGAACAGACGTGGCGCTGGGGAAAAATATAATACATTGTTTTCAGTGTAACACTACCTACCTCGCTTTGCACAGAGAAACTTGATGTGCCACCCATACACAAAAGAGTGTACCCAGCTCTCACAACGAGACACACATGAGACATCTCTGATAAACCCGTTGCTCTGCAGAGAATGCATTATCGCGACAATCTGTCACAAGGGAAGGAGGTACCGACCCAGCGTGAAGCCAGCAAAGTGGAATCTGATCAAACAGAAACTGGCTCTCGGCATTGCGTGGGCGGGGGTCGCATTCCGTTGAGGTGTGAAGCAGGCAGGCGGCTCGGGAAGCAAATGGAAAGGGCAGCTACACTACAGTACTAGTCTAGGGAAATGCAAAGCAGAAGAATACATGCAGTCACAGGAACTGCTTTAATAAAAATTTAAAATAGCACGTTATTAATTTAGCGTTTAAAGTAAATACTGAGCAGATGTGGCGTAATAGACGAACCTGCCAGTTTTTGAACTGGGGAACCAGGTTCGAGTACCGGTTACGGCTCAACATCCTGTGATCCTGGGCAAATCACTTTATTTCCCCGTGCTTTAAAAACGCCATGACTTTGTGTAATGTAACTGGTGCTCGGCTAAAGAGCATTGATGCTCTCGGGCTAATATACCACTTCTCTGCTATTTCTCAGTGTTGTAAATAAAAAGGGTTGTTACTGCCCAGTGCAAACTTCGGGAAAGTGAGTCGTGATTCAAACATCTGACTGCAGTTCACCACATACCTCCGTAGCGAGCGTTTAACTCCCCGAGTCGTCCCGCAGCAAATTGCAAATATAAACAACACCCCCCCAGCAGAATGTGACAGCTGACCTTGAATGATGGTGCCAGGAGTAGCGCTGTGCTTATGGACGTAGAATTAGAGTTCAAAGACTGTTGCACTGCTAGAGAGTGAAACTGAGTGAGAAATGATGGTGAGAAAGGAGGACGGAAGGATATCAACAGAGATGGAGAGACCGAGTGTTGGAACAGTGAGAGTGAACCGTGAGAGAAGGGGAAAGCATGGTCGGCCAGCTGAGAGAGAGGAAGAACAGATGGTGAAAGTTGAGAGAAAAGACTAAGATAAGAGGCGGCAGGACTTAATGGTTGAAGAAAGTAAACACCCGGAAAGCAACAACGAGCAAGGGTGAGGAATAGAGGAAGCCGGATGGGGGCGGGAGAGCCTGGTGGGGGGGCGGGAATGCGTGCGAGGGGAGAAGTGTGGCAGGCAGATGCGCGGAGGGAAGCCGGATGGGGGCGGGAGAGCCTGGTGGGGTCAGGCGGATTAGAGAGATGCTCGTGCTTGTGTGGTCACGTGACCCGCTTTTGTGTTCACGTGACCTCACATGCACTGTGAAGAAACCACAGTGAAACCGCAGTGGTTTCACTAGTCGATCAAGCCCTTGAATTTTCGCCTATTCCATTCGCAAGCGAATGGTAATAGGCGAAACCTAAAAAGGAGCACCTCAGTCTTGTCTGCGTTTAGTTTCAGAAAGTTGCTGCTCATCCACTTTGAAATATCTTTTAAGCACTCTTTGAAATTAAGAATGGCTGCTTCTGAGTTTTTTCAGAATGAAAACACAAGCATTCGAGACAACCTTAACTCCCCAGGATTCGATAAGAGTGGCCACAGGGGCTAGATATAGATTGAAAAGCAGCGGGTTAACACCAGAGCCCTGTGCCATCCCACAAACCAACGGTTCGGGTGAAGATGAAAATGGGCGCCAGAAGACATGTTGGTATCGATCTTCTAATAAAGAGCCCAACCAAGATAACACTGTGCCCTGAAAGCCATAATGGCTTAACCTCTCCAACAGGGTAAAATGAGCTACAGGGTTGAATGCTGCTGAGAGATCTAGCAGCACTACCTTAGCAGAAGCATCACCGTCCAGGGCCTATCTGAACGTTTCAGACACTTCCAGTAGAGCCGTCTCCGTACCACAACCTGCATGGAAGCCGGATAGCGTGTCATGCAGCAAACCAGTGGCTTCTAAAAAGGAGGATAGTTGGCACTTTTCTTACATTTTCGCAGGTGCCGATAGCAATGACATAGGTCTAAAATTGCTGAGCACCTCTGGGTCCGCATTCGGTTTTTTGAGCAACAGTAAGGAATATGCCAGATTTCAGAGAGGCATTCCAAATTTGATTCAAAAATTGATTTACAGTAGAAGTAACCATCCGAGAGATATTGAGGCGGGCAGGGATCCTCTGGGAAGCTGGACTTACAATTTAATTATTCATTAGCTCCTCCAGTGAATCCTTTTCGGTAATTGGAAAAACGTCCAAAAAAACACAACCTGAGGGTTGTTGGATGATGGGTCAGATCCTTCTAAGCCAACTTCTTGCTGGAACGAAGAGTAAAACCTTTGAATATTTTCTGCAAAGAAATCAGAGAGGCTAGGTCAGAGGAAGGGTGAAAGGCACTTGTTGCCACTTTTGGTGTGGTGAAAGATTTTACAATATTGAACATTTCTTTAAAGGAGTTCCCCGCATTCTTAATACGCCTCAAGAAGTGTTCTCTCATCGTATGTCGTATATCCTTGCAAACTTTTTTAAGGGCCTCCTTATTGCCGATATTTGCTGTGGAGTTGTAAGACCTTCCCCAGCTGCGCTCTGGCCTCTTGCAGAGGCTTTTCTCATCTCTAAGATCAGCAGAGAACCAAGGGGCAGATGGCTTAGCTCTCTTGGCTGTGGCTGTTTTTAAAGGGCTCAGCTTATCCAGAGCATTAGCAATCCATAGATTGAAGGGGATCGAATCGCAGTCTGGATTACCCGTAAGGGATGACAAGGTCGCTTTTCCGATATTTTGTGACTCGTTGACTGGTAACCCTCGTCACAAAAGCTGGACGGAACAAGAAAATTATCCGTCCATAGCAGATGTACAGGGGCCTCAGTTCGTAGACCGTTGATGTTTGAAAAGATTAAGTCCAAAATATGGCCTGCTCTAAGGGTGGAGGAGGTAACTAACTGGGTTACGTTGAGGCCAGCTACAGTCTGAGTTAGCTGAGTTCGAGACATCAACATGCATGTTAAAATTTCCCAGAACCGTGAAGTTCGCCTATTGTCATGTCTATTGGGCAATGGCATCACATAGCTCTGGAAGACCGCTATTAGAGCAGTCCGGTAGCTTATAAACCAGAATACCGGCAAAGGAAAAGGAGGACGTAAGTTTGATACAAAAGATAAGGCCCTCAAAGTTGCCGATTTGACCAAGACTAGATGTAGAAGCCTCCCACGTGTCCCTCAGGACAATGACAACGCCCCTTTCCTCCCTGTCTCACCCCCCGCACCCCATCACGGGTGGCGCACAAAATCCGATATCCTGGGGGAATAGCCTGGGCCCGATCAGAGTTGGAGCCATCCTTCAACCAGGTTTCTGTGAGAAACAGAAATCCCAAGTGTTGTTAGATAATGAGAGCTGTATATCAGCCGAGTGTTTTGGAAGTAACCTACAGTTAATGAAACAAGCTCTGACCATCGGTCTTAAGTTGGGAGTCTGAATGGATGGAAAACCTCCATCCTCAACCAAGCTTGACGCCCCTAGACTAAAACCGCAGGCCTTGCACCAGTAATCTGAGCTCCTCGACACAGGGTTAGTAGGCACATTATTATAGCAAGGACTGCAGTTCAAGGCCAATAGTTCTTCTCCGGACCACTTATCAGCCTGTTCTTTAGGAAATTGGGCTGGGTGGCTGGCTTTGGATGCAATACGGACACAGGCAGGCACAGATGCGCTTGCCTTTCATCCGTTGCCCATCGTGGCATCAACCTCCTTAAATAAAGACTTGGGAGCTGGTCTCAACAGCTACACCGCTGACCCAAGCAAGATGGCACCCAAAAATGGCCCAGTCGAGCAAAGTAAAAATGGTGTTCCGATCAGTGCCTACACAGGTTTAAAAATGTCCCCCAAAGTGCACTGTGCAACACGCAGATAGTGCAATTGCATAATAAAGTTACATTGTGTTGCCTGCATCAGTAGGAACAAAAAATGGCTCATCCTTTCTCTTTCTTTCCTTTCATTGACATTTTATTCTGTGGTTGTGCAGGTGTTTATCGGTGTTTATATATTTACATTGATGAGGGCTGTTTTCCTTACGGAGGGGTTTATAAGTTGTATGGGCTTAAACCTAAAGCAGGATAGCCTACTTGCCTACCATCCTTAAGAACCCCACCACCTTTTTTGTCTTCCTTCCCCATCCTGCAGCTGTGCTTACTGCTTTCAGTCAAAGCAGACAAGCAGCGCTGCGTTGACAGATACTCAGACAGCCATGTTAGCCTGGAAAGCCTTTATTACGTAGTGAAAATGGGTAATTAGTCTTGTTATCAACTGTTTCTGCGTCATACCAGATTTCGGTGCAAACAATAAGAGGCTTACTAGGGAAGTCATGCTTAACATATAGAATTATAAATGGTTAACAGTGAATAAGGGGGATGGTTTTCACAAAAGGGGTTCTGAGTGATATCAGATAGACAACAAGAGCGAAGCTCAATGTGTCTATGATGTTACTCAGAACTCCAAGATAAAAAACATCTATGTAATTCATTTTTTACCTGTCTATAACCCCTGAAATAATCTGTCCCTTCTGTCCACTGCTACACATTGTCAGGGACATAATGGAGGAACCATACGTGACATGGCCTCTCCTCCTTGTCCCAAATGTTAAAAACATAAATAAAGCACCTCCTGCCACCAACCCCACCACGATGTGCCATCCATTTACTTCCCTCTCATCCAGAACTTGTGCTACCAGCTCTCCTATGCTGCTCTGACAGTCTCTCAGATAGCCCAGCCAGAGCAGCCGAAATGTAGATTCTCCTAGTTTGTGATCAGAAAATCTGGATTTCCCTAAAGACACTGAGGCTAGCATTATGCATTAATATTTTATTGCTACTCCGTGCAGCACTTTAAAGCAACTTTTAACCACAATTAAAATTCTAGAATTAGAACCAATAATAGTCGATATAAACCCAAGCCCAGCAGCCATCTTCCTCCTTACAGCTGCTCCAAGGCTAAATTATTATCATCCTATAAAATTTGAACTGAACTCAAAAATCCTAAAACATCCAGACCTTCCACTCTTGTCTCATATACCAAAGTTTTCCAACTTCATTGAGTCTCTGTAAAAAAATATAACATTGAAATAAATGTAAACTGAAATCTGACCGCTTTCTTTATCAAAGAAAAGGTATGTACCTTATATTATAAATTAAGTTAAATATCATAAACCACTACTCTTACTTGGAAAGGTAGGGTGGGATAATGCTAGCCTCTGTATCTTTCATGGAATCTTCATTCTCTTATTACAAACTAAGATAACCTACATTTCATGTCAAGACCGGAGGCTAGAATTATCCATTTTCAAAGCTGTGAAAACGCAACAGACGATACATGTTCCATAGGTTTCAAATAGAACCTAGCAAGCACATCAGCATTAGACTAATCTGCAGCTATCAAAATCTCTTCCAGAGGACCTCCTGAAGGAAAAACCTTACTTGCCATCGTTTACCTCGTTGAATGTGAACAAAAGTTCTGCAAATCGGTTTCCGCTTCAAGCATACAAATTCTAACCCAATGCGCTATGTTTGCTGAGCTTATAGGATTATAAAGCGTTACATAAGATGTCACAACAACCCTTCTGTATTCATTCATACTGGATTTATAATCCTTCAGACACTGCACTACACATAATTTTGCATGCTCATCAAATTGTGGATCAAAAACTGAGGAAGACATAGTCTTAGTTACTTTTGTAATTTCAAACATAACCCCATCAGGCTTATAAAACGATTACTCACCTCCAAAGCTCTTACATCAGTAACCCTACTAAAGGAAATTAAGCATAACAGGGTTGCTATCTTACTTTGTTGTGAAGTGAAATATGTATTAGAAGGCTAACTCTACAATTATTTAAAGCTCAAATGTACATCCCACAAACTACTATACCTTGGTCGAGGTGGTCTCTGTAATTTAACACCCTTCATAACTCTACAAATGCAAGTATCTCTTCTTACAGAAAAAACTCCTACAGGAGCATATCCAGCTGCCACCGCCGACAATTGATTCAATCAATCAATCATGCCATTTGTATAGTGCACTACTCACCCAGGAGGGTCTCAAGGCGCTTGGGGGGAGGGGTATGCTACTGCTCGAACAGCCAGGTCTTGAGTTGTTTCCTGAAGGCGAGATGGTCCTGGGTCAGCCGAAGGTGGATGGGGAGGGAGTTCCAAGTCTTGGCAGCCAGGTAAGAGAAGGATCTTCCTCCGGCGTTGGCTCTTCGGATGCGTGGTACGGCTGCGAGGGTGAGGCTGGTGGACCGTAGCTGGCGGGTGGGCGTGTAGATTGTCCTATAACCCAAATCCTTTTCAAATAATGAAGCTAACAAATTTGAGAGTTATCTGGAAAATGCTTCCACGGGATCCAAGTCCCTTTCCATGCAACAATAACCCATTATTTTCTATGCTCCAACATAGCGTCTTCTTGTCCCAGGTGCCTAAGATTCTTTGAGCAATTTCTGAGCCTGTTCTGAAAGACCTGTAAAGTGCTTTCCTCTCCTGACATGTTCCAAGCAAGAAGGTTCAATGCCCTTTCCATGACCAAAGGATGAACCTCTCCTTCTGGACAAAACAAAATTTCATCTGAAACCGAAAACAAATATAGCTACTCCTAACTAACTCCAAGTTCGAGCTGCCCAGAATGTAGTGATCAGAACTACCTGACTTTTCTGCCTCCTCACCATCAACAACACTTTCTGTACAATCGCAAAAGTGGGAACAACTTACCCCTTAAGCCTCCCAACCCTGTTGAAAAGCTTCCACTGCTTCTGCTAGGGGATCTGATCTTCAACTGAAATACAAAGGTAACTGGAATGTCAACTTCGACGCAAACAGCATATAAGGGACTCCAAATCTCCCAAATTTGTTGGAATAGGAGAACATTCAGCTTCCAATTGCTGTAGTCCATGAGATATCTTCAATTCCAATCTGCCACTGTGTTGAACAGACTTGGCAAATACTCTGCCTGTAAACCTTTCCTGTGTTCCAGATACAAACTCAAAATTTCTTTTGCTATCTGAGTTATGTGCTTGGATTTTCTGCCACCTAATGGATTTATGTATCGGACTGCTGAAACATTGTCCATTTTCAAAAAAGTACAGCAGTTCTTTAATGTTCATCCAAAACTTTTCAATGCAAAAAAACCTTCCCTTCATCTCCAACCTATTAATAAGATCCCAACTCTCTTCCCATGACTATTTGCACCTGTCTCCTATAGAATCATTCCTGCTCCCCAATCAAAAAGATTTGTTGTCTCCAATATATAATCTAGATATATTCCCAATATCACTCGGTCATTCCAAGCGTCCAAATTGTCTAGCCACCAATTCAGTTCATCCTGCACTTCTGGAGTAACCTTTCCAACATATCTAACACCAAATGAAGTTGTGTCTTCAATTCTTCTTGATCCTGTGACGTGGTCAAAAAATTGCGACGTGAGGGAGGCACATTACAAAATATTATTCAACTGGTACTTAGTACCTGCCAAACTTCGGAAGATCTTTCCACTCACCTCGGATCTATGTTGGAGAGGATGCGGTATCATCGGAGACTTTTGCCATATTTGGTGGGACTGCCCGACAAATAAGCCATTCTGGGAAGAAATTCTGGCCCAAATGAAAGACATGCTAGGATATCCTATACCTATACCGAGCACCATAGACGCGATTCTCCTGGGCCTCAGGGATACCACACTAGAACACCAAACCAAGGCGGACAAAGCAATTATGTGGGCCTGTTTGGGAGCAGCTAAGAAGGCGATAGCGGCAAATTGGAAGAAAAAAGAAGCACCGATACTGGCACAATGGCACTCACGATTATGGAAAATATTCACGATGGAGCGCATGTCAGAAATTTTTAGAGATGAGTATAAGAATTTTGAATATAGGTGGGGTCCACATGTGTTGTATCTTACACAGGGGCTCCTGCTGGCAGTGTGTCCACCCACATTGCGAGGGCTACACCGGTTTCAATTTTAAATCCAGCGATAGGGCTAACATAGATGACATTTAACGAATGAAAGAACGTCACCAATCTGAAACTACAGGAAACACTGCCCCCCACCAGTCAGAGTCAGAGTTGAGTAGTAGCCAGGGAAGGATGGGTATTGCTTCTGCACCACAGGGGAAGGGGAAAGCGGGAAGGGGTTGTTGGACCCGGCCTCATGGCGTGGTCCTACCCCTCCCGCATGGCGGGCCCAGGACGACATCAGCCCTCCTCCGGACCTCGGGCGGCCCATTCTGCCCGACCCTGCACGCCCCAACACCACCGATCCGGCTACCATCCCGGACCCCCATCATCGGCCTGGCCCCAGCGTAGGCCCCTCACGACCTAAGCACGAGGCCGGGCCCGACTCCATCTTGGGCCCACCACGTCACGACCGCGTGGCCTCGGCCCCAGCCTCGGCCCCAGCGAAGCCCAGACATCGAGGCACCAAGATCCACCCAGGTGGTCGAGTGGCCACTCGACAGATCCCGGAGGGAGAGGAGTTTCGATGGCCCTCCAGCCGTCCCCGGACGCCTGGTATCGATCGCCCTCCGGCCTCCCTGGGCGCTGGCTCCACCCCCCTGCTGGGTGTCTGGACACCATCATCTCGGCCCCTCTGGCCCCCAGGCGCGAGGGTCCGGACATCAAAGGACCTCCGTCCTATATCTGGGCCCGCCCCGGAGTAGGACGCCAGTTGTATCCTGGACTGGAAGCCCTGCTGACGCTGTCACGGCCGACACCAGACAAACTCATCCGTAACCCGACGACCTTCTGAGAGCCTGCTGGCGCTGCCGCGGCCTACCTTGCTGAAACATCTGAGGGCCTGCTGGCGCTGCCGCGGCCTACCTTGCTGAAACATCTGAGAGCCTGCTGGCGCTGCCGCGGCCTACCTTGCTGAAACATCCGAGAGCCTGCTGGCGCTGCCGCGGCCTACCTTGCTGAACCTGCCGAGAGCCTGCTGGCGCTGCCGCGGCCTACCTTGCTGAACCATCTGTTAGCCTGCTGGCGCTGCCGCGGCTCGACCTCTCGGAACCCCCCGGCTCGAGGATTGAGAGCTGTGCGTAGGGTATCCCGTCCTCCGCCCAGAGTAAGACTGTCCCGCTACCTTACCCCTCTTTACGAGACTTTACAGATCCCTCGATCTGCTTGTACATACTACCAAAAACCCGCAACCTTTTACTAGCTATAAAAGCTTAAGAACTTGACCTCTTGTGTGGTGTCCATCTGTAGTGCTGTGATTACTCTGCTGTACGATCCTAGGAGAGGACCCTCATTCAGGAGGCCTCTCAGTAAACGCTCGGCTACTTCTCGACGGAGAGGTGGGCCCAGGGGTGGTCAGTCAGACATCTTCTGCCTCCCCCGGGGTCGCCTTTTCTAACATTGGTGGCAAGCGCTGGGATCCGAGCCCACGCAGATCGTACAGAGAGTGATTCACTCGCTACCCAGAAAAACCCACTGCGACCATGAGCACAGAATTCCAGAAGGAGAAAATGGAAGACTACAGTCACAAGGAGCTGAAGCAATTCTGCAAAGATCTAGGCATCGCTACCACTGGCTTAAGCACCAAAGAAGACTTTAAATCGGCCCTGCAGGCCTGGGTGGACGCCGGCGAGGCGCCACCCCCGAGTGAAGATAACCTGGGCCCGAACGGAGGCCCGGAGGCCGAGACGAACCCAGCGGGAGGGAGACCCGCAAACCCAGACACGGGCCTCTCCCACGAAGACGCCCGAGAACGAGAGAGGAACCGGCTCCACGAGTTGGAGCTTGCTCGACTCAAACAAGAAGGAGAGATCCAACTGGCAGAAAGGAAGCTAGCCCTCGAGCAGCTACGGCTAGAAGGAGACCTGGAAGAAAAGCGAAGACAAGGAGACCTCGAGGAGAAGAAACTCATGCTCGAGCACGAGCGCGTCCTCAAAGAACTAGAATTTAAAGCCAAGGCAGGCGAGACTACCACCTCCGGGAGTAAGACCTCACCTCCCCTGGTGGACACGAAGGTGCACATACCCAAGGATGTCATCAAAGAGTACTATAAGAACGACGACATCCAGCAGTGGTTCAAAGCTTACGAGGTCGCCATGGCCGCCCATCGAGTACCCCTCAGGGACTGGGGTGCCGGCCTGTGGGGGAAGTTTATCAACGAAGGGAGAGACGCCCTGCTGGAGCTCCCTGATGCCGAGAGGACCTCGTACGAACACATGAAGACCGCCCTCCTCACTCGCTACGGACTCACCCCCGAGATGTACCGGCAGCGATTCCGAGACTGCAAAAAAATCCCCGGTACCACGTGGGTAGAATACGTGAACTATTACAGTAGAGCCTTCGAGGGGTGGACTCGGGGCTGCCAGGTCACCACCTACCAGCAGTTGGTTGACCTCATTCTATGGGAACACCTGTCCAATAACTGTTTCGTCGAACTCCGGCAGCACCTCCTCGACAGCAAATTGACTGAGCCACGAAAACTCGCTGTCGAGGCAGACCGATGGGCCAGCACCCGAGTTCCCCGGAACATGATGGGAGATTACGGCCGGGGGTTCCCGGGGAACCACCGACCACGAGGTGGCGGAGTAGGCCAGAGCCGGGGTCGAGACACCCCCCAGGGGTCATCCCCTACCTCCACGTCGCCATCCCTGGCCCGGAGAGGGGGCCCCCCAGCCAGGCCAGGGCCCCGCCCGAACGTTACGTGCCACAGATGCCAGCGACAGGGGCATTATGCGAATGACCCCCTCTGCCCGATGAACCAGCGACCCGGCACCACCGGGCCCCCAGCCCGCCAGATCACGGCAGCTGCCCTAGGTGAAGAAAGAAGGGAGGAAGAGGACGACGACCCCGAGCAGGCCGAGTGGGAGCCCGCCGCCATGACCTTAGCCTGCCTGGGTACTCACGACATGATCCCCCGAGGGCCGATCCCCGGCAACACCCAGAAGTACCGCCAGTGGGTCACCATCAACGGTCACCGGACCGAAGCCCTCCGTGACACTGGGGCCAGCGTGACAGCGGTCCGCTGCCATCTGGTGACCCCGGAACAGATCCTTCCTAACGTCCTGTGCCCAGTCCGATCCGCAGATAACTCCGAAACTATGTGTCAGATGTCCCGCATCCCCTTCGAGTGGGGGGGAGTGTCGGGCGTGCTGAAAGTGACTGTCCACGACGATGCCCCCGTGGACTGCCTCCTTGGGAACGACCTGGAAAGTTCCCCATGGGCTGGCGTCGAACGAAGAGAGCACCTGGGGATGCTAGGCCTTCCCGAGTGGGTCTGTGCGACCACCTGCTCCATGTCCGCCCGAGCCTCCGCCCCAGCGGGGGAAGCTCCAACAGAGGAGCCAGAATGGCCCGCACCTCCGCCGCCCGTCGTCCCCGAGGACGCCGACACCGGGCCCGGCCCCCAAGGGCCCGACCAAGAAGATCTCACCGAGATGGACCGCCTCCCGGAACTCGCTCAATGGCGCCAAGAAGGTGGCCCCACCCGCGAACAGTTCCGGCAGGAACAGAAAACCTGCCCCTCCCTCGAGGGGATGCGACAGCAAGCCGCTACGCAAGCCGCTGGAGACCCCGCGGGGTCCCACTGGGTCTACTGGGACAACGACCTCCTTTACAGTGAGCAGAAGATTGCCGAGCTAGGGGCCGGCCGGGTGCTGGTTGTACCCCTCCGGTTCAGAGACTTCCTCCTGAACTTAGCACATGATGTGCCCCTCGCCGGGCACCTGGGCCAGGACAAAACTTACAGCCGCCTGGTGACCCATTTCTACTGGCCAAAAATGTGCACTGATGTACAGAACCACTGCAGGACCTGCCCGACCTGTCAAGCCAGCGGGAAGAGCGGGGGGAAAGTCAAAGCCCCGCTCCAGCCGTTCCCTGTGGTAACCACCCCCTTCGAGCGAGTGGGAATAGACATCGTAGGACCCCTGGATCCTCGCACCTCGCAGGGGCACCGTTTCATCCTCGTCCTGGTGGACCATGCCACCCGCTATCCTGAGGCCATCCCTCTCCGAACAATCACGGCCCCCGTGGTGGGCCGAGCCCTCATGAGCATCTTCTCCCGAGTCGGCTTCCCCCGAGAAGTCGTGAGTGATCGGGGGTCCAACTTCATCTCGAAGCATATGCGGTCCCTATGGCAACAGTGCGGGGTCGCATATAAGTTCACCACCCCGTATCATCCCCAGGGAAATGGACTAGTGGAACGCTTTAACAGAACACTGAAGGGAATGATCAAGGGCCTAGAAGAGCCCCTCCGGCGCAAATGGGATGTCCTGCTGCCCTGCCTCCTGTTCGCCTACCGAGAGGTACCCCAGAAATCCCTGGGGTTCAGCCCGTTCGAACTCTTGTACGGACACCCGGTTCGAGGCCCCCTTAGCCTGGTCAAGGAAGGCTGGGAGACAGCAGTTCGAGATGCCCCACCGGATGTCTACCGGTACCTCCTGACACTCCGCAATCAGACTCGGAAGTTCAGGGAACTTGCAGAGGCCAACCTGGAGGCCAGTCAGGAGGAGATGAAACGCTGGTATGACCAGAACGCCTCATCCATCGAGTTCGAGCCAGGCCAGCAAGTCTGGGTCATGTCCCCGGTTGAACCATGTGCCCTCCAGGACAAATGGACGGGGCCCTTCAAGGTGGTGGAGCGCAAGAGCCCCGTCACCTACCTGGTAGACATGGAGTCCCCCAGGAACCCCCTCCGGGTTCTACACGCTAACCGGCTCAAGCCGCACTTTGCACGCACCGAACTGAGCCTGCTGCTGGCGACCGATGACGGAGCTGAAGACGACTCCAAGCCACTACCAGATCTCCTCAGCACCACCGAGAAAGACGGCTCCTTCGAAGGGGTCCGGCTCTCCTCTACCCTTACCCCAGAGCAGCAACAAGACTGTCGGAAGCTGCTGGGGCAGTTTGCGGATCTGTTTTCCCTCACGCCGGGGGTCACCCGGTGGTGTGTCCACGATGTGGACACCGGAGACAGCCCCCCTGTGAAACAACGAGCTTTTCGAGTGCCCGACCGGGTTCGGGCCTGCATCCAATCCGAGGTGGCCAAGATGTTGGCCCTGGGGGTAGTCGAACCCTCCAACAGTCCCTGGGCCAGTCCCGTTGTCCTGGTCCCGAAAGCTGCTTCCCCCGGAGCAGCGCCCGAGCTCCGGTTCTGTGTTGACTACCGGGGACTGAATGCCGTCACCAGGACCGACGCACATCCCATCCCCAGGGCGGATGAACTGATCGATCGCCTCGGGGCCGCCAGATACCTCAGCACCTTCGATCTCACGGCGGGTTATTGGCAGATCGGCCTTACCACTGGTGCACCAGAACGATCGGCCTTCTCGACGCCAGATGGCCACTATCACTTCAAAGTGATGCCCTTCGGCATGAAAAATGCGCCGGCCACCTTCCAGAGGCTAGTAAATCAGGTGCTGGCCGGACTAGAAGAATACAGCGCCGCCTATCTCGATGACATTGCGGTGTACAGCCTTCACTGGGATGAGCACCTGTCCCACCTCTGGGAAGTCCTGACGGCCCTCCGGCGGGCTGGACTAACCATCAAGGCCAGCAAATGCCAGATAGGCCAAGGGTCCGTGACCTATCTAGGACACCAAGTAGGGAGCGGTCAAGTAGCTCCCCTCCAACCAAAGGTAGACGCCATCCGGGCCTGGGAGCCCCCGGTCACCCAGACCGCCGTCCGAGCCTTCCTGGGGCTCACCGGATACTATCGGCGATTTATAAAAGACTACGGGAGCATTGTGGGGCCCCTCACAGAACTGACCTCAAAGAAACTACCCCAGAAGGTGCAATGGACCCCCGCGTGCCAGACAGCCTTTGAGACTTTAAAGACTGCCATGTGCACCGCCCCTGTGCTCCAGGCCCCCGACTACAGCAGAGAGTTTGTAGTCCAAACCGACGCCTCGGAGCACGGCATCGGGCGGTCCTGTCCCAAGTTAACCCCGAAGCAATCGACCGGCCTGTGGCCTTCATCAGCCGACGCCTCATGGCAAGAGAACAGCGGTGGAGCACCATCGAGAGGGAAGCCTTTGCCGTGGTGTGGGCACTCAAGAAGCTCCGGCCCTACCTCTTCGGCACCCACTTCCGAGTCCAGACCGACCACCAGCCCCTGCGTTGGTTGATGCAGATGCGGGGAGAAAACCCGAAACTGCTGCGCTGGTCCATCTCTCTACAGGGGATGGATTTCACTGTGGAGCATCGCCCCGGCAACGACCACGCCAATGCCGACGGCCTGTCCAGATTCTTCCGCCTCGGCGAGGAGAATCCCCAAGAAAATGGGTGACTCTCCCCTGCCTTCAGCTGGGGGGGACGCGTGTTGGACCCGGCCTCATGGCGTGGTCCTACCCCTCCCGCATGGCGGGCCCAGGACGACATCAGCCCTCCTCCGGACCTCGGGCGGCCCATTCTGCCCGACCCTGCACGCCCCAACACCACCGATCCGGCTACCATCCCGGACCCCCATCATCGGCCTGGCCCCAGCGTAGGCCCCTCACGACCTAAGCACGAGGCCGGGCCTGACTCCATCTTGGGCCCACCACGTCACGACCGCGTGGCCTCGGCCCCAGCCTCGGCCCCAGCGAAGCCCAGACATCGAGGCACCAAGATCCACCCAGGTGGTCGAGTGGCCACTCGACAGATCCCGGAGGGAGAGGAGTTTCGATGGCCCTCCAGCCGTCCCCGGACACCTGGTATCGATCGCCCTCCGGCCTCCCTGGGCGCTGGCTCCACCCCCCTGCTGGGTGTCTGGACACCATCATCTCGGCCCCTCTGGCCCCCAGGCGCGAGGGTCCGGACATCAAAGGACATCCGTCCTATATCTGGGCCCGCCCCGGAGTAGGACGCCAGTTGTATCCTGGACTGGAAGCCCTGCTGACGCTGTCACGGCCGACACCAGACGAACTCATCCGTAACCCGACGACCTTCTGAGAGCCTGCTGGCGCTGCCGCGGCCTACCTTGCTGAAACATCTGAGAGCCTGCTGGCGCTGCCGCGGCCTACCTTGCTGAAACATCTGAGAGCCTGCTGGCGCTGCCGCGGCCTACCTTGCTGAAACATCCGAGAGCCTGCTGGCGCTGCCGCGGCCTACCTTGCTGAACCTGCCGAGAGCCTGCTGGCGCTGCCGCGGCCTACCTTGCTGAACCATCTGTTAGCCTGCTGGCGCTGCCGCGGCTCGACCTCTCGGAACCCCCCGGCTCGAGGATTGAGAGCTGTGCGTAGGGTATCCCGTCCTCCGCCCAGAGTAAGACTGTCCCGCTACCTTACCCCTCTTTACGAGACTTTACAGATCCCTCGATCTGCTTGTACATACTACCAAAAACCCGCAACCTTTTACTAGCTATAAAAGCTTAAGAACTTGACCTCTTGTGTGGTGTCCATCTGTAGTGCTGTGATTACTCTGCTGTACGATCCTAGGAGAGGACCCTCATTCAGGAGGCCTCTCAGTAAACGCTCGGCTACTTCTCGACGGAGAGGTGGGCCCAGGGGTGGTCAGTCAGACATCTTCTGCCTCCCCCGGGGTCGCCTTTTCTAACAGGGGTTGGGATTTGGGGCTTTTAGTTATTTGTACTTCTTGCAAACGTCATTGAATCAAGCCTCATAAATTGATGATTCCAGCATTGTGAGGTACTGTGCCAGAACTAGCAATGAGTAGCATTTGGAAGGCTGAAATGACTACTAGCCAAGATTGCTTTGAATGTTTTATATCAAATTGCCAATAAACAGAACTTTGACAAAATAAATTGTCCAGGCACTTATTCATTGGAAATCCCGTCTCTCTGAGAAATGCAGCAACTGTACTCCTTAACTTTGCAAAACACCAAGGAGCGGATGCCAGTTTGAAAGGTAGACATGTGCACTGATAAAGATTTCCTAACTATCTACATTCTAGATCCCGTGACTCCTTTCCACTATTGGAATGGTAAAATAAGCATCTTTTAAATCAAGTTTTAACAAGCAATTGTTGTTCTCCAAAATAGCTCATAGAAAATGGATGCACTCCATCTTAAAATGCCTGTAACCCAAAACCCAATGCAAGTTCCTTAAATTTGTTACAGGATGCCAACCTTTGCCTTTTTTCCTGACAAAAAAAAATTGTGCTCACAAATGTCAACTCTTTTCGTGACACTCCTTTCTTTAACATTTCTTGATCCTCCAATTCCACCAAATTGTGTTAGTCTACATGAAACACCATCACCAAAGGTTCTAAATTTTGAACTGGTTGTTCCCTGAACTCAATTGTTTAACTTTGGACAGCGTCCAGGACCCTTGATCGTTTGTTAAAACTTTCTAATTGTGTACATACATTTTAATCACCCCCGACCTTTCCTAAAAAAGAACCAAAAGGCGTTCTCGTACTTACGTTGTTTTCCTTGGGAGAAATCGGCTGTTCTTCTGAGCTGGTGACCTCTGCTAACTCTTCCTCTTTGAGGACAGAACCCGGTAGCCGACTGGAAACCTCTAAACAAACCATGTCCCTGTGATTGATAATGGGACCTGCTGTATGACTGGCAAGAGAAACGCCCCCTTGCTCTGTCAAAAATATGTCCTCCAAACACTCTTTTCAAAGAGCTCTGGGCTTTATGTAGACATGTGAAGGTAGCCACATATTTCCCAACACCTTTTACTGGGCCATCTCGGAAAATAAATCCTTAAGTATTCTCATTTGGCTTCTTCTTTGCGAAATCCCCTTATTTAGGGCTAATACACATGAGAATAGCCTTTTGGCCATCAAAGCTGTGTTCACGTTTACAAGGAAACAAACCACTCTTTGTGCCCAACCTCTGTATCCACTGATACTGACTTAGACTTGGCTTCCTCAGTCATGTCCATGACCCTTGATCCATGATCAAGCAGTCTATCCTGACACTCTTTAAGTGCCCTCTCTAAACCCTTTCTAAAATCTTGTCCTAATTTAAATAAAAAACGAATGAGATATGTGTCTAAATCTGGTGTTAACACAAGTGTTGTCATCAATAACTGGACGAGAGCATTACACTCATCACATCCCTTGCCTCCTTGTCTAAAGGTACTGTGATCCATAATTTTATAAATTCCGACACATGAGCTAGAGACACCATTCAGTTGGTGTCTTAACATATCTGGGCTAAACATTTCAGCCGCTTGTGGCTCTTGTACAATCCTTTCTCTTTCTGCATCTTCCCTACCATGTCATAATCTAGATCCCAAATGTCATCTCCTTAGCTATCAAACACAAATTCATAAAAACTAGCCACATCTTGTCTTTGAGGATCTTTGTCATCAGGTATAGCCTGAAGCTCATGTGTGCCGCAAGGGACACCTTCCATTGTGCCGTGTTGGACACCCTAGTCTTCCGTGGTGCCCAGACCACCCTTCTGCCATGATAAAACATCAGCATTTATGTCCCTTTCAATATTATTTCTTTTACTTTTTTTCTAACCAGACCTCTTCTTGTTACTTAATTCCTCCTCATCAGTTGACCCAAACTCTTCATCTTGATTCTAAGACTACTTTAACTGAGGCCCTCACTTCTTTTTGCACAATTTTCTTAAATGTGTCCTCCTGATTAAAAGAACCATAAGGCTCCCCTTCATCACTCATATTTAATATCTAAGTTCTAAACTTTCTCTGTTACATAACCTACTTTCAAATAATTCCTCACTTTTTTCTTCATCTCACCAAAAATCCTTAGTATTGCCTTTTCCAATCTTTGTATACCATTTGTCTCGTAAATTCTGTTGGAATGACAGGAATTTCAAATACGAGCCGATAATGCACTGCTAACTTAACAAGCATTAGAAATGCAATCGGGCTCGGATTTATTTGAGTTTGAGCTAATGGCATTGTAAATGCCAATGTCTTTTTGCCATGTGTTATGGAGTGTGTGCATGTGGTGTGTAGTGGAAGTATGTTGGTTGAATTGTAATTTTACCAATGGTGGCATGCTGTGCTTTATATGAATATGTTTAAAAGTAAAGTGTACCATACTGCAATTGCTTGGTGGAAAAGTGCACTGCCGGCTGGAGGTGTGTGTGCCTGGTGGAAGGGTGCACTGACGGCTGGTGGGTGTGTGCTTGGTAAAAGCGTGCACAGATGGATGATGGTTGTTGGTGTTTGTGCATGGTGAAAGCATTCATTGACGGCTGGGGGTGTGTTGTTGTGTGTGTTGTTTTCTGTGTGCTGGTGAGTGTGTGGTGGTGAGTCTGTGGGGGTGAGCCTGGGGAGTGAGTGTGGTGGTGAGTGTGTTGTGTTGAGTGGTGACAAGTGTGTGGTGTTGAGAGACTGAGGTGTGTGGTTTATGTGTGCGTTATGTGTAGGTGGTGTATGTGTGTGTGGTGTTTTCTGCACACTCACACACTGCCCCTACACATTCACACACTGCTCACCCGCACACTCCCAATGTCACCCTGCATAGTCACACACTGTTTACCCTGCACACTCATTCTGCACACTCACACAATGTGCACCCTGCACCCTTACACACTGTCTCTGCAGTCACTCTGCACTCACTGTCACTCTGAACTCACTGTCACTCTGCACTCACTGTCACTCTGCACTCACTGTCACTCTGCAGTCACTGTCACTCTGCTGTCACTGTCACTCTGCACTCACTGTCACTCTGCACTCACTGTCACTCTGCTGTCACTGTCACTCTGCACTCACTGTCACTCTGCTGTCACTCTGCACTCACTGTCACTCTGCACTCACTGTCACTCTGCTGTCACTCTGCACTCACTGTCACTCTGCAGTCACTGTCACTCTGCTGTCACTGTCACTCTGCACTCACTGTCACTCTGCAGTCACTGTCACTCTGCACTCACTGTCACTCTGCAGTCACTGTCACTCTGCAGTCACTGTCACTCTGCACTCACTGTCACTCTGCTGTCACTGTCACTCTGCACTCACTGTCACTCTGCTGTCACTCTGCACTCACTGTCACTCTGCACTCACTGTCACTCTGCTGTCACTCTGCACTCACTGTCACTCTGCTGTCACTCTGCACTCACTGTCACTCTGCACTCACTGTCACTCTGCACTCGCTGTCACTCTGCACTCGCTGTCACTCTGCACTCGCCGCCACTCTGCGCCGCCACTCTGCGCCGCCACTCTGCGCCACCACTCTGCGCCGCCACTCTGCACCGCCACTCTGCACCACCAATCTGCACCGCCACTCTGCACCGCCACTCTGCACCGCCACTCTGCACCGCCACTCTGCACCGCCACTCTGCACCACAACACTGCCACTCTGCACTGCCACTCTGCACTGCCACTCTGCACCGCCACTCTGCACTGCCACTCTGCACCGCCACTCTGCACCGCCACTCTGCACCGCCACTCTGCACCGCCACTCTGCACCACTGCACCGCCACTCTGCACCACTGCACCGCCACTCTGCTGCACTGCACCGCCACTCTGCACCGCCACTCTGCACCACCGCACTGCCACTCTGCACTGCCACTCTGCACCGCCGCACTGCCACTCTGCACTGCCACTCTGCACCACCACTCTGCACCGCCACTCTGCACTGCCACTCTGCACCACCACTCTGCACTCTGCACCGCCACTCTGCACCGCCACTCTGCACCACTGCACCTCCACTCTGCACCACTGCACCGCCACTCTGCTGCACTGCACCGCCACTCTGCACCGCCACTCTGCACTCTGCACTGCCATTCTGCACCGCCACTCTGCACCGCCACTCTGCACCGCCACTCTGCACCGCCACTCTGCACTCTGCACCGCCACTCTGCACCGCCACTCTGCACCGCCACTCTGCACCGCCACTCTGCACCGCCACTCTGCACCGCCACTCTGCACCGCCACTCTGCACCACCGCACCGCCACTCTGCACCGCCACTCTGCACCGCCACTCTGCACTCTGCACCGCCACTCTGCACCGCCACTCTGCACCGCCACTCTGCACCGCCACTCTGCACCGCCACTCTGCACCACCGCACTGCCACTCTGCACTGCCACTCTGCACTCTGCACCGCCACTCTGCACCGCCACTCTGCACCGCCACTCTGCACCGCCACTCTGCACCGCCACTCTGCACTGCCACTCTGCACTGCCACTCTGCACCACCGCACTGCCACTCTGCACCGCCACTCTGCACCGCCACTCTGCACCGCCACTCTGCACTCTGCACCGCCACTCTGCACCGCCACTCTGCACCGCCACTCTGCACCGCCACTCTGCACTCTGCGCTGCCACTCTGCACTGCCGCACCGCCACTCTGCACCGCCACTCTGCACCGCCACTCTGCACCACCGCACTGCCACTCTGCACCGCCACTCTGCACCATCGCACTGCCACTCTGCACCGCCACTCTGCACCGCCACTCTGCACCGCCACTCTGCACCACCGCACCGCCACTCTGCACCGCCACTCTGCACCGCCACTCTGCACTCTGCACCGCCACTCTGCACCGCCACTCTGCACCGCCACTCTGCACCGCCACTCTGCACCGCCACTCTGCACCACCGCACTGCCACTCTGCACTGCCACTCTGCACTCTGCACCGCCACTCTGCACCGCCACTCTGCACCGCCACTCTGCACCGCCACTCTGCACCGCCACTCTGCACTGCCACTCTGCACTGCCACTCTGCACCACCGCACTGCCACTCTGCACCGCCACTCTGCACCGCCACTCTGCACCGCCACTCTGCACCGCCACTCTGCACTCTGCACCGCCACTCTGCACCGCCACTCTGCACCGCCACTCTGCACCGCCACTCTGCACTCTGCGCTGCCACTCTGCACTGCCGCACCGCCACTCTGCACCGCCACTCTGCACCGCCACTCTGCACCACCGCACTGCCACTCTGCACCGCCACTCTGCACCATCGCACTGCCACTCTGCACTGCCACTCTGCACCGCCACTCTGCACCGCCACTCTGCACCGCCACTCTGCACCACTGCACCGACACTCTGCACCGCCACTCTGCACTGCCACTCTGCACTGCCACTCTGCACTGTCAAGAATCGGAAACCCCCTGCTCTTCCTCCTCTTCTGCTGTGGGCCCACTGTGAAAGCATCTATGAGGGAGAGGCTGTATAATGAGTCTAACTGCAGACACTGGAAAGGGGCGGGGCAGTCTCACCTGCTCTACTATCTCTCCATCAGTGTACCATGATCTCTAACTCTGTCAGGCCCTCATTCATCTCACTGTCATCCCTCAGCAGCCGTGACCTCTACACCCATCCCTCTTGCCTCTCTTACTTCCCCATTCCTTTGCCACTCAGATGACTGACGCTGGCAAACAAAATGCACTCTCATCCTGCAGGGGAAGAGGGCTCCAGTCACAAACCTCCTACCTCATTCCCCATATCCTGTGTCACCCTTTTCTCTTTCCTATGTCATGTTCTTATTCCACCTCAAATATCGCACTTTGAGCACCCCATAGCATGGTCTAAAGCACTATAATAATAACCAACAGAACAAAACTGTATTAAACACATTCGTCACTTCGGCACTTTCAAAATACCCGGCAGTGATTCTGGAAGTGTTCAGACTGACGTCATGTCAGGACAATGCTTGAAGCATGGTTAAAGGTCCTCATGCATAAAAATGGCGGATTGCCTGACTCCACACAGCCAAAGAGGCTTTTGTGTTAGCAGCCTTCTTGGGACTGTGTGCTGTGACATAGGGGAATGCAGAGAAACATTAGGGACACAGCGATACTACACACTGGGGCAGGCTTGCACTACAACAATACAAACGACATTGGCCCTTGTGGCATAAAACCAAGCCACGTTCTTATGGGAAGGGGGAATGCCACTGTACCTAGGAAGAAAAAACAACACTTGCATTGATCTTGCCTTGCCAGAAGCCAGACTAATGTCTCGCCAACCACAGACAAGTGTTCACTTATGGAAACCATGCACACACCAGTTCTTGAAATTAAAATATGTAGTTTATGGTGAATAAGGCCAAGGACAATTATGTACCAGTGTGGAACACTGCAAACCTCCGCCGCAAATTAAGCACTGCCAAAGGCTGCACTTCTTTCAAACAAAGCGATGCAGTGCTGTTTACTACATGAAAAGAAACTCAGTCTAGAGTCACTGAGGGTAGTCTCGGCTGTAGACTGACCACGGCACAAATGTGGGGGCCCCAACTACGAGCAATTAATGATGTCCACAGGTGACGGCTTGCACATCTAGACACAGGTAAACTAGTGATTAGAGTTATCTCTATATACATAGGGAGGGGTAAGACTGGATATACTCTAAAAGTTCCCTTCTATATAGGGCTTGTTTCAACGCTGTCCCTGCAGGGCCTCGACACTCTTCTGAAGCTGGGAGGCAAAGGTTCCCTCGATGGACTCTGGGCACTGATCTCCCGGTAAGCCTCCGATTACTTGTCCTCTATGTGCTGTCCGGCCTTCAAATGCGGCTCTGATTAGCCGCCGGCAGCCTGCTGTGTCGAGGCATAGGGAGGCGCTGGGGGCTCCGCTTGTCACCAGGCCGGATGTTGTCTCCGTGCTCATTACACCTCTCCGCTACAGCTTGACTCTTCATGAGCGGCGGGGGAGGGTGCCAACGCTTTTATGGTCGCACGCGCATCCAGGGGGGCCGCTGCTTTATCCGCTCGCAGTGCCGGGGCAGTAACAGGCATCACTGGAGGGTCCCCTCGTGCTCCTGTGAGCCTCTTACATCTTCGCGGGTGCCGGTGGATTTACTGCAAAATAGATTTTTATTTTGGGTGATCGGGTGCCGGTAGTTAATATTGTCGGTGGGGTGAGGGGGCTTTACGATACTGCGGGTGGGCTCCGCTTTGATTGTTTGGGCGCCCGGCAGCTCGCCTCATGCTGCGGGCGCTCTCCTCTTTTAATCCCCCCCCCCCCGCCGCTGCTCTTCGCACACGCTGCGGGGACATTGTATGCAGGCCGCGGGTGGGCTCCGCTGGTCCTGCTTTAGCGGACACCAGCTCACCCTAATCCCTGCCAGCTGCATTGGCTTCCTTTTATTTCGAGAAAGCAGCCCTCTAGAAGTCTTCTTCCTAATCCCGCGACCTGAAATTCAATATCTTTTTTTTTATTTCGGAAAAAAAAGAAAATTTAAGTTTCATGCCCTAGGCAGCCCAGCTGAGAGTCCTCGGTGTGTTTTTTTCATGTTAGGTAAACACAACCTTGAATGGAGGGAGGGCGTTTAGCAGACAATTAACTCCCCCTGAGCCCAGCACACAATCGTGTTGTCCTGAAGTTTCCCCAGCAGACAGCAGATAGCCGCTAAATGGCTGCCCGGTAGACGTCGTCGCTGATTGCATTTTTGCAGACCTTGCCTCCGTGTTTATGGTCTTGTATTTATCAGCTGGGACATTACCTAACCTAAACAAGCACAACGAGAAGAGGGGGGGGGGGGGGGGGGCGGAAATGACACAATGTCAGACTCTTGTTCTTGAACTAATGAAGCCCTTTCCCTGCCTGGCATGGAGCAGCTGCGCGCTGAGCGCTGCTGAATGGTGAACGCGCCCGGCCATCTGGATTCACTTACGGAGGCACCCTGACAGCTCCTAATTATAATTAATGTACTTCTTTGCGCGAGCACGAACGAAAAATGCCCAAGATGGCGGAACAAAACTACATTTACCCTATCACTTCAAGCCTATTAAAACGACAACACAACGAAGACGAATCACTGGCCAGATGAGATACCAGACTAAGGAATGTGTGAAATTTGTCTCGCCAAAGCCCTAGGAGATACTTTTTTTCTCTTCTTTAACATTAGGATCTCGAAACTCCTCCCACTTACGTGGGCGGAGGCCTCGCCCTAAAAAAAGGTGGGTTCATTCACCTTAAAAATCATTGCCTTTGTAAATATGGTTGCTTGTAATGCAGTGACTTCACCGCGCATGTATGACGACGCCACTACGCATGTCCGGAAATCCCGGTGGCAGAAACACTCCTAGTGCCTTCGGCCAGAAACACGCACACCCTACGCAAGAAAATGCCTGGTTGGAACGTGCTCAGTCAAGCAAACTGCCTCAGCGGGATTGCAAACAGATACGCCTTGCGCATAGGCCATTATCTACCCTTCTCTAACCAATGGTCATGCCGTTACGCTGTTATAATTAAAACAAAAACGAAAACCATTGTAACATATGTAATCATACTTAACAGAATAAACACTCATTAAAATAAAATTAATCCCGGAAATTAGGATTTTTTACACTAAATAAAACTGAAATTAGCTTTAATAACTCCTTAAACTTAATTACCAATATAAACTATCCTTAATATAATCCATAGACATTATAACAGTTCTCGTATAAAGTCTCTAACAGTGATAACAAATACTTAACTGACAAGGAGCAGCAACCAAAAGAGGAAGATGGCTGCTGGGCTTGGGTTTATATAGACAGTATTTTTGGTACTAATTCCACAATGTTATGTGTGGTTAAAAGTTGCTTTAAAGTACTGCATGGAATAGCAATAAAAGATTAATGCATATTGCTAGCCTCCGGTCTTGACATGAAATTCATTTATGACATGACAGTGAGTTACAATTTCGTTCCCCACTGTTGTTACGTCATAGCAGAGAATTACTGGGTTTAGAATCCTGTCATTATTCATCATTTACAGAGCATCTAGTTCTAAAAGCAAACGTCGTAGCTTAGTGATGCATTGTAACTGCTGTCTGAAAGTAATCCTACACTAAAACCAAATGAACTGAGCACAAGGATCTAGCATCTGTCAATGGACATAATCTGCCAATGAAATCACTCCCAGTAGGGTACCATTTCCCCATAAACTATAACGATAAACTGACTAAATCACAAAATCACCAGAGTGCTATCATAATGTTTGTTGCTAAATCTCCGACTCAGAAGCTACCTATTTAAATATAAACATACAATTTTTAAAACCATACCTCTAATTAGCTATTTATTTTCTTGTGTGTGATCACTGTGTTGCAATGTATTTCAGTTAGACAGACAACCACCTCCTATAGTAATCTTTTACTCCCTGGCCAAGCTGTTGCTGTACTGTGAACTGTGGAAAGTGGAAAGGGGGTGCTAAGCCAATCATAGTGTGAAGATCTCAAGTCCCTGATACACGAGGGATAAATAACAGTACCAACCTCAGATATTGCTGAGTAAAAACTGACTGCTCACTACCCAAAGACCAAAGAAGAGACCTCATAGACCATATGTTTCCTACTGTGTTGCTGCACCCTGTCAAATGGGTGTGTACATAGCACACACAGATTAAATGGCCTTTTCCCTCCTAGAACTAGTGTTATTGTCAAGCTCAAAGGCATCAGCCAGCTAGGGAGAGGGAAAGATTGATTTCGCCTGTCCAGATATGAACTTGGAGGTTTCATCCAAATCTTCATTTTCAGTGGACACTCCACCAACTGGCCAGTTATATTTTATTGTCCCTCATAATCTGTGTATGTATGCATTGCAAGATCTGTATATTGTTTTGTGATGGGGGGGTGGGTCTACCCCTGATGAAAGCGGAAACTGTGTGAATGTCATTCCAATAACATATCACACTTGGTGGCTAGAGTATAGTGCTGCTTCTTACATTTATACATTCTCACAGCTTCTTTCATATATTCCTTTATGTAAGTTTTGTTTTGATTTATCACACTGTGCAGTTCCTGGGTACAATGCACAAGCATCATTTGAAATTCTCTAGAAGGCTTTTGTTTGTGCGTTAGAATGATAGTTGCTTGGTACTCTCCAGCTTTTAGTATCACTTTTTTTCCTCTGTGGACTCCATTGTTCCTTGTACTCAATAAATTCTCCTTTCTGTAAGCTACCTATTGTATGGTGACACTCCTCCTTCACCATACTGGTAATGGGGATGGGATGAGGATAAGGCTTGATAATTTCTCTGGAGTTCACCAAGCAGTGCAATTTGGCAACAGTAGAGTTTGTTCCAACATTATAGCAGAGCACTGAAACGGTGTTGTTAGATGAGTAGACATGAGATAAAAAGCAGCATTGTGTTTTTGTGCGTTGGCTGTTTCAGGCAGTTGGATGTTGTTACGACCATACGTGTGTTCAAAGGAAAGTGATTATTAGATATGGATGCTTGTTCTAACATTGTGTGAGGTAGCAGTATACTGTAAATCCAAAAAAAGCAATTATGCAAGTTTGTCATAAGACCTTATATTCATCTATATTTAAAAACTGACATGTGTTCATTCAATAAAGTATTTTAAAGTTTATACAAGAATAACTCTTTGGTTAAAAAAAATATTAACTAATTTTAGTGCTGCATAGAGAGGTGCTACCAAAGCTCTAATACAGTCTGATGTCAATCCCAATGATTTTGGGGAGTTTGATTTAGAGATGTTGGGTTCCTTCATTGATGTATTGAATTTTTGGGGAAGATCTGTTTTTACAAAGATGTATGTGGCACTACATGGTAAAGATATTATTGGTTAGATTGATTTAGCCAGTTTTAGTGGGATACTGAAGCTAGGGTCTGAGTGTCCTGTAGTTGTGAGTGAGTTACCGGTCTCCTGTGTAGAACTGAATGATGTGAAACTTGATGGGTTTTAGGGGAATTTTACAGTGTATTTCTTTTTTAGGGGAATTCAAGAGTGTATCTAGTCATCTTGTCTTCAGAAAACTACTGAAGACTTTCCTGTTCCCCTAAGTTCTTCCTTCCCCTCTCGTGTCTGGCCCAGAGCTTGAATGCTCCCGGGTAGCCATGCGTTTTATAAATGTCTCTTTCATTATTTCTGTATAAAATTGTATTTGTGAAGGGAGTAGAACATTGTGTTGAACTTAAATCTGGTGCAGTTCCTGTGGCACATGAATTAAGACCAGTTCCTCTAGGTATTAGAGAGGGTCTTAAAAAGTTCTGATCAGATGTCTATCAAATGTTTAATTGTATCTGCAGAACCGTCTGTGTGGGTTTTGCCTATTTTTATATAGTCCACGAGAGATAGGTCGAAATCTGTTTATGTGCAGTTCTTCGCTCTTTGCACAATATAATCTTAGTAGAAAGACACTCTTTACCTCGGATACATGAAATGCTAGCAGTTATTTGCCAATCTAAATATTTTTCAACTATTGATCTTAGATCTACTTATCACCACTTCATGTTGACTGCGGATTCCCAACATTTAACCACTTTATTACACCATTTGGTCTTTATAAGTATATGTGATTACCATTTGGGCTCGTGTCCACAGATAGCTTCTTTCAAAAGTTAATGAATAATTATTTTGAGGATGTAGCTGAGGTACAAGCATTTCAGAATAATATTTAAAATTTTGCTCCAATAATATTATAACACAGTGACATTTTAAGGAAAGTTTTACACATTTTAAAGGAGCATGGTGTTACTGTGAAGAAAAAAATGTTTAGGTCCCACTATTACCTCTGAAGGGATAAAAACCAAAGACTGACTTGTTGAATGCCATTTTTAAAGTGGCTGTGCCTTAGGATCAACATTCCTTTGATAATTTCTAGGCATGAGTAATTTTTACGCACAATTTGTGTCTGGCTATATATTGATTGTTGAACCATTAAGATCACTTATGAGTAAAGGTGTGAAGTTTGTTTGTGGTAAAGAATAAAGCATAACATTTGTTCATGATTCCTACTGCACCAGCTTTAAAGCCTTTTAAAAATGGTTGAAGGTGTCCTTTCATCTTCAACCATGGCATTGGTGTTTTCCTTTGTAAACAGTCAGTGGTAAAGAACATGGTATTGCAATTCTGTCAATATTGTTACGAAGTGCTGAAATATATTACAGTACCATTGAAAGGGAAGCAATTGCATGTGTTTGGGCAGTTGAAAAGGTAAAAGAGTCCTATGAGGTACAAGCTTTGATTTATTATCTGATCAAACATCACTAGTATATTTAATTGCAGTTACTAGTCTGGGAACAGATTCAGCTAGGTTGTCTATTTGATTTCAAAACTCCAAGAGTATAATTTTGCCATCAAGCACATTGTGACCCCCAATAACTTCAAAGCTGAATGTTTATCAAGATTACCATGTAAAGTTTCAGATTTGTAGACCAAAAGCGAAAATTAGCATGGGTTTGTTGTTTCTGCCATTGGCGTTATTGCCAGTGCACTAACTGAAGAAGAATGTAGTAATACTTGCAAGGATGACAGAACTTTAAAGTAGTTAAAGTATTCTTGATTAATGGATGGCTACATGACAAAAGTTGGATTGTAATATAGGAACTTCAGCACAGCTTTCTTTTTAATTAACTTTTCAAGGAAATGTTTTGTTGCAACATAATTTGTTTTTTCATTCTGTTTTGTTACGTGAAAGAATTATCACTTAAGCAGTTAGTGGTCATTCTGTTTTTAGTGTTGCGCAGAAGATTTTGTGTGAAACATATTGGTGACCTGGAATTGATGGTGAGCTTGAAAGATTTGTTATGCAAAGTTTGTTTATCATCAGCTAAACATTGAAAGATCAAAGACTAACCTGTGCATTGTGTACATTTTTTTAAGTGTCCATGGGGAAAATTAGCAATAGGCTTTGTGGGTCCTTTTACTTATTGTCTAGTAATATGAGAGTTTTGATTCTTTTATTGTAACTACTTTTCAAAATTGACCTGTGTTACAGGTTAGTTCAACGGACAACAGATGTCGTGTTAGACTTTTTGCAGAATGTTTTAGTTTTTAAAAGGGTACCCAGATTTTTTGTATTTGATAATGGCAGTAGTGGCCCATCTTTTATGAGAACGAGCCCACCTCCGCCCCGCCATTTTTCAAACATGAAGAATGTCTGTCAGGCTAAGCAAAAGCCAGTCAGACAGACGCTCTTCAGGTTCAGGTCAGGCAGGCAGGCACTGTTAATGCAGTAATGCGTAGGCGCCTGGCTGCCTGAGCTTAACTTTACCGGGCTCAAGGTTTCACAGCCTTGTGGGTATGACCTCTTCACCCGGTACAGAGCTTGGAGGTCCTCCCCCTCATGACGAGAGGCATGTCACAGACAGACTCGGATCAGAGTGTTTCAGTTTTAACCCTGAAGTGCCCAGGGCCGACTGTCCATCACTGACTCTTGTCACCGAGTTTGGTGAGGTGTCCTGCCCCATCACAGTCTGTGACAAGTCCTCTCAGTGGCTGACCCAGAAGAAGGTCAGTCAATGAGGAGAGGCCGCATTCCCAATCTTCCAGGAACCACTGAGGCTCCCCTCCCCCCACCCGATATCACAGCTGCAGCCTGCAATTTATTTTGATTTTATAATCCTTGGTGTGTGTGTGTGTATGAATGCATGTGTATTTGTGCGTGCTATGAATGAGTGTGTGCATGTGTATGTGCTTATGAATGTTGGGTGTATGTGTGCACTCTTCTGAATGCATCAGAGTGTGCACACAGATGGGTCATTGTAAGTCTGTGCATACCTGCCTGGCTAGCCTGCGAGCCACCCCCTGCTCGAATTACCAGCTGCCACTGGATAACAGTACACATTTTGTGTTGGATAACATGCGTATGTTTTTAAAACCTTATGAGATCATTTAATGAAAAACACCCTTTTTTAGACCTACAGCCACATGTTTAGTTTATTTCTAAAGGAAGGTATGCAGAGTGTGTGGCAAATAAGTTGGTTGTGGAAGAGTACCTGCAAGGAAAAGTTTCTACTTATAATACCTTTCATTCCACTGCAAGAGTTTCTCTGTTTCTGTTATTAAAAGTTCGCAAGGTTAGAACGAAGTTAACTAATTCATTTTACAAGTAGACGGTAATTTTCCTGTTCGTCCAAGTTAATAAATGAGGTTTAGGGAAAGGTCCAGGAAGATTAAACATTATTATGAGAAAAACACAATGTTAAATTTGTTCATTTTGGAATTAATTATTTTATGATTATCAAGAAACACAAGAGAGAGTTAAAAAAGTTTTTGAGGTACAGGGCTCCAACAAAGGTGGTTAACGTACCACGTGATTCATTGCAATTAGAAAATAAAGGCTGGTGGAATGAGCACAGAGTGATGTGCTTAGTTAGTGAGCAGATTGTTAATATGATTAAAGTGCAGAAAGAATGCAATGAAAACATTGAACTTCATATGTACGAAATTGCATTGATGGTGCAACATCTGGTAATGATGATCTTACTGGGGTATCAGTAGTGGTTCTAACAGTGGAAGTGCTAGTGATCTTACATTATATTCCTCTAGTAACCTCAGAGGTGTTGCACGCAAAAGAATATTAACTTACCTGACAAATTCAGAGATTTTGTTATGCATTACATATTATGGGTTGTGTTATTGCTTTGGAAAGGAGATATATTTTTTTTAAAGCCCTTGCAGAGCATTATGAGTTGCTTGCCAGCAGGAGCAGTGAATCTTAAATGAATGTCTACTCCGCTCATTTCACACTCACTTGGGTTTCCCTTTTTTTGTGTGGGGGAGGGGGGCACTCTATCCCACTCCTGAGCCATTTCATGGGCCCGGCGACTCCATCAGTCTGGCGGATTCCTTTTTTTTAACGGGTAGGGGCTGTGGGGCTCTCTGCACAACCACCTAAGGGCACTGGGAACCCCATTGTCCGGGTCAATTAGTCCTTTTCAGTGGTGCCTCTCTCTCCGAGCCATCCAGAGGCCCAGGGGACCCCCATCTCCCAGGTGCGATGTCACAGTGACTCAGGGACCCCAACTCCCGGGACACTGCATGTGCTGTTCCAAGCAGAAAACACCCGTTTGCACCTGCCCGGCGGGAGCAAAATAAAGCAGCTCATGCTGGGGAGGAGTGGGGGGCAGCAAACCACTACAGCCTGCTTCTGTTGCACCACCATCAGTACAGGGTGGATAACCATCATGGACCACGAGGGGCACAGGGATTCTTCCCTGTGGCCCCATAGGCTGGTGTGGGTGTCCCCGATGGGCACCAGATCATCCACACAATGGGATAGAGGACCCAGGGACTCTAGAAGGCTCAGCTAAGGGGCCGCGCATTACCCCAAAACTTATTGCAGTCCCAGGGAACAGGGTCCCCGGGACCTGATAATGGGGAGCGCATGTACTCTTCTGCAAAGCATGCTGTATTCAGGTATGGACTTGAAGCTCCGCCTATATTTTTCATTGGCTTGTGTCATTATCCTTTGGAAGCTGTGACTTTTCATTGGTCAATAGGCTTAGTAGTCCCTCCTTTGTCTTAATCCTTAGGTGGTATATCAGCCTCCGAGCACTATTTGCATAAATGATTTTCTCCTGCCTGCTGTTGCAGGCAGGACACGCTCTCCCCCATTGCCTGGATTTTTTTTTCTCCATAGCATGGCACACTCATACAGTGGCGGCCGTGCCTATGGTTTATTGGCAATAGAAACAATTGATGGACGGAATGCTGTACAATGCAAACATTCACCCCCAGTCACAAGGATCTGGGTTTAATCCATCATTCTTTTGCTCACCACGCCACCCCAGTTTGGACCCAGCCATATGCAAATCAGTCTTGATCCTGTTCTTTGTGGGAACAGTCCAGCCCGAACTGCCAAGCCGGGTATGCCCAGACGTGGGTGCTGTGCTCTGCATGCCACTGGAGTCAAGCTATCCTGGCTGATGAGGGGTAAAACCCCAAAACCGGTCCTAGGATGCTTGTTTCCAGTCCAGGGAGGACCTGGCCTGGCAGTTCAGGCTGGACTGCTCCCATTGGGCACAGGGTCAAGATTGATTTGCATATGGCTGAGTTCAAACGGGAATTACATGGGGAGCAAAAAAACGATGGATTTAGGCCCAGATCTCTGTACTGGGGTGAATGTATGAAATTGTTCTGCATTCTGTCCACTAATTGTACTTTTTGCATTTGTCACCCCGAGTGGGACAGGTATGCCGAACGTGGGTCCCGTGCTCTCCATGCCACTGGAGTCAAGCTATCCTGGCTGATGAGGGGTGAAACCCCGAAACCGGTCCTAGGATGCTTGTTTCCAGTCCGGGGAGGACCCTGCCTGGCAGTTCGGGCTGGACTGATCCTGTTGGGCACAGGGTCAAGACTGATATGCATATGGCTGGGTTCAAACTGAAATGGCATGGGGAGCAAAAAGATGGATTTATGCCCAGATCTCTGTACTGGGGTGAATGTATGACTTTTTTTCTGCATTCTGTACATCAATTGTTCTTTTTGCATTTGTCACCCCGAGTGGGACGGGTATGCCCAGACGTGGGTCCCTGGCCTGGCAGTTCAGGCTGGACTGCTCCCATTGGGCACAGGGTCAAGATTGATTTGCATATGGCTGAGTTCAAACGGGAATTACATGGGGAGCAAAAAAACGATGGATTTAGGCCCAGATCTCTGTACTGGGGTGAATGTATGAAATTGTTCTGCATTCTGTCCACTAATTGTACTTTTTGCATTTGTCACCCCGAGTGGGACAGGTATGCCGAACGTGGGTCCCGTGCTCTCCATGCCACTGGAGTCAAGCTATCCTGGCTGATGAGGGGTGAAACCCCGAAACCGGTCCTAGGATGCTTGTTTCCAGTCCGGGGAGGACCCTGCCTGGCAGTTCGGGCTGGACTGATCCTGTTGGGCACAGGGTCAAGACTGATATGCATATGGCTGGGTTCAAACTGAAATGGCATGGGGAGCAAAAAGATGGATTTATGCCCAGATCTCTGTACTGGGGTGAATGTATGACTTTTTTTCTGCATTCTGTACATCAATTGTTCTTTTTGCATTTGTCACCCCGAGTGGGACGGGTATGCCCAGACGTGGGTCCCGTGCTCTCCATGCCACTGGAGTCAAGCTATCCTGGCTGATGAGGGGTGAAACCCCGAAACCGGTCCTATGATGCTTGTTTCCAGTCCGGGAGAACCTGCCTGGCAGTTCGGGCTGGACTGTTCCCAATGGGCACAGGGTGAAGACAGATTTGCATATGGCCATGTCTGAACTGGGGAGGCGGAGTGAGCTAAAGAATGATGATGGATTAAACCCAGATCAGTTGACTGGGGGTGAGTGCTTGCAATGTTCAACACTCCGTCCTTCATCCCCTTTGGTTTTGATTTGTGGGTCATGGGTCCCTTGCTCACTTTGCCACTGGATTCAAGCTAACCTGGCTGATGACGGCTGATTAGCCAAAAAATGGTCCCAGTATGCTTGTTTCTGGTCCAGGGAAGACATGGCTTGGCAGTTCGGGCTGAACTGTTCCCATGAGGCACAGGGTCAGACTGATTTGCATATGGCCATGTCTGAACTGGGGTGGCGGAGTGAGCTAAAGAATGATGATTTATTAAACCCAGATCAGTTGACTGGGGGTCAGTGCTTGCAATGTTCAACACTCCATCCATCATCCCCTTTGGTTTTGCTTTGTTCACCCTAAGTTGGCAGGGTATGCCCAGACGTGGGTCCCTTGCTCACTTTGCCACTGGATTCAAGCTAGCCTGTCTGATGTCGGCTGATTAGCCAGAAACCGGTCCCAGGATGCTTGTTTCCTGTCCAGGGAAGACTTGGCTTGGCAGTTCGGGCTGGACTGTTCCCATGAGGCACAGGGTCAGACTGATTTGCATATGGCCATGTCTGAACTGGGGTGGCGGAGTGAGCTAAAGAACGATGGTGTATTAAACCCAGATCAGTTGACTGAGGGTGATTGCCTGCAATGTTCAACACTCCATTCATCATCCCCTTTGGTTTTGCTTTGTTCGCCCTAAGTTGGCAGGGTATGCCCAACGTGGGTCCCTTGCTCACTTTGCCTCTGAATTCAAGCTAGCCTGGCTAATGATGGCTGATTAGCCAGAAACCGGTCCCAGGATGCTTGTTTCCGGTCCAGGGAAGACCTGGCTTGGCAGTTCGGGCTGGACTGTTCCCATGAGGCACATGGTCAGACTGATTTGCATATGGCCATGTCTGAACTGGGGTGGCGGAGTGAGCTAAAGAATGATGATGGATTAAACCCAGATCAGTTGACTGGGGGTGAGTGCTTGCAATGTTCAACACTCCATCCATCATCCCCTTTGGTTTCCCTAATTATTCCTACACATTGGCAACGGCCACAGGGTAAAGTTGTTATATATATAAAAACTTATATATATATATATATTAAAAAACAGTGATGTAACATGAAACTGATGATGAACACGATCTTGTGAGATACTTGTAAAGAATCCTATGTTTTTGAATCATGTTAAGATTTAACACTAAACCGTTTTCTTGATTGTTTGATGGATTGTTACATTGTTACTGACGATAATTGCTATACCTTTAAGAACGCCGTGGCCCCTGCAAGGGTCATGTGATCAAGACCACGGCTGTAGTCGAAACGTGTCTTTCTGTGGATTAAAAAAAATACTTTTTTGCTGATTGTAGGCTTGTGAATTAATGCATCATATTGATTCTGTATGAGAAGGAATCGATAACCCCGGTAGTCCGCCAAGATTCTCAGTACGGAGGAAACTGACTGAGATATTTCATCTCGACGGGGCAATCTGTCTCGCATTTGACCGCCCCAGTTTCACATCTGACCTGGGAGGAAGGGCGCTGCAGTCAAGCGGGGACACAGGACTGGCACCGCGATGTTCGTCGTCCTTCAACCACCCCGCCCTCCTGCCTGGGCACAAAACCACATTTTTCTCCACCCCCCCCACACCAGCTACCTGACATTGCCGAGACTGTGCATGCTGGGATTTGGAGTCCGCAAAACTCAAAACGGACTGTCATTCGCTGTGCTGAACGCATTAGGGGTAGGGAACTCAGTGCCTACAGACATTTATTCACAAGAGGAGTTCATTGGGGAACAGTTCGTTAAGGAGGAAGGCGCTGAAGAAGGCGTTTAAGCCGAAATGCATTCGCCAATAGCGGGACCTCTGAAATAAACGGCTGCTTGTTCCCTACTCCCCATGTGGCCTCTCATCTTTTCTTTTGGAAAGTGTGCAAGTGATATATATATATATATATATATATATATCAGAAAAGAAATCTCCCATATGCAAGGAAACGTACGACGACACTCCAGAAGTTGCTGTGCTTAAGAATTTATTTGGCAGCAAAACAAACAACGCGTTTCACCAACAGGCTTGATCACGTTTGTAAAGGATACACAATCTCAGTCCTTTTACCATAAACAAAATCTTAACATAGAAGAAGGACTTTCGTGAACACCCCCCAGTGCAAAAATAGATAGCGGACATATTGGAGTGGTAAATAATACGATCACAATGCAGCATGATGTCAAATAACATCAAATAAGAAAATCAAAAGGCCAATGGCACCAAGGTTATAAACATTCAATTAATCCCGCCATCGTCTTGTACTGAAAGCCAAACACTTTTTTCCAAGTGGAAAGAAAAAAGAAGAAAAAACCATATTTACAGATAGGTCATCTCCTACCACAAATTCTCATGTTTTCGGTAAGTACCGCCCAAGTGGGCTCTTATTTTCAAAAACATAAAGCACGACATGTTATATGCAAATACCGCCCCAGTGGGCATGAAGTATTATTAACATATTTACAAATATAAACATGCTCGAATCTTAATTGAAATGTCATCCCATCAGGATGTTGGCTCAGTCTAGATTGCAGTTGCATGCAGTATATTAGTTCTGCAACCTCTCAGGCCTTCTCTTATGGCAATGCATCACAACGACCGTTCCTCATTAGTTTTCTATTAATGGATCCTGTCCAGGAATATCAACTCCACTAGTCCCAAAGTGTATAGCATCTGTGAATTAATTAAAAACAAGGTGGTATTTAAAATCAAGGCGTACATTGTTTGCGGTAATCTACGGACATACTGGTACTGAACATACAAGAGTCACATAGTACAATCTGAGCTTCATTACTCCTTTGCTTGTCATTCTAGGTGTCAGATTATAGTGGTTACTTCTCTAAGTGAACAGACAATTCTTCATGGTTATTCAACCCCTGTGGGTATGTACACTCAAAATCAATAATCATTCTTGATTCCAGCTTTCGTAGACATGTAGTTCTATCTCCCCCCCGTGGGCCTAGGTCTACTTTGTCCAGTACCACCATTTTAAGAAGATTTTCATTTTGGTAGTGTTGTTCAAAGAAATGCCTGGCAACTGGGTACTGTGCATTGTGATTTTTTATGGCCCTCATGTGTTGGAGCACTCTCTCCTTTGCCTTTAGAGTCGTGCTCCCCACATACCATTTGTTGCAGGGACAGATTAACAGGTAAACGCAATACATGGTATTGCACGTCAGGGTTTTGCGTATCGTGAAGGTTTTGCCCGTGCTGGATACCAGGACTTCCTTACGATTCTCACTGTTGCGGCATGCCTTGCAGGATCTACAGCATCTAAACCCTGGTATATCTTTAGTTTTGCTAGCTCCGACCACTGCATTGGGACTTAATTCATCCCTTAAAGATTTGCTCTTTCTGAAAGTAACCTGGGGGTGGTCTTTCAGGTGTGGCTTCAGATGTTGGTCTGTAAGCAGCACATGCCAGTGTCTGTTCAGGATCTTACTTACTTCACTAGACTGGCTTGAAAAGGTGGTTATAAACCTAATCTTGGATTCAGTTTCTGTATCTGCATTGGTGTTGAGGAGGTCCCTCCTTGCTCTAGCATCAGCTTTCGCCACTGCTCCCTGTATGGTTTTGTTGCTGTAACCCCTTTCTCTGAAACGTGTTATCATCCTTGTTTTCTCTGTCTCAAACAGCTCGCTGGTACTACAGTTGCGTTTGGCACGCAGCAGTTCTCCGTAGGAGATACTGTCTACTAGTTGTCTAGGGTGTGCACTTCTTGCATTCAACAGACTGTTTCCAGCCGTACTTTTTCTAAAAAGTCCAGTGGTCACCTTTGTCCCCTGTATTTCTACCAGGACATCCAAGAACTCTATTCTGGACGTATGTATTTCTGCTGTGAACTGTAGGTTAACCACATTGTTGTTAAGCTGACGCACAAACTGTCTAGCAGATACTTCTGAACCGTTCCAAATCATAAAAATATCGTCGATATACCTCAGCCACAGGACAACCTGGTTGTTAAAGGCGCTTAGTTCGCTGGACACCTGCTCCTCCCACCACCCCATAAAGATGTTAGCGTAGCTGGGGGCGAAGCAGGTGCCCATCGCCGTGCCCTGTGACTGACGGTAGACCAACTCATCAAAAATAAAATGGTTATGCGTCAGACAGAACTCAATCAAGTCCAACAGCATATTGGAATGTTCCAAAAATGCAATAGATCTCGCTTTCAAAAAGTGTCTCACAGCCTGTAAACCAAGGTTATGTTTGATACAAGTGTACAAACTGCTCACGTCCAAAGTAACCAACACATAAGTATTCTCCCACACAATACCGTCTATGCTCTTAAGGAAATGTGTCGTATCTTTCAGGTATGCGGGTAAGGCTGCCACAAACGGTCTCAGGAAATGATCTATATACTGGGAAGTACTCTCTAATAGTGAGCCCATAGAGGACACTATGGGCCTCCCTGGTGGATCAGTGGCATTTTTATGTACTTTCGGGAGAAGGTATAAAATGGGAATCCTAGGATGATCACATTTAAGGAACAAATACTCATCCCATGATAATAAGCCTTTATCACGATAGTCTTGTAACTTAGCCTCAAACATGACCTTGGTAACTCTAAAGTCTGAAAAGGTGCTTAGTTCATAACAGTTTGTGTCTCCCAATTGTCTATGCCCCGCCGCTAGATATTTGTTCTTATCCAGAACCACAACATTGCCACCTTTATCCGCATTGCGGATAACAATGCTCTCATCTGTTTTTAGACTCTTGATGGCATTATGCTGTTCCATTGTCAAATTTTTCTTAATGTTGGGCATATGTTCAGATCTCAGTTTCTTGAGATCAGAAAGTACACCTTTCTCAAAAACTTCCACAGCCTCGCAGGTAATCTGCGGAATGAATTTAGATTTTGTTTTAAATGCACTACCTGGATTCACATTTGTATCAACATTCTCATCTGATAGATAGCTATTCCCCTCCACTACTCCTGATGAAATAACTTCCATAAATTCAATGTCATTCAAATCCAGATTACTGGTAGAATTACTTCCCCCAGTAGATGTGGGCTTGAAGGGATGAGTCTCAAACCACTTCTTAAGTTTCAGTTTTCGTGAAAAATAGAATAAGTCAATTCTAGTTTGGGCATAGTTGAAGTTGCCAGAAGGGCAGAATGATAGTCCCAGGGCTAGCACCTCTTGCTCATGGACAGTTAGAGTTTTATTAGATAAATTAATTACCGTCATGCTTGAGTCTTGCTGCCCCTTGTTGTCATTCCCACAGGCTGTTTTCCGGCGTTGTTGTCTGATTTTGGCTTTCTTGTTCCTTTGGGCCTTCCCCGATTTCCTCTGCCGCGTCCTCTTTGGTTTCCCTGTTCCTGTTGTTGGTCTGTCCTTCCCTGATTTAGTACCTGGAATTGCAATAAAAAACGCTTCCTTACTTCTTCTTGATCATCCTTAGCTGCGTCATTGAGGCCTGTCAGGCTAACATCCTGTAGACTACCATCTGAGGCATCACTCTCTATTGGTTCCGATTGTACATTTTGTGGCGTGCCCTTGATTGCTTTTTGTGCCGATTTATCATATAGTTGATCATACTTTCTATGGAAGGTCAAGGTGCGTCCGCACTGATAATCTTTATAATCCCTTAAGAATTTTCTTTGTTTTTTTAGGGTTATTTCCTCTTCCAGCTTCTGTAATTTGATCTCCACATTTTTTGAATGAGTGTCAAATGCCTCCTTACCCATTATTGGGATTATTTCCTCAATCAAAGCCTCTATTTGTTCCAATAGTTTTTTGCGGTCTTTGAGCGCATACTTCACCAGGATGCGCATCATGATTATGGAACATGCAGTTGAGTTGTTGGACCATTCATCCAGCATCTCTGGATCTGGATCCTCGAAGGTGGGTACTGTGAAGATTCTCAATCCTCGTGGCGCTCTTCCTGCATCCAGGTAGCGTTGCAGTGATTCAGCCTCCCACCACTTGCCAAGTTCTTTCCTTTGGAGCTTTTCCAATTTAAATAGTAAGGTTTGTACGTGCACTTCCTTGCTCATATTGGCCGCTTGCACTTTTGGGTCTGACACCGTACCAGCTTGCATGAAGAACAATTTGTCCGCTGCCGCTTTCCACCTCACATCCATTGCTGCCATGGTATCGTATGTCACGCACTTTTGAAATTATGCAACTTCTGTCGGTCTCAGAGGACGCCTCCTCCTTTTAACTTCCGGCTCTCTACTCCCGCTATAGTTGGATTCGTGATTGCACCGCACCCGTACGGGACCCGTACTCACAAGCCACGTACAGCTGCACTCCCACCACCGCGCGCACAGTACCGTGGGGAGTGCCAAGACCTCCGTCCGACAACCACCCGTTTCCTGCGCCCGAGGCACCGGGGAAAACAACCACACCGCCCATTCTTCCGGGTTCCCGTTACGTCGGCTATGCTGAACTACAAATCCCAGAATCCTAGATGTCTGGTCGCGTCTCCGCCGTCCGGCAAATAATCAAATACTCGTAAGGATGTTCCAATGCGGCTTATTCTTCCACGCTTACCGCAAATAGGAGACGCTGTCCCAGAACAATATAGCAGGGGAGCCGACCAGCCTTGAAGAGAACTACAAATCACAATTCCGGTATCTGGCCAGTACCTGCTCACGAGCGGGTCGTCGTTGGGGTCCCGGCGGCCCAAATATCAGAAAAGAAATCTCCCATATGCAAGGAAACGTACGACGACACTCCAGAAGTTGCTGTGCTTAAGAATTTATTTGGCAGCAAAACAAACAACGCGTTTCACCAACAGGCTTGATCACGTTTGTAAAGGATACACAATCTCAGTCCTTTTACCATAAACAAAATCTTAACATAGAAGAAGGACTTTCGTGAACACCCCCCAGTGCAAAAATAGATAGCGGACATATTGGAGTGGTAAATAATACGATCACAATGCAGCATGATGTCAAATAACATCAAATAAGAAAATCAAAAGGCCAATGGCACCAAGGTTATAAACATTCAATTAATCCCGCCATCGTCTTGTACTGAAAGCCAAACACTTTTTTCCAAGTGGAAAGAAAAAAGAAGAAAAAACCATATTTACAGATAGGTCATCTCCTACCACAAATTCTCATGTTTTCGGTAAGTACCGCCCAAGTGGGCTCTTATTTTCAAAAACATAAAGCACGACATGTTATATGCAAATACCGGAAGTTAAAGCGGAGGTTTCTATAAAGATTTTGGACTTGCACATGCACTATGGAGATTGCTGGTGATGTAACAACTCATGAATAGCAGGCCTGGTCCGACTTGTTGCTCTGGAAAAGGAACTGCCACCTATTTCTGTCTTCAACCTAGTTGGGCATCCACATGTCTATTTAAAGACCAGGTGAGGATCCGGTAAGGAAAAACCTGGGATGTGTGAGTTAGCCTGAACTTCTTGGCTCAGAACTGCGCTGCAAAGTGTTGGCAAGGAAGAGACTGGCTACACCTGTAGGAACTCGAATAAAAATATAAAATATGCTAAGAGTGTTGGACAGAAAAGGAGCAGAACTAAAAAAAACTAGCGAAAAAAAAGCTGAAGCAGTTAGTGTAAAGTCGAAGACTAATGACAGTGTCCGGTTGTACCTTAAAGAAAAGATTGCACGCAGGTGTATAGTGGATGGTTATGGTGGGCTAGAAATGTTTGTATTGTCACCATGTACATAAAATAAGTTGAAATCGTGATGGAGTAGATAGTCTAGCCCAATGACTGCTGTATATTACACCACTGAACCAATTTATCTAGTGACAGAAATGCCCCTGGCTTTTAAATTCCAAGCCATACATTAACAATCTCCCTCCTTCTAATCGTAGAAGAACCAGCTTCACGCCCTCCTAGTGCCGCACTTCCTCCAAATGAGAGGCCCTGACCGTACCATCATAGAGAGGGTCCCAACGCAGGCTGTTGTACAAGATTGGCCCTCAGATTGGACCAGGCTTTTTCAGCTCTTTAAAGGCGTGAACTTTACTATATGACTCCTCTATTTTCTGTTTGCCACAAAATTACAGCAGCTGGAAAGTATGGGTCCTCCACAATAAATTGGAAAGGAAGCTCGGCGACCTGCTGAGACCAATTAGCACGGGCTGATATCTGCGTTTGTGCCTTAACAAGAAAGTGCCTGGGCAAGAAGCCAGGGTCGCCGCTAGAAATGGTTACTTAACTTTGCCCATTACATGGAGCAGCGGGCTGCCAATTACCATAGCTGGGAAAAGTCCAACATCGGCGCGGGACCCGAGGGTTTAAGTGGAAAACTGCTGGGTGGGTACTCTCAAGCAGACCTACGTCTTGTATCAGAGCAGGCGGGGCTGCCCTGGCCGAGCAAACAATGGGGAACGCACTGCTAAGTGTTGGATGGACTGCTGGAGCAGCGAGGGATGTTTCCCCCATTTTTCCAGCAAAAAACAGTGAGGAATTCGTTTCGCGGAAAGGGGTCTTTGAGTGCTGTACTTCTAACTGTGCGCACGTGCCAAGTTATCGGTCGGCATCGGTTACGCAGTTCCCCTTCTTGTCCAGAGGGGGTGCCAGATGCCAGTAATGGGCTGCGCACATTTATTCCAGGCTCTTGAGCTCCTGTAACAGGGCTCACTCAGGCCTCTGACGAGGAACTTACTCACCAATGCCATGCAAGGGTGGGTCAGACTCAGGCGCGCAACACCCATTGGACTCAAAGGGCTTCAGCACCCCCGAACCCACCCCCCCCTGTGTGGCAGCCCGGGCTCAGACAGCTCCCGGGCACACACACAGCCCACCCGAGCACTTCACAGGTCTTTAAAATACCATGTGCATGTTAAAGAGGCTTTGTTGATGTTTCATCCCTTCTAAGAGCCCCTGCAGCGCCACTCTACCTACTGCTTAAAGTTTCAGCCCCCCCCCCGAAATGTTTTCTTAGCCCCCCCCCCCCCCCCCCCCCCCAAATGTGGGTCTAGTTGCGCTAGTTGCGCCTCTGGGCAGACTCCGCATTCTACGTCTGAATTTTAGCAGGGTAAAAGCTGCACCGGTGAGCTGCAGCGTTTTTCTTCTCATGTTGAATTGAATTGGTTTATTGAATTATTCTCAATTTGCAGCATCTAGTGGAGAAAGCCCATGCGGCAGCACCGAACGCTTTGACGTTGGTCCCTACCCAACTCCGGTTTGTGACAGTGCCTCACCCCTTCATCCCTTTAGTTGAAAACTAGCCAGGGAACAGCGACCTCTGCTGGCGGGCTCGGAGGCGGCGTCAGCGGCACTTCCTGCGCAGGGTTTTCATATTATAACCGGTGCTCAGGTAAAGCGCCCCAATACCATCGGGTCGAGTTCGCAGTATATAAAACTGCTTTTTAAAACCCACGGAGCCAGAACACTAGAGCCAGAATGGCGGCGGGAATGAAGTCCACGATCAGACACCAGAGGGCATGAAAGCCAAACTCAAAGCCAATCAGTGCAAACTCTGCAACTAAGAACGACAAATCATCAGATGACACACGTTCATTTCTTCGTTAAGTCAAAAAAATACCCTCGAAAGTCAAAAATACCTTCGATTTCAGTGTCATGTTACATAGCGGTTGGAAATGCTAGTCCAGGGCACAGGTAGGATGGCCTAAAGGCAAAAACAGATTTAGCTTACTAAATGCAGATGATCACGTCGCCTGCAGGGTGACATAGAGGGGTCTGCATCTTAGTATTGCTCCCCTGATAGCTAGGATGGCAGTGTGTCCCAAGAGGGTTACCGCGTAGGGCGTAGGCACTGCTAAAACAACCTGTGTAATCTATAAAACTTGCGACACAATTTCATCCACAAAGAGTTGTCCGTGTTATTTGTTGTGTCGAATGCATGTTGTGATAAGATTTCATCTTTCCGCCCATCCACCAAGGGCTGGGGGTAGCAATGCTAATGCCAATCTGGCTCTGGTGTAGTCCGCACGGGCCGGGCAGGGGTGTCCAGACAGGGGCGATTGGCAGATTGCCATCTGAAGGCATGTTACCTGTTCTGGGTTTCAATTTGTGTGTGTGTGTGTATATATAACAGGACCCCTCAGTGTGTGTATATCAGGACCCCTCATACCTGAGCTTCCCCCTGCCCTCCTTCCCACTCGGAAGCAGGAGCAGGCAGCCGCCCCCTACTGTGCTGCCTGACAGAAACTAATACATTGCTTCAGTTAAAACAATTCAGTCTTCACCGGCGTCTGTGAATGGAGCGTATATCTGCTTTAATGAATGACTTGACTTTTGTCCCCAAAACCGGGACATTTACCTAAAATAAAAAAAAAGTGTCCTCTTAAAACCGGGACTGTCCAGGGAAATCCGGGACATCTGCTCACCCTACTGCGTACTTAACTGAAAAATTGCATATTTCAGGTTCCATACAAGGTTAAAGTAATGCTCAGTCCATTCTCCTGGAGCCCACACCTTTGGACGAGAGTGAGTCATGAACCAGTCATTCTGTAGAAATGCAACAGGAATTTGGAATGCACACCCTCTTACTCTCCATATAACCACATGCTATGCTACCTTAAAAAAGATCACAACGCCCTTCTCTGTGAAATACACCTAGGTCAAGTTCCTTGTGCTCCCACTTGGTCTTGAATTAACTACACTCATTTTTCCAGTGCTGTATCTCAATTGTACTCCTAAACTGATTATTTGAGAAATGCAATCATGTACAGCTTTTCTTCCTCTTACCCTTGATGTGAGTTTGTATCCCTAAGGTATTCCTGCTGTGATTTGTTGTTAACTGTTCTCTTTAAAGTGCTCTGATGCCACCTGTCCATGTCATAGCAATATAAATTCACAGAAATAAATAAATAACGAGTAAATCCCAGGGCTGGGTGCATTTTGTTTGGCATGCACACGGTGATCTGGCAATGTTCCTTACAGGCTAGGGCTGTGCTGGTTTCCTTAGTCAGCCCAGATCTCTGTGTGTAGGTCAGTGGCGGGTGGTGGCAAATCACATTGGGGGGGGGGTGGCACAAAAATATACACATAACAAATACACAGAACATATACACACATATACACTAACACATGCACATAACAAATACACAATAATTTACACATTAACATAAATGTACACCTAAAAAATCCCTTACCTTACACTGCAGCTTGAAGTTCTGCAGTATGTCCTCGTTGTTCTGCAGCTCGTCCTCCGAGCGTGAAGCCCACAACCAACTCTCTCAACCAATCCAGACGCTTTTCTAAAGCGTCTTGATTGACTTGAGTCCATCATTAGTTACCATTTGGAGTGGGCTGGTTCCCTGCTCCAAAAGGCACTGTAGGCCTGGTCTCCAACCCCGGCTCTGCAAGGCAGCTGGGTTGGAGAGGTTTAAATTGCGCATGTCGGTTTGGCCGTAGCAAGGTAGCCACAATGCATACTTAAGTGGCCACTCCTCACTGGTGTCAATCAGTGGCAAGAAGAACAATTAATGGACAGAATGCAGAATAATGGCATACATTCACCCCAATACAGAGATCTGGGCCTAAAGCCATTGTTTTTTGCTCACCATGCCTTTCCAGTTAGGACCCAGCCATATGCAAACCAGTCTTGACCCTGCGCCCAATTGGAACAGTCCAGCCCGAACTGCCAGGCCAGGTCCTCCCTGGATTGGAAACAAGCAACCTTGGACCGGTTTCGGGGTTTCACCGCTCATGAGCCAGGATAGCTTGACTCCAGTGGCATGGAGAGTACAGGACCCATGTCTGGGCATACTCGTCCGACTCGTAGTGACAAATGCAAAAAGTACAATTGATGGACAGAATGCAGAACAATGTCATACATTCACCCCAGTACAGAGATCTGGGCCTAAATCCATAGTTTTTTGCTCACCATGCCTTTCCAGTTTGGACCTAGCCATATGCAAATACGTCTTGACCAAGCGCCGAATGGGAACAGTCCAGCCCGAACTGCCAGGCCAGGTCCTCCCTGGATTGGAAACAAGCAACCTTGGATCGGTTTTGGGGTTTCACCCCTCATCAGCCAGGATAGCTTGACTCCAGAGGCATGGAGAGCACGGGACCCACGTCTGGGCATACCTGTCCGACTCGGGGTGACAAATGCAAAAAGAGCAATTGATGGACAGCATTCAGAACAATATCATACTTTCACCCCAGTAATCAATCAATCAATCATGGCATTTATAAAGCGCGCTACATATCCGTGAGGGTCTCAATGTGCTGGGGGGACGCTACTACTGTTCGAAGAGCCATGTCTTGAGGAGTCTCCTGAAGGTTAGGAGGTCTTCAGTCTGCTGCAGGCGGATGGGGAGGGTGTTCCATGTCTTGGTGGTGAGGTGGGAGAATGATCTGCCGCCGCCGGTCACTCATCGGATGCGGGGGATGGTGGCGAGGGCGTAGTCGCGGAGCGGAGCTGGCGGGTGGGTGTGTAGAGGCTGAGTCGGCTGTTGAGGTACGCTGGTCCGGTGTCATGGAGTGCCTTGTGTGCGTGGGTGAGGAGGTTGAAGGTTATTCTCTTGTTGATGGGGAGCCAGTGCAAGTCTCTCAGGTGGGGTGTGATGTGGATGGCGGCGAGGGATGTCGAGGATCAGGTGTGCGGAGGCGTTCTGGAGGCATTGGAGCCGTTTCAGGAGTTTGGCCGGGGCTCCTGCGTAGAGTGCGTTGCCGTAGTCCAGTCTACTGCTGACGAGGGCCTGGGTGACTGTCCTTCTGGTTTCGGTGGGGATCCACTTGAAGATCCTGTGGAACATGCAAAGGGGGTTGAATCAGGAGGAGGAGACGGAGATCTGGGCCTGAATCCATCGTTTTTTGCTTACCATGCCTTTCCAGTTTGGACCCAGCCATATGCAAATAAGTCTTGACCCTGTGCGCCCAATGGGAACAGTCCAGCCTGAACACCCAGGCCAGGTCCTCCCTGGATTGGAAACAAGCAACCTAGGACTGGTTTCGGGGTTTCACCCTCATCAGCCAGGATTGCTTGACTCCAGTCGCATGGAGAGCACAGGACCCACGTCTGGGCATACTTGTCCGACTCGGGCTGACAAATGCAAAAAGAACATTTGATGGAGAGCAGTGACGCACTGCCCCGCCCTGTGCTTGCACTCCATTTGCTGGCAGAAAGTGTTAAAAATAAAAAATGATAACACAATTACTTTATTACCATTTCATTTTTGACAGTTTCTGCCCAGCAGAGGTGGTGGGGGTGGGAGGACTGCAAAGGGGGGTGGGGGGGGGGGGGGCAATGCTCCTCCAATCCCCTGGAGGAACAACCATCTGGTGTAGGTGTTTATTACAAACAAAGTGACAAATTCTCTTCAAGTTCTTTGCACTCTGACTAGCAGCCTCAACAGAGCAATCAAGAATTGAAGGAGCCTGCAGCTAAGCGGACTAGATGACTACATGTCACTGGAACACACATGTTTCAGTTCTGGATTTTGATTTAACATAACAGTGCATTCTAGGAGTTGTAGCCTTGATGCATTTAAATTCAGCCGATTGGATTAACACTCCTGTTAACAATGATATGTAAAAGCAAAGCCCAGGAATGGAAAAGGATTGTCCCAGTCACCTGGAGCCATCTGGTCACCCTTCCTGTGGCTCGGGCCTATAACTCAGTAAGAATGCCTTGAACAACCATTATAGCCTTCAGCAGTGGGCTATAACAATGCCATATTAGAATATTTTAATGATATGTACTCCACTGAAGAGAAAGAAGTGGAAGAGGGCCAATAATGGCTGGCATTGACCTTCTGACCTGATATTCCAATGTTTCTCTGTGTTTCAAAGTGGGTTGAATGTTCCAACACAGCTTATGCCTCCACCTTAGGCATATAACTCAGGAAAATACCATTAACAAGTGTTATAGCCCTTAGTAGCAGCCTGAAATGCAAATCTAAATGTGAACTCACCTCTTTCTCATTTGAGCAGACGTAATGTGCACCATTGACCGTGTGGGAAGGATGCACTGATGGGAAGTGTGAAACACTTGATTCAGGGGGCAGTGAGAGAAGCTGTCTGAACAGTGGGACAGGTTTACATTTGCATGTGAGGCAAGGAGTATAAACTGGTGCTAAGAACGAGAACCTGAGTGTAGTATAAGATAGAGTTTTCTGGGCTGCTGCACAGAATAGGTCTCTGTGCTTTTTTTTGGCAACTTAAGCGCATGCATTAACTCTAAATATCTCTGAGTTAAGTTCATGTTTTCCTAACAGCAGAGCTTGGAAACATTGGGCTGTAATTGCCTCTTAGTGTTTCAGACTTCTTCTGTCAACAAAACGTGCATTAATGCTGAGATATTTCAAATTAATTTTATGTGCTCAAGACGCAAAAGAGAAGCACGCAGATCCCTTCTTCACTGAAGCAGCGAAAAAAACAGCTCCATGTTACAGTCTCTGGTATTGGTCTAAAGTTTGAGAAGCAGGCCTTGGTACATAGCAAGTGTGAGAAGTTATTCGCCAGGAGCAGCGCAAGATGCTAGCACTGTTCAGCAAAGCCAAGTGCAGTTTCAGATAATTGTACCCATGGATATTGTAAGTGGTGGTGGTGGGCAATAAAAGGATTTATCATTGGTGTAGCCGAGGAGCTCCCTGTGGAGAGCACTGTGAGAAGCTGTGATAGATGTCCAATGGTGGCACGTGTGTGTGAAGCTGGTGCTTTGGGACAATGTGAGGACCATGCACTGATGAGTAGCGGGCAGTGTAAGAAGGACAGACGTCTGTGGTAAACACTAGGGCCCAGATTCTGAAAGCTGACAGGCAACACAGCGCAGTACCCAAAGATGCTGCGCTGTGCAGCGTGACAGAGAGAGAGCAAGAGAGCGCCATATTCACATTGAAATGGCTCTCTCTTCCCCTATCCCTAGCATCTGTGCTGATTTCAGCTGCTGAGAGCCAGGCACACATCATTTAAAAAATATATATTTTTTAATAACCTTTCCATGAATACATCCGGTTAGGCAACCTTATCATGCACACAGAACTTCTCGCCAGCTGCCCGATGGAGGCTGCTATGGATTACATTTTAAGAGATATATATTATGGATTGCAGACTATGTCTATTGGTTCCCGGGGTCAACCGAGTGCGTAATGTGACTCAATGAAAGCATGTCAAGTTCCAGGAGCTACAAGGACAATATTCTGCGAAGCCCAACTGGAAGAAAGAATAGTACAGAACCAAAGAGAAAGGGGCGGAGACTAGCCTAAGTAGGATGATGTTTAGTATTAAATCTCTTTATTGGCAGAATATAGCACATGCATGAATGACACATGACCATCTGGCCCGAACCCTCATTACAGTGTGAGGTATAAAGCTCAAGCAATAAGACAGACGGGCCCAAGCCACTCTATAGAATGAACTCCAATAGTGAGTGCACTGTAGATGCAAACAATCTATATTAGGTAGAAGAAAAACCAAAGCCAACCAAAACCCCCCAGCACCCACCCAAACCCCCCACAGCCCACCCACCACCCATGTTCCAAGTCCACTACTCCTATCTTTCAAGGGTCCATTCCCTTTAACCCTATCCCGGCTGTTCCACACCCGATAAACGCAGAAAGCGCAGATAGCGAGGACAGGTCACCTCCCTAAACTTCGAGGCCAGCAAATATAGAAAGGGCCACCACAGATCTGTGTACCTATTACCCTCCCCCACCAGCATCAAAGAAAGTTTCTCCATGCCCAACACATGCCACAATTGATGGAGACAACCCTGAAATGTAGGGACATGTGCAGTGCGCCAATGTAAGAGAATATTCTAGATAGCAGAACCCAGGGCAATAGCTATCAATCGTCCCCTACGGGAGCGCAACGGTTAACTGACTGGGTTGGGCAGACCTAACAATACATGGGAAGGAAATCGTGGAATCTCTATATCAAAGTGTGCATCAACCACGTCCAGGATTTGCTTCCAATACCCTTGAAGTTGGACACAATCCCAGAGCAAGTGTACCAGCGTGCCAGTCTCCCTACACCCTTGCCAGCACGTCACCTCACTAGAGTGATCCATCTCATGTAGCCGCTCAGGCGTGTAGTACCAGTACGTTGCAACTTTAGTGAGTGTGCTCGTAAGTCCCATATGATATGCTGAATGCTGCGCCCTGTAGTAGATGCCCTCCCAGTCTTTGTGGCTGAGTGTCCGTCCCAACTCCCTCTCCCAACGAGACTTCCCGGTACTGTATATGTGCGTGTACGTGTTTTGTAACATTCGGTATAGATCAGAAATTAGTTTTTTATCGGAGTTGCGTGTGATCAACCAGAACTCATACGGAAGAAGGCGTCTGTCAGCCGTGGGGCGTACCTGGTCGCTGAGTGCCCAGTGTCGAGCCTGAAGGTATCGAAGTCTCTCCGACTCCGGCAGACCATATTGTTGCCGAAAAGAAGAGAATGACATAACACCATCTTCCACGTATAGATGAAATAGGAACACCCAGCCGGCCCCCACCTTGCGAAAGCCACAGAGTCCTGTCCCGGGGTGAAGTCTGGGTTGTCCATCAGGGGTGTGAGAGGAGATGGGAATGAGGTGAGTTCATGCCTAACATTGGTGCTATCCCAGACCTCCATGCGTACAAGTTAGGGGGGTCTATGTTGCTTGCGGAGAAAGGGAATCTCCTGAAGCGGGCGGCCCGACCACCGCTTGGTCCTGAAAAAGCCAATGCTTCTTAGACTCCCATCTGCTCCACTCCACCAGAAAGCGCAGCTGGGCAGCCTGAAAATAGAGAAGCAAATCTGGGAAGCCGAGCCCCCCCCCCCGTTTGGGTGGAAGAGTCGCGAGCCATAGCTTCGACCGCGGTTTCTTACCATTCCAAATAAATTGCGCCAGCTCGGACTGAGTCTGCTGAATCCAGCCCACAGGTGGCCGCAAGGGAATGGTGCGGAATAAGTACAGGATCTGTGGGAGGATCGTCATCTTTACCGCTGCCACTTTCCCCAACCAGGATAAAGGATAGTGTCTCCACCTCCCTAGCTCTTGCCTAATTTTCCGACGCAGCCGAGTGTAATTAATGCGAACCGTGTCCGGAAGTGTAGGAGCCAGCTGAATTACTAAGTCTGGGATCGCTTCAGTCGCCCACTGGAAAGGGAAGGATCCCTGCAAAAACTCCAGTGTGGGTCCCTCCAATGATAGGGCCAGGGCCATGGACTTGCTCATGTTGACCTTAAAGCCTGACGCCCGTACAAAGGCTTCTAGGTCTTCAAGACATGCTGGCAGTGATTCCCTCGGGTGGGACAAGGAGAGTAGCACATCATCAGCATAAATACTGATAGGATGTACGTAGCCGCCAAATTTGATTCCCTGCACTTTCGGTTTAAGCCGCAACCTCTGCGCCAATGGTTCCATATATAGGGCAAAAAGCAGGGGCGACAATGGACACCCCTGCCTCGTTCCCCGCTCAATAGCAAACCTGGGGGAAGTGCAGCCATTGACTCGGACCGTCGCGGTTAGCAGGATGATGTTTAGAGGGTAAGCATGCTCATTTAAATCATTATCCGGGCTGAATACTCTATCCTACTGTGCTACTCCAGAGTAGTGCTATTGTGAGGGGTCCAAATCAGCTGTGTGTGAATGCATGTACGCTAGCAGTGGTTCCTATATGTTTCTGGGCTGGGTGTGGGTGGGCATTAGTTCCCAATAAGCTGTCAGTTGTTCTTGGCAGAGCGCAGCATCCCTGAGCCACTCCTCCCTATACGGGAGCTGGCTTCTGCCCCAATACATCGCAATGTGCCGCTTGGCAAGCAGTAGGAGCATAGCTGCCAACTTCCTGCAGCCCGCCAGCAGGCACTTTACATACCCCAGTAATGCGGTCAAGGGGGAGTGATCTATGCATAGTTCGAGCATCACATCCATAGCTTTAAAAATAGTTTCCCAATATCGGTGAATACTAGGTCAGTCCCAGGCAAGGTGCAGGAAGGTGGCGTCGGGGGACCCACATCGCTCGCAGCGTGCTTTATCAGCTAGGCCAAATCTGCAGCACTATTCAGGTGTTCTATAACATCTATGCAGGAACTTAAAATTAATTCAGTGTAGCAGTGTAGCTTTGAACTCTGCAGATTCTGTGATGGAATTTCAGGACACGATGACCCACATCCAGAGGTGGATGAATCTGAATCACCTCAAACTAAACCCGGGCAAGACAGAACTTGTCTTGCCCGGGAAAAGTGAAATTAGTTGGGGCCCTCATTTTTGGCCCCCTGATATGGGGGTCCCACCCACTAAATCTCCCACAGTCAAGAGTTTTGGGGTGATTCTTAGTGAAGATCTGTCACTCAAAGGTCAGATAGGGGCGGTAGTCTTATCTAGTTTCTTTCAACTGAGAAAGATAAAGAAAATAGCCCATTTTTTTTTAACTCACTCTGCTTTGATTCCGGTAACTATTGCTTTAGTATTGTCCCGACTTGACTTTTCCAACAGTCTGTATTTAGGACTCCCAGCAGGTCAAATAAAGAGACTGCAATTTGTCCAAAATCAGGCAGCCAGGTTAATCTGTAAGCAATTTAAATGGCAGTCCATCAGACCAGGTCTAGAAAAACTTCACTGGTTACCGGTGGCTCAAAGGGTTGCATTTAAAGCCGGTTGCATTACCTTTAAAGCCTTACAGAGCAAGGGTCCCAAATTCATAAGGAATTTGGTACTTAAATATGCTCCCTCACGTAACCTTCGCTCTGCTTACAAAGATCTGTTGGTTGTCCCCTCATTTAAGAAGAAACGCCAGGGTGGCAGCTGTTTTCACTCTCTTGCTGCCTCCCTATGGAATTTTTTTCCACTCCCTTTAAGACAGTGTGATGATCTTCTCACTTTCAGACATGCCCTTAAGACGTGGCTTTTCAGACTGGCCTATCCTTAGATTAGATTTGTGCGGAGTGTGCTCTTAAAGTGCTATGTTGTGTTCCCACAATTCCTATAGCGCCATGAAGCCCATGGGCGTACGTGCGCTGAATAAGTAAATATTAACATAACATAACATACAGGGCTCTATCCGGCATACAGCAGAAGGTCCACTGCTGTGGCGTTATTGATAGTCCAAGCAAGGTTTCCCACTCCCTATGTGCCCTTGGAGTGCAGATGGGCGCTGTGTGCTGCATATCTAGGTATAATTGTGTAATCAGTTTGCATGGTGAGGGGTTTTTCAGGAAACGCTCAAGCGCGTGAAGCATTGGTGGCACAGCTGATAAAGAGGCTGTTTAATCGTGCAATGCCGCTCGTAATTGATAATAGGTCATTTTATCTAGGACGGTCAGTTCCTCTCCCTCATGAACCTGATGAAGCTCTATGAAAGTTCCATCAGGGACCTTCTTCCACTGCAAGATCTTAGACATCCATGACAGCTTCAACACCCAGACCCTCCTTACAGCCACCCTCACTGCAGACTCACCGCCCCCCAGCCTCACCAACCCCCTGCTCTCCTGGACCCACGTCAACGACGACAACACCTTCAAGACCATAAACACCATCTTCTCCGGGTCACCATCTGACCCCTGCCCGCACCACATCTTCAACAAAGCTAACCGGATTGCTTTATCTGACCACTCCTCGGGCGTCCTTAGCCGTTGTCTGTGACGTTCTGGCGTCTTTTGGTAGAAACTCAGGTCTCTCCATAAACTGGGGTAAATCAGTGCTGTTTGTTCTCAAGGGTGATCCCCCGATTCCCCCACGTGGTTGCCCCATCCAGCTAAGCACAGGGGTTTAAATACTTGGGGATTTACATATCTCTTGTCCCGACCGTCAGATACACAATGAATCTCATGCCACCCTTACAAAGACTTAGGGGAGACATCGCTAACTGGAGGAAACTCCCGCTCTCACTGCTGGGGTGAGCAGTGCTTTTTAAAATGATGGCCTTGCCTCGGTTCCTGTACGCTCTTCAGAACTCCCTGGATGTGGTCCCGGCCGCCTACTTCCGAGAGGTGGAGGGACTGCAACGTAGTTTGCTCTGGGAGGGTAGACCCCGTATTGCGTTAGCGAAGTTAACCGTGTCTTGGTGTGATGGGGGGATCGCCCTCCCGGACATCAAACGATATTATTGGGCCTCTCAACTGGCTGCGATTAACCACGGTAGCTATGGCCCCGCATTGGATCCGGGCTACGCCATGGACAGATGGTTATTGCCAAACAACAATTAAAACAGGGCTCTATATTCTCATTCCTCCAAACTAGATCTGTCGGGTCCAACCTATCACGTGGTTCGGATCTGGCATGATGCCACACGTTCACTAGGTTGGAGCAACAGATTGACTCTAGTGACTACACTATTTGACTCGAACTGTCTCGGCAAACTTTGGAAAATGAGAGGGTTTGATAAATGGGACATGATCGGTATCTCAGTGGTTAGGGACATTTGGAGTAAGGGGCAGGTGAAGACATTTTTTTTTTTTTGTTCAAAAACCTTTATTTGAGCAAGCATAGAAAAATACAAGAATAGGCCTACAACCTCACGGGCTGGCCGCTAATAATAAGGCACAAGGCACAAATCAGAAGTGTACACCCGTGGTCAGGCACAAATCCAGCACAAAGCATTACTCCCAACCTGTCATAGAGCACATTGAATTTTTATTTATACAAAAAGAAGAACAAACACTAAAAGGCGAATGCACGGTAATCAAGGTCAGCCCAAAGAACGGAGGGGATGGTCTACAGTCAGGAGAACCTACCAAGAGCCCTGAGGCTCCAACAAGGTCGGGGGGGGGGAGCAGCGGGGAGAATCGGAAATTCAAAAAACAGTATGAAAGGGTTCCGGGAACGCTCGCCTAGGGAGATAGGACAACATCAGTAGTGCCCACAAGGGGAGGCGTGCAGATATCTCCACGATATTCATTCCACTGGCCCCAAATCCTCGTCCACGCCCCGGGTCTGCCCCTGGCCACATAAACCGTCTTCTCCCGAAACATGGACCAGTCCATGTTGTCCTCCCATTTCGAGACCTCAGGGGGCCTGGATGCGCCCCAGAGTTGCGCAATATCACGTTTCGCAATCATGTAGCCCAAGGTAGCCCACCTGGTCTGGGCCACAGAATAGTCAGTGGGCTCCCACACATTCAACAGACATCGTCGAGGCTCAGGCCGCAGGGTAACACCAGTCACATCAGTCATCACCTCAAGCACAGCAGTCCAGTAAGCCACCACAACCGGGCATTCCCAAAGAATGTGTAAAAAAGTAGCACTCAACCCACAACCACGCTTACATAACCCATCCAAGGAAAAGCCCATCGTTACCAGACGCGGACCAGTGACATACACTCGATGAAGGATTTTAAGTTGAACCAAACGGAGACGGGCAGGAATGGCTACCTCCTTGGGAGAAGAGAGTGCCGACTGCCAATCCTCGTCGTCCAGTTCCAACCCATCGCCGACCCAAGCCTCCCGAAGTCGGACCAATAAGTCCGCCCGATTATTGATCAGCTTCTTATAGATCAGGGAAATAGTGCTATCAGGCAGGTGCCCATCAAGGACACGATCTTCGAGGGGGGAAGACTCGGGCAGGGCCATATCAGGAGTCAAGACTGAGGCGAGGGCGTGCCGGACCTGCAGATAACGAAAAAATTCCCTACCATTCAAACCATATTCCTCCTGGAGGGCCTGGAACGATTTCACACTACCTTTCGAACATACATCACCCACCTTACTTATACCAATCATATCCCAGCGGTCGAAGCCCTTAGTAGACCAGAGACACCCCAAACGTTCCGAGGCATAAAGCGGCGTCGCCAGCGTCATTCGATCTGCCCATCCCAAACTCACATTCGCGGCTCGCCACACAGTTACTGCACTCCTGGACGGGCCCACAAGATGGCGCCCGGCTGATCGGGAATAAAGAGCTCTATTAAAGTCCCCACCCGGCAGCTGGAGGCTATCCATCTCGAATGCAGGATTTCGACCCGGTGAAAACATCACGTGATTAATAGCAGATAGCTGGGAAGCCCAATAATATCGCTTAATATCGGGGAGCGCCATGCCCCCGTCGTACCAAGGGATGGTGAGTTTCGCGAGGGCAATACGTGGACGCCCGTCCCAAATCAATTGCCTTTGAAGACTCTCGATCTCTCGGAAATAGGTCTTGGGGATAGCGTCATAGGAGTTCTGGAGCGCGTAGAGGAACCGCGGCAAGGACATCATTTTAAACAGGGCCGCCCTGCCCAGAGGAGACAAAGGAAGCTTACGCCAGCGGGCCACGTCCAGTCGCAATCGAAGCAACGGGGAGAGGAGGTTACGCTCAAATCGGAGCGAGGAGTCCAACGTAATAAAAATCCCTAAATATTTGAAGCCAGACTGGACCACCTGGATGGGAAGCCTGCTCGGCAAAGGGGGCAAAACACCCGAAAGAACATACACGCAGGACTTGGCCCAGTTAATAACGAGGCCCGAGTTGGCACCAAAGGAAGTGAGAACGTCAAACAAAACTGTCAGAGATTTACGCGGGGAGGTGAGATATAAAAGAATGTCGTCCGCATAAAGCGAAACGCGGTCCTCAAAGTCCGGAGACCAGCGAATCCCCTTGAGCGAAGGCTCCCACCGAAGCCAAGCAGCCAATGGTTCCAAGGCGAGCGCAAAAAGCAACGGAGACAAGGGGCATCCCTGACGGGTACCCCTACCAAGGGTGAAAGGGGCCGAAACTCTACCATTTACCACTACTTGTGCCAGAGGTTCCGCATATAATAACTTGATCCAACCAATAAACTCAGGCCCGAAACCAAATTTCTCAAGAGCCGCCCAAAGATAAGGCCACTCCACAGTGTCAAAAGCCATTGAGGCATCCAACGACGCCAAAATGGCCGGCTCCGTCAGAAGCCCCGCCCTCGCAATCGCGCCGTGGAGACGACATAGGTTCAGAGCCGTGTTGCGGTGCGGGATAAATCCGGATTGATCTGGATGGACCAAGCCACTAATGACCGTCAGGAGGCGGGACGCCAGGAGTTTCGCCAACACCTTGGGTTCAACATTAAGGAGGGATATGGGCCTATAGGATGAACAAAGGTCTCGCGGTTTACCATCCTTGGGGATGACAACTATCGTGGCCAGTCGCTGATCATAAGGGAGAACACCCCGTTCCCGGGACTCCAGAAACATGGCGCGAAGATATGGCGCCACTCTGTCGGGACGTAACTTGTACAGTTCAATTGGCAACCCGTTCGGGCCCAATGCTTTGCCCGAACGGAGTGACCGGATGGCAGTGGCTATCTCATCAACCGTAAAGGGGGAGTCCAACGCTACACGATCCAAATCAGTGACACTGGGCAGAGCTATATCACGCAATAGAAGGCGAGAGTCAGCCACATCTCTCACAGACACAGGGGTATACACCACACGGAAGTACTCAGCAAAACGGTCAACTATTCCAATCGGGTCCGTCACACTCACACCACTCGAAGACTGAATCACGGGTACCACACTTTTAGCTCTCTCCTTCTTATCCAGCCATGCCAGCAATTTACCCGCTTTGTCACCCACATCATACAAACGACCCTGTTGCTCCCGAAACATCACTTTAGCAGCATCTGTGACCACAGATTTATATGCAAATTGTTTCAGACCCAGGGCGTGGAGTTTCGCAGACGTGACACCAGATTCCAAAGCATCCTCCAATGCAGAAATCTCTCCCTCACGGTCCACCACCTCCCTATTCCTCGCCCGCTTAGCTTCAACAATAAGGGAGAGGGCCTGCCCACGAATCACCGTCTTAAAGGCCTCCCATAGGGACACAGCTGAGGAGACCGACCCCTCGTTATCCAGAAAATACGCGTCCAAAGACTTAAGCAAAAGGCGGCGGGTCTCGGGGGAGGTAAGGTACCACGGATTGATGGGAGCTACTCTGCCCACCGCCTCCACTCCAACCTCAAAACGAAGCCAGAGCGGAGAGTGGTCAGAAATACCCCTGGGTAGGTGTACAATCTCACGCACCGCTGGTGACTGAGCCGCAGGCATCAGGAAATAATCCAGCCTGGACAGACTCCCATGGGCCCCAGAATGAAAGGTGTATTGAAGCTGAGTAGGATGCAAAAGCCTCCAGCAATCCACCAAGCCAAAGGTATCCAAAAATCCACCCAACCACCGTTGGGCCGCAGGAGTATCTCTAGGGGGTGGCGATCGTGAAGACCGGAGAACACCGAATTAAAATCACCAGCCAAAAAGAGAGTACTATCAGGGAGGTCCAACAATACGCGGCCCAAATCTGAAAAGGTAGAAGTCTGCAAGCCGGGGGGCACATAAACAGTAAATAAGGAGAGGGCACGACCCTCATAGCGACCCACAAGGACAGCATATCGCCCCCGATCATCCTGAATCACATCATCAATAGCTAGGGGGAGGGAAGCCCGAACAAGGATACCCACGCCCCTAGAACCCGAGGTAAACCCCGAATGTGCTACGAGGCGATAGCCCCACCTATTCATTGCATGACAAACATTGCCTACCAAATGAGTCTCCTGCAGGAAAACAACATCAGGAGATAAACGTCGTATATATTTCAACACCACACTTCTTTTGATACGATCTCCCAGACCGTTAACGTTCCACGAAACAAATCTCAACCCGCTACCCCCCATCCACCCAACAAAGCCAAAACCCCCCACCAATGAGCAGGACACCAGAAACATCTTCAAATACAGGATAAAGTCGCCTCGAAAACAAAACACACAAACAACGAACTTCCCAACCACCCACCCCCAAAATAACAAGAAAACACCCCCCACCCTGCACCCCTGTAAAAAGCTAAAAAGCCACCCCAACCTGCAGTGTGCCTGTCGCCCAAGAACCCCTATTCTACACAAAGACCCCGGAGGAGGAAAGGCTCCGTCCCACCCGCCACCCCGATCAAGACCAATGACGAGAAAAAGAACATACATCAAATCACATAAGCGGTAGAGGAACAAAGGCACACATTCCTGGAAAAGTTACTCAAAACAAGGCATCCGGCATAGACGAAATGTTCAGCTCTCTACACCACCTTCAGCACCGCCCGGGTGGGCATCGGACTCAGTCTCAGGAGGTCGGCTAGGCAAGGAGTCCAGCCAGTCATTCACAGCATCCGGCCGATCAAAGAAGAAGGTCCGGTCATTATACTCAACCCGCAGCCTGGTCGGAAAGAGCATAGCGTAGCGCATCCCCATGTCCCTAAGACGCTTCTTGGCACCACGAAATCCCATCCGCTGCTTCTGGACCTGTTGGGAAAAGTCCGGATAAAAGTTCACCGTGGCATTCTCAAAGGCCACCGGGCCCTTCACCCGCGACGCCTGCAGGATAGCGTCCCGATCTCTATAGTGGAAAAGCTTGGCAACAATAGGTCTCGGCGGGGCGCCTGGCTTACCCTGGCCCCCCGGAACACGATGTGCACGCTCCACTGTGAAGAATTTACTAAGGCCAGACGGAGAAAGGTGGTTCTGGATGAGGTCTTCAACCAGGAGATCAACCGAGTGGGGTTCTGGGTTCTCCGGGACACCAACCACGCGAACATTACAGCGACGTGCCCTGTTCTCAAAATCCTCCAAGCGCCGGGTCATGAAATCTTTTACCCTACGGAGATTGCCAATCTCCGTCTGTACCTCAGAGACGTCCGCCGTGAGGCTGGATGATTTGATATCCAACGACTTCACCTTTTCGTTCGTTTTGGAGAGATCGGCTCGGATTAGATTCAAATCGATTGCCACGGTGTCAATTTTGTGGGTCAAGGTTTCGTATTGTTGGCCTATTGACTCCCTCATGCCAGAAATGGCGCCCATGATGTCCTGCAAGGAAGGCTCCGTCGACGCATCCACGACGTGGTCAGATGCACTGGGACCGGGCAGGTCAGCTCCGGGGGACCCCTTAGAATGGGTATAACGGTCCATAACGTTGGATTGGACCGGACCCCCGCGCAGAGGTGTCTTCGTCTTGCGCGTCTCCCGGTCCCCTCTGCCCGCCATTTTGGAGATGCGTCACAGGGAGAGTCACCAGGGTCAACGGACCGGGCACCAGAAATGGAGGCCTCGGGACCAAAGGACCGTAACAAGAGTATCACCATGATAGGGGCAGCCAAATAGGAGAACAGTCCAGCCAAAGGCCCGACAGCCGACTCGTGTCCTGGAACCAGCTCTGGCCCGACCCTCTGGCCGATGTCCCAGTCAGAGGCAGAAACGAAACCGAAACTTAAGAAGGGGACCCACAAGTCCAATCCCCCTGCCGTTGTTGTTCAACTCCAAGACGGCCATCGAACCTCACCCAGTCCCGGGCGCACCTCAAGGGCGGAGCCCAAAAGTTCAATTCACCATAACTCAGGCACCCGGGGTCAAAATAAATTTCTGAAAGGTCCAGGTAGATCAGTCCAACGTCCTCTATACAAATCCTCGCGAAAAATCAGGATTCATGCAGGATATTATGCCGGGAGCGGCGGGGGTCCGGGGAGCGCTGTGCTCACGCGGCCATCTCGGATGCCCGCCAAGCTCCTCCCCCCAGGTGAAGACATTTGAGGACTTGCGAAAGGAATTTAAACTGGCAGGCTCCGAGTATTTTCGATATGCTCAAATTCGACATGCGTTGCGAGCAGTTCTGCCCAAAAGGCGCTGACCCTCCTGACTCCTCCCCACTCGAGGATAGGATACTGGACGGTCACCTTCCTGAAAAAAACATTTCCCTGATTTATAAAAAGTTAATCAATCAGAGAGCGGATTTGCTGGGAGACCTCAGGGTTAAGTGGGTTCGAGATGGCATAGAACTGGACGACGAGGATTGGCAGTCGGCGATTTCATCCCCTAGAGTGGTAGCTATCTCTGCGAGGCTCCGACTTGTACAGTTAAAAATACTACACAGGATTTATGTAACGGGGCCCCATCTGGTGTTGATGGGACTCTCCGAGTCTGACTTGTGTCGACGTAAATGTGGCCTCAGTGGTGCGTTTCTACATATTATCTGGGAATTTCAAGATGTTGCTGAGTATTGGAGTAAGATTCATAGTATCATACAGGAGGTTTTAGGGACCTCTTTGCTCCCCGAGGCCAGGAGGTGCCTTCTTAATATATGGGAACCGACTGACCTTAACACGGCACAGACACGGTGGGTCACATTAAGCTACATGCTTGCAAAGAGAAATATCGCAATGGGGATCAGATCAACCCCCCACTCTCGAAGTCTGGAAAACTAGTTTAGACTGGTGTATGTTTCGGGAAAAATCTGTTTATGTGGCTAGGGGCCGTCCCCGAAAATGGGCTGCCGTGTGGGGGCCGTGAAACCTATACAGAGGTGAAATCTGTGTACCACCCAGAAATGCAGTTTTTGAAGTACCCTCTTCCCCATAATCATGTATTTGTATTTGACCTTGAACACCTTGCCCTCCACAAATGTTTTATTTTTGAGACACCAATGCTCTGTATTGCTTTTAATGATGATGCTTGTTTAATAAAAAGAATGATAAAAAAAACAAACAAAGCTAACCGCATCATCGCACCCCAACTCCGGAAAATCATCAACAGCTCCTTCGAGTCCGCCACCTTCCAGAAAGCTGGAAGCATGCTGAAAGCAACGCCCTACTCAAGAAACCCACAGCGGACCCAAAGGACCTCAAGAACTTCTGGCCCATCTCCCTTCATCCGTTCCCGGCAAAAGTCATCGAAAAGATCATCAACAGGCATCTGACCCACTTCGTAGAGGAGAACAACATCCTGGACCGGTCCCAATCTGCATTCCGCAGTAATCACAGCACCGAAACCGCCCTCATTGCTGCCACAGACAACATCAGGACCCTAATGGACAACGGCGAAACCGCGGCCCTCATCCTCCTGGACCTCTCGGCCGCATTCAACACCGTCTGCCAGCACACCTTACGCACATGACGCAGGAATACGCGACAAAGCCCTGGACTGGTCCCACCTCCTTCCTCACCGACAGAACCCAGAGGGTCCGCCTCCCTCTTTCCGTTCTGAGGCCACCAAGATCATCTGCCGCGTGCCCCAAAGATGATCCCTCAGCCGTACCCTTTTCAACGTCTACATGGCACCGCTCACCAACATTGTACGCTCACACAACCTCAATATTGTCTCCTATGCCGACGACACTCAATTGATCCTCTCACGCACCAAAAACCCTGCCACTGCCAAAACCATCCTCCACGAAGTAATGAAGGCCGTTGCCAGCTAGATGCAGACCAGCCACCTGAAACTTAACTCGGACAAGACAGAGGTCCTAATCCTCAGATCCACTCCCTCCGCCTGGGACGACTCCTGGTGGCCAGCCGCACCCACTCCCACCGACCCCGCACGTAACCTAGGGTTCATCCTGGACTAATCACACTCTATGACCCTTCAAGTCAACACAGTCTCCTCCTCCTGCTTCAACACCCTCCGCATGCTCTGCAAAATTTACAGATGGATCCCCATCGGAACCAGAAGGACGGTCACACAGGCCCTCGTCAGCAGCAGGCTGGACTACGGCAACACCCTCTACTCATGAACCACGGCCAAACTCCAGAAGAGACTCCAACGCATACAGAACGCCCCTTCACACCCACATCACTGCCCACCTGAAAGACCTGCGCTGGCTCCCAGTCAACAAGAGGATCACCTTCAAGCTCCTTACCCACGCCCACAAAGCACTACATAACGTCAGACCAGCACACCTCAACAACCGTCCCACCTTCTACAGCCCGAACCGCCAGCCCGGCTCCGCCGACCTCGCCCTTGCCACCGTCCCATGCATCCACAGGACCTCCACCAGCGGCAGATCCTTCTCCTACCATGCCGCTAAGACATGGAACACCCTCCTCACACAGCTGCAAGAAACCAAGGACCTGCTGACCTTCAGGAGACTCCTCAAGACCTGGCTGTTTGAGCAGTAGCTGCACCCCCCTGCTCAGCACCTTGAGACCCTCACGGGTGACTAGTGCGCTCTACAAATGTTTGATTGATTGATTGATCAGGGAATGCATCTCCCATTGTAGTAAGTAAAAGCCTATGCAGTCGTGTGCACAGGCCAGCCTCCGATGAAAAGAGCAATGTAGGGTGCTTGGGCAGAGGGATCGAAGGGGCTCTGCTGGTGCCATGCCCACACTGTACATCCCACAGTGTCAATCTCCGAGCGTGGCCAGGACTGCACCCTGTATAGGATCGTGTGTAGTGGGTGTGGCGTTGCCTGATCCTGTTCAGGAGCCTTGTGGGCCATGAACTGTGTCGGGAACACCCAATGAAAGCCAAACTGCTCCTTGGCGCAGTAATAATGGAGATCGAAGTCAGGCGCGGCCAAACCTGGCTACTCAAAGGGAGTATCAGAGTTTCCCAGAAGATTCCGGGTTGTCTCACAGCCCAAGCTAATGAGACCATGTTGGAACGAAGTTGAGTGGTAGGGGGAGATTGGTAAAGAGATATTGGAATTTAGGCAAGACATTTTTGCGATGGTAACCCGCCCGTCAGCGACAGTGGAAGTCTGATCTAGCATCCGATTAGATTCTTAAGCCACTCCATTAACCAACCGTAGTTGGACCTTCACAGTTCTTCAATATTGCGACTCACCCAATCACACAAATAATGCACTGGACCATCAGCCCACTGCAATTGGAAGTCAGCTTGGCCCAGTTCATAAGGATACCAGGAAGTCCACCAAATATGATAAACTCCCTGATCAGGGGGGCCAAGTTCTTGTCCTGATTTTTTATATATAATGTTGCATTGTCCGTGTACAGAGAGACGAGCATGGTGTTGCCGAAGACATTCCGGCAGAGGTTCCATAGCTATGGCGAATAATAGGGGGGATAGAGGACATTCCTGTTGCGTGCCCAGAGAGATTGGGTACTGGGAGGATATCACGCCATTCACCTGAATCCGTGCGGATGGGAGGGACTACAGCAAGGCAATACATTTTGTAAATTTAGCACTTAGCCCTATGTGAGTGAGAAGCGCAAACATGTATGGCCATTCAAACAAATCAAATGCTTTGGTAGCATCGAGGAAAACTGCCACAACCTGCAGCATCGGGTCCACCTCTTGCATGGTGGCGAAAAATGTATGCAAATTATGTGATGTGGATCTGCCCGGCTCAAAGCCACTTTGATCTGGCCTCAGTACCCAAGACAACAGATGGAGTAGCTGAGCCACAATGAGTGTAGCAAGTATCTTATTGTCGAGGTTAATCATGGAGAGCAGCCAGTATGAGTCGCATCTCTGGGGGTCCAGGATTGCGATGATGAGGGCCTCTTGCAATGAGGTAGGAAGCAACCCCCATTCCAGGGATTCCTGGTACATACTTGGGGGCTAGTATTGATGCATACTCCTTATAAAAGGCAGCCGACAGACCGTCTAGGCCCAGGGTTTTATTGCCTTGCAATGCCTGGATAGTCTTTACCACCTCCTCCGCCATGGACGGCTCTCAAGATAGGCTCTGTGTCTGCCCTCCAACTGTATGGTGTCAAAAAATGTCTCCAGTCAGGGGGGGTGCTCTCTGCTGAGTGCTATAGAAGGATGTGTAAAAGGAGACTATATCAGACTGGACAGCTACCTGTCCCAACACCAGCGTATATCCGGTGTATTCAACTCCAGGATGTAGTTGCTAGCCCACGGGTTGGAGGCCCGCCAGTGTCCTACCCGCTTGATATCCCTCCCCATATCTCCAGGCTCTACAATCCTTACTGAGGTAGTGCGTTTCGCGAGTGGCTACCGCTTCAAACTCGCTGATTTTCCCTCTGAAAAACTCGAGTTCCAGGGCGTGTCTTTCACTTTCTAGCTGTTAAATGTGCCCAAGGATTGAACACAGCATGCCCGCCTGCTTGGCAATTTCCTCGGCCCGTATGAGAGTTTTAAACACTTCCCACAAGGTCATGTGGGCCAGTGCATTCCCGTCTGTACGAGTATGGCTACCCCTCATGCATAGTTTGAAAAACATGCTGCATGCTCTTTGCCAACCCACCCTGCCCTCAGGTGCTCGCATGTGTGTTCTGTGAGATAGAGTTCCTGCAGAAAACATGAATGAATGAATGAGAGGGTTTTTGTATAGCGTAACGTTCACTCCAGGGAGCATCTTGGCGCTTTTTGGACATCAGGAGAAGGATTGACAGGGGGAAGGGGAGAGAGAGGGAGAGCAGCATGGGTTGGTGGAAAGGATCATATTAGCGACAGTACTAGATGATCTGAGGTACCAAAGATCCATGTTTTGAGAGACTTCCTAAAAGTGGGTTCGTTGTGGGTGTGCCTTAGTTGAGTAGGCAGGGTGTTCTAGGCTTTAGTACCAGGTGCTGCCAAGTTTTTCCCTCCCCGGGTTTTCAATTTGAAGTTGGGGATGGTGAGTAAATTTTCTGATTTGGACCGCAGGGTTCGTTTGGTGTTGTAAGGCCTAATTTTGCTTCTCAGATATTGTGGGCCTGTTTAGTTTACGGCTTTATATGTGATGGTTAGGACTTTGAACAAGATCCTTTTGTGGATTGGCAGCCAGTGAAGGATCTTTAGTGCTTCGGCTGAGGGAGAGCGCTTGGGGAGCCCAAGTACCAGCCTTGCGGCGGAGTTCTGGACTACTTGCAGTCTTTTTACCACTGTCTTTTTTGTTCCTGCATACAGACTGTTGCAGTAGTCCAAACGTGACAGGACCAGAGCCACTGCCACAGTCTTCCTAGCGTGCATATGTCCCTCCGTGGCAGTCCAGGTGCATGGCGACCAATCTGACCTTGCACCTGTCATTCAGACCCCAATCGTTCCATGTAATGCATTTCAATTTGATCATCTCAAGCTAACAGGCATCTGGCCCTTCAGTCCCAATATTTCCCCTCTTTCGAGACTACTACATGGAAAGTAGCGGGTAAGTCATAGGCTGGTTGGGGAAGGAGTAAGGGAAAGTGAAGACCACTCGTAAAACATTGAAATGCAAATGCAAACAACCCCACTCTGGTACCCCCCACCTCCCACTCCAGCCCCCAAATTATCAAAACAATTCCTCCCAATACCCATCCCTGCCCCCTTATGTACCTAATAATCATGAAGTGATTGGGAATCATCCCCGGGGGGACCACTGGGAGCCCGGCATAGCCCAGCAGGGGAATGCTGGGTGGCAGGACGAGCTTGTGTAAGGAAGCTGGGACGGGGAAAAATCACAGAAATAGTAGGAAAAGCAAAAGGGGAGAAACTATACAGTTCAACACCATCCAGTTTCTTGGCAAAGTCGTTGAGGCCTCACCTCCAGAATCTGAACTACTACTACTTGTCAGTCATTGTCACTGGTACAGTTAGCTGTCTCCACATCTCCATCCGGTCTCAGCTTCTGCTTGGCTAGTCGAAGTTCTCGAACGATTGTGCTCTTCGGGTCTGTGAAGTAAAAGGTTTTTCCAGTGTGGAATATTTGCAACTTTGCCAGGTAGAGAAGGGAATATTTGACAGCGAATTTCTGGAGAGATCTTTTTAGTTTCTCTTCTGACTGCCTGCACTGCCAAGGTGAATTGAGGAAAGGAGAAGACTGAATTTCCCTGATAAACACTATTCTGCTGGTCTCTCGCTAGACGTAGCACCCTATCTCTGTCTCCATAATTTAAGAGACGTGTGATAATCAGTCTGGCAGGTGCACCCGGAGGCGGTCTGGGGCCGAGTGATCCGTGCACTCTTTCCACAATGCACACAGGTGACTGTGAGGCACCAAACAGGGCATGAAGCAGTTCCTCCACGTAGTCTTCAACTCGGGCCATTACAGTGAATTCTGGAATTCCCACGATCCGCAGATTGTTGCGGCGTAATCTCACCTTCAGGTCTTCATTCTTGTTCCTGTTAATCTATAGTACCTTCTCCATCCTGAGAAGTTTCTCACAGGTTGCTACGCTCTCATCTTTCAGCAGAAGTGCATTGTTCGACTTGCCCAATACATTCTTGATGGTTAGTGACCTTCTCCTTCAGGTGATCAAATCAGACGGCCAGGGAGTCGATTTTGTTGTCGATGGTGGTGAGTGACTGTTTCAAATCCTTGAACACTTTTCGGATATCCTGTTCTGGTGAGGCAGCCCCCTCAGAGTCTATGTCCCGCTGATTGTTTTCCATGGAGGTGGGACCCCTGGTGGGGATTAAGTTGTTCAATTGCTAGTTTTGACTGCCTAGTGTCAGTCATCTCCATAACGCCGGGTTGTTCCAACCAACTGCCGGGTTGCTAGCTATCAGTACTTCTGATGTCGCAGGGTGCAAGGGGAATCCACTGCACCAGGCCGCCACCCAAAAATCTGTGAAGTTGTCGAATTGGAGAGTAGCTTGGTTACTAATCACTGGTACTTTTAGGGGCCGCCTTTCACCCCCAGGGACAGCGGCCACAGACCACTAGCCTCAGTGTGGAGGAGTCCTCAGGTGTTCCATGATGAAGCCAGTCCAGCCTTGTACAAGTGCACTGTTCTTCTCCCAGGTTCCACCTGACCTTCACCCTTTATTTTAGTCCTGTGTTGTGACTTCCAGTACATGGCTCAATCCCCACGTTGCACCCCTCTGCTGCAGTGGGCCAAAATTGCACCATGGTCCAGCACCTACGCTGCTCCCCAAATCACCCAGGCGCCAGTGGCTGGGACAGTTTCCTTGCGTTGGCCACCCTTACTTCCTCCAGCACCATTTCTCACTCCGCAGCTATCGTCTCTCCGGTGAATGTGGACTGCCAAGGGACCGCCTCGACAGCAGCACAACCTTCGCAGCAGATCCCTCCCAACACTTGCCAAAGTCTGTGGCGGTCGAAGGCCACAGAGTAACGGCCCAGTTCACCAGTCTCACCTCGCTTTGTACAGTATACCGGAGCGCCTCCCCCCCGGCGCCCCAGACCACCTAGGCGCTCACAGCTGAGGGAGAATGCCCTCATCGATTTCTGCGGCCCAGCCAGGCCTGAGCGTGTCAGGCAGCCCACCTCCCCATGCCTCCACTCGCTTCGGCCTCAAGTGTCCTCACCGCGCGGCTCGCGGCCCTGCACTCTTTTCGGCGCTGCAGGCACCACCACTCCCAGTCTGTGTGAGCCACCTAGGGGCAACTATGACTGCCCCTCAGCGCTATTGGACCAATCCTGTACTTCCCGTTGTGGGCCGCAATGGCTTACTGGCAACTCCAGGTGCTCCGCCTGCCTGGGCCCTCAACCCGCGATTGGGGCAGCCACAGTCTCTTCACTTCACCAATCAGCTCGTCTCTGCACCTCAGACCGGTTACGACTTCTAGATCATGCACGGGGGCTCGTCCCAACCCCCATCGGAAGCGGGCGCACAATGCAAATCTCAGGGTCAATACAGTTGCGCTGGTGCGGCTCTGAACTCTGCCAGGCCGCATCACCACCATGTTGCCTCCTCAGCAGCCTCAGTCAGCGGTTGGCAATATGGCACAGATCCGTGCTCCAGAGGCTGCAAGTGAGTTACCACAGTGTCTGAATGCCCTCGTTCTGTGATCTAGACGTCAATGCTAGCAAAAGACACTGAGAAAATGACGGATTTCGCGTTTCACCGGCACAGCTTCACCAAATGGCAGCCATATTGCTGCCGGGCTCTACAGTGCCCCCCAGCCATGTACACACCTTAGCACCATAGTGCTAGGGTATGTGCGTGAGTCTAGCATAGGTTTTTTACAGGAAGGGTTACCTTCCTGTACAAAATACTTTGCTTAGACAAGTGAAAAAGCTTTTCCTACTTTGTATGTGTGCTCTACAGTGCAGCACACAAGCAAAGTCGGACAAGCAGGGAGAAATTAAAACATTTCTCCATTTAACGCCTGCTTTTCAATGGCTTTACATTTTGGCGCTAGACCCTCTCTAATGATGATTGAGAATAGGGTTTAGTATTAAAAAGCATGTGTGGTAGCACAGGTATGCCCATGTACCACCCATGTAACGCCCCCTTGACGCAAAGTAATGCAGAGCAACGTTTCACGTTACTTTTCCATACAAACCTATGCAAATATCAATTTGTGTTGGTTTGTGAATCCCAAACAAGGTTTCACGTTACAAAAGTAACGCTAATCTGGCGCTAAACTTTTGAGAATCTGGGCCTTCATTTCCCACTGCTTTTAATGTGGCCCTTCTCAGGACTTCACCCAAGTCTCTAGAAAGAACATAATTAGCAGCTTTTTTTCTACTGCACTTGTTTCATAAGACTGCAAAAACAACTTATTGACTCGTTTTATCGACCTCTGTGGTCTTTAAAGGCTGAGTCTGCCCAGTTCTGAGACTCAAAAGCTGTAACCGGCTGGTGATGCAGATCTGTTGAGCAGCTGCATCTTCTAAATTAAAAAAACATCACAAGAGCAATCGAGCACCCAGCACTAATTAGACAAGATTTGCTCCCCGTCTCCCTAAACGTGTAATTGATCAAGGGCGCCAAGAGCACACATTAGTACTCGGCGCGTGCTCACTTTATATGATTTTGCAGTGTCTGTCACGCTAATAAAAGCCATTTTTGATGTTGTAGATTGATCCCGACACTGTAATTAGACTAGAGTAACATTAATAAGAGGCCTCGCAGAGGTAATTAATTGAGATTTGGGTGCTCGAGAACCAGCTTGATCATTGGACGAATATATAGGCCAGGAAAACAGGTCTATCGAAAATGTGATATTTTATTTCCTGTAAGTAATGTTAGTTATGTTGGGACAGTGGTCGAGTGGTACTCTTATAGTTTCTCTGTAGTTTGGCCCAACCGTAGGCAAGCAGGCATACGTGACGCCTAAAAAACCCCACCAGGGTTCCAAAATACCCATTTCAGAATTTTAGTACATGAACAGCATACTTAAACCCTAATGATGAGTAAGGCTGAGAAGAAATACTGCGTGCTTTCATGTGTTAATTATGCGCAGCGCAGGGGCGTAATAGGATCCCCCGCAGCCCCCGCGCGGAGGGAGGAGGGGGGGTGGTGCAGTCTTCTGTGCATGAAGCGGCCCCCTCAGCTTGCCTGTGCGTCTCTCTAAAGCAGCTGCAGAGTTCAGCATGCTCAGAAGCTAACTCGTGCTGACCTAGAAGTGAAGAGAAACAAAATGACAATGTATATGTTTCGCTTCAGTCCCAGCTTGGCAGGCAGGCACCTCTCAAGAGTGGGTGGGCCCCTCAGAGAGAGCGTCCTGCACAGGGAACTGGTTGTCTGAGAGGGGAAAAGGAAGCACAGAACAAACTGTGCAGAGGTACGTAAGGTTGTCACCTTTCCCAGAGAAAAATACCGGGGCCCGATATAATTCTGAAGTTGGACTGTTACATAGCTTCCAAGTTCATGGCATGAATATGATTGACAATTATGGGTTTTTACAGTGACATTTGAGCTCCGGTTTCCTGGTTCCATATGTGAATCGGTATTTGAAGCTACTCGTTTAGTTGCATTCTGGGACATGTGGTTGTGTGTCAAGTTTTGCACAGCTGCCAAGGTTTTCAGATTACTTATGTGTAACATTTTGAAAAATTCTGTGAAATTTTGAGTGACATTCAACGATTGAGTGACACTTTCTCTCAAGCAAAATCAAGCAATGAAGAGGAAAACATATACATATCAGAAATGACACACATTTGAGCAATGAGAAACTCTAAGAAGTTGCTACAATTGCTGCAAATAGAAGGGCACTGTGGGGCCTGACTGTACCAAATAGGATGTGTCAGCTTCTTGCTACTAAAATATCATAATTCCCCTGGCACTACAGTCAGCCGACTCAGAGTGCAGCCCAGCCTGCCGCACTACCACGAGCCTCTGGAGAGCCACCTCACAACTTGGCCACCCTTCATTTAGTCCGTCATTGTCCCTCAGCAACCCTGGGTTCACCCACTGCACCTCTCCTAACACTGCCCTTTGCTTTTCTTCATAGCCTATCAGTCTACTATCAAGTCCCCAGCCTCCTGTAATACCAACTGTGCAGCCAGGTAGTTTGTTGTGCCACTCTTTCAACCTGCACTACTAGTCACTTGCATTCTGGGCTGAAGGAATGGTGGTTCTGAAAAGCGGACACAAAAGCACCCCTTGATGTTCCCAGTGATTGAAACTCTCCCATTTGACACACAGCGCATGACTGCTCACCACACGATGTAAAGTTCATTCAGATACAATAATATGAAAACTAAGGTGGTGTTAATTAAACTGAGCCGGTGAATGGGATATCCGTACTATTCACTACCAGCCTTCACGTTACACAAATGAACAGAAGACTGAATTGGTAATAGTGGCCCTTACTGTAGGAGCAGTGCCGTACATGGTATGGATCAGTCCTCCACCACCATGACTCCCCCCTGCACAACGGGCTCTGCTGCGGCCCCGGTCTAGGAGTCAAGTCAACGACTCGCTGCGCCACTGCCCACCACAGCATTCTCAAATGATGGTTGCTTCACAGCCTCACAGTGCTGCCAGACTGCACTGTAGGTTTGGAAAACAAGGGTACCCCGTTAAACGAACCTGGGGTTTAATATTTATAATAAGTACAATGGTTCAGGGTAGGCCTAAAAAGGTCCAGTAACACAAGGTTAAATATTATTTGGTCTAGTGAACAAATCGCTAAGGGAGCAAGCTTCATAGGGCAACAAATAGTCATTTAATCATAGTATGCAGATTGATATTTACATAAATCCATTCAGGTGCTCACATAAGTGACAAGGGTGCATAACGTGACTGAGTGGAGGTGACAATATACGAAATATCACACAAATAGACATAGAAATCCAAAATGATATGTACAAGTGGGGGGATGTTCAACAGGGGTCGACGACATTTCGATCTTTTGGATACTTTAGATCATCATCTGGACTGGGTGAGCGTTCTGAAACTGAATTAAAAGGAAATGGTTTAGCGCTGAGCCCTAATGGACAGTTAGATGATTTAATACTGTGCCATTGTGCTCCCGGTGCTGGGTCAAACACCCGTGAACTTGAGGCTGGGCATCTCATCCAGTGCGGTGTCCCCCAGGGTTCTTCACTATCCCCCCTTTTATTTAATCTCTACATCGCCCCCCTTATTTTTGCTTTACAGCAACTGGAGGTCTCTGTGTACAACTATGCAGACGATCTCCAGCTCATTTTTCACCTGTCCTCTGCCCCAGAGTCCATGTCTAAGGTTCAGTCCATCATGACCTTTATCCAGGACTGGATGAACTTCAACCACCTGAAACTCAACCCCGACAAAACGGAGTTGGTGTTGACGGGTGGTTGCTCCAGTCCCTGGTCCCCCTCCTTCTGGCCCCCATCATTAGGTCCCCCGCCCACCCCTGTACCCTCTGTTAAAACCCTTGGCTTCAAAATTAATAACCAACTTTCCTTACATTCCCAAGTCTCTGCTGTGGTGTCATCAGCTTTTCTGTCGCTCAGGACTATCCGCAGAGTCTCACGATTTTTCGCCCTAGACGCGCTCAAACTAATTCTTCTGGCCATGGTGACATCCCGCCTAGATTATGGCAACATCCTCTACCATGGCATGCCCGATTACCTCATGAGACGCCTCCAGCTGGTTCAAAACCAGGCCGCCCGGCTGGTTTTTAACCTTTCTAAATCGCACCATGTTACTCCTCTTCTTTTTTCCCTCCATTGGCTACCTGTCCGGCAGCGCGTCTTATTCAAGCTCGGCTGCACTATCTTTAAAGCCAGGACAGGCTCCGCCCCTTCCTTCATCAACTCAGCTATACAACCCTATACTCCGTCACGAGACCTCCGATCCTCCTCCCACCACCTTCTCGTGGTTCCCCGTTTCAAACGGAAGAAATGGGGTGGTTCCAAGTTTGCCACCACGGGCCCCGCTTTCTGGAACTCTCTCCCACTGTCCCTTAGAACCTGCACCCAATACCCTCTCTTCCGCAGAAATCTCAAGACTTTCCTCTTTACCCAAGCCTTCCCATCCTGAATCCCTTTACCGTTCCCCTGTTCCGACCGACTGAGTAGCTGTCATCAGTGAGCGCCAAGAAACCGCCAGGTGTATGAGCGCTATATAAATCCCTTCAAATTCAAATTCAAATTCATGCAGATCAATGGGAGATGCAAAGGCGCTTATGCATACATGCAGGCCGAGTACAGCAACCGTGTTGTACTACACGTGTTTTATTACTAGATTTCAGCTTAGTGCCACGGTGCTAAGTGTGACTATTCAAGGACAGCAATTATCAGTATATCACATACAACTGTAAAATCATGAATAGCAAGAGCTGGGGATCGCCAGGGTGCTAGTGCCTCTACTTACTAATTTAGAGATTTGAGGAGCCTAGACAGTGGTCCGTGTCTTAGTGCAGATTGGAGGGCAAACATTAATATTCTGAATGGATGAGATCTGAAGTAAACAGAACACGAGTGTAAATGCATTTGGTTATATTACTACTAAATAAATAATTAAATAAATAATTGTGTCAGTGTCTTACTTGTAAAAGGTAAAAAGGTCTATATTCCCAATAGGCTCTGCGCATTGGAATAATATACACTATAGATTTGACATAAGACTGAGGTCAGTATGTCTCTATCGAGTATATTAAACTTAATTGTGTGTGCCAGCTAACTCAGAGGTCACTCGAAACTTTCTCGAATAAATAAGAAGGGATTCGTTTCTGACAACCGCATAAACATGACAACTTTGTTTCCCCAAGAATCGCAACATATCTTCAGAGTCGTGGAAACAATAGATAACTAGTTCACTCAGTCAACCGTGCATGCTTCGTTTCTACAGAGTTGCATAGAAATAGAGAGATGGGCGTTTCAAGAAAAGAGGATTATTGAACAGTCTTCTTTCTCATGCAAGAGAGGTGAACTGCTACAATCGTTAGACAGAATGTAAAGTATAACGCGTACAGCGTAAACAGTAATATAAAATAATACTGTAATAGCATTGTCTGTTGCTATGACATGTAAAAATACATACATAAATAACACAATCAAAATACTCAACTAGTGCTTCTAAAAAACGCCTACCCCAATGTACCTAACCTAGGTCTAGTACCAGGGAAGAAGTAGGTGCTGTCTTTTAGTATAGGTGTAGTTTTGCCAAGAATTGCCAAAGGTTTCTCTAGGTTCTAATCTGCTCCATACCTTAGAATGAGAGAAGTTGGTATCTCTTTCACGGACTCGATTTCCCAACACTCCGCAAGGGGAGTCAGACACACTGGAGCTGGATTCTCGGCAGAGGATGACAGCTTCTGGTCAGTGCGTCAGCTGGAGAGTTGGCTTCCTTCGGCACTTACTGTAGCGAGCTGCGTTGTGCAAGTAGGTAGTCAAACTGCACCAAACCATGCATGCTTTGCTATAGCAAATGAAGATATATTTATACCTTGAAGGTGTTTAGGAATGCCGGCTTTGACATACAGTCAGGCATATGAACGTCATGGTTGAACCCCTAAGGAATAGTTGTTCATGCATAATAATGAGTTTCTTGGAGAAATCAATATCCAGGCTAGGGGAAGTCCCTTCTGCTCAAGAGTCTGGTTTACCAAGAAATCGTTGTAACGTAGATGAACGGATGGAAGTAGCCATGCCTGTATCTGGGTAGCACGGACTATACCTAAATAAGGACTGGTCTTTTATGCCTATATAAGGGCAATGTGAAATGTACCTATATAAGGGCTGGAATTGGGGAATTCATTTGGAATCTAAAATCGAACACAACAAGCTATGAGACCCGTGGGTGGGAGTGTAACAAGAGAACACCGCGGCCAATGGGTGAAGTTCTCTCAATATGTCTAGAAGTTGTAATCTAGTCATAGTTTCTCTTAAGCTGGCCAAATGCGGTGTTTTGTGCCCATCCTGGGCGAGTGTCGGTCCAGTCGACCATTCAGTGCACAATTAGAATCATCCTTCCAACCACTAGGGAGCCTAACGTAGGGCGGTAATACAGTCTCCAGTGCCCTGAAGAAGTCACCATCATACGTATTGGGTACATATATATTAAGCATGCAGATGTCCGGGCCATTTAGCAGACATGTATAAGTACATAGCGTCCTGCCACATCTGCAACGTGACCATTCTACTGCAGTGGGACCCCCAGAGCCCCACATATTGACATCCCTGTGGTGTAGAATGAGTAGGCTGATGAGCAAAGCTGTCCCCTTCATTTTTTGTGTAGTTTCTGGGCCTCTGCCTCCAGCAGATTTGTCTCCTGGAGGAGGGCAATGTGCACTCCTGTCCTTCTAAGGTAGGTGTGGGGTATATATTGTTTCACAAAGGATTGTAATTCCTGCACATTCCATGTGAGGTCTTACAGAGTCACCCATCATGTATAGTCCTACTCGTCTCCGCAGTTGCACAATTAGACACATAATCGACACTGCACTAACATTAACTCTAAACCATGAGCAACTTCCCTTCTCCCTCTCCGGGTAAACACCTCTAAGTACAAATAGTGCCTCCCCAATCATTATGCTGCACCAACCCACCCAATTAATGTCAATGTCAATGTCAATGTCAATGTCAAAAGCTTTTGTATAGCGCAACAATTCACCAGAAGAGGTCTCAGGGCGCTTGAAGACTCAATAGAGCTTCAGTTTGTGTGAAATCCCTCTGTTGGGTATGTCCAGAGGTTATGATCTAGGGCAAAGTGCAATCAGATCCAATTCTGAAGTAGTGGCTTGTTCAGAAGTTCTGCACCTGTGTCCCCTGAGATTCTCACACTCTAAGTTGTTCACTCAAAACACCATGCCAAAGAATAAGAAATTAAAGGACAGAAAGAAGGAAGGGAAGGAAAGGGTGCAACTGGGAATGGGGGTCTGTGTCCAGGCCCGCCTATCAGGGCTGCCTATAAGTCCCATCCTCTGTCGGTTTTAGGTTCTTTCTTACCAGTCTTGAAGCATTGGGATGGTCCTGGCTTTGGTTCTTGTAAGTCCTGGTTTGGCAAAGATAGGGGCGACCCCTCCGGTAGCCACGGTGCTGCTAATAAATGAAGCCTAAGCAGCCAGTGCCCTCCAGAAGGAGTCCTGAAAAAAACCTCTGATGTTGATGATGCGACTTCAGGAATGAAGGAGAAGACAAGGAGCCAGAAAACACTGGAAGACCAGGGGCCCACAAGGAACCAGGAGAAGACTGGAAGACAAGCTGAAGCAGAAGGCGCAAGGAAAAAAGAAACTCCAGCGGAAGGAAGGAATCACCAAAAGAGGAGCCACGGAACCCACAGGAGCGAGGACACACCAGCAGGAACAAGGAGTGTTGCAACGCAAGGAAGGAAAGGTTCTAATCCCTTATATGCAGAAAAACAGGAAGTGGCATACAGGAACAGGAAGTGACATACAGGAACAGGAAGTGACAAAACAGGAAGGAGAGGTGTTGCCATTTTGGATAGGGAAAAGAGTAAAGTGCATACAGAAAGATCACCATGTTAGGAAGGTAAGTAACCCTCTCCTATTCCCTTCTGGGAGCAAGGTGAAGAGGAGAGCAACAATATGGCCAACAATGAAGGGGGATCACCAGATGCCCACACCAGTTGAATGTAATGTTCCAAGGTGGCTTGGGAAGCGGATGGGTTGCCGTGCAAGTATGCGGCGTGCCCGAAAACCAACAGGGTGCTTTCCGCAATGCCGTTGAAATGGTCCAGTAAAGGGGGTGGTGATGGACAGAGTATTCCGAATTAATGCAGAACACTCCTACCCAGTCAACAGATCAGGGCTTGATCCATCACCGTTTTTTAGCTCACTGCACCATCCCAGTTCAGAGCCTGGCTATATGCAAATTAGTCTGTCCCTGGCCCAGTGCATCATGGGAACAGGGCAGACCAAACTACCAAGCCAATCCTTTCACTGGAAAGGAAACAAGCTTCCGGGGACCGGTTTCTGGCATTACAGCCGTCTTCGGCCCGGCTTGCTTGAATCCTGATGGTGCAGTGAGCAAGGGACTCGCATCCGAGTATACCCTACCACGCTTATGGTGGCCAAAACGATACAGTAAAGGGGGTGGTGATGGACAGAGTATTCCGAATTAATGCAGAACACTCCTACCCAGTCAACAGATCAGGGCTTGATCCATCACCGTTTTTTAGCTCACTGCACCATCCCAGTTCAGAACCTGGCTATATGCAAATTAGTCTGTCCCTGGCCCAGTGCATCATGGGAACAGGGCAGACCAAACTACCAAGCCAATCCTTTCACTGGAAAGAAAACAAGCTTCCGGGGACCGGTTTCTGGCATTACAGCCGTCTTCGGCCCGGCTTGCTTGAATCCTGATGGTGCAGTGAGCAAGGGACTCGCATCCGAGTATACCCTACCACGCTTATGGTGGCCAAAACGATACAGTAAAGGGGGTGGTGATGGACAGAGTATTCCGAATTAATGCAGAACACTCCTACCCAGTCAACAGATCAGGGCTTGATCCATCACCGTTTTTTAGCTCACTGCACCATCCCAGTTCAGAACCTGGCTATATGCAAATTAGTCTGTCCCTGGCCCAGTGCATCATGGGAACAGGGCAGACCAAACTACCAAGCCAATCCTTTCACTGGAAAGGAAACAAGCTTCCGGGGACCGGTTTCTGGCATTACAGCCGTCTTCGGCCCGGCTTGCTTGAATCCTGATGGTGCAGTGAGCAAGGGACTCGCATCCGAGTATACCCTACCACGCTTATGGTGGCCAAAACGATACAGTAAAGGGGGTGGTGATGGACAGAGTATTCCGAATTAATGCAGAACACTCCTACCCAGTCAACAGAGCAGGGCTTGATCCATCACCGTTTTTTAGCTCACTGCACCATCCCAGTTCAGAACCTGGCTATATGCAAATTAGTCTGTCCCTGGCCCAGTGCATCATGGGAACAGGGCAGACCAAACTACCAAGCCAATCCTTTCACTGGAAAGGAAACAAGCTTCCGGGGACCGGTTTCTGGCATTACAGCCGTCTTCGGCCCGGCTTGCTTGAATCCTGATGGTGCAGTCACAGCAGGCCGCAATGCTGTACCACGTCAACCCCAAAGAGGAGCGAGGGGTGCTCTGGGTTGCACCGTGGCCGGCAAAGAGGTAACAGGTAGCGCCACAGGTCCTGAGTCGGCCCGTGGCGTAACATCCTGTCCCTCACCATTGCCATACGGTGATAACTGCGTTCACTCAAGAGCTCTAATAAGCGAAAAAGTCAGTCCCAACGCTTGTCTGGGTGTCCTCCACAAGTGCAAACAGTACCTGCTCTGCCAGGCACATATCACAGCACGGTCTCTGCAGTACCTCCAGGAGGTTGTTGAATGTGCACTCCCACTTGGTCTCGGCAGCGTCTCCATATGATCGCCCGTAATCACCCTCCAGATTTGAGTCCATACAGGAGGACGCTGCAAAGTTGACCGCCTTGTGCTCCTCTCGCTGCGTCTCCAGGTCCAGAGGGCCATCAGGTTGCACCACCACTCTCGTTTTGGATCTCAAACAGCGTCTACGTCTGCTTTTCTTCCTGGGAGTAAGTTAGTGGCCACCCCCATGGCAGGCCTCATCTCGGGCCTGTCCTGAGGACACGGCTAGGAGGCGTCACTACCACAGATCTCCAGCCAGTCCCAAGTTTCCTTGGGCGACACAAAGAAATGGGAGCGACCATCCTGTATTACCTTCCGTTTGTCGTGGTAAAGTAACATGTATGTTAAAACAATCGCTCTCAATTTCTATTTGACACCACTGAAGAACTGTCTTTGCAGTTGGATAGCCCTGGGGTAGTCAGGAGAGATGCATATGATGTGGTTTTCAAATGTTGTATTGCCATGGCTGTGTACCCCTGCAAGATTTCATCATGGTCCCTGAAGTTAAGGAACTTTGCAATTACAGTCCTGGGTGGAACCCTCAGCTTCGGCGTTGGGACCAGTGACCTTTGTGCTCTTTCTACCATGAGGAATCTAAACAGAGTAACTTTTGGGAGTGCTGACTTGATCCTTTCCTCCAGGAATATCTCTGGGGCATTGCACTCTGCGCCTTCAGGAAATTCCACAAACTGTAGATTACATCTACAGGATCACCATTCAGTGTCTTCCATCTGTGCCTCCAGTTTGCTTGAGTGAGCTTCAAGTGCTGCCACCGCAGCATTCAGTGTGGTGACGTCTTTCTGTATTTCTGTGACCTGGGTCTTCGTTTCCATGGACTACTCAACTACTTTGCGTTGGCCAGTCCTGAGCAGATTCAAATCAATAGCTATAGCCTAAATCTTAGCTTGAACTGCCAAGCCGGAAGCCTCAATACCTGCCAGTATCTGACTCCCTGATGGCT